>NC_084830.1:40420783-41655470 GCF_033115175.1 Lepus europaeus
TTGCCTGTCGGAGCTCAGCACCCGTCTCCTGTCCTCGGGGCTCCTGCTTCTGATTCCAGAATCCTGCTAATGTGCACCTGGAAAGCAACAGGCCATGGCGCGAGTACTTGGATCCCCGCCACTCATGTGGGAGACCCAGCCTGAGTTCCACGCTCGTCATTTTGGCCTAGCCCAGCCTCGGCTGCTGTGGGCGTTTGGGGAGTGAATCAGCAGATGCAAGATCTGTGTCTCTCTGTGTGTCTCAAATAAATAAAAACAAATTTTAAAAAAGAAACAAATTGGAAAAAAAAACCCAAAGGTTGGTCAGTAAGAGATTGGTTAAATAAATGTTGATACATTCATACAGTGGAATACTATGCTAAGTGGAAGCCAGTGTGCATAGGCTTGAGTAGAAAGGAGAGAAACAATAGTACCCATTTTAGTTTAGTTATGCATAAAAAACTGGGAACGTCCCCGCCCAACTCTTGGCCGAGCCTGAGAAGAGCTGCTGGCTTTAGGCTCCTTTTAGCGGACCTGCCGGCTCCTTGAGGCTCCCTTCAAAGGGACTGGGAGTCGTCCAGCCCTGCCCCGGAAGGACTTGCGCTCACTTCCTGTTTGCTCACCTTCCTGGGCCGCCCCTTGCTTTGGCTGTGCCCTTTGCTTACACCCCCTTAGTCCCCTCCCAGCCTCCCTCCCGGCCTTCGCTCCACTACAGGCTCCTTCCTCCAGCCCCTTAGAACGCGCCCCGGATTCACATCCGCACATCACCACCGTCCGCCAGCCCCACGAGACCCGGCCAGCTCCCGGTGCTGCCCAGGCTGCCCAGGCCCAAGAGTCACGTCCACAACTGCCCAGCAGCTGCTCACCTTCCTGCCTGCTCGCTGTCGGTCTGCTACGCTGTGGTCTGTGGTCACACAGGGCCAAACTCATGTCAAGCGCTTCCCCAGGGTCGCACATTGCTCAAGCTCTCTCCTCTCCCTGCAATGCCCTTGTGCGGTCTCATCTGTACTCCTATACCTCAGTGCATGCGTACAATCGGCGTGTGTGTGTGTGTGTGCAGGTGCATGGCAGCACGTGAAACACCGATAAGGATGCTCACACCAAATGCCTGCTATGTTTATAAGTTGTCTCCCTTGCTTTATATTGAACTCCCTGAGGGCAAGATCCTAAGTTCATTTTTTTCAGTTTATTTTTTAATTGATTTTTTAAAGGATTTTCTTTTATTTCTTTATTTGAGAGGTAGAGTTACAGACAAGAGAGAGAGGGAGAGACAGAGAGATTCAGAGTGCTGATTCACTCCCCAAATGGTTGTAATGGCAGGAGCTGGGCCCATGCGAAGCCAGGAGTTTCTTCTGGGTCTCCCAATCAAGGGCAGGGGCCCAAATACTTGGGCCATCTTCTGCTGCTTTCCCAGGCCATAGCAGAGAGCTGGATTGGAAGAGGAGCATCCGGGACTTGAACTGGCGCCCATGTGGGATGCTGGCACCCTAGCGTAGGCTTATCCTACTATTATCCTATCCTATGCCACAGCGCCGGCACCCTTAATTGATTTTCATCTACTTGAACGGCAGAGAGATAGAGAGCAACATGAGACAGACGGGGAGACATCTTCCATCTGCTGGTTCACCCCCAAATGTCTACAGCAGCCAGGGCTGAGCCAGGGGCCCCAGAACACCATCCAGGTTTCCCACTGGGTGTCAGGGGCCCAACCACTGAGCCACCGTCTGCTGCCTTCCAGGGTGCTGGAACAGGAAGCTGGATTGGAAGCAGAGTAGCAGGGACTGGAACCAGCACTCTGATGTGGAATGTGGGCCACTGCACCGCGATGCCAGCCCTGGGTCCTAAATTTAGACAAGTCCGAGGACATGGTTCAAACGTTTAGAGACTCAGGAGGGAGAGTTTGGGCTGAAGGCTTGAGTCCCATGGTTGGTCCAGGCTGGGAACTGTGGGTTGACCCATGAGGACGAGATGTCAAAGCAGCTTCCGTAGTGGCTCCAGGATGGAGGTAGGGGTGGAGCAATCCCCAGCAGGAGGGGTGGGGTGTGGGCTGTGGCTGCTGTTACAGATGAAGCAATGCCTGTCCCCCGCCCCAACACCTGTCCTGGGCACCAGCCCAGCCGGTCTCCTCCATGACTCACTGCAGCTCTGAGTCACAAGGTTTCCTAATGGGAGGCCCGCCCGCTCCTATCCTCACCTGTGCAGGGGGCCTGTGGCTCTCTGGCTGTCCCCTCCCCCTCCCTGCCCTGCCCCCAGGGCAAAGCCAGCCAGTCAGCTCTCTGCCTGAGAATTCCTCTCTTCAGAGGAGGTGTGCCCAGGGCCCAGCACTTCGGCCACCATCTACAGAGCTCTGGGCTCCTGGGCCGCCATTCCTTCCGCGTCGTGAGCTGCCTTCAAGGAGGCGGCTCTCCAAGGCCCCAAGGAGACCAAGGCCACCACCTCCCGCCTCCAGCATTCTGTTCCGACCTTCAGTGTGTGTCTTTCTGACTTGTGTAGTACCTGTCAGCTTCTCTCCACTCATTCAACCTTTATTCACGTCACACTGTATGTGCGCAACAAATCGCTCCTTTTGCCCGAGTTAAAATTGTATTTTGTTGCTTGGAACCAAACCCCTGATCTGACAACCCACCCCCACGTGCTAACAGAGCAGGGTAGGAGTTTTACTTGTTTATTTATTGATTTTCTTTTTATTTGAAAGGCAGAGAGACAGAGACAGAGACACAGATGGAGTGAGATCAACCCCCCCACCCCCCCCACCCCCGCAATGGCTATAACAGCCAGCCTGGGCTAGACTGAAGCTGGTAACCTAGAACTCAACCCAGGTCTCCTATGGGGGTGTCAGGGACCCCAGTACTTGTGCCATCATCTGCTGCTTCCCAGGGTACGCACTGGCAGGAAGCTGGCTTGGGTGCCGGCTAGGAAGCAAGACCAGGCACTCTGATATGGGATGCAGGTGTCCCAAGCGACAATCTAGTCACAACCCCACAAGCCCACCCCTGGACAAGAGTTCTGTTGCTGTCTTGAGCCATCCTCACTGCTCCAGCTGTGGCCGTGCCCACTCCTTGCAAAGCTGGACTCCTCAGAGGCCAGGACAGAGCTGTGCCCAGCTCACTACTACCCCCTGTTTGTCTTCCCCTTGGGTTCCCCTGCAGGCAGGCCCACCTGGGTCCCTGGGCGCCCGGGCCCCTCCCCAGCTGTGTTGGTTTCTAGGGAGACGGTAACCAGGCACTGCAACCTGCATGTCATGAACAACAGAGACCTGTGGTCTGGTGGTTCTGGAAGTCCTAGACCCCCGTGTTGGCAGGGCTGCTCCCTGCTGAGGGCTGTGAGGAGGGGGCCCTGTCCCAGGCAGCTTCCGGGGCTTTGCTGCCCTCCTTGCTGTCCCCAGTGTGTGGAAGCATCTGTGTCCAGACTTCTCCTTTGTATAAGGACACAGTCAGATTAGGGTCCACTCTGCTGCCCTTGTCCTAGCCCTACCAAGACTATTTCCAAAGAAGGTCACACTCACGGGTACAGGGGGTAAGGACCGCACCACGATTTCTTCCTTTCTTTTATTTTTCTTTCTTTCCTTTTTTAAGATTTGTTTATTTATTTGAAAGGCAGAGTTACAGTGAGAGAGAGAGATCCATTGGTTCACTCCCCAAATGTCCAGAAATGCTGGAGCTGTGCCAATCCGAAGCCAGGAGCCAGGAGCTTCTTCCAGGTCTCCCACGTGGGTGGCAGGGGCCCAAGCACTTGGGCCATCCTCCACTGCTTTCTCAGGAGCATTAGTAGGGAGCTGGATCAGAAGTGAAGCAGCCGGGACACGAACCGGTGCCCATATGGGATGCAGATGTCGCCTTAACACGCTGTGCCACAAGACTGTGTCAGTTTTTTCGCAGGCATAGTTCATCCCATCACACCCGTGTCCTCCACTGAACCCCTCTTTTCCTGCTCCCCTGCCTTGCTGCTGTGTTTCCCCTAATCCACAGCGAAGCCTTCCCCATGTGTGGGCCCCGGGGGCCTTTCCTGGTCGCTCCCTTCTCTCCTGCTCATGCTCTCTTCCTCCCCACACCGAGGGCTCACACCCAGCCAGGCCCAAGGCCACCTCCCCTCCCCCCAGAAAGGCTTCCCCGATTCCCCCCCCCACCACCATACACACAGATGACCACTTCCCTCTGCAAATACCTTGCCCTTTGCTCAGATCCCTCTTTTGCAGTTTGTCACGGGCTTCCTGCTGTGTTATTTACCTGTTTCATTCATTCCTTCACCTTTAGTCAACACTTACTGCTCTGCATAGGCCATTCCTGTGCGGAGCAATGACCGCAGCCCTGGAGCGAGATGCAGACCGGGGTGCCGTACACGCGAGCAGAGGGAACCTGCGTGGAGTCTGCTCGTGAATTGCATCTTGGGTGCATGGAGCTTTTTACTTCCTAGGGGGTGTTGGAGGCTCATGCAGGGTACAGAGTCAGCAGCCCTGGTTTTGAACCCAGCCCTGCCAATAACAGCTCCCTGTGTCTGGCTGTGCCAGCCTCAGTTACCTCATCTCTAAGATGGGGTGCTCACAGTACCAACCTTGATGGGCTGCTCTGCGCATTCAGGGAGTAACACACGTAAAATGCTTAGCATGGTTCCCGGCACTTAGTAGGGCCTCAATAAGCACGAACTGTTCACGGAGCTCTGTCTTGAAGGCTGGGTGTCTGCAGAGTGGAAGTGGGGAGTGAGGAAGAGTGAGTGCAAAGGCACGGAGTGGGGGGCAGGCAGCAAGGTGGCGAGGCGGGGTTCTCATGGAGACGCTGGAGGGAGGGCAGAGGAGGGGAGAGCGCCTGCTCTCCTCAGCTGCAGGGCTGTTTCTCCCCTCCACACCCTCTCCTGATTCAGATGAATCCAGGGCTAGCATCCAGTTCCCTCCAGGTCACACCCGCTCTCACACCAGGCAGACAGGAGCCAGTAAAAATCTCCAGGTAACTCAGGCTGCAGAGCTGCGGCCCGGAGGTCTCTGCAGTGCTGTGTGAGGCTGTGCAGGGGAAAGCAGGCCTTGCCGCCCAGCCCCCTGCTGCTCTGGGCTCTCCTCCCCGCCCTCAGGGGGCCCAAGCAGCTACCAGCAGGACTGGGAAACTGCAAAAAGTCCAACCCAGCCGTGGTTTTCAGGCCCAGCTTGAAGACACTTGGGCGCCTGTGGGGTCTCCCTGCCCTTTCTCAGGGAGAACAGGCCTGGGGCTGGCTCTGATAGCCTGGGAATGTCTCCTCGTCTCCAACCGTGTCCTCTTTCCTCTTTCTCAAGCCTCTTAATCGCTTTCAGTCAAGACAGGTGAGTCAAAAGTCCCTGGGGACCTGTGGCAAGCAGCAATTATCCTGTGAGTCATGTGCCCAACCCCCCCTCGCTCAGAGGTCTCACCCTGCCTTCCAGGCCAGCTTCCAACCACACCCCTTCCAACAGGACGCCACTAGCCTTGTCAAGGTCACAGGGCAGGCTGGAGGTCAGAGGGCGCATTCTGCTCCAGGTGGGACGGTCCCAAGATCACGATCCCTGCCCGTGGTGGCCCACTGACGTTTGCTGAAGAGGGTTGCTTCAAAAACGAGATAAAGGGGCCAGCATTGTGGTGCAGCTCTGGTTCGGCCGCTGTCCATATCAGAGAGCCAGTTTGAGTCCCGGCTACTCCACTTCTAGTCTGCTTCCTGTGAATGCATCAGGGAGGCAGCAGATGATGGCGCAAGAGCTTGGGCCCCTGCCACCCACGTGGGAGACCCCCGGATGGAGTTCCTGGCTTCTGGATTTGGCTTGGCCTAGCCCTGGCTATTGTGGGCATTTGTGGAGTGAATCAATAGAAGATCTCTCTCCTCTCTCTCTCTGTCACTCTTTCAAGTAGCTTACAATAAATAAACATTTAAAAAATTGAGATAAAGGGGGCCAACACCGTGGCGTAGTAGGTTAAGCCACCATCTGCAGTGCCGGCATCCCATATGGGCACTGGTTCATGTCCTGGCTATTCCACTTCTGATCCGGTTCCCTGCTAATGGCCTGGGAAAGCAGTGGAGGATGGCCCAAGTGCTTGGGCTCCTGCACCCATGAGGAGGTCTGGAGGAGGCCCCTGGCTCCTGGCTTTGGCCCGGCCCAGTCCCGGCCATTGCAGCCATTTGGGCAATGAACCAGCAGATGGAAGATCTCTCTCTCTCTCTCTCTCTCTCTCTCTCTCTCTCGCTATGTGACTCTGCCTTTAAGATAAATAAATACATGTTTTAAAAAAATTGAGATAAAGACAGGTCTCCAGTTCAATGCAGTCCTGCTTAAAAAAAATGCCCCCCCCCCCCCCAGAACTTGATAACTACTATTCCCTAGTTTTATTCAGCAGGGTACACATACTTTTGCACAACATAATCAGAACCATATTAACCAACACTTATATGAGCACTTGCTGTGCAAGAGAGGAACACCAGATTACCTTTAAAGGAACTCTAATTAGATTGACAGATCCCTTGTCACAAGCCCTTTGGGTTAGGAGAGAAAGGAGAAACATAGTCCAAGTCCTAAAAGAAAAAACTGTTAACCCAGAACACGGTACCCAGCGATGCTCTCATTTATAAATGAAGCTGAAATAAAGGCCTTCCAAAACAAACAGAAATGGAATTTGTCACCACTAAGCCAGCCTTACAAATGATACTTAAGGATGTGCTACACACAGAAACCGAGAAAGGCATCGGCATCATGAAAAAAATATGAAGGCAGAAAATCTCCTAAAAGTACAAAGGAGGGCCAAGGCAAACAATAGGAGCATTTATGGGCAAAACGGCAGGACCAAGTCATTACTTATCAATAATAACCTTGAATGTAAAGAGCCTGAATTTTTCCATCAAAGGTATAGACTGGCTGAACGGATTAAAAAACAAGACCCATCTATTTGCTGCCTACAAGAAACACATCTCACCAACAAAGACACACAGTGAAAGTGAAAGGATGGAAGAAGATATTCCTTGCAAACAGAAATAAAAAAATGACCAGGGTAGCCATCCTAAATATCAGACAAAATAGACTTTAAGACCAAACTGTTAGAAGAGACAAAGAAGAGCATTATGTAGTGATTAAGGCATCAATTCAACAGAAAGATGGGACTGTGGTACATGTATATGCACCCAATGCCAAGGTGCCTGGCTATTTAAAGCAAATGTTAATGGAGCTAAAGAGAGACATATGTCCCGATAAAATAGTAATGGGGGACTTCAACACCCTGCTTCCATCAATGGACAGATCAGCTAGACAAAAAATCAACAAAGAAATAACAGAGCTAATCTACACGCTTGACCAAATGGATCTAATTGATATCTACAGAACATTTCATTCCACAGCTATAGAAAATACATTCTTTCTAACAGTGCATGGAATTTTCTCTAGGATAGCCCATAATAGGTCATAAAGTAAGTCTCAACAAAAAATAAGTCTCAACAAATTGAAAACATGGAAATTGTACCATGTATCTTTTCTGCCCACAATGGAATAAAGCCAGAAATTAACAACACAAGAAACTCCAGAAAACATGCAAACACATGGAGATTGAACAACATGCTCCTGAATGAAGTGACTCATAGAAGAAATCAAAATATTTCCTAGAAACAAATGAAGATGACAACACAACATATCAAAACTTATGGGATACAGCAAAAGCAGTGTTAAAAGGAAAGTTTATAACAATTAGTGCCTCCACCAAGAAATTGGAAAGGTATCAAATAAACGATCCAACAATACATCCCAAGGACCTAGAAAAACAAGAACAAACCAAGCTTTAAATTAGTAGAAAGAAACAATAAAAATCAGAGAAGAAACAAACAAAATCAAAATTTTTAAAAAATCACACAAACGATCAATGAAATGAAGAGCTATTTAAAAAATAAATAAATAAACAAAATTGATAAACCATTGGCCCAACCAACCTGCCAAAAAGGGTCAGGGGAAGAAGACCCAAATTAATAAAATCAGAGACGAAAAAGGAGATGTAACACCAAGTATCACAGAAATGAACAAATCGTCAGGAATTACTACAGTTATATGACAACACATTGGAAAAACCTAGAAGAAACGATAGATTTCTGGACACATGCAATCTACCAAGATGAAAACATGAGTCATGAAAACATAGAAAACCTAAATAGGCTAATAGAATAACCAAGTTGGAGACTGACTCAGTAATAAAGACCCTCCCAACAAAGAAAAGCCCGGGACCAGATGGCTTCACTGCTGCACTTTACCAAACTTAAAAGAACTGGCCGGCGCCGTGGCTCAACAGGCTAATCTTCCGCCTTGTGGCGCCGGCACACCGGGTTCTAGTTCCGGTTGGGGTGCCGGATTCTATCCCGGTTGCCCCTCTTCCAGGCCAGCTCTCTGCTATGGCCCAGGAAGGCAGTGGAGGATGGCCCAAGTGCTTGGGCCCTGCACCCGCAAGGGAGACCAGGAGAAGTACCTGGCTCCTGGCTTCGGATCAGCGCGATGCGCCGGCCGCAGCGGCCATTGGAGGATGAACCAACGGCAAAAAGGAAGACCTTTCTCTCTCTCTCTCTCTCTGTCTCACTATCCACTCTGCCTGTCAAAAAAAAAAAAAAAAAAAAGAAGAAGAAGAACTAATCCCAATTCTTCTTAAGCTTTCCGAACAATTAAAAGGGAGGGAATCCTCCCAAACTCCTTCTAGGAGACCAGCATCACCTTAATTCCAAAACCAGAAGATACAACAAAGAGAACTATAGATCAATATCTCCAATGAACAGGGATGCAAAAATCCTAATTGAATCCAACAGCACATCAAAAAGCTCATTCACTCTGACCAAGAGGGATTTATCCCTGGGTACAGGGATGGTGCAGCATTAAGTAAACTCAGTAAGGCAAAACCTCTGGGGGTGGGGCCTGGGGTGCAGGTGTTTTCAGAGCTCTTTGGGGGATTCCCCAGAGTGGGGTGGGGGGTGGGGGGGTTAGGGGGTAACACACAAGTGTCAGCTGCCCAGGATCCGCTGGGCTGCACCAGGCTGGGCCTCCTTCCCCTCTCCCTTTTCTTCACTGTGCTCCACTCTGGGTAGCCTGGGTGAGAGCTGAGGGCACACGTGAAAACCCACATTGGAAGGCACAGTGGGGGCCTGTCTTGGTCTCCTCTTCTTCCTTCTCCTGCCCCTCCCACCTCATCCCACTGGATGCCCACAACTGCTCTGCTCTCATTCACCACGTATTTACTGAGGAAGGACCCACTGTGTGCCAGGCACTGCTGCAGGCATCAGGAATGTCAGACCCACGTAAGATACCAGGATCCCTCCAGGAAGGCACTCAGTCGCAGCCAGGGTCCTGGAGTCAGGTGGCTCTGGGTCCACGGCAAGGCCTTGTCCATGGCAGTTAACCTCTGATGCTCAGATGTTTTATGCACAAAACAAAATTCATCATACCCCCTCCCAGCTGTGTTGTGGAAGCCAAAGTGAAAGTTGGCAGCAAAGGGCCTGCACATAGTAGGTGCTCAATTAAAACAAGAAATGGCACCCGGGAGAGGCATGAGCCTTTCTCTAACCTGGGCTCATCCCACAACCACCCCCTCTCCTCCCTCTCTCTGTCCTTTCTCTCTCTCTCTCTCTCTCTCACTGCTCCCCTCCCCATCCATATTCTCCATTCCCTTTGCTCTAATGGGGGGGTGGCGGTGTGGATGACTACCCTCTCTGCTCTGCTAACATGTGTTCATACAATTGTCGTTTATGAAACTGCTGTTATGTCCCTGCTCTCAATTTTAAAAGCACACGACTAGAATTTATTACCCTTAAGTTTGGTGTGTATGTGTGTGCACGCATATATGGGTGTGCGTGTGTATGTGCGTGTGAGTGCATAAAAGTGTGTGTGCGAGCATTTGTGTGTGTGTGTAGCCTGCTTATTCCCCCATTGACCTGCGTCTGAGGAGACGCGCTCTTAGGTACAGACTAGAGTCTTGTGTGGCGTGCAGTTCGTGTGTGGGGGTAGGCGGATGTGGGCGTGTGCCCTCGCTCAGTGCTGCTGCCTGGTGGGACATCCGCAGATTGATTCCTGGGGGCTGAGCAGCTCCCAGCCTGGCTGAGCGGGAGGCTGTGTTGAATCTTTCGGCTGCTGGGCCCCAGGGCTGGTGCCTGAGAGGGAGCAGCAGGGTGTGGGCAGGAGAAAGCCTGGGACATGGGGACGGGAGGGAGGGTAGACAGCTACCTAGGCATTGCCAGGTGAGTCTAATTCCACGATGCCACAGCTCCTGGCTTTTCCCCAGCCCCTGACTCCACTGGCTCCCGGCCTTAACGACACCACCCACACCTGCCAGATAGCCCTTGGGGTTCCTGCACACCTCTGCCCCCAGGAAGCCAGGAGGGGAGCCTCGGGCGAAGCCCCTCCAGCTCCTCGTAACTATCTGCACGGAGCAGAAGCAGATGTCTGCACAGAGCCTGAGCCTCAGGGCTGGGGAGGACCATGCTCACGCACGGTACGCAATCTCCCTAAGCTGGCAGCAGACGGCTGAGCTGTGGGCTGGACAGACAGAACTTTGCTCCTTTAACGTTTAAACTGATAAGTCTTGGGCAACGCACCCCCCCCACCTTACTTCCTCCCTTGCTGTGCAGGGGGGCTGCAAGCACAAATCCAGTAATCCTAGGGAATGACGACACGGCGGGCCACGGGAGTCAGGTTATCAGTGGGAGACTTCCAGACAAATTCATCACCAAATGATAAAGCAGACCGGCTTCCAGAAACTTCTAGCCGGCCCATGGTGCTGTGTGGACAAAAAGAGAAAGAGGCCCAGCCCCCAGCTCTGGTTCTTTCAAGCTCTCAGCAAGGGGGCTCTTAGTTCCTCAATGGCAAAAAACAAAAACAAAACAAAACAAAACCCACATTACCTAAAACATTATCTGCTGAGGAGAGGGATGGGAGATGGGGCTTTATTTTGTTAATAGCTGAAGACACAGCTCCTTTTTTAAACAACACATTTGCAAAGCAATCATCTTGGAGTAAAGCCCAGACCACGTGAGGATCTTGTCTCAGGCCTGTTCGGGCAGAGGTGCCACACTCACAAGGTGTCTCCATAAACATGCGACAGCCTGCAGGTGCAGACCGAGTTCCTAAGCTCCTTCCCTCCTCCCCAAGCCCCTAAAGTGACAAGCCTTCTGTCCCTGACTCCATGCCCAAGCCCAACCTTGAACTTCTCCGTGACTTTGGCCCAACAATTCTTGTCCTTTCTGACTTGTATCCCAGCGTTACTTACGTAGTTATCATCTGTAGAATGTAATGCTTAACCCAAGTCTCCTCGCACCCAGGCAGCAAGCTTCGGGGGCAGGCCCTCGTGGCCTTGCTTCCCACTGCTCGGGGAGCGCTTAGCTCAGGGCCCAGCACGCGGTAGGCACTTAGGGCGATTAGCGGCTATCGGAGGTGGGCTGAGCAACTTCAGCTCTGTGGCCTGTGCACCTTCTGCTTGCCTGGCCACCCCATCCCAGTTCTCAGAGGGCAGAATGTGGGGGGTAGGCAACAGCGTCTCCCTCTCTCGAAGGGCTACTGTGAGGCTCCTGGGACCAGATCTGCAGCGAGTGTCGCGGTGCAGCGGGTTCAGCTGCTGCTTGGGATGCCCACATCTCCTAACAGGGTCGTAATCCGGCTCACACAGTCCCAGCTACTCCGACTTCTGATCCAGCTTCCTGCTAATGTGTTCGGGAGGCAGTGACAACGGCCCAGGTATTTGGACCCCTGCCACCCATGTGGAAGACTCAGATGGAGTTCCTGGCTCCTGGCTTCAGCCTGGCCCAGTCCTGAATGCTGTGGGCATTTGAGAAGTGAGGCAGTGGATGGAAGATATCTCTCTCTCTCTCTCTCTCTCTCCCCTCCAAAGTTGCTTTAGTCCAATCAAGAGACTAGGAATCACTTCTTCTTGTACCTCATTGGCTAACTCCTAATCACATGACCATGCCTAGCTGCAAGGGAGGCTGGGAAATCTAGTCTTTAGCTGGGAAACCATGTTCCCACCAAAAACTACTATTATGGCAGAAGAGAAGAATGGGTATTGAAGAGCAATCAGTGGGCTTTGTTACCACAAAATTATCAGACCTACGTGGTCAGAGAGACTGTCTGCTACCGCTGCTCCTGACATCCTGAGTAGGGGGCTGCTGAGGCTCCTGGCTTCCCACACAAGTATTCGTTTTGGTATTCAACCAGCCAACAGGACGACACTCCAGTGACAACT
Organism: Lepus europaeus; assembly: GCF_033115175.1. Taxonomy (NCBI): domain Eukaryota; kingdom Metazoa; phylum Chordata; class Mammalia; order Lagomorpha; family Leporidae; genus Lepus; species Lepus europaeus. Next base: position 40,432,942 of record NC_084830.1, read on the forward strand.
TGGACTGCAAAGGGAAAGAGGTCAGCTGTCAAATAATAATCACACAAGGAAGAGAATGTTCCAGAAATTCCACTGCCATCTGCGGGGATCCTTCCAGGGCAATGTTACTCGGTGTGGGGTCCGTGCGTCCATTCTGGGGTTGGAAGTGTTTGTGACCAGCTCGCCCCCAAGAACGGCACAGAGACAGAGAGCAGGCATTAGGAGGTTACACTGCCGCTGGACGCTGCAATAACGAAACGCTGGAGCTGGTATTCTGAGTACCTTCTTAAATTTAACTTTTATTATTCATTTTATTGTATTTTTACACTAGTATCGGTCCATAATAGCTAAGAAAAACAACCGAAAGTGCCCTGTGCTCCAGGAGCTTGGCTGGCGTCCACATGTGACTCCCCTTAGCCCTGAGCGAAGGAATTACTAACCCCATTTTGCGGATGAGAAACTGGAGGCTCGGGGAGCTTCAGTGGTGAGCGGCATAGGCAGGGGTGGCAGAGCTGGTCTGCATAGTCCCATTAGCTGAAGGCCGGGGTCCTTTCAGAGCCTGTCATGAGCCAGGGAGCAGCCCTCAGGGTGGCCGTGCAGCTGCAGCCGGATCCCGAGCTTCGTGCACATGCCCTCGTCCTCAGAGCCAATCCTAGGTCATCACGCAGGACTGGCCCTCTTGTACATGTCGAGCTAGGAGAACAGGTTCCAGGTGACCGTAGACAGTTTCCTGCAAAAGACGCAACTGAGGACGGTGCAAGACGGAGGGTGTGTGTCAGGGAGGGGACAGGGCTGCACGCGGCCCTGGCGCTTGGCTTCTCGAACAGAGGGAAGCACAGGTCAGGACCACCAGGGCAGCCGTGGGAAGCTGGTCACAGGGCACACCTCTCAAGGGGCCACTGCCCCTTTCCTGGCAGCCACAGTGATTTTTGCCCTGGGGGAGCTCACCCTGCGTTCCTTCTCTGAGCTATGTCAAGGCCTCTGGCTGAGGCCTGGCCAGCCAGGGGACAGACTTTCCCAGCTATAGGATTTTTTTTAAGGAGGCGCAAATGACCCAATCAGAGCCAAGGAGACACAAGGAAGGTGGTGGTGTGGCTGCCCATAGAGGAGTGTTCTGCTCCCCCAGGGCTTAAGCCCAGGGGGGCAGTGAGCCTGGAGGTGGCGCAGCCAGCCTGGCACCCCAATAAGAGCAGCTGAGAGTGGAACCAGAGGAAGTGAAGAGCTGGGTGTGGCCCCGGTGACGGTGACATCACGTAGGAGCCTAGACCCAGGGCGAGGAGAAGCAATGAGTGACAGGCGATGTGGCTGTTATTTCCCTTTTGTGTTTACCCCAGTGGGGTTGGGTTTTCGGTCCTTTACAACCCAGGGTGTTCAGAGTGACCCCCAGCCTCCCATGCCCATCCGGTCACCCCACCTGACAGACACATGGTCATGCCGTCAACACAGGTGCTTGGATTTGGGAATTCGAGGGCTCTCGCACTCCTGCCTCCCAGGCTTCTGGCCATGGCACCCCTGAAACCTGTAGCCTGACGGCCCAGCAGACCAACCTCCCTTCAGGGGACACCCATCGTGCCCTGGAAGACCCTCACAGGACACTCTCAGAGCCGCCCCACAGACACAACCACATCCCCAAGGAGACAAGTATGGCATCTCTTACCCTCCAGGTAGGGACAGTGGGGCAAGGGGATTCCGGCCTAGGCTCTCTACTGGTGCTGCTCCCAGGGTCTCTGGGGTCCCTATGAATCTGTGGAACTCCAGCAGCTCACAGAGTGAGGGAGGCCCCTCCCCCCACGCATGCCCCACACAGGCCAATCTCATCCTGCTGAAAACCTTTGCATGGGTCCCCATCGCCCCAGGGCAGAACTCAGAGTGTGAACAGGCTCCCGAATGCCCCTGAGAACTGCTTTCCAGCCGCCCAGAGCCCCTTTCGCACCCTGGCCTCTGTCGCAGCTGCACGGAACCTCTTACGGTTCCCCCAGGGCCTCCTCTACCTCCTGCAGCCGGAAGTGGACGTGGCCATGCTGCTCCTTCCACCTCCTTCCCACGGGGCTCCCCCTCTTCCCTTGCGCCTCCTGGGCTGGGGCCACCGCCCCTGCCATGTGCGCCCTCAGCCCCTCCCCCACTTGGTCTCTCCAGCTCCAAACTCTGATAAACCTGCCCCTTGGGTCATCTGGACTAGGAGGCCCCACAGCACCTTAAACCCACTCCAAGGTGGGGTCACCCTTTCCTGCCTGCCCAGGCCTGCGCTCCTCCTGGAATCCCTGTGAGTAACGCCGCAGTGCCTCGAGCCAGCAGACCAAGCCCGGAACCTGGGAGTCCCCTCCTCTCTGCCCCCAGGCCTGCCTCTGGCTCCTCTCCTGTAACCTGCTGCCAGCCGCCGCCACCACCGGGCACCTGGATTCCTGCAGCACCCTCCTACCTGGCCCTCCTGCCAAGTGCCCGCCACCCTTCACACTGCAGCCGGACGTTAGTGCCAAAATGCTGGCTGATTCCAGTGCCCCCCTTTAAAAAAAATACTTATTTATTTGAAAGAGTTACAGAGAGAAGTAGAGCAAGAGAGAGAGAGAGAGAGAGGTCTTCCATCTGCTGGTTCACTCCTCACATGACCGTAACAGCCAGAGCTGAGCTGATCCGATGCCAGGAGCCAGGAGCTTCTTCCGGGTCTCCTATGCAGGTGCAGGAGCCCAAGGGCTTGGGCCATCTACTGCTCTCCCAGGCCATAGCAGAGACTGGATCAGAAGTGGAACAGCCAGGACTTGAACCGGCACACACATGGAATGCTGGCACTGCAGGCGGCGGCTTTAACCCACTATGCCACAGGCTCTCAGATGCTGCCTCCTGCGGGAAACCTCCCATGGGTGCCCAGGGTGGGGCAGACCCCCTTCTGTATGTTCTCTCTGCGCTCTCTGCTCTGCCCGGCTGTGGGCGGCACGTGAGCTGCTCGTCACCTTGTCCATCTCTCAGTTTAAAGAGGCCATTGCTATTTCCTGCTTCTGGCTCAGGGTCTACTTCACAAAAGAAGGCTTCATGCAAAGGATTTGATAACTGAACGAGCGAATGGATCACCCAAACTGTGTGGCCACCTGAGGGTGCTGTGGGCGGAGGGGGCTTGGGGACCCATGCTCCTCTCGCGACAGGACTCGGGCAGTCTTAGGCAGGGAGGACTGGGGCAGACGCAGGCAACAGCTAGGGCAAGCAGCCGACAGCAGGAGCCTGTGGCCCTTGGAGGGAGTCAGAAGGTGAAGCGCATCCCTGAGAGTGTGGGTAGAGGGAAACTGAGGCACAGATGGGTAGCTCAGCTCAGACTCCCATGGCGGCTCATAAAGCAGGGGTTTCGTTGCTTGCACATGAGCTTAAGGCAGCACCATCTCCATAGCAAAATAAAATTGCATTTTAAAAAGCCCCGGAAATTGGGCACAAGCCCAGTGCAGCTCCTCCACAAAGCTCCATGGTTGTCATAGTTCTCTGACCAGGAACCAGATGGGTCCGGTAGTAGATTTGCATCACTACAACAGATGCCTGAGAGGAGCTCCTTGGGGTGGGAGAAGGTTTGTTTCAGTTCCCAGTTTTGGAGGTTCACAGTCCAAGGTCAGCCAGCCTGATGAGGGTGGAGCGTGTGCTACACATGGCGAGGGAGGAGCATGCTTGTCTTCGACCCATGCACTTTTCCTGGTAAAGCTGTCAATCTCATCACCCTGAGCCTAACTCAACCTACTCACTTTCCAAGGCTCCATCTTCAGACGCCATGACTGGCTTGAGTTCCATCCTTAATCCATTACCTTCAGTCTCTGGACTCCCAGAGTCCAGCCTTTAATGCGTGGGACCTTGCCCTTCCCTCCCCGCCTCCATCCTCCCACACTGAGCCATGGTCGAAACCATAACAGGTCCCCAAGTCCAGTTGAACAGATCTGCCCAGGGGCTATTGGTGGCTGGCTCCCTACATTTGCACGTGGGGGGGGGGGGGGCAGGGGGCCTGGTGTCCACTCAGCCCCTCCCCCTGAGTCCTAACCCATTCCTGCCCGGCCCCTCTTCCCACCACCTACACTCAGAGCTCCAGGGCAGTGTTCGCGAACACCAAGCACTCGCTTGCTTTCTGCTCTCATTGCATCACACCACCAGCAGACACTGCCAGATCGGAGACCCTCATACGGGAGGAGGAGGGGTGGCTCATCTCCCCACCACGCCCACAAGGGGTGGGGTCTCTGTCCCGGTGCCAGCTCTGCCTGCTGCCCCACGCTGCTTTCCCTAGCTCTAACCTTTGCCAGAAGTTGGGGACATGCAACCAAGTCTGGGACCGTCCCCGCCTGCCTCCGGCTCTTGGAAATCCACAGCCCCCACTCTAGGGCCCTTGCCAGGACACAGCTCCTGCCCAGCAGGTCCTGGTTCTGTCTCTTGTGCGCTGGGCAAGAGGAGCTGCATCCAGGTTTGAGACCTTGATCAGTTCTCTCTTCTTGTGGCCCCAGAGGTAACGGCGAGGATGGCAGGGCCAGCTGTCCCTGGCGGAAGCGGGGTTGAGGCCACCAGCTCTGGCTCAGTCGTCGCTCTCTGGCTTCCCACGGCTGCGATGCCTCCCTCTCCACTTCGTGAGAGCAGAGAGTGGTTTTCCTGGAGCTCGCCCTTCTCTGCCCAGGCTGCACCTCGACCCAGAGCAGGGCAGCCCGTGCCCGAGGACTCCCTAGAGCAAGCGCTAGACCTCCTCTTTCTCCGGGGGGGGGGGGGGGGGGGGGAGGTAGCAGCTCATGCATTCCTGCTCAGCTCCGGGCCTGGCCAGGAACAGAGATTTGGACTCTTACTAAGCCACCGCCTGTGTGACCTTGGGCAGGTGACTCAATTCTCTGGGCCTTAGGGCAGTAGAGGCTAACTCTGCGGCCCAGGTACGGATGTGGAGAGCCTCCACCCCACCCCCCCGTGGGAAGCAGCGGCCTGCAGTCCTGAGTTAGTGGGTGCCCTGTTGTAATCGCCACTGACTTCCTTCGCTGCCCACCTCTTGGGATTTCTGCACTCCTGGCCCCGGTCCAGTTGGCTCTCGCCTGCCCTCTCTCCTTTCCCTTTTTAAGGGCGTCTCTGCTGCTCCTGGCTGCACAGCGACTCCAGATCTCCCGCAGGGGCTGAGAGCCTGCCAGCCTCACAGCAGCCGGGCCTCTAACATTCCTGCTCCCAGCGCTCAGGGATCCGCCCGCCCTGGGTGTGGCGGGGCCCGAGGGAGGGGCGGGGCGGGGCGCAGCAGTCACGAGGACGGACGGGAGGAGGCCCGGGTGCAGGCCGAGAACAGGAAACAGGTGGCCGTGGCTCCGCCTCGCCGGGGTGGGGCCTGGGGAAGCCCCGGGCCTGGGCCCCGGGCCTGGTGGAGTGGTAGGGGCTGCAGGGGCGCTCACTACAGACCACCGGGGCTGGGAAGTCCAGAGGCTCCCAGTTGGGTTTCAGGAGGTGCTGGGGTGAGGCCGTCGGCTGGCTCTCATGACGACACAGGAGACCCGGGAGACGAAGGCAGGGTGCTAATTCCCTGTCTCTTTAACAGCTGGGCCGTGCTAGGGCAGCAGTGGGGCTCTGGCCCGCCGGGTTTTTTGGGAACACAATTCCACACACACACCCCCCCCTCCTGTGGTTCCCCCATCCGCAAAGACAGATGCTCCAAATAGGGCTGGCCACAACTCAGGGGCTCTCTGAAACCACGCGGGGAAACCCGCACGCCGCTTTCCACCAGGGTCCACCTGAGAGCTAGCATTTTCTTTCATGATAACTGCAGGCCACACCCCAGGAGCACCGTGATGCTGCCTCCAACAGAAATCAGATATTTCTTATCACATCTGACGTTACAGCTATTGTGAAATACCGCTTCTGGTCACTATTACTTTAAAAAAAAAAGATTTATTTATTTATTTATTTGAGAGGCAGAGTTACTAACAGAGAGACAGAGAGAGAGGTCTTCCATCCCCTGGTTCACTCCCCAGATGGCTCCCACGGCCGGAGCTGGGCTGATCCAAAGCCCGGAGCCAGGAGCTTCCTCCGGGTCTCCCACGCAGGCGCAGGGGCCCAGGCACTTGGGCCATCTTCTTCTGATTTCCCAGGCCCATAGCAGAGAACTGGATCAGAAGAGGAGCAGCTGGGACTGGAACCAGTGCCCATATGGGATGCCAGTGCTGCAGGTAGCGGCTTTACCAGCTATGCCACAGTGCTGGCCCCTGTTTGATTTTTATAAAAGATTTATTTATTTTAAAGGCAGAGTGAGAGAGCGAGCGAGCGAGAGATCTTTCATCTGCTGGTTCACACCCCGAATGTCTGCAGCAGCCAGGAACTCCATCTGAGTCTCTCACGTGGATGGCACGGACCTACGTTCCGGGCTGTCGTCTCCGGCCTCCCAGAGCATTAGCAGCAAGTGCAGAGTAGCCGGGCCTCGAACCAGGTACTCCCACAGGGGAGGCGGCTATCCCAAGCACACGCTTAACCCTCTGCACCACAACTGTGACCATAGCTGTTGCCTTTGTAACCTCACTATCTCACTCCGTGTGTGCAGCTCAGCACTCTGAGAGGGGCCACTGGCTTCACAGGCAGCCGAGGGGGTCCAAGGCGTGAAATCAGCCGTGGCTGGGCCACCAGCATTCCAGAAAGGTACCAGAGCAGGGCAAACAGAGTCCTGTTAATGCAGTGACGTGGGCCCTCGCGTCTGTCACCTACACTGCCAGAGCTCAGCCAAGACCCAGTCACAAGGGAGGCTGGGAACTCTGGCCTTGATCTGGGCGGGAGCCTGCCCGGCAAGGCTCCCTTGTGACGGGAGAAGGGGAGAAAAGATGCGGGCGCCACCAAGCAGCCTGCTACAACGTTTGACGCGGGCAGTCCGTCCACCTCACCCTCTTTTCCCTGTCCCTCCCACTCTGCTTTGAGCCACACCTCTTGCCTGGCTTGGAACTCGTGGCACAGCCCCTCATGGACCTCCTTCTCCATCCTCAACTCCTCGGCTCCCTCTCTCCTCGTGTCAGAGTCCAGGGCCTCCCGCTGGCTGCCCCATCTCACTGTGCCATAGATCCCAAGCCCCATCGCAACCTCAGGGCTGTCACCACAGCCCGCTCTCGTCTCTCTTCCGCATTGTCCATGCCCTCCTGGTCCCCAGGAACACACGGACCTGCCGGGATTTCCCCACTATCTAAAACCTTCCCTCGACCTCACTACACCGGCCTCTCCCGTGCCCTTTCTCCCTGTGCCCCTGCAGCAAAGTTCCGCAGAAGAGCTGCCCTTGCTGGCTCGCTCGCTGCCTCGGTTTCCCTACCTCTGCTGCCCTCTTAGACCCACTCCCATCAGCCTCCCCCAGCACCGCCCTACAGTAGCTTCCACTACCAAGGCCACCAAAGACCCCCTCTCTCATCTACACCACCCCAGCGGCTGCACTGGACCGGGTGATCACTTTCTCCTCCTCCTCCAGACACTGGCTTCGGCTGATTCCCGGACACCGCGCTCCCTGGTCCCCGCTGGCCTTGGCTGCTCCGCCTCAGCATCATCTCCCTGCCCCCTGGGCCCTGGCAGCCCTTGGAGAGGGGCAGGGGTCAGCCCTGGGAGCGCCTCTCAGTCTGCATCCTTGGCGGTGATCTCATCCAGCCCGCGGCCTTGAATGCCATCCACGCGTGGGTGACTCCAGTGTCACTTCTCTAGCCTGAGTCTCTCCCCCGAAGCCCAGGCTCATAAGCCCAGCTGCCCACTTGACTACAAGAAACCTCTTATGCTCAATAGGTCCAAACCCAAAATCCTGGTCTCGCCCCCAGAAGCCACTCCTCCCCTGGGCATTCCCATCTTTCCACGTAGGCAGGAACCTGAGCCATTCTTCCGCTTGTACCCCTCTTCCCATCATCTTTCTCTTCAAAGTCCCCTTGCAATGGAGAACTTCCCAGCCCTCCACAGCCACCAACACCATCCCCATCGCAACCACCTCCTGCCTGGCTTCCGGCAATTTGTGCAGAGGCGTCTAACTGGTCGCCCAGATTCCATGCTTGCCCTCCGTAGCTTATTCTGACTTGGCAGACGGAGGGGTTCTTTTAAAATGAAAGGTGGATCGGCTCACTCTGCTCACCGCTCTCCAAAGGCTCAGTTCCCACCTCTCTCCTCTCTGCACCACGGCCCCCAGAGCCTGTAGCGACTGCCCCTGCCACCTGGCCACCCCCCCCCCTCACTCACCCTAGGCCTTCTTGCTGTTCCTTCCACTCATCCACTCATTGGACAGGCACCTGCCCCTGGGCCTTTGCACTGGTGGTTTCTTCTGCCTCGAAAGCCATTCCCTAGGGTGTGAACAGCTCACTCCCTCACCTTGTACAGGACTTGGCTCAAATCCCACCTTCTCCACAAGACCCCACTTCACCCAGCAGACCTGGTCCTCCTTGGCCGCTTTGTTTCTGTCCACAGCTCTGAAGGCCATCAGTCAGCCCTCACACTGTTGTGGCTGACTTCCTTCCAGTAGCGGGCAGCCTTCTCGGGAGCAGGGAGACTCCTGTGTTGGGTCATTTCTGGTTCTCACCATGCGTCCATCAATGACAGGGCACATCGACGATGGTGGCCCCATAAGACTGTAATGGATCTGAAGAATTCCTATCATCTAGTGACACACGGTCTCATAACATCATCACGCGAGCCTTGCTCCTGTGGGGTTGTGATGCCCGTGTGAACAAAGCTACCACACTGCTGGTCGGATGAGAAAAGTGCCGCACACATGGTAATTCACAAGACACAGTACTTGATGATAACAAGCAACTGTGTTTCCTGTTTGTGTGTTTACTACATTCGCCTTTTGTCGGTGCTCCCAGGGTGCTGTGCTGCACCAGCTAGGGCTGTATCTTGATAGTATCAAGTGGCCACGCTAAGGGACTGTCCTGTGCCAGCCAGGTTTGTGTACATGCACACTGGGATGGTCCTACTACACCAAAACTGCCCAATGATCTATTTCTCAGAACGTGTCCCCGCGGTTAAGCAATGCACCACTGTGCCTAGAGGGGTACCCGATAAGCAGGTGTTGGATGTGTGAGCCAACTCTTCTCTCCTGCTGTCCCCTTTGGGTCCTGGAGGAAGGGCATCCTTTTTTCCCTGCCCCTCTGCACTCTGGAAACTTTCCCCAGAACATTAGGCTAAGTCTGGGAACCCGCGAATAGGAGCAGGAACAGGTGCACTGGTGGGGACCAAGGGCAAAGAGGAGGGAGAGTGGCGTGCACGTATCCATTTCCTAGGCATTTATTTACCTGAAAGGGAGAAAGGCAGAGACACAGGGAGAGCTTCCATTTGCTGATTCACTCTCCCAAGGCCCACAACAGCCAAAGCTGGGCCAGGCCTAAGCCAGGAGCCAGGAATTCAGTCCGGGTCTCCCATAGCAGTGGCAGGATCCCAAGTACTTGAGTCATCACTTGCTTCCTTCCTAGCAGGAAGCTGGAATGAGAGGTGGAGCCAGGAGCCCACTGCGGGCCCTCTGCTAGGGGATGCCGGCATCTAAGCTGCATCCTGACTGCCCCCCACCCCCGCCCCGCCATGTGCACTTACTGAGCGCCTTGTATGGGCCACCCACGTGCACCTGCCTCTGGCCCTGAGAGGCACTGGCAGCAAGGTAGAGACTGCCACGCAGCCCCAGGGAAGCTGTGAACTGGACGTGTGAGCTGAGGATGTCGCCACTACCCCAGGGCTGGCAGGGAATGCCAGTGTGGTGCAGATGCCACGAGCATGGTCTGGAACAAGTCACTTGTCACCTCTGGTCTCATTCTTTACAACTGTAAAATGGGGACAAGCTAACCAGTGCCTTGGGCTACACACACACACACACACACGAAAGCCCGTTAAATTGTACAAGTATCAGGCCCTACAAAACCCGAGTCAGCCGTGACACAGGTGGAATGAGTGCTCAGCACAGATCCCAGCACCAAGTGACCACTTCATTTTGCGTGATACGTGAAGCAGGTCCCCCAGAGCTGCCACGGTGCCACAGGAGCTGGGTCTTCATGGACAAGCAGAGGCCTTGCAGGTTCCAGACGGGCCCCGGGGAACACGGCTCCTCCCGGGGTTTGCAGGGAGGGCTCCATGGGCTCATCAGAGACTGCAGCCAAGGCTGCTGGTCGGAGAAGAACCCCCGTTTGTCCAGCCTGGCAAGGCGCTGCTCTGAACGCCTCTCCTGTATTCCTGCATCGGCTCCACCGAGCCACACGCAGGCAGAGCTGCCATCTGCCCCTAGTGTGTGTGACTTTTGGGAGCTCCATTTCCCGACAATGTCCCCTCTGTGCTTCCAGAGGGCTTGTTCCCCGGCGGCTTCTGCTTCCCCGGGGGTCCCAATTCATTCTCCCGCACAGGAGGGAGGCTGGGGACTCCCCAACATGAGCCCCTGGCCACCAGCACTCAAGGCAGGGGGAAGCAATAACCAGGAAATACAGGCAAAACTCCCATGGAGCCATGGGCTAGCACTCCCCCCACCCCCACCCCTGCTTTTTTTTTTTTTTTAAATAAAGGCTCTGATGTAACACGGGGTGGCAAGAGTCTCCTCCAGTTTCACATCCCAGCTCCCATAACAACCCAGGCCCAGAGAGCCTAACCCTGAGCAGCTCAAAGCACCAGTCTGCACACCCTGAAAAGGAGAGTAAAGTCCCAAAGGTTGGATGGAACACAGCCAGCATCCCCCAGGGCTGCAGTGTCTCCCTTCCCCCTCCTCCTTCTTTCTACTCCCCCCCCCCCCCCTTAAGATTTGTTTGCAAGGCAGAGTGACAGAGAGAAAAGAGATCTTCCATCTGCTGGTTCACCCCTCAAATGTCTACAACAGCCAGGGCTGGGCCAGGCTGAAGCCAGGAGCCTGGAACTCCGCTGCAGTCCCCTATGTGGGTGGCAGGGGCACAGGCTCTTGGGTCACGTCCTCACTGCTTTCCCAGAGCGGCCAGGACTCAGACGAGCACTCAGATGCAGACTTAACCTGCGGCACCACCACGACAGCTTCCTCTCCGCCATCTGCACAGCCAGACCTCAGCACTGCCAGGAGAAACCGGAGGTGCTGCCCAGTCACCCTGGAACCCTCCACAGTGGTGACTGTTTGAACAAGACACACAGGGCTCTATGCTCTGGCTTTGGGCATATAGCTGACATTGTCCATTATGTCCTACACCCTAACCCCACAGGGATCACTATGAGTAGAGCAGAGAACAAAAGGAAACCAGAAAGAACCAGGACTCCTTGCATGTGGACAGCGTCCTGCAGCGGACAACGCACCCTCGACCCAGCAGCCCCTTATGTCGCTGAGACTCTACTGGGCTTAAGAGAGATTCCTGATTACTCAAGAACTGAGACTGAAGTTCGGGGTTTGTGGCCGGGCATCCAGCTCCCCGCTGTGGGACAGTGCACGGGAAGCCGTTCCCTCTGGGGAAGGCAGAACCCATGAGGTGGCACAGACAATTGCTAGGTTTGCTATGGTGGTTGACTGCGGGTGGGGTCGTCGCCTGCCGCGTGTCTAGACTGGAGCCCTGGGTCGAAGACGTGCCATCAGGCTCCCCTGGAAGACCGCAGGCCTGCAGGGGGGTGTCCAACCCCACCGGGGACCCCTCCCGCAGCCAGCCCCAAGTCCAGGTCTCCAGGTCACAACTGGGTTACCTTGGACCCTCAAAGGCCGCTTTCAAATGGGACTGTTTTGCTAACACCTAACAGAAGAGACCTAAGCGCTGGCATTTCTGGCATGTCTTAAAGATGGGAGGGGAGCAGCCTGGGCTTCCGGGAGCCCGCAGTGCATCCCCCAGGGAAGGTGGGCTTTTGGCTACTGCTTCAGAGCAGAAGCTCTTAACGTTTTCAGGGTTAGGGACAGCAGTGGGGGAGGGGTCCAAGAACTTGGATGGGTGACAGTGACCTTGCTATTTTCACTAACCCGGACCGAACACGCACGGCTGGCTGGCTCACTCCCTTCCCAGCCTAAGCAGCTGTCCTCGCACGCTGTGCGTGTTCGTCATCCCTTTGAAATCACGGCCCCTTTGCCAGAGCTTGCTCTTTCATGCATCTGAGAAAGGAACCGGTAGATTAGAAATGCGGTTTTAAAAATATATTTTGGGAACCGTTTTTCAATGGAACTGGTTCCGCTGGTAATCCAGAGTATTTTAATGTACGCCTTTGTTCGCAGAAAAGGTCCCGAGGCGCCACCCTAGCTCAGGGCTGCAGCTCCAGCTTCACACGCGGGGGTCAGAGGCTGCGGGGAAAGCCGGGCGGGAGAGGCGCTACCCCCAGCCCCACCCACGTCCTCCCAGGGCGGCTCGGCCCCGGGAGAGAGCCCGGAGCCTGGGGCGGAGGCTGGGCTGCAGCTCCGCTCCTCCCCCCAAGGCGACCCCGGCGGGCAGAGGGCACCCGGGGGAGCCGGCCCGGCTCGCGGGCGTCGCCAGGATGCGGCGCCGCCTCCCCGAGCCTCCTGCCGGCGGCGCTGAGCGCTGACTCATCCCCCGCTCTGCCGGCCAGCCCGTGCACGCCCACGACGGGCCCTCTTTCCTCACTCCCCGCTGCTTCCCCCCCAGGCGCTCCCCAGGCGCCTGCAAACCCACGCGCATCTCCCCGAAGCCCCAGCACCCACCCTCGTTCCCTGCCAGCGCCGGAAATGTGCAGGCTCCCCGCGTTTCCTCCCGAATGCACCGAGCGCCCACTCGGCCTCCGGCGCGCAGGCCGTGGCTCCCGGCGGCGCCCCCGCGGAGGCGCAGCTCAGCCCAGCCGCCAGGGCGGGACAGGTGGCCCTGGGTCGCCCACCTTCGGCCCCACCCTGTGGCCGCGCACCTGCCTCCCGGCGCCCGGCTGGCCACGCCTCCTGCCTGGGTCTCCATGACACTGCACTTTCCCACGTCTTCCTCGCCTCCTCCCGGGTTCTGACAGCTCGCTTCCGCGCTGGCATCGCCTGCTCTCAGCTCCTCGCCGTGGGTGTGCCCGCGGCGCTGCCCTTGGCTTTCTCTTCCTGTCAGCTGTGCGCCCCGCTCCCCCACCCCCCACCCCCACTCCCGCCCCCGCTCCCGCAACCGCCAGGGGAGCCGGAACCTCGGCCCTCCTCCCAGCCCATAAATCTGAAATCACAGGACTTTTTTTGGTCTGCTGAGGCCTGGAGGCATTCGTGCGTAAAGGCAGCGACCACACACCTGGGAGGGGTGGGGGTCTGAGCTTGCCTGGGCCAAAGTTCAGATCCTGCCTCTGTGGCTGTGACCCTGGGCAAGTTCCTTTATTTGTTTAGCAAAGGTTTGTGGATCCCCTGCTCTGCCGTGCAGTCTCTGAGGATGGGTTAGTCCTGGCATCCGTCAGACAACTGGCCAAACAGATGTTACACTGTGGCCTGGCCGTGACAAGCCGTGGGAGGGACAGGGCCTGTGGGAAGCCACGGTCTTATCAGGGAGGTCAGGGACAGCTTCCTCGGGGGAGGTGACCCTCCCGCTCAGATCTGAAGGGCGGGCAGAGTTGTGGAATGTGACAGTGGAATCACCCCCCCCCCCCCCCCAAGGCCAGTCCTGATCCCAGACTGCCAGTGCCTTACCTTACATGGCAACAAAGAAGTGGTGAGTAGGGGCCCTGGGAGGAGAGGTTGCCCTGGATACTCTGGCTGGGCCCTGTGCGGTCCTGAGAGTCCTTCTGAGGAGGTCAGAGGGTCAGGGAAGCGTGAGGCTGCTGCTGGAACAGGCCCCAAGCCGAGGAAGTACCCAGAAGCCACACAAGACAAGGGAATGGATCCTCCCCTAGAGCCCCCAGGAGGGGTGCGACCCACTCCTGACTCCCAGGAGCGTAAGACAAACGTTTATGCTTCCTTACCCTCTATGCTGCTGTGGCCGAGTCCCATATGGGCCCTGGGGCCGAGTCCCAGCTGCTCCACATCCCATCAAGCTCCCTGCTAATGCCCCTGGGGAAAGCAGCAGAGGATGGTCCAAGTCCTCAGGCCCCTGCGCCCACGTGGGAGATGTGGAGGAGGCTCCTGACTCCTGGCTTCAGCCTGGCCCAACCCCAGCTATTGCAGCCATTTGGGGAATGAACCAGCAGATGGAAGACCTCTCTTTCTCTCTCTGTACCTCTGCCTTTCAAATAAATAAATCTTAAAAAAAAAAAAAAAAAAAAAGTTGGTGTGATTTATTCCAGTGGCCACAGGGAAGTATCCACTAGGAGAAGCATGGGAAACGTGCCAAGGCCGAGGACCAGAGCTGGGTCTGTGAATTACAGAGAGACGGTGCGGGGGCCTGCGTGGCGGCTCAGCGGGGTGAGCTGCAGCATCAAGCTGGCGTCCCATATTGGAGTGCCTGGCTTGAGTTCTGGCTGCTCCATGCTTCCCATCCAGCTCCCTGCTCATGTGCCTGGTGAGGCAGTGGAAGATGACCTGAGTACTTGGGCCCCTGTATCCATATGGAAGACCAGGATTATGTTCTGGGCTCCTGGTTCAGCCTGGGCCAGACCTGGCTGCTGTAGCCATTAAAAGAGTGAACCAGCACATGAAAGAGCTCCCTGTATCTCTCTCTGTTGCCCTACCTTCTAAGTAAATAAATAAAGAATCCTTGGCCGGCTGTGGCTTAACAGGCTAATCCTCTGCCTTGCGGCGCCGGCACACCGGGTTCTAGTCCCGGTTGGGGCACCGGATTCTATCCCGGTTGCCCCTCTTCCAAGGCCAGCTCTCTGCTATGGCCCGGGAAGGCAGTGGAGGATGGCCCAAGTCCTTGGGCCCTGCACCCGCATGGGAGACCAGGAGAAGCACCTGGCTCCTGCCTTCGGATCAGCATGATGCACCGGCCGCAGTGGCCATTGGAGGGTGAACCAACGGCAAAAAGGAAGACCTTTTTCTCTGTCTCTCTCACTATCCACTCTGCCTGTCAAAAAAAAAAAATCCTTTAAAAAATATAGGGGTGGCTGGAGTGTGTGTGTGTGTGTGTATGGGGGTAGTGATGAGGCTGGACATGTGTGTGATCACCAGACCATGGGGAGTAACTGCAGTTTTACTCCATGGAGGGAAACCCATCAGCAGGTTGGAAGTAGCTTCTTATTTATTTATTTACACTATCAATCCCTTGGAGCTTCAGGTTCTTCCTCAGAAAGAGGATGACTTCACAGGGTTGTTGAGAAAACTAAATGAGATGGTGTAATGAGCGCAGCTCTTAGTAAGTGTTCGGTTAATGCCAAGCCCTGCTGTGATGCCAAGGTTTTCCGATGGGGCTCCACAGAGCCCTGCTGCTTTTGTGAGGCTCCTCTGGGAGACAGCCGGGGGCGGGGAGGCAGCCCTGCCCTCAGCCACAGCGGCTGAACTTGTATTTGTGAGCACGTTGGACTCAGTTTCCACTCAAGATCACCTTGGAATAAAAGGCTCCGTGACTCCCATGTAGTTTGGGAAGGCACAAGCTCTTGGCTGCCTCTGCTTCACCGTGACCCAGGGTGAGCTGAAAGCCCCCTCCCCAGCCCAGGGTCCCTGCTGCTTTGTGGGCCCAGGGTCTGGGCCTCGGGCTCCCACTGGGGCTTCCTCTTGGCAGCTGCGGGGATTCACGTTGTACAGTCAATGGCGTCTCTGGCTTTGTTTCTTGTCAGTCTCCCTGCTGGGACCCAGGTCCACAGGCACAGGAATCATGGGTCCAGGGCCTGCCTCTGTGTCAGGCACGTGATAGCAGCAGGTGCACACTTGGCAAACGCTCTGTTCCACCTCGTCTGCTCGCTTTCACACATTTCATAGCTAACCCTAAGTCACTGGCCGGCATTCGAGATGTGTGGAGTGAAGGGTTTCACATCCCTCACGCCCTGGCTGGGCGTCCTCACTTCCTGGGAACACAGCGTCTCCACCTGTGCTGCAGGGGCACTGTGGGCGGTGAGGGGGAACCAAGCCATGTTGTCCACAGTCGCCTGGCTTCTTCCGGGTCTGGCCGCAGCAGGCACTCGGGGAAGGAGGCCATTCTATGACGTCACTGCACTGGCTGCCAAGTGGCTGTGACTCCGCAGTCCTGTCTCTTCAGGGTCACTGCCACCGTCCCTGGCTGGGTAGATTCCTCCCCCTTCTCCTCCTCCTCCTCCCCCAGGTGCCTCTGGGCTGCCACTGCTTCCTTTCCTCCTGGGACCCCACGGAGGTTCCCGCAGCCAATATCATCAAGTAGGACCCTGTGTGATCTCAGGGACTATTGTAAGCCCCAGTCCTGCGCACGGGCTCCTAGGCCGCCACTACATGGCCCAGCAGGATCCTCCACCAGGCCCGATTCTCTGGGAGCCAGGCCCGGTCCCATGGGGCGGCCCTTGCTGAGCCGGGCTCTGCCTCCCTCCGGCGCTGGGACACACCTCCATTGCTATGCACGGGCTACGTGTCTCCAGCTCCCTCACATTTGAAGAGAACGCACTGCACATGTCAAGATCCCTGAGGACAAGGACTAGTCTTGGTCCCCTCCCCTTATGGGACTCTGGAGTGTGTCCCCCCACCCTCACCCCACCCCGTCCATTCCCATTGCCAGTGCCTCCTCTAAGTGTCGCGGTCTGACTCCAGCCTCGTCCCCTTCGGCCTGCCATGCCTCAGCTGGAGGCTCGGAAAACACTCCCTTTCCGGAACTCCTGGGTGCCCACCAGGGGAGCCCTTTAAGAGCAGTTCCTGCACCCAGCTGACACACAGGAGCTTGAATGAACCGCACTGGCGCTCCAGATGCATGAAATATTCTTCCGTTTGCCTGGGACACCTGCTCCTCTCTCCCTCTGCTCTTGCTGGATCTCAGCTGAGTCGCACCTGCCTAGACAGGCTGCTCTGACTACCTATAGCCTCTGCCCAGAGACCCCCTCCCACCTCTGTGAGCCTCCAGTAACCCCCGCGCTCCCTGCTTTGTCTTCATTGCCTGCTTCTCCATCCCACCCTCACTTGCCCACCAGCTCCTTGCCAGTGGGCCTATGTCTCCACCCCAGGGGAGCCGAGCACGGCGCCTGGCGTGTAGTAGATGCTCAGCAAACACCAGCTCACTTGAAGTGGATTGCTCCAGAAGCTTGGTCTCCCAGACTCTCGGTCTCCCTCTGCAAATCCTGCCTGCTCTCCCTGATAGCAAAGACAGTGGCTAACAACCACTGAGTGCTTGGTACGTGCCTGGCACCGTGTAGACTGCCGTACGAGTGTCACCTGTGTTTCTTCTTTGTCACACCCACACTCTGCAGCACCAGCTCCCGGTAGGGCTGCTCCACCCTGTCCCCACATGAACCCAGACGTGTCCCACTTGGCCACAAACACACCTCGCTCATCCTGCCTGCTCCTCTCACACGTGTGCTGTTTATCTATGCTCAGATTGAGAGAAAAAGACAAGAAGGGAGTGCCCCAGGAGGCAGTAATGAATTCTGGAAGATTTGTGTTGTCTTTTCTACACTCTGCTGTCTTCCAAAATTAAAAAAAATATAATCATCTATCACTTTCAAATAATAATTAAAGAAAGCTTTTGGCTGTGATAGATGTTAAAATACAAAATTAACAACACAACCTGTAGAAATGAAAAGGAAAAGAAACTGAATTCTAGGCTGTGTTGGGAGAAAGCGAAAGGCTTCCAAAAGGAAGAATGCTAGAATTTATGGCCCTTGAACAAACTAATCATAGATACAGCCAAGAATATACCATAAAACCAACTCTGTAGTAGCTGTAAATCTCCAACAATTATTTCAAGGAGTAAAATCATTTCCCAGGCCCTACAAAATGTACACCTCACGCTGCTTACACGAGGGCCTGCAGTGAACCAGCAAGTGTGCCAGATGTTAAAACACACACACAAGGGTGGGCTCTGGGCCCACTGGCTCAGAAGCTCAATAGGACGCCCACACATCCGAGTACACGCATTGGATCCACAGCTCCAGTCCCCAATCCAGCTTTATGTTAGTGTAGACCCTGGGAAACAGCTGTGATGGCTCAAGTAATTGGGCCCCTGATACGCACGTGGGAGACTTGAATTGTGATCCTGACTCCCAGCTTCTGCCTCGGGGCCATCGTAGGTATTTGGGGAGTGAGCCGGCACTGTCTCTGTCTCTTCATTTCTTAAATAAATAAATAAAAATTGAAAACAACAACACACATCTGCACCCCACTTTAGCAATATGCAAGGCGTGGTAGCTAGGCTGCAGGGAACGGCACGCATGTAGCTGACAGCATTTGGCTCATCTCCTTCGGCAGAAGTGCTACGATGCCCGGGCGAGCAGGGGTGTCTGTGATGACTCCGCATAGCGCTGAGCCGCTTGGGGATAAGCTAGTGAAGATCAAGGTGTCTAGGGCCTCATGATGGTGAACCCGTTTCCTTGACTGGAGGTCATTTTCTGTATCTGGAAGGGCAGACCCAGTGTACTGAAAGCCGAAGGCAGGGCTGAGGGCCAGGGTTAACACGGGAGGCTGCCCTCCCACAGTTCTCTGTGGCTCACGGGGCAGTCGTGCCCGGCACCTGTCAGGGCACTGAACCATGCTGTTCAGCTCTTTCTTTCCCAAAGAGAGGCTGGAAAGGAGGGGTGGGAGCAGAGGGACCCCGTGCGAGGAAGTTCACCCAGGACAGAAAGGACCAGTGTTGCGAGCTGCTGCCACCTCTCAGAGCCATGGTCACCCAGAGTGCGCACTCTGCCTGCAATTGCTACAGAGTTGCTGTGATTGTCTGAGCTTGTGCAGTGGTGAGAAGTAGGAAGACTCATCCCTTCCCACGGAGGAGAGCAGAGGCTGTGAGTTCGTCAGGCTGCCGTAAAGAACGCCAGAGCTGTGTGGGCTTAACACTCTGGAGACCGGAAGTCCACGACCAAGATGTGGACAGGGCTGCTGTGGGCCTGTGCGGGAGGGTCTCTCCCAGCTGCCAGGGGTGTGCGGCTATGTTTAGCATTCCTTGGCTTGTAAGTGCACCCCCCATCTCACCCCTTATCACACATGCTCTCCTGGGGTGTGTGCCTCCATGAACAAATGCACCCCCCTTTAATTTTATTCATTTAAAATTTGAAAGGCAGAGAGAGAGAGAGAGGGAGAGAGAGTTCGATCTTCCGTCAGCTGGCTTACTTCTCAGATACCTGCAACAGCCAGGGCTGAACCAGCTGAAGCCAGGAGCCAGAAACTCTATCTGGGTCTCCCATGTGGGTGGCAGGGACTAAAGTACTTGGACCATGATCTTCTGCCTCCAGGGTGTGAGTTAGCAAGAGGCTGGGTTGGAAGCAGGGGTGAGACTTGGACCCAGGCACTCCAGTATGGGATGTGGGTGTTCCAAATAGCATCATTTTTTAAAAATATATTTAATTTATTTATTTGAAGGGCAGAGTTACAGAGAAGCAGAGGCAGAGAGAGAGATGGAGGGAAAGTCTTCCATCCGCTGATTTACTCCCCAAATGGCTGCAACCGTCAGAGCTGGGTCGATTTGAAGCTAGGAGTGAGGAGCTTCTTCCGGGTCTCCCATGCGGGTGCAGGGGCCCAAGCACTTGGGCCATCTTCTACTGCTTTCCCAGGCTATAGCAGAGTGCTAGATTGGCAGTGGAGCAGCCGGGACTTGAACCGGCACCCATATGGGATGCCAGCACTGCAGGTGGAGGCTTTACCTGCTGTGCCACAGCGCTGGCCCTCCAAGTAGCATCTTAACCACTGTGCCACACGCCAGTCCCCGAGTGTCCCCTTTCATAAGAACACCAGTTGTACTGTGTGTCCTTGACCTCATGTTAACTTGATTGTCACTATAAGAGCCCTATTTGCAAATAAAGTTGTATTTGAGTACTGGAACGTGAGTAGTTTATTTCAGGGGGAATACAATGATTCAGTCCACAGCACAAGATCCCACCCGTGGCCAGTGGGGAAGCCCACACCGCACATGTGCACATTCTGAGCGCCAAGCCCAAGCTCTTACCCTCCTGCCCAGCCCCTCCCCACCACCTGGCCCGCCCCTGCAGGGCACGCTGCTCATGTGGAGATGGGTGACTGTAGAGGATGGAGCCCACCTAGCACTGTGGAGGACTTCCTAAGTATAACCTCCGCCTACCTGCTACACCTGCTGTTCTGTGTGGTGGCGGTGGCGGCAGGGGGTGCAGATGCCACGGAGATGCGGGGGGAGACAGTGCTCAACACGCATCACTGTCCAGGGCTGCACCTCTCTTCCTTTGGACTTCTTTCTTTCTTTCTCTATCCTTCCTTCCTTTTTTTTTTTTTTTTTTTTAAATTCATTTCAAAAGCACTGCTGCTACCTCTCTGTATGAGTCAGCTTTGTCTAGTTCTTCCCTCCCAGGAGACTCCGAGTCCAGGGTGTCTGCTCTCAGGTGCACAATGCCAGGACCCAGTTCATCCGTTCTGGATGGGTGAGGCCATCACTGGGAAAGGCAGAGCCCACGGAGGGTCTGGCAGTCGGCGTGGCCGTGTGCCCCGAGTCCCCCTCAAGGACAGCCTTGCTGCCCAGCTCTGGGCTGTGCGTCAGCCTCATCAGGACTTGCTGGCCTGCAGGAAGCACTCAGCACGCCTGCTCCAGCAGCTGGAGGAGGCTGGCGGGCAAGGTCTGGAGCTGCAGCCCACGTGTGGCCACCCTGGGGGTGGGCTGAGGTTCCCCTTGGCCTATATTGCAGCTCAGCTTCTCAGTGAACCCCTGCCCCACGTGCGCCCCCACGTCCTCACTCCAAAGCCTCCTGCATAGCACCCTCCATCCCGCAGGCTGCTTCTCTCTCTCTCTCTCTCTCTCTCTCTCTCTCTCTCTCTCTCGGAAGCTCCTGGTGCTGCAAAGAGGAGGCACCAGGAGCTCAAAGGCCACGGAACCCAGGGCATGGGTCCCAAGTACAGCTTCCCAGAGGCCTGTGCAGGCCCCTTCTGCTCCACGCCACCCCAAATCACCTGGCCAACCTCCTCCTCCTCTCGCCCACCCACAGGTATTTATTGAGCATCTGCTAAGCCCCAGGCACCATTGCACGAAACAGAAATACAGGCAAGAAAGCCCTGATCTCCTAAAACATTCTAATGGGAAGCAGATGACTACCTAATCAATAAGCAAGATGATGTCCCTTGGTGACAGAACTGTAGGGAGGAAAAGCAGGGAGGGTGGAGGCTTTGGGAGCAGGCCAGAGGGCAAGCTGTGAACCAGGAAAGACTCGCAAAAGCCAAAGCAAAACCTAAAGGAGGCAAGGGGCTGAGTCTGTGAGGCCATTTGGGGGCCGATGCATGCAGGGACAAGTGCAAAGGCCCTGGGGCAGCAGCCTGCTGTGTCTGTGTCTGTGCTCAGGAGATGAGCCAGAGAGCAGCAGGAAATTACCCGTGATCACAGTGGGCAAGGGCAGGCCAGGAGACCCCTCGCTCTGCGGCAGTAAGTCCCGGGGGCTGGTGGGAGGGATGGCTTAGCTGTGAGGCTGTGGGAGAAGTGGCCGGATTCTGGTGGTATTGTGAAGGCAGAGCTAGAGAGTTTGTCATTGACCCTTCCAGGGGAGCCCGTTACATGGCTGGCAGGACCACGCAGCTTGGGGGGCAGGTAGCCAAGAGTGGGTCTCGGTGTGACAGCCCTGAGCTGTGGCCTTGGGGCCAAGGGCACCTGCTCTGGATCCTGACTCTGGGCGTGGCACCGTGAACAGCTTCTGCCAGCTGGCAGGTCTCCATCTCTTCACCTGTAAGCAGGGGATACAGCGCTGGGGGGGGGGGGGGGAGGGCTGTCACGAAGCTTAGTGCGCTAATGGGAAGTAAGTGCTAGTACAAAGCTGCTCAGGATTACGTTACATGATGCTAGTTACATGATGCTAGCGTCGTGGCGCATCGGGTTAAACCGCAGCTTGTGATGCTGGCATCCCATACCAGAGCTCTGGTTCAAGTCCTGGCAGCTCCACTTCTGATCCAGCTCCCTGCTAATGTGCCTGGGAAGGCAGCAGAGGATGGTCCACGGATGGGCCCCTGGCACTCACGTGGGAGACTCTCATGGTGTTCTGGGCTCCTGGCTTTGGCCTGGACCTGCCCTGGCTGGTATAGCCATTTAGGGAGTGAACGAATGGGTGGAAGACCCTCTCTTTCTCTCTCTCCCTCTATGTCTCTGTCACTCTGCCTTTCAAATAAATAAATGCCGCCGTTCCCCGTGAGTCTGAACAGGGACTTGGGCAGAGCTGGGGTGGGAACGGCCAGGGTCATCAGGGTCGCTGTACACCACTCCCCTCTCCCAGCATTTCCCGACGACCTGGCAGCCGCAGGGAACTCCCTGGAGGGAGGCGGAGCCGTGGAAAATGGGAACACCCCCAAATTCCGGAGGGGATGAGGTTATCGCAGCTGAAGCCAATCAAAACTCTCCCCTGGGCAGGCCGAAAAGGGTTTTTCTGGGCCAGAAACTGCGGAGGTTCCTGGCTGCTGCCAAGAAAGGAGGCGAGCCCTGGGCCCAAGGCCATCAGCCCTGGGCGGCCCCACCCTGGCAGGAAAAGAGCCCAGGGGTGGCGGGGACAGCCCGGCGGGGAGGGGGGCCGTCTGGGCTGTCTGGAGGGGGTGGCGGACGGGTGTGCGCCTGGAAAAGCTGTTAGTTCCCGGTCAGCAAATGTTTTTTGTTAAGAAAGACAAAAAGCAGGATTAGCATTCCCCAGGCCGAGGCGGTCCACTGACTGATGCGTGCGATCAAACCAGGACCAGCCAGAAGTTTAAACTGGGAGTCGGCGGGGCGCTCCTAATCAGAGAGCCCAGCGGCTTCCACTTCCGGTTGACCTGGGGCAGGATGTTGGCCTCTGAGTCTCGCATGCTCAGGGTCCCGGCCTTGGGGGCCACCTTCTTCTCCCCCCGCCCGCTCCCCACCCCCAGGATGCAAGGAGACCTTCAAGAGCGACAATCAGGGCGAAGACGGACCCTGGCGCTGGCTCCGAGGGGGGAGGTGGGGCCCGCGACGGCGCCCCTGCTGCGGGGGTGGGTGGGGGCGGTGAGACAGAGAGCGGTGGAGGAGGGGAGCCTGGCCCTTGCCCGATCCCCCTCCCCCTCCAGGTCCCACAGAGCGCTGGGCCCCCAGGGGTAATCCTCTGCAGACACCGCGGGGAGAAACCCCCAAACCCGACGTGCCCGGGGCGCTGACGTCAGCCCCAGCAGCCGCTGCAGGATTTTTCTGGTAACCTCTTCCTAGAAACGGCTGCCTCCAGGCAGACAACCCCGGGCCCCGGGCCAAGCCCAGCAGCTGCTCCACAGCCTCCCCGCCTGGGGAAGTTTCCTGTGTGCCCACCCCAACTGTCACATCCTGGGGCACTGGGGACGGGGGATGGCTGCCTCACCCTCGTCTCCCCCACGCCACCCGCCCTGTCGGTCTTCTCTGCAGAGTCAGGGGCTGGGAAAGCGGGTTCTGTCTTGTTTCTAAGTGATTCAGGAGAGGAGGGATGCACCAGTCCCTTCGCCATGTTGCTCAGGCCAGCGTGTCAGGGGACCCTAGAGTGGACACAAGGCTCTCTCCCAGCCCCCCGTTGGTGCCCACTGCATGGGTAGGTTCCCGGGCCAGGCACTGTGTGCGGTGCTTCCCGGACATAATTTAATCTTGATGGCGGCTGCACAGTGGGGATGCACTCCTGTTTAGCCCCATTTTTGCAGATGTGCCCTGTCTCAGGGCACGCAGCTGCCAGGCACAGAGCCCCCGCTGGAAGTCAGGTCTTGTGACCCCCCAATACCCCGCTACACTCCACCAAGCCTGTCCTGTGGATCATTCGTTCCTCAGGTCTACTGGGAGTGAAGGAGACCCACGGTCAAGCCTGCTTGGGAGGGTGGTTGGTCCTGTGTCTGTGGGTGTCCCACACGCATAGGCTACAACTCTGGGTAGAAAATATTTTAAAAAGAAAATAAACCCACATCTGGGAGGGCATTGTGGCCACCGCAGGTCACACAGCTGCTTACAACCCCAGCATCCCATGTCAAAGTGCCAGTTCAAGTCCCAGCTGCTTCACTCCCTGTCCAGCTTCCTGCTAATGAGCCTAGGAAAGCAGCAGAAGATGACCCAAGTGCTTGGGCCCCTGCACCCACATGGGAGAACCAGATGGAGTTCCAGGCTCCTGGCCCAGCACTGCCTGCGGCAGTCATTTGGGAAGTGAACCAGTGATGGGAGCACCCCCCCCCTTTCCATTACTCTGCCTTTCAAATAAAATAGTAAATCTTTTGGGAAAAAAAATTAAAAATAAAAAACTGCATCTGTACGGAACAAGTACAAACTATTTCCTTACGATTTTCCCGTAAATATTATGAGTCCAGTTGAATGACGTTCACCCGGCATTCGCATCTCAAGAGGGCCTGGAAGTGACTCCCTGCGTGCGGGAGGGCTGGACAGTTTACACGCAAACGCTAAGCCCTTGTGAATAGAAAGGGCTTGCGCATGCGCAAAGGGTTCTGGAGGCAGCCCCTTGGCACGCCAGGGAGGGACAGCGGTGCCGTAGGGTCAACCCTCCCTCTTACAGAGCCCCCTGGTGTGATGACACCAGAAAGACTGCAAGCCTGCCGGGTTGGGTGTGTGTGTGTGTGGGGGGGGGGTCTGCATAACTCTCTGCCCCAGTGTTTCCCAGCTCATTGTCACTAAGGGGTCCCCCGGCCCTCTCCCCCTTTTTGGATGGTGCACTGTTAGCATCCTGGAGAAGGTGCTTTGGGAACCTCCACGGGAAGTCACATCACCGCCTTGCTCAGATAGTGCCTGACACATAAGAGGAACCTGATAAACATGGGTTGCCCGAAACGAATGCGCATTTCCCACTGTGAGAGCAGACCAGCCCAGCCCAGTCCCTGGAGTTCCTCAGCTGTGCAAGATTCCATAGGTCTTGCAGGTGACCCCACTGATGCCCCCAAGGCTCCTGATGACTCCCCGTGCCAGCCTCTTGGAGGTTGAAGGGAAAGTCCTGGGACCCTCATTCAGTTTTGGCGCCAGGAATAGGGATGTGGAAGAGGGAGTGAAAACCTCCCAGCGGTCCCCCCCCCCCCCACACACACACACGCCCGAGCCCTGCAAGGCTGCCCGGCAGGCTGGCGTGGGCCCTTGAAGCTTCCCTCTACCCCTGCAGCACCCCCTCGGCGGTCGCCTCCCTGGAGCCGCACCCATCACCAGCACTGCCATGGGCCGCCAGTCTGTGTGCCCAGTCTGCCGCTCCTTCTCACGCCCCACTCGACTTGAGCTCCACGTTGCCTCGATTCTGAGCTCCCCAGCTCTGGCCTCTCTTCTGACCCCTGAGTGGGGACCGTGGCCTCGGAGCAGAGGTAACCCAGCTCCATGAAGCAGGGCTTGACACCCCTGGGCTTTCCCGGGGCAGCCAGGGTGGGCAACCACCGACGGCCCCTAGCACCTGGTACCCCGGCTCCCTCAACAAAGCCGCCAGCCCATGCGGGGCCCCGGTGTCCGGGAGGTGCCCACGCGGCCCAGAACCCGCCCTGCAGACGCAGGCCTCCCACTCAGCGCCGCCTGCTGTGCGGAGCCTGAGCCTGCTCCTGCCGCCTGCAACCACCTTCTGGGTCACCCTCGCTCTCCTGCTGCCGCTAACCCCAGGCCAAGGCCTAGCACCTACGATCCTGCTTCTGGGGGAAGAAATTGAGGCCGCTGGGATCACATGATCACATGATCTCCATCAAACCTTTGCTCCCTGCCGCCATCACCGGCGCGGCTTTCTCGTTAATTTTAGAAGCAGGCCAACAATCCAGGCCAAATCTCCCCAGCCGCCGGAGTCAGGCGGCCGGGGTTCAACTCCCATTTGTGTCATGGCTGGATGTGTGGCCAGGGGCAGACTTCCTCCTCTGGGGGCGCCTCGGATTCCTCATCAATGAAGGGGAGTGGTGCAGCCTGCTGAACAACGCCACAGTCAGCCCCGGGCTGCATCGACGCTGGCGGCGCCCGTGACGTATCCCGCAGTGACGTCACAGCCGTCCTGCTTCGTGTAAGTCCACTCTGAGGTCTGCACGACGGTGCCTGGCCCCGCAGTTCTGAGAACGCATCCCTGTAGTTCGACAGCGCGTGACTGTGCCCGCCTCTCACACGCGGAGCACACAGGAGTTCGGCCGCCAATGCTAACCCGGGCCAGTTATCGCCGCCCCTTCTCCGTCCTCTCGGGTCTCTCCTGGCTCCTGCTCCCGGCCTCTTCTTGAACCTGTTCCCAGTTTCTCTTGTCCCTCCTCAGACCTCTTCTTCCCCAGCCAGCTCCTCTCCTTCCGGCCCTCCTTGGCGCCCTGTGATCTGGCCTCTGACACTGTCAGGGCCGCCAAGCTCCTTGCCAAGATCGAGAAGTAAGAGCAGAAGTGAGAGCAGGAGCTTCCCCCGCCCTCAGCCCCAGCCTGGGAGAGGGGGGACCCGCCTGAGCCCCTGCCTTCCTTGTCACTGTCCCAGCCCGGGAGAGGGGGGACCCGCCTGAGCCCCTGCCTTCCTTGTCACCGCCTCTTAGCTGCACTGGTGCAGGGCGTGGCTCCCACACACTTCGCCAAGAATGCTGCTGTTGCCCTGAGCTGCCCTTGGCTCCTGGATCTCCACTGCCTCCCCACTCCCCGCCAGGATTTTTTCTCATGGCCTCTGTTCTGCTCTGGGATTGGTATCTGTGATGGACCGAATGGGGTCCAATTCATACGCTGACACCCTAAGTCCTGTGTGGCGGGGTTTGGAGACAGGCTCAGGCCTGAGCGATGACACAAGATGGGCAATCAGCCAGTTAGACTGTGTCCTTATAGAAGAGGAAGAGACACCAGAGCTTGCTCCCTCTCCATTGTCTTGCTTGCTCGCTCATTCGCACTCTCTGCATGCAGAGAGGCCCTGTGTGGACGTAAGGAGAGGTGGCACCTTCATCTCCAACTTGCAGGTGAGGAGGTGGAGCCCAGGGGGGCTCCTACCATGCAAGGCCGGTGTGTTAATAAGCTGGACTCTGGACCCAGGCAGGGGTAACCCAAGAGGCTATCCACTTTTTAAAAATGTTTTCATTTAGCCGGGCGCTGTGGCTCACTAGGCTAATCCTCCGCCTTGCAGCGCCGGCACACCGGGTTCTAGTCCCGGTCCGGGCACCGGATTCTGTCCCGGTTGCCCCTCTTCCAGGCCAGCTCTCTGCTGTGGCCAGGGAGTGCAGTGGATGATGGCCCAAGTGCTTGGGCCCTGCACCCCATGGGAGACCAGGAGAAGTACCTGGCTCCTGCCTTCGGATCAGCGCGGTGTGCCGGCCGCAGCGCGCCAGCTGCGGCGGCCATTGGAGGGTGAACCAACGGCAAAAAGGAAGACCTTTCTCTCTCTCTCTCTCTCTCTCTCACTGTCCACTCTGCCTGTCAAAAAAAAAAAAATGTTTTCATTTATACAAAAGGCAGGACAGAAAGAAACAGAGATCTTCCATCCATTGGTTCACTCCCTAAATGCTTGCAACAGCCAGGGCTGGCAGGCTGAAGCCAGGAACACGAAGCTCTATTCGGATCTCCTATATGGGTGGCAAGGCCCTACATCCTTGAGCGCATTATTAGCAGGAAGCTGGAGTTGGAAGTGGAGCCAGGACTGGATCCAGGCCCTGCTAGAGCTGCGGATGTCTTCGATGCTACACCAAACGCCCACTGCTTCCTCCACCGCACCCCACCCTCGCCATTTGCCATCAGGAAGAGAGCACAGCTGGGGTGGGAGAGAAGGAGCATGGTTTTCCAGAGGATGCTTCTAAGACATGTGGATGCTTCTAAGACCAGAGGATGCTTCTAAGACATGTGGGTGGAGCGTGGACTCGAGCCCTCACCACACCGCTGGGGAACTGTCAGGAGACAGACGGAGATCTTGGCCACGCGGGGCTGAGATCACGTAGGGAGTGGTCGTGGCATGAGAGCAAGAGGGCCCAGCGTGTTTAAGGAGTGCACGGAGGGGAGGAGGCCCATAAAGGCCGGGCAGTCAGGAAGGCTGGGGGAGGGGAACCCCTCCGGCCGAGCCTGCCTGGGAGAGTGAGTCTGCCTGGTTCCTCATTAGGGCCCCTTTCACTTTAAGCAGTGACCCAGTTTGGATGATAAATTATATATTTACCCTGTTTAGAGGGTCAAGGAGTGGAAAGCCTCAGGGAGGAAGAGATGCGGGGGTAAAACGCCACAGACAGGACAAGCCCGGGAAGGATGGAAACTGGTCCCTTGGCAGTGACCTTGGCAAAGCGGCGACTTTGGGAGACAGAAGACTCAGAGAAAAGGTGGAAAGCAGGTTTGCGTCCATCGAGCGGAAGTCTGAGTGAGAGGTAAGCACGGCTCGCAGACGTGCGCAGCTCTTGCCCGAAGCCTGGCTGGGAACGAAGGGACAGGCTGGCGGCTTGGGACTGGGGAGAAGGAAGCTGCTCCCCAGACCCACTCAGCACAGGGGCGATTTTGAGCACGGCCAGCCCTGTAAAGGACTTTGAAAGGATGAAGTTGGAAATCTGAGAAAAGTTGGGGGAAAAACTGCTGGTTGTGGAACTGAGGAAGAAAATGCCATATGGGGAAGAATTGTACCCAGGCCATGGTGGAATTTGGCCAGCAGTGCCTGGTCTCTCCTCCACCCAGCGAAATGCACCTGCTGACCTGTGCAGGATTTCTGCTCTCCCATTAGGGGTGCACAGCCCTCCACAGCCCACACAGGGGCCCAGCTCCTTGGGGCATTGTGTGAGGCTTAAGTGTCTTTGCACCAGGATCTGCTGTTCCAGTGCCCTCACCGAGGGCTCCCACAACAGCCAGTAAGGCAGCGCCTCTTCATTGTGTTTTTATAATTTCTTACTTATTTTAAAGATTTATTTGTTTATTAGAAAGGCAGAGTAAAATGATGGAAGAGACAGAGAGAGAGGGAGAGAGAGGGAGAGGTGGGGGGCGGGGAGAAATATCTTCCATCCACTGGTTTGCTCTCCAAATGGCCACAACAGCTAGGGCTGGGCCAGGTCAAAGTCAGGACCCAGGAGCTTCATCCGGGTCTCCCACATGGGTGCAGGGGCCCACACACTTGGGCCATCTTCCCCTGCTTTCTCTGGCCATTAGCAGGGAGCTGGATTGAAAGTGGAGCAACCAGGACTTGATCCAGCGCCCACATGGGATGCTGGCCACGCAGGTGGCACCTTAACTTGCTATGCCATAATAGCCATCATACCAGCCCCTAAAACTTTAAAAACATTTTTTATTTGTTTTCATTTTAGTTGAAAGTCAGACACAGAGAAATACAGAGAGATGGAAATCTTCTATCCTAGCTCACTCCCCAAGTGCTTACGACAGCCAAGGCTGGGCCAGGCCGAAGCCAGGAACTCAGTCTGTGTCTCCCAGGTGGTAGCAGGGAGCCAACGACTTGAGCCATCACTTGCTGTCTCCCAGGTGAGCATGAGCAGGAAGCGGGCATCGGAAGCAGAGCTGGGACTCACACCTGCACTCTAGGATGGGGCGAGCATCACAGCAGCATCTTAACCGCTGTGCCGAATGCCTGCCCCCTTCATCTTACAGTACCCACCCGTGCTCCACCGCCCACATTCTGTCCCCCCCTTCATCTCACAGTACCCACCCGTGCTCCACCGTCCACATTCGCAGATAACTTTTTACCAGTTACCTCCAAAACCAGCTGCTTGCAGATGGCTCCGTGCTCCCGGGTCCGCAGTCAGCGTGGGACCTCAGCCATCCTCCCAAGTCTCCAGCAAATCCGCACACCCAGCCTAGGAGTCCGGGCTCCCCAGAATTGGCCCGAGAGGACACCCTTCCGAGCCACGCCCCTGAATTTGGGCCTTGTGGACTCTGGGCGCTGAGCTTCTGCCTGAGCCTGTTTTTAGACTGCTCCTTTCACCCCCTGCCATGGGGGGCGTCTTGGGAAGATTTCTCTTCCCTGTGTCCCTGACGCACACTCAGGAGGCGGAATGTGGCCTTCATACATATCCATGGCTGTCTGGGAAGTGCCGTGGTGTTCCAGGGACAGATAGCAAACATGACCGTCCCCTCCACCTGTCTGAGGAGGTGACAGCTTCCAGAAGCACCAACAGGTGCATTTCTGCTCAATTTTGGATGACCATGGGGAACAGCTTCTGCTGCTGACACATGGTAGTTTTGTTTCTGTAGAAACGGAGGCCTGGGCAGAGCAGTGTGGCCAGGGGATGAGGGGCATTCCTGCTCCTGTTCTCTAGAAGAGTCAAAGACAGAGGCAGAAGCTAAGAACCGCTTGGAGGGTAGTTGGGGTTGTGGCATAGTGAGTAACGCCGCTGCCTGCAGCGCTGGCATCCCATATGGGTTCAAGTCCCAGCTGCTCCTCTTCCCATCCAACTCCCCGCTAGTGGCTTGGGAAAAGCTTTGGAAAATGGACCAAGTGTTTGGACCCCTGCAGCCACATGGGAGACCCAGAGGATGCGTCTGGATTCTGTGTGGCTTAGTTCTATTTGAGGAGTGAACCAACAACAGAAGATCTCTCTCTCTCTCTCTCTCTCTCTCTCTCCCTCTCTCTGTAGCTCTGACTTTCAAATAAATAAGTAAATCGTAAAAAAATAGCTACAGGAAATAAAAGGTGAAATAGTAAAAAATGTGTTAGTGATAGAAGAATTTCACTCAGAATTCTCAGTCCAAGAGAGAATAAACAGGTGCACACATGTACACACACTCACACACAAGGTATGAAAGAACAAAATAAAATTATAAGGTTGAATTAATTTATATGCATATGTTTTCCCTCTGAAGATAAATAATACAAGTGCCTGTGGAACATTCACCAGAACTAATCCTATTTTAGGCCTTAAAGAAAACCTTGATCGATTCCACAAAGCAGGCCAAGGACAGACAATCTTTCACGATTGCAATGGACTCAAACTAGAGTTTCAAAACCACCAGAAGATTGAAAGTGATTACCACCTGGAAATGTTTTTAAAATTTATTTAAAAGAACCTGAGTTAAAGACGAAATATGAGCCAAAAGTTGAAGGGTACGTTGCCTGGAAAATAATAATAAACTCTTTCGAAACATCCACATGGAATACTTGAAAGCTGTCGCCGACTTCCTGCTTCAACACTGTTGAAAATGCCCTCTCTGAGTTGACCCGTCTGAGGCCCTGTCCAGATCTCTTTCCACTCTGTTTCCTTGGCTCCAACCTCTGCATTTCTCACCAGTCCCCGGAGCTGCTGTTCTGTTACCTCCCCACACCTTGGTACATTTATTCCACTGCCTGGAATGTCCTTGCCCTTCTTGCCTGCCTGGCGCGCTTGCTCATTCTTTAATCTCACCTGTTGTCTCCCTGGTGCTCCCAGGCCCGCTGGGCACCTTCCTCTGGACGCTGGAGGTGGGCGTCCGTCAGAAGGGCAGCAGCCGTGTCCCCCAGGCCAGCACTTGTCACCGCCACCCAACCCCCACTCCTTGCCTCAGCCTCCTGGCAGCTGGTGCAGTGCTGTGGGCTGTTTTCCATGTTGCTGCATAAAACAAAAACAAACCAGGACACGGTGCTAATGCTGCACGCTAACAAATCCACCTGTCCTTAGCGCACATTCCCACGCCACAGGCTTCTCTCGAGTGTCCCGTCCTGGAGCCCCTCACACAGTGGGTCCCAGAATGTGTCCCAAGGAGTCCAGGTGTCCTGTGAGATGTGCATTTTTAAGAGGTTTTGTGTGAGTGTGTGTGGGAGTGTGTGTGCGTGTTGTTTCGTTTTGGGGGAGGGCAGAGAAGGGAGGGGTTTGCGAACACGCTGAGTTTCAACGTTTAGGTTTAGAAGGGCG
Organism: Lepus europaeus; assembly: GCF_033115175.1. Classification (NCBI taxonomy): domain Eukaryota; kingdom Metazoa; phylum Chordata; class Mammalia; order Lagomorpha; family Leporidae; genus Lepus; species Lepus europaeus. Next base: position 40,464,418 of record NC_084830.1, read on the forward strand.
AGGCTGGTCTCCCAGGGAGCAGCGCATCAGAACTCGGGATTCACTGATAAACACCAGCAAGCGCCCCACACGCCGGGTACGCACACTTCCTGATGTACTTGAACAAGAGGCCGTTTGTCCACCGAGCCCGGCTACATCTCACAGAACAGGAACGTTTCTGCTAACACAGAGAAGGTGCCTCACCCCTGCCCCACCTGCAGGAGCCGACCTCACTCATTTTACCACACAGGTGGTGCCCCATGGCACCTGCCACCTGGCCCAAGCCTCCTCCCCAGCCCAGACGCCCCCAGCTCCCAAACACTTCTCTTCCTGCTCTCCTGGTCCCCTGGATGCTCTGCAGGTCCTTGCTCCCTTCCTCTCCTTATTCGCCCCTTTCTCTTTCCTGACACCTCCTCTCGCTCCCAGCTCTACTTGTCTCATATGAGACCCCCCCTAGGAGGAGAGCCTTGGACCACAGTGGCTCCTGGCAGGGCGCTGGTGGTGGGGTAGGCAGGAAGTGACAAGGGGAGGAAAAGTCGCCCAGGACAGGTGCTGTGGAGTGCAGGGTGCCGGTGGAGGCGCCGACTGTCACAGTCACACACCCTGGAGGGGACTGGGGCAGCTGTGTGTTCCTCCGTGTTGGTCAGGGTCTACGGGGAAGCAGAGCACGGGGCTGTCGGACGGGCACTGGCTCAGTGACCAGGGAGCCTGCCACCTGCCAGCAGGGGAGCCAACCCCCCGGGGGCAGGAAGACAGGCCGATCTGCCTTCCGCGGCTGCCCTTGTCCCCCTGGGGTCCTCGGTGGGCTGGAGGCTGCCGGCCCACAGTGGTGAATGGGGGTGGTCTTCCCTCGGTCTCCTCCAGTTCCAATGCTGGTCTTTTCTGGGAACGGCACACCCAGTAGTAGCCCCGTCCCAGCTCTCCGGGCACCCGGGCACCGCCGGCCCAGTCTGGATGACGTCAGCCATCGCACCCTCCCCCACACCTGCCTGGCGCTCCTGGTCCTCCGCGAGCTTGCCCAAGTGGTTACTTTAACTGCAGACTGGCGGTTCTCAACTGAAAGTGATGTGGCTTCCCAGGGGACGCGCGGAAAGACCGGAGACGTTTTAGTGGTTACAGCTGAGTGGGTGGAACCCCGGGGGTGCACAGACCCACCCGCACCCCCGGCCCAACCTCACCACCGGCAATGCAGGGCTGCGGCTGGCGGGCAGAGGGGGGGAGGGCAAAGGTGGGGGCTCAGGAGCGCAGGGGCGGCACTTGAAGAACAAATGTCGCTTCGCTGGCTGCCCCTCCGGCTCCATGCCAGTCCTCTGCCTGCCCCTGCTTGGCCCGGGCCTCCACGCTTGCTAGCCACTTGTGACCTGGCTTCTCTGAACGCACCCTGGGAACCCCCATCCGACCCCCCACCCCCACCCAGGTCCCCAGCTGAGTCAGCACTTCTCAGACCCTGCAGCCTTTGAGAAGTCACTTCCTGGGCTTCGGCACGCCCTGTGGCCCCGCTCCAGGGCCTGGCTCACCACTGGCAGCGGCTCCAGGGGCCTGGCAAGGATTTGGAACCTGAGCCCACATAAATGCTGGGGATTAGGGCAGGCCAGGGTGAGTCAGTAGTCAGACTAACAGTTATAGCAAACATGCCCTGAGGGCCAAGCTGGGAGACACAGAGGAGAAAGGGGAGTGGGGCCCCATTGTGCGGGGGTGGGGGGGACTGGTCCCCAGGACAGTCTGGTTCTAGAGTGGTCACCACGTGCTTGGACACCAGCGACACAGAGATTGCCGGCAGGGAGTCACAGGAGGCAGTGAGGAAAGCCACAAAGACCTTTGCTACTACAGGGGTAGAGAGGGGGAGTCAAAGAGGGCTTCCTGGAGTCGGTGCCCTAAGATCTGGGTTTGAAGGAAAAATCAGAGTCAGATTCCAGGCTGAAAGAAGAGGAAGACATCCAAAGACGGGGCATGGGTGCAAAGGCTCAGAGGCAGAGCCACACAGCAGTCCTGAGGGGTGCAGGAGACAGCTGCAGGGGCGTCGCCGTGAGCAGGGAGCAATGCAGTGTGGTTCACCCAAGCGTTGCAGGCAAAGCTGAGGAGCCAGGATTCATGCAGACCCCGGGACTGCTTTTTAACCAAGGAGGAGGATGACCGGATTTGACCAGAAACCATTAAAAAGCTTTGTCTAAGAGGCAAAGAAAGCAAAAGTGGGCACGAATGCTTCGATCATGCATTCCGCAGATTTTTTTTTTATAGATAGAGTTAGACAGTGAGAGAGAGAGACAGAGAGAAAGGTCTTCCTTCCATTGGTTCACCCCCCAAATGGCCGCTACGGCCAGAGCTACGCTGATCCGAAGCCAGGAGCCACGTGTCTCCTCCTGGTCTCCCAAGCGGGTGCAGGGGCCCAAGCACTTGGGCCATCCTCCACTGCCCTCCCGGGCCACAGCCGAGAGCTGGCCTGGAAGAGGAGCAGCCAGGACTAGAACCCAGTGCCCATATGGGATACCAGTGCCGCAGGCAGAGGATTAACCAAGTGAGCCACGGCACCGGCCCTGCATTCGGCAGATTTTTAATAAATGCTTACTCTGCACCAGTTCCTTTCTAGACATCAGGGATATGGAGGTGAACGTGTGTGTGCAGGGCAAAGACAGCAGCGAATGCACCCATGTACAGACAGGAGATTCTGATGGTGCAATGGATGGGGAAGCGCCCGGCAGAGTGATGTGTGCCGTGAGTGGGAGGTGGGTCAGGACGGGGGCCCCCCTTGGAGGCGGTGGCCCTGGAGCTGTGCACTCTGGCGAGTGGTCTTCCACTGGGGGAGGCTTCGTGCCAAGGCCTCGTGGGAGCTTGGGGAAGAGAAGGAGGCCAGTGAGGGTGGAATGGAGACCAGATGGCAGAGGGAGGGTTTGTGAGTTGCGAGGAGTCCATTGCCCAATGGGGATGAGGGCGAGAGGAGGGGCTCGCCCCAGGTCTGTCCTGGAACCTGGGAGGGCACAGAGGCCCACCTGCGTGGGCTGCCCTCAGAGTAGGGCCAGGGCTGTCAAGAATGCCAGCTGGCTTACAGGTCGGCGGTCCACCCACAGAGGCACCTGGGGGTGCCGCGCCTGCCATCCCCACACTCTGGAAGCTCTTTCCCAGAAACTCCAGACAGAAAACACTCTAGATTCTCTTAGCAGATTGCGTTGATAGACCCAAACGCCCACGCCACAGATCAATGAAATGTAATGTTCACAGCAAAGAAAAGGCTGGGCTGTGTTTGCAAACCTGCCAATACATCGCCGCGTACCTCGGCAGGTTGGCCGCTGCACCCCCCTGCACCGCTTCTGCTGTGATGTGAGCCCACCTATTTTCCAATTGGCACTGCTGAGAACATGGAGGTGGGGCAGGCCGGAGGGGGAGGGGTGCAGAAAGCGAGCACCCCAGCCTTGGAGTGCACCGAGAAAGAGCTTCCATTGCACAGACTGTCTGCCCCTGCTCCTCCTCACCCCCCCCCCCCAACACTCCTCTTCATACGTACTGCAGAAGTGCCCTTCCACGCTCGGCGCCTGTTCCGCCCTCACATTCGTGGAGCCAGGGGCAGGTGTACAAATGACAGCTCCTACCCCACATGTCCAGGTGTTTACAGGGCGCCATACCCATGGAATGTTAACTGCGCCGACCTTGACTGCCCATTCCCACAAATGGAAGGCCAACATCTCTGAACTCATGGCTCGCAGGCCCCTGGGAGTCCGGCCCTGGAAGGCGAGGCGCCGGCAGGGCTCACTCTGGGCCCCATGCAGCAGCCCCGTGGGGTGTGTGTGCGCAGCCAGGGCACAGGGCCAGCCCAGTCTCCTGTCCCACCCAGTGCCCCATGGTCATGTGCGGGCCCTGGGATCAGTTTGGAGCCACTGAGGCAGGAATTCTGGGATTTACACAGGAGAGCGTGAGCCATCAATGGCTTTGGCCCTTAGACCCTGCAGACTCCCCACACAGTGAGGGAGGCACAGCCCAGAGCACAGGGTCCTGGCCGGGGCTCCCCTTGTGTGGGAGGATCTGAAGTGGGTGCTGGGCAACCCTCTCCCTAAGGAGAAGGCCAGAGGGGTGCCCCAAGGCAGGGCCGTGCTTAATGCACAGGTGTCCCTGTACTCTTCACCTTCCACCCGTGAGAAAGCCAGGTTGGGGCCGGCGCTGTGGCATAGTGGGTAAAGCCTCTGCCTGCAATGCCAGCATCCTATGTGGGCGCCAGTTCAAGTCCTGGCTGCCCCACTTCCGATCCAGCTCTCTGCTGTGCCTTGGGAAAGCAGTAGAAGATGGTTCCAGTCCTTGGGCCCCTGCACCTGTGTGGGAGACCTGGAGGAAGCTCCTGGCTCCTGCCTTCAGATTGGCATAGCTCTGGCTGTTGTGGCCAATTGGAAAGTGAACCAGCAAATGGAAGGACCCCCCACACACACACACTTCTCTCCTTCTCTCTCTATGTAACTCTGACTTTCAAATAAAATGAACAATTCTTAAAAAAAAAATAAATAAAATAATAAATAAAAAAGAAAAAGAACAGAAACACCTTCTCTTTTTTTTATTTTAAAGATTTATTTATTTATTTATTTGAAACCAGAGTTACAGAGAGGCAGAGGCAGAGAGAGAGAGGTCTTCCATCTGCTGGTTCACTCCCCAGATGGCCAAAATGGCCGGAGCTGCACTGACCTGAAGCCAGGAGCCAGGAGCTTCTTCTGAATCTCCCACGGGATTGCAGGGGCCCAAGGACTTGGGCCATCTTCTACTGCTTTCCCAGGCCATAGCAGAGAGCTGCATCGGAAGTGGAGCAGCCAGGACTGGTACTGTTGCCTATATGGGATGGCAGCACTGCAGGTGGCGGCTTTACCCGCTACGCCACAGCAGCGGCCCGACCTTCTCTATTTTGGACAAGAATTAACAGAGCCGTATCTTAGGAGCAATGCTTCCAGAAAGTTCTCCCATGCCTCCCTTTCTTCTCAGCTTCCTGCCACCACCACCCCCCCCTTCACTTGCCCTTCTCTCCGAAGCAGTAGCAGCCCAGATGAGAACCATGGGCTTGGACGAAGTCACCTGGGGAAGAGGCAGTGAGAGAAGACAGAACTGCTGGCCACGTGGATTCCGCATCTGAAACCTGGCCAAGGGAGAGCCGCTTCCAACAAAGTTCCAGAGCCAGACGAGGGGCAGAGGAGTGTCCGGGTCCCCCTGCTCCACTGTCTTCTTAATTATCTGTCGCCCGCCGCCAGCAGGCAGTGTCCCCGGAGGGGGGAGCTCATGGATTTGTGGCTGAGTCCCAGGGCCAGGCGCCCAGGAGGTCCTACATACTCAATGAGCTATGACTAGTCAATTGGATTCCCAACCTTGACTCACACCTGAGACTCGCTCTGTGTAGAAAAAATCCTGATACCTTTCCCACCAGACCTCAGGCTCGAACATCTGGTGTCGTCTCCTCCCTCCCCCACCCTCCCTGTTCTCCCGTCTCAGGCCTTGGCGGCTCTTGGTTGTGTTGCTCATGGTTGCTATGCCCTTTATAGATGCTCAATAAAACGTTCTTGCAAGGTTGCTTCCAACAATCAGGCCGGTGGGAGATTTCCTTCTCCTTTGTACCCTCTGAAGCTTCTGACACGTTAAGCATCACTAGCATTGCCGTGGACTCTGTTGGTTACCTCTGCACCCCCACTGCCTCTCTGCAGGTATCACCAACCCCCACAGGGCCAGAAAGCAGATTTGACCCCTCCAGCTGGCGGTTGGAGGCAGGGATCCCCGTTAGTTGGAGCCAGTCTCTTGACTGTGTGTTATCTCCAATGTACATTCTCACTGCCCCCAGCTGGGGCTGCAGGACCCATGTTGATCTGGTTCCTCACAGGTGTGGGCTCGATAAAGCCGACTGTCCCTGCCAGCCGCCTTGATACCGCAGAGGGAACAAGCGGAGACAGCAAAGCAGAGAGAGAAGAGTATAGGTCCTTGATGCCGTCTCTACATTGTGGTCATAGGGTTCACTCAGGGGCCCAGCCTGTGTCTGCATTACGGATTCATTCATTCTTTCACTCTGCAAATGTTCACTGAGCACCTATTATGTGCCAACAATGAGACACAACACTAAATATGAACAGACAAAAATCCCTACCTCATGGAACTCATAGTCCTGTGTAGGGAAGAGAAGAATTAATAGACCATAAATGGCTAAGACAAGCAAGCTAATAACATGTGAGGAAGCTGGAAGTGCTATGAGAAAAAAGAAATAGAGCAGTTTGCTGGAATGGATTTTCTTTCTTTTTTTTTTTTAAAGATTTATTTATTTTACTTGAAAATCAGAGTTACACAGAGAGAGGAGAGGCAGAGAGAAAGAGAGAGAGAGAAAGAGAAAGGTCTTCCATCTGATGGTTCACTCCCCAGTTGGCTGCAATGGTGGGAGCTGCACCGATCCGAAGCCAGGAGCCAGGTCTCCCACGTGGGTGCAGGGACTTGGGCCATCTTCCACTACTTTCCTAGGCCACAACAGAGAGCTGGACCAGAAGTGGAGCAGCCGGGACTCAAACCGGCACTCATATGGGATGCCGGTACTGCAGGTGGCAGCTTTACCCGCTACGCCACGGCGCCGGCCCCTGGAATGGGTTTTCAAATACTGACTTCCTATGGATGCAGTGGTCTTCTCCATGATCTGTCAGACCATCCCTTCTGGAAGCTGGCAGTCTTTTAGTTTGCATGAAGCAGAAGGCGCAATGGCGCACTGGAATTCAGGGCTGTGCTTGGGTTTGGAAACGTTCAGTGGATTCTTCTGTGAGTCAGAGATGGAAAACAAGTGACGATTGTGAGGCAAATACGCCAATTTCTGGGGACTGTGTTTTTTTTAAGATTTATTTTGTTTATTTGAAAGAGTTACAGAGAGAGGTAGAGAGAGAGAGAGAGAGAGAGAGAGAGAGAGGTCTTGCATCCGCTGGTTCACTCCCCAGATGACTGTAACTGTCAGAGCTGCGCCAATCCGAAGCCAGGAGCCAGGAGCTTCCTCTGGGACTCCCACGTGGGTGCAGGGATCTAAGGCCTTGGACCATCTTCTACTGCTTTCCCAGGCCATAGCAGAGAGCTGGATAGGAAGAGGAGCAGTCGGGACTCGAACTAGCACCCATATGGGATGCCGGCGCTTCAGGCCGGAGCTTTAACCTGTTGCACCACAGCGCCAGCTCCGGTGACTATGATTTTCAAAAGCATTTGTCTTTGGATAAGCGTGACTACGAACTAATGGATTTCATGGGTTGCCTATTAGTGTTGCAAAGGAATTAGATGCAAGCAAAAGAAAGATCAACAAACTGAATCACACACACACACACACACACAAGCTGGGGTAATCTGAAATCTGTTACTCTCGGACTGGCAAAGAAAACAAACCTGTGCCACCATGAGCCACCTGTTTTATTTATTTATTTAAATTTTTTATTCTTTTGACAGGCAGAGTGAACAGTGAGAGAGAGAGACAGAGAGAAAAGTCTTCCTTTTTGCCGTTGGTTCACCCTCCAATGGCCGCCGCGGCTTGTGCGCTGTGGCCGGCGCACCGCGCTGATCCGATGGCAGGAGCCAGGTGCTTCTCCTGGTCTCCCATGGGGTGCAGGGCCCAAGCTCTTGGGCCATCCTCCACTGCACTCCCTGGCCACAGCAGAGAGCTGGCCTGGAAGAGGAGCAACCAGGACAGAATCCGGCGCCCCGACCGGGACTAGAACCCGGTGTGCCGGCGCCGCAAGGCGGAGGACTAGCCTACTGAGCCACGGCGCCGGCCAAGCCACCTGTTTTAGAGATGCTCTTCACTGGGCTGGCGCTGTGGTGTAGTAGGTAAAGCCGCCGCCTGCAGTGCCAGCATCCCATATGGGCGCCCGTTCTAGTCCCAGCTGCTCTACTTCTGATTCCGCTCTCTGTTATGGCCTGGGAAAGCAGTGGAAGATGCCCAAGATCTGGAAGAAGCTCCTGGCTCCTGGCTTCAGATCAGTGCAGCTCTGTGCGTTGCAGCCATCGAGGGAGTGGACCAGTGGATGGAAGACCTCTCTCTCTCTCGATCTCTGCCTCTCTGTAACTATGCCTTTCAAGTAAATAAATAAATATTTTTCTGGAAAAAAAAAGAGATATTCTTCAATTCTGGAATAAACATCCAATTTCAAGCATCATTTTGAAAAGCATTTAGAATACCACATAGGCTGGCGCGGCGGCTCAATAGGCTAATCCTCCACCTGTGGCGCCGGTACCCCGGGTTCTAGTCCCAGTTGGGGCGCCGGATTCTGTCCCGGTTGCTCCTCTTCCAGTCCAGCTCTCTGCTGTGGCCTGAGAAGGCAGTGGAGGATGGCCCAAGTGCTTGGGCCCTGCACCTGCCTGGGAGACCAGGAGGAGGCACCTGGCTCCTGGCTTCAGACTGGCACAGCATGCAAGCCATAGCAGCCGTTTGGGGGGAGAACCAGCAGAAGGAAGACCTTTCTCTCTGTTTCTCTCTCTCTCACTGTCTAACTCTGCCTGTCAAAAAAAAAAAAAAAAAAGAATACCACATAAAAACTATCAACACAATTTAAAGTTAGGACAAGGATGTAGTGCATTGGGAGACAAAAATGCAAAAGTCAGTGGATTCTCATTTCGTAGGATCATCTGTAACTGCAAATCCTGGAAGCGCTAAGTGCATTGACAACGTGTCAGTCCCGCTGCCAAAGAACTGTGACGAGTGACAATCGGAGCACAGGAAGCAAAGTGACTGACAGGCTGCTTCTGTCCGGCACCGCACCTCCTGGACTGCAGCACTGACTTGGCTGCCGAGGTAGGGCCGTCATTCTATCAGCACGACAAAGTGAAATGAGTCAGTGCAGACCGGCACCGCTGGGAGTTATGTGTTTTAGCTCACTGAATCTCCTAACACCCCGAGAAGAAAACATTACCCACTAACTAAGTAAGTGTTATTATCTCCATTTTGAAGATGATGAAGCTTAGGCAACATGCCTCTGTGTTGCACAGCTGGGACAGACAAGATTAAAATTGAAATAATTCTGGCACCCAAGGCCAAGCTTTTAATCATTGTGCTACATATTTTAAGTATTAAAAATGTATGTGTGTGTATTTAAAAGAAGTGATAGTGGGGCGGGCGTTCAGCCCAGTGGTTAAGACATCCGCATCCCAGATCGGAGTGCTTGGGTTCGATTTCCAGAGCAGACTCCCAGTTTCAGCTCCTGCCAGTGCAGACCTGGGAGGCAGCAGGTGGTGACCCAAGTAATGGGATTCCTGCCATCCCTGCGGGAGGTGGCTCCCAGCTTTGGTCCAGTCTAGTCCTGGTCATTGTAGGAAATTTGGGAATGAGCTAGCAGATAAGAGCTCTGTCTGTCTGTCCTTCCTTCTCGCTCTGCCTCTCAAATAAGAACAAAGCAAGATTGAATTCAGTCAAACAAATACCGTGCTGCTGCTGTAACAAATTACCACACGCTCAGTGGCTTAAAACAATACCGATTTAGTACGTTGGGTTCTGGAGGTCAGAGCCTGAACACACCTGGCTAACATCACGGTGTTGTGGGAGCTGCGTTCTTGCTGGAGAGCCCAGGGAAAAATCCACTTCCTGCCTTGTCCAGCGTCTAGGGGATGCCTGCGTTTCTCGGCTCTCGGTCACTTCCTCCATCCATCTTCAAAGCTAGCAGCAGGGCACCTGCTGGTCTCTCTCTCTCTGCCTCTGCCCCAGGTTCTCCTTTCTCACCTTTTCACCTACAAGGACCTTTGTGAAGACATTGGGCCCACCCAGGATAACCTTATTTTAAGGCCAGCTGCTTAGCAACCTGCTTCCACAACCTTCATTCCTCCCTGTCGGGTAACACAACATCCTCACGTGCTCGGGGATTAGGTCATCTTTGCAAGGTCGCTTCTCTCCCTTCCACAGCTTTATTAGTTCAAAACTCAGAAATCACAAAGCCAAAATATATGCAATGAAAAAAATCTCCCACTTATGTCTTCCTGTGAGTCACACAATTCCCTTCCCCGGAAGCCACTCGTGTTTTCAGTTGTGTCCTGGATTTCCTAGATGTGTATAAGGGCAACTATGCATATTTGTTGTATTTTATTTCTTATCTATTTTACCTTCTATGCATCTATAATTCTACATTAAGTTTTTTTTTCTTTGGAAAATATGTTCTGGAGCTCATTTCAGTTGATAAATAAAAATCTTCCTCCATCATCATCATTGTCGATCAAATTCGTCTTCTGTCTCATATTCCATTGTGTGGATGTGTCTGTCATAATGGATTTAACCTCGTTTCTCCTATAGGACACTTTGGGGGGTCTCCAACCTGTTAATTTTTTTTTTCCCCAAAACTTTTGCTCTACAAACAGTGCTGCAATGACAGCCTGGTACCCTCTTTACTTGACAAGTGCATGAGGACCCCCCTCAGAAGTGGGGAGGAGACTGTCAGGGCCAAGTGGGAGGCGCCTGAGTTATTCTGAGAGCTAGTGCTAACCCGCCCTCCTCCACTCTTCCCAACGAGAAGTATTGTAAAAACACAGAACAGTATGTGTAACTAAGGAACCTCATACATACTTCTTGATTTCTAGGTAGGCACTTTTGCAAAATCTTCAGCTGTATTATTTGTTTTTTTTTGTGGCTTTCATTCATTCCTTTCAAATTTAACAAGCTATTTAAATTGCAATTTTAAAATTTCCCTGTTTATAACACGTGATATTGGCTGTGCACTTACAAAGGGCCACACATTTCCACTTAACTCTATCTCTTTGCATTTAAGAAGGTGAGATGATTTAAAGAAACACGGAGCGCAAAGAATAACGCAGATGTTACACGGACACAGCAAAGGTCATGAAGGCAGTGCCAGCATGCTGCGGCCTCACAGCAAACAAGCATCGCCTGTTTAGTTTTTCTTGATGCTTTTTTCCACTACAGAAAATCACTGTCAACAACAGGCTCCTTATTGGAGGGAGGAGAGCGTGCAAGGCAGCGATTCTGCGGGACTCACAAGGGATCGCCCATGTGCCCACAATGGCAGAAGCCAGGAACTGGGACTTCATCCAGGTCTCCCCTGCAGGTGGCAGGAACCTAATCACCAGCTGCCTACCGGGGTCTGCATTTGTAGGAAACTGGAGTCAGAGTCGAGCCAGGACTTGAACCACGGCACTCTCAGATGCCATGTGGGTGTCCCAAGTGGTGTCTTAACCTCTGAGCCAAACTCTCGCCCTTTAATGAGATTCAAGAAATGTAGTATGTGTGGGAGCCAGCATTGTGGCAACTGGCCTAAGTGGCCAAGCGACATGCTGGGATCGCATATGCTGGGTCCTGGCCGCTCTGCTTCTGAGCCTGCTTCCTGCTAATGTACTTGGGAGCAGCAGGAGATGGCACAAGTCCTGGACCCCTGACACCCATGTGGGAGACCAGGACTGAGTTCCAGACCAAGATCTGGCTATTGCGGCCAGTTGTGGAGCGAACAAGCAGACTAAAGATCTCTCTCTACCTCCCATAGATCTACCTTTCAAATAAGTAATTCTTTAAAAAAGAAATCAATGTGACATGTAGCACTTATTTGGATCCTGTTCAGATAAACCAATCATTAAAGTCATTTTTTGAGACAGCTTGGGAAGATTGAACCCAGACAGGATAAAAGGATATTAGATGACATTAAGAAGTTCTTGGAAATGTTAGGAGGAAATAGCAGCACCGTGTTCTGGTTTTATTAAAGTACTCATTGGCTAGAGATAAACCCTGAAGTGTGTACAGGTGAAATGATAGGTCCTCACGGAATCTCACACTCCAGTGAAAGCAAACCAACAATCAGGACGGAATCATTGGGTGGGTGGGTGGGGAGAACCAAATGACAACGGCAGAGCAAACGCCGGCAGCAGGGAAGCTGGGTGCTGAGTAGGGGAGTATCAGTGTCCTTATCTCTACATTTATGTGTGCTTGAAAATTGACCTGAAAAAGGGCCGACGCTGTGGCGAAGCAGGTGAAGCCACTGCCTGTGACGCCAGCATCCCATGTGGGTGTCAGTTCGAGTCCCGGCTGCTCCACTTTTGATCCAGCTCCCTGCTAATGTGCCTGGGAAAGCAGCAGAAGATGGTCCAAGTGTTTAGGCCCCTCCCTGCACCCACATGGGAGACCTGGAAGAAGCTCCTGGCTTCTGGCTTTGGCCTGGTCCAGCCCTGGCCGTTGCAGCCATTTGGGGAGTAGATGAAAGATCTCAGTCTCTCTCCGTAATTCTACCTCTCAAATAAATAAATAAATAAATCATTGGAAAATTGCCCTAAAAGTGTTAAATGAATAAAATTTATTATTCCAAATCTTGAGAGTTGGACTGAATTGTTTTCTGAGTTCAGATCAAATGGAAAAAAAGCCGGTTCTGGGCAAGAGTCTAAGAGGGTTTTGTGGGGGCAGCCCTGGGGAGCCCCTGCACAGCACACAGATCCCCCATGGTGGTGCAAGATGCTGCTACTCACCCGCACGCCTCGAGACGGCTCCACGCGGTGGGGGCAGCGCTGTTTATTGGACACGCTGCACTGGCTTCGATAACGTCTGTCTACGGCGCTAATTAAATCATGAGACTCAAAGCTGTGAGATGGCCCAGTTTACATGCGAGGAGTCCCTTTTGCGAGGCGGCAGCCGTGCGGCGAATTCCCCTCGAAGTCATAATTAGTCATCCGGAGTTGTTCCCAATCAAGTCAGGCCTCTGACAAAGAATTTCCAATTTACGCCAGAACCTTCCCTGGTGGCGAAGCTGTTTATTGGGTCTCTGCATAAACAGATGGGGGGGGGGGGGCGAGCAGGAAAAGGCCTCCAGTCTGGCCTGGAAGGGCCTGTTTCTCAAGTTCAAGTGTCCAGTTGAAGGGGCTTGCACCGGACTAACAGGGACTGCAGTTCTTCCTCTAACTGTGGCCTGGAGACAGCGGGTCTCTGTGGTAAGGACACAGAGCCCCCTCCTCCCCTCTCCTCCGGGCCAACCGGAGCCTGGGTCCAAGCCCATGTGTGCAAGCGCTGCAGGGAACAGCACAGGAGGCTGGAGAAGCTGCTGCGCCCAGAACCAGAGAGTTGGCTCAGGGCAAGGCCAGCTCACCTGCTTCGCAGTGTCCTGTGCAAGACAGGGCCGGACAAAGTGGTGGCAAAGACGCTTTGAAGCAGCTGGAGGTCTTCCAGGACCGCCGGTCTTCCAGGGGGGACACTTGCAGCTCCAGAGAGGCAGCACGGCCCAGAGGTCAGGGATAGACGCTGAAGCCAGACTGAGGAGCACAGGGTGCTCAACCTCTGAGCTTTGGTCTCCCCTTTGTAAAAGGGAAGAGAGAGGCGTGTGTCCATCTGCTGAGTCACTCCCCAGTGGCCCGACGTAGGCAGGGCTGGGCCAGGCCGAAGCCAGGAGCCAGGAGCTCCACCTAGGTCTCCCACGTGGGTGGCAGGGGCCCAAGCCCTTGGGAGATCACCTGCTGTCTCCTTGGGTATGCAGTAGCAGGAAGCTGCATCGAAAGCAGAAGAGCTGGGACTCGAACCAGGCACTCCAATATGGGATGTGGGTGTCTCAGTGGCCATTTAGTGCTGTACCAACCGCCTGCCCCAGCCGCTAGGTTTAGATTTAGACGGCTTTCCCAAGAAAACCCTGGCCTGGCCCACCCTAACCGCTATGATAGCGAGCAGCATTTATCACACGCTGTATTTCCTCATCTTGTTTTCAAGTCAGGAGGTTGGGAGGACACAGGGTTGGAAAGGCTCCCTAGGGTTTTCCAGCTCCAACCACAACCAGCAGTTCAAGTCCCTCTGCAACATCCCCGAGTGGCCCTCTGTGTTTGCCTAAATCCCTCCAGGAACACGAGCCAGAGCTGCTGCCTGAAGCCTGCCCTGGAAGAAAACGGAAGAAACCGAGGACCTAAGCATAACGGGTTAAGCCACTGCCTGCAGCGTGGCATACAGTGGAGTTCAGCCGGCTTCTGCCTTCCACACTGTCGACACAGCATGGCCCCTCTGCACAGGATTTGGCTGTCCCAGTCTCAGAACTGGGAGAAATGCATTTCTGTTCTTTGGTTACTTGTTTATTTATTTGAGAGGTAGAGGGGAACAGAGAAAGAGAGAGGGAGTTCCCCCTCCATTCACTGGTCACTCCACAAATAAAATTCTTGCAATGACTGGGGCAGGACTGGGCTGGAGCTGGGAGCTAAGAACTCCTTCCAGGTCTCCCACGTGGGTGGCAGGGGCCCAAGCACTTGGGCCATCTTTTACTGTCTTCCCAGGACAATAGCAGAGAGCTGGATTGGAATTGGAGCAGCTGAAACTCAGGACTCGAACAGGTGCCCATGTGGGATCCTGGAGTGGCAGGCAGCGGCTTAACCCATTGAGCCACAACACCAGCCCTGGGAAGAGTCTTAGCCTCTGGTTCTAACCCTGCTTCACCTCCCAAGGACGAACTGAGGATCCTTGTCTTCCTTACTGTTTGCTTCCCTTTGGTCCCTTCTGCGGCCCCCTTATTGTCTCACTTTGCCCGTAGCCCCATTCCCACCATGGTTTGCAGTCTAACCCTTTCCCTCTTCCCTCCCTGTACTATTTATAGAAGTCAAGCAGATGATTGCCTTTCAGTTGTCTGCTCAGGTTTGGGCGAGAATAGAAACGGCTCACAAAGAGGCAATGAAATGTGCTAGATCAAAATCATGAAGGAAGACGCCACTCGGCGAGGGCTCCCCGCTACCCCAGGGGCCGTGCCACGTGGGCCCACAGCACAGACCCAGGAGGAAAATATGGCTTTCCCGTCTATGACTCCCAGGGGACCCCCGCCCCCAGGATCTCCCAGGACCACACAGAACCTCCTGAGAGTGAGGGGGCTGGCTGAGAGCAGGAGCCAGGGTGAGGATAGAACGGCTCCGGCAACCAGCCACCAGCACCCTGCTTGGGACACCTTTGCTCGGTGGACACTGACAGATTCCTGCGCCTCCTCCCTGGCCTTGGCGTCCCGCACCCGTGCTTGTCCTGTACCCGGGGTAACTCTCACACTGCTGATCCCCTTTCTCCTTCGGAAGCCAGAATCCCTGCCCGCTCCACCGCCGTCCGCTTCCAGCAGCTGCTCCTGAGCCAGGTGTCCTGCAGGCCTTCCTCCCTCCACCGGGTCTCAGGCCGCGCTCTCCCCACAAAGCCCTCCGTGCTTCCCGGGAGGGGTGGTCCAGGGTCCTCTCAGGCTCTCAAATGCTCCAGAACAAGCCGTCAGGGCAGGGAGCTGACCCAGTGCTTAAGATACCGCTTGGGAAGCCAAGACCCTACTATATGAGAGTCTTGGTGGATTCCAGCTTCCTGCTAACACACCTCCCCAGATGCCTGCAACAGTCAGGCCTGGGCCAGGCTGAGGCAAAGAGCCAGGAACTCCATTTGGGTCTCCCATGTGAGTGGCAGGAACCTAAGCACCAGGGCCATCATCTGCTGTCTCCCACATGGGTTAGCAGGAAGGTAGACTGGAAGTACAGAGTAGCCAGGTCTTGAACCAGGCACCTGATATCAGATGCAGGCATCCCAAATGCTTAATCCATTGTGCCACAATGCCACGCAAGGTGTCCAGTAACTTTTGCCTCCACCTGATCCACTCTTAAATTCTCAATAGATCAAAATAACCAAGAATGTCAGAGAGGAAAAAAAAGTTTCCCAACTGAACCACCACCATCACAATAAGTTATTTAAAAGAAAATAATCGCCGGGGAAAAACAGAGATTTCAATTAGTTGGCACTCACCCAAACAGTTCACACTGTGCAATGTATGTGGGGCAGGTAGCTTTTATAAATTGCCTGGGCCTCTAAAGCCCAGATCACAAAGCTCAGTTAAAACCTATTTTTCCTGAAATAAGGGTTGATGGGTTGCAGCTGAATACAGAAGCTGGGGCAGTGCAAACGCTGTGAACCTGAGCTCCGGCCCAGTAGCAGCCAACGCCACTGTTCGTCACTCTCCCCGGGTTTCCGCCAGTGGCTGAGCACGCCGCACACGCTGTTGTGTGCGCTCCTCATCCCACGCTGCGGGCCCTGGATCACTTACTCACTGGGCCAGGATTTCAACTTGACTCTTGCAAACCCCAACGTCTCCTCTGCTTTCTCCTGTCTTGGGCTGCATTCCAGGTATTTTTCTTTTTTAAAAAATTGTATATTTGAAAAGCAGAGTTATAGAGAGAGGGACACACACACACACACATCTTCCATCCAATGGTTCACTCCCTAAATGGTTGCAATGGCCAGGGCTGGGCCAGGCCTGAGCCAGGAGCCAGGAACTTCCTCAGGGTCCTCCATGTGGGTGCAGGGACCCAAGCACTTTGGCCATCATGTACTGCCTCCCAGGATGCACATTAGGAAGTTAGATTGGAAGTGGAATAGCTGAGATTCCAACCTGTATGGGATGCTGGCACCACAGGCAACCCGCTAGGCCACGACGGCAGCCCCTCAGGTGTCTTTCAAACCTATTATAATTCATTCCCATCACCCTTAGCAAAATTCCCAGAATCCTTCCCAAATGAAACAAGGTCAGAAAACAAAACCTAGGGTGCTCATCCATTACCATTTTACATGAAATTCCACTGGAGTCTACAGCAGGTTCCCCAACCTTACACTACTGGGGATTTAGATGGGATAATTCTTTGTTGCAGGGTCGTTCTGTGCATTATTAGGGTATTTAGTGGCCTTTGCCTACTAGACACCAGCAACATCCCACCCAGCCCACTCTGTCTCCAACACTGTCTCCAGACATTGCCCAGTGTCTACACGACAGGTGGGTGAAGCCACACCCAGGTGAGACCCACTGATCTAGACGTCCGGGCCATTGGCATGGCCTGTGTCTCGTCCCTGTCTCCCTCACTCCACCTCCTATGCCCACACATACGCGCACTTTGAAGCGTCAGGTCGAAAACTCTCACAATGGGACAGGCAGGAAGAGCATGGCCGTGAAGGATTTGGGGAGAAGCGATGCTTAAAAGTTGGGTAGGCTGGCAGATGGCTTCAGGTTCAGAGATCCTCAAATAGGTCAGTATTTTCTTGACCAAAAAAAACAACAAAAAAAGTTAACTTTACCTCCCTTGGAGCCAATCTGTTCATTTTACGCAAAGCACATTCCTGTTACATTGCTAGTGAAGGTCATGGTTGTGAAGACTCTGCGCAGCCTAAAAACGCTCCTGACAACCTAGAAAGGGAGCTTACACAATTGTTGGAACACAGTGATGGCAACTAGAGTGACAGCAGTGACAGGACGAAGGTGGCAGGGGTGTGGGTGATGTTTTCCTCCTTGTGTTAAATTTCCTATGGTGTAGGTGGGCATTTGACACAGTGGTTAAGACACTGCCTGGGATGCCCAAACCCCATAGCAGAGCGCCTGGGATCCAATCCCGGCTCTGCTCCTACAGCAGCTTCCTCCCAGTGTGCATCCTGGGAGACAACAGGTGATGGCTCCAGTCCTCGTGGCCTTGACACCCACGTGGGAGACGCTGAGTTCCAGGCTCCTGGCTCCAGCCTGGCCCAGCCCTGGCTCTTGCATGCATTTGGGGAAGTGAGCTAGTAGATGGGAGCTCTCTGTCTGAATGTGCCCCTGCTTTTCAAATAAATCAAATCAAAACAATAACAATGACTGAGTGTTTTTACGTGTTATTTAATCCTTGTGCATCTCCATGAGGTAGGATAGAGCACCACCATTTTACAAAAGCCTAAGGTGAAACAGACTCAGATGGTTAAGCAGCTCGCTCAGTGTCACACGGTTAGGAGCTGGTAGGGCTGAGAGCAGAGCCTGGTGCAAACTGCTACCTATGCGAAGTTCACTACTTTGGCATCGCTCTGAACAGCTAACTGGCTTGCCCTCAGTGAATGAGATGAGCCAACCCGTGGGGTCCACCTCTTCATCTCAGAGCCAGAGGGACAGTCCCTAACCTGACAAGGCCCCGGCGACCCTCCTTGCGGCACCTGAAGTGTAACATAAGGCTCTTCCCCCGGAAGCCCATTTCCTTCAGAGTCACTGTTCCTTCTCCTCGTCTCACGTATCTCCATACCCTCGTATCCTCAGCTTCCTCGACTTCGTTGACTGATGCCCAGAACATCACCCGTAATGAATACGCGCTCTGGTTTTCACCACTGAGTCACCCCCACACACAGACCTCACAGTGGCCTGCCTGGCCCGTGCGGCCTAATCCTGAGCCACCTCCCTCCCTGGGCCTCTCAGGCTGCAGCCACCGGCACTCTCCCGGCTTGGAGACAGTGCACTCACCACTGCTTCTGCCTCCCCCAGTTCTCTACCCGCACACTCCTCAAAGAGCGTGTGTGCTCTGCCCTTGCCCCAGATGATCTCATGTCATCGTCAGCAACCCTGTGAGGCAGGTCCTGTTGTTAGGTTGTGCCCATGGGGCCGGCACTGCGGCGTAGGGGGTACAGCCGCCGCCTGCAGTGCCGGCATCCCATATGGGCAATGGTTTAAGTCCCGGCTGCTCCACTTCTGATCCAGCTCTCTGCTATGGCCCGGGAAAGCAGTAGGAGATGGCCTAAATCCTTGGGCCCAGATCTTCAGAGTCTCTCTTGTCCCACAGAGAGTCAGCCCAGAAGCCCATCCCTTCAGGTGGCTGAAAATGCCAGTCCGCAGAGGAGTCACCTCAAGTCAAACCAGTCGCTTTGTCTTACGACGGATGACTCTGACTGCTGTGGAGAAGGGCCTGGTCAGGGAGCACGGAGAACGGAGCTGTGCGAGAGCCCACTGCGGTGGTCCCAGTGTGCGATGCTGTGTGCGTGGCGGGGCCTGGAAGTGCAGCCCGAGAGGGAGATGGACAAGAACCGGCTCAGGATGGATTCCTGAGGGAACTGCTGTTGGCACTGGCTTCTGTGGGTGAGCCGGGCAGGTGCCCTGGGAGCTCCACGGGATTGGCTCACCTGGGGACTCGTTGAACCCGACCTGTGACGTCCTTCTCCACTGGATGATCCTCAGATCTGATACAGAAGAGCAGTGCTGTAGTCACCACACGTTCCCACCTACGTGGTCTTCTTAGATCCTCATCACAGCCCTGGGAGGCACAGA
Source organism: Lepus europaeus (assembly GCF_033115175.1). Classification (NCBI taxonomy): domain Eukaryota; kingdom Metazoa; phylum Chordata; class Mammalia; order Lagomorpha; family Leporidae; genus Lepus; species Lepus europaeus. The sequence continues at coordinate 40,483,365 of NC_084830.1, forward strand.
TTATTTTTCCTGTTTCACAAATTAGGAAATCCAGGCTCAGAGAGTTTGAATGATTCATTCAAGCACCAGTTCAAAGTAGAATCAGCTTCAAATTCAACTCTCCTACCTCTAAAACCCATCTGTTTCCTCCAGGAGAGAATTGACAACCTCTGAGCTCTGTGCCAAGGGATCATACAGTTGAGACGAATAAAATCAGTGCTGCTATTTTTAAATAAATAACTATTCCTCTTCTCTGTCCTTCTGCCTGTCAAGTAAATAAATGAATCTTTTTATTTGATGTAGTCATTAAGATGATGTTTGAAAGGCCAGCGCTGTGACATAGAAGGTAAAGCTGCCGTCAGCAATGCCAGTATCCCATATGGGTGCAGGTTCAAGTCCTGGCTGCTCCACTTTCGATGGCCTGGGAAAGCAGCAGAAGATAGTCCAAGTGCTTGGGCCCCTGCACCTGTGTGTGAGACCTGGAAGAACCTCCTGGTTTCAGATTGCCCCTCCTCTGGCCATTGTGGCCATCTAGGGGAGTGAACCAGTGTATGGAAGTCCTCTCTCTCTCTCTCTCTCTCTCTGTAACTCTGCCTTTCAAATAAATAAATAAATCTAAAAAAAAAAAATGCTGCTTGGGACACCTACATCCCATATCAGGGTCTCTGGATTTAAGTTCTGGCTTGACTTCGGATGCAGCCTCCTGCTAATGCTCACCCTTGGGGGCAGCAGGTGATGGCTCAAGTGCTTGGGTCCCTGCCCCTCACATGGGAGACCGAACTGAATTCCAGACTCTTGGCTTCAGCTTAGCCCAGCCCCAGCTATTGAGGCATTTGGGAAGTGAACCAGTGGATGTATGATTTCTGTCTGTCTCTCTGCCTTTCAAATAAATAAATCACTTAAAATACATTATGACACAGGGAACATAAACTATAATTGAAAGTTGAGACAACTATCCAGGAGGAGGAGGAGAAGGTGGGTAGCAGATATTTTAAAACCAACTCTCGGCCGGTGCCGTGGCTCAATAGGCTAATCCTCCGCCTGCGGCGCCGACACACCGGGTTCTAGTCCTGGTCGGGGCGCCGGATTCTGTCCAGGTTGCCCCTCTTCCAGGCCAGCTCTCTGCTGTGGCACGGGAGAGCAGTGGAGGATGGCCCAAGTCCTTGGGCCCTGCACCCCATGGGAGACCAGGAGGAAGTACTTGGCTCCTGCCTTCCGATCAGTGCGGCGCGCTGGCCACGGCGGCCATTGGAGGGTGAACCAACGGCAAAGGAAGACCTTTCTCTCTCTCTCTCTCACTGTCCACTCTGCCTGTCAAAAAAAAAAAAAAAAAAAAAACTCTCCAGGAAGCAAACAAAAAAAAGGGGGGGTGGGGCTGGCTTGTAGCATTTGCTAGTGTAACTAGCATGCCAGGGCTAAAGTCAGGACACCCTGAGCTCAGAGCTGGGAAGAGATGCCCACAGCTGACTCCTGGGAATTGGTCTGAGCCACCTCCAGCAGTCCGCTGTGATGGTCCCCGACGCCTTTGGAGAAAAATCTTCAAATACTGTTCGCAACTAACAGCGGACCTGATTGAACAGGATTCCCAGGAGCCTCCAGTGCAGATAAGCCAGAGATTAAAACAGCAACAGTCTCTCTTTACCTGTGAGACGCTGCTCAGGCTAGAGCGACCTTACGAGCCACCAGGTGTACTTCACTTGTCAAACTATGGATTTGGACTCGGTATCACTTTTATATATATATTGTTATAACACTGGCTTTTTTTTTTTAAGATGAAAATAGAAACGGTGCTGGGAACACAGATCATTCAGCATTTGCAGACTCTCACAGGGCAGAGAATGCGAGCAGTCAGACCGAAGCCCTGTCCTGAAAACCTGGAGGCTTTAACGCAATGACTAAAAATGAAACTCCAAAATAAATAAATAAATAATAGCAAATAAAAATGAAGCCACAGGGCAGGTGTTGGGCCTCGCTGTTAAGGCGCCCGTGCCCAAGTCCCACCTTGGAATGCCTGGGTTCAAGGTCTGACCGCAGCTCCTGGTTCCAGCTTCCTGGGAACGCAGAACCCAGGAGGCAGCAGACAAGGGCTCAAGGCGTTGGGGACCCAAACTGCGTTCCTGGCTTCCAGCTTCAGCCTGGCCCAGCCCTGGTTGTCATCGCATCTGAACCAGCAGGTGAAAGATCTCTCTTTGTCTATATTTTTCAAATAGATTAAAAAAAGATTAAAATTTTGTAAAAAGGTGAAAATGGGGGCTGGCGTTGTGGTGCAGCAGTTTAAGCCGACGCCTGTGAAGCTGGTGACCCAAACAAGCCCTGGTTTGAGTCCCGGCTGCTCCACTTCCCAGCCAGCTCTCTGCTGATGCGTCTGGGAAAGCAGCAGAAAATGGCCCCAAGTACTTGGGCCCCTGACGCACCCGTGGGAGACCTGCGTGGAGTTCCAGGTTCCTAGGGTCAGCTTGGCCCAGCCCCAGCCATTGCAGCCATTTGGGAAGTGAACCAGCAGATAGAAGGTCTCTCTATTTCTGCCTCTCTCTGTAGCTCTGCCTTTCAAATAAATAAAATAAATAAAAAATATTTTTTAAAAAGAGTTAAGATTTATGCTGGCTCTAACAAAGAATGTTTCTCTCTGTCCAAAAGCACAAATTAAAGCAAATTTGTCCTTATTTGTGATTTAATTCAATTTCACATAAATCAAATCCCCCTGATGACAACCAAACAGTACCAAACTCTGTCAATGGCATATTCCGCAGAAAGAACTACAAAGGAAGCACTTTGAGAAGGGCCAACCTCACAGAGCAATTGTGCTTTAACATCTGGAGGCCAGCAGGGCCGGTGCTGTGGCACAGTGGGTTAAGCCTCCACCTGAGGCACCAGCATCCCATATGGGCACCAGTTCCAGTCCCAGCCGCTCCTCTTCACATCCAGCTCTCTGCTGTGGCCCAGGAAGGCAGTGGAAGATGGCCCAAGTCCTTGGGCCCCTGCACCCACGTGAGAGACTCAGAAGAAGCTCCTGGCTCCTGGCTTCAGATCAGCCCAGCTCTGGCAGTTGTGGCATTTGGGGAGTGAACCAGTGGATGGAAGACCTCTCTCTGTCTCTCCCTCTGTCTATCTGTAACTCTACCTCTCGAATAAAATCAATCAATCAATCAATCAATCAATCTTTAAAAAATAAAATCCGAAGGTCAGCAAGAACACAATAACAGTTCTGGCCTCCAAACAGGAGGCTTCCAAGCTCGAATCACTTTTCCCTGGGGAGACGGTGGAAGCCCCACTGGGCAGGTCAGGTTTTCACAAAGCTTTTCCTATGGAGCGTATTAAAGCAAAAAGTGTATGCACGTGGAATGGCCGAAGAAATCCTGTACCCACAGTCTGAAATCATTCTTTGCTTAAAACAACCCTCAGCTCCATTACCTGAAGACCAGGCCCAGCCAGGACAACATTCCGGCTTCAGCAGCCACCACGCACACGGATGTCCTTGGGGTCATGGCCACCTTGGGAGGGACAGGAGCTGCGCCTGCTCTCCGGAGTGGTGAGCCGGACTCAGATCTCCTTGCTCCAGTGTCTCTGTCAGCGCGGGGCTCACCAGTGGCCTGCAGGATGCCCAGCGGGAGCTGGGGGGATGGCCGGTGGGACTAGCCTGGGTTTATCTTCCTCTTGGCCGGAAGCCTCCAGCCCCTGCCCGGACTCGCAGGAGGAGCTGAGGGGCGGTGACCAGATTCCACCCTCAGCAGAGGCCACACACACACACACCCCTGGCCATGAGCACAGAGCTCCCAGGCAATTTTCAAGAGGCCGGGTAGACATCTGGAGCCAGACCTTATCAGGCTCAGCGGAATCCAGCCCTCGGAGCAGCTCAGTTGTCTAGTTTACCGGCCACTGAACGCAGGAGTCGTCCGGCCGGCCAACCTCGGAGTCCAGCTGTGAAGTGTTTACCCTCCTCCATCTGCTGCCCAATGTGGGCCCTGGCCCCAGGCAGGTGCAGGGCTGCTTCACCCACTGCCCTGGGGGGGGGGGAGCCCTGGCCACACACATGGCCACCAGCTATGCTCTGGGCTCCAAGTTCCTGACCATTTCCATGATGGCTCCTCTGGTAGGCTGTGGCTCTGGGCGCTATCGGTGGACTATGGCCACCAGGGAAACATCGTCTATGGGGTCTCCAGCACTGTTCTCCAGGGTTCATATGGAGTCATGGGGGTGAAACCACCACACTGGATGGCTGCCTGACCTCAACAAAATCGACCAATGCAGAGCTGGTGCCTTCGACACCAACATTCTGCATGAGCGTCGGTTCAAGTCCTGACTGCTCTGCTTTTGATCCAGCTCCCGGCTAATGAGTCCAGGAAAGCAGCAGCAGATGGCCTGAGTGCTTGGGCCTCTGTACCCAACGTGGGAGACCCAGAGGGAGTTCCTGCCTCCTGACTTCAGCCTGGGCCAGCCATTTGCAGATGGAAGATCTCTCTCCCTCTCTCTCTCTCTCGTTCTCTCTCTCTCTGTAACTCTGCCTTTCAAATAAATAAATAAATCTAAAAAAAAAAAAAAAAAGCTACCAATGCCTTCTACATGCAAAACTCTCTTCCAGGAAGCAGGGTTGAGGGATGGGAGGGTGGGCAGGGGGTACAAAGAAGGAAAGAGTGTGGTCCTTGCTTTTAGGGGGGACCACACAGTGCAGAAGGCAAGACCTGAGACACCTGTCCTATGTCTCCTCTTCTGGGTCTCATCACCCCCAACCCGCACCAAAGTATTTAAGTTTAAGCACATTTTGGGGTGAACCATACAAAATTGATTACCCCCCCAGGCAAAAATGTCAAATGTCAGCACCTTTATTTGGCTCCACCTAATAACCATTTCTCAGAAAGCCCTGTTTGTGTCCTCTGTTCTGAGCCTGTCTTCATCTGTCTCGGGAGCACGCGGGGACATCCAAGACCTCTCCTGTGCTTGACTGTAAAGCTGTCTGAGAACAGGAAGCTTAGCTCTGTGCATCTCCAGCTAAGCACTGCACCTCACATCCAGCAGGTGGACAAATGGATGAAAATGCAGCAGAGACATGGATTCACGGTGTATGCAGCCGTATGCATGAGCGGGTGTGCACGGTGCAGGGAGAGAGGCTGAAGCAGAGGCTCCCGCCCGGGGTTGAGCTTGGGTCTCGGTGGGACACAAAGAGATCACTTCACACCTCGGAGCAGGCCCTGTCCACCGTGGCACCATTGATGTTCCAGACCCAATAATTGTGGCAGGGGTGGCTGTGCCGGGCACTGTGGGATGCTCAGGGCACCCCCGGCCTCTGTCCACTCGAGACCAGCAGGACACCCTCCAGTCATCCTCCCGCCATGACAGTCAGAAGTGTCTCCAGACATTGCCAGATGTCCCCAGGGTCTCCCCCGTGGAGAAGTGCTGCCACTGTGGTGCTCAGGCGGCTCCAAGCCTCAGCCCAGCGGCCGTGGTTCGGGAACTTCCCGGAAAGGAGGGCGCCTGGGTGATCTCGAGCAATGACTCAGCACCAGCAGAGGGAGGAAGGCGGAAGCCCTCGCCCAAGCGGCCATGTGGCTTACCACTGCACAGTCACCAGGCACAGGAGTGGTCCCCACCCCAGTGAAAGGTGGGGGATTCAAACCAAAGGAATGAGCACGTGCTCTCCTCAAAAGGTACATCCCGGGCTTGAGCCTGGCAGTTACCATCCAGGCTCTGCAGCAGAGCCCCTGGGTCCGGCTCCTGGCTCCAGCTTCCTGTCAGTGCGGGCTCTGGGGGGCAGCAGGCGATGACTTCAGTAGCTGAGTTCCCACCACGCACACAGGACACCTGGATTGAGCTGCAAACTCCCAGCCACAGCCTGGGCCAGTCTCGGCGGTCGTGAGCGTTTGGGGAATGAGCCAGTGGATGGGAGAGCTCTTTGTTTCTCTGCTTCTGTGTATAAAGCAGATCCTACCAAGTCTTGGTTTCTGATAGAATCTTTCCATGAATTCCTCCCACTTGGCCCAAACAGAACCTTCGTGAATTTAGTGTTTTTCGTGCTAGTGCAGAAGCAACACCAGGAGTTACCCTACTGCTGTCTTCCTTTGATAACATATACTACGGGGTACTTTTCCTCCCTACTCTTCTCCTCTTGCATTAGTTTTAAAAATATTTTCACTAGAGACCAATGTTGTAGTGCAGCAGGTTAAGCTGCTGATTGCAACACCAGCAGCTCATATGAGAGTGCTGGTTCGAGTCCGGCTGTTGCACTTCTGCTCCAGCTCCCTGCTAATGCACCTGGGAAAGCAGCGGAGGATGGCCCAAGTGTCTGGGCCCCTGCACCCACATGTGAGACCCAGGTGAAGCTCCTGGCGACTGGTTCTGGCGTGGCCTGGCCTTGGCCATTGCAGCCATTTGGAGAGTGAACCAATGGATGGAAGACCTCTCTGTGTCTCTGTTTTCCTCTCTCTGTCATTCTGTCTTTCAAGTAAACAAATAAATAAATCTTAAAAAAAAATTATAACAACAAAGAAGTGTTTTCTCCAGATGGTGAATACAAACAAAAGCCTGTGCCACATACAGACACACAGGGTAACAGGAAGCTTGTAACCCCTGCAGCCTGAGACAGGGGATGTCGCCTCCACCTTGGAGCCCCCCGTGTGAGCTCCCCGTCCCCATACATTCTCCTCCTCTCAACTTCTGGGGGAGTAAGAGCTCTGTGCTCACGCTTATTCATTCAGCAAACATGTTACTGAGCACAGGGTGTCGTGGAGACACCCAGTAGGTAGTCATGGTGGGGCACGGGGGCTGGGAAGGGGGCCAGTTGTGCCTTGTGCAGCACCCTCCCCCTGGGGCAAGGGCCTGGGGCCGCTGTCCTCCTGGGCAGAGGGGCCGGACGTAGAGCGCAGGAGAGGAAGGGCAAGCTGGACCGGCTGGTCCCTGGTTTGTCACCTTCCGGGAAACCGGCTGCCCCTCACGGTGTCACCGGCCACAAGGCGAAGCTTCCCCTGCTTTACTGAAGCACTTTCCCATGAGCCATTTCGGTTTCACCCCGGGTCCTCACTATCCCAAGGAGACGCAGCCAAGCAGCTAATCCCACAGATGAGAGAATGGGACTGTAAATGGCTGGGCTGGCCCAGGTCACGTGGTTTGTGAGTGGCAGAATTGGAGCAAGGGACCCCATGGCTGCTTCCAACCCACCCCTTCTACTGCACCCCAGCAGGGCAGGGGTGGGGCTCCACCCCGCGGGAAGGCGAGGCGAGGTGGACAGGCAGGGAACTGAGGCTCCTAACAGCCCCCAGTGTGGGAACGTGGGGAGCTGGGGGGTGGGGACAGCCCTGTCCCCAGGCGCTCGGCTCCATACAGCCCTGTCCCCAGTTCAGAGTGGCTCCATGTCACATCTTTCTTTTCCATTTGACCTGGGGGGGGGGGGGAACTGAGGGGGTTTTGTGTTTGGTTCATTGGTTACTTAAGTTGAATAAATTTGGTGCCACTTATTTACAAACCAATTTCTAGGGGCCGGCGCCATGGCTCACTTGGTTAATCCTCTGCCTGTGGCACCAGCATCCTATATGGGCGCTGGATTCTATCCCGGTTGCCCCTCTTCCAGTCCAGCTCTCTGCTGTGGCCCGGGAGGGCAGTGGAGGATGGCCCAAGTGCTTGGGCCCTGCACCCGCATGGGAGACCAGGAGGAGACACCTGGCTCCTGCCTTCGGATAGGCGTAGCTCTGGCAGTATCGGCCATGTGGGGGTTGAACCAACAAAGGAAGATCTTTCTCTCTGTCTCTCTCTGTCTAACTTTGTCAAAAAAAAAAAAAAGAATTACAAACAAATCAATTTCTACTTCACTGGTTAGTATTCTTCAGTAAAGTTCTCCCCATACAAATTGTTGAACTCTTCACTTAGTATAGAGTTGGTCTTCCGTGTACAAAGTTAATTGAAAATGGATCTCAGTGGAGAATGGGACTGGGAATGGGAGAGGGAGGAGGAAGAAGGGTGGGAGTGGGGTTGGGAGGGCAGGTATGGTGGAAAGAATCACTATATTCCTAAAGTTGTACTTAGGAAATGCATGAAGTTTGTAATCCTTAAATAAAATGTTTCCTTTGGGGAAAAAAAAAAAAAAGATCTCCCATAAACAAAAATCCAGCTGCCTGCGCTGGCCCAGATGATGGCAAGCTGCTTAGTGTGGCCGCTCTGGTCCATGGGCAGCAGGTGTTCAGGGTGTGGTCTCGAGACAGCTCAGTGCCACAGTAGATGAGCCATCCTGGGCTCTGGACAACGGAGCAGAAGCTGCATTTAATACAAGTGCCGCCGGGGAGTCCCATGCACGCAGTCAGGGGCTGGAGCTGGGAAAACACTGCACTAGGCAGAACAGTGTGGAGACGGGCAGGAAGAGGACAGAGGAAGAGCCCAGAATACGGCTTCACAGGCCGGCTGGGAGGGCAGCTCACATCCAACTGACACAGGCAGAGGATGGCCAGCGTGCATATCCCCTGCAAAGATCTAGGGACCTGGAGCGCCAAATTTAAGGAGGCCCCCAGGCGCAGCTGCTGGCTGTGCACTGACGTGACCCTGGAGTGAGTGTCTCCTTCAGCTTTGCACCCCAGGCACCTTGCCTGCCTCATCACCTCGGCACCAATAACCATGCCTTGCACATAGTCAGCACACTGTAACCATCTGATGAATGCATGCATTTATTTAACGTATCTACTGAGTGCAAACCGTCATACTAGGTGTGGGCCGGGTCTAGAATGAATTGGACACAGACCTGGTGCTCAAAGTTTAAGTTTGGAAGAACTGGAAGTAAAAAACGCAAAGGAAGGGAGGCAGAAAGGAAGGTGCTGGGGTGGCAGCGAGGGCGTCTAGCGGATCTCGGCTAGGCTCTGCCGTGAGAGCAGGAGCCCTGCCCCTGGCAATGCACCCCCGTTCCTGGCAGAGCCCAGCCACCTGATGGGCGCCCCATATATACGCTCGTCAAGTGCCAGCCTCAGCGTTGCAGAGGTACACACTGCTGTGGGGTGCAGCCTGATCACTGTGTTGATGTCCAGAAAAGCAGGCAGTTAGGTGAGGTGAATCACGATGGCCACCCACACTTACTCATTTTCAAAGCCACCAGACGCTACCCAGAGGCATGAAATCAGGACCAGTGGGGAAGGCCCCAGGGCTCTGAATCTGGAATCTTTGGAAGCTGTTCATGATCACCAGGCTGGAGCAGGAGCAGGATTCCAGGGTTCCAGGAGCACCGGCTGGGACCCTGCCTAGAGGGGTGGTCACAGCCTCAGGCACACAGCGCACAAGGCTGGGAGCGCAGGGCTGGACTGCCGGGCACCAGCCCACGGCGCAGCTCTGTGACGCAGGCTGAAACCTCTTTGTGCGTCCGAGGTCCATCCTCTGGGCAAGCAGAGGACACAGCCAGCCTGTGGTGAGGCAGAAGCCACAGGGTGCACAGAGCCGGCGCCCAGGGCGAGGCATGGGTCGTTATCACACACATCCTTCCAGCCACCCCGCTGCTCCGTGTCCTCTCCTGGCCTCTGAAGTCAGAGGCGGCATCCAAGGATGGCCTGGCCACGGCAGACACCTCTCCCATGCTCAGGGGACCGTGGGGGAGTGGAGAACCGGAGAGGAAGCTTCCATCAGGGACCCAACAGCAGGGTTCAGGAAGGGGGTTTCAGGGTAGCACCGGTCTTGCTGCTGTTTTTCCTCCCACGCAGCTGCCCCTCTGCCCACTCGTCTCTGGGTCCTCTTCCAGCCCTGCACCCAGAGCTGGGGCACCCTGACCCCCCAGCTCAGAAGCTCCCTTCAGCCTCGCGAGGGGGCTGCCTGCTGCTTCTGCACCCCGAGCCTACCTCCCCTGCACGGGGCTTTCGGTTCCCGGGAGGCTGCCACTCCCCGTATCCAGCATCTCACGCGGCTAACGGGGCACCTAGCTGCCTGCCATGCCTTAGAGAACCGGGTCCATGCTACTGTAACATTCCCTCTGTGAGTGAAGTTGAACGTCCCCTCCTTTTATTGTTGTCCACAGCCCTTGCCTTTTCTCCTGCTGGACCAAGGCCTTTTCACTTTATATTTGTTGAAGCCTCTATTTAGCAAAGCCACGAAGCCTTTGACTGTGATGTAAATTAAAAACATGTTATCTCGGAGCCGGCGCTGTGGTGCAGCAGGTTAAGACACTGCCTGTGACACCGATGTGTCATTTGGGTGTCAGTTCGAGTCCCGGCTGCTCCATTTCTGATCCAGCTCCCTGCTAACGTGCCTGGGAAAGCAGTGGAGGATGGTCCAAGTCCTTGGGCCCCTGCACCCAAGTGGGAGACCAGGATGGAGCTCCTGGCTTTGGATCAGCCCAGCCCCAGCCTTTGCAGCCATATGAGGAGTGAACAAGTGAATGAAAAGTGTCTCTGTCACTCTGTTTTTAAAATATTGTCTCAAAAATTATAAACAAAATATTAAGTTTAAAAAAAAAAAAAAGAAGCAAAGCCCACAATGCCTTGCCTTTGGACTGTTGTGAGCAAAGTGTGTGGTATGAGGCAGGAAGCAAAGGGAGGGGTCCGTTGTCAGAGGAACTGATAGAGAAGCATTGCCGGCCGGCTGGCGTCTCAGCCATGAGCAGTCAGGCGGGGCAGTGAGCAGTGCCCCCACTGCTGCACAGAACCTTCCAGGTTAGCAGCGGGGGAGGCCCCAGCCCCGCCCTGTGCTGGAGGATTATGCTCCTGCTTTGCACAGGTGACCTGCTGGCCTGTGCCTCACCTGCAGTTAATTGGGCCTCCTTGATGCCCCGGCTCTGGGTCTGCAGCCTGCTGAAAGAGCGCGAGTCGTGATGGAGGCCCACAGCACGGAGCTGCTCACCACTCCAGGAAGGGCGTCCGTGCTGCACAGGAACCCCGTGTGTCCGAAGCGGCGACCCCACGACGGCAGGACGGACACTGATGCGTGGAGGCTACATGGAGGAAGGTTTCCTCCCGGCGCAAAGATAAAGTTTCACAGAATTAAAATTACTTAAAATAGAGCAAGATGCCTCGGGAGGTGGTGGGCATCTGAGCGCTGGAAGTGGGGGCGCAGGGGGCTGCGGGGCCAGGCTGTGCGGGGTTTGAGCCCCTGCCAGAGGTCCCAGGGCTTGGGCTGGAGAGCTGCACTTGTACTGATCTGCCTGCCTGCAGCCAAGGAGCTGCTTCTCCGGCCTGGACTGAGCAGAAGGGCCCTGTACCTATGGGAGCAGGCCTGTTGCTATGCCCACGTGCGGCCAACAGCATGGTGCACACACATCAACTCATTCACCACATGGACCTGGGACCTGGGATCTCACACATGTTGGTCACGGACCTGCTGCAGGCAGAGTCGCGGGCTGGGAGCAGAGCCTTAGACGCCATGGTGATGGTGACAATGATGATCCATAAAAATTAGTGGTCACTTTCTGTGGGCACAGTCTTCAGGCTACTACAGACCGGAATAGGAATCTGGGAAAAGGGCCCATGGTAGAGATAGGGGATGTAGGTTTCTGAGTTCAGACACTAAAAGAGGGCTTAAGGGCCCACTCGCCCAGGTGCAGGAAACAGTACCATTGGCTGTAATGCCACGTTCAAGTACAAGGTGCAGTCATTCGAGTTAACTACTGTATCTTTTTTTTTTAAGGTTTATTTATTTATTTTAAAGGCAGAGTTGCAGAGAGGCAGAGGAACACAGAGAGAAAGGTCTTCCATCCACTGGTTCACTCCCCAAACGGCCACAACGGCCAGAACTGAGCCAATCTGAAGCCAGGAACCAGGAGCTTCTTCCGGGTCTCCCACGGAGGTGCAGGGATCCAAGGACTTGGGACATCTTTGCTTTCCCAGGCCATAGCAGAGAGCCAGATCAGAAGAGGAGCAGCTAGGACTCGAACCAGCGCCCATATGAGGTGCCGGCACTGCAGGCGGCAGCTTTACCTACCATGCCACAGCTCTGGCCCCTGTTATATCCTTTACAGTGTAAGTTTGCCTCTTTTCTGTTTAGAAGGTAACAAATGGCATAAGTATATGTATATTTATAATGACTCAAGTAGGCATTATCCAGTTCCTGGAAGATAGGAAGCTAGAGAGTGAAACTATTTGCTGATTAAAAAAATCATTTATAAAATTGGTCCCTACAGAGACATCACTTCTCCGCCACTGCTACTGCCCTGCTGAATAGGTCTCTGTGGGTCAGTCTCTGGCCATTTAAAAAATTCGCCAAATGTAAATACTATGCAAATTTCCTCTAGAGAAAAGCTGCAACATTGCACAAGACATAGGATTTCATTAAGTTCCCAAAGGTAATATCAGGGAACAAGGACATCGACAAAGAGCAAACAGACCAGTTCACAGCTGAAGAACAGAGAGCTGAGAACAGTGGTCCCTCGTGGGCTCTGCCAAAAAAAAGATGTAAATAGAAAAGCTTTGGAGAGGCTCAGGGCACTGGTGTTGTGATGCAGTGGGTTACGCTGCTGCTGGCAACCCGGCATCCCACATCAGAGTGCTGGAGTGAGTCCTGCTGCTCCGCTTCCCACCCAGCTCCCTCCAACCTGCCTGCAAGGACAGCACAGGGTTGCCCAAGTACTTAAGATCCTGTCACCCATGTGGGAGGCCAGGATGCAGCTCCTGGATTAGATTGGCTGTTGTAGCTGCTTGGCAAGTGAACCAGCGGGTAGAAGATCTCTCATTCTCTCACTCTTCCTTTCAAATAAGTAAATGAATCTGTTAAAAAAAAAATACTATTGGGAAAATTGATATATTGTTTGATACTTTGCAAAACAGACATACACACACACAAAAGCCCTAATTCTTAATAGGTCTTAAAAATCCAAGTAAAATGGAAAATATGATGATACATGATTTTGTCAGGAAACACATACTGAGAAAAGTAACTAAATATGGTCCTTTTTAAATTTATTTATTTGAGAAGCTGAGAGAGAGAGAGAGAGAGAAATATCTCCCATCTGCTGGATCTCCCCGTGCGCCCAAATGCCCACCACAGCTGAGACTGGAACAGGCCAAAGCCAGGAACTGGGAAATCAATCCGGGTTTCCCACACCACTTGCTTGAGTCATCACTCATCTCACCCAGGGTCTGCAATAGCAGGAAGTGGAGTCAGGAACTGAAGCCGGAAGTTGAACCCAGGCACTTCGGTGCAGGGCACGGGCATCTTACCTGCTAGGGTAAATGCCTGTCCCTCTAATTCACTCTTTGAGAATTAATGCATAGCTACAAAAATAACCCCATGTGTTGAGTTAAAGAAAGCATATTTTAATACCTTTCAGGTTCACTTTTCAATGGGAAGTTCCAAACTTTCTTCCTCCCTCATTACCAAATAGTGATCCTCTTTTCAAATGGATCTCTAATACCTGCTCTTCCCCGATAGCAATTATTCTCCGATTTTCTCAGAAGAAAAGAGGGTGTGAGCCAGGGCCAGTGATTCTTCTGGACAATTCTTTAGCTAACAATGAGACAGAGGCAAATGGCCTCACTGTCCTTTCCTTTAAAAGGCTTATGAAATGAACACAGAAAACATTCCTTATTATTAGAGAAAGCCCCAGAAAACTACCCAGGTTCTTCCCCCAGGCTTTGCTGGGTGAGGTCAAATTAGAAACAACTCTCAAAGCAAAAACTTCAAGAAACCAGAATTCAAACCTCAAGTTGACTTTTTCCTCTTTACAATTACTTATTTAGTAACTCCATTTTTCCTTGGACTTTTTACTTTTATTTATTTGAAAGGCAAAGCAGAGAGAGAGAGAGATTTCATCCGCTGGTTCGCTACCCAAGTGCTGGCAACGCCTGGGGCTGGGCCAGGCTGAGGCCAGGAACTCCATCCAAGTCTCCCACATGGGTGGCAGGAACCCAAGTACTTGAGCCATCACCTGCTGCCTCCCAGGGTGCCAGTTCGCAGGAATCTGACCGGAAGTAGAGGCGGACTCCGTCACTGGCACTCTGATATGGGATACGGACATCCCAAGCAGTGGCTTAACCCACGGTACCACAACATCCACCCCTCCGGCTGACTTTCAATTACCATTAGAATGGATTTTTAGAATTTCAGAGCTAGAGCGGTCAGCACTGTGGCACAGCAGGTAAAGCCTTAGTGCCAGCATCTCATTTGGATGCCAGTTTGATTTCCAGCTGCTCCACTTCTGATCTAGCTCCCTGCTAATGCACCTGGGAAAGTACTTGGGCCCTTACCACCTACATAGGAGACCCAGAAGAAGCTCCTGGCTCCTGGCTTCCATCTGGCTGTTGCTGCCATTTGGGGAGTGAACCAGTGGACTGAAGATCTTTCTCTGTCTCTCCTTCTCTGTCTGTAACTTTTTCAAATATAAAATAAATAAATCTCCCAGAAACAAAATTTCAGAGATAGAAAACCATTTTAGAAAATAGTCCCTGGGGGTCAAAATTGAACTGGTTTTGGTCAAACATTTTCAAGGTAATCTTTCCATATTACAGGTAAGAAAACTATGCCACACTATTCATGGCTTGACTGGAACAAACACCTCCGTCTCTTGAGGCTAGAGCAGCAGTTCTTTCTCACCCTGGGCTGCACCCTGGAATCACCTGGGGGAGCTTTAAAAACTACTGATGGCTAGGTCTCACCCCAGAGTTGCCAAGCAAAATGGCCTTGGGTGCGCTGAACAGGCAATTTTACAAAGAGCCTCAAGTGATTCTGACATGCAGCGAAGTGAGACATACAGTGATCTTTCCTAAAGGCTGCTCTTGCAAAAGGATCTATATTGGGGCCAGCGCTGCGGCACAGCAGGTGAAAGCCCTGGCCTGCGGCACTGGCATCCCATATGGGTGCCAGTTTGAGTCCCAGCTGCTCCACTTCCGATCCAGCTCCCTGCCAATGCTCCTGCGAAAGCAGCAGAAGATGGCCCAGGTCTTTGGGCCCCTGCACCCATGTGGGAGACCTGGAAGAAACTCTTGGCTCCTGGCTTCCTGGAGTGAACCAGCAGATGGACGACTTCTCTCTTTCTCTCTGTTTCTACCTCTCTCAGCAACTCTTTCAAATAAATAAAATAAATCTTTTTTACAAAAAGGATCTATATTACCTTCTACAGTAGCCCTCCCTCCTACCCTACCTTTTCCTTCCATTTCATCCTCTTTCTTCTCTAGTGTTGCCATATCCCAACAACTGTTAAAGGCCAGATGTCCAAAAAGGCAGGAACTATGTGAACTCAGACTGTGGACAGCCGGCAAAGGCAGGTGGGAGGACTGGGCCCCCAGTAGCTGGGGAGGGTGGAGCAGCAGGCCCACGGACAGCTGGACAGAAGTTGGGCTCCCAAGCTGGATGCGCCAGGGAGGGAACTCACACTGCCCCCACTGTGCCGCCCCCTGCGGCAGCAGCCAGATACCCAAATCTCACCTCTGATCTGCACAGTGCTCCTGGCTGAGGCTCCACCCCGGACAGCCGGCAGCAGGAGCAATCGCCCGCACATCGCGGAGCTGGACAAGGCCTGTGGCTGTGCCGATAGCACGCTGTCACCAGGCCCTGGAAAAACTCGTTCCACCACCTGCTGGCTCTCCCCTTAGCTGGCTCTCCACTTTGCTGGATATGTAAAAACGAGGGTCAGACCCTGGTTCTAGAAGAGCAGCCATGAAAAATCAAACTTGTAAATTGACCTTCCAGGGCCAGCGTGTGGAGCAGTGGTCAGCTGCCACTTGGGATGCCCACAATCCCATGTGGAAGTTCCGTTCCAGCTACTCCGCTTCCAACCCGGCTGCCCACTAATGAGCACCCTGGGAGGCAAGAGGTGTTGGCTCAAGTCCTAGGGTCTCTGCCAGCTCTGGCTGTGGCGGGCATTTAGGGAGTGAACTAGCAGATGGAAGATCTCCATCTCGCTCTCTTTCTGGCTCTCAAATAAAATAAAAAATAAACTAAAAATAGATACAATTAGCCTTTTTTTTTTCCCCTGTGTAAAGTAATCAATACGAGAAAAGCCTGTTTCAGACCGGAAGCCCTAGTTAAACCTGGCTGTGAATCCATCTAAGTAAAAAGGCTGGGAGACCCCTCCCGGAACGCCCTAGCTCCTGCTGACACACAGCCAACCCTGGGTCAGGCGACCCTGCCTCGGCCTCCTGGACAGCGCCCACTTGTAACCTGAGCTAGGCCGTCGTACTGCGTTCCAAAGCGCAGGTCCTGGTGACTTGATGACTTGCATGAGGCCACTGCGGTCCATCACCATTACTCCCAAAGCCGAAGCAGCACCGGCTTCACCCTAAACAGCCAAGCAGGACGCGCACCCCAGATCTGCACAGAAGGGAGTTGCGATTTGGAAGCCTGCACCGCTGGCACCTCGCATACTCAGCTTCCCGCCTAGGCCTTGAGCGCAGAGCGTGATTCTGCTTTCTGGCCCAAACCATGGGGATCCAAGAGTTCACGTATCCAGATTCCCTCGGTTCCTCTCTGGAGCACACACTCCACGGTGTCGGAAGGGCAGGGAGGGAAACATGCACGGCACTTGATGCTGCAGGATACGAGAATTTGAACAACTCTCCCCCTGTTATTATATATTAATTTTGTGCCATATTCTAGGGCCATCATACAAAGCATTTTCAAATTCCTACCAGTTAAAGTTGTGAAGCAGACGTGTAAGCTGGTTAAAGGAGCCTCTTGGTTTATGGGCCGAAGGACGCGGTTCATTGCTCAAACGTGATGCGAGCTGGGCCTCTTCTGTGATTAATCCTGGACAGCTGGGCACACGCAAGGCAGGCTGGGACCCTCCATGAGCTGACCATAAACATGCCAAATCCTAGATGCCCATGTCCTCTGTATGTGCTAGAGGAGGGGAAAAGCCCAGTTAAGCGCTGTCCAAAGATTTTCTTAGCAGATCAATGGTGCCGCCACAGCTAGGGAAAACAAACCCCGATTTAACATCTCCTAGCAAGGTTCACCTCCCGGCTCAGCCTTGTCTGCTGGGGGGCCCCCCAAGGCAAATGTAAGAAAGTAGCAAGAAGCCAGGGAAAAGCAATGTCAGAAAGAGGAGGTTGGGGCATCGGAGCAGTAGGGAGGAGGGCACCTGAGACGGAGTGAACGCTGAGTAGGTCAGATAGGCCTGGGCACCAGGGCCCCAAACAGCTGTCAGGAGGGAGGGCTCTCTGGAGGGGGTGAGGTGTGAGATTCACACAAGAATCTTTCTAACCTCAGGTGAACAACATCGACTTAAGAATGCAGTTGTTAAGCACTTCATAATGAATTCATGCTAAGTTCTCTCATTTTACTTTTTGTTTTAACCTCCAAGTCCCAGCTGTACTCCCTTCGCCCCCACAGCACCCGTTCTGATAAGTCTAACAGGTCTTTAGATAGGACTGCTGCGACCAGGGTGCAGGATGTGTGGGGGAGGGAGGGCCACAGGGACCTTAGTTGACTGACCAGAGCCTGTTTGACAGAGGCTGCTCCAGGAAAGCTGATCTTGCAGCGTTGGACTCAGAGGGGCCCACAAACGAGGAATCACCAGTGCTGCCACAAAGCAGCCCGAGGCACAGCTGCTTAAAAAATATTTTAAAAATTTATCAGAAAAGCAGAGTTAGAGACAGAGAGAGAGAGAGAGAGACAGAGAGAGAGAGAGATCGTCCATCTGCTGGTTCACTCCCCACATGGCCACAACAGCCAGGGCTGGACCAGGCCAAAGCCAGGAGCCTGGAATTTCATCCGGGTCCCCCAAGTGGGTGCAGGGGCCCATGCACTTATTAAAAGGGAGCTGCAGTGGAAGTGGAGCAGCCAGGACTCAAACCAGTGCTCCAATGGGATGCTGGTGTCACAGCAGCAACTTTACCCACTGCACCCCAATGCCGGCCCCATGAGTCACAATTCTGAACAGACAACTTAGGCTGCCTCCAACAGCAACCCTAAACGATTCTCTGACGAATGTCCCACGGACCTGTGGGAAAGTGTCCTGCGAATATGTATCCCAAGTTTGTCACAGTCGCAGGCATGTATAGAATGAAAACAGGAAGGAGGCGACTGCGCCCCCTTGTCTGTATCCTGGACACGCCCCACACCCTTGTTAGAAAAACTCTAGCAAACTGCTCAGAGAGGCGGTTTCTGTAGGGACCTATACTTCTCCACTGTTTCTTTTTCTTGTCACAAGTAAACAAAGCTTCTCTCTCAGCAACTCCCACTTGAGGCTGTTTTTTTGGCAACACTCCAAGCAAAGGGAGCCCTTGTGTCAGCCAACAGTACCTTCTCGCAAAAGGTGTATAACCTAATGCGTCTTTACAGAAATGCTATCCTGCTATAAATCCTGTTGTGTTTCCTCTAGTTTTCCCCTAATGCTAGGTTTTCAAGCTCCACCTATGTTGCTGTGTACATCTGGTTGGTTGTTTTGCACTGCTACTTAGTATTAACTAATGCACATCTGCTTTTTTTTTTTTTTTTTAACTAGTCCTTTTCTCTAGTGTTAACAATTCAGGCTGCCTCCCACAGCTACCCCAGCAGTCCCGTGATGTGCCTCCTTATGGACCTGTGGGAGAATGTCCTGGGAATATATATTCCAGAATTTATCACCGTACATGCTTCGTCTCAACTGCCAGATGGCTTTGGTGAGATGCGGAACCAGCCGACACTCCCTCCAGCAGCGTCCGAGTGGCATCTCACACGTCTCCGGCTGCACTGTTCTGGGCTGCTCTTAGCCGTGTAGAGTAGATGCAGCGGTCACAGGGAACTATGTTCACCTCGGGAGATCCAGGGAAAAGGGGATCTTCCGAACTGCGGTGACTCAGAAACCCAAAGCCAGCACACACAAAGACCGAGACAGCACTACCAGTGCAGGGGGTTTGCTGGCCATACATCGTGCGTTCGTTTGCACAAATATTCCATGCAGTGTTTGCTCCCAGCCCCCTTGCCTGGTTAGTCCGCACTGAGTTGATCGGAAGGATTATTTGACTTGGCTGTGAGACCCAGTGTCTTGCTGAGCAAAGCCTGGCCCCATCTCATAAGCTGTGGCTCCCTCCTCATCAACTGTCATTCTCCTTGGGTCACGCTCTGGGGTAGAATATACAAGCAGCAATAAGTAGCAACAATGAACACTGGTAGAGTGCTTGGATCCTTGCTACTCAGAGTGTGGGCCTCAGAGTAGCCACTCAGGTGTCACCAGGGATGCTCAGTGGTAGAAATGCAAAATCTTTCTTTTCTTTTCTTTTCTTTTTTTTGACAGGCAGAGTAGACAGTGAGAGAGAGAGAAAGGTCTTCCTTCCGTTGGTTCACCCCCCAAATGGCTGCTATGGCTGACGAACTGTGCTGATCTGAAGCCAGGAGCCAGGTGCTTCCTCCTGGTCTCCCATGCAGGTGCAGGGCCCAAGGACTTAGGCCATCCTCCACTGCCTTCCCGGGCCACAGCAGAGAGCTGGATTGGAAGAGGGGCAACTGGGACAGAATCTGGCACCCCGACTGGGACTAGAACTCAGGGTGCCGGCGCCGCAGGCAGAGGATTAGCCTAGTGAGCTGTGGCGCTGGCCAGAAATGCAGAATCTTTGGGCCTGACCCAGACCTACTGGTTCAGAACTTACTTTTTAGTTTATTTTTTCTGAAAGGACTAAATTGTTTAAGATTTACTTATTTTGTTATGTGGAAGGCAGAGTGACAGAGAGATAGATCTTCCACCTGTTGCTTACCCTCCAGACGGCCAACACAGTCAGATCAGGCCAGGCTGAAGCCAGGAACTCCATCCTGATCTCCCATGTGAGTGGCGGGACCCAAGCACTTCGGCCATCTTCTGCTGTCTTTCCAGGCGCATTAGCAGGGAGCTGGATCCGAAGCAGAGTGGCCAGGACTTGATTTGGGATGCTGCCAGGGTTGCCACAATGCTGGCCCCAAAACACACTTTCAACAAGACCTGAAGGGTGCTATGTACCGAGTTTGAGAAACACTGCTTCAGTCTTTGTCAAATATTGTCACTTACAAGGTCTTACTCAACCTCTTCCTGACCTCTCTGAGCATATTCACTACGTAACTCCCACGTGACAGTTGAGGGAATGGAGGCAGACTGGCCAAAAGTACCCAGAAGAGCCTGGCACAGAATTCTGGACTCTGCAGCTGCCTCTCGAAGTCATACTCTGTATCTCTCCCCTCCCCCACACCCCGTATTCCCTCACTCCCGAAGGAAGAGACCCAGGAGGAGCTCCTTCCCGATTGAGGCCAGGCCCACCGGAGACACGGGCTCTGGTTTTGTCATCTTCAATGAGGCAAACTTTTTGCTTGAGACCAAGAAGCGCTTCACCGGGGCTCAGCCTCAGCCTCTCTGCTCTCCCTTGTGAGCGCTGAGTAGGATGCTGCTGTGGTCTGGACATCTGCGTCCCCCACATGCTGGACGTTGACTTCCTGACCGGTGGGTGACGGTCGTGGGAGGTGCAGAAGTCATGAGAATCAGCGCCTTATGAACAGGCCCCAGGGAGCGCCTTTGCTGTTCGCACCACGCAAGGACATGGGGAAGGGGCGCACTCGTGAGAAGGCCGGCCGTCAGGAGAGGCTGAACCTGCTGGCGCCTTGACCTTGAACATCCAAGCCCCCTCAACTGTGACAAATGAGCCACCCAGGCTTCTGCACTTGGTGACAGCAGCCTGAATGGACTGTGGCAGAGTGACCGCTAGATCTTCAGCCGGCAAAGCTGACCAGGTTCTGTTTTGTCTACGAGAGCTGGGTGAGCAGGGGGGCTTAATCTGGGGGTCCCAGGTTCCACAGGCATCTGCATTAAAATTCAGGGTGGTCTGTGAAATTGGATAGGAAAAGGAATTAATATGTTTTATTTTCACCAACCTCTAACCAGAACTTAGAATTTTCTTCACCAAAACGATTGGAAACATTGGCCTTGGTAGGGCCCATGAGTTTGTCACTAACAGAAATCACTTTGTCCCTCATAGAAGTCACTAATTCCATAGTGTATGATCACTGCTACATACCTCGGGCTCTTGCTATGCTCATCACAACTTCCATGTCTTTAATTATTAGACCACACCAGATCTCGTTATTAAATGTGCTAAGGGAGCACCAGTGTGCTAAATTACCATTTTATTGTTGTTTATTTATGCTTTTTTTAAAGATTTATCTTAGGGCCGATGCTGTGGCATAGTGGGTAAAGCCACAACCTGCAGTGCCGGCATCCCATATGGGCGCTGGTTTGATCCCGGCTGCTCCACTTCTGATCCAGCTCTCTGCTATAGCCTGGGAAGGCAGTAAAAGACGGCTGAAGTCCTTGGACCCCTGCACCCGCGTGGGAGACCCAGAAGAAACTCCTGGCTCCTGGCTTCAGATTGGCGCAGCTCCGGCTGTTGTGACCAACTGAGGAGTGAACCAGCGGATGGAAGACCTCTCTCTCTGTCTTTCTTTCTCTCTCTGTGTAACTCTTTCAAATAAATAAATAAATCTTAAAAAAAAGAGAGAGAGAGAGAGATTTGTCTCAAAGGCAGAGTGACAGAGAGATCTTCCCTCTCCCTGCTGGTTTACTCCCCTAAAATGGCCCCAGAAGCCAGGAGCCTGGAACTGCACCCAGGTCTCCCAAGTGGGTCGCAGGGGCCCAAGCACTCAGGTCGTCTTCCTTTGCTTTCCCAGCCGCATCAGCAGGGAGCTGGGCTTGAACCATATGGGATGCTGGCACTGCAGCAGTGGGCTCACCCCACTGCACCACTATCTTCTGGTTGATAACTTAGTAACTCTTTTGCTAAGTAATAAGTGTAATGTTTTCCTTTGAATTTTCTTATGAATTTCATTTTATGAACTTAAAAAACATGTTTTTTTCTGAGAAGGAGTTAACAAGCTTCATTCAACTGTGACAGCACCATTCCAGATGCTAGAACCTTCATGACAGCCTCCTTGCTGTTTGTCATTAAGGGTTGTTTTGGGTCACCTCCTAGGTTTGTTTAATATCTGTTGTTGGTGACAACCAGGCACTTTAAACCGAAAGGGCTACATGTTTGTCTTCAGGAGTGAAACAAAAGATTTTTTTAAAATTTATTTTTCACTTTATTTGAAAGGCAGAGAGACAGACACAGAGATAAAATATCACTCATGCTTCATTCCCCAGATGCCTGCAACAGCCAGGGCAGGGGCAAACCAAAGTCAGGAGCCTAACACTCCATCTGGGTCTCTCACATGGGTGGCAGGGACCCAAGTCTTTGAGCCATCATCTGCTGCCCCCCAAGGGTGTGCACTAGCAGGAAGCTGGAATGAGAAGCAACGCCAGGACATGAACGCAGACACCCCGAAACGAGATGCAGGCGTCCCGGTGGTTGGTATCTTAGTGTCTCCTGAGATTGCACTCCATTACACAGCCAGGCTTGGCTGGAGCTGGGGCAGCAAACCCCACGGGAGAATTGTGTGACCTTTGCCCTTCTGGAAGATCTTCTCAACTTGCAGATTTCAGTTTAAAATGCCTCCTGTTGGAGCCAGCGCTGTGGTGTAGCAGTGCCGGCATCCCATATGGGTGCTGATTCTAGTCCTGGCTGCCCCTCTTCCGATCCAGCTCTCTGTTATGGCCTGGAAAGCAGTGGAGGATGGCCCAAGTGCTTGGGCCCCTGCATCCACATGGGAGACCCGGAAGAAGCTCCTGGGTCCTGGCTTCGGATCTGCCCAGCTCTGGCCACTGTGGCCATTTGGGGAGTGAACCAGCAGATGGAATCTCTCTCTCTCTTTTTTTTTTTTTTGACAGGCAGAGTGGACAGTGAGAGAGAGAGACAGAGAGAAAGGTCTTCCTTTGCCGTTGGTTCACCCTCCAGTGGCCGCCGCAGTTGGCACTCTGCGGCCAGCGCACCACGCTGATCTGAAGCCAGGAGCCAGGTGCTTCTCCTTGTCTCCCATGCAGGTGCAGGGCCCAAGCACTTGGGCCATCCTCCACTGCCTTCCCGGGCCATAGCAGAGAGCTGGCCTGGAAGAGGGGCAACCGGGACAGAATCCGGAGCCCCGACCGGGACTAGAACCCGGTGTGCCGGCGCCGCAAGGCGGAGGATTAGCCTGTTAAGCCACGGCGCCGGCCTCTCTCTCTCTCTCTCTCTCTCTCTCTCTCTCTTTTCCTCTCTCTCTCTCTTTTCCTCTCTCTCTCTCTTTTCCTCTCTCTCTCTCTCTATACCTCTGCCTCTCTGTAATTCTGACTTGCTGATACATGAACAAGTAAAATGAAATTAAAATTTAAAAAAATGGCCCCTGCTGGAGAGAGACCACCAGCCGCAGCTTCACTGGTTCCTCCTCCTTCTGTCAGCTGTTACAACCTTCATGACAACTCACACAGAGAAGCTGGAAGATGTTCGGCCTCCAAAAAGGACCACGCCTGCTTTCACACCCGTGGCACTGGGCAAGATCACCAGGAGCTTGTAACTGGCACTATTGAGAGAAAATGGGAACTCAGGTGTAACCAGCCACTGAAGGACCCTACCTTTATCAGTACTGATGTGCAGAGAGACCTTTACAATACATCACTATAAAAAAAAATCGTTACAAAATTGTCTGTTTTCTAAGAGAGGAGAAAGTGAGAAGGCAGGGAGAGGAAAGAGTCTGAAAGTATCTACGTTAATGGTGGTTAAAGCTGTGTAGTGGCACTACAGGAGACTTTCATCTTTGTATTCCCTTTTTAAGTTTTATTTCCTTTTCGATGATCAAAAATTTTTAAAATATTTATTTATTTATTTGAAAGGTAGAGTTACAGAGAGGCAGAGGCAGAGATAGAAGTCTTCCATCCTCCCCAAATGGTCACAATGGCTGGAGCTGGGCTGATCCAAAGCCAGGAGCCAGGAGGTTCTTCTGGGTCTCCCACGCAGGTGCAGGGACCCAAGGACTTGGGCCATCTTCTACTGCTTTCCAGGTCATAGCAGAGAGCTGGATCGGAAGTGGAGCAGCCAGGACTAGAACCGACATCCACATGGGATGCTATGCCACAATGCCAGCCCCCGATCACCATGTTTTATTTTTGCTTAAATAACAGGACAATGTAGCTCTTTTTATTACATGAAAATTAAAACTTTAAACAACTGCATTTTACGGCTACTCGGAGCCCTGTAGAGCCATTTAAGCACTTAACTGGCTTCTCACCTCTTGGGGGATAAAAAGCAGAATGGAGAGTGGTAGAATATACATATAACCAAAAAAATCTTTAATTTTAAGTGTTATATCATGGACTTTATAAAGTGGGTCACATGAAAGCCTCCAGGTTCTTATTTATTTACTTGAGAAGCAGACAAAGTCATAGATAAAAGGAGAGAGACTATGAGAGCCCATCTGCTGGTTCATTCCCCCAATGCCTACAATGGCTGAGACTGGGCAGGGTAGAAGCTGGGAGCCAGGAACCCAACGCAGGTCTCTAACACGGCTGGCAAAGCATCCACCATCGCCGCCTCCTAGGGTCTGCATTGGTGGGAAGCTGAAGTCCGAGCCAGCATCACAGTCGACCCCAGGTCTCTGATGTGGGATGCGATGTCTTGACGGTCAGGCTCAAGGCCCACTCCCAGGCCTCCACCTTCTTCGTGAACAGAAACCACTGGAGCATGGCGGGTGCTCCTTCAAGGCAAACTCTCTTCCCATCAGAGTGCTCAGGACAGCGCTTAGTGGTGGCGTGGGACACTTTTCTTCCAGATCTCCACACTTCCCATTTCTCTAAGTCAAAAAATGTTTCTCTCCCTTCAATTTTCCTTCCTTTTCCACTTGAGCAGTTTTTCTAATCTTCCTTCCTGGGGCTTTCTTGCAAGTATTTTAGATTTTTTTTTTTTAAGTACTCAAAAGATGAGTATTTTGAAAATGGTGGCTGTTCCTTCAGGGTGAAAGCACGCACCCAACATTTCAACTCCCTCCTGCACAGCCAAACCCACACACCTCTACGGCAGGCAGTGGGGTGCAGGGGAGGAAGGAAGCGCTCCTGGGGCTGCTCTTCTATTTCTTGTTCGTGGTCCCAGGGGTCAGAGTTCAGCAGGGCGGGCTCACCTCTGCTCCATGTGGTGTCAGCTGGCCCTGTGTCACGGCTGGAGGGTCCCAGGAGGCTCTGCTCACCTGTCTGCCGTCCCAGACCCGGCTGCCTTTACCTCTCCACACTGGAATGGCAAAGGGCGAAAGGGCTCTGTGACCTGGGGTGCGCGGAGTAGGGTGGGTGCTGCAGACGCCTTTAGAAACAACTTACAAAACATAAAGAATTCAAGATAGGAAAGAATCTTTTCTTGAGCTTAAAAATATAGCAAATCGTATAATGAAAATAGTGAATAATATTCACCTGTTTTTAGAGGGGATTTTTTCTTCCTACTCCATCTGTCACTTTCACTTTCAGAATCAGCCCTTGTTTGTTCCTCCAGGCCACTCTAGGAACCACTAGGCCACAGAGTCCTGAGGGCGACATCCAGGAAGGAAGTCCTTGCTGGGACATCCCTCGCCACCTGCCTGCTGCCTTCCATCCCATGGTCCCCCGTGCTTCCCCCAGAGGCCACCCTCAATTCTCTTCTTCGGCTTCCTTACTTCCCCTAGGGGATTTCATCCATTGCCCTGGCTTCAACTGCCCCCCAATATGCTGAAGACTCCCACATCTTCATCTCCAGCCCACACATCCCCCTCCTAAGATCCAGACCTGCAAAGGCAACCACCTCCTGGACGCCCCCACGGCCACCGAAACCAAATTTTGCATTTTCTTCCTCTGCACCAAAGCCTACTGCCTCTCTGTAGTCCTGCTTCCCCCAGTGAATCGAGCCAGGCTCTGACAGTCCTCCTCCGTCCCCCGCCTCTGCCTCACACCCACACCAATGGCCAGAACCTGCCTGCTCTTGGCAGCTCTTTTCCACATCTCGAATTCAAGCCAGCCCTCAGCTTAGTTGCCTATATTTCTATGAAAGCGTCTTGTTGGTGTTAGACCCCACCCTTCTGGCCCGTTGTCCACACAGGGCTAGAAGGAGCTTCCCAGGCCAGCATCCTTGCTAAAACCCGTCTGGCGGTCTCCATGGCCCTTAGGATAAATGTTCACCTTCTGGGCAGCTTTCCTTAACAGCCTAAGCTCCTCATCCTGTCAAGTCTGCGGCCCTGGGTCTCAATGCTTTGCACCTGCACCCTTCCACTCCCCAGCTTAGAGATCCACAGGGCGGGGAAGTCTCTCCTGACTCCTGCCCAGGCCTGCCCATCCATGCCCTCATCTCAGCATTTACTGGGCTATGGCGATGGCTAACTCACTTATTCACATCTCCCACCATCCTGGAAGCTCCTTCAGCCCAGGAACTATATTGCTTTTATGAATGCTCCTCGGCCGGCGCCGTGGCTTAACAGGCTAATCCTTCGCCTTGCGGCGCCGGCACACCGGGTTCTAGTCCCGGTCGGGGCGCCGGATTCTGTCCCGGTTGCCCCTCTTCCAGGCCAGCTCTCTGCTATGGCCCGGGAAGGCAGTGGAGGATGGCCCAAGTGCTTGGGCCCTGCACCCGTATGGGAGACCAGGAGAAGCACCTGGATCCTGGCTTCGGATCAGCGCAATGCGCCGGCTGCGGCGGCCATTGGAGGGTGAACCAACGGCAAAGGAAGACGTTTCTCTCTGTCTCTCTCTCTCACTATCCACTCTGCCTGTCAAAAAACAAAACAAAAAAAACAATGAATGCTCCTCAAGTGTACAGCTAATGCCTGGCATATGGTGGGGAAGAGTACGAGTGAATGAATGAGAGGAGACCCATTGTCGGAAAAGGGGCAGGGAAGATGACGTATTAGTCAGCGCTCATTAATTTAAAACACCTGAGAGGAGCTTTTGGGGAAGGAAAGGTTTGTTCTGGCTTCCAGTTTGGAGGTGCACAGCACAAGAGTGGGCGGTGCCATTGTCCGGTCTCTGATAGAGGCTGGTAATGGAGAAGTGTATACGAGGAGTGATCACAGGGTGAGCCAACACACAGAGAGCCAGGGAGCGAGCTTTTCCATCCTCTGTGTGGTCTCCAGCTTATCAGCTTAATCCAATCCAATCACGTCCTGACAGCCAGAATCAAATCAAGTCTCCACTCCGGTCCATCAATCATTATCATTAATCCATTAACCCTTAACTTAAGACTTCGGGGTTCAAATGTCTGCACGAGTGAAGGGAGTCAAATCCTATTATCTGTAACAGATGCTAGGGTACAGTGTGTTCCAACATCTGGAACAGAACAATCTTTACACCTGAGGCCCTCTTCCCTTTGCTATTTTTTTTTTTTAAGATTTTATTTATTTGACAGAGTTACAGAGAGAGGTAGAGACAGAGAGAGAGAGGTCTTCCAGCCACTGGTTCACTCCCCAGATGGCTGCAAAGGCTGGAGCAGCGCCGATCCGAAGCTAGGAGCCAGGAGCTTCTTCCGGGTCTCCCATGTGGGTGCAGGGGCCCAAGCACTTGGGCCACCTTCTACTTCTATCCCAGGCCATAGCAGAGAGCTGGGTCGGAAGAGGAGCAGCCGGGACTAGAACCAGCACCCATATGGGATGCTAGAGCTTCAAGTCAGGGCTTTAATCCACTGCGCCACAGCACTGCCCACCCCCCTTGCTATTCTGATCGAGGGAGAAACCAGCCCCATCAGCAGAGTCAACATCTATCCTAGGTGCTGCTTGAACTTAAATCCATGCCCAAGATGATAATTTTCCACACCTGGACCCGCAATAAAATGAGCTACAGGAAAGGTATAGAAGGGTTTACACTTCTACCTAGGCCTTTGCCCACATTCTGTCTATATCCCCAGTGGATCTTTAGAGACAACCTAGTTTTATTTCCCCATAGGAAAAAAAATCTGAGTGGGGGCTGGTGCTGTGGTGCAGTGGGTTAAAACCATGGCCCACAGTGCCAGCATCCCATATGGGTGCCGGTTCAAGTCCCAGCTGTTCTACTTCCTATCCAGCTCCCTGCTAATATATACCTGGGAAAGCACCGGAAATGGCCCAAGTCCTTGGGGCCCTGCACCATGTGGGAGACCCAGAAGAAGCTCCTGGCTCCTGGCTTTGGACTGGCCCAGCCCCGGCCATTATGGCCATTTAGGGAGAGAACCAGGGGATGGAAGATCTCTGTCTCTCCTCTCTCTCTGCCTTTCTGTAACTCCACCTTTCAAATAAAATATTTTTGTTTTGACAGGCAGAGTGGACAGTGAGAAAGAGAGACAGAGAGAAAGGTCCTCCTTTTTCCATTGGTTCACCCCCCACTGGCCACTGCGGCCGGCGTGCTGCGGCCGGCGTGCTGCGGCCGGTGCACCGTGCTAATCCAAAGCCGGGAGCCAGGTGCTTCTCCTGGTCTCCCATGGGGTGCAGGGCCCAAGCACTTGGGCCATCCTCCACTGCACTCTCAGGCCACATCAGAGAGCTGGACTGGAAGAGGAGCAACCGGGACAGAATTCCGTGCCTGACTGGGACTAGAACCCGGGGTGCCGGCACCACAGGCGGAGGATTAGCCTATTGAGCCGTGGCACCGGCCTGAAATAAAATATTTTTAAAACTTAAAAGAAAAAAGTCCGAGTGCCTAATACAGATTAGATGTTGGATCCACAAGTCATAATGATATGGCCACCATATTGAAGGAGCCCAGATCTGGGTGGAGTGTGGACAGTAATTAGTAAAATACATCTTGCAATAAGATGTGATTAAGTGCCCCACGCCCAGCATAAGGTGTGGCCACGGAACAACGTGTGTAAGCAGAGAATGAACTCATGTTGGAGTTATCAAGGAAGGCTTCAACCAAGGGGCAAGGGAGCAAAAACCTCGAAAGCCAAGAAGGCAAAGGGGCCATTAAGGAGAAAAACATGTTTCTCCCAAGAAAAAAATGGCCTCCTTTGCACAGAGAAAATCCACGTCTCACCCCATGACCCATAATCCCGCAGTCGTCTGGCTCCTCTTGCCTCACTCTGCAGCATCGTCCCCTCCCATGCCCGGCACCCTCGCGCCTCCAGCACCGCCCTTCCTGCTGTAGGGCCTGGCTGCTCACTGCACTTTCATGGACTCGCCCTGGATCTGCCTATTCTCTCAGGTTTTCAGCTTCAAGTCTCCTCCCGAGGGCAGACTTCTCTCTCTCAAACCAAACCAGTTCCCTAGGCACAGTAACATCACCCATGCATTGCGGAGACCGACCTTACCTTCACAGGTAGTGCACGTGTGTGGTCTCCGTGTCTGTCTCCCCATCTAAGCTTTCTACGAGCGGGGACCTGGCCTGAATTGTTCACCATTCTTGTCCCGGCACCTAGAACACATAGTAGGTGCTCCACAAATACCCTTTGGAATGGACTGGGTGCACGAACGGAGCTAATGGAAACTACTTCCTGGATGGGGACATGGCATGAAGATGTGGATACACAGAAGCTGTAGAAGAGGTAGTCCCGGTGGAAAGGTGAGCCGGAGGGAGTGTTGGGGAGCTCATGTCCAGCCTGTCCAAAGGAGCAGCTGGGAGCAGAATGGGCAGCTCAGAACAGCATGGCCTTTTATCTCCCGGCCTGGCGACAGGAGCCAGGATCGTGTTTCCACGGGGACTGCTGTGATTGGGTCATGTCTTCACTAAAGGGATTCTGCTCTCTGTGTAGACGTCGGGCACTGGGAAGCCAGCTGGAGTGTGGGTGGAAGTTGGGGGGGGGATCACAGAGTTGATGGCAGACTGACCTGCAGCAGCATTTGAAGGGTGGATATAGGGGACCCGGGCGCCAACGGGAACCGGGACCTTGAGGGGGAAGGCAAAGGCCACATGGGAGGTGAGGGGCCCACAGGAAGGAGCAGCAGCAGTTTGGGTTCTGTGACTCTGAGGTCCCTGTGGGACACCTGGCTCTGAATCTCCAGCGATCGATCGAGCCGCCACCACTGCCCCAGGCACTGCCTCTCTCCTGTCCTGCAGCTCTCCCGCTCCTGCTTCTCAGCGCTCTGGGACCCTACGCCAGCAGCCCCACACTCAGGCCTGACGCGTCTGGCTGTGGCCAGCCCAGGGGGCGGCTCCCTGACAGGAAGGAAGGCAGGCAGGCCCAGGGCTGGGCACACACAGGCAAGCTTCCTGCCTGCAGCAGGTGCCCCCCACCCCCCAGCTGCTCCAGCTCCTGGGCTCAGATCAACAGGATGGGACAGCCCGGGCAGGCGGAAGGAAGTCCGCAGGGAGGGACACCCGAGCAGACGGCGGCAGGGGCCTGGGGAGCCGCCTGGGCGGCAGAGCTGGCACGCCTCCAGCAGCCAGCAGGGGCAGTGACAGGAGGCCATTCAGCCCCTTCCACCCGGGGGCCCCCCTGGCCTGGCCAATGGCATCCTCGGTACTGTTGTCGCTGGCTAGCCCAAGCATTAGCAGTTTCTTGGTTTCACCGGGGAGAAAGGGGTCCTTCAGGGGCTCCTGCCTCGTGTTCAGCCTGTCACTGGCCCCCTCTGCGACAAAACCTGCTGTGAACAGGCACACACGGGGAGCCGAGGGCCCCGCAGCAGCGCCCCCGGCCCCGAGGCGGCACACACACACCGGTTTCCCGTTCTGAACTCCGGCCCACCTCCGACAGAGTCAGGGCACGGTGGCTGGGGGGTGGTGGCGGCGATTCTGGGACCGCGAGCCTTTGTCGTGGCCAGCGCCTGGCAGGCGTGTTCCTGCGGGAGCCTGGACACCTTAGGAGACCCCTTCCCCGCCGGTGTCCACGGAGGCTTCCAGGCAGGCCTTTGGCGAGGGGAGAGTGGGCGGGCGTCTCCCTTTGGAACAGCTGCAGGCTGCGATTTAAACTTCGACTACACCGAGCTCCAACGCGATCCTGCCGCCGAGCGTCGGCGCCAGAGACGGGTGAGAAGTCCGGTCTACGCTCCCCAGCACGCCACTGGTCCAGTTCCCGGGGCTTCCCGCAGTCCCCGCGCCACCCCTCGGAGGCCCCGGGGGAAGCATGGGCGGGGCAGGCCGAGCGCGGATGCCTGCAGCGCGGCGGGGGAGGGCGCGCCCACGGCGGCGGCTCGGCGTGGGCGGGGGGCGCGGGAGCAGGTGGCCGCTGCGTGCCCGGGCTCCTCCGCCCTCCTCCCTGGCGCGCCACCCGCCCACGAGCCGGTGAGGCAAAACCCAGCAAACGACCCAGAACTGCAGCTCAGTCGGTCACTGGGCTCGGCGTTCTCGCCAGACGCGCGCGAGGATGGCGCTTCCAAGGCCAATCTCTTGGCTCCAGCCCCTTGGCTTGCAGCCGCCGCCTCCCCCGCCCGCTCGCCCGCCCGGCGTCCCGCCCACTCCGTGGCGGGCTGAGCGGGGGCCCGGCGTGGCGGGGACGGGGCGGAGCGGGCGGCCCTCCCCACCCCCACGTGGGGCCGGCCCGCCGCCGCCGCCGCCGCCGCCTCCGCGCCGCGCCTCCCCGTCCGGGCGCCCGCCCGCGGCGCCGCCCCCTGGGCCGGGGCGGGGGCCGGGGCGGCGAGGGGTGGGCGAGGGCGAGGGCATCACCGAGTCAGGTGGCCGCGGGAGTTCCCCGGGGCAGGGCCGAGGGAACACGCTGCCGGGGATTGTGTACACGCTCCACTGACACAGCTTCACGCCGCCGGGCAGCCGCTGATCACGCGTGGCCCCGCAAGGCCATTGGTCGGCGCCTCACACACCTTTGCCACTGATTGGCCGGCGGCAGGCTCCGCCCCCGCCCCCGCCCGCGGCGCGGGGCAGGCGGAGCGGCTACCTGAATGGGGAGGGGGGCAGACGGCGCGCGGCGCGGGCAGCGGCGGGAGCGGCGTCGAGTGGCTCTGCGCGTCCGTCTGAGGCCAGGCGAGCTAGCAGCCTCGCAGGCAGTCAGCTCGTCGCGGGCGGCCAGGCAGCCAGACATGCTCAACTTCGGCGCTTCCCTCCAGCAGGCCCCGGTGAGTCACCTGAGGATGCCCCCGGTGCTGCCCCCGCTGCGCCGCGTCTGGGGACCGGCGAGGGCGCGAACCCCGAGCCCCTGACAGCCGCCACGCCTGAGAGCCGGGGCTGCCGCGGAGTCGGGGGGCGAGGGAGGGGCGTCCTGCCTGCAGGCAGTGGGCACTGGGGCGGGCGTGTGTCGCGGGAGGGTCACGAGGCGGACCCAGGGGAGAGCGCTTACTCTAGGTGTGGAGAGGAGGGGAGGGGGCTGCCCCGCAGGGACACCTACGGCTGCAGGTGACGGGGAGGAGTGTGGGGGGGCGAGGGCAGAGGGCTGCCGCTCTGCTGCGAGGTTAGGGGAGGGACCACCCTGCACCTGGCACCGGGCAGGGCCGCCCCGGTCGGGATCAGGAACGAGACCCAGGGTGGAAGCGGGCACGCTTTCGGGGAGGGGGGTGCGTGTCCACAGCGAGGGGCTGCCCACTTTGCGGGGTGGGGATGGGCGTCTGGGCTGAGGCTTGCAGGACCCGGACTGCCAGCCCAGGACCTCGGGGAACCGGCTGCTCCGCAGACAGCCCGGGCCGGGGGGAGGGGGCGCCCGGCGGCGGCGCCGGGGATGGCACGCGCGGGCTTGGCGACCACCGAGTGCGGCGAGCCGGCCGCAGCAGACGCCGGGAGGGGACCCCCCCCCCTCCATCCCCGGCGGCGGCAGGTGGCCGCGGGCTGACGACCCCTCGGAGGGTGGGAAGCAGGACTCCGCGGCTGGGACCGCGAGACGCGGGGGCCGCGCGTGTCGAGCCGGGAGGCGCAGGCCGTGGGGCCGCGCGTCTGGAGCCGACGCCTGTGGGGGCTGCACACGTCTGGGAACCCTTGGAGACGGCGGCGCGCGGGGGCCGGCGCTGCCGGAAGCCGCGCGGAGGGGAGAGCCGGGGTGGTCTGAGGTCCCGCGGGCCGCGTGGGCGGGAAGCGCCGAGGGCTCGGCCGGGGGCTGCGGGCGGGAGGAGGGCGGCGGCCGGGTTTCCGCGCGGGCACCCGGCTCCTCCTCCCGGCAGCTGAGGCGGAGGCCGGGGGTGGGCCGGGAGCGGGTGCGCCCGGGGAGCTTCTCGTCCCCGAGTGACCCAGCCCCGGCCCCCGCCAGGGGCGGGAGCGAGGCCCAGCCCTGCAGTCGGTTCCTAAGGGAACGGCGGCTCGCGGGGAGCTGGAAGGGGCGGGCGCCTCCGGAGCCGGGGCGCGCGGCTCCGCCCCGCCCCTCCCCGCGGGCCGGGCGCGCACTGCGGGGCGGTTGGCGGCGGCGCCCGCGGCCCCTCCCCCAGGCCGGCGCGAGGGCGGGGGCCCCGCGGGGCTCAGGAAGTAGGGGAAAGGTGACGGCGCGGCAATTCCCAGTTCACGTTTCCTGCGCCGCCCGGAGCAGCCGCTGATCACGCTTTGTTCACATGCCTCGCCCCCTCCGCCCCCCTCCCCCCGCCCCCGCCCTGGGCCTCCCAGCCAATCGGGGCGCGGGCCGCCGGCCGGCTGGCCAATGGCGGGGGCCGGGGCGCCGAGACGTGCGCGCGGCGGGGAATGTTCCCAGTGACTCACCCGCGAGCCTCATTGAGGCGCGGGCGGCCCCTCCGTGCGTCCCCGCCCGCCCGCGAGGATCTCCCCGGCCGCCGCCGCCCCCGCTCCCGCTCCCTCTCCTCGGCGCCCGGCTCCCCTGCCTGCCGGCCTCCTTTCTGAGGCGGCGTTTACACACGGACGCCGCTGGCCGCGGCGGCTTACATAAAGGCGCGCGCTGTTATGCAATGGCATTGTTAGCGGCGCTGACGAGTTCGTTAGGAAAGGATCGTGCGTGTCCGAAAACAAGCCGTGAGAATCACGCCTTGCCACAGTAAATCGCTTTCTCGGTATTTCTGCACAGTGTCGGCTTTGCCCGGGAGTCTGGAGTTGCATTTGTAAGGGAACCATGGGCGAGGCCGTGGCGGGGATCTCTCCCGTCGCGTGCGGTAGTGCGGGGAGAGAGGGTCAGCGCAGAGCGTGTGCTGTGACGCCGTGCGACACGAATCTAGATTCTGTTCTGACTCCTCACACTCCACGGGCCAGGCTTTTGCACATCCCTAGCCGGTTAAGGTTCCTGATTATCTGATTTTGTAATATTGCGTGTGCCGGTCATAGTTAGAGCCAGAGCACTGTGAGACAGAAAGGCAATGCAGCTAGGGAGAAGTTGAGGCCGCCCGGAAAGCTTTGCAGCCTGACAGTGTGAGGTTTCCCGTCGCCGCCTATAACTTGAGCGTGACCCTGAGGGGGTATCTCAAAGTGCAAAGTGACTTTCCAAAGATCAGACCCGTTATCGACAGGTCAGAGTGCTGGCCACCCCGCTTTGCCTTTCTAAGGAAGGGCTGGCTTTTTTTTTTTTTTTTTTTTTTTTTTTTTTTAATCGGGACCTCATGGCGCGGCTGGGGTGCCGACAAAAGCGCAGGCTTCCTTGCGGATCCTCCCTTAGCTCTCTTGCCTGAGCCCTGTTGCAGGTGGGGAGGCGGGGCTGTTGACCACAGCTCTGCATCAGTCAGGCTGAGCCCCGGTGTCGTTTTCACAGGAGAGAATGGAGATGAACTCTGAAAGGTCGAAAGAGAGTGTGTATTGCTGGAACAAAACAGCGGAGAAGAGTGACTTCGAAGCCGTGGAGGCGCTCATGTCTATGAGCTGCAGCTGGAAGTCGGATTTTAAGAAGTACCTGGAGAACAGACCGGTCACACCAGTATCCGACCTGTCGGAGGAAGAGAACCTGCTCCCGGGGACTCCGGATTTTCACACCATCCCTGCCTTTGTAAGTGCCGCTGGTTTTTAAGAGTGCTGTAGATCGCGGGGTTTCCAGTGCGGTCGGTAACGAACTCTGAATTTCTCCTACTTCTGTGTCTCTTCCAGTGTCTGACCCCCCCTTACAGCCCCTCGGACTTTGAACCCTCGCCAGCGTCCAATCTGTTGGCAGCAGCGCCATCTACTGGGCACTTCAAGTCCCTCTCAGATGCCGCCAAGCCTCACACTGCCGCTGCCCCTTTCAAAGAAGAAGAGAAGAGCCCGGTGGCGCTCCCCAAGCTCCCCAAGGCTCAGGCAACCAGCGTGATCCGCCATACAGCCGACGCCCAGCTGTGCAACCACCGGTCCTGCCCAGTGAAAGCAGCCAGCGCTGCTGCCTATCAGGACAGTGCTTTCCGAAGACGAGCCCACCCAAGCGTTGAGGCTGCAAGGAAAAACATACCGTGTGCAGCTGTGTCGCCGAACAGAGCCAAGTGTGAGCAGAGCGCCGCGGCCGATGCTGATGAGAAAGCAGGCGCTGCTCTTTTTGACTTTTCTGTGCCTTCCTCGGAGACGGTCATCTGCCGGTCTCAGCCAGCCCCCGCGTCCCCGCAGCAGAAGTCGGTGTTGGTCTCTCCCCCCGCCGTGTCTGCAGGGGCCGTGCCGTCCATGCCGGTCATCTGCCAGATGGTTCCCCTTCCCGCAAACAACCCTGTCGTGACAACCGTCGTTCCCAGCACTCCGCCCAGCCAGCCACCCGCCGTCTGCCCCCCTGTCGTGTTCATGGGCGCGCAGGTGCCCAAAGGGGCTGTCATGTTTGTGGTGCCGCAGCCTGTGGTGCCCAGCCCAAAGCCACCTGTGGTGAGCCCCAACGGTACCAGACTGTCTCCCATCGCCCCCGCCCCCGGGTTTTCCCCTGCAGCAGCCAAAGTCACTCCTCAGATCGACTCATCCCGGATAAGAAGTCACATCTGTAGCCACCCAGGCTGCGGCAAGACCTACTTCAAAAGCTCTCATCTGAAGGCCCACATGAGAACACACACAGGTACCGGCTGTTGTCATGTGTCTGTGCCATGGGTGTCGGGAGGGGAGAGTTGTGTCTGGTCACACCGTGAGCCAGGCACGTTACAGGTGGGCTTCCATGCTGGCTGGTGGCTGGGTCCTTCGAGACCTCCGCAGGGCGCTCCTGCTTCACCATCAGCACCTGTCACCATGTGGCCTCTGCGCCGTAGTGCGGCTCGGAAGGCCTTGTCACCTTGGGCTTCTTTATACGGGGAGATGTGATGTCGAAAGCGGAGCAGTAGGCGTCCAGCGCCACTCCTAGCTGGCCAGCCTTTCCGGTCGGGGAGTGCGCGGCCGTGTGTGACGTGTCTGGCCCTCTCTCTTCCAGGGGAGAAGCCTTTCAGCTGCAGCTGGAAGGGCTGCGAGCGGAGGTTCGCCCGCTCCGACGAGCTCTCCAGGCACCGGCGAACCCACACCGGGGAGAAGAAGTTCGCCTGCCCCATGTGTGACCGGCGGTTCATGAGGAGCGACCACTTGACCAAGCACGCCCGCCGCCATCTGTCGGCCAAGAAGCTCCCCAACTGGCAGATGGAAGTGAGCAAGCTCAATGACATCGCCCTCCCGCCGACTCCCACGCCCACGCAGTGCCCGCAGTGACGGCCGGGCTGCTGAGGAGTCGGAACTGACTGTGGTGGCCGCCGGGAGCCCATGGTGGCGTGGCCGGGTGGGGCCTCTCTGGCTTGGGCTGACAGTGGACGCCCCACGCCGCCTGGGCGAGGGCCAGCCTGGGCCGGGTGTTGCGCACTTCGGCCACAGGCAGGTCACAGTAGGGCAGGTTTCATTTCTTTTCTCATGAGAGAGATGAGAGAGCTTTAGTTCCTTGGAACATTCTCTGAAGGTTTCTGATGAGGTCAGCACAGGTAGCACAGATGTGGGGTTTGTGTGCACATTTGTTACTTTCTTTTGCTGTTGATACTTGAGACCAACTCTTCAATGTGATTCTTCTCAAGCACTGGTTTCAAGAACCGAGAGACTGGAGACGAACCTTACGGTACAGAGGTGGAGCTGCAGCGCCGGCCGGCGTCATCTTTTCCAAGAGTTATCTTGTTTACTGTTCCTGGTCTTCCCAGCCAGCTCTGTGGTGTAGTTATCAGGCACACCTGCGGCGGGTGTTGGCACACTATTGTTGATGTTTGGAATTGAATGGCTGTACATTGCTAACGAGGGCCCAAAGAATTGGAATCCTCACTAATTTAATTGCTTTTTTTGAAGTGTGTAGCTACCATTTTTTCCCCCCACTTCGGTTTTAAAAGTTTAACAGATGATTATATCTAGGCATTTTATTATACTTTGAACTTTTAGTTTGCCTGCAGTTTCTTGTGTAGATTTGAAAATTGTATACCGATGTGTTTTCTGTAGACGCTAAAGTAAACTGCACTTTGTTTAGGGAAAAAAAAATGAAGATGAAAATACATATTGTGAAGAAGGGATGTCAAGAATATTAGATAACTCCTTGAAAAAGATGGCTGTGTCAGCAGTGAAGTGCCCTTACGTGCTGAGGATGTGATATGTGCTTTACTGAGTGAGAACATTAGCGAACGTTATTCACAGATGGACCGATGTGGTCCTGTTCATTTATAGGAGTTGTTTGCGATGTGGAAGTAGATGGGTAGGAAAATCGTTATTAGAACATTCACTTTTGTTAACAGTATTTCTGTTCTGTTGTATAGTGGATGATACACACAGTGGTGAAACAATAAATTGTTTATATAGTGAAAAATGTCACTATATCTTCCCACTCAACAGTTTTCTGTGCATCAGGTGTAGATTTCTGACAGAAAAACTTGGACTTTTTGGAAAATAGTCTCTCAAAAAAAAATTCTTGTGGCTCAAAATTTGCACAATATTTCTTTTGTTGTACTTTATATCTTGTTTACAATAAAGAATTTCCTTTGGTATATATGATTGGTTCATTGCATTTGTTAAACCGTTCTCATCTTGACATTGTCACTTAGTGTGACAAGGACTTGGTGTCTATGTTTTTCTCAGGGTCTCCTTCAAATTTAGAACCTCTAGAGGGGCCGGAGCTGTGGTGGCAGTGGGTTAATGCCTTGGCCTGAAGCGCCGCCATCCCATATGAGCGCCAGTTCGAGACCGGCTGCTCCACTTCCAATCCAGCTCTTGCTGTGGCCTGGGAAAGCAGTAGGTGGCTCAATTCCTTGGGCCCCTGCACCCATGTGGGAGGCCCGGAAGAAGCTCCTGGGTCCTGGCTTCGGATCGGCACAGCCCTGGCCGTTGCGGCCAATTGAGGAGTGAACCAGTGGGTGGAAGACTGCTCTCTGCCTCTCCTCTGTGTGACTCTTGACTTTCAAATAAATAAATCAATCTTAAAAAAGAACCTTAGAAACACCTAACACAAACCAAGTTAGAGAATATATACTCAGTGAAGCCAGAAATGTATATGTTGGTAATGTACGAGCCAGCCAGTTCTAAAGAACACAGTTATATTTTTAAACATTCTTCTTTGGATGATTTGAAGTTGAAGTATACCTCTGTTTTCTCAATAAAGCCTTGCTAAGTGGCATTTAAGCTAAAGGGGACACTCAACGAATAATGAACGGTAAATAGGGAAACTGCTGTGGCACATGAAAAGAGCTGCCCTGTTACATTTTGAATTGCTCAGCTCAGAAGTTAAATTAGCCCATTAAGTGGTGCCGTAAATACAATAAACACTGTTACTTAAGCTGCGTGAAAGGCAGTCCGCCTCTGGAGAGAAATGCTTGCTGGTCACCCCTGAACGGGAAGAAACCGCTGCTTGCTGGGTGTGTGGAGTGTAATTATGAGGATGACTGTTTTAGTTTGCTCTGAAATCCCCTTGTAGCCATGAGGACGCCTTCCATGATGCTCAGCTTAACCGTTGGCCTGGAGTGTGGCTCGCTGTCGACCACCATGGTAAGGCGCTGTGTACTCGCCCGGCACCAGCTGTGGGACTTGGGCCTCAAGTTTGCTGTGCACCTGTTGCCGCTTCGTGGAAACTTAACACCCTGACCCTGGTGCAATGCAGCTGCTTGGAAGAGGCTTTGCGGGCTTGCAACACCACTGTGGGGCACCTGGACCTCAGAGTCCTCACGGTGGCTGGTCTCCAAAAGGAGGGGACGGAGGAGGTGACCGCAGTATTCCTTCATCCCAGGGCCCAGTCCCTTGCAATGACATGGCCAGTGGAACTGTGCCACTGTTAGCTGTGTTTTTCCCAGTCCTAGCTGGCATCTGAGACTTTTCCTTATGGATCTTGTAAATCATCAGATTTGGATAGGATAGTATTATCTGTATTATTTTTTTTAAGATTTATTTATTTAAGGCAGAGTTACAGAGAGGCAGAGGCAGAAAGAGAGAGAGGTCTTCCATCTGCTGGTTCACTCCCCAGATGGTTACAATGGTCGGAGCTGGGCCAATCTGAAGCCAGGAGCTTCTTCCATCTTCCATGGACTTGGGCCATCTTCCAGTGCTATCCTAGGCCACAGCAGAGAGCTGGATCGGAAGTGGAGCAGCCGGGACTCGACCCAGCATCCATATGGGATGCCAGCACTACAGGCAGCAGCTTTACCCACTAAGCCACAGCACTGGCCCCTAGCATTATCTTTAAAAAGAGATATACTTATTTATCTGAAAGGCAGAGACAGATCTAACCACTGGTTCACCTCCCAAATGCCCACAACAGCTAGGGCTGGGCCAGGCTGAAGCCAGGAGCCAGGGACACCATCTGGGTCTCCCTTGTGGGCGACAAGAACACAAGTGCTTATCCACCTGCCCCTGCTGCATGCCTGGTGCATTAGGAGGAAGCTGGCTGGAAAGCTCAGAACAGCTGGGACCTGAACCAGGTACTCAGACATGGGGTGTGGACGTCCCATGAGAGAGCTTAACCCGCTTTGCCAAAATGCCCACCCTGAAGTATTCTTGAGTTGAACATCTATGCGAACTCGGATGTTGGTGAAAAATGCTGCCTCCAAATGCGTACAATTGTAGCATGTTATGATCGTGTGATATTAATTTAGCTTTAGAACTTCAACTTCGATTGCTCTTGTCTGACATGAAGATGAAATTGCTCATATTCAGCTGCCTTAGCAATTCTTTTTAGATAATCTGAGACTGAGAAAAAATTGCAGAAAAGAGTTCCTATATATCCTCAATCTAGCTTCTCCTTATGGTAACATCTTACATAGCTATAGAACATTTAGCAAAACTAAGAAATTAACCATGATATGTACAGATAATACTATTAATCCAACTGTAGAACTTGGGGCACTTAAGACTCCACCCCGTATCAGAGTGTGTGGGTTCAAGTCCAGCTCTGCTTCTGACTCCAGCTTCCTGCTAATGCACACTCTGGGAGGGTAGTTGGGTTCTGCCACTCACGTGGGAGATCCAGATTGAGTTTTATTTTTGTGGATTTGGCCTGGCCCAGCCCTGGCTGTTGCTGGCACTTGGGGAACTTGAGGCATTAACCAGCAGATGGAAGATCTCTGCTTTTCCATGAAATAAAAATAATAATAGACTATAGAACCTCAGATCACACCAGCTTTTGTTGGCTTGTTTACTGTCTTTCTTCAACTACAGGACCTAATCCAGAATCTCCCAGTACATCTACTTGTCACATCTCTGTGGCCTCCTCCTAACTGGGAATGTTCCTCGGTCTTGTCTCTTGAGCCGGCCTGGTCAGTTATCTTGTAGAATGTTCCTCAGCCTGGGTTTGTCTGGTGTTTTACTGGGACAGATACAAGAGAGTGGTGATACACTCACTGCGTATCATACCGAGGATTACCCGATGGCCGTCTGTGTAGCTGCTGATGCTAACCTTGCTCACTTGGCCAAGGCAATGTCTTCTGGAAGCTTCCATGGTAAACTTACTACTTTCCTCTTTATTAAATATTTGGAGGGAAATACATTTTTAAATTTATTTTTAAATTACTTTTTGTGATTCTCTATTTTTTAAAAATTATTTATTTATTTATTTAAAAGGCAGAATTAGTTACAGAGAGGTAGGCAGAGAGAGAGAGAGAGAGAGAAGTCTTTCATCTGCTGGTTCACTTCCCAAATGGAGGCAATGGTCAAAGCTGGGCTGATCCAAAGCCAGGAGCCAGGAGCCTCCTCCAGGTCTCCCATGTGGGTGCAGGAGCCCAAGGACCTGGGCCATCTTCCACTGCTATCCCAGGCCATAGCAGAGAGCTGGATTGGAAGTGGAGCAGCTGGGACTCGAACCATTGCCCACATGGGATGCTGGCACTGCAGGGGGTGGCTTTTACCGGCTATGCCACAGCACTGGCCAGGGAAATACTTTTAAAACTATGCACATAAGCTGTGCTTAAACTTTGTCTATTTAGTACCTTTTTGTGGCTCTTTCCTGAGGCCATTATTACTGACATGCTAATTCCCTCATTATTTAGTCATTGGAATTCGCTTGTAAGAAAGAGCTACTGTTTCTCCACTTATTATTGAGTTATTTATGTAAGTATGCACTCATGAGTATTCATGTCATTCTCTGAGTTATGAATTCTGTGACTCCATTGTCCCAACTTTGGCCCTGGTTGGCATTTTCAGTATGCCACCAGTTCTGAGCGACAAATATGGAAATTTCAAATGGGTCAGCCTATCATTTCTTGCTGGAGAGAGAGCTGTGGGTAGTAGTGATTCGCTTTTAAAATGTTCTCTCTCCCTGCGCTGCTAGACCCCATGCAAGCCAGCATCTCACCTGAACCAGGGCAACACTCCTCACTGCTCTCCCGGCCTCTGTCCTGTCTTCACCATGGGTCTTTGGAAAATGCGATTCTGATCATGTCACTCCCCTGATTAAAACATACTGCCCAGTGCTGCCAGGATAAATCCAGGCATTTTAACATGGTCTAGAATAGCGCTCTGTGATGGGAGCATCACGTGAGCCTCGTGTATGTGCTGAAGTTTTCTAGCAGCCATATCTAAAACAGTCCACAAGAAATTGTTAACATTTTTATTTAATCCAACATATCCAAAATATTATTTCAACATATAACCAGTACAAAATGATCGGTGATATAGTACATCTGTTTTTGGTACCCATCTTTAAGACCTAGTGCGTCTTCTATGCTTTCAGCGCATCTCAACTGGAAGCAGCCACAGCGTCAGGTGCTTAGGAGCCACAGGTGGCTGTGGCTGCTATAGTGCACTGAGCGAGTCCCAAAGACCCTGCACCAGCTGGCTCCTCCCAACCTCGCCCGGTCTTTACCCCGGGTCCGAACTCCGACTTTTCGTGGACGCTCTCTATTCCGCTGGTAAGGTTTCCCTTGCCATTTCCACTCTCGTAAACATCATTACCCTTTAGTGAAATCGTTCCATGTCTGTCCTTTATTTCTCTTGAACGTACAAGTCCACGAGGTCTTTCTCACTGCTGTGTCGTCAGCATCTAGCACAGGCAGTGCCTAAATCTCTTATGGGCTCAGTAGATTTTGTCACCCTGAGAACTGACCCTGGAGGAGGCCTGGGTGGCTTTAGGGAGGAGGACAATTAGGAAGTTGTTCCATGATGTGCAGAGTTCAAAGGTTACCAAACGCTGAGGACAGCCATTGTCTTGTTCCCTTCATTCTCTGTGAGGGCTCAAAGGACCATTCATTCCACCTTGCAAACTCTGGGAGTCTCAGGGCACTCAGATTCCCTGGCTTGTATTTGCAACGGGGCAGGGAAGAGATCTGACCAACAGGGACACACACAAGGCTCGTGAAGGCGCTTCGTGCAGTCAAGGTATCGGCCTAGAATGACGGAGAGTGCCACCCTCCCTTTCTGTTTGGAGAATGCTCAGGGGAGGCAGGGCCAGCGATGGGGACCTCCACCAGCAAAGCCTTGGTGCTAGGTCAACTTTTAGGAGATGACATCAGGGACTTTCTGCTAGAGTTGTCCTACTCTGTTCTGGTGTCTTCATCCGATCCTGGCGTTTTGCTGACCAGAGCAAGACCAGCTTGAGAAACGACTCAAACGGCACAGCTTCTGGTGCTCTAGACAGCAATGCCTCGAAGCAGGTGTCAGAGAAAGGGCCCAGATCAAACCAGGAGGCCTGGTGTACTAGGGTTCTCCAGGGACACAGAGCCAACAGGACAGACACATCCGTAAGGCAAACACACACATGTGGCTATGCGAACTCAGATGTCCTCCCCGTGTACAAACGGAAGAAAGAGGGGCATTTATAATAGGCAATGGAGTACTGTGGTTATATGGACTGGTGGGTCCCAAGATCAGCAAGCAGTCAGCAAGCTGAAGACCTGGGAGAGCCAAGAGTGT
This sequence comes from Lepus europaeus, assembly GCF_033115175.1. Taxonomy (NCBI): domain Eukaryota; kingdom Metazoa; phylum Chordata; class Mammalia; order Lagomorpha; family Leporidae; genus Lepus; species Lepus europaeus. The sequence continues at coordinate 40,526,047 of NC_084830.1, forward strand.
GGTGTTAGTCCAAAGACCAGCAGGCTCAAGACGCAAAAGAACTAACATTTCAATTTGAGCCCAAAGGCAGGCACACACACAAACACACACACACACGGACATCAACAAGCATGTCCCAGTTCAGTGTGGTCAGGGAGGAGTTTTGCCTTACTCAGCCTTTTATTCTATTGGGCTTCCACCAAATGCGATGAAGCCCACTCACACTGGGGAGGGCGTCCTGCTTTATAGACTCAAGTGCCCATCTCACAAGAAACCCTCGCAGGACCGGAGTTTGGTGCAGGGGTTAAGACACTGCAACTCATGTCGGAGTGCCTGGAGTGGAGTCTCAGCTCCACTTCTGAGCCAGCTTCCTGCTCAAGTACACCCGGGGAGGCAGCAGGTGAAGGCGCAAGTATTTGAGTTCCTTCCACACACATGGGAGACTGAATTGAAATAGGGGCTGCTGGCTTAGGCCTGGTCCAGCCCAGCTATTGCGAACATTCGGGGAGTGAAGCAACAAATGGAAGACTTTTCTCGATATTAAATATAGATATAGATATAGATCTTTCTCTCTCTCTCTACCCCATCTCTGTCTTTTCACCTTATAAATAAAATGAAAATAAAGTGTTTAAAAACACCTTCACAAACACACTCGTAATGTTTGGTCAAATACATGGGCACCCTGTAGCCCAATTAAGTTGATATTTAATTAACCATGACAGCCTGGTTCTGGTCCTGGTCATTCCGTGAGAAAGTTGCTCTCTCGCTCTGAGATTCAGTGTGTACCTTCTTGCATAGGCACGAAGCTGGGCTAGAAGCAGAAGAACTAGGACTTGAACCAGAAACTCTGACATGGGCTGCAGGCATCCCAGAACAGCATCTCAACAGCTGGGTCACGCGGCCACTGGCACTTGCCGCTCCGTGTGGTGGTGTCTACCCAGAGAAGCAAGCCACCTGCACCCTGCCCCTCCCTCCCCACCAGAGCCCCGGCTGAGCTGGAGGGGACAAAGTAAGGATTATGAGCCTTTGTTTTAGACAGTGTGATGACAGCAGCTAGATGCTCCGGGAGGCCTCTGAGAAGGCCTTCATTGGGGATCCCGAGTACTTCACGGAGATGTTCTACTCCTCTTATCTGAAACATCTTACGAGTAGGGAGGACAGAGGGAGGCTGGGACCCACGAGAGGCTGCTGGAGGAAGCGGGGACAGGGGAGCAGGACGCTAAGGAGCAGGACATAGAGCAGACAGGGTCGGCAGGTGCCACCTCGTGCCCGGCTGTGGTGGTAACGTCAAATGGGCAGAACGCTGATCTCCTTCCCCTCATGGTGGTCAGAAGCACACGCTCTGCTGGACTTCAGATCCTAATTCCACCACTTACTGGCTAGGCGGATCTGGGCGAGTGAGGCGGCAGCCAGGGGTGAGATGAATCGGCAGTGAGCCCCGGCTGTCAGTGGGCATGAGAAGCCCATGCGTACCTCGCAGCAGCCGCAAAGGCCCGGCCTGGAAACATTGACCAATGCGATCTTGGCCTTCAGTGGCCACAAAGGGCAATCTGATGGGGGACTGCGCAGGCGCAGGCACTGCTAGATGATGGAGACCCCCAGGGTGAGGGAGGCAGATCAGCTGAGTCCTGACCCGGAGCGAAGCTGGCGCTCCGAGCCTGCTTCTCCTCTACAAGCCTATGCTGGATGAAGAGACGTTTAACCTCTTTTTCTGAACTCGATCGTTTTTGGGGAGTGTTTAGTTGCGTTTCCAGGCGTTCTTTAGCTGCTATGTAGCAAATCCTTCCCAATGGGAACAAACCTGGATGTGCTCAAACCACCCGGCATCTCCTGGCCTGAGTGCAGGCTCCCTGGGTGGTCTCTGCAGGGGCCACTGGCCACTGTAGAAGAGAACTGGACCCACACTTGGCCCTGGTCCTGCCTGCTCTGCTCTGGTTTGGCAGGTCTGGACTGGCCCTCCCCATGCATGTGTGGGGCGGAGGTTAGCAGGCCCCTGGTGAATCCAAGGGAAGAAGGGGTGGGTCTGGAAGCAACGGCTCCATTTCTCTGCCCTGGTGTTCAATACAAACCATTGAGATCCTGGTTTCAAACCACAGCCTCCCACTTACTTGGCCATGGACATGCTGTTTCACTTCCTGAGCCAGCTTTTTCAGATATGATGGGCATGATATTAGGGCTGACCTCAAAAGACCTTGGTCTAAGAATGGACACACACACAGCACCTGAATTAGTTCTGGAAAGGAGGTACCCTGAGAATGTCAGCAGGCTGCCTGTGCCCACACTACTCCTCCTGTCTAGAAATAGCTCTTGCCACCGTCCACCATTAACCTTGTTCATGACCAGCGTCTGCTTCGGGCCAGGAAAGAAGAGCCGGAGACCGTATGAGTTGGGGGGAGCTGCTGTAACAAAGACACAGGCTGGTTCTCAGGCCAGAAAGGAAAGGGAAGAGAGACAGAAAAAGAACAAACCCATTCTGGGGGAATGTCATTGGCTGGAAACGCCCTCCACCATGGCTGAGAGGCGGAGCTGCCGCTGACTGAGCCAGAGGGACACTGGGACACTGCAGTGTGGCTCAAGTAGCCTCTGCAATATCGGCCAGGGCACCTCCGCTGCCCCTCCCCCCGGCCCCAGCCTGCCAGCTGGGGACATTAACCAGCCTCCTAATGTCCTTGCTTTGCGGTCTGCTGGGGGTGGGGAGTTTGCAAGAGAGAGACTGAAACATGTCACTCACGTGATAAGCACTGATACCGAGTTTTGCTCTCACTCGGCTACACCAGTGTTTGCTGTGATCCATGTAGAATCAGTGATCTGGGCTTAAACTCCTACTCAGGGGTACCCTGTGACCCACAGGGCAGGGCATTCAGGGGGCATCACCCAATGACCTTTGCCTCCGATTCCAGCAGCATCCATACATGCCAGGGGCAGAGTGACTAGCATCACGTGGTCAGTGCTGACGTGGACAGGGGCCTGCAGCACCTTCCCAGCTCCGGCTAGCCATGGCCAAGCTCTTCAGAACAAGCTGCTTCGGCTGTGCCCAGTGCCCAGCGTGGTGGTGAAAGGAATACGGGGCATGCCAGCCTGGCCCGCAGCACAAGACGCTGGAGCGCCTCGCCCGTCCTCCGGGGCCTCATTCCTCCCTGCTGCCTTCCTCCAAAGTGCCTGCCCTGCGCAGCCCGCACCACACCGTGCAAGGGCTCTCCTCTTGAAGCCTGGCTGGCTGGCTCCCAGGGAAACTCGCCCAGCCAAAGGCCTCTGTAGGCATCCATTGGAGGAGCTGGCCCCTAGGCCACAGGCTGGGTGCAGGCAGGGTCCCGGTCCGTTTTGCCGTGTTTTCTGGTGGGAAAGGTTTTATGCCCAGTCCTGCTGATAGGACTTGCCTAGCATATTCACAGAGGGTCTGTCTCTCGGTGACAGGCTGGAGCTGTCAGTTCCCCCAGAGGGCTATGCAAGCCAGAATGACAGCTGACTACTCTAGGGGTGGCTAACGCTGGCCTATGTAACAGATGCATCTAGAAAGCAGATAGCCTGTCCTACAGCTAAGGTGGCTTCTGCGCTGTGGGTGAAGATTCAGGAAACCAGGCACATTCCTTCCGTGGCTGCCCCAGCCTCTGCAGCGGCTTCCGATGCCACCCTAGGGACTGTCGTCATGCCGCCAGTGAGAGGGGAACGAGCAGAGACCCCCAGGTGGGAGGAGTTAGGGCCTGAATTAGTGCCCAGGGCTGCCCTATCACACAAGCATTACCTGAGTGGCTTAAAACAACAGAAATCTATCCTCCCACAGTTCTCGAATCTGAAAGCCCGAAATCAAGGTGTGAGCAGGGCTGACCCCTTGGGCTAGAGGCTCCCGGCTAGAATCTGGTCCATGCCCGGGGGCTCATGTGGCCTCCTCCCCTGCGGGTCTCTGAGTCTTCTCCTCTCCTGTCCCTTTAGGACACTGCCATTGCATTTGAGACCCCTAATTAGGATCTCATCTGGAGATCTTTCCCTTCAAAGGCCCTTATTCCAACAACGGTCGCACTCTGAGGTTCTGGGTGGACACACATCTTGCTCCAGGAACAAGTCGCACAGCCAGATCTAACCACGAGGGACACGACAAAGTGGAATCGTGTCCAGGGTGAGGAAACCGGCCCAGGCAACAGGTACCCGACTCAACCACATTGAGGAGGGGCCTTGTGCAGGACCAGGAGGCCCAGACGTTCCGTGGAGGCGTGGCTCTTCCTCAGGCTGACCTGGACACCTTCCCATGACATCCCCAGATCTCTGCCCTGCCTGCAGCCGCCGCCTCTCAGGCATGTGTGCTTCACCGTCTGCCGTGGGCTCACACAGCCAGGCTCACCACCTGTCCTTGGGATAACATCCTTCAAGGCCAAGGTGGAGCACTTCAGCACCCTCCCTGGGCACTCTGCCCCTCCTCCTGGCTCTGCCTGTTGTCTGGGGCACATACTCCCCCCTCACCTGAGCTTCCAAGTGCCAGCAGCTCCGCCCGCTCCAGGCTCCTGGCGACCTCCTGGGCCACCTTACTCCCCTGGGAGGAGGGGAGGCCTGTCGTGCTGCTGATTTGGGAAGGCAGCGCACTCTTGGCTTTCTCTTGGCTCTAAGTGTCCAGCAGCAAGTCCGAGTTGCTCCTCTAGCTGGGCGGGCAAGTCTGCCTGGGCTGCAGGCTCAGAGTTAACGGGCTCGGTTGGCTGCAGGTACATGCCAGATTCTTCAGTGTCAGCTTCACACAGGTGAGCGCCTACTCCTTTCTCGGATAGCTTGGTTAGTACCCAGGCTGAGAAGAAGGGTGCTGTTTACTGAGACTTGAGAAGCCCCCAACACCTCTGCGATCGTCCTCTTAACTTCTTACCATGTTTAGCTGAATACATACTTATTTGTAATGACCTTGCACAGTGCCTGAAACACGGTAGGTGTTTGTGTTTGTTGGAAGAATGAAAAAAAAGAAGAGAAATAATACATGGGGGTACTCTGAAAAGTTAGTGGAAGGGTTAAGCCATCGCCTGCAGCATCTATGTCCCATATAGGCACTGGTTCGTGTCCTGGCTGCTCCATTTCCCATCCAGCTACCTGCTAATGCACCTGGGAAAGCAGTGGAGGATGGCCCAAGTGCTTGGGAGCCTGTACCCACACAGGAGACCCTGAGGAAGCACCTGGCCCAGCTCTGGCCATTGCAGCCATTTGGGCGAGTGAACTAGCAAATGGAAGATCTCTCTGTCTCTCCTCTTTCCCCCCCCCCCCCCTCTCTGTAACTCTGCCTTCCATAAATAAATCTTTTAAATTAAGTTTGTGGAAAAAAAGTTAAAAGATCAATTTAGGGGTAGGCATTTATTCTGGCCTTTAAGATGCTGGTTAATATGCCTATGTCCAACATCAGACATCATGGTTCAAAACCTCACATTAGCTCCTGACTTCAGCTTCCTGCTAATGTGGACCTGGGAGACAGAGGTGAAATGGCTCAAGCAGTCATGTCCTGCCACTCACCTGGGAAACCTGGATTGGGGGTCCCAGTCCCTGGCTTCAGCTCCAGTCTACCCCCACAGCCCCAGCTGCTGCAGGCATTTGAGAAATTAGTAGATAGAGTCTCTCTCTCAAGTAAATGGATGGAAGATCTCTGTCTCTCCATAACTCTACCTTTCAAATAAATAATCTTTTTAAAAGAAGCACCCACTGGCCAGGCAGTGGTCAGGGTTTATGGCCCATTCATCTCCCCTAGTTGGGTGGGCGGTCACGCCCAAGAGGGTCCCCAGCTCAGGCCAGGAGTCTGAGGAATTCAGACTCCATTTTCCTTCCTAAGGGCTTCCAAGTCCTCACTGATAAAATATTTTTTTAAACAGAGCAGATATACCGAGGAGGTCTCCAGGAGTTAAAACGCTGTGTTCACGCCCATTGTGGAAATGCAGATTCCTAGGCCCCAGGCCCGTCCTGGGGCGGATCCGAGGACAGGCGTTGCAAACCCGCTGCCCAGTGAGTGCTACCCACGGTCATGGTCGATAACGGTGTGGCCGGCCGCCTTCTGCAGGGCTGGCCGCGGTCTGGCGCTGGGTCTGCCGCTCGGGCGTGCGACCCTGAGCCCACGCTCTGCCTGGGTTCTCTAAGTTGGGGCGGCAAGACCCCGGCGCTCCATGCAAGGCTCTTGACGGGTGACTGCCCCCCCGCGAGTGCCAGGGGCGCGAAGGCTGGCGCTGCCGGCTCCGTGGCCCGAGCGCGGCGGGAAGGGGCTGTGGGTGCAGAGGCGGGCGGCGGGGGCAGCCGTGCCCCGGGGAAGGCTCGCGGCCACCCCGCGCGGGTTCCCCGGGCGAAGCCACCAGGAGATCCAAGCCAAGCGCCGCTGCTCCTCCTGCGGTCTGCTTGGAGTGAGAAGCCTCTGCGGCCGGGTGGCCTCGCCGAGCTTCGGGCCAGAGGAGGGGCGAAAGGAGAGGCCGCACCCTCGGCCCTCGGTGAGTCACCCCGCCCCAAGGAGGACGTGACCTCCAGCATTTGTGTGTCCACCCCGATTCCTTACCCAGCATGGAGCAGGGTCCAGCTCCGGGAAGACCGCAAGACCCAGCACTCCACGCCTCCCTTCCAGGTGGTTCTTTAAATAAAATTAATCAATTTGGGGGGGCTGGCGTTGTGGCACAGTGGGTTAAAGCTGCTGCCTGCAGTGCCCGCATCCCATGTGGCCCCCGGTTCGAGTCCCCGCTGCTCCACTTCTGATCCAGCGCCCTGCTAATGTGCCTGGGAAAGCAGTGGAAGATGGTCCAAGTGCCGCCTTCTGGGAGATCCAGAAGAAGCTCCTGGCTCAGGCCTGACCCAGGCCCGAGTGTTATGGCAATTTGGGAAGTGGAAAATTCTCTCTCTCTCTCCCATTCAAATAAATAAATTGAAAGAAGGAAAGGAAAGAAAAAGAGTTACAGAGGGAGAGAGAGATCTTCCATCTGCTGGTTCACTCTCCAAATGGTGGCAACTACTAGAGCTGGGCCAGGCTGAAGCCAGGAGCCTGGAACTCCATCTGGGTCTCCCATGTGGGTGGCAGGGGCCCACAGCCCTCCCAGGCGCATCAGCAGCTTGCCAGATCAGAAGTGGAGCAGCCAGGACTCACAGAGGATGCTGGGATCACAGGTGGCAGTTTAAGCCTCAGTGCCACCCCACCAGCCCCTCCTGGGGGTTCCTAGCCCTGAGTTTGTATGGAAATCCCTGCAGAGCACGGAGCACGTTGCAAAGGCATGAGCCCCAGCCCTGGAGATTCAGAGAGGACGAACATGCCTGTCACTAGGCTTGGAGAAGCGGTGTTGTGGCCCCAAACCCTTTGGGTCAGGACAAGCTGAGATGCAGCCTCTGAGAAGGTGGCCACTGTTCCCTGGTGACCACTCGGAGTCCGCTGTGGAGCAGGAAGGAGGGTGCCCCTGGTGAGCTGGACAAAAGCCCTCCCACGTTCGGTTACAGGTCTCTCCTCTGCCGCCTGCCCTTGGCCCTGCTGGTTTCCAGAGCCCAGGCAGCTCAGATGTTTTGCCTGGAGGGCGGGGTTACCTCACTCGCACTGGAGGCCCCGTGCCCTATAATTGTGGGCAGCTGGTGCCTTGGGGATTTTTTCCCCCCTGGATTATTTTCCCATCTGGCTTTTCTGGCAAACTGTGAATCCAGGTAGCTTGATAATTCCCGTCATCTCAGAATCCCAGTATCTCAGACTCAGGAAGCTACTGTGATTAACACTGTCTTCAAAACCGTTTAAATGCAGGACTCAGATGGGGACACCTGGCAAATACACAGAGAAATCAGGACTGTAGTTCCCCCAGCAAGATTTTAAAATTCTCTATCAAAAGAGCACAGTTACTTAAAAGGAAAAACAAATGGGTTTAAAAAGTTTTTAGTCTAGAGGAAAACAGATTAGTTCTTGAGTCTTATGTCCAGAATACATTTGATTCAGATTTTTGCCGTGCCTGGGACGAGGGTTTCCAGGGATCTCAATTCCAATTATTTTAAAGTTGTCCTGTTAGTTTTCAGCGAGGGAGCTGTTTCTAAAAACAGAGAATTGGGGTTGGTGATTGGCCTGCAGTTAAAACTTGGGACACCCGCATCTTTTTTTTTTTTTTTTTTTTTACAGGCAGAGTGGACAGTGAGAGAGAGAGACAGAGAGAAAGGTCTTCCTTTGCCGTTGGTTCACCCTCCAATGGCCGCTGCGGCCAGCGCACCGCACTGATCCAAAGGCAGGAGTCAGGTGCTTCTCCTGGTCTCCCATGCGGGTGCAGGGCCCAAGCACCTGGGCCATCCTCCACTGCACTCCTGGGCCACAGGCAGAGAGCTGGCCTGGAAGAGGGCAACCGGGACAGAATCTGGTGCCCCGACTGGGACTAGAACCTGGTGTGCCGGCGCCGCAGGCGGAGGATTAGCCTATTGAGCCGCGGCGACGGCCAGACACCTGCATCTTACATCAGTGTCTGCGTTCGAGTTCTGGAGCTGCTTCCGGTTTTAGCTTCCTGCTACTACACACCTTGGGAGGCAGCAGATGATGGCTCAAGTAGTTTGTGTCCCTGCTATCCGTGTGGGAGACCTGGCTTAAGCTGTGACTCCTGGCTTTGCCCTGGTGCATCCCAGCTGTTGTAGGTGCTGGGAAGTGAATCAGAGAATGAGAGACTCTCTCCCTTCCACCTCCACAGGCTTTCAAACACATTTTAGAAAAACAAAGAAAAGAACTGGAAAAACAAAAAGTGAAGCTTTCTGAATTCTGGAAAGGTTCAGATAATTTGCTGGGTTCTTGGAAAAACAGTTCTGACATTGCAGTGTTTTGGAAAGGACTGGGAAACACATCAGAGAGGATCCGTGCCAGGCTCTGCCATGGGACTGCCTGGGCTCCTTCATCTCCACCGTGTGCCACGTGGCTTCAGGCAAGCTTCCGGGTTTCCCTGACTGGTAAAATGGTGGTCTGAGCACTAGCTTGTGGAACCGCTAATGACGAGTAAATAAGACTGTCTCTGTAGCAAGTGTAACATATAGTTCTTGACACACATCACACCTGCCAAATGCCTGCTGTCATCACCATCGGCACCCTTGTCTGCATCTCTCAAGGTTAGGGAGTCCACTGGCTTGCTTTCTACAATAAAAGGTGACCACTCTTTTTTTTTTTTTTTTTTTAAGATTTATTTATTTATTTGAAAGGCAGAGAGTGAGCGGGCAGACAGAGAGAGGACTTTCATCCGCTGGTTCACTCCCCAGATGGCCGCAATGGCTGGACCTGCACTGATCTGAAGCCAGGAGCCAGGAGCTTCTTCCGGGTCTCCCATATGGGTGCAGGAGCCCAAGGACTTGGGCCATCTTCTACTGCTTTCCCAGGCCATAGTAGGGAGCTGGATCGGAAGTAGAGCAGTTGGAACTCCAGCGGGTGCCCATATGGGATGCTGACACTGCCGCTGGTGGCTTTACCCACTATGCCACAGCGCCAGCCCCCAAAAGGTGACCACTTTGAGGGAGATAGTCTTTTCTTATACTCAGAAACATGGTAACTTCTTTGGTTTTGTTGGCGAGCATAAGTTTTGGAGGATTTTTTTCAAACTAACACTTGCTGCATAGATGATATGTTCCAGGCTCTGAACTAGCTTGTTACATGCTGTTTCTGTTTGCATTCTCTCAATCTCTACAAGGTTAAACTCTCTCATTAATACTGAATGTGTGTGAGGAGTGGAACCAGAAAGAGGTTAGGTAACGTGGAGAAGCCTCACAGCTAGGAGGTGGCAACATCAGCTCTTTCATTCAGGTGGACCCTTATTTTACTTAACAGAATGTTTCCCCACGGTAACTGCTGGTCTCTTCATTTGTACAGGAAAATATACGGCAGTGTTAAGAGCAAACAATAGGTGATCGATAAAATATTCAAAAATTGAAAATAATCCCCCAAATAGAGGTGTTGGCACAATGCAGGATTGAGATTTCCATGAGAAAGTATAATTTTGTAAAGCAGCTAACTTTATAATCATTTAATAAGCATTAATATTCTATTTACTCAGTGTGGTACATCCTTCCTGCCCACCACAGCCTTGAGTGGCAGGGGCTCAAGCACTTGGGCCATCCTCCACTGCCTTCCCGGGAGCATTAGTAAGGAGCTGGATTGGAAACAGAGCAGCTAGGACTCAAACCGTCACTCTCACGTGGGATGCCGGTGTCATAAGCAGTGACTTGACCCACGGGGCCACAACACGGGGCTCCCAACTTAATCCCCTCTTTAAAGGTCCTGTCTCCACACATGATTGGAGGCACTGCGGGTTAGAGCTTCAGCATCTGAGTTCTGAGACCACACAGTTCGGCCTGTCACCGTATGTCCAGCTAATGCATGTTTGCTACAGAAGAGGAGGAGACAGGTCCCAAGGAACAAGCCAAGGTCTCACCCCTGTGTCTGACTGTATTCCTGTTCCAGCTCCTCTTCTTCAAGGCCTTCCTCAGAGCTCAACGCACCGAGCCCCTCCTCTGCCGCCTCCACATGTCCCCTAAGATACTACCCCCCCAGGACTCTGTTCCTTATCTTCTTCTGCTTTTCTTTCTTTCTTTCTTTCTTTCTTTCTTTCTTTCTTTCTTTCTTTCTTTCTTTCTTTCTCTCTCTCTCTCTCTTTCTTTCTTTCTTTCTTGACAGGCAGAGTTAGACAGTGAGAGAGAGAGAGACAAAGGTCTTCCTTCCATTGGTTCACCCCCCAAATGGCTGCCACAGCTGGCATGCTGCGCCGATCCGAAGCCAGGAGCCAGGTGCTTCCTCCTGGTCTCCATGCAGGTGCAGGGCCAAGCACTTGGGCCATCCCCCACTGTCTTCCTGGGCCACAGCAGAGAGCTGGATTGGAAGAGGGGCAACCGGGACAGAATCCAGTGCCCCAACCAGGACTAGAACCCTGGGTACCGGCGCTGCAGGCGGAGGATTAGCCAAGTGAGCTGCGGTGCCAGCCTATTCTGCTTTTCAACACTCCCTGCCTCTGCCCATGCATTCTCTGGGGGCCTGTTTCCACGATGTATCCTTGAGATCATTTTTTTAAATCCTGCCAACAAGATGTGGGTTCATTCCCTTGTGCACCCATGGTTGCACCAGGGTAAATGAGCTTAGTTCCAGCCCATAGCTGCTCAAGGTCTGGTAGTGGAGTCCTCTCGCCCTCGGCTTCCTCGTCATGCTTTCTTCTTTCCACCTACCTGTGTGAGGCTGACATTGATACGCTGGCTTCATCTCCTCTTCCACAGTGGATGTTTCATGTCCAAGGATGAATGTATCCCATACACTGTGTCCATAGCATTATGTAATTTAAAAAGTAAACCTAACACATTTCTGGATCTACAGCCAGAAGAATTAAAGCAGTAAGTCAAAATGTTACATGTACATGGGTGTCAAGTTTATAGCAGTGTTATTCACAATAGCCAATAGGTGGACACATCCCAAGGGTCCATCCATGATGACTAGATAAAGTATGGTGGACACATACACTGGGGTATTATTCAACCCTTAAAAAAGAAGGAAATTCTGACCCAGGCTAGTACTGGATGGACCATGAAAACATTATGTGAAGTGAAATAAATCAGTCACAACAGAATGAAAACTTCGTGATTCTGCTAAGAGTAGTCGAGTGCACAGCGACTGAAAGGGGAATGAGGCTAGGGAAGGGGAAAATGGATAGGTGTTAAATGGGCCCAGTCTCAGTTTGGAAGCTGAAAATTTCAGGAAATGACTCCTGGTTATGACTGCACAGCGGTGAGAGTGGACAAGTGCACTCAAAATGGTTAAAATGAGGGTTGGTATAATGGCCTAGTGGGTTAAGCTGCCCCCTGCAATGCCAGCATCCTGTAATGGAGCTCAGGTTCCAGTCCTGGCTGCTCCACTTCCAACCCAGCTCCATGCTAATGTGCCTGGGAAAGCAGCAGAGGATGGTCCAAGTCCTTGGGTCCCTGTCATCCATGTGGGAGACCCAGATGGAGTTCCAGGCTCCTGGCTTCTACCTGGCCCAACTGTAGCCACTTTGGCCATTTGAGGAGTGAACCAGCAGATGGAAGACTTTGTTCCTCTCCCTCTCTCTCTCTGTTACTCTGCCTTTCAAATACAAATAAATATATTTTTAAATGGTTAAAATGGAAAACTACACCAAATGTAGAAGAGAACCATAGAGTAAGAACTTGGGCATATTGGAAAGTGCCTTTCTCTGAGGTTTGCCGTATGCCAGACTCTTTGCAGAGCCTGGCGCAGGATCTCTCTGTGCAGGCCCTGGAGAGGCAGACACAGTGATGGAGGAGCATGCTGGGCCCCAAGGGCTCATTTCAGATGCTTCCTGGAGGCGATATGTCTGCAGAAGCCTCCAGTCACAGAAAATAGGAGCTTGTACTGATGCGGGAAGATGTATATTGTTTTTTCTACCCATGTATGTTTTTTTCTTTGCTGAGAAAATCAGTACACATCAGAGACCCAAGGTTTCCACTGGCAGGAGGGCAGAGCATCTTGGCAGTGGGAGCCAGGCGGGTGCGATGTTTTGTAGGCATCCTGGAACCATCAGTCACTGTGGCTCAGCTGCCTCCTGCTTCCGAGGGTACAGAGCTACAACAGCCCTCCCTGCTCTTCCACTGACCTCGGGGTCGCAGATCTAAGCTTTTCAATCTCATGTGGCAGCCATGGTAGGTGCGGTCCACACTTACCTGAAATTGCTTTTATTGTTATTGATTTATTTAATTTTTTTTTTTTTGAAAGGCAGAGAGACACAAAGCCAGAGAAAGTCAGACAAAGATCTCCCGTCCACCGGTTTACTCCCCAAATGCATGTTGGCAGCCAGGACTGGGCCAGGCTGGAGCCAGGAGCCCGAGACTCAGTCCAGGTCTTCCATAGGGGTGACAGGGACCCAGGCACTTGGGCCATAGCCTGCTGCCTCTCAGAAGGCACGTGAGCAGGACGCTGGAAAGGAGCACAGAGCCAGGACGCCCACCCAGGCGCTCTGCTGTGGGATGTGGGCGTCCCAAGGCGGCCTGACCACTGCCGAACGCCTGCTCTGAATGTGATTTAATTCATGTGGACACAGTTTCTTGGCTCCTTGCTAACCTCGGGGTAAACTTTGATTTTCCGAAGTTTTGTGAACTTGAGCAAACCATTGATGCTGTAAAGCCGCCACAAAACACACTAAACACTGGAGCAAGGGAAGGGGTCTAAGGGGGAAACCCGACAGACCGGAGGGAAGGGGAAAAGAGGGAGGAAGAGAGCAAGAGAGAGAGAGAGAGACCAAGAGACAGAGAGCGATCGAGAGAGAGGGAGAAAGATCATGAGAGAGAGAGAGAGATCAGGAGATGGAGAGAAAGAGAGCCCTGTGTTCAGGAACAGGTCCTCTTAAAACTTTGCCAGGGAGCGGGCAGGGAAGTAGGAGCAGTGAATCCCATTAGGAAGGGGGTGGAGCTGACACTGGTGGTTGGGCCATGTGGTCACCCGGCTTCCAGCAATGGCGGTGGGGGCCAGAGCCTAGGATGGTGTCGGGGTGTAGATCGCTCTATAGGTAAGACTGCGTCATTTTCCTAACATGCAGCTTTCACTTCCCCAGTGGCCTGGCTGTTTTCAGAAGGAGAACCTTAGTCTAGATCAGAAAGAGGCTGGGCCTGCAGGTAATTCACGCCCCTGTTAGTATCCCAACCCTGAGTGCCACACGTTTAGGGCCAGACCCTGCAGTCAGAGCTTCTCACGGTGCCCTGGGCATGGTCCAGCTCCGGGTGGGCCGCCTGGGTGGGGCTGATTTATTTAGTTCCTAGACCCTAAAGCATAAGGCATGTGTAAACAAGAATTTCTCCTAAGTATTGGAAATAACCTTTATAAGAGGCAGCCAATCTTAATTTACAGGAACGTATTCACTAACCAAAGCTATTACCCAGGGTGTGGTCTTGAGCTATAATCAGTGCAGAAGGAAGCCCAAAGACTACGGAGGGCGGGGCCGCAGCCTGGGGCCCAGAAGGCCCTAGGGACCCTCGATCACCTTTTGGAGTCTGTTAATCCCTGAAATCGGGAGCAACACTTGGGCGATTGGTTTTGAGGAAAGGAGATGGAAAATGAGAAGAGCAGAACTTTATCTTAGTGTGATCCCGACACAGAGGTTAAGAGCCAATCCTCCGATTTACTGCTGTGTACGCTGTGATCCAGGGGAACCGGCCCAAAGCCCCTTACACCAGGCCAGGGCTCCCAGTCACACGAGGCAGCGCTGTGGCCAATTGCCCTGGGCCCTGGCCATGTGGTGCTGCAGTGGGAGGGTGCACTGTGGAGTCAGGTAGGAGCCGGGCTGGTGCCCCAGGGCAAGGTGGGAGCCTGGATGGAGAGCAGCTCCCATGGGGCCTCCCTGGGGCTGGGCGCTAACTCCCAGTGTGGGGCTGCCCTGGGGAGCTCTCTTGGGAAAGGTGTTCAGCTTAGTGACCACCTGCCATTTTATAGGCTCTGCAAGTCTCTCTCAGGAGCACGCGTAAGCTGTGGCTCCCGCTGCAGAAGCAGACAGGACACAGGCATAGGGAAGAGCCTCACGCAGCCCTCAAAGATGGCAGAGTGGGAGGCCACCTGGGTTGTGCCCAAACCCACCCCGTGCAAAACAGCCACACCACCTGCAGCTTGGGTTTGAGAAGTGTGGGCTCGATCTGCGAGGCCCTTGCTGTGGGCATGAGTGGGGCGATGGCGCTCTTGGACAAGAAGCACCAGAGACAAGTTTCGGTGAACATGTCTGCTTTATTAACGAGCAAGCACACCTTTCAAAGGGCAGACAGAGGGGGCAAAGGGCAGGCAGAAGGGGCGTGGTGTAGCTAATTCAGGGCAACACCAATTCTATAGGATAGAGCCGATATTGGGGCCACTCTGCTTTTCCAATCAGCTTGAAGGTCACGTAGGCTAGTAGCTTTCCAGGTGGGCCTGGGCCACACCCGGGAGCAGTTTACCTGATTGGCAGAAGGCGGGGGTGGGGGAAATGTTCCTGCATGGACTAGGCAGGCAGCCTCACAGGATCACCGACAGAGAAGCCCAGGGCCCAGTGTGGGTCTGTAAGCAACCCCCCCAAGGCAGGCACCCAGTACGGACCACCTGCAGGTGAAGCATTCTGAGGTTGCTGGCTCTCCTTCCTCTAGGGGACCGGTATTCTTCCCTGGGGTCCCAGGGCCCCATTTTGGTTCCCCAGGCTTTGGGGGGCCTTCCCTGGACTAGGTCGCTCCCTTTGGTTCCCTGCCCCAAGGCAAGTCTTTCCCTCTGTCTCTGCCATCACTTGGGGCTCCCGTGCGTTTCCCAGCCATGGGGCAGGGGCAGAAAGAAGGGAAGGAGAAGCTTGGAGTTTGGACTGGGGCTGGGGGATTAAGTTCTTCACTCACTAAGGAAGGATTTGGGAACACAAAAGGCAGGGGCGGGAACTGGCTGGGCGGAAGTTGCAGCTCAGTGGTGCTATTGATTTTAATCCCCACATCACATATCACTTCGGTCTTAAAGAAGCCACACACACACACACACACTGCCTTCCATCCACTGGTTCATTCCCCAAATGCCCACACCACCACAGTCAGGGCTGCCCAGGCTGAAGCCAGGAGCTAAGAACTCCATTTGGGCCTCCCATGTGGGTGGCAGGGGCCCAAGCACCTGAGCCATCACCTGCTGGCTCCCAGGATGTGTTAGCAGGAAGCTGGATCAGAAGCAAATCAACTTCAGTGTGGGGTGTAGGCATCACAAGTGGCGGCTTACCCTGCTGTGCCTTGGCGCTGGCTGCTATCACGTGACTTTTGCCAAGCAGGAGATTTCGGGAACATGGCAGGACACCAACAGGTTCATTGGACGTGCCATAGGGCCAGGTTCTGCAAGGAGTGGCTCTCCATTCCCTCCGCTGCTCTGGGAGGCTGTGGAGCAGCCAAGGACGCCTTTAACACTGGGCAGAAGCCTTGCCGTGGGGATGGCGCGCGCGGGGTGCCTCAAGCCTGCCTGAGAAAGGGGATTTGAAAACCACGGGGGCGCCCCCAGAACAGCAAGCTGGGATGAGAGAGAGGGAGGTGACGAGGAAAGGAGAGAGGAGGGACAGAAACGTACAGCTGTTGAGTGTTGAATGTCAGGCACAGCACTGGGCATGAGCCAGTCCTACCACACTCCAGGACAGATGAGTCTGATTTCCCAGAAAAGCATAGGACACTGGGCTACTCCACTGGCTGTCCAACTGGCAAGAGCTTGCCGTCTGGAGACGTCTGTCAGTGGTCCGAGCTGCCACAGCACGTGCCTCGGGAGCCGCCTCCCGTGACCAGGCTTTGATTCATGAACAAAGCCCTTGGCGGTGAGAAGGAGCTTCCACTCCATGTGAACCACAATGGAGACGTAGGTCGAGGGGCCGGAGGCGAGGCAGGCAGTGGCTATCCTGGGATGTGCCGGCAAGGACAGAGCGCCTTCTTCTCCCGCTCTGGCTGCACCTGCAGTAAACAGATCTGTTTCATTTCCTCCACAAGGCAACATTCTGAAGTTCCCGGGTGTGAGGGTCTGTTGTGTCTGTCATTTTTAAAATACAGGGATATTTATCAACTCCTGGAAAATGGGTTGCACACAAAAGCCACAGTTTCAGGATCTTGGTATGAGATGCTCATATGATACAGAACTCCACAGAAAAGACCTTTTCTGCATATAGGACCACATCATTTCAGCCAGGGCTGAAGCCTTTCCCTCTGAAACCAGCTGCAGTGCTAGTTTTTGTTGTTGTTGCTGTTGTTTTGTTAAGATTATTTATTTATTTGAAAGGCAGAGTTACAGAAAAAGAAGAAGAGGCAGAAAGAGAGAGAGAGAGCGAGGGGCCTTCCATCTGCTGGTTCACTCCCTAAGGGCCGCCATGGCTGGAGCTGCATCAGTCTGAAGCCAGGAGCCAGGAGCTTCTTCTGGGTCTCCCAGGTGGGTGCAGAGGCCCAAGGAGTTGGGCCATCTTCCACTGCTTTCCCAGGCCATAGCAGAGAGCTGGATTGGAAGTGGAGCAGCCAGGACTCGAACCGGTGTTCATATGGGATGCTAACACTGGAGGCGGCGGCTTTACCTGCTATGCCACAGCACCAGCCCCAACAGCACTAGTTAAAGTTGTTGCCTACTAACATGATGCTACTCCCTACTTTATAGCTCTTCTTTTTCTTCTCCTTCCTTTTATTCTTCTGTTTATGTTAATAAGCATTTAACAGTAGGTTAATGTGCTTACTTAAGTGTAAATCTAAAGTATCATCATGAAACTTTTCCTAAAGATGCCTCATTCCAATCTTCAGAGATGAGCTGTATAATTTGTATGACCCTTTGCAGGGATTAAGTAGAAGGGGTCTGTGGGCTTCGTTCTGATGTTTCTGATATGGAGGGAGCACATCAATCGTGAAACCAGACAGTCTGATTAACCTTAGTTTCATTTCTTGTAGATTAAGCGCCACAGGTCGTAATGGGATGTGAGTTCCCACTGTGGCTTCCTCTGACATCCTTAGCCTCCTCCTCATGGGACCTCTTTATCCAGAGCATGCGCCTACTCCCCCACATGTTGTTGTTGTTAAAGATTTATTTGAAGGGCAGAGTTACAGAGAGAGGGAGACACAGAAATCTTCCATCCACCGGTTCACTCCCCAGATTGCTATAAGGGCTGGTGCTGGGTGAGACTGAAGTCAAGAGCCAGAACTCCATCCACGTCTCCCACATGGGTGGCAGTCACCTAAGCACTAGAGCCACCTTCTGCTGCTCGGCCAGGCACATCAGCAGGGAGCTGGGTTTGAAGGTCCTCCATACTCTCTAAGTCTTCCCATCGCCCAGGAGTAATGACGAATTTGCTGCGAGTCATACATGGATCTCATGCTTGTATACAATAGCATTCATTTTACAGACTGGGAGCCTAACAAGTGTTTGTTCCCTATGCTGAGTACATGTGGTTTGAGTGGCTGAATCCATGGGCTCACTCTCAACACACCCTTCCCTTCCAAAGCAGGTGCCACCACGAAGTCTAAAGTTTGGCAGGCTGTGTAATCCACCCCTAGTCACAGAGCTGGCACAGGATGTCTGCTCGCCTCGAAGACGGCCCAGTTAGAATCAGTGCCGGCAGGTGGATTTGAACACTTGTGAAGAGAGGCTGTCTTTCTCCAAGGGCACCTGAGAGATGGGAGCATGAACCTGGAATGGCTGGTGGCCATTTTACCTGAGTGGTCATTTTACCTGTTTGAATGAAATCGACACAGAGAAAGCAGAGCCAAGGGACAGAGACGGAGGAAGACCAAGCCTTGATGGCGTTTAATTTCATTTCCACAAAGTGTTTGAAATATCCTTGTATTTTCTTGTCTTTTTAATTAAAAAATTATGTATTCAGGGTGGACGTTGTGGCACAGTAAGTTAAACTGCCACTTGGAACGCCCATATGGGAGTCCAGGTTCTGAGTCCTGGCCATTTTCCTTCTGATCCAGCTTCACACTACTGTGCCTGGGAAGCAGTGGATGATGGCTCAAGTACGTGGGCTCCTGCCACGCATGTGGGAGACCCGGATGAAGCTGCTGGCTCTGGCCTGGCCCAGCGCTGGCCATGGTGGCCATCTGGGAAGTGAACCTGCAGATGGAAGATCTCTGTCTATAACTCTTCCAAATAAATGAATGAATCTTTTTTTAAAAAGTAGACTTGGAATATTATGCACATTTGTCTGTACCTTGCTTTTTCTTATGAAAGGAGTTCTCCCCAGTGCACCTGGCATGGGGCTGATCATTCCCGAATTGCTGCATCACTCTCTACGGTGAGTACATTTCTATTCCTGTTAGTGGCATTTGGGGCATTTTCTCTTTTTCTTTCCTTTTTTCTTTCTCTTTTTTCTTTTACTGTTATGAGAAACTCTGCAATAAACATCATTGTACATATGCCCTGAGGCACTGGTGATTTTATTGCTACAGAAAGGATGGATTCCCAAGAATGAGATTCCTGGGACATGGAGGCACCTAGACACCATGATGCTAAGTGCAGCAAACCAATCACTAAGGACCCTACGGGGTCTGGTCCCATTTGCAGAACAGGGACAGAAAATGGCTGATGGCAGCCTGCAGCTGTGGGGGGAGGGAGCGCAGTTTTAGAGAAAGGCCAAGTGATTGCTAATGGGTGTGGGGTTCTTTCTCAGATGGTGTGGTGATGGTTGCACAACTCCAACTCCATTAAAACCATTACATGGTGCACCTGAGATGGGTATGTTTTATGGTGTGTGAATTCTATCTCAACGAAGCTCCTATGAGAATGAGTCAGATGACTGGGTCATTTGTGTTTTATTAGATGCCACCAGACAACATTCCAAAGAGGCCGTGGCTCTTCCCATTTCCACCAGCCCTGAGCGGGAGCACCTTTTCCCCACATCTTTGCAAGCAAAGGGTCTTAATGTTCTTTCCAGTTTTACCAGTCTGCTGCTGGTGAAGTGATGTCTCTCTCTCTCTCTCTCTTTATTTTTTTTAGATTTTTTTTTTTATTTGGAAGGTGAATTGACAGAGAGGCGCACACACACACACACAGAGAGAGAGAGAGAGAGAGAGAGAGAGAGATCTTCCATCCACCGGTTCACTCCCCAAATGGCTGCAATGGTTGGAGCTGGGCTGATCCGAAGCCAGGAGCCATGAGCTTCTTCTGGGTCTCCCACGTGGGTGCAGAGGCCCAAGGACTTGGGCCATCCTCTGCTGCTTTCCCAGGCCATAGCAGAAAGCTGGATCGGAAGTGGAGCAGCTGGCTCTTGAACCGGTGCCCATATGGGATGCTGGCACTGAAGATGGTGACTTTACCCGCTACGCCACAGCAGTGGTCCCCTGATGTCTCATTTTTACTTTAATTTGTATTTCCTGGGAAGATTCTCATTATAAAAGTTGAATTCTACTTCAGTGTCTGAGGCAGTGAATATGAGGCTCCTCTGACATCACATGTCTTCCCCAAGTAATTACTGTCTAAGTAAGCACTCCTCAAATAGGGGGGTTTCCAGGCCCCTCTCTACACACGTATAAACTAGCAAACATTGCATGCTGGTTTTTTTGTTTGACAGTGAGTTTTTTTGTGGACAGTGAGAGAGAGAGAGAGAGACAGGTCTTCCTTTGCTGTTGGTTCACCCTCCAATGGCCGCCACGGTTGGCGCTCTGCGGCCAGCGCACTGCGCTGATCCTATGGCAGGAGCCAGGTGCTTATCCTGGTCTCCCATGCGGGTGCAGGGCCCAAGCACTTGGGCCATCCTCCACTGCACTCCCGGGCCACAGCAGAGAGCTGGCCTGGAAGAGGGGCAACCGGGACAGAATCCGGTGCCCCGACCGGGACTAGAACCTGGTGTGCCGGCGCCGCAAGGCGGAGGATTAGCCTAGTGAGCCGCGGCGCCGGCCTGTATGCTGTTTTACAGCAAAGAGATCACACTGGGATGTATTTCAAGGACTTGCTTTGCTCACATAACAGTAGTTCTTGCAGATCTTTCCCAACGAATGTATCTCTACCTCACTCTACCTCATGGTTAAATACATACCGCAGTGTGGATGGATTCTAGTTTATGTAAACATTGATAGCAATTAGAGTGTATCCAATCATTTACCATTTCAAATCAGGTCTCAATGAACAACCTTGTTCATACTTTTTTAAAAAACTGAAATGAGAGTCATATAACATAAAATTAATCTTTTAAAATGTATTGTCCAGGGCTGTAAATTAAGCTGCTGGGTGTGACGCCCCATATCTTAGTGCTGGTTTGAGACCTGGCTTCTCCACTTCTGATCTGCTCCCTCCTGGTGCATCTGGGAAGAAAACGCAAGCCTCCTCTACACTGTACCCTTGATCCCCCGTGGCTCTGGGGAGCCTGGAAACTTGAAGACTGGAGGCTTCCTCTTCCACATGAGCCCAGCAAAGGGTACAAAGCCCCAGAGCTTAAAACCAGGCATCTGAGGCTGGCATCGTGGCACAGAGGGTCAGGTCACTGTCTGTGATGCTGGCATCCCATGCAAGTATCAGTTGGGGTTCCAGCTGCTCCACTTCTTCCAAACCAGCTCCCTGCTAATGTGCCTGGGAAAGCACTGAAAGACAGCCCAAGTGCTTGGGCTCCTGCCAACCACATGGGAGACCTGGATGGAGTTCTAGGTTCCTGGTTTCAAACTGGCCCAGCCCTGACTGTTGCGGCCATTTGGGGAGTGAATCAGCAGAGTGAATCATTACAAACCTGCCTAGCTAAATGAGGGCTCAAAATGGGATTTTCGTAGCCTTACATTTTAGAAAATTAAAGTCACATCTCTTGTTCCTCTGAATTTAAGGGCTGAGATTTGTTGCCACGGCATTTGTGGCAGCAGCATCTGACCCCCAATCGCTGCTGGGTAATTCTTTGTTGAGTGAGTGGGAGAAGAACTGGTCTTAGGTTCTTCTACTGGGTAAGTTCTGACCTCACCCTCATGCTAGCCGTGTCTTTCTGATTTTTGACGATGGAGTTGAGTGTGTGTGTGTACATGCATGTAGGGCTGGGTGAGCTGAGTGGGAGGGTGGGACAGTGTTCAAGAAAACAAACAGTTCTCAAGGATTCCCCAGAGGGGCTGCTTCTGGACCCAAGGCATGCAAAGGAGTCCTGCGTTTGCATGCTGGCTCCTGGACAGACTTCTCCTGTTCCCTTCTGGAGTTCTCCAGCCCTGGCCTGAAGCACTGGGCGCCTCTGACCTGAGTCATTGCTGCCTGCACGCAGGCCCCACACGGCAGAGGGCTGCGCCCGCCTACGTATTTCTCCTTTTCTGAAGATGAGGCTCTGGCCCTGGGCTGGGGGAGCAGAGACAATGGGGGCAGAAGGGTGTGTGGCTGTCAGCTCTCTCTTTCTGGCTGCTGGCTGAGGGCCCCGGGGCAGGCTGGCTATGGCTAGGGAGCAGGGCGAGAGGGGTGCTCGGCCATGCGAGCTCACAGGGACTGGCTGTGACCTCAGAGGTTTCCCCACTGCCTGGGAAGCCCCCAGGAAGGGTGGGACTCATGGCGCCCATCAGTCCCACAGGGAGGGAGGAAGCCAGAGGCCTGCCCCAAATCTAGGCGAGAGGGGCTCTCCGCGGAGAGAGGAAAAGCCCCAGACAGCTCAGGTGACAGTGGGGTGGCCTGGGGGTCAGCCTTCCAGGTGGCATTAAAGAATGCACAGGTGCTGCCAGGGAGAGCTTACCCCACCTGGAAGATCCCGAGGCGGCTCTTTACTGGGTCAGACCTTTGGGTTATTTTTAAACCCTGGATCAAGTTCCAGACAACATTTACCCCGCAGTCTGCACAGCTCCGGAAGGCAGGCGGTGCTGGCAGGGGCTGGCGGGAGGGCGTTCGCAGCAGCTGACTCTCGGGTTATGCTGACACAGGGAGCGCCGCCAAGCACAGGGGCCCAGCTAAAGAGCAAATAGCACAGGGGCCGTGAACTCCAGTCACCGCCTGCACCCAGCCCCCTCCTCGGGTCCCTGCCAGCCTCTCTGGAAGTTTCGTGCTTTAATAAGAAAGGCATCGTGGCACTAGATTTGCTGCAACATGGAGACAAAGGGACAGACAGCGCCAGAGCCCATGGCGTAGAGTGGAGGTGCACCAGGGGACAAGGCTCAGGTGTCTGGGCACATCGAGGCGGACTGGGTCAAGGGCTGCAAGGGCATTGGTAAGCAAAGGGCTGGGGAAGGCAGAGACACGTGGGTGTCAGGGGTGGGTAAGCACGGAGCCATGGGACATGCCAGGACTTGTGGCTGGGAGTCAGCGAGGAGGGGACATAGGAGCTGGACCTGGCCCGGTGCATAGGTCGCACCAGACAGACAGGGAGCAAAGGGGAGGGACAGCAGAAGACCAGCCTGAGCCAGAAATAGGAGAGCTCAGGGCACATGGGGGGTGGTATAAGGAAACCCAGAATTCACGGCGAACAAGCACGGGAGAAAATGCTGGAAGGGTCCATTATAGTTGCCTGTCAGGGTGCTTGGACTTTAAGCCAGAACAAATCGTGTCACGGAAGGTTTTTGAAGAGGAAATAAAGTGATCGGAGTGACAGCTTCTAAATGTTTATTGGATGGCTGTGCATAAGAATGTGCTAGAAGCAGGGAGCTGGATGCAAAGCGATCAGGGAAGAGGCTTTTCCAGTGGCTCAAGTGGACAGGAGGATCCTCATTAGATGGTGGGGCAAGGGGCCAGGGAATGTACGTGGAAGCTGAGGCAAAATTCGAGTCTGGATGACCAGGAGCGTGGACAGTCTCCTGCGAGAACAGAGGAAGCAGAGGGAAGCTGGGAGTTGTGCCTGCTGATGGCGGGGGCAGGAGTCCAGGTGTCCTTAATCACTGAGTGCAGGCAGAGCTCACACCAGGAGATGCGACCAGGAGGTGGCAGCAGAGGGAAGGCTGGCGTAAGGACTTCTCATCACCACGCTCCGTTCTCCATCGTCTGTCTAGTAACGGGACTTCCTGGCTTGAAAGAGACACATGGACACTGTGTTAGCTTTTCCTTGCCATAGCTAAATACCTCACAAGGACTACTTAAAGGGAAAGCGGTTTATTTTGGCTCACGGTTTTGGAGATTCACAGTCCAAGACAGGGTGGGCCCCAGTGGCTCAGCCATGGGGTGAGGTTAGAGGGTGGCGAAGGTGGAATGAGGGCAGGGGAAGGCTTCCTTGTGAGCCAGGAGGCAGTACACTCATCATCTGTGTCTGTGTGGGCTCTCCGTAAAAGCCACCATGATTTCTTCTTGGGCTCTGCCCTAACAGCTTAATGAAATCTAATCAGGCACCAAAACTGGATTATGTTTCTACCCTTTAATCCATTAACCATTAACAGTAATCCACTAATCATTAACGTAAGGTTCTGGAGAACAAGTCTTTAACACGTGGATACCCAAAGTCTTATCCAAACCATAGCAGACACCCAGCTGATAGGATGTTTCCCAGCTTCCGCTGCGCCTTGGAGTGGTCAGATGACCAACTTCTGGCCAATGAGATGTGAGCAGAAAGGATGGTGTGTGTGTGCAACTTCCAGGCCATGTCCTTTGAAAAGACTGCTGCTTCCTTTCTCACCACCCTGCAACACTGACGTGCTGGGGAGCCAGCAGGGAGCAGGAAAACGAGGCTACCCCCTAGGAACAGGGGGAGAGCAACACAGAAAGAAGCTGGGCTCCTGCGTGAGCCGCGAGCATGGATGCCCAGCTCCCCTGACTGCCTTCCTGGCTCCAGACTAGCAAGGAGAGGAGACATGCACAGCTGTCTTGTTGGAGCCACTGTTGGTTAACTTGGCAAATGCGGGATCATTTTGTGATAGCAGCAGCTAAGCCTGCATCCTCAGTACTGTGCATACTAATGCTGATAGTTCTATTGAGAATAAAACCTGGGTCAGCACTGTGGCCTAGCAGGTAAAGCTGTCACCTGCAGTGCCAGCATCCCATTTGGGCGCCAGTTCAAGTCCTGGGTGTTCCACTTCCAATCCAGCTCTCTGCTATGGCCTGGGAAAGCAATAGAAGATGACCCAAGTCCTTGGGCCCCTGCACCCCTGTGGGAGACCCAGAAGAAGCTCCTGGCTGCTGGCTTTGGATCAGCGCAGCTCCGGCCATTGTGGCCATGTGGGGAGTGAACCAGTGGATGGAAGACCTCTCTCTGTCTCTCCCTCTTCTCTGCCTCTGCCTCTTTGTAACTCTGCCTTTCAAATAAAAAAGTAAATCTTTAAAAGAGAGAGAGAGAGAATAAAACCTTTTGTGGTATGCCAACACTTAGGGGAAACAATTGGGAGAAGATGCGAGGAAAAAGAGGAGAAAAAGCAGAGAAGTAAACCATCACAGCATCCAAAGGAAGAGAGTAAAGCAACAAAAAGACAAACAGGGTTAGGTGCAGAAAAGTCTGTAGAAACAGATTCCCAAGAGATTCTGGCCAGAATTTCAGCAGACTGGGCACTGTAGCTTACCCCAGAATGAAGGCAAACAGAAAGTGTCTGCCCCCTCTGTGTGTGCTTCTGTACACTTGTCACTGATTTGAACATTTATAATTCTGCACTGGCCTTTTTATTAAATTTATTTATTTAAGTCATTTGAAGGGCAGAGAGACAGAGAAACAAAAAGAGAGAGATCTCCCATCTGTTGTTTCACTCCCCAAATGTCCACAATGGCAGGGGCAGGGGCAGGATGAAACGAGGAGCCAGGAACACAGTCTGTGTTGTGTGGGGGCCGGTGTTGTGGCACAGTGAGGTAAGCTACTGCCTGCAGTGCCGGCATCCCATATGAGTGCCAGTTCATGTCCCAGCTGCTCCACTTCCAATCCATTTCCCTGCTAATATGCCCGGGAAAGCAGCAGAAGATGGCCCAAGTATTTGGACCCCTGCACCTGTGTTGGAGACCCAGATGAAGCTCCTGGCTTCAGCCTAGCCCAGTCGTGGTGGTTGTGGCCGTTTGGGGAGTGAGCCAGCAGATGGAAGATTGTGTGTGTGTGTGTGTGTGTGTGAATGTGTCCCTCTCTCTCTCTGTAACTCT
Source organism: Lepus europaeus (assembly GCF_033115175.1). Lineage (NCBI taxonomy): Eukaryota > Metazoa > Chordata > Mammalia > Lagomorpha > Leporidae > Lepus > Lepus europaeus. The sequence continues at coordinate 40,551,404 of NC_084830.1, forward strand.
GCTTTTCAAATAATCTTTTTTGAAAAAGTATTGTAAAAAACAAGTCCACATGTGGAGCAAGAACTGAACTACTTGAGCCACTACCTGCTGCCTCCCATGGTGGCACATTAGCAGAAGGCTGGGATGAAGAGCTGAGACTGGAAGAGGCAGTCTGACATGGGATGTGGGTGTCCCAAGAGGCACCTCCACCACTGCACCAGACAACCACCTTGCATGGACTTTTTGATTAAAAAAAGAATAAATTATGTCTATGCATGCCTGTGCTCATGAAATGAAAGTATGCTGGTGCTTATCTGGATGAGTCATGGTTTTTCTGGAATAATACTATGCCATCAAAAAAGAAATTTTAAACATTATTATATGCATGAAAGCATGCTCATTTTCCTCATCGATTGACTTCCTGATAGTAAAAGGTATGCACAGGCTGAGCTGTACAGGTAGGAATCTTTCCTAGTCTTTTTTCTTTCCCCCTCAACTCATCACACAGGATTTGAGGGCCCCCAGAAACCTTAGCACCGTGTCTTGCTCACCTCCTCACATGACCGAGTCAAGCCGTCATATCCTCGCTGGCGGAGCTGCGCCAGAGGCCAGGGCGATGGGACCCTGGGGGACACAGGCTTCCCTGGCCCTCATCGCAAGCTGGAGGCCACTTACATGGGGGAGTCCAAGATGGGGTGTGGGCAGGGGAGGTAGGGTATCAACCAGACAGTGGCCTGGGACAAATGCCCTCTGGGCTCTGGGGAGTGGTGACAAGTTGGGGACAAAGTGTCTCAGGCGGGCCTCAGAACAAAGGGACGTGAGAAGTCTGGGTGTGGTGACAGCTCCTGGTCTCTTCTCCAGGGATTAATGTTCCCTGCTGAGGAGGTTTGATTTATTTGTGTTCTGCAGAGGGGAGAGGGGGCAGGTCCAAGACAATTGCATTCATTTCTTTAGGAAGAATTTCCCTGGGTCAGGCAAAGTGGCTTGGGAGAGAGAGCCCGTCCTGTGCTTGGTGAGGAGAGGGAAGGGAAGGTTGGAGCCCCCTGCCTCTCTGGAAGCTTCTGTGGCCTCCCACTTCCTGCCCTTTGCCGAGTGGCATACTCTAGGCCTGTCTTCCGAGACCCAGCACCATGGTGAAGCTTCAGGTCCATGGAGAAGCTCTGTCTACTGCAGCCCAGCACCTCTCCCACATTTTGGTTTGGAAATCCAGTTTTGGGGGTACAGGCGTTTGGTGTAACGGTTAAGACTATGCCCACATCCCACATTGAAATGCATGGGTTCTACCGCCACCTCCTCTCCCAGTTTCAGCTTCTTGGGAATGTGCACCTGGGATGGCTCAAGGACTCGAGTTCCTGCCACCCATGTGGGAGACCAGATGGAGTTCCAGCTCTTGGCTTCCGCCTGACCCAGTTCCAGCTGCTGTAGGCATCTGAGGCATGAACCCATGATGGAAGATCTCTCTGTGTCTCTCTGCCATTCAAATAAGTAAAACAAATAAGTAAAACCAACCTTGTGTCATGTGACAGCGTAGGGGCCATGAGCTAAACATTGGGACTTGGTGATCACAGGGACCTAGACTGAAGCCTAGCTACTCCTCGGTCAGGGATTTTCAGGCAAGAAACTAAGACCTTTGGCATCCACTTTGCATCTGGAAGTTACAGGGGTTCCCCGAAGAATGTCTGCTCCTGGTGCGTGCTGATCTGCCAGTGCATGCGGGCGGCTGTTTTATTTCTGGAAATCTCCTTACAGGTTCTCTCCTCCGGGACTGTGAGTCTTTGCTGTACGAACACCTTGGAGGACTGGTTCCCTGAGAGCTCCGAATTGGTTTGTAGCCTCAAAATCACCTACATAATAGTCCTATTGGCCTATCATTAACCCTGTTTTTAAGCAGGCTCCTCTAACGGTTAACAAAATAATGTAAGGGAAAACTGAAAACCATGAGCTACACTGAGAGCTATTTTATATTTGTTGTTCATTTCACCATAAGCTAGAATTTTACATCTGGGCCATGTCATCAAGATAAAAATAGGTACATGTTTGTGAAATAAAAGTTTAGTCACCAAAATCTAGTATTGGAATGATTTTTGTAACACAAATATATTTAGACCCTAAAAATAGAAACACTTCAGGGGTTGTTAGTTGCTTGCATTTTTAAAAAATATTTATTTATTTGAAAGTCAGAGTTACACACAAAGAGAGGCAGAGGCAGAGAGAGAGAGAGAGAGAGAGGTCTTCCATCTACCAGTTCACTCCCAAACTGGCCACAAGGGCCAGAGCTATGCCAATCTGAAGCCAGGAGCCAGGAGCTTCTTCCAGGTCTCCCATGTTGGGGCAGGGGCCCAAGGATTTGGGCCATCTTCTATTGCTTTCCCAGGCCATAGCAGAGAGCTGGATCGGAAGTGGAGCAGCTGGGTCTCAAACCAGCGCCCATATGGGATGCTGGCACTGCAGGTGGTGGCTTTACCTGCTATGCCACAGTGCTGGCTCCTGTTGCTTGCATTTTTAATCTGTCAAACTTGAATCTTATTTTAGCTTTGACTTTATTTGAAATACATTTTATGGGGGCCGGCTCTGTGGTACAGCAGGTTAACACCCTGGCCTGAAAAGAGAGAGGTCTTCCACCCGATGGTTCACTCCCCAATTGGCCACAACGGCTGGAGCTGTGCCTATCCGAAGCCAGGAGCCAGGAGCTTCTTCTGGGTTTCCCATGTGGGTGCAGGGATCAAGGACTTGGGCCATCTTCCACTGCTTTCCCAGGCCATAGCAGAGAGCTGGATTGGAAGTGGAGCAGCCAGGACTCAAACCGGCGCCCATATGGGATGCTAACACTGGAGGCGGCGGCTTTACCCACTATGCCACAGCACCAGTCCCTGAAATATATATTTTAAAGATTCATTTATTGATTTGAAAGTCACAATGAGAGAGAGAAATATCTTTTATCCGCTGGTTCACTCCTCAACAGCCAGGGTTTAGCCAGGCCCAGGCAGAAGCCAAGAGCCTGGAACTCCATCCAGGTCTCCCATGAGGTCCTTCGATAGCAGGGATTTGGATAAGGATGTACGGAGTAACCAGGACTTGAACCAACACTCCCATATGGGACAGAAGCATCCCAAGCAGAGGCTGAACCCACTGCACCGAGAGGCTTGCCCCTTGAACAGTTTTATTTTACCTTGGCATTTTCCAAGACTGTTCACTTAAACCCTAGTAGCTGTTGTCCATGATCTATCAGTGAAAATATTCTTTCTGGTCACTTCACTGTTGAACTGAAACTATTTATGTAGATGGGGAAAATAATTCTGAAAGCAACACATTTTCTTTAGCATTACGTAATGGCAACTGACACCTAAATTATACTCTGAGTATAAAGAGAAATAAATCCTCCCTCAGATGTTAAGCCAGTTCTCTTTGCAGGTTTAATTTAACACCATTTCACTATAGTGTATCTTTTGTGTTTATTAAAAATAATTTTTCTTCTTTCTGATTGAAAAGTAATCTTGGGGGCCGGCGCTGTGGTACAGCGGGTTAAAGCCCTGGCCTGAAGCAGTGGCATCCCATATGGGTGCTGGTTCCAGTCCCGGCTTCTCTTCCGATCTGGCTGTCTACTGTGGCCTGGGAAGGCAATGGAAGATGGCCCAAGTCCTTGGGCCCCTGCACCCATGTGGGAGACCCAGAAGAAGCTCCTGGCTCCTGGCTCCGGATCAGTGCAGTCTGGCCGTTGTGGCCATCTGGGAAGTGAACCAGCAGGTGGAAGACCTCTCTCTCTGTCTCTACCTCTCTCTCTAACTCTGCCTTTCAAATAAATAAAATAAATCTAAAAAAAAAAAAAAGTAATCTTGGCTTTTAAGGTAACTTGAGAAATAGCATTATCTGTTGAGCTTATCTTGAATTTTGCAACACTTCTCTTAAATTTTTCCCTCAGGGCCACCACTGTGGCACAGCAGGTTAATCCAGTGCCTTTACCCTCAGCATCCCATATAACTGCTGGGGCAAGTCCTGGCTGCTCCACCTCCCAGCCAGCTCCCTGCTAATGTGCCTGGGAAAGAGAAGATGGCCCAAGTTCTTGGGCCACTGCTACCCACGTGGGAGACCTGGATGAAGCTCCTGGCTTCAGCCTGGCCCAGCCCTGGTCACTGCAACCATTTGGAGAGTGAACCAGTAGATGGAAGAGTTCTCTCTGCAACTCTGCCTTTTAAATAAATCTACCAAAAAAATAAAAAACCCGCTCTCTTAAAGTTGAGAACATAAATAATACATTACTCTCAAAGCAATAATGGCAAATGCAGGCAGAGTTGTCATTTGGAAATACTTTCTCACTACAATGAAATGATGAAATAAACATATTTTACATTTATTATAATTTACCACAATGAAAAAATTGCAAACCATCCAGATGTTAAGTATGGCTGTCAGAAATAATAGATGATGTAGCATTTTTCCTTTTATTTGTATTACTAGATTCTTTTTATGTATGAATTAACTCTGTCCAAAGTGTGCTGATTGAAAAGCTTTATGAGGCAAAGACTACAAAGAAAATATTCCATTTTTAAGGACTTACAGAAATATGCACAATCCAATAGTAATCGAAAAAAGACATAAAATTCAACATATACTTTGATGTCAGTTATATTTATTTGTGACAAAAATGCTTTAATAATAGCAGGTTGTTTCCTTGTCTGGTGGAATTCAGCATTTTCTCTTTCCAGCACATTCAGAATCTCTGTAATATGCATAGTTTCACGCTCAGATTTAATAAAACGAAAACTATGCAGTAGAAACGAAAAAGACGGATGTTTGGCCTTGTGGTTAAGGTGCCACTGGGGGCACCTTCATCTCATGGTTCCAGTCCCAGCTCCTCCAACTCCGGCTCCCCGCCAAAGCCCGCCCTGGGAGGCAGCAGGCGGTGGCTCAAGCACTTGGGTCCTTGCCACGCGTATGGGAGACCTGGGCTGAGTTCCTGGCTCCTGGCTTGGGCCTGGCTTAGCCTTGGCCATTGCAGGCATTTGAGGAGTAAACCAGCAGATCTCTCTGTGCATAGCCAACAACAACAACAACAAAAAAAAGAAAATCCACAACTTAAAAAATGAGAAAGAAAATACATCAGTCAATGAATGTTTTTAGACATGGAGCCAGAGACCACTGAGCTTGTTGTGGGCTGTCACAGGGACGGACGCCAGCCCGGGATGGGTTTTGCTGTCACTAGCGAAGGTTGTGCCACCCACAGAGGGGCCCACGTCTGTGCCCCACTGCTGACACGCTGCGCGGTCCTGCGGCCTCTTCTCCAGGGCCTCGGTTTCCTTCTGAAGAGTTAGGTCCACAGACTGAATTCCATATAGTTTAATGCTTATTTTTCCAATACCATCTGCTGAAAACCATTCTGCTTAGGGTAAGAAGGATGACCTTGGCTGGACACACTGAACATTTGCCTTCTGCCAGGCCTGGGGTGAGCCGGCGCGCAGTGCTGGGGAAAGAACCAGCCGCTATGAGAGGACCGGGTGCCGATAGAGGGTGGAGGTGTGAGCTGAGTGAGTGCTCTGTGCCGAGGTCGCCCTGGGCTGAGAAGGCGCCAACCAGAGAGGCTGTCCAGAGAGAAAAGACCCCTGAGCGGGGCTACAGAGAAGTAAGGCAGCCACAGCCGGGAGGACACAAATCGGCCTGCAGCCCCACAGCATCCTGGGCAGCGCTTGGGGCGCCACAGTCATCAATCTTTTTTTTTTTTTTTTAAATAAATCTTAAATATAATAATGGTTTGCTCCCCAGGTGGCTGAAACAGTTGGAGCTGGGCTGGTGCGAAGCCATGAGCTTGGAGCTTCTTCCAGTCTCCCACGTTGGGTCAGGGGCCCAAGCAGTTAGGCCAGCTTCTACTGTTTTCCCAGGCCATAGCAGAGAGCTGGATCGGAAGTGGAGCAGCTGGGACTCGAACCGGCGCCCATATGGCATGCCAGCACTGCATGCAGCGGCTTTACCCGCTTCGCCACAGCGCCGGCCTCCATACAGTCACCAATTTCAAAATGTAAGGAGCTAAGGGACAGCATGTGTGCAGGTATGAAAGAACAAAATAGCGGGCACCGTGGCTCAACAGACTAATCCTCCACCTGCGGCGCCAGCATACCGGGTTCTAGTCCCGGTTGGGGCACCGGATTCTATCCCGGTTGCCCCTCTTCCAGGCCAGCTCTCTGCTGTGGCCCGGGAAGGCAGTGGAGGATGGCCCAAGTGCTTGGGCCCTGCACCCGCATGGGAGACCAGGAGAAGCACCTGGCTCCTGCCATAGGATCAGCAAGATGCGCCGGCCACAGCGGGCATTGGAGGGTGAACCAACGGCAAAAAAGGAAGACCTTTCTCTCTGTCTCTCTCTCTCTCTCACTATCCACTCTGCCTGTCCAAATAAATAAATAAATAAACAAACAGAAGGGACTGGAGGCAGGCTTTCTAGTGGTTACTCAGGCGAGTGAGCGGCCAGCAGGGTGTGGGGGGGAGGGTAGCCCGTGTCCCCCACGGCGGCCCTCTGTGTCTGGAAGAACAGGTGGACACCATCGCCAGGGCTCACCTTCCATGGCCTCCCAGCCGTCCCAGCCACTGTACCCTTGCTCTCATCCAGGGCGCCCTCGCGGGCAGAGGGCTACCGGGGGCCTGGCTCCTGTCTCTGGGCACACGCCTGGAGCCCGTGCCCTTTCCCCGACTGACTGCGCACAGGAGGGCCGGCAACAACAAGGCCGGTTTCACAACCGGGCCGGACAGCTGCACCGCGCTCGCTGCCGCGCTGGGAGGAGTCACGTGGAGCCCGCAGCGCCTGCACAGGTGTCCGGCTTTCCTCCCACCCCCTCCGCGCTCGCCGCCCGCGAGGAGCCCGCGCACCTCCGCCAGCCTCCTCCAGAGCAGGAACACCTGTTCTTAACGTCGACTTTGCGCCCTGGAGTGAGCTGGCAGCTCCCTGAGAATGCTCAAGGCGAGGGCAGTGGGGGTGGCTGGGAGCGAGAGGACCTGCCCTGGGTCGTGGTCCCCCAGGGCGAGAGGACCTGCCCTGGGTCGTGGTCCCCCAGGGTGAGCCACCCCGGGGAGCAACCGCAGCCCCTAGGCTAGTGCTGGCTGCTGATGCACATCGAGCCCAGTTTCAGGGGTCACCGTGAAAGCGCCCCGAGTCGCTGCTCCAGCTCAGACACCGCCCAGGACCCCGGGGCTCCCGCCTCTACAGCGGGCACCAACAAAAGCCACCCCCCCACCACCAAGGAGGCACAGGGTGGCGGAGGGGGGCTTTGGAGGGAGGAAGGAAGCAGGAAAGCCCTGTTTGCGGGAGGTGGAGAGGCAGAGCGCAGTGCAGCGAGCACACTTTGCAGTCAGGCTGCTCCGCGTTCAAATCCCAGCACTGCTTCCCCCCCCCCCCCGCTGGGTGACCCTGGGCCCCTCCCTCAGGGAAAGATAAGGATGCGTGGGTGTTGTGCGGAGCCAACAGAGCCACACGCTAGACACTGCCAGACCTGCACCACTTCTCCCCTTTAGGGACCCATGACGCGGCGGCAGGGCCACTGCCGTCGGCGGTGAGGGGTGGGGAGGGGAGCAGGCTCCGGCTCCCCCCTCCTCACCCCGGCTGCCCCCAGGAAGCCCTAAGATGCTCCTTATTATCTTGGAGCAGGGACGGCCTCGCCCAGCGCGAGCCTGCATCCGAACACCGGGAAGGAAAAGAAGGGCAGTGTGACGCTACCAAGGGACCGGGGAGGAAGCCAAAGCAGAGGGCACGCCGCAGCGACGCCGCTCCCGGCCCCCCGACCCCGGGTCCCCGGCCCGCAGCCCCCGGCCCTGGCCGCCGCGAGACCAGGGCCGGCCACCAGGGGGCGGTGCGGCCCCGCTTTCGTCCCGAGATCGGCGGGCGGGGCCTTCCCGGAGCGCCTCAGACCTCCGGGCTCGCGGCGGCGACGGAAAACGACGCGCGCGTCAGTCAGGCCGTGTTTGACGGGCACTTCCAGCTGAACCCAAGGAACTCCCCTTCCCCGGAAATCCCCTCAGAAGCCACGCCGCAGCGTGCTCGCGTCCTCCGTCCTCGTGAAAGCCGAGTCAACCGCGGCGACCCCGCAGCCCCGTGACGTCATGCTGCTGGCCCCCCGGCGGCCGAGGGGCAGCCTGTGGCACTCGGCAGGCAGTCGCTTCCATCTTGTCGGGCACATGGTGGAAGAACTGAATTTAGAAATGAAACGGAGTTGGCAACGCGAGCCCGGGCTCAGCGCCTGAGATGAGCCGCGGCGTCTCCGCCCGTCGCACGCCCTCTAGCGGCCGCAGCGAGGCCTGGCCGTCCGCGACCTTTGACCTTTGACCCGGCACACGTGGGCTTCATTTACCAAAAGACCTGGACCGGTGCCCCGGCGCAGCCCTGCACTGCCCGGCTCGGCTTGCTCCGGGCGTTCCTTCGCAGTAATGCCTCCTCTCCAGCGGGTTTACCTGACTGGAGAGAAGAGAGTGCCGGCCCCCACAAGACGGCCAGGTCTGTTTTTAACCAACTGGCCAAAGACGCAGGATTCCTGGGGTGGACATCCAGGTTCCCCCCGATGAAGACCTGGGGACAGGAAGTGCGAGCCTCTGCACCGCCACAGCCCAGCCCTGCATCTGGCCCCGAAGGCACCCAGAACCCGGGCAGCAAGTAAGAAGGGGCGGTGAGGGAGGGTTTGCTTTGCTTTGTTCTGTCTTGACGATTTATTTGAAAGAGTTCAGAGAGAGGAGAGACAGAGGGAAAGGTCTTCCACCCGCTGGTTCGCTCCCCAAATGGCCACAATGGCCAGGGCTGGGCCAATCTGAAGCCAGGAGCCAGGAGCTTCTTCTGGGTCTCCCACGCAGGTGCAGGGGCCCAAGGACGTGGGCCATCCTCCACTGCTTTCCCAGGCCTTAGCAGGGAGCCCGATCGGAAGTGGAGCAGCCGAGACTCAAACTGGCGCCCATATGGGATGCTAACACCGCAGCGGGTAGCTTGACCCGCTATGCCACAGCGCCGGCCCCTGCTTTGTTTTTATTAGTTGAAAAGAGGGAGCTTTGGGACAGGTGCTAGGGCTGCTTGGGAGAGCCACTTCCCGTAGGGCAGTGTCTGGGATCCAGTCCTGCTAATGTGTGCTCTGGAGGGCAGCAGATGGCTCAAACACTTGTCTTTCTCCACGTTGCGGGCCGCGTCCTCCCAGCCACTGAGGGGGCTCTGGGGCAGATCCGCGGTGCTTCCATTCGCCTGGGGTTAGAAAACAGCCGGTCCAGTGTCTCACGGAACCCCGGGCTGGTGCAAAGCTGTCTCCATCCTCAGCTTGGGCCTGCTGTGTACCCAGGCTGGAAACGCAAATGTGCACATTGCTTCTCCTTCCCTTTCTCTAGCCACTGCCAGCTTGGGGCTGTGCCTGGGGATGGAGTGGGCCCTGGGCAGGGGGACCTCCCATGTCCCCTAGGAGAGGCACTCAGGTCAGTGCTCCAAGGGCACCGTGGCTGGGATGGTGTGACGCTCCTGGTCAGCCTCCTCCAGCTTCCGGCTTAGAACCGGGCGAGTCCAGTGCGGCCCATGGGCGGCAGCCCTGCAGACAAAAGGGAGCCGTGCACACTCCCGCTGCCTGCACTCCTGGATCAGAATCAGCGTTTCACTGTGCCCCGCTGGGCCGCATGGCATGTCAGCAGGCAGAGATAAGTGTATGGAGCTCTGACTTCTAGTGCCCTCCCAGCTCCACCCCCCACTCCCCCATCCCCCCACCCTCGCCTCCAGTTCACTTGCAGAGGGTCTTCACCCAGGAGGGGTTCCTTCTCCTCCAGACGGTTCCTTCCCAGTGTTCCTCCGACGGCCGCCAAGACCAAACCCTCGGAGCCGCCCTCACCTGTCCCCAGGCAGACAGCTCTGCGGCCTGTTAGAGTCGGCCTTTCCCTGACGGCTCCCAGCGGGTTCCCTAACACCACAGGGCCAAAGCTCCCCTCGATGGCGGGGGTGGGGTGGGGTGGGGGGTCCTGGGAAGCCCTCTGGTCCCCTGGGGCAGTGGCTCAGAGAGTCTTGTCTTCACACACTGGAGGGAATTTGGAGGTGAGGCTGAAAGTAGTGGCAAGCGAGGTGGCCAGGTTTAATGGGGAGAACACCCGTGAGAGAGCGGGCAGGGGTCCCAGGAAGGAGCCCGGAGCCCGGAGCCCGGGCTGCATCCAGGCTGCAGGTTTTATGGCTGGGGCAGGGCTCCTGTTGGAAGGCTCCCTGGGCATTGGATTCTAGGAATTCCTCCCAGGGCTTGATCAGCATAGCTAGGGGACCCATAGCCCCCCAGGGCAGGGCGGGGAAGCTTCCCCATGGGAACCTGGGGATTGCTGGGACTGCCCTCACCAGGGTGTGCAGCACTGGTGAGGCAGGTGCACCCCTCATCCACCACCCGCAAATTCCCACATCCTCCTTTGCACGTAGGCTGATGTTAAGGGGACAATGACATTGTCCACGTAGAATTTCCACGTGGACAAGACAGTGAGCAAAGCAAGATTTATTTAAGTCAGAAACCTCCTGCCACAGCAGTCAGGGGGAGGGCTCCAAGGGAAGAAAACCCCTTGGGGACTGGCGCTTGTGGGCTTAGCGAGTACAGCCACCACCTGCAGCGCCAGCATCCCATATGGGCGCCGGTTTAAGTCCTTGCTGCTCCACTTCCGAGAGCAGCAGCAGACGATGCAAGTCCTTGGGCCCCACACCCACATGGGAGACCCGGAAGAAGCTCCTGGATCAGGGCTTTGAGTTGGCCCAGCCCTGACCGTTGTGGCCATTTGGGGAGTGAACCAGTGAATAGAAGATCAATTCTCTCTCTCCTCCCTGCCCCATAATTCTGACTTTCAAATAAATAAACAAAATAAATCTTTTTTAAAGGCAGGGGGAAACCCCCCCCTCCCCCAAGAAACTTGCCAGTGTGGGGTCTTTTATGCACAGTTCCTGGGAGGCATAGACTAGCAGCTAGCAGTTAGCAGTCAGTGGGTGGCAGCAAAACCCACCAGAGGGCGGGAGTTGTAGTCCTGTGTAGCCTGCTCTGGATAAAGCAAAAACCTATCACAAGGGGGCGAATGACAATTTTGCTATTCTCTTGATAAACTAGAAACTCAGAGGGGCGGAGTGATCATTTTGTCCTGCTAAAGGCAGCTTCTGGGGAGAAGCACGTGTTTGGTCCCCTCTTAAAGGGACTCTGCCCCTTTTCCCATTCCGACAGAGACCTGGCCTAACTGCCTGTTAGTCCATATAACTGCTCAGGCTAACACTGCCACCCAGGGGTGCAGCTGGGTGGCCCAGCTCAGCCCAAGGACGTCTCTCTCCGAAGAAATCTTCACCGGCAGTGTTCCTACTGCTGGGGAAGCCCTGGCCTTCCCTGGGTGCTTTGAGGAGGGGTATGGCCACTAGAGACAGCCTCACGGTCTCCGAGTCTCACCCAGGCGCTTGTGTGGGCTGTCTGTTGCTGTGTGCCCAACTAGCACAAGCCGAGCGCTTGCACCAGCATTTTTTATCACCTCAGCTTCTGCATCCTGTGGGCTAAATCGTGTCCCTCCCCCCGACAGATCCATTTCTTGAAGTCCTAACCCCCAGCACCTCAGAACATGAGTGTGTTTGAAGACAGGGCCTTGTGAGAGGTCAGGAAGGTTAAAGGTCATAGGTTAAAGGTCCCGAGACTGGGGCCTCTGTGTGTGGGGAGACTCCACTGATGCCCGGGTGCAGAGGAAAGGCCATGAGAAGACACAGTGAGAGGGAGTCCCCTGCAAGGCGGAGAGGCGTCAGGAGAGAAAGCAGGCCTGCCAGCATCCTCTCACACACGCCACCTCCAGAACTCGGAGGCCAACAGGCTGCTGCTGTCTGCGCGCCCCCAGCCTGCGGCCTGCAGCAGTCACCCCTGATTCTACTCTGGGGCAGTCCGCAAAGCAGTTCAGGTGCAGCTCAGCTGGGGCTGCCAGCAACCCCCGCCCCCAGTCCTCTGGGACTGCCCCGGGTGGGGGCGGGCGCGGGCGGTCTGCTTCCCAGCTCAGCAGCTTGGCTGGCAGCTGGTTTCCCTCAGAGGGATTGAGGGCCAGAAGAAGTGGCACAGCCCTCAGGGCCGGCGCGGTAGTGTAGCGGGTTAAGCTGCCGCCTGCAACACCAGCATCCCCTATGAGTGCCGGTTCGTGTACCGGCTGCTCCACTTCTCATCCAGCTCCCTGCTAATGCGCTGGGAAAAGCAAGATGGCCCAAGTGTTTGGGTGCCTGCCACCCTTGTGGTAGACATGGATGAAGCTCCTGGCTTCGGCCTGGCCCAGCCCCGGGGAATGATCCAGGGGATGGAATGGCTCTGTCTCTCCCACCCCTCTGTGAAGTCAGCTCGTTCGAAAGTTCCAGCCGAGGGGGCCTGTGTCCTGCTCGGACTCTGTCAGGGCCCTCACACGGGGAGGGTACCACGGCTTCTCAGGAGAGATTCAACCTCGCCAGGAACTGGGGCCTAGTTCTTGTCCCCACCCCTTCATCCACTGATGGCCTGGGGGAGCAGGAAGGACCAGCCCCCATTCGGCTCACCTGTGGTACATGCCTCTGTCTCCCAGGGGCCTCCCAGTGCTTGGTTTGATCCCAACAGGGATCCTTGAGGAGGCAGACTGTGGCTCTCTCACTCTGGCCGTGGCTGTGTCCTGCCTGGGGTCTCTCTGCCTGCCTGCCTGCCTGCCCCGAGGGGGGCCCCTCTGTGGACTCACACTGAGAGGAACTGAGGCTTCGCCGACCCTCTGGAGCCCACCCCCTTCCTAGGAGGCAGAACCCCCGCAGGAGCCCATAGCCAGGCCCCCGGGCTGCAGACTTCCACACGGATGCTGATGCCGGAGGGTGACTAAGCTGCTGACTAAGAGAGCCAACTTCCTCTTCCCAGGCAGCGGCCTGTCTGCCATGACGTTGTTTTGCTCTGACAAATCCTGCCCCCTTCGCACGATTCTGCAGGGGCCACCAGCTGTGAAAAGCTCACTCTTTGTCCTTGCGCCCTTTTTTTCTGTTGCTGTCATTGGTGTCTTGCAGGATTCTGCACCAGTTCCTAACCATGTTGGCCGGAAGACCCTGGCCTCACACAGGAAGCATGGAGGAACTACGCCCTCCCATCCCAAACCAGCAGTCATTTGGATGCTGGGCTCTTCTCGAAAATCTGGGACATACGTGCAGTTTACAGAAGCCTTGATCCATTTCAATTAAAATGGCTTTAATAATCACAAACATAACTGGAAAAAAAAAAAGCAGCAAAGCATGTCTGTGTGTGCTTCTGATTGTTTCTACAGATGGTCTCTACCGTATTCTTTCTAAAGCAGCATTCATTCCAGATGTTCCCTCGGCGGAGACATCTTTAATGCTGAATGTTGTGATTTTTTATGCTGTGTTGTGTTTAATCAAAGCGGTTCTTTATATAATAAAGTGCAGTGTTAGCTGGCCAGCTCCGACTCTTCATCGGAACTCACCAGCGAGGGGCAGGCATTTGGCAAGGTGGTTAAGATGCCCACCTCACTTATCAGAGTGCCTGCATTTCATACCTGACTCTGCTTCTGAATCTGGCTTCCTGATAACACAGACCCTGGAGTGGAACTGCACAAACCAGAGTAAAATTCTTCTTAGAGCATTTCTCTTGGTTTCTGTGTAAAAATGCAGTTGTCACTGAAGTTTGAGTGGGAGAGAAGGGTTCTCTTCCCCAGAACATTCCAGACTGGACATTTGGGGTAGTCTGGTGCCTGGAGGTCCCATTGCACTAGCAGCAGAAGTTATTCCAGCCACGCAGGGTCATGCCTGTGCCCTGGCTGGTGCTCTCTGCAATGCAGAGAGGTAACCATGGAAGGCTTCGCTGTGGTAGACCAGCTGCCTCAGGAACACTGACTGCTGAGTGTCACACCCCCTATCTGGCTCCACAACTCTGCTCCTGGAATGTTCTCTCAAGCACCCCACGGCCCCGGGTTGAGAGGCTCTGTTATCTGTCAAAGGCCAGGCTTGTTATGAACCTTCAAGGAGTGACAGTACATCTCCCAGGACCAGGGGGACTACTGTAGGCACCAGGGCTTGGTGTAACTTGGGAGAGAGGGGTTAGCTCTTGCTATCAAACTGTGCAAGTGCAGCAGGATTCAGCGGCCCAGGCAAGGGACGCATTTTGGTTCTGTTTCATATTTTTAGGAATAGGAACTACTACTCACTGCTCATCTCCAGACAGGAAGAAGCACTTCTGTGTCAACGTCAGAAGCAGTTTCTGCCTGAGGGTCACTTCTGAGTCCATCTCCACTGTGGCTACCGTCACACGGTGCATGGAGGCCTCTGGAGAATTGTGCTCCACACCCTGTGAACTTCACTGGAAGTCATGTGGGTCACCCAGTGACATCCTCCCCTGCCCTTACTTTTCTTACAAATACAGTCTTTTGGTTTCAGTATCTTTTTTTTTTTTTTTTCTTTTTTTACTTGAAAAGCAGGGAAAGACAGAGGCAGACATAGAAAGATCTTCTGGGTGCCGGTGCTGTGGCACAGCGGATAAAGCCGCCACCTGCAGTGCCGGCATCCCACATGGGTGCTAGTTCCAGTCCCAGTTGCTCCACTTTGCTGTGGCCTGAAAAAGCAGTGGAAGGTGGCCCAAGTCCTCGGGTCCTTGCACCCACGTGGGAGACCCGGAAGAGAAGCTCCTGGCTCCTGGCTTTGGATCAGTGCAGCTCCAGCTATTGCGGCCAACTGGGGAGTGAACCAGCGGATGGAAGACCTCTCTGTCTGTCTGTCTGTCTCTCTCTCTCTGCCTCTCCTTCTCTAACTCTTTCAAATAAATCTTTAAAAAAAAAAAAACAAAAAACTTCCATCCGCTGGTTCACCCCCTAAATGTTTACAACAGGGATTGGGATCAGGCCAGAGCTGGGAGCCAAGAACTCAATCCAGGTCTCCTATATGGGTGACAGGGACCCAAGTACTGGAGCCACCTGCGGGCCATCCCCCCGCCCCGAGTGTGCATTATCAGGAAGCTGAAGTAGGGAGTGGAGCCAGGATGTGAAGGCAGGCACTCTGACGTGGGACGCAGGGTCCCCAGCGGGGTGTCAACCACTGTACCAAACACCTGCTCCTCGGGATCACTTGGCCCGGACTTTGAGCACAAGGTCCTCAGCCAGAGTGCCCACTCAGGACGATCCCTCCTCCGGCGGTCCGTGGTCCTCATGCGTTGCAGAGACAGACAGAAAAAACTTACTTTACAAGGAAGAAAGATAAATTGAAACTTAGTCTGTTATTTCTGGAGACCTGAATAATTCACTAAATAAAATTATTTTACTATGAAAAATGGCCAACTGAGAATCTTTATAAAATCCTCCACCTTGTGGCGCCGGCACACCGGGTTCTAGTCCCGGTCGGGGTGCCGGATTCTATCCCGGTTGCCCCTCTTCCAGGCCAGCTCTCTGCTATGGCCCGGGAGTGCAGTGGAGGATGGCCCAAGTGCTTGGGCCCTGCACCCCATGGGAGATGAGGAGAAGCACCTGGCTCCTGCCATCCTATCAGTGCGGTGCACTGGCCGCGGCAGCCATTGGAGGCTGAACCAACGGCAAAAAGGAAGACCTTTCTCTCTGTCTCTCTTTCTCACTGTCCACTCTGCCTGTCAAAAAATTTTTTAAAAAATTAAAAAAAAATTTTAAAAATCTAAATATTTATTTATTTATTTGAAAAAGTTACACACAGAAGGAGAGGCAGAGAGAGAGGTCATCCATCCCTTGGTTCACTCCCCAATTGGCCGCAATGGCTGGAGCTGCGCCAATCCAAAACCAGGAGCCAGGAGCTTCTTCCGGGTCTCCCACATGGGTGCAAAGGCCCAAGGACTTGGGCCATCTTCTACTGCTTTCCTAGGCCACAGCAGAGAGCTGGATCGGGAGTGGAGCTGCCAGCACTCGAACCAGCGCCCATTTGGGATGCCGGCACTGCAGGCGGTGGTTTCACCCACTATGCCACAGTGCCGGCGCCTTAGAATCTTTATAAAATCATTTTATAAAATAGATTCCATGCAATCTTACACCTGAGAAGCTTTCTGTTTATGATAGTGAAGTAGCTCTTTGCTTCTAGGTTACATTCCATGAACACTGAGTTTTGTTATCTTCATCTCCAATTTTAAAATATATATATATATATTTATTTGAAAGGCAGAGTTAGAGAAACAGAATCTTCCATCTGCTGGTTCATTTCCCAAATGGCTGCATGGGTTGGGGCTGGGCCAGGCAGAAGCCAGGAACCTGGAGCTTCCTCTGGGTCTCCCATGTAGGTGCAGGGGTCCAAGCACTTGAGCCATCTTCTCCTGCTTTCCCAGGCACGTTAGCAGGGAGCTGCTGGATGGGAAGTGGAGCAGCCAGGTCTTGAACTGGCACCCATATGGGATGCTGGCGTTGCTTGCGGGTGACAACTTTACCTGCTACACCACAAAGCCAGGCCCTCCAATCTCTCTTTTTTTTTTAAAGATTTATTTTTTTATTTGAAAGAGTTACACAGAGAGAGGAGAGGGAGAGGGAGAGGGGGAGAGAAGGAGAAGGAGAGAGGTCTTCCATCAACTGGTTCACTCCCCAGTTGGCCGCAACGGCCAGAGCTATGCTGATCCGAAGCCAGGAGCCAGGAGCTTCCTCCAAGTCTCCCACGCAGGTGCAGGGGCCCAAGGCCTTGGGCCATCTTCCACTGCTTTCCCAGGCCATAGCAGAGCGCTGGATCAGAAGTGGAGCAGCCAGGACTCGAACTGGCACTCATATGGGATGCCGGTGCTTTAGGCCAGGGCATTAACCTGCTGTGCCACAGCACCAGCACCTTCAATCTCAATTGTACAGTATTTACCGAGCATATTTGTGTACCTATTTGATACATTTATTCATTAAATACATGCTGGACAGTGAGTAGCTCTGAGGTTCCTTCGTCTTTCAGTTCCCTTCTGGGCCAATTTCTTGCCTCTGCCCACTTGAGTCACCCCCTCTTCCCATCTCCCACCTAGGTAGATGGAGCCAGGAGTTTGTAATTGGACTTTAATCTACAAAATGGCCCCAAAGGCCACAGCAGAGCTATCCAAGCCCAGGAGT
Source organism: Lepus europaeus (assembly GCF_033115175.1). Lineage (NCBI taxonomy): Eukaryota > Metazoa > Chordata > Mammalia > Lagomorpha > Leporidae > Lepus > Lepus europaeus. The sequence goes on from NC_084830.1 coordinate 40,568,396, forward strand.
CCATCCACCCAGCCAAGGGCAGTTTCCGAACCAGGGAACCCTTCCACGCTGTTCTCAGAAACCCCGTCAGGCATGGGACAAGCCCTGCTGTGTGCCCTTGTTCAAGGCCTCACACAAGGCCCACTCCCAAGCTCTGCCGCCTCTGGCTTGCGCCGCCTCCCACACACCCTCCTCTCATTTTGGATGGTTCTCAGCTGCACACCATGTAGCTGGTTCTTGATGACACGCTGCCAGGTGTTCTGACAGTCACAGCGCAGTGGTAGTCTTGCCTTTACCTGCAGCAGCTCCTGGACAGGTACTTATCGACAACAGCTCCTGGCACTGTGCATCACCGGAGCACTTGTCTCTCCACCCGGTCTCGCTCTGGGGGGATGGTGGGCGGACACAGGCAGCTACTTCAGTGCAGCCCCGGCTCTGACTCCCTGAGGTGGCCTGCCAGGCAGTGAGGTCAGCAGCGTGTGCTGTGGGATGATGGGAAGGCCCCTGGCCTTTCCCAGCCTTTGTAAATTCACTTTCCGCCCACCTCTCTGCTCCCTACCCTTCACCCCTCCACAGCACCCTTCCTTGAGGCATTTCCCAAGAGGGTATTTTCTCTCCATCCTGGAGGCAGAACACATGCCCGGCGTTTCAAATGATGAGGTCTGGCGAGCCGCTCATGGGTGAATGGATGGAGTACTGAGCTGGCAGACAGAGGGAGTGTAGACGGGTGGGTACGATTGAGTTACAGAGTGAGCTCTACCTAGGAATACCCGGGAAAGATGCCACACAGAGGAGGGTCCCGCTCGCCCAGGGGGTTAAGAACCTGGTGGGATTCGTCGACTCTACAGGGTGAAAATTTTTCAAAATCGTTTTCAAAAAAATGCGTAAATTAGAGTCTAGACTGTTGACAAATGTCTAATCAACAGAGGAAAACAAGGGTGACTCTACCATTTTGCATATACAACCATATATATATATGCCTATAGTTGCTAAGTTGTACCTTTTTGAAATGCTCAGTGTTTCTTCTTCACTTGTGTGAGAGGGCCACTACTTCTCTCAATTGAACAAAATGTGCTGACTATCACCATCAACATTCTTCACCCTTGAACTTGGAGGCAACTTTAAAGACTGGGAGAGCTTTCAGATCCCATCCAGAACATCTCACCCTTAGCAGTATGCGTGACTCATCTGGAGAAACTTAAACGGCTTGGTGCCCAGATTTTATCTCAAGTCCATTACATTAGAATCTCTGAAGATGGGACCCAGACATCAGTATGTTTCCTTTGTGTGGAGAAGCTTTTTTATCTTTTACATATATATATTTATATTTTTGCTGTTATATATATTTATATTTTATATATATGTATTTGCTTTTTGTCTTATGTTTTGTTTAACACCATATTTTAAAGACTCCCCAAGTGCAGTCAAGGCTGAACCACTACTGTAACCCACATGCTGCTGAGACTAATAAGACTTCCATGCAAACTGGAGGGTTTTGTGTGCCTGCCGAGAATCAAGCTTGAAGCCAGTCTCATTCCGATCCCTCCCCATCGTCCCCATCGTCTTCTCCACTTGTTTCTGCCCCAGCAACCAAGAAGGACTCCAGGGCTGTGTCCACGAGGATCCAAGTCCAGGGAAGCTCCACCGTTTTGTGAGAGCTCTGCTTTCCCCTTCCTGAACTGAACTTCTGGGCCCCAAAGTAGTTTCAAGATTTGAGAAGACAGTTGCAGTAAATCCTGAGAAGTTCACAAAACCAACACCAAACCAGAGCTGGTCAAGTCCCCAGAATCACAGGAAACAGGACAAGCCCTGGGGCCACTCCCCAGCCCCCGCCCCACTGTGAGTGAAGACCCCTGTTCTCATGTTCACTGCCCTTGGTGCAAACCGCCCCCCGCCCCTCCGGCACTGGGGAGTCCCTGGCTCTCCAGGACCCGCCATTGCAGCAGCTTTGAGAAATGCTTTCCTTAGCCCTAACTACTCTGGTTCCGCTCTAGCAGTTTGGTTTCTGGGCTGAGGCCATTCCATGGGCTCATTTGGAAGCCCACCCAGAAAGTATCTTCTCCTAGAATTCAGAGGTAGCCAGGTGGAGAGGAGAGCTCACCATCTCATCCTCCATTTCCGTCCACTGCTTCTCCCAACACCCGCCAACTCTGCAGGGCTCCCGTGAGGGGTTCGGCCAAAAGATTTTGACACACCACCAGCAGGTTGCAGTTGTGTATTTAACCTCCTATGTGCCTAACCTACACGGGCCATGGGAAGGGGAAGAGAAACGCTGGAAGAGCTGCCTGGCTGGGCTGAATTCTAAGTTATGGGTTCCTACATCCGGACGTCTTACAGAATCATCTTCCTACAGGAATATCGGCTCCCGCAGGGGTAGCAGGGGCTGCAGGGGTCGCAGGGGCTGCAGGGGCTACAGGGGCTACAGGGGTTACAGGGGTTGCAAGGGCTGCAGGGGCTGCAGGGGTTGCAGGGAGAAGTGCATGGGTAGCACGGCGACTCGATCTTCACGCAGCTGCCCAGCCCGTACGAGTACGTCACGTCCTTCTCGTCCACGCACGGCGGCAAGCTGAACTCCTTGCAGATGTTCATGTAGCTGTACTTTTTCGACCCAAGGCAGTCGTACCTGTTCTCCCGCTCGGCCGACACGCACACCTTTCCGTCCTTCACTCGTACTTTGACTTGGTCAGGTTCAAAGCCGCACACGTTCACCGATCCTAAAATGTTACTGCTACAGCAAGAGGAGGCCAGGATCCTATTTGTGGTTCTTCTCAGTCTGGAATTGAGCAAAAAGAGAGGGCAAGGGAAGAAGGTGCTTAGACCTCAGCCACAGCCTGTGAAGCCGCATTTCAATCTATATTGTTGTTTGTAGCATAAGTTAACAGCAGTCAGTGTGAAAGGTTGAACTCTACGGATATGTGTTAGTTAGTACCATTAGTATTAGTAGTGCCATTATGTATCAGCAGAGCTTTTCTCTTCAATGGGACGCACCCAGGAGACACCATTTAAACTCTGCATTTTAGAGATGCTGCCAGTTTGGGAAGCCTGCCCTGCAATTTGAAGTCCTGGTGGTGTCACTGGGCAGTCACACGGACTCAGCCGGAAAGTTCCATCCACAGCCAGCGTGGCAGGAGAGCCACAGCCTGGCCCTGCCCACTGGGACCTGGCCCTGCCCACTGGGATCTGGCCCTGCCCTCTGGGACCTGGCCCTGCCTACTCGGACTTGACTCCTCCTGCCACTGCCAAGCTGCCCCACACTCGGACGCCAGGCACCACAGAGACCATCAGCTTGTGGCTGGGTGGCTCAGGCACTGGGCTGGTTGGGAGCCCACCAGTTTGCAAGAGCTGATCGCACACACCTCTCCCCAGCTCCTTGTTCCCTGCCTTCCTGTGGATAGCTTGGAATCAATCACCGTGGGAATCTTTACAACAATTAACTAGACGCTGCAGATCAGGGCCCACAGAGCCAGCTGTTAAATACCACTGTGGTGATCCCTGTAGACCTGTATTGTCACCACTAGGTGGTCTTACTGTGTGAATCCTTAATAAAAAATGGCAAGAGTGGCTCACACCTATCCATTGGTTAGGATACGTGGAGAAGTCATAGACTTCTGAACCCTGAGGAGCTAAGTTTATGTGTCTTGTCTGTGCCACGTGGACAAGGTACTTCTCTACGCCTCAGTTTCGTTATCTGTAAAATTAAGACAATGCCAGCGTTCTTCAGAAAGTTCATAGAAAGCAGAATTACAAGTTTTAATATGGTGTCAAAAATCTTGAATTTCCATGCATTGTTTTTTCACAAGAATCCTTTTTCCTTGAACTTCTGGAAGACACAGTGGTAGTCTATCTCACTGGATTTTTGTGAGGTCTAAATTAGTAATGCAGGAAAAGTATTTACTGTAGCACTTGGTACATAGTTAGGGTGTTAGGTTTCTCTCTTTTAATATTCCATGGGAAGCATTAAGCATATTAAAGGCATTATTTCATTTAATCTGCACAATAACTGTGATATACAGATGTAATTATCATTGTGTCACCGTTTATGCTGAATTCGGTTTGTATATTTGCTTCCTTTTTGCTGTATACATTGTGCAGCTTCACTGTAGAAGACTCAGAAAATGCAGATCAGCACAAGATGGGATATTTTAAAAATACCCATAATCCCTTGTAGCACTTAACACTATGGTGCTAGACTTTCCATATGTGTATTCCTATATTCATATAGTTCTGTGCGTTCTTATGAAATCGTGCTATATGTGGTACACTTAGCTGCTATTTTTCACACCATAAGTCTTAATCATGATCGAGTTAACAGGGTGCGGGTTCACTACCCCTGTACTGAAAGCTAAGACTCTTAGTGGCTAATTACACAACATCAAATAGAACTTAGTCCAGCAAGACACAGGCAAACAGAAACGACTTGTGTAACACCCCAGCGGACTGTCAGCTCCACTTCCTCCCCCAAGCCACAAGCAACCTGGGTGGCACAGGGCTGTCTTTTTTTTAAGATTTGTCTTATTCATTTTGAAAGGCAAAGTTGGGATGGGGTATCTTCCATCCATGGGTTTACTCCCCACACTGAAGCCAGGAACCTGGAACTTCCTCCAGGTCTCCCATGTGGGTGCAGGGGCCCTAGAACTCGGGCCATCTTCTGCTGCTTTCCCAGGCACATTAGCAAAAAGCTGGTGCTGGAGCAGAGCCAGGACTCTGCACCAGCACCAACATAGGATGCTGGCACCACAGGTGGTGACTTTACCTGCTATGCCACAGCGCCAGCCTCAGGGCTGTCTTACCCAGGGTGCTCCAGAGTGGCCTGTACCATGCCACGGAGGGCAGCAGGAGAATCAGCACTCGGTCCTCCGTGTGGGCTTGCAAAGATGCAGGGACCCAGCCCAGACTCAGCCAGGAGCCCGTGGTGCCCTCTGGAGGGACCACAGGGTTGAACCCAGATCAGCCACAGCCAAGGTGGGCAGGGACCCCCATTGTTGCCATGGTGATTCTGCTCTCTTGCAGCCTGCAGAAGTCAGCCAAAGTTCACCCCCAGATCCATGCCCTCGGCAGCCTGTGTGCCAGGGAAGGAGCGATTCCACACTACTGCCAAGTTCCCTCTTCTCCTCTGTGCCTCTCCCTTTGGCTCCTGCGACCCTGCAGCAGCTGCCCAGGGGTCTCGAATCCATCGAGTCTTCAGAAAATTGTTTAAAAACCTTTGGCCAGGTCAGACTTCTTCCTCTTCTTGCTTCTAGGCAGTAGTTAGCAGCAAGGAAGTGTGGGTTTACAGGAAAATTGAGGGGCCATATTTTTCTGGCAACATGACTCTTGCCTGGAGTTGTACCCTGTATAGGATTTTCCATGGCTCTCTGGGGTTCTGCCTCCCATCCTTGTGAACACAGGGTTGAAGTTCAAACCTCAGGAAACAGAGGGAAACCTGCCCCGCAGGGAGCCTGCTGGGAAAGCCAGGGCAATGGAAGCAGATGGCAGGTGCCTGTGCTGCCACCTCTTCTCCCTGGTGAAGCTGGAGTTCACTGCCCACAACAGGGGCATCTGTTTGGCCATCTTCACAAGGCATCAGTCCCACCCAGCCTTGCGCTGAACAAGGTAACAGAGATGTCACAAATGTCCATCTCCATCTGGGCGCGAAGGGAGGGGAGCCTTCATCCTGGCCTCCTTTGGGTGCTTGGCTTCGAAGACCTGTTTAAACTTGACCTCTCCCTTCCAACACATCTTTTTCTTTTTCTTTTCTTCTCCCTTTGTCTTTTTTCCTGCCTGTTCTCTCTTCTCCAGATGTTGGGTGAAGACAGTGTCACTCAGCAGACAGGTGCACCTGACTCCACGGCTGAGCTCTGCAAGTTGCAGGTGGCGAGGCCCCACACCCAGGGTTTCAGATTCAGTGGATCTGGGGTGGGGCCGAGGATTTGCATTTTGAAGAAGTGCTGGGTGATGCCACTTAGGCCGGCCCAGGGAACACACTTTGAGAACCACTAACCTAGTGATTAAACATGTGGAGTCCAGACTCAGGCAAACACGGCTTCAAGTCTTGGCTCTACCACATCCAGCAGACAAGAACAGTGTTCCTGCATCTGTTTCAGCATCTGCAAGATGACTGAGCTAATGTCGGCCCCAGGATGGGAGAAGGTCGGATAGCCACAAAGCACCAGGCATGGTTTTCACTCAGCAAACTCTGAGGCTTCCTTACTAGGCTGTACCAGGCCCCACCTATCTGAGGCTTAATGTAATCAAACCCCAAGTCTTCAGCATTAAACAGTACAGTCAAGCCAGAGAGTGTTTGGCCTCGATGGGCACCAGTGCCTACTTCTGCAGCCAAGGGGTGACAGAGCCGTAAGACCTACGCATATGAAGAGATCAGCCTAAGAGGATACTGAAGGACCCAGCTCTCTCTGACCTCTGCAGAGGACACAGAGGAAAAGGAAGGAGGTCTTCTCGGTGGGTGAACCAAGCTTTCGCCAGCCAGAGATCCCTGGAGTGGCTCTCTGCTGGCTTCCCATGGCTCAATCATGCTCCGGCCTCTGGGAATAGACCTGGACAAGGCACCAGCAAACCCACAAAGAGCTGAACCCCACAAAGGGACTGTCACCAGCCTCAATGAGGAAGAGTGGATTTGCCAAAAACCTTGTGCTCAGGGCATGAAAGGGGTATCAGGAGAAGAAATGAGAAGGCCGATTTTGATGTTTTAACGTGGTGCCCTTCGTGTTGGGGTTCTCAAGGCAATTTCTTTTTTTAAAGATTTGTTTATTTATTTGAAAGTCAGAGTTACACAGAGAGAGGAGAAAGAGAGAGAGAGAGAGAGGTCTTCCATCTGCTGGTTCACTGTCCAGTTGGCCACAATGGCCGGAGCTCTGCTGATCTGAAGCTAGGAGCCAGGAGCTTCTTCCAGTCTCCCACGCGGGTGCAGGGACCCAAGGATTGGACTATCTTCCACTGCTTTCCCAGGCCACAGCAGGAAGAGGAGGAGCTGGGTCTTGAACTGGCGCCCATATGGGATGCCAGCACTTCAGACCGGGGCATTAACCCGCTACGCCACAGCACCGGCCCCCTCAAGAGAATTTCTTAGAGAGGTTCAGGCCACAGGTAGTTGGGTGCATGGATGGAGAGGCAGTCTCAGGATTAATTTCCAGAACCAGTAACAGGTACAGAGGTTGAGCCCAGTGCAGCTCCTGGGTATAGCTGGGAATCCAGGTTCGTTTGCCCACAAAGCCTGGTGCCAGGTGTCAGAGCCACAGTGAGGCACCCACTAATTAGATAAGCTCCCAGAGGGAGCACTGAGGAGGGGCTGGGGTTTGTGTCCCCAGCTATAGGACAAGAAAGACCATGAAGTGTGATGGCAAGTCAGGTGCGAACTCCCCTGTGGCTTGTGGCACCAAATTCAGTCGCCTCTCGTTTCCGAAGAGGAAGGGTCAGGGGCACTGCCAGTGCTTTGGGCGCAAATATGACTTAGGGAGGAAAAGGAGATCTCAGAGAAGGAAACAAACCCAAGTGCTCGCTAAGAAAGACACTGCCAAGGTATCTCTGGAAGCAGCCGCTCAAGAAACAGTGGAGATGGGACAGAACTTGCATGCCCGGTCTGACAAAAGACACACATGAGTCGACTGGCTCAGGAGTGCTCAAGAAACTTAAGGGTGCTTGATGGGGCTGGCGCCGTGGCTCACTTGGTTAATCCTCTGCCTGTGGCGCCGGCATCCCATATGGGCGCCAGATTCTGTCCCAGTTGCTCCTCTTCCAGTCCAGCTCTCTGCTGTGGCCTGGGAAGGCAGTGGAGGATGGCCCAAGTGCTTGGGCCCTGCACCTGTGTAGGAGACCAGGAGGAAGTACCTGGCTCCTGGCTTCGGATCTGTGTAGTTCCGCCCATAGTGGCCATTTTGGGGGTGAACCAATGGAAGGAAGATCTTTCTCTCTCTCTCTCTCTCTCTCACTGTCTATCTGTCGAATAAAAAAAAAAGTTCAAGGAAATTGGAATTAAAACATAATTAAAAAAAAAAAAAAGAAACTTAAGGGTGCTGGTAAGGAAGTGCTGGCCCAGGCTTCCCGTTGGTCACTCAACGAGCCCCAGAGACAGCAGATCTGCCTTCACATAGAACACTGATTTCAATGGGGCCAAGCAACCGTGGGGCAGGGAGTCTTTCTCGTTGGGCAGTGAACCTCTGGACGACACAGCCTGACAGCTGAAAGGGTGAGGTGACTAACAGATCTGGCATCCCTGCATGGATGGATGCTCATGTGACTACGGATCCAGACTCAGAAGGCCTGCAGCGAGTTTCACACCAAGGATTGGCTGTAAGCATTGAATCTACATGGTATTTCTGGACCTGTTCAGTCATGGATCAGGAGCTGGCTGAGAGACCAGACAAAAAGAGCTATTTCACTGGAAGAAAAAAATAGTCACTGTGGGAGTCCTCTGGGTGAGAGGTTGGGGTTAGGGCTTATTTCTCCCCATATTCAGGAAAACTGAATATTTAGCTTTGTTGGAGGCACTAATCCCTACTGGAGAGTGAAATCTCAAGCTGTCAGAAATAGAGCGTAGAAATTTCACAAGGTGTTATGAATGGAGAGGAAAGTGGCTGGGGAGAGAGAAAGAGGGCGAGCCGTAGGTCGTTTCTAAGCGGACATGGAGTTGTCAGTTCAGAGATGTAGGAATTAATGTGAAGGCATCACCAGCTTCCCATACTGCTGCAGGCCCAGGGGAAAATCTAAGACCCAGATACTGTCAGGAAAAGCGGCACAAACCAGAGAAGTTCTTACATCTTGTATGATGTACGAGATGTGTGGCTCCCTATGTAGCCATAACGGCTAGGGCTGGGCCAACCCAAAGCTGGGAGCCTGGAATTCCATCCAGGTCTCCCATGTAGGTAGCAGGATCCTAAGCACTTGGGCTGTCTTCCACTGCTTTCCCAGGCTCATTAGCAAGGAGATGGATAGGCAGCAGAGCAGCTGGAACTTGAAGTGGTCCTCATATGGGCTGCCAGCATTGCAGGTGGCAGGTTAACCTGCTGTGTCACAATGCCAGTCCCAGCATCAAACGTTAAAAAGAGTTTGAGGGGAAAAAAAAAAAGAGTTTGAGGGGCCGGCGCTGTGGCATAGCAGGTTAGGCCACTGCCTGCACCGCCGGCATCCCATATGGGTGCCAGTTTGAGTCCCAGCTGCTCTGCTTCTAATCCAGCTCCCTGCTGGTGTACCTGGGAAGGCAGGGGAAGATGGCCCAAGTCCTTGGGCCCCTGCACCCACATGGGAGACCTGGAGGAAGCTCCTGGCTCCTGGCTTCTGGCTTCAGACTGACCCAGCTCCAGCTGTCACGGCCATTTGGGAAGTGAAACAGCTAATGGAAGATCTCTCTCTCTTTCTCTGCCTCTGCCTCTCCCTCTCAGTAACTCTACCTTTCAAGTAAAATAAATAAGTCTTAAAAAAAAAAAAGAGTTCCACACTCATGGTATGAACAATTTATTTAACTTGATATCCTAAGTAGTAAAAATAAACAATGGTTCAATGAGAATGTAGCTGAATTTATACCTCTGTCCCAGGTCCATTCCTGATCTTTGTGACTGGTGACCTAGGCAGTAATTGTCATTGTCCTTTCCAATGACACATCACAGTCACTGTTGCCAAGGGACTCCATCCATCCATCCATCATCCCTATCTATCAAATCTATCGTCTATATCATTTGTTTTCTATCACCTATCATTTATCATATCCATTCATCCATCATCCATTTTCCTATGCATATGTTTTCTAAAATAATTAGCATACTAAACACAATTTTTCTGCGCCTTGCTTTTTTCACCAATACGTAAAATGCTTTCTCAATCCTTTTTCCATATCATCCCAGCATATGAATGGTCTGTAATTTATTTAACCAGGGACAGTGCTTTTCAACCAATAGTAACAGATTAAATGGCATAGGTAGAAAGTTGGAAAAGGAAAGCTTTCTCCTGGACACAAAGAAAATGTCATCAAACCCCAAAATTTGTAAAGTGGTTTTTAAAAGTATCCAGTTCGATCAAAGCTCTTTAAAAGTCTGTTCTGAAAGCTGCAACTTCTGTAATGTATTCACACAGCCTTTAGTCGGGCTGGAGAAGGTGGGCAACAGATTGTGGATGTCTGGAGTCGGGGGCTGGGAGAAAGGTTTCCCTACAAAACCCAGGAAATGCTTCTGTTGTTCAGTTTGCTCCCCTGCTCTAAAAGCCTCTGGCAAATAGTAAGGATTTGATCAGTTATGATTACTAATGTAGTCATTTCTGTAAGTCCAAATATACTCCAATCACGTCATTCATAACCAGAAAACAATGTTTAGTTTGTCACTGCCAATGGCTTTTTAATGACACCCCCGTTTCTACCTGTCATTAGAGCCACCTTATTTATCATGTTGGCACACCTACCGTTAAACCACCACCAACCTTGCCAACTGACATCATTACATTGTCTTTTGAGAATCTTACCATTCCCGTCATGCTCCTTAAATCTTCCCTAAGTCACCAGGGTCCTTATCTTGAACCCTTTTGATCTTTGTTCAAGTATAGACTGCCACTTTTCCCACCCCCGTCCTGCCTTATTTCAACTTATAAGGCTAATATACCAACTAGAGAACAAGTTCCCTTACTTGGCAAGCTCTCTCTTTTCATCCTCTATGGCTCTAATGGCTTTCCTCTCCAAACTTCTGAGAGATGGTCGAAGACAGTAAAGCTTGTAGTCACACAGGCAGCAAGGGTAGATGTCACACAGGCCACAGGAACGGGACCTCTTGGAATAGCACAGGCAGTAGGGGTACGGGTGCAAGTCACAACAGCAGTACGGATGCATGTACAGGTCGCACAGGCAACGCGTGCTAAGTTCGTCGATGCATCTCAGTTGCCTGAGTTCTCTATCCACCTTCTTTATGTCCCTTCTAACGCTGTCCAAAAGACAACTCAGTGCAGCCATTACAGTCACACCTTATTGTTCTGTGAGTACCTTTGGGAAATGGCACTCAGGGGAAAAAAATTGTTCTAAGCTCTTCTCAGAAGTTTCTTTTAAAAATAAATGAGGCCCACATGATTCACTTACTTGAAGGCTTCTGCTCTGTGACCTCACCGCCCTCTGAGGATGTCATAGTCTTCTGGTTGCCATGTGAACTGCACTCAGTCATGGCCTGCTGAGCCCCTCCTGAGCTGCAGAGCTGCCCCAGAACCACACGAACGTTGAGGGTTTATTCACCGTGGGTGGGAGGGGTCACTGCTCTTTGGGTTCACGTGGTTGATGGTTCATGTCCCTGACTGTGTAAGCGCTGGGAACGAGCCCTAGCTGTGTCTCCGTGTTGATTGATCTTGAGGTGGGGGGCCATGGCAGGAGCTGCCCGGCTCTTTGCTCTGTGTCCTTTAGCTCTAGCCCCTTGGACTCTACAATGTATTCAGGCTCCAGGCAGGTAGACTATTACAAATTTTTCTTAGAGTTCTCCTAACCAAGGCAGCCCTTGATCTCGACCTTCTGAGTGCGAAGTCTCTCAGTCCTGCCCGTTCTTCACTCACGAGGGTCCTGGCTATCCCAGGCCATGAGTTGTCCAGCGGAGGGGATTCCTGCCCTTCATCTTCCATCGCTCAGTGCTCAGAGCCTTATCTTTAGGGATCACCTCCCAGCACCTGCACCCTGATCACGCCTCTGAGCCCCCAGAGGCCTTGTCCCTCAGTGATCCCCAGTGATGATCCTGGTACTCCTGTAGCTACTGCCTAAAACTTCTCAACGCCAATGCCTGAAACCCCTGCTTCAGCCAGTTCCCTGTATGCTCCGTTGGATCAACATCGCGGGCCTTAGGCTCAGCCTCCTGGCTTGCGCTCCTTCTACCCAGCTAGTCCTTTCCCTCAAACTGCTGTTCAGCTCTCAAACCCCCTTTTCACAGACTAGGGCATATGGTACTTGAGGACAAGTGGTTGGATGTGGCGCAGGAGAGGGAGGCAGGGGCCAGGTGTGAAGGCATCTGCTGGCCAGGCTGAGTTTGCACTTTATTCTGAGCCTGGTGGAGGATTGTTGGTTTTCTTTGCTATTGAGAGAAGTGGAAAGGTAGTCAGATAGCCACCCTGAAGGTGAATTGCAAGGGGGCATCTGGAGGGGGGTCTTCCGCTGGAAGACAAGAGATGACAGAACTCCAGGCTGGGGATCAGGGCGTGGGGATGGCCAGGAGAAAGCCAGTGGGATGGCCTCCACGCACGTCCATTCAAGGCCCATCTGCGTCACAGCCAGAGTGGTGAAAAATTTCATGGGTAAAGCTGTCCTCTCTCAAGCTCTCCCCACCCTGCCTACCTTAAAACCCTTCAAAGTCTTTCCTGTCCTCTTGGAAGCACCAAAATCCTTAGGGTAGCTGCTGCAATAGAGCCCCTGCCTGTCTTTGCAGCCCCTCCCATCATCATTACAGTAACTTGGTCCACCTCCGCCACCTTCCTTGAAGGTCATCCCTCTCATGGGGCCTATACACCTACTGTCGTGTCCACTCGAACTAGAACTTCCCACCGTCTGTCTGACCGGCTTAGTCGCTCGGGCACTCTTCAAACTCTCCTCTTGTATGACGCTGAGGGAGCCCCCGCTGGCCCCCAGACACTCCCAGGGCTCTACACACCCTTCCTCAGGCACCATTTGTTTCTTCAACTGGAGTAAGGGCCGGGAGGGGAGGGACCGTGTTTACTTCTGCTCACCGTTAGATAGCTAACACAAGGCCTGGCACACAGCAGGTGGCTTACGTTTATTTGCTGAACTATCAAATGAGTACATTTAAAAAAGAAAATAATGAACAGAATGAGGGTGGAGGGGTCAGAAATGCCTTCCAGGCTTGTAGGGTGGCAGACTCCAGGTGCACTGGGACAAGACACTCTGGAAGAAGAGTCGGTTTGAGGGACCTGGTGGATAGGAGGTGACACCTTGAAAGGGACACATGTGGAGAAGCCTGTCAACAGATTGGGTCTGGAACCCGAGAGAGCACAGGGTCACAGAGATAAATTAGGGAGCCACAGGTGGTGGGAACCCTGGGAGTGGGGAAGCTCACCCAGGATGAAGGAGGAGGCCAACTCTTGAAGAAAAACAAGTGGGAATGAGGGAAGCAGTGGAGCCGAAGACAGGCTCACAGGAGGCGTGATCACAGGGGCGAGATCCCTGTCCACCGGGAGACCACAGCGCTGTTCCCGGCGGCTCCGCCGGCCCCAGGCTTGGCCCAGGAAGCCCCTTCTGTGCAGGTGATGTGTCTTAGGGAAGAAAACCAGTGTCCCTGGGCCCCTTGACTTATTGGGAGGGCTCAGATTTGAATATCACCCTGCTATGGACAAACGCTAATGTCTTTCAAGATCAATTCCACCCAGCTCTGAGGGGCGGGCTCCGCTAACGGGGTGGGCTCCACTAATGGGGGTGGGCTCCGCTAACAGGGGCGTGCCTGCTCTCCCCGGAGAGATAACCGCAGGTGTGGTGCAGTTATCCAGCTCCCAGGGATCGACTTCTGAACGCTTATTTCCCCTCCAATTCCATCCCTGAGCAAATGTCAGCAAAGGTTGAGACGGGCAAGCTCTCCGTTTTCAACTGCTAAATACACAGGTCCAGGAGCTTCAATACACACATCTGTATTTGTATGGCACATTATTAAGATGGTGATAGCTGTATTTCTTTTTCTTTTTTTCTTTTTTTTGACAGGCAGAGTGGATAGTGAGAGAGAGAGAGACAGAGAGAAAGGTCTTCCTTTTTGCCGTTGGTTCACCCTCTAATGGCCGCTGCGGCCGGCACATCGTGCCAATCTGAAGCCAGGAACCAGGTGCTTCCTCCTGGTCTCTCATGCGGGTGCAGGGCCCAAGCACTTGGGCCATCCTCCACTGCCTTCCCGGGCCATAGCAGAGAGCTGGCCTGGAAGAGGGGCAACCGGGATAGAATCCGGCACTCCAACCGGGACTAGAACCTGGTGTGCCAGCGCCGCAAGGCAGAGGATTAGCCTGTTAAGCCACGGCACCGGCCTGATAGCTGTATTTCAACTAGGGTTCTCCCTTTATCCCATCTTCCCAGTGAGTTCACTCTTCATTACCAAGCACATTCTCATCATTTCAAGTGACGGAATCCAGTAGTATCTCCTTGAAAGATCAGATGGAAACGTTATCTATTCATGTCAGACAGTGTTGAAATTCATCAGAACCTGCTAACCCATAAGAATGATCTATAGGGGCTGGTGTTGTGGCACAGCAGGTTAAGCTACCCCCTGTGACACCAGTATACCATATGAGCACCAGTTCCAGTCCAAGTTGCTCCACTCCACTTCCAATCCGGCTCCCTGCTAACACACCTGGGAAAGCAGTAGAAGATGGCCCAAGTCCTTGGGCCCCTGCACCCATGTGGGAGACCCAGATGGAACTCCAGGTTCCTGGCTTTGGCTTGGCCCAGCCCTGCCCTTTGTGGCCATTTGAAGAGTGAGCCAGTAGATGAAAGATCACTCTCATTCTAGCGTTCTTTGTAATTTTATCTTTCAAATAAATAAGTCTATTTTTTCAAAGAGTGATCTATGCAACTGAAAACCATTAAACTTAGTGAAATTAGCCAGGGCCGAAAAAACAAATGTCATATATGGTAACTAATGGAGTATTTAAAAGGTAATGTGTAGGAGTGAAATGGATATTTTGAGATTCAATGATTGTTTACAGCCCTTGTCTCTACTTTGAGGAATAGTGTTTTTTTTCTGCATCCTATTTGGTGAACTCTTTACTTACTATAATGTTATTCTTATGAGTATAAAGGAAACTGAAAATAATCTTTGTAAAAATGAAGAGTGAGAATAGGAGATGGGGCGGAAGAAGGGCGGAGTGGGGGTAGACAGGAGGGTTGGGTGGGAAGTATCACTGTGTTCATTTGTATATATGAAAGGCGTGAAGTTTGTATACCTTAAATAAAATTTTAAAAAAAGAAAAATTGAAAAAACAAGGAAAAGAAAGAAATTTTGCTGGGAGCACCAGCCGATGGGCAGTGAAGGGAATCAGTGGGACGAATGGAACCATGAGACACATCCCACACTGCGCTCAAGCAGTCCCCGGGGAGATGGAACCGAGTGGTCCTCCAGGGTCACTTCACCTTGCAGCAAGCTGTCAGGGCCTTTGTTTTGTTCTGCTTTAACTTTAATTTGTTTTTGTGCTGGGTCCCCGGCACTGGCAGAGCTAAGGGCCTACGAGGGTCCCCGTGCCTCTTTCATCAGGTGGGACAGCTGCAGGTAAGGTGATTCAGAGGCCAGCATCATAGATATACCCTCCGGGGCTGCCACTGACGGGCAAGGGGTCCAGCCTCCACCTTCAGCACCAGAGCCCATATCGTAGCACCGGTTTGAGTCTCGTCTCTTCTGCTTCCCGTCCAGCTCCCTGCTAATGTGCCAGGGAAAGCAGCAGAAGATGGCCCATGAACTTGGGCCTCTGCCACCCACGTGGGAGACCCAGATGGCGCTTCTGGCTCCTGACTTCAGCCTGGCCCAGCCCCCGCCATTGTGGCTATTTGGCGAGTGCATCAGAGGATGGAAGATCTTTCCCTTTGTCTCTTCCTGTGACTCTGTTACTCTGCCTTTCAAATTTAAAAAAAAAAATTTTTTTTTCTTTTCTTTTTTATTATTTTTTTTTTAACAGGCAGAGTTAGAGAAAGAGACAGAGAGAAAGGTCTTCCTTTCTCCATTGGTTCACCCCCCAAATGGCCGCTATGGCCGGCACTGCGCCGATCCGAAGCCAGGAACCAGGTGCTTCCTCCTGGTCTCCCATGCGGGTGCAGGGCCCAAGGACTTGGGCCATCCTCCACTGCCTTCCCAGGACACAGCAGAGAGCTGGCCTGGAAGAGGAGCAACCGGGACAGAACCAGGGCCCCAGCCGGGACTAGAACCCCAGGATGCCGGCGCCACAGGCAGAGAATTAGCCAAGTGAGCCATGGCGCCAGCCTAAAAAAAAATTTTTTTAAAAGAAGCAAAGATATTGCTCTAGCAGCTGTTAGATCAAAGCAAGTGCTCAAATATTAAAATTATACACACAGTGTGTCCTCAACTCTGTTACAAAGAATCTAAGAGAGAGAAATACCCTGAAAAATTACCTGTAGCTACCCAAACATAGAACTATAGATGGCTTTGTAGGGTCTTTCAATGACGGTGTTGCTAGTTTTGTAAGCGGACACTTTCCGACACTGTTCTGTCCACCACACTGTCCGCTTTGCATTGAATCCCAGAAGCCATCTCTGGTCCCAGAACCTAGGCGGTCTTCAGCTCTGAGCAGGCCACTGGGGAAGTCGGCCTGCAATGGACAGCCAGTGCTTGGCCCACCCAGCATGCACAGCACGGTGTTCCCCGCTCCCAGTCCTGCCTGGTGCCTGTAGGAACTACAAACAAAGTTGTCTGTCTGCAGGGGAGGCATGTGACCCCAGCCGGCCCTCTGAGCTTGATTGTGCCTTGGCTCTGGTAATCCTGTTTCCTTGCCTCCTGTTTAGAACGGAAGTGCACATGGTTGGCTGGCCTCCCCACTGCGTGTTGGCAGTATGTAACTTGCTTTTACTTTTTTTTTTTTTTTGGACAGGCAGAGTTAGACAGTGAGAGAGAGAGACAGAGGGAAAGGTCTTCCTTCGGTTGGTTCACCCCCAAAATGGCTGCTACGGCCGGTGCGCTGTGCCCATCTGAAGCCAGGAGCCAGGTGCTTCCTCCTGGTCTCCCATGCACGTGCAAGGCCCAAGCACTTGGGCCATCCTCCACTGCCTTCCCGGGCCACAGCAGAGAGCTGGACTGGAAGAGGAGCAACTGGGACAGAATCTGGTGCCCCAAATGGGACTAGAACCTGGGGTGCCGGTGCCACAGGCGAAGGGTTAGCCTAGTGAGCCGTGGCACCAGCCTGTAACTTGCTTTTGACTTAATAAGGTCCACAGCTAAGAGAGTTTGCCTCGAGCCTCAGATGAGACTATGGACTTTTAAATTAATGCCCAACTGAGTTAATACTTTGGGATTTTGGGGATGCAATCAGTTATATATTATATGAGAAAAAAAAGTGAATTTTGGGCAGCCAAGGGTGGAACATCATGCGAATAGCAAGTTTTGTCTCCCCAAAACTCATGCAGCTTTTAAAACTATCCTCGGCCAGCGCCGTGGCTCACTAGGCTAATCCTCCGCCTGCAGGGCTGGCACCCCGGGTTCTAGTCCCGCTCGGGGTGCTGGATTCTGTCCTGGTTGCCTCTCTTCCAGTCCAGCTCTCTGCTGTGGCCCGGGAGTACAGTGGAGGATGGCCCAGGTCATTGGGCCCTGCACCCGCATGGGAGACCAGGAGGAAGCACCTGGCTCCTGGCTTCGGATTAGCACAGCGCACTGGCCACAATGTGCAGGCCATAGCGGCCATTTTGGGGGGTGAACCAACGGAAAAGGAAGACCTTTCTCTCTCTGTCTCTCTCTCTCACTGTCTAACTCTGACTGTCAAAAAAAAATTAAAAAAAAAAAACAAAACAAAACTATCCTCTACTGCTTTCCCAGTTGTGTTGGCAGGAAGCTGGATTGGGCATGGGACGGCGGAGGCTCGAACAGGTGCTTTCACGGGACACCAGCATGGGCAGGTGGTGGCCTAGCACACCCTGTACCACAACACTGTCCTCACTTAAACTGTTCATGATTGATTTGATTAAGGAGGGAAACTTGATCTAACGATGGCATGGGTGGGGCCTATGGGAGGTCTTTGGGACACTGGGGATGTGCCCTCCAAGAGGGGTTCCTGGGAGGGGTTTGAGTTTTTCTTTCTCTTTTTTCTTAAACATTTATTTATTTATTAGAGAGGCAGAGGGAGAGAGAGGTGTTGCATCTGCTGGTTCACTCCCAGATGGCCGGAGCTGCGCCGATCCGAAGCCAGGAGACAGGAGCTTCCTCCAGGTCTCCCACGTGGGTATAGGGGCCTAAGACCTTGGGCCATCCTCCACTGCTTTCCCAGGCCATAGCAGAGAGCTGGATTGGAAGTGGAGCAACTGGGTCTTGAACTGGAGCCCATATAGGATGCTGGCACTGCAGGCAGTGGCTTTACCCAGCTATGCCACAGGGCCAGCCCCTTGAGTGTTTTTCATTGGGAGTTTGGTCCAGCTTCTCACTCCCCTCCCTGGCTCACTCAGCAAAGCCGGCCACCATCAGATGCTGGACTACGGGGCTGCCCAATGCTGTAACCTCAAACCATAAGCTGAAATAAACCTTTTCTTTCCCAAAGAAGCTTCTCCTGGGTGTTTTACGTAAAGGAAGGAGAAGTGGACTAGTACAGAAAATTGGCACCGAGGAGTGGGGTCATTGCTATGGCTAAAGAAGTAGAGGCTTTTGGAACCAGTTTGCCGGGAAAGTTTGGAGCAGTTAGAGGACAGAGAAAGCCCAGGGTGTTGTAGGCGGAGTGTTTGGACAGTTTTGCTGGGGGCTGAAGACCAGAATGCTGGTAGAGGTGTGGGCAGCGCAGGCCGTGAAGGGGAGGCTTCAGATGGAAACCAGCATCACCCTGGGGAAGGGTTAGAGACCTCTCATGCCACATGCTAGCATGGAACCTAGCCGTCCCGGGTCCCCGTCCCGAAGGTCTGTGGGATGCTGAACTCCAATATGGTGGACTGTATTGTCTGGTGCAGCCAAGTGTTCCGGCAACAGCTGTGTGTTTATGGTCGCACTCAGTGTCTTCTACAGTGAGATTCAGGGTAGAGGGGACAGAACAGAAAGTTCTAGAAAATTGGCCGCTTAGCCAGAGAAGGAATGAAAAGGTGGCTGTGGGTTTGGGACAGGAAACAGCCATTGAGAAGCCACTGGCAACAAAAGTTCAGGCAAGAGGCAGTCAGTCCTGTGTTAATGAGGAAGACCCTGAAGGCTTCTCAGAGATCTCCCAGGCTGGCTAGCTGCCCCTGCTGTCACAGGCTCATCGGAGGCTTGGAAATGGAAAGTTATTTCCGAGGTCTTCCAGGGCAGAAGGAACTCTAAACACATCCTCTACCCGTGGCAGATCTTGGTGTGTTCACTGACTTACAGAATTTCTGCAAGAGGTAGGGGATCATGGCAGCTTCTAAAGAAACTGGCCACATAACCCCAGATTCCCATGAATCCGAGGCCAGATAAGCTTCTGGAGGTGTCTGTGGTAGACGCTCAGGTGTGAGACAACAAACCGTGGTGAGCAGGGTAGCAGGTTTAAGGAGGGAGGGCACCATCAGAATGGATGGGCACCTCTCCAAATGGATTCCAGAGATAGTGCAGTCATTCAGACGGGTAAGCAAGGCTACAACGTTCAATGGAGAGAGTGCACCTGCCAGGCCCACTGACAGCTGACAGCCCCGGCTGCCTGCAGCCTGGGGCTTACAAGGGAAGGGGATCCGGGTCTTCCCTCTCTTTCTCCCCTTTCCCTGCCCTCTTCTGGACAAAGGCTTTGCCGGCTGTGAACTAGGTAAGATTCTTCCCAAGGTTTTTTTTTTTTTTTTTTTTTTTTTTTTGGGGGGGGGGGGGCAGAGTTAGACAGTGAGAGAGAGACAGAGAGAAAGGTCTTTCTTCCATTGGTTCACTCCCCAAATGGCTGGCACGGCCGGAGCTATGCCGATCTGAAGCCAGGAGCCAGGTGCTTCCTCCTGGTCTCCCATGCGGGTGCAGGGCCTAAGGACCTGGGCCATCCTCCACTGCCTTCGTGGGCCACAGCAGAGAGCTGGACTGGAAGAGGAGCAACCGGGACAGAATCCGGCGCCCCGACCAGGACTAGAACCTGGGGTGCCGGCATCGCAGGTGGAGGATTAACCTGGTGAGCCACGGCGCCGGCCCCTCCAAAGGTTTTATTACCCAGTGTTATCAGACTGGGTAGCCCTGTTGGGCCAGGCAGAGAGGATTCTCCTGGGGTACTTTCCTTGAGGGGAAGGCTGTAAAGTCACTGGGTATGGGCAGGACTTTATAGTGTAAAATTCTGAGCTTCATATGTTTCTTAACCATGAATCATGAAATCAATTTTATCTTAAAGGAAAACAGGAACTCTTGAGATCTCTATAAAAGCAAACGCTTTTTTTCCTTACTGACTACTAAAAGTAAAGAATGTAGGGGCGGCATCCCATATGGCGCCGGTTCGAGTCCCAGCTGCCCCACTTCTGATCCAGCTCCCTGCTATGGCCCGAGATACCACTAGAAGATGGCCCACGTGCTTGGGCCCCTGCACCCATGTGGGAGACCTGGAAGAAGCTCCTGGCTCCTGGCTTCAGATCAGTGCAGCTCTGGCCATTGTAGCTCTCTGGGGAGTGAACCAGTGGATGGAAGACTCTGCCTCTGCCTCTCCCTCTCTGTAACTCTGCCTTTCAAATAAATAAATAATTCCTGAAAAAAAAAAAATAAATGTTTAAGGACATCTCCCTCAATTTAAAGAAATTATCTGTTAAAGAAAAATTATTTTTGTATTAAGTTATATAATTAATATAGGAATTACCTTTTTCGTGCACTATGAGTGGCAAAACCACACTCTAAGTTTGAAATATGTCAGTGCTCTGTGGCTCTACTTGTAAATATGCTCGGTGTATTATTGTCTTGAATAAATATTCAGTATCACAAAAAAGATTCTGGGGCAGGCACTGTGGCGTAGTAGGTGAAGCCAGCATCCCATATGGCCGCCGGTTTGAGACCCAGCTGCTCCACTTCCGATCCAGCTCTCTGCTACGGCCTGGGAAAGCAGATTCTGGGCTGCTTCCAAGGCTGCTAGGGATTGCTGATTTCCAGAGGCCTCTTTCACACACACAGGCTAATTTCTGTCTTCCTACCCAACTTTGGCATTTGGGTGTTTAATTATACAGAGAAGGCTAAAGAGGCAGAGGGGTTCCAACACAGGGAGCTACAGTCCAGACAACAGGCTCCTAGGAGAGCAGTCAGCTATCGGTGTCCTGTGACCTCAGGGCTAACCCAGGGCTTTGGGTGTGGGAAGCTGGGTCATTGACACAAGGGATTTGACCCAGCGAGAGGGGCATTGGAGCTGGGGTTGCCCTCAGCTCCAAAGGGAGAGGACCCACAGGGCCCCGGAACTTGGGTGGCTCCCACAACCCATATAAGCATCACACCCCTGGGTGACCCTGGATGTCACAGGTAGGAACATTGATTTTTATAATTCACATGGGAGTTCTGGAAGTGGCTGTTGTTCATTGCAGGGACACCTGGAAGGCAATAGCTCTGTCCTCGGAGGGAATGCACTGGCAGGTGCGGCAGCCAACAAGGCTGCTCCTCGGGAGGTTCCGGGACCGGCTCCAAGACCCCAGACCCTCAAAGCAAGCTATTTACTGTCTGTTTGCTTCTTTAGGAAGAGGTTGGCACCCACAGCTACCTCACAGCCTCATCCATTTTGGGAGATTTTATGGGAGGCCCTTTCTCACTTCTGGCATCCTCTTAATTCAGGTCAGGAGCAGAAGTCTGACCACATATGGCAACAAGATTCTCCTGGTGCCAGGTTCCAAAAATCACAAACAACTGATCTCCCTAGGAGACCTAGTTCTGTTCAGAACCTGGAGGGGGGACTGTCCTAAGTGGCCCGGATGCCCTCGGGTGGTATTTAGCACCCCAGCTGCGGTTAGATTACAGGGACTTCCAGCTTGGCACATCTGTCAAGAATTAAACCTCTTCCCTTCCAGTCTTCACAGGCACGCCCGCCCCGAGGAAAATCCTGCCAAGTCTGAGCCCAATGAGGACCTCGTGTTTATCTTCAAAGGCTAAAAGATAAGTAAATATTGCATTTTGCCACACACTCCTCCCTAGGGAGGGGCATTAAGGCCGAGGCTCTTTCCAGCTGACACCTTTTCCTACACGTTGTCCTGAGAAGCTACCATTGGCGGGAACAGCCCCCCGTAAACTTTTCCACCATAATGAGAGAAACTCTTCCTACATACCACAAAGTTGTTTTAAGAAACCTGTCTGTTGGCGTTGGGGGACTTGGCCCAGGAAGCACACAAACTACTCCTGTCTTTAGATTCCCAAGCTAAAGTGTTCATGAGCCACCTACAAGCCCTGGATCACCTGCTGGCAGGATAAGATGGAAATGTGGAGTGAGTGATAAAGCTTGCCAGGCCTACGTTCACAACAGTGGGCTGATAGACAAAGATAGCCAAAGGCTCTATGCTCAAGCCAAGTGGTCCCACGATTTTGGTAAGGGAAGTCCTCCCCAGCTTCCACCATCTGGGAGGAAGTAAAAAGTGCTCTCCTTCTCAGGCATGGCTCTTACTCTTGGTCCTTCTCTGCCTGCTTGTCAAATCTGTCTCCTCCAGAATTTGGTTTCTTGCAGAAACACTGATATAGCAGGCATTCCACCCTTTGCCAATGAGTGGTGTCGAACCTCTAGCTCCATACATGGTCCCTCTAGATCAGATAGCGAGGGATTTTTGTTCCCTGGCTAGGCACGAACAACGCCCTGACACAGCAGAAAGGAGTTACAGAATAATGAACATCACCCCTCGACCTCTCCTAAAGATTAAAGAACAAAAATCTGAGGGTGGAGACGATGTAGGCAGGAGGCAGTGAGGAGGCACCGCCCCAAACCCTGCCCCCTTCCATGTAGCTGTCGGGCTGGTGCCCGCCAGAAATATCCAACGTGGCTGCAGGCTCCGCACACTGACAGCCTTCATGCAACTGAACAGTTAAAATTGCTTTGTTTCCCTCTTGGGGGTTTCCTAATTTAGTGCCCTATTCCTTCCCTGTTTTTTTTTTTTTTAAATATTTATTTGTTTGTTTATTTGAAAGTCAGAGTTACACAGAGAGAGAAAGGCAGAGAGAGAGGTCTTCCATCTGCTGGTTCCCTCCCCCGTTGGCCACAACGGCCGGAGCTGAGCCGATCCGAAGCCAGGAGCCAGGAGCTTCTTTCGGGTCTCCCACACGGTGCAGCGACCCAAGGACTTGGCCATCTTCTACTGCTTTCCCAGGCCATAGCAGAGAGCTGGATCAGAGTGGAACAGCCGGGACTAGAACCCATGCCCATATGGGATGGCGGTGCTTCTGGCCAGGGCGTTAACCTGCTGCAACACAGTGCCGGCCCCTCCTTCCCTGTTTTAATAAACACCTCCAAAGTCAATAGCAAGTATTAATCTCAAAAGAGTAAGAAGAAGCTGTTTAAAACCCAGCTCTGTGTGTGTGCACGTGCAGGTGCGCAGACACACTTTGGGATATAGAAAGGTGGAGAGAAGTTTATTGTAAATGGAATTTTAGGAACATAGGCAGCAGGGTCTCTATGGCATCCACAGGGGCATCCAAGCCCAGTGCTCCTCTGGGACACTCAGCCCTGGCAGCCACCACAGAAGGAGGAGAAGGCCTGTTCCTGTGAGCGTCCCCTCTGCGTGCCTGGGACAGACGGGCAGTCAGAACACTGTGCATGGCTGAGGCTTGGCTTCGCTTTTTTTTTCTTTCTTCTCCTTTTTTTTTTTTTTGACAGGCAGAGTGGACAGTGAAAGAGACAGAGAGAAAGGTCTTCCTTTTCCATTGGTTCACCCTCTAATGGCCGCTGCGGCCGGCGCATCTCGCTGATCCGAAGCCAGGAGCCAGGTACCTCTCCTGGTCTCCCATGCGGGTGCAGGGCCCAAGCACTTGGGCTATCCTCCACTGCCTTCCAGGGCCAGAGCAGAGAGCTGGCCTGGAAGAGGGGCAACCGGGACAGAATCCGGCACCCCGACCGGGACTAGAACCCGGTGTACCGGCGCCACAAGGTGGAGGATTAGCCTATTGAGCCGGCTTTTTTTTTTTTTTTTTAAAGAGTATTTTATTTATTTGAGTGACGGGGAGAGAGGCAGAGACAAAGGTCTTCCATCTGCTGGTTCACTCCCCAAATGGCCACAATGGTCAGGGCTGGGCCAGGCCAAAGCCAGAATCCAGGAACCCCATGCAGGTCTCCCATGCTTCCATGCAGGTGGCAGGGACCCAAGTACTTGGGCCATCCTCCACTGCCTCCCCAGGGTCAGCAGGATTCAAACCAGCCCTCTAATGTGGGATACAGGAGTGGCAAGCTGCGGCCTAACCCACTATTCCACCTTGCTTCTCGTCTAAAAGGCCATTTACTCCTAGTTTTGCAAATAGATATTTACCTCTTACACAAATAAAACTGAAGTTGTTGTCCTGATGTTCCTTAAAGCTGTATATCCTACACCATCAGGGTCAGGGTCAGGGGCCGGGGCCAGAGCCCCTGCGAGCCCCCTGTGGTCATGGATGCAGCCTCTGCACCCAGCTCTCGCACCCACTCCTCAGCCACACTCTGCCTCTTTCCCCGCTGACTCCTGCCACCCACCAGGCTGGCCTCCAGAGTGAACGGCTACGTGGAGGCTCTGAGCTCGAGGCTGCTGACCCCTTTGATTGCTTGTGCCCAGTTCCCTCCAGCTCTGCACCCTCAGAGCCCTTTGCTCTGCCTTCCCTTGTGCTAACTCTTGCTTTATCACCTAGCTAACCCCGCTCATCATGCAGGAAGAGCTCCATGTCAATACCACTCTGCCTGGGGTTGGGCGCACCTCAGGCTCAGCGTGCTCTTACGTACTGGTTCCATTACCTGCTTGCCTTACTCCTAGCCAAGGTGCCACAGACTGGGCCTGGTCTGCATCTCCATGTCCTAGCACCTGGCACAGTGTCTGTGGCTCAGTGAGGATTCACTGGGTGAATGGATTGATGAGGGGAGAAGCAGGGAGGTGAGGAGCCCAGACAGGCGGGAGTAGCTGTCGGGATCTCTCTCTCTCTCTCTCTCTCTCTCTCTCTCACACACACACACACACACAGGAGAAGATTCAAACACCTGAGCCCTTTGCCCAAGGCACATCAAGGGTTGGGCCTCAGGGACCGAAACACCTGCTCCTCTGCCCCTCCTACCTGGAGCCCTCAGTGCCGAGCCCGTGCCTCCTGCTGAGGGTGGAGTCCCATATGGCCAGCACCTGCAAGGGGACAGCTGAGGGGACCTTCCTCCCGTCCTGTCTGCACAGCAGGACCTTCCCTGGACTTGTGCCCATTCCCTCTCTCTGTTCATGCTGACCTGGTAGTTAGCCAAGACAGGGCCTGGAAGCCATCTGAACAGATGTGTGACAATGTCTTGAAACCCTGAACCGGTACATGCGGGTTCTGTAAACTACTTCCCCCCAACACACACACACACACACACATACACAGAGCATCTTGTTTTATCACCAATGAGATGATTTTTTTTATTGTAAGTAACAGAAAACCCAGGGGAAGAGAGGCTAGACAACACAAGACACTCCCATCATTAACAGAATGTGATCTGCTTGTCAGGGTGCCAGGGCTGCAGGCATTGTTGGATCCAGATTCTGGCTCCACCTCTCTGCCCGAGTATTGGCCTCACGCTCAGACTTGCAGCCCTGCTGCTTACAGACGGCTTGTAGCTGTAGCCAGCGGTTCCCGAGTTACTCCTGGATGTGACACAGCGTGCACTCGGCCCCTGTCAGTCCTGAGCTTCGTATTTGGCTGCACCAACTGATGTCACTGCTCACACGTGCCTGCTGTGTAGGTTCATTGCTATCAGGGTTGGAACAAAGACATAAGCCTCAGCCATTCTCACCCACTGCCCAAAAGATAGATAAAAATCGGACGTTATTCCTTGTCCCTCAACATCAATTCAGTCTTGTACACTATTGTCTTTATACCCTACCCCTGCATTCTTCTCCAGGTTTGGAAGCCCCGGTGGCCACTTGAAAGCCTCCACCTGCTGCCCCCTATCCCCACCCCCACCCCAGCCCTGCTAAGATATAAACAGCCTGGCCTGCTGGGGTGGCCTCCTGCTGTGTGCTCCCTCAGTGTGCACGCTGGCGGTTGCTCACCCACCTCTGCAGATTTATTTTCTCTGAATAAATTCGGCCTGGCTGCAAGTTCGTAGCCTTCCTCCTCTGTTCTGCATCTGTTTTCCTTACATTTTGGTGCCCTGGGTGAGGAGGCACCAATCTACACTCTTTTTTTTTTTTTTTTTTTTTTTTAAGATTTACTTATTTAAAAGTCAGAGTTACACAGAGAGAAGAAGAGGCAGAGAGAGAAAGATAGAGAGAGAGAGAGAGAGGTCTTCCATCCATTGGTTCATGCCCCAATTGGGGACTTGGGCCATCTTCTACTGCTTTCCCAGGCCATAGCAGAGAGCTGGATCAGAAGTGCAGCAGCCGGGACTCGATCCGGTGCCCGTATGGGATGCTGGCACTGCAGGCGGCGGCTTCACCCGCTATGCCCCAGCGCCGGCCCCCGTGCACTCTTCCTTACAATGAGCACAGTGCTCAGCAGGTCCCGTGTAAATACTGGGATGGGAAATGGCAGGTCTGTGTCTCCCCACAGTTCCATCTGTGCAAACGAGCCTGAAGGCCCCCGCCCTTCCATTTCACAGAGCCATGAATGACACAGGGCCCAGGGCCCAGGTCTGCAGGGTCCCCAGGGGAGGACAGCTATAGCCTAACACCCATCTTGCTAATAGCACCACCAGCAGCTCAGCAGACTTCTAGGGATTCACAGAAGCAGCCCTTTGCATGCTCCACCTTGCTAAGGGACTTGGCCTTCTCCCCTCCCTTGGGGGGCAAAACACGACTGAAAATACAACTGCCCTGAAGGCCTGTCACATGGTGTCATCAGCTGTGTCTCCCTAAAGGTCACACCTTGAGGCCTTAGCCCCCAATGTGACTATTCCAGGGTACTTGATAAAGTTCACGCAACATGGAATTAAAAGCATAAGTTTATCTTGGCACAAAAAAATGTTTGAAATCCATGCAGTTTTCTCATAATACTGATTTTCTATGAACTTTCCGAAGATGTCTCATATGTTAAAGAGGCAGTGAGGGTTAAATGAGGGCATAGGCTAGACTCTGACCTAATAGTACCAATGGCTTTAGGAGAAGAGATAGAAGAAAGGGCCCTCGTCGTGGGTCCAGACTGCTCCGCTTCCAATCCAGTTCCCTGCTAATGCACCCAAGACAGCAGCAGAAGGTGGCCGGAGTACTTAGGCCCCTGCCACCCATGTGGGAGACACAGGTGGAGTTCCTGGCTCCTGGCTTCTTCCT
Organism: Lepus europaeus; assembly: GCF_033115175.1. Lineage (NCBI taxonomy): Eukaryota > Metazoa > Chordata > Mammalia > Lagomorpha > Leporidae > Lepus > Lepus europaeus. The sequence goes on from NC_084830.1 coordinate 40,595,337, forward strand.
GGTCCAGCCCAGACATTTGAAGAATGAGCCCAGAAGATAGAAGATATCTCTTTATCACTCTTTCAAGTAGATTAAATAAATATTCAAAAAAAAAGAAAAAAAGGAAAGAAAGAAAGAAAAGGATGGGCCACCAGGCAGGGATGTGCTTGCTCCAGGACCAGGCTGTGCAAGGACACAGTGAGGAGGGGGACTCAGGGGAAACCCAAGCAGCCGCTGCCTTGACCGTGGCTTCCAGCCTGCAGAACTGTGAGGAGTAACTCAGGTTTCAGCCACCTGGTCTGTGGTCTTGCGTCATGACAGCCTGTGCTGGCTGAGACCCGACCTCCGCAGGACAGCCTGCCAGCTGCTAGGAGATGGCGGGCCTTTAGCAATCAGCAAGCACTCCAAGGCCAGCCAGCCTGATCCTGGGACTCGCCCATCACCCTGGGCTAACTCCCATCCCTGAGACAGCCCTGAATACGAGGTGGAGAAGAGGTGTGTGCCCTTGGCTCCGGCACAGGCTGCTGCTCAGCCGATCCCAGGGGCAAATGCTTTTAGTAGCAATTGTATGGCAGAGTGCCGCTTGCTTGGTTTTTTAAACAGAATAGTACTTCCCTAGCTTCAACTCACCTCACCTCACCCCTCACCCCCCACACACAAGAGCACCCACACAGTCTGGGCTTGGGGTTCTCCAAACACCACATGGCTTGGAAATAGAGCAGTGCGTAGATTCTGCTGTGAACGGTATTTCTTGCCAAACTGGGATCTGCATCTCCACATCGCCCCTCCCCAGTATTGTCTCATGCAAATGAGGTCTTTCCCAGAAACCTTTGCTTCCCCATTGTATTTACCGAACACATTTAACCTATATGGGGAAAATATGTGCTAATTTCATATCCAGCGCAGGTTTCACATCTCTCCCCAGAGCAGTTTTTAAAATTCATTACTGAGCATCACAGCTCCTTAGACACAAATGTGCATGGTTAACTGGATGTTTCTCAGGCCACTTCTATTGCCACTGTGCTGAATGGGTGGCACCTGGTTCAGCCCACACAGCCCTGGGCAGCAGCTGGCTCGTGAGGAATCTGCTGGTGTGGCGACCAGGGCGCTGGCAGCACCTCCATGCCCTTTACAGGGAACTCTTTTGTCTTTGCTGAGTGATCCCCAGCAGGATTCAAAAAGGCTCCCTCCCCACACCTGAAATTCTTGGTTCCTGTTTCTCGTGCAGGAAGCTGGGCTGCTGGCTTTGGTTCAGGCCGAGCCTCAGCTCCCGGCCCTGCACGTGCTGGTGTCCACAGACCTGGCGCAAAGCCCGCTGCTGCCATGCAGCCGGGAGTCCGCGGGCTGCCGGTCCCCAGGGATCGGGTGTGTGTCCGGCCACACCGGGACGCGCTGGAGGCAGACCTTGCTGGAAACTTGCAGAAAGATCTTCCTGGCACGGGGGTCCACCCAGAGGGCGTGCGTCCATCGTGCACTGCTTTTCCCCCTCTGCCTGCAGTGGCAACAGGAAATTGGCACGCAGAGGGGAAACACCCCAGGGAAGTCAGCACAAATTACAAACATTGCAAAGCAGAACCTTTTCCCTCCAGCTTCCCCTCACCCTAGGAGGACACACTTGGAATACACCACTGGAAATAGCCCTCCTTTCATATGTATATACACACACATAAAAGATTATTATTTATTTGACAGGCAGAGTTACAGAGAGTGAGAGGGAGAAATCTTCCATCCACTGGTTCACTCTCCAAATGGCCACAGTTGTCAGGGCTGGGCCAGTCCAAACCCAGGAGCCAGGAGCTTCCTCCAGGTCTCTCACATGGGTGGCAGGGGCCCATGCACTTGGTTCATCTTTAGTTGCTTTCCCAGGCCATTAGCAGTGAGCTGGATAGGAAGTGGAGCAGCTGGGACTCAATCTGTTGTCCAGATGGGATGCTGGCTCTGCAGGTGGTGGCTTTACCCACCAACCACAACGCCAGCCCCTGGAAATAACCCTTTTAAAGACCCTTCACAGGAGACAGCGGCCTGGGCCTTAGAATCTTTTCCATCCCCATTGCCATCCCTCCCCCCTCTCCCCCAGTCATGTTCTGGAGGCTCCTGGCGCCCAGCGGGAGCAGAGCAAATGCGCCCACGCAGCAACCTCTCTGGAAGGATGTCTGTCCTTTGCCGTCCTCACTGACTGCCAGGTCTCCCCTGGGGGTGGCAGGGACCCAGGTCCTTGAGCCTCACCTGCTACCTGTCAGGGTGCATAACAGCAGGAAGCTTTGATCAGGAGGCCAGGACTCTGGTGTGGGACACAGCCGTCCCCAGCTGTATCTTATCTGTGTTTATAATAAGCTCCCCGGGTGTCTGTGGCTGGGCCAGCCCCACCCCAGCCCCGCGGCTGAGCTAGCCATGGGCAAGCACTACAAACACCTGGGTGAACCCAGCCAGGTGAGGCTGGGGGGGACAGGCGACACCTGAGTGCTTCTGTGCCGTCTGCCTTCAGCCCACACCGCACACGCGTGTCTGGTGACTTTCCTGATTACCCAGGGACACCACGGCTGGCTTGAGGCACAGAGGGGATGGACTGATTAACCGCCCATGAAAAGCTGCATTGCACATCGTGTTCTAATTTGTCATTTTCAGCGGAGGAGGCAGGAGGCTGCCAGGTGAGCTCCTGCTCCCCACGCCCCCACGCGAGGTCAGGCACCATGGCTTCCTGGTGACTCAGCCTGCGTGGGGGCCGTGCGGGTGTCCCCGGTCTGGGGGCTCCTAAACCTGAGACTGCAAATGAGTCACCTGCGAAGCTTAACAAGCAGATTCCTGGGCCCCTGCCCGGGTTCCCATTTGCTTCCAGGGGGTCCAGGAATCCCTGCGTTTAACAAGCTCCCAGCTGACTTTACTGGAGCTGGTTTCGCCCATGCCTCCAAGGGTTTCAAGCCGCGTCTGGTCTCCCAGGGTGTTGCCTTCCCAGCAGGATTGCTCGGGAGGAACGATGAACCCACTCTTTCCTCCCTCTTTTTAAAACTAAATACTGCATTTCAGAAATCAAACCAGGCATGGCTGCAGAGGAGAGAGCGCCAGGGGCCACGGGGCCGGCCACACTTGCCCTCCAAAAGCCAGCAGACGGTGAGCGAGTGCCGAGGGGACACCCAAGCAGGCAGTCGGAGCAGACAGGCGCCCCCTCTCCCCCAGCGGCGCTCATTCTAGGGATTTGTTTTGAGGGAGTGTAATCACCAAATTAGACGTTTTTAGAGACCAAAATTACCTACACCATTCTTTTGCCCCCAGAACTCAGTCTCCCCTCCCCAGAGGGCTAAGCTGCTTGGCTTCCGGGGCCGGGGGTGTCTGGAGGAGCCCATTGTACCTGCATTAGGGAGCGGGTTTGAGCGATAAAGGCCGGGCGTGACTTCTGTGCACACCCCGGCCAAGCTTGGGACCTGCGAGCCCCATCCATATCCGTATGTCGGGGGTAAACAGGACCACGACAAAGTGACGAGCTGTATTCCCTACTATTGGAAATGCATTGACATCACTGCCGAAACGGCCAAGGTGGGGAGGTCTCTCAGCCTCGCGGCCGGGTAAGGAGAAGCTGTTTTCCCGCAGCTCCGGGGCCGGCTCTGGCAGCCGAGGTGCAGCTGGGCTGTGCTCCCGGGTCCGAAGCAGATCCGCCCCCACCCCCGCGGCCCGGGAGCCAGGCGCCGCCTCCCCCGCAGGGCTTTCGTCTTGCTTTGTTGCATAACCGCCCAAGTCATTATGATCATAATAGTCTTTGTGAGTGCGATTTTCCCAGTCAGGAGCCCAGGAAAAGGAGAAAAATGCCTTGCTGGAATATTTTGAGATCGGAAAAATAAAAGGTGCGGGGTAAACCTGCAGCGTTAATAAGCGCGGGGCGGGCTTGTGGGAGGGGCGAGAGGCAGCCGGCGGGATGAGGAACCCCGGGCCTGGGGGAGACGCCCACCTCCGCCCCCGGGCGGTGGAGCCTTTCCCGCAGCGCCGAGTGGTGGGGTGGGGCTGCTTCCTGCCCTGGGGACCCGGGCTCTGTGCAGCTGGGAGATCCCGCCGCCTCCACTCAGAGCCCCAGCCGTGCCGCGGGCCTCTATTGCTTCATCTGGAAATGGGGTTAAAATACCGCGTCACGTCGGGCACCTCGGAGAAGTAAATGAGAGCACGTGTGTGCTGGGGCTCGGGCCTGGCAGAGCAGGCGGTTCTTGCTGTCTTTAGACACACAGCGCAGTCGTATGGAATTTCCAGATTATTCTTCCATTGAAAACATCGTCCCGGGGGTGGGATGCTTGTGTCCCGTCTTAGAGGACCTGGGTTCGAGTCGCTGCTCTGGCCTCTGATTCTCCTTCCCCGCTGTTGTGGGCCCTGGGAGGCGGCAGGTGATGGTTCAAGTAGTTGGGTGCCTGCTACTCTGCTGGAGACCTGGATTGAGTTACTGGGGCCCCAGGCTGGCTGAGCCCAGGCTGTTAGGGGCACCTGGGGAGTGAACCGGTGGGTGGGAGCCTTACCTCTGTCTAAACAAAACTTCAGCACCTGCGGAGCACTCGGAAGTCAGCGCTGCAATTCGGTGCTTAGTCAGAAAACCATCAGGACACCTTGGGAAAAAAGACCAAGATCTTTCACTTCTGCTTTCCTATGGTGCTCATGGTTAAATCTGGACAAAGCTTGTGAACCAGTGGGTGAGTCCAAAGCCAGGAGAGGGAACTGTCACCATAATAATTATGGGTGTCTTGTCTTTTTTTTTTTTTTTTTTTTTAAGGTTTTTAAAAGTTTGTTTGAAAGGCAGAGAGAGAGAGGTCTTCCATCCACTGGTTCACTCCCCAAATGGCTACAATGGACAGAGCTGGGCTGATATGAAGCCAGGAGCTTCTTCTAGGTCTCCCACATGGGTGCAGGAGCCCAAGGACTTGGGCCATCTTCTACTGCTTTCCCAGGCCACAGTAGAGAGCTGGATCGGAAGTGGGGCAGCCGACACTTGAACCGGCGCCCATATGGGATGCTGGCATTGCAGGTTGGGGCTTTAACTTGCTATGCCACAGTGTCAGCCTCTTGGACATCCTTTAAAATATATATATATATATATATATTTGAAAGGTAAAACTGTTGGTGGATATGGGTGGGGTTCTTGGCTTCTCGCAGGAAAGAATTCAGCCAGGAGACAGGAATGGGAAGCAAGGTAGCAAGGTTTAGTGGGGTAGGGCACCCACCAGAACGGATGGGTCCCTCTCCAGACAGAATCTAAGAGTGCCCAGTCACTCAGACTGCAGAAAGCAAGGTTCCAGGATTTAATGGAGAGAATGCACCTGGCAGGCCAGGCTGGCAGCTCAGGAGAGAGCTGAGTGTTGACCACGATGTCCGTATTCAGACCGGGGCTTATAAAGGAAAGGGGTCCGGTTCTTCCCGCCATTCCTCCTCCCCTCTTCCTCCTCCAGGACAAAGGACGTGCTGAGTGTGATTCGGGTAAAATTCCTCCCAAGGTTTCCCTGCTCAGTGCTGTCAGACTGAGGAGCCCACCTGGCATGGGCAGAGGAGCTTTCCCCAGGGAGCCTGCCTTGGGGGAAGGCTGTGAGGTTTTATCACCCGTTGTTGTCAGGCCGGGTACCCATCTGGTGCTGAGTAGAAAGGATTCTCCCAGGGGAGCTTTCCCTGGGGGGGAGGCTGAGACCACCTGTACAGTTACTGGGGTCTGGGCAAGACTTTATAGCGTAAGTGCTGGGCAGCTTCCAAGGTGAGCTTCCTAGACTGCTACTTTTGCTTTCCTCAGCGCCCCTCCCCCCAATATGCTAACTTCTAACTTTCCACCTAACAATTACAGAGAGGCAGATCTTCCATTCATCAGTTCACTCCTGAAATGGCCACAGTCTGCATCCTGGGACTCCAACAGGGTCTCCCATGTGGGTGCAGGGGCCCAAGCACTCGAGCCATCTTCTGCTGCTTTTCCAGGCGAGTTAGCAGGGAGCTGGTTTGGAAGTGGAGCAGATTATATGGGATGCTAGCACCGCAGGTGGCACTTGGCCGCCTGTGCCATGGTGCCACTGGGACATTCTGCATTGCCATCTATTAGGGGTTGAGTTGGCTGCCCCAAAAGATAAGAGGGGAGGCTTCAAGAAGTTCACGGACAGGGAGTAAAACTCGGGGTGCCCCTCACACGTTCAGGGCCTGATTGCCAATGACTGAGAATGTGATTTTGGGGCCATAGGGTCTTCCCAGGGGTAATCAGGTTACCACGAGGCCATTGCACTGGACCCTGATTCTACCTGACTGATGGAAAGGGGAAATGCAGACCCAGAGGGCAGAGGACGTGAACTCTCACAGGGAGAGCGCCAGTGAGGATGGAGGGGTGGAGTGGGGCGTTGCCAGCCGCCCTGCCAGAGACAGCCCGTGAACCTCCAAAGCAGGGGACAACACCAGGGAGCAAAGCCCTCCCCCGACCTTGACCTCACACTCCCAGCCTCCAGAGCTGAGGATAATTTCCCCTGGGCTTCAGCCACCCAGTCTGTGTTCCTCTGTCACAGTGGCCCTAGGACGCACGCGCTGTCCTTCTCCTTGGAGCGCGAACTTGGCTGAGATGGGCAAGGAAAGAAGGCTTGGGAACTGGGGCAAGGCAGGGTGAGGACACAGGAGGAGACCATTTCACTGGGAGATGCACAAACACACCAGGTCTCTCCTAAACCAGTGGTTTCCAAATGATGATCCTGCCATCTCGGTATTCCCGGGAGAATTCTGTACCCTTTGCCTTCAATTCACATTTCCTTCCTCTATGGTAATTATTCTTCCACCCACTGGTTCACTCTCCAAATGGCCACAGTGGTTGGAACTGCACCGATCTGAAGCCAGGAGCTTCTTCCTGGTCTCCCACATGGGTGTAGGGGCCCTAGAACTTGAGCCATCTTCCACTGCTTTCCCAGGCTGTTAGCAGAGAGCTGGCTTGGAAGTGGAGCAGCCAGGACTGTAACTGGGATGCCAGAACAGCTGGTGTAGGCTTAGCCTACTTCAGCACTGCGCCCGGCCCCACTAATATGGTCTTGAAGTCTCAGTCTGGAGAGTGCCTGAAATCAAGACAGCCTGGGGCCAGCGTTGTGGCATGGAGGGTGATGCCACCACTTGTGATGCCAGAATCTCACATGGGCACTGGTTCATGTCCCCGCTGCTCCACTTCTGATCCAGCTCTGTGCTAACGGCGTGGGAAAAGCTGCAGAAGATGGTCCAAGTGCTTGGGCCCCTGTACTCATGTAGGAGACCCAGACTAAGCTCCTGGAGGGGGAGAGGATGTGTAAAAGGATGTCTGTATAAGGTCCCCGGGTATTGTCCCTAACGCTTCTGCCTGGGTGTGTGGAGTGGGCAGTTCAAAGAAACGCCTCTGAAGAAGGAAACGTATGTGGTGATTCTGGGTTTGGCTATTAGGGCTGCGGGTTTGTAAGGATAACTTCCGTTGCAAGTCCCCAAAGGATGGTTTTTCTTTGTATCAAGGCTTTAGGGGCGGGGCCAGGGGGCGGGTAGCAGCACTGTCAGGTCTGCACCAGGCTGGGGGTGGGGCTGGGACACCTCATGCGGTAACCCAGTTCACCTGCAGCCACTTCAGAGACTTCCCTGATGGTCGCAGTCGCTATTGTATTTGCAAAGATGAACTTCTTCCTGGCCTGGCCCGTGGGCACCCATGGAGCCCAGCTTGTGCAGCCACGGTGGTTTTTTGGCACAACCCGTGTCCCTTCTTTGCTCTACTGTCTGGGTAGCAAGGACCCCAGAGAGGACATACGCTGATTTTTGAGTGGGTGGGCTGAAGGACAAGCAGGCTCTATGAGTGTCACAGACAGCCACATGGCGAGGGGTGTGTGTCACAAGGTGAAAGGGAATGGGTGCAGCTGGTTTCCACTCACTGTGTCAGGCCTACAACTGCGTGCAGTTTTTTACAGATACGAGTGCGGTGGGTGCCATTATTGTTTTCTTGTTACCGACAAGGAAACTAATGCACAGAGAAGTTAAGCAGCGTTCCCAAGGCCACACAGCTAGCAAATGGCAGAGCTGGGGTTCAAACCTAAGGAATGAGATTTCATAGTCTTGTCTCCATAAGGGTTCTCACACACACACACACACACACTCAGATGTTTCCTATCACAGTTTAACATGGTGGAGACCAACACATCATCAGCCTTATGGAGAGAGATAAACCTCATTCATTCAGTTAGCACGTGTTTGTTAAGTATATACTACGTGCTTCCACCACCTTCCTGAGACTACGCGGAGTAGGAATGTCATAGCGCTACCCTCTTAAAAACATTCAGCTCTGGGCCTATTCATTCATTAAAACTGACTCCGTGTACCAGGGAGCTGAACCATCAGTGGTGAATAAGAAGCCCATCCTGGCAAATAGCCCATCTGGTCATGTTGATGTTTACTATAATCTGGGTGCTCCTTGATTAGCTATTGTATTCATCATGATCACTGTTAGCCACTAGAAGAGTATGCTAGTGATTCAATTTTTTTTTTTTTTTTTTGGACAGGAAGAGTGGACAGAGAGAGAGACAAAGAGAAAGGTCTTCCTTTACCGTTGGTTCACCCCACAATGGCCGCTGCGGCCGGTGCACTGCACTGATCCGAAGCCAGGGGCCAGGTGCTTCTCCTGGTCTCCCATGCGGGTGCAGGGCCCAACGACCTGGGCCATCCTCCACTGCCCTCCTGGGCCACAGCAGAGAGCTGGACTGGAAGACGAGTGACCGGGACAGAATCCGGAGCCCCGACCAGGACTAGAACCGAGTGTGCCGGTGCTGCAGCCAGAGGATTAGCCTAGTGAGCTGCCGCGCCGGCCAATGATTCAATTTTTTAAGGATTTTACTTTTAGTTATTTGAAAGGCAGAGTTAGGTAGATCTTACATTCGTTGGTTCGCTCCCCTAGTAGCTGCATGTGCCGGGGCGGGGCCAGGCTGAAGCCAGGAGTAAGGAGCTTCTTCCGCGTCTTCCACATGAGTGCAGGGGCCCAAGCACTTGGGCTATCTTCCACTGCTTTCCCAGGCCATAGCAGAGAGCTGGATCAGAAGTGGAGCAGCTGGGACTAGAACAGGTACCCATATGGGATGCCGGCATTGCAGATGCTGGCTTTACCCACTACACCACAGCACCGGCTCTGTGATTCAATTTTTGAAACAAAAGTTCTCTACTACTCTTCAAGCCCTTAGAGCAGTTCAGCTGAAGGGTGTCCTGAAGTTGGTGTGCGGGCTGTCAAGGCTGACAGCATTTGCAGTCCGTCTACAGGGGAGCCGGGTCTTCATTGATGCTGTGAAGCAGAAAAACAACACAGGAGGAAACCCTGATGCCGAGGCTGATCTAAACCTTTTAAACTTTGCGTGTTTATTAGAATAGCCTCGTTGGCTTTGCTCTTGCACTATCCTAAGTGGTAAACATTGCCATTTAAAATTGTAAAACAGATAGAAGAACACATCCCTGTCTGTGTAAAATTGCTTCTGAATAAAGTTTTGATAAAAGATGAAGAGGATAAAAGGTTGGCAGCCCATAGGACCAGACCACTACTGGCTCCTGGTGAGGGTGGAGCCCATTGCCCCCACCCTCCGGTTGTGGGCTTGGATCAGTCTTGGGAGAGTTCCTGCTGGTCATTGTGCCACCTGCCCTGGAGCTCTCTGGGACCAGAGGTCAGGCCGTGGGACTCTCCCCCCCCCCCCCCCGCCCCCCATTCTGTCCCTCTCCAGGAGGCTGGGCTGGGCTTCTGAAAAAATCTGATTCCAGGACAAGTGTTTGGTACAATGGTGGAGACACCACTTTGGGGCCTGGCATTGTGGTGTAGCAGGGGAAGCCCATATGGGCACTGGTTCGAGTCCCAGCTGCTCCACTTCCTTTTTTTTTTTTTTTTTTTTTGACAGGCAGAGTGGACAGTGAGAGAGAGAGAAAGGTCTTCCTTTGCCATTGGTTCACCCTCCAATGGCCGCCGCAGCCGGTGCACCGTGCTGATCCGAAGGCAGGAGCCAGGTGCTTCTCCTGGTCTCCCATGTGGGTGCAGGGCCCAAGCACTTGGGCCATCCTCCACTGCACTCCCTGGCCACATCAGAGAGCTGGCCTGGAAGAGGGGCAACCGGGACAGAATCCGGAGCCCTGACCAGGACTAGAACCCGGTGTGCCGGCGCTGCTGCTCCACTTCCAATCCAGGTCCCTGCTAATGTACCTGGGAAAGCCTCAGATGATGGCCCAACTGCTTGGGCCCCTGCATTCATGTGGGAGACCTGGATAAAGCTCCTGGCTTCTGGTTTCAGCCTGTCCCAGCCTCACCTGGTGCAGCCATTTGGAGAGTGAACCTTTCTCTGTAATTCTGCCTCTCAAATAAATAAACAAATCATAAAAGGAAAAAAAAAATACCACTTTGGATACCTACGTCCCATATTGGAGTGCCTGGGTTTGAGTCCTGGTTCTGCTCCCAACCTTGGTTTCCTGCAAATGTGCACCTTGGGAGGCAGCAGGTGATGGCTCAAGCGCTTGGCTCCCTGCAGTCCATGAGGGAGACCTAGACTGAGCTCCTGGCTTCTGACTTCAGCTTTTCTGCTTTGCAAATAAAAACAAAAATACAGAAGAGCCTGATTCAGCTGAGTTTGTGGCATCGAAAAGCATCCTCCTGGAAGTTCTCTGCTGTGACGTGGTTCTCGGAAAAACACAAGCGCTTCTCTCCGCAGGAAGTCCTCAGCCTCCGTGAGATTTCCCACTCTTGATGAGAAGCACAATGCCTCCATAGACAGGAGCCCAGTGGCCCAGCCAGCACGGCACAGACCCCCCCACCCCCTTATCAGCATGGCACAGGGAACAGCTTCTCTTTGTGAGACTGATTTTACAAATGGCTTACTTTCTTTCTTACATACTTAATCCATGTTCATTGCAGATGAACGAGAAAGCATAGATACAGGGGTAAAAGATGGAACATTCAGAATTGAAATACCCAGATAAAGACGATGTAGCCCTTTTGGGCCCATCCTCTGCAGCCAAGGTCAGGGAACGTATGTTGCAGGCTGTGTAGGTCAAGAGGTAAGACTGGGGTGATAGGTACTTAACAACAACGGACAATACGTATCTCTACACATTTCCTACTGACAAAATTCAACATGTAATAATAAAGCACAATTTTTAAAATACTGGTCTAATAGGAAGAAGGAAATTTTTTTTGGAAAATGACACTTTTTAAAAAAGATATTTATTTAAAGTCAGAAAGAGGAGAGGCAGAGAGAGAGAGAGGTCTTCCAACTGCTGGTTCACTCCCCAATTGGCTGCAATGGCCAAAGCTGTGCTGATCTGAAGCCAGGAGCTTCTTCTGGGTCTCCCTCGTGGGTGTAGGGGCCCAAGGACCTGGACCATCTTCCACTGCTTTCCCAGGCCACAGCAGAGAGCTGGATTGAAGTGGAGCAGCTGGGACTTGAACTGGCGCCCATTTAAGATGCCAGCACTGCAGGCAGCGACTTTACCTGCTATGCCACAGCGCCAGGCCCTGGAAGATAACACTTTAATTGGAGTTCAGAATTAGTGTGCCTGATCATGAAACTGTTGCAGGAAAAGGCGTTTGGAGCAGCTTAAGATGTTACTTGGGGCCGGCGCCGTGGCTCAACAGGCTAATCCTCCACCTTGCGGCGCCGGCACACCTGGTTCTAGTCCCGGTCGGGGCACCGGATTCTGTCCCGGTTGCCCCTCTTCCAGGCCATCTCTCTGCTGTGGCCCGGGAGGGCAGTGGAGGATGGCCCAGGTGCTTGGGCCCTGCACCCGATGGGAGACCAGGGTAAGCACCTGGCTCCTGCCTTCGGATCAGCGTGGTGCGCCGGCCGCGGCAGCCATTGGAGGGTGAACCAATGGCAAAGGAAGACCTTTCTCTCTGTCTCTCTTTCTCACTGTCCACTCTGCCTGTCAAAAAAAAAAAAAAATGTTACTTGGGATAGCTGCTAGTGGCCACCCTGGGAGGCAGCAGGTGATGGCTCAAGCACTCGGCTCCCTGCCGCCCACTTGGGAGACCCAGATTGCGGTCAAGACTCCTGGCTTCAGCTGTGGCAGGCATTTGGGGAGTGAACCAACAGGTGGAAGGGCTCTCTCTCTGTCTTTAAAATTAAAAAAAAAAAAGAGAGAGAGAGAGAAATAATTGTAGGGGCTGGCGCTGTGGTGTAGCGAGTAAAGCTCCTGCCTACAGTGCTGGCATCCTTTATGGGTGCCAGTTCTAGTCCTGGCTGCTCCACTTCTTATCCAGCTCTCTGCTGTGGCCTGGGAAGGTAGTGGAGGATGGTCCAAGTCCTTGGGCCCCTGCATCCATGGAAGAAGCTCCTGGCTATGGATCAGCAAAGCTCTGGCCATTGTGGCCAACTTGGGAGTGAATCGGCGGATGGGAGACCTCTCTCTCTCTCTGTGTCTCTCTCTCTCTCTCTCTGTGTGATGCTGACTTTCAAGTAAATACATAAATTTTTAAAAAAAAAATGTAAATGACCATCTGTTAAATTCAATCTGTAATAAAAAATAACGGTTTAAGAATTTTATCTTTCAAAGTATCTCTTGTCACAGAGAGGTACTGGTATATACTGCTAGCTACCCACGGGCACTCAGCAGCCTTTATTACACTCGGGGTCTATTGTGGATTCAACTTGGTGTGGATCAGAGATTATTCAAGAAGAGAACTGTACTAGGGGCCAGCGCTGTGGCTCACTAGGTTAATCCTCCACCTGCGGCGCCAGCATCCCAGATGAGCACTGGGTTCTAGTCCAGCTCTCTGCTGTGGCCCGGGAGGGCTGTGGAGGATGGCCCAAGTGCTTGGGCCCTGCACCCGCATGGGAGACCAGGAGAAGCACCTGGCTCCTGGCTTAGGATCGGAGTAGTTCTGTAGCGGCCATTTGTGGGGGTGAACCAATGGAGGGAAGACCTCTCTCTCTTTCTCTCTCACTGTCTATCTGTCAAATAATAATAATAAAAATTTTAAAAATTTTCCAAAAAAAGAGAACTGTACTGAACATAGACAGGTGTTTTTCTTGTCACTGCTTCCTAGACAATACAGTATAACAACTATTTGATGGCGTTCACCCTGTGTTAGGTAGGATAACTGATCTAGAGATGATTTAAAGTGTGTGTGAGCCCTGTGTAGGTTATGTGCACGTTCTGTGCTGTTTTATGCCAGGAACTCTGGATTTGGGTTTGCTCGGGAGGGCAGGGGACTACCCCCCAGGGACACTGAGGTACAGCTGATCAGCTGTAATTAGCATCTTCATTGTACCTGTAGCTTCTCTTCTGCTTCTGTATCCTTTACCTTCCATGGCAAGGGTCATGATCTGCTCTGGGAGCCAATCTCCAAGGCTGAGCCTGAAGCCTGCTCTGCGGGGACCTCTGATTTGTAGCTGATTGGTCTGGACTTGAAGGCTGGCATCTGGAGTGGGGGCTAAGGGGCCCTCAGCCCATGGGATCTGACGCTGCTCCAGGCACATAGTGCTAGGATTGAGAAAAATTGTAGGACACTCGGTTTGCCTGTCCACTAGAGAGTTGATATCTTGGGGATGGGGAACCCCAGGTCTGGTGTCAGAAGTGATGTATTCAGAATGTGTGAAATAGACATTAAAACAATTTGGCTTTGTTTTTCTTTTTTCTTTTTTTAAGATTTTATTTATTTACTTGAGAGGTAGAGTTATAGACAGAGGGAGACAGAGAGAAAGGTCTTCCATCGCTGGTTCACTCCCCAATTGGCCGCAATGGCCAGAGCTGGGCTGATCTGAAGCCAGGAGCCAGGAGCTTCTTCTCAGTCTCCCACGTGGGTGCTGGGTCCCAAGGACCTGGGCCATCTTCTACTGCTTTCCTAGGCCGCAGCAGAGAGCTGGACAGGAAGTGGAGCAGCCAGGACTTGAACCGGCACTCATATGGGATGTCAGCTCTGCAGGCAGAGGATTAACCTACTGCGCCACAGTGCTGGCCCCTTGGTTTTTCTTATTACTGGTTGAAATACAAGGTGACTGGCCCCAAACCTGTACGCGTGCATTACGTTATATGCTGGTACCACAGTCTACAAACTGACTTTATTTCTTCAAATCTGCTTTTCCCCCATTTTCTCCACCTTGAACATCTTAAGGGTGATTCTTTAAAAAACAAACATTCCTCTAGTTTCACTTAGATTTTTCTTTTTTTAAAGGCTTGTTTGTTTGAATGGTAGAGTTACAAAGAGAGACAGAGAGAAGGAGAGATCTTCCATCCACTGGTTCACTTCCCAAATGGCCACACGGGCTGGGGCTGGGCCAGGTTGAAGCCAAGAGCCTGGAACTCCATTGTGTCTCTCTCACACGGGTGGCAGGGACCTAAGTACTCGGACAATCTGCTGCTGCTTTCCCAGGCACATTAGCAGTGAGCTGATAGGAAGTGGAACAGCTGGGACCCAAACCAGCGCTCATACGGGATACCAGTGTCCCAGGCAGTGGCTTAACCTACTACTGCGCCACAAGGCTGACTTAGATCTTAAGTCAGGGAAAGTCTGCAAAGGCTCAGCCAAGTGTTCTGTTCAGAAAGCAGCGTTTAGGCCGGCGCCATGGCTTAACAGGCTAATCCTCCGCCTTGCGGCGCCGGCACACCGGGTTCTAGTCCCGGTCGGGGCGCCAGATTCTATCCCGGTTGCCCCTCTTCCAGGCCAGCTCTCTGCTATGGCCCGGGAAGGCAGTGGAGGATGGCCCAAGTCCTTGGGCCCTGCACCCGCATGGGAGACCAGGAGAAGCACCTGGCTCCTGGCTTCGGATCAGCACAATGCACCGGCCGCAGCGGCCATTGGAGGGTGAACCAACGGCAAAAAGGAAAACCTGTCTCTCTGTCTCTCTCTCTCACTATCCACTCTGCCTGTCAAAAAATAAATAAATAAAAGAAAAGAAAGCAACGTTTAATATACCTTTAACACCTGGAGGATGAATTTGTTTAAGAAAAAAAAAAAAGTGGAGTCATTCTTCCCCACTTTGAAACCATGATGGGAGACCACAAGATGAGACAGTATAATGACTCACGGTGATCTTGTGTTTGTAAAGATTTAAAATATTGTTCTTAGAGGGAGGGATCATACTTACAGGGTTAGCAATAATGTTTCATAATGAAAGTTAGAACCATAGTTCTAGTTAAGAAGATAAGCATTAGCAGCTTAAGAAAAGTAATCATAGGAGTGAGTGCTGTGGTGTACCAGGTTAAGCCACCACCTGCAATGCTGGCATCCTATATGGACACCTGATTGAGTCCCAGCTGCTCCACTTCCAATCCTGCTCCCTGCTAATGCACCTGGGAAAGCAGCAGAGGATGGCCCGAGTGCCTGGGCCCCTGCACCCGTGTGGGAGACCCGGAAGAAGCTCCTGACTTTGGTCCAGCCCAACTCCAGCCATTGCAGCTGTTTAGGGAGCGGACCAGTGGATGGAGCACCTTGCTTTCTGTGTTTCCCTCTCTCTTTGTAACCCTGCCTTTCAAATAAATCAATCAGTTTAAATAAAAGAAACCCTAAAATAGATCGCAAGGTGTGTTCATATGCTTATTGAAATTGGCATCATTCTGACTGCTGTAGGCAAAGATGGATATATTAGCCCACATAAAATTTTAAACTCCTGTCTATCATAGGAACCACCCATAAAAAATAACAACCTACTGAAATACTTGGAGAAAGAAACTGACAGGTGTTATACTTAGGATATAAAACACCCTACAAACCAAGCAGAAAAAAGATGAACCCCACATTGGGCAAAGGCAGCATACAAAAGAAAACTCAACACAGAAAAAGTGTTGACCTCTCAAGCAATGAAAGTAGCAGAAAGTAAAGCAATGGTGCAGTGTGCTGGAGGCGGCACCATCCCCACGGCTCCATCCCCACGGCTCCCCTGCTGGCTGGTTTTCTTATGGCCACCAAGCCCTATTGTGCTTCCTCCTCTGTTAGACTTGAAATCGCCCAGTCATAGTGAGCCACCTGCTTCCTGCCAGGCCCCGCCCCCGCCCTGTGCCAGCAACATACATCACATTTGTTTATAAGTTCTATTTATAAGTTCAAAACTCAAAACAGCCCAGATAACTAACAGAAAAGACTGGTTACGCAAATTATGGTACCCCTATAGAGAAGATAAAAATATATTCACGATCATACTGTAAAAAAATAGTACTGAAATGACATTTTACAATATATCCCTAAGTGAAAAAAAAACCAAAATTGTATATACAAGGGTGCTTTGAAAAGTTCGTGGAAAACGGAACTAAAAGATAAGTTTATTTTGGTGCAAAAAATTTGAGTTCCACGTGTGCTTTTTTATAATCTTCTTTTTCTGCTTTTTAAAGACTGGTGTACTAAGTATTATGTAGTTATACCACAGGTTATGTTTATATGTAATACACTATATGGTATACGGATTTTCCATGTTCCTTTCTAGAAAGAATCATTTAGTCATCTCCTTGCACATGTTCAATGCATATTCCTGTCGGCTGTGTGTGTGTGTGTGTGTGTATGTATGTAATAGAAAATGTATGTGTTGCAGATGACATGAATCTATCTATACATGCAGGAGTGTTTCTCTTACAGGTGTCAGCTGAGGTCATTCAGCCCTTTGGGACCGAAAAAAATAATAAATGGATTACATCTTCGGCCCATCTGTGGTTAGTACAATGTACATCCGGATTCCCGGGGCTCAGCTTCAGCACAACCCGAATTCTCTCTTTCACGGTCCCAGTTCAGAGCAGCTTTCCCCAGCCTCTTGCCGCCGCGAGCATGTGGTCGCCTTCCTGCCACACTAGGCGAGCTCCTGGCACTGGCTCCGCTGGGGCGGGCCCTAGCTGGGGCTGCCCTCCACTGGAGTCCCACCCTGTCTCTACCGGCCCCACCGCATCTCCTTATATGCAGCCTCCTTATATGGAGGACAGCTGAGCGCAAGGAGAAACCCTCAAGGGTCCAAGGCACCGCACCCCAGCAGCCCAAGAAGAAAGAGCCACGAAGCGATGCTAATTCCGCACCTGCCGAGGCCGAGGGGCCGACCCCTGCACTCACAGGCTGTGTGGTTTGCCGCGCGATTCATTTTTTTTTTTAAGATTCATTTATTTTTACTTGAAAGAGTTACACACACACAGAGAGAGGAAAGGTAGAGAGAAAGAGAGAGAGAGAGAGAAAGAAAGAGAGATCTTCCATCTGCTGGTTCACTCCCCAATTGGCCGCAACGGACAGAGCTGTGCCAATCGAAGCCAGGAGCCAGGAGCTTCCTCCAGGTCTCCCATGCGCATGCAGGGGCCCAAGGACTTGAGCCATCTTCTAGTGCCTTCCCAGGCCATAGCAGAGAACTGGATCGGAAGTGGAGCAGCCGGTACTCGAACCGGCGTGTGGCACGATTCTTTAAGTGCCTCAGTTTCCTTATCTACAGAATGGTGATGGCACTAATACTGGGTTGAGTTGCTGAGAATGAATGAGTTAAATATGGAAGATTATCTTGGGGCTCCGTGGAGGATGGAAGTCCCCGGAGTTACTGACTTGCACGAGGTTGCTTTGGCGCATAGTTAATGATATCAAGTGTCAACTAGTTTTTTCTCCCCAAATATGATTTATGCTGTTGCAGCCATTTGAGGAGTGAATCAGGGAATGGGAGATCTCTCTCTCCCCACCTCTTCTCTCTGCCACTCTGCCTTTCACATAAATAAATAAATCTTTCAAACTGTGCCCTCACCCGGCCCCTCCGAGGAGTGGCTACAATCAGTTGGCTTTTGAATTACGTTTATGGTTCTATCTAAACTACCAGCAGGATGTATCCCCAAGTGTAGGAGGTAAGATGATGGGCGTCCATTGTTGGCATCTTATTTTCTTTGTGCCTTTTCAAGTTTTCCACTGTGGTACACTGAGCATTTGTTGTTTTTGTAACTATGGGAAATACAAATATTTTGGGAAAGAAAGGCCTCATGGGATGGGGATGGTGCTGCCAATTGGGAGGAGCCTGCCTCCCCCCACCAAGAGTTGATTGAGCCCCCAAGGCCCTCCGGGCTCCCTGGCTCCTTGGGACTGGGTGGACCTCCGCAACTAATGACTCCCTGCTGTTTGCATCTCAGAAGAAACCTGTGGTTATTTATTGCTCTTCAGACTCGCCATTTCAGCATCTTGCAAATAAACAAAGAGAGGTTCAAGTGCATGACGCCATTGCTTCCAACAAACCAAATTGTTCTGAAATGTTCCCTTTGGAGCCCCGGATTTTAAGAGGCTTAGCCGGCTTCCTGCCCCCTAATTGCTCTATTAATTAAATCTGCTCAAGGGCTCCCAAGAGTCTAAGGCATGATCTTTGGGGCTGGCTCTGGCTGGTCTGGGCCGGTCTTCCACAGGGAGCTGCACGGAGCTTTTTTATACATGTTGCCTTCAGTTCTGTTGTGGGGCTCTCTCCTTCCAACAGGCTTTCTTCTGACCTAATTAAATGAGCGAGCTCCGGTATTTGTGCAAAATTGCACATTAAGTGGAATGATGTGAACTTGTTTTCCCTTTTCCAGTAGAGACCTGGAGCTACAGCTTTGTCCTGATTGTCTAGATTGGAGTCCTGATCTTTTCTCCATCCGTTGGTTTGTTGCTTAAAAAAACAGACTTGTAACACGTTTGTTCGTTTTTCCGAGTCTTAATTTTCTCATCTGTAAAGTGGGAATAAAAGCCTCTGTATGTTTCCTAGGAAAGCTGTTACAAATGACCACAAGCTTTAAGGCTTAAAACAACAGAATTCTATTCTCTCATGGTTCAAGAGGCCAGAATTGAGGTGTCAGCAAGGCCGAGTTCCCCCTCATGAAGTGTCATCCAATTCTGGAATTGAAAATTAAGATTTCTTGACTATATGGTTGTTGTTTTGATTTTTTTTTTAAATTTATTTATGGAGCCAACACTGTTGTAGTGGGTTAAAAAGTCCTGGCCTGCAGCACTGGCATCCCATATGAGTGGCAGTTCAAGTCCCGGCTATTCCACTTCCGATCCAGGTCCTTGCTAATGCACCTGGGAAGGCAGCGTAAGATGGCCCAAGTGCTTGAGCCCCTGCACCCATGTGAGACCTGGTAGAAGCTCCCGGCTCCTGGCTTTGGATTGGCTCAGCTCTGGCCATTGCAGCCATTTGGGGAGTGAACCAGTGGGTAGAATCTCTCTCTCTTCCTCTGTAACTCTGCCTTTCAAATAAATATTATTTTAGGGGCTGGCACTGTGGCACAGCAGGTTAAAGCCCTGGCCGGCAGCACCAGCATCCCATATGGGCACCAGTTCGCGTCCTAGTTGCTCTACTTCTGATCCAGCTCCCTGCTAATGCACTTGAGAAAGCAGTGGAGGATGGCCCTAGTCCTTGGGCCCCTGTACCCGCGTGGGAGACCTAGAAGGATCAGCTAAGCTCTGGCTGTTGTGGTCATTTGGGGAGTGAACCAGCGAATGGAAGACCTCTCTCTCTGGCTCTACCTCTCCCTGTAACTCTTTCAAATAAATAAAATAAATCTTAAAAAAAAAAAAAAAAAAAAAAGATACACCCGGGGCACAGGTTTGGCATGCCCACAGCCCTGTAACGGTGCATGTTTTGGGTCCCCACTACTCTACTTTTTGGTCCAGCTTTCTGCTAATCACACCCTCACACCCTCAGAGGCAGCAGATGATGGCCCAAGGGACTTGGGTGCCTGCCACCTGTGCGTGTGGGAGACCCACATTGAGTTGTAGGCCTCTGGTCTTGGCTTAGCCCAGCCCTGGCTTTTGTGAGCATCTGGGGAATGAACCAGCAGATGAAATTTTTTTCCTCTATTTACCTCTATCTCTTTCAAATAAAATGAAAATACATCAATTAAAAAATGTTTTTGTGGCCGGCGCCGTGGCTTAACAGGCTAATCCTCCGCCTTGCGGCGCCGGCACACCGGGTTCTAGTCCCGGTTGGGGCGCCGGATTCTATCCCAGTTGCCCCTCTTCCAGGCCAGCTCTCTGCTATGGCCCGGGAAGGCAGTGGAGGATGGCCCAAGTGCTTGGGCCCTGCACCCGCATGGGAGACCAGGAGAAGCACCTGGCTCCTGCCTTCGGATCAGCGAGATGCGCTGGCCGCAGCGGCCACTGGAGGGTGAACCAACGGCAAAAAGGAAGACCTTTCTCTCTGTCTCTCTCTCTCACTGTCCACTCTGCCTGTCAAAAAAATAATAATAATTTAAAAAAAAGAAAAAAAAGTTTCTGTAATGGTACAAGAATGAACGTAAAGCAGCTAGCATGGAGCTGGACGCATGCACAGTAGGTGCTCAGCCTGCTGCAGGAGGAGTCTGTGGCTCTGCTCCCTCGGGTCTGTGTCTCGTCCGGAGAGACGTGGCGGATTCCTCTCTGTGGGATTCTTCAGAGACGGCTCTCCTGGTCTAGCTCCTTGTGTTGCAGCTCGCTGTGGTGCAGCCTCGCCTCTCTGCCAGAGCAGTTGAGGGGTGCAGTCTTTGGGGGTCACAGCTTCTCTTCTGTGCCCGGCTTTTTGTCTTGTGACCACGAAGAATGAGGCACAAGAAAGGGGCGAGCAAAGCAAAGGACATTTATTGAACCGAAGCAGCGGGGAGGGCGGGCCTGCCCGCAGAGAGTTGCTTGTCAGGACGCCCTGGCTCAGACATTTTTGTGTTTCTAAAGAAGTCTCACCTGATTGGTCAAGGTGTATGCTAATAAGGTATTCTATGTGAGCCAATCAGGGAGTCAGCAAAACCTGAATGTGATTGGGTCAGCCTAACATGGAGCTCACGTTAAGTAGGGCAGTTAGGAAGTTGGGTCCAGGACACCGGCACATGCAACAGTATCTGAGGCTTAGGTTGTTGTTTCTCCCTGAACCCCCACCCCCACTCTGCACTTGACCCGAGCTGTGCTTGGTGAAGTCCAATGGAAAAAGCATTAGCAATGGAGAGAGGGCAGAGAAGAGTTTTCTCTGGGTCTCCGTTTCCACGGCTGCTTGAGAGATCTTGAGACTTAGCAGCCGGCTTGCCCCAGGGTGAGGGAAGGGGGAGTCACCATGCCCTTTCTGTCCTCCTCTGCAAGGCCACACACCCCTGCGGCCACACTTCATTGCTCGGAACTGAGCGGCAGCCTGCACCAAGCAGGCGGAAGCAGATGCCACTCTTTGAAGCAGTGTCAGAGCCTGGTGGGCATGTTTTACCCCCGCCGCTGGCACCCAGGAGAGAGATCGGCTGGCGGCAAGACCTTTGCTGTCGGGCTGCCCAGCCAGGCCCCCGGCAGTCAGGCCGAGAGAGGCTTGGGGCAGGGGCAGAGGAGGGCTCGGCCTTCCACTTTAACTGTAAGACATCTAATTGTGGTGCAGAGAAGGGAGGCTGGAGAGAAGGCAGAGGCACGAGAGCAGGAGCCTGCAGAGCCCACACTCTGTCCGAGCTTGTGTCACGGAAGACCCTCCGACTTACCGGGCCACCAGTCAAGACCCACCCACCCCCCGCTCAAATACCTCGTGTGAGAGGCTTTGGAAGACCCAAGCAGCTGTTGATGTGTACCTCCCTGGTTCATATTCTCCTTCACTTACCAAAGTTTGTTTATTGGAGAGGCAGAGGCACAGAACTCACATCTGCTCTGCCGCCTCCCACATCCCCACAAAGCTGGGAGCTACGTGGGCGGTGGCAGGAAAGAAGAGACAGCAGGAAGCCACAGGCAGACCTGGTTTGTTCGGAAGACTGAAGCCTGGGAGGGGCTCACTCCCAGGCGCATGCGCCACAGAGAGCTGGCAGCCAGCTCTCAGTAGGGACAGAGCCCCTTCCCTTACACACTAGTGGGTTACACAGTACAAAGTGTGGAAGGGGCCTGGGGGTCTGGGCTAAAGCTGGGCTAGTTCTAAAGGTCCCGCGAGATCACCGTGTGAGCTGGGCGGGGTTGAGGTGGAGCTGAGCTGCTGAGCTGGGGGGAGAGCTCTGGCTGAAGCCTGGACTCTCCAGATAGTGGTGTGTCCAGCAGTCCCGGCAGGGCGGGGATGGTCATGGCAGGGCGGGGCTTTGTGGGCTGGGCAGAGACGTGGGGGCCTCTTCTGTCGGTGAGAGGTCCACATGGATCTAAGGCTTTGTGTCCTTGCTCTATTAGGTGGGGAGGACCCGACTACTTGAGTCATCACTGTCGCCTCCCAGGGCCTATACAGCAGGAAGCTGAAGTCAGAAGTGGAGCCAGGGGGTGAACCCAGGTACTCTGATGTGAGATGCAGGTGTTTCAGCTGGCATTGTAACTACCAGGCGAAGTGCCCATCCTGTGTGAGAGGCTTTGCATAGGGATCATAAGTAGCTGAGGCTTAGGTATGGATTGAGAGAGCGCCAACCAGTGTTAAAAGACGACACGGCAACAAGTCTAGCTTTGCAGATCTTAATTGTTTGTTACTATGGTTGAATATTTGTCCTCGTGAACTCAGGAGTTCTGTTTGCGGAGTCTCATGCTAGTGGCACTTAGAGGGTAGGAACTGAATCCCAGTATGGTGTTTACAGGGGGACTTTAGGAAGTGATTGGATTAGGTCATTAGAGGGTGGAGCCTCCACGTTTCAGTCCTAGGACACAGAGCAGATTTGCTCCTTGTGATGTGGTGCAGTGTTCTACCCTGGGACTCGGTGGCAAGAATGCTGTCACCAGAGGCTGGCAACGTGGCTCACTAGGCTAATCCTCCACCTATAGTGCCGGCACCCCGGGTTCTAGTCCTGGTTGGGGCACAGGATTCTGTCCTGGTTGCCCCTCTTCCAGTCCAGCTCTCTGCTATGGCCCGGGAGTGCAGTGGAGGATGGCCCAAGTGCTTGGGCCCTACACCCCATGGAAGACCAGGAGGAAGCAGTGCTGGCCGTAGCGGCCATTTGGGAGGTGAACCAATGGAAGGAAGACCTTTCTCTCTGTCTCTCTCTCTCTGTTTAACTCTGCCTGTCAAAAACAAAAGAAAGAAAAAAGAATGCTGTCACCAGAGCCTGAACCAATGGGGCCTGCTTGATCTCCTAATACTGTGAACTTCTAGAACCATGATCCAAAGTAAACCTCTTTCCTAGTCGGCGCCGCGGCTCAATAGACTAATCCTCCGCCTTGCGGCGACAGCGCACCGGGTTCTAGTCCCAGTTGGGGCACCAGCTTCTGTCCCGGTTGCCCCTCTTCCAGGCCAGCTCTCTGCTGTGGCCCGGGAAGGCAGTGGAGGATGGCCCAAGTGCTTGGGCCCTGCACCCCATGGGAGACCAGGAGAAGCACCTGGCTCCTGGCTTTGGATCAGCGCGGTGCGCCGGCCGCAGCAGCCATTGGAGGGGGAACCAACGGCAAAAGGAAGACCTTTCTCTCTGTCTCTCTCTCTCACTGTCCACTCTGCCTGACAAAAAAAAAAAAAAAAAAAAAGTAAACCTCTTTCCTTATAAAGCTAGCCTGTCTCAGGCATTTCATTATAGCACCGGAAATCTAACATATCCGTGATTCTAGAAGCAGGCAGCAGTCTAAAATGACTCTGAGGGGCAGGCATTATGGTACAATGGGCCTTGGGATGACTCCGCCCGTATTGGAGCACTGGGGTCAAGTCCTGACTACTCTACACTTCTAACTCAGTTTCCTGCCAGTGCACCCAGGAGGCAGAAGATGATGGCTCAAGTGCTTGGGTTCCTGCCACTCATAGCAGAAATCCAGATGGGGTTCTTGTCTCCTGGCCTTGGCCTGGCCCAGCCCTTAGTGCTGTGTGGTGAACTAGAGTGGATGATCCCTCTCTCCTCCCCTGTCCTGTGTCACACTACCATTCAGATAAATAAGCAAATCTTTTTTAAAATATGATTCATAATAACCTGCCATACCACATGGGCAGGTTATACTTATAGCCAGAGAACAGAAAGTGATGTACAGAAAATGGAAGTGCCATAGACACCCTGTTTTTTTTTTTTTAATTTTTTTTTTTTTTATTTAACATGGTTTGAACAATTGGCCACTCACCACTGGCTGAGATCCAGCTGCTTGTTGTAAGAGTAGGTTACACAGAGTGCTTCATATCAAGTTAGGTTACAGCTTGGTGTATATGCAGGGACCTGTAAGCCAAACTTAAAATATGTGCAGAGGTGGCTTTAGGCCAACAATTCTACAATTCCCCTCTTTACTGAACCAGAGGGGAGAGACTGACCCCAATTTTGGACACTGACATCACTCTATCATCATTGCACCTGGATTTATTTGGCCTCAGCTCCCACTGGGCAGTTGAATAGCAGGTTACAGAGGCCTGCCGAGGGCCACAAGTCCTCCAAGCATTCTCGGACAACTGGGTGCTGTGGTTCAGGTATTGGGGTGGCTGTCCCCTAACGGTGAGTGATTGAAGGACTGGTCTCCAGGGCAGTGCCTCAGGAGACGATGGAGCCTTTGGGAGGTGAAGTGGGAGGTGCTTAGGTTACTGGGGGTGTGCTCTTGGGAGGGATTGTGGGACCCCAGTCTCCTTTCCAATTTTCTGTGTGGTGGTGTAAGCCCTTATACACACACACACACACACACAGAGGCTCCCACCGCAATGTGCCACCGCGAGGGGTCTTTACTTCCACCCTTCCCTGACCCCCAAGCACCTATCTCAGAATTTCCCAAACTGTTTTAAAAAAAAAAATCAGTGTTTTTCTCTTTAGAAAGTTAGCTGCCTCAGGTCTTTCCTGTGGAAATGCCAAACTGACTAATTCCCGAGGAAAAGGCAGTGGTGTTTCCGGGCGTCTGGGAAGGGAGGCGGATCCCCCGTGGAGCTGTTCCAGCACCGGCAGGTTCCGAAAGCTGCCTCCAGGCAGGAGGGAATCGTTGTGCGCCTCTGTACCACGGGGCAAGGGATGAGTGCTGGCTCTTGGGGCTTAATTTTACTAGAACTGCCTTTGGAGGAGTCAATGTTTTCTGCCAGAACCCTGACATACTGTTTTGTAGTATTTCTTAATTATTTCAAGACATTGGCTTTTACCTTTTTTTTTTTTTTTAAGATTTTATTTATTTATTTGACAGGTAGAGTTACAGACACTGAGAGGCCAGAGACAGAGAGAAAGGTCTTCTGTCCATTGGTTCACTCCCCAGATGGCTGCAACAGCCAGAGCTGCACCAATCCGAAGCCAGGAGCAGATGTCTCTTCCTGGTCCCCCACGTGGGTGCAGGGGCCCAAGGACTTAGGCCATATCCACTGCTTTCCCAGGCCATGGCAGAGAGCTGGATCGGAAGAGGAGCAGCATGGACTCAAACTGGCGCCCATATGGGATGCCGGTGCTGGAGGCGGTGGCTTTACCCACTATGCCACACAAGGCCAGCCACTATTGAGAAAACTTTTAAAAGAACATTTCTGCTATTTTAATATTTAACAAACAGTAGCAACAGAAACCATTTTGACAAGGAGAGGCACTGAAAGAGAGAGAGAGTTAAGTCTGGGAGTGAGAATTTTAAAGCTTAAATGTTGACCATTTTCCCAAAACTCTCTTTGGCCTAAAAATCTTGCCTGCATTCTCATAGACTTTTGCACTCTTCAGCTCTCCCAGGGTGGGGCTGGGTCTTGGCTGTGTCTCCTCAAAGGGCAAAATGACAAAACCATCTTGAAATTCTCCATTGGCTTTATTTTCAACTCTAGAATCGGGCAGCATTCCCTAATGTTCATATGGGCTCAGCAGAAGAGGTTGGCTTTGTAGTCAAAGAGGGTAAAAAAAAAAAAAAAGTAGAAACAAAGAGTATAAAGTGGACTTACTCTCCTTAGAAGGTGGGAACAGGAAGAACAATAGAAACAAAAGTCTGGTTGTCACCAGGTTGCTTCAGGTTACCGTGCCATGGCAGGATTAAGCTGAAGGGCTCTTCATTATGGTGCCAATGGATGCTGGCCTGTATGGGAGATAGAGCTGCTATCTGTGTCTCTCTTCTCTGAAGGTCAGATAAACAGCTCAGTGCGCTGGTGATGTGCAACTTTGCCACGAGTGACGCCATTTGTATTTTTAGCCTGGTCTGTTGGAGCCTCCTGTAGAGCTTGGTGATTTTTATTTAATATCCTATGACCCCCAGTGCCGGACATGGACTGCGCACAATAAATATTTGTTACCTTGGGTGTTCACACATTTGTCCATTAGCACTGAGAGGTTAGTCAGGATAGTTAGGGTCTAGTTCTAGAAAATTCCCATAATCCAAAATGTTGTGGAAGTCACCATGAAGTCCCTGATCAATAGGGCCTGACTCTCTTGTTCCTTATGAATTTTGATCAGCATTCAGGAGGACAAATGGGCAGTTCCCAAGGGGGAGTTCTGGAGGGTGGCAGAAATCTGGGGTATTTGGATTATAGATACACAGCGAGGCTAGTGTTTTTGCTTTTTAAAAAAATTTTTTTTGCAAGATTTGTTTGAAAGGCAGAGTTACAGAGATAGAGAGAGAGATAGAGATAGAGGGAGATCTTCTATCTGCTGGTTCACTCCCTAAATGGCCACAATGGCTGGGGTTGGACCAGGCTCAGTCCAAGAGCCAGGAGCTTCTTCCAGGTCTCTCACGTGAGTAGCAGGGTGAAGTTCTTGGGCTATACTCTGCTGCCTTCCCAGATGCATTAGCAGGTAGCTGGATGGGAAGTGGAGCAGCTGGGAATAGCATCACAGGCCACCACCTAGCCCAAAGGCTGCCCTGTGGTTGGTGTTTTTAAACAAAAGGTTTACTTCCAAAACTCATTCAAAATAAGTAAAGGGTGAGTCGACTTTGAAAGGGGTCTACCGCCCACGTGAATCCTGTCTTTTGACACTGAATTAGATAGCTTTTTGTATTGTTCTGCCTACCTTTTTCTGGAGGGTTACCCCAGGACACCTGGACAGTCCCTAAGCTCCCCAGTTCCACCCAGAAATGCAAATCAGCTTCCTGGGGAAACCTATTGGATCCTGGGAAAAACTCTCCCTAACTAAGCAGTAACACTGTTGCTCCTTTAGGCTGCAGTCTGGCTGGCTGGTCTGTGGGCTTCTCACTTGCAGGGTATTTGGTAAATGTTACTGTGCTCACTGACTGCTCTGGGGAATTCCTTCACCATCCATGACCTGGGCCTCCATCAGTCACTTCCCGTGACACTTTATCTCTACATTCTGCGTCCCCAAGTCGACGCTGAATTCCAGGAGCATGGGGTCAGCGTCTTCCGCATCCCGACTCTCTAGAGCGCTCCACCCTCCCACCACACCCCTGCTTGCTCTTCCAGGAGTTCTCTTGGCTCACATGTGCTGCCTCCAGGCTTAGCACACATACTCCGTTCCTTAAGTAATGGAAGTATCAGCTGGAGACTTCTAGCCCTGTAAGATCCAAAGAAGATTGTCTCAAATAGGCCAGTGCCTAGACTTTGGAAAGCCTGGTGCCTTCTCTGAGACGCCCACCAGGTCCCCAGGAGGCCTAAGCGCAGGGTTACCTGTCCTGTGAATTGGTCTAGGTTAGGGCTCATCTTGTTTAGTGTGATCCAGATGTGAGACCCAGCTGTTTCCTTGTTTTCCATGAACTCACATTTGCATGTAGCAGATTTTCACTGTAAACCCAGGAAGAAGAGGGTGGATTTATAGCACGACAAACCGCGTCCCGTGCATGTGGATGCTAGCCACCGTGTCTACACGGTGTCTACATGGCCACGTCGGTCAGAACGCCCCCCGGCCGGGCCTGCTGCCCTCTGTCAGCTCACACAAACTCACTCCGCAGCAGCCTGGCTCCTCTGTCCTGCAGCTGCTCCCCCTTTCTCTCAGGAGAGGACAAAGAATTACAAAACCCAACAGCAGCAGCACACGCACAGGGACCACACTGGAGTTTTGAAATTACTACTCAGGAGGAAGGGCTGTTAAATTCTGGAGCAAGTGAACCCCTATCCCTACCATTTGCCTGGGTGTGAGTAGGGGGACGTGGTGATGCTTACTCTGATTCCCACTTCTCCCATCAACAACACGAGCATACAGAAGCACGTTGTCCATAGAATCGCTGTGAAAATGAGCAAGCTAATACGGAAAGCCCTCAGCACTGCCTTAGGCACGTAATGCATGGGTCGCCGTTACCTGTCCAGACTTGGTCCCTCTCTTCCTGCACACTGATGTGCTATCCAGATAGTTAGACCTCGGTCAAGAGCAGCACCCCCGTGGAGACTTCCCCGGGCTCTCCCAGCCAGCGCTGATCACTCCCTCCTTGAATTGTTATGGCGCTGAGTTTACACTTTCCTTTAGGCAAGAAGGAAGTGAAAGTTAAATAAAACAATCCCCTTAATGAGTGCATCCACCAGAAGAGACACAGGTATCTAGACAAGGGAGTGACCCACGGAAGGGAAGCAAGGGGTGGGGGGGAGGAAGGAAGAGCAAAGGGGTAGACGAGCCGGCTCCCAGGCCTTAAATTCAGCATCAGCAATGGGGCCGCCTGGGGAGTCAGCCCTGAAGCCCACCAGACAGCGTTGCAGTCCATCCTTCCCCCACTGCAGACCTAACCGCGTGCGGTGGGCTCCTCCCTTGCGCACTGTGTGGAGTATTTCAACATACGGGTGTCTCAGTCCAGGGAAACAGGATCACTAAGTGATGACATACGGTGCTTATTACAGCACACGGACCGTACACGCTCTGTGGGGGAGAACTAGGAAGGCGAGGTGAAGAGTCAGAGAGAAATCACTCACCAGCCGTGGCTGCCCGGGATGCCGGGTGCCCGCCGCGTCCAGGCCACAGACGGCGCTCTGTGTGTGATGCTGCCTCGGGAGCCCCCAGGGCAATGTCCTGGGGCTGCTGCTGCTGTTGGCAGAGCCGGCAGACAGGAAGGACGGGGGACCACGTGTCGGGAAGAAGGAGGCCGACTGTGGCTGTGCCTCGCCACCTCTCACGAGCAACCCAGAGAGTGCAATGCTGCCTGCTTCCGCGCCGCGAACCTCATACAAGTTCACTTCCGGCCAAGTCAACCCAGACTCGTGCAGAGAAAGGAATTGGGAAAGCGGTCTCAGGGGAACACCCCAGCACAACAGCATTATGGGTGTCAACGTTCATTGCACATTGGCCAAATGACAGCACCGATGCCTGTTTCTCAGAACAAGAGTGAAGGATACTGAGAGGACAAAGCTATAGGAGCTGGGCAAGCGCCGGGCCAGACTTTCAGAACAGAGAATCACACGGAGGTGGGTACGTGACAGGTGGTAGAGGCGGCAGGTGAACCAGCAGGATGCTGAAGTGGAATAAACATCAGCCTGGACCGCCTACCGCACGACGCATACGTAGCTCCCAGCCACGCTATAGATCTAAAGGTGAGAGAAAAACTCGGAGTCTTCTAAAACATAAAATGTTAGTTTATCTCCATCATGGTGTTGGGTCAAATTTATTTTTTTAAAAAATATTTATTTATTTATTTGAAAGAGTTACACAGAGAGAGGAGAGGCAGAGAGAGAGAGAGAGATCTTCCATCCGCTGGTTTACTCCCCAGTTGGCCGCAACGGCCAGAGCTGCACTGATCCAAAGCCAGGATCCAGGAGCTTCTTCTGGGTCTCCCACATGGGTGCAGGGGCCCAAGGACCTGGGCCATCTTCCACTGCTTTCCCAGGCCACAACAGAGAGCTGGATAGGAAGTGGAGCAGTCGAGTCTGGAACCGGCGAAGATATGGGATGCCGGCGCTTCAGGCCAGGGCGTTAACCTGCTGTGCCACAGCACTGGCCCCAGGTAAAATTTCTCAATAAAAAAAAATTTTCTGGGGCCAGTGTTGCAGCATAGCATAGCCAGTCACTGCCTGGGAAGGAATCTGCCCCGTGGAGCTTCACCACAGGTGAGATGCGAGTGCATGGAAGCTCCAGGCAGGTAACTGATTCACAACCGCCTCGTCTTGCCACCTCCGGAAATTTACACCTCCCCCAAGTTTGAGATTAAACTCACCTTCCCAAAATCTATGCGGGGAGCGGAGTTTCAACCTCGCAGCATGCCACCAGTTGGGACAGTCAACTCCCATGTCAGAGTACCCGGGTTCAAGTCTGGGTTTTGGATCTTTAGTCCACATTGCTGCTAATGCAGACTCGGAGGCAGCTCTGATGGTGCCAGCAGTTGGGTTCCCACCACTCATGGGAGACTGGGTTGACGTCTCTGCTCCCGGCCATTGCAGGTATTTGGGTAGTAAGCCAGTAGATGAGAGTATATTCTCTCCCCCCTCTCCCTCTCCCTCTCTCTCCACCTCTCTTTTTCTCTCAAATAATAAAAAAATTGTGTCCACTAAGGGCTCCCTGCAGTATCAGATGTAAAATTTCAGCTTTGCTTATTTATTTATTTATTTGAAAGGCAGGATGGCAGAGGGAGAGAGAGAGAGAGAGAGATTTTCCATCTGATGGTTCACTCCCCAAATGCCTGCCCTGGCTGGGGTTGGGCCAGACTGAAATTAGGAGCCCAAGACCCCACCCAGGTTTCCCATGTGGATGGCAGGGCCCAAGTACTTGAGCCACCGTCTGCTGCCTTCCAGGATGCATTAGTGGGAAGCTGGGTTGGGAGTAGGGTAGCTAGGCCTCGAACTGCCTCTCCTATTCCAATATGGGATGTAGGCATTCTGAGCTGGGGCTTAACCCACTGCGCCACACTGCCCACCCTCATCGGGTTTGTTTTTGTTTTTTGTTTTTTTTCCCCGATTTGAAATCATAAGAGAAAGGCAGATCTCGCATCTACTAGTTCACAGCCCAGACGCCCACAATAGCTGGAGCTGGACCAAGCCAAAGCCAGGAGCTGGGCACACAATCCAGATCTCCCATGTGGGTGGCAGGGATCGAAGTAACTCGAGCCATCACCAGCGCCGCCTGGGTGTGCGTTAGCAGGAGTGCTGAGGGCAAGTGGACTTGGGTCTTGACCCAGGTGCTCTGATATGGAATGAGGGTATTCTAAGCAGCGTTTCAATGGCTGAGTCCAGTGCCCACTTCTCAATGTCTTTGACAAGTTCCTCCTCCCCACATTCAAAGGCCTACCTTAAAAATAATCTGCCAACTACCACCTTTATTGACTATTTTTTTAAAAGATTTATTTATTTTATTTGAAAGGCAGTGTTAGGCCGGCGCTGTGGCTTAACAGGCTAATCCTCCGCTTTGCGGCGCCGGCACACCGGGGTCTAGTCCCAGTTGGGGCGCCGGATTCTATCCCGGTTGCCCCTCTTCCAGGCCAGCTCTCTGCTATGGCCCGGGAAGGCAGTGGAGGATGGCCCAAGTCTTTGGGCCCTGCACCCGCATGGGAGACCAGGAGAAGCACCTGGCTCCTGGCTTCGGATCAGCGCGATGCGCCAGCCGCAGTGGCCATTGGAGGGTGAACCAACGGCAAAGGAAGACCTTTCTCTCTGTCTCTCTCTCTCTCACTGTCCACTCTGCCTGTCAAAAAAAAAAAAAAAATAATAAAAAATAAATAAAAAAAAAAAAAAAGAAAGGCAGAGTTAGAGCTCTCCTATCTGCTGATTCACTCCCCAAATGGCCACAACAGCCAGTGCTGGGCAAGGCTGAAGCCAGGAGCCAGGAGCTCCATCTGGGTCTCCCTCGTGGGTGACAGGGGTCCAGGAACTTGGGTCATCGAGTGGGCATGGCTCAAACCAGAGCCCATGTTGGGTGCTGGCATCACAGGAGGTGGCTTTACCCTCTGCGCCAGTGTGCCAGCCCCTAATTACCACCTTTAAATGAGCTCACCCAACCTTATCCAGCCCCATGCTTCTACCCAGTTGACGTCCTTACCACTTTGGTTACAATGGTTTCCTCACTTAAGGTTCATTTGTAGAAACAGCACCAACTCCCGCTCATCCGAGAGGACCTCACGTTCACATCTGGAGAGGATGCTGGGAGCGGAGCGTCTCAGGAACAATGCTCAACTCTTGGGATCCTCCCAGCCCTGCCAGAAACTGGGAAGCCCCCATACCAGGGAGCAAGTGATCCCAGCAGCACGCCGCCTCTCTGGCTCATCTTGGTGGGCGCATGGATCCTTGTCCCGGCTACAAAGAGGGTGGTGATAGAGTGTCTGCTTTCCCGTTGTGTTGGTATAGGTTGGCGCGGATGTTGAGCAAGTTCGTCCTCCACGTCTCCTGTGATTTGACAGTGTCCCCCAAAAGGTCACGTGTTAGAAACGTAATCCCTAAATTCCTGTGTGAGCGGTATCTGGAGATGGGGCGTTTGGGAGATAATTGGGACTAGATGAGGATATGAGGGCGGGACTCCCAAGATGGCATTAGTGTCTTTGTGGGAAAAGGAAGAGGGAGCTTCTGCACCCGGTGTTGAGCCAATGCCAGGGCCATGCTCTCGGACCGGGAGCCACGCAGACTTCTAGTCCCTGTCAATTACACAGCCTTGGGTGCTTTGTTCCAGCAACAGCAAACAGACTGACACACCGCCAGGCCTCCCAGCCCGTCTCCCAGCTTCCTGCTCTTCTCCGAGTCCACGCTCTTTCTGGCCGCTGCCTCTGATTCCCCCACTCCTCACCCAGAAGCCTCTCGACTGACTTAGGTGCAAATGCTCTTCCCTGTCATTCTGGGCCATTTGGGAACAGATCCCAGCCTGTTCTGGCTTCTGTCCTGCCACCCCTACAACCTCTACTCCAGCCTCTCACTGTTCCCCAGACGTATTCCGTCCCTTTGTCCCTCCACACCTTGCACCTTCGTGCCTCCTGCACACTTCCCACCGGCCTTTCCCATAAAATGCACAGCAGGCCTCTAGGCCCATGGCACATCCACTGTCTCTCCGCCGTCTCCTCTGAGGCCCTGAACCACAGGGGCTTCTCAGGCCAGCTGCACAGAGAGCCACTCCACCACGTTATAGAGGCGCAAGCCAGGTACTCAGACACTGTGTCTGCAGACGGACGGTATGGGCTGGAGTCTTAGCTATGTCTGGGCAAGTGAGATCTTCCTGAACCCACAGCCTCGGTTTCCTGTTTGGTAAAATGATGATAACACTGGTACCTACTTGATAGGCAGGCTGGAAGCACCCGGCTGAGCTAAGCTGCGGATTCACACCTTCTACAGATGGTAACTATGAATACTGCCTTGTTTACCTCGTACCCTCTCATTCAAGGGCTCAGTAAATATTCGGGGAAGGAGTGGACAAGCCAAGGAAAGCAATAGCATTGACCTTTAGGTAACCTGAGGTCAAACCGATGTGATACTGGTCCCTACTCAGTAACAGGCCCTGAGTGAGGTCAGATTAGGACACATGTGAGCGGACAGAGTTTTGCTTGTTTTACCAAGTCAGGGGAAAATAAAACTAAGAAGCTTAACAACTGGGCTGGGTACAATCCCACAGGGCAGGCCACAGCAAGTCCCAGTGATTCATGGATTGCAAACACTTCGGGAAAGATTCCCATCCATGGGGCTGGCACTGTGGCGTAGCAGGTAAAGCCGCCGCCTGCAGTGCCAGCATCCCATATGGGCAACAGTTCCAGCCCTGGCTGCTCCACTTCCAATCCAGCTCTCTGCTATGCTACCTGTGTGGTAGACCCAGAAGAAGCTCATGGCTCTTGGCTTAGGATTAGCGCAGCTCCAGCCATTGGCAGCCATCTAGAGAGTGAACCAGCAGATAAAAGACCTCTCTCTCTGCCTCTGCTCCTCTATAACTCTGCCTTTCATATAAATAGATAAATTGTAAAAAAAAAAAAAAAAAAAAGAGAGAGAGAGAGAGATTCCCACCCAGAAGCCTTTATTTGGAGCACTGTTATCTCCAAGTCCAGAGAAGTAGCTTCCTGAACACAGGAGGCAGGAGGCCTCAGACCAGGTGTATTCCCATCCCATGGAAGTCCACGCGGAGAGAACTCGTGCAATCTCAGGTGCTGCTGGAGGAGTGAAAATTGATACAGTCTGTTTAGAGGCCTTATTTGGCAATATTTATGTAATATGCTGGTGCACACCTCCCATGACCTGGCCTTCCACTTCTAGGTCCCCACTCTCGAAATATGCTCTCACAAGGAGATTCATGCAAAAAGATGCATTACTGCACTGTTTATAAATTCAAGAAATTAATTATCCAATAATGGTAAAATGTGATTTTTAATAAGACTTACTTTTACTTATTTGCAAGATACAGTTTAATTAGATTTATTTTTATTTATTTGCAAGATACAGTTAGAGATCTTCTCTCTGCTGACTCACTCCCCAGATGGCCACAGTGGCCAGGGCAGGGCCAGACCAAAGCCAGGAGTCAGGAGATTCTTCCTAGTCTCCCATGTGGATGCAAGGGCCCAAGGACTTGGGCCATCTTCTGTTGCTTTCCAAGGCACATTTACAGGGAGCTGGATCAGAAATGGAGCAGCTGGGACTCGAACCTGCATCCCTATAGGATACTGGCACTGATGGCGGCAGCTTAACCCTCTATGCCACAATGCTGGCCCCAAAATGTGATGTTAAATATTAAAATACAAAATTGAAAATGCAAAGATATGGACTTGTTAGGGATAGACTTTGAAAGTATAACCTTGAATGAAGAAAGCAAGTTGTAGAATGATGTGTTCAGTGTGATGCCATATGAAATAAAAGCAATACCACAAATCCAAGACTATATACGAGCGGCCAGCACTGTGGCACAGTGGGTAAAGCACCATCTGCCATGCCAGCATCACATACGGGCACTGGTTCAAGTCCTGACCATTCCACTTCTGATCCAGCTTCCTAAGAATGTGTCTGGGAAAGCAGCGGAAGATGCCCCAAGTCCTTGGGCCCCTGCACCCATGTTGGGAGACCTGGAGGAGGCTCCTGCTCCTGGCTTCAGCCTGGCCCAGCTCCGGCCATTGTAGCCATTTGGAGAGTGAACCAGCAAATAGACGATTTCTGTCTCTCTCTGGCTCTGATTTTCAAATAAACAAATAAATATTAAAAAAGACTATATATTCAATATAATATTGCTTAGAGCTATACACACACATACACACATATACAAATTTTAAATGACAGACTGAAGGCATACATGCTAAATTCATCATTGTAGTTACTTTGAATAAGGGAAATTTGGGAACCACAATCCTACCCATAATTTTTTTCTTCTTTTAATAAAAAAGAAGAAAGCCTTGGAGTGGGAGTTTTGGCACAGCAAGCTAAGCTACTGCTTGGGGTGTCCACTTCCCGTACCCGAATGTCTGGTTCGAGTCCTGGCTACTCTGCTTCCAATCCAGCTTCCTGCTAGTGTGCGTCCTGGGAAGCAGCGGATGATGTCTCAAGTACTTGAATCCCTGCTACCCAAGGTCCAGGCTCCTGGCTTCACCCTGGCTCAGTCTCAGCTGTAGCAGGGATTTGGGGAGTGAACCAGTGGGTAGGAGATCTCTCTCTCTTCTCTCTCTCTCTCTCTGTCTCCCCCCTCCCTTATTTAAAAATCAAATAACAAAATAACAAAAAAAAAAGAAGGAAAAGCTTTAAAGTCCTGGAGGACAAACATTGTCAACTGAATTTTGGTTGGTGCTTGGAGTGTAAGATCACTTTTCTATATTAAAAAGTATTTTTCAAGCTGGCGCCGCGGCTCACTAGGCTAATCCTCCGCCTTGCGGCGCCGGCACACCAGGTTCTAGTCCCGGTTGGGGCACCGATCCTGTCCCAGTTGCCCCTCTTCCAGGCCAGCTCTCTGCTGTGGCCAGGGAGTGCAGTGGAGGATGGCCCAAGCGCTTGGGCCCTGCACCCCATGGGAGACCAGGAGAAGCACCTGGCTCCTGCCATTGGATCAGCGCGGTGCGCCGGCCGCAGCGCGCCTACTGCGGCGGTCATTGGAGGGTGAACCAACGGCAAAAGGAAGACCTTTCTCTCTGTCTCTCTCTCTCTCACTGTCCACTCTGCCTGTCAAAAAATAAAAAAAAAAAATTAAAAAAAAAGTATTTTTCCCCTTAGAAAACAAAAAATATGCTTATGTAGTCTAGTGTTGGGTATATAAGAGTATTTCTCCAAGTTTGTGGGAAGGTGGAATTAAAGGTAAGCATATTTTGGAAAAATGCTCCAAAAAGTTTTGGGATACAGCATAGTTTTTTTCATACTGTGCATGGCCATGAACTCTGACGCCCCCTGTGTGTGTGCATGTTGGGTTACGTTGTGTTGGGAGGGGAGCAATCGGTGAAGACTTTGACCGTGGTCCTTCAGGAATAATCATTTGCAGGCAACAGGAATGAATGAGTGCCTATGGCATTTAAACGTGGACAGTCAGCTGAGGTTCTACAGTACCACAGTATCGTTGATCCTGTGGAGGAAGCTGGGCTCTCCTGCCCATATGTGATGCTGGCATGGCAGATGGTGGGATCCTAAGTGGAGCGGATGGGACTGGAACTGGCGCTCCTATGGGATGCCGCTGAACCTGCTGGGCTACAGTGCCTGCCCCTGAGATGGCTTTTTAAACAACCTTTTTTGAAAATAAACATTTTGGTATTTGGGATGCTTTGAGTGAAGGAAGAAAAATAGAGGGAATTTAGTTGAAAAATAATTCCTGAAATCCTGGGGTCTGCCGCATCTTCTGCAGCCGCCATGCTGGTCAGCTCAGCCAGGGTGCAGCTGCAGGCTCCAGGGCGCTGAGCGCTTGTCAGTGCCATCCTGCTTGGTGGCCCAAATCCTGGCGAGTGCGTTAGACGTTCGAGGGAACCCCATGGCTTCCCAAGACCCAAAGGCAGGTGTAGCGTTGACTATTTTATATGAAAATATTCACAAGGAGCAAACTGACTTGGCAATACATCTACAGAGTTTGTTCTGTCTTGAGTCTTACCTGCTCTCTCTCTTTTCGAGGTGGGGGCGCTGTTTGGGGGTCCGATGAGACCAGTAGGCGCCTGAGGCGAAGCTGGCTCACGCGTGTCCTCACTCTGCTTGTATGGAGAAGAGAAAACTGCCACTCTCCTGGGAACCCCGCCCTCGCGGGTGGGGGTGCATCTTCAGACACCCCAGCCTCGCTTGCAGCCTCCCCGGAATCCGCCGCAGGATTCTTGTCCACAGCCTGCCTGGCAAATGCACACGGGCCCGGGCACCAGCTTCCCAGCGGAGCCTTCCTGGAAGCTTCGGCCGCTGCTCTGCCCCACAGGGAATAGCCCTGGGTTTGCTGGGTTTGGCTCACCGGCGCCTCTCTGCTCACTTCCGTTCCGTGGCAGGCGGCCGTGGCTCCTATCCGAGGCCATGGTGCTCAGATTTGCGCTTCCGAATGGCATCTGAGCCCTGAAAGCGTTAGCAGAGGTGGTTGGAGTCTTGCCTTGCGGTAAGAAAGGCTGTCGGAGGTGAGACCAGACAGAGGGCAGTGCTGAGCAGGGTAGCAGGTGTAGTGGGGGTAGGGCGGCCGACAGCACCCACGGGCACCTCTCCAGGAGCTGAGAGACCTGCCCAGCGGCTCAGACTGGGTAAGCAAGGTTATGAGAGTGCATGTGCCAGGCCAGGCGGGCATCTCAGCAAAGAACCGAGGGTTGCATTCAGACTGGGGCTCAGAAGGAAGTGGGATCCGGGTCTCCCAGCTGTTTCTCCTTCCCTGTGCTCTCAGCCTCTTCTCCTGGGCCCAGGCTTTCCTGGGTGTGCAATAGGTAAAATTCCTCCCCAGGTTTTGTTGCCCAGTGTTTTCAGACTGGGTAACCCCACTAGGCTCCAGGGAAAGGCAGCCTTCTGGGTGCTTTCCTGGGTGGAAGGCAGGGACCACCTGGGACGTTATGGGGCTGTGGGCCGCTCCCAGCGTGCGCTTCCTGGAGGGTTGCTGTGTTCCTTTTTGTGTATGCTTTGTTCACACACGTGGGCTAATTTCTCTCTGCCTAACCAACAAAACCAGTCCCTGAACAGAGCCTCGGATACAACCCCTGTGGCACCACCATCATGGAGGGAAGACGCAGGGCGGAGGGTTCCACTGTCAGCCAGGGACACGTGCGCCAAGCCCAAGGGTACAGCCTGCTCAACACTGCTGTGACAAGCTGGCTCCTTCACCCCTGTGGTATCATTCCCCAGAGCCAAAACATAAATGGAATCATGAGAATAATATCAGATCAACCCAGATGGGGGCGGGGGTTGGGTATTATCCAAGGTATCTGAGTATCTCTGCCTGTTCCAGATACCATAGAGGGGCCAAGAGCCTGGGCTTGCCTCCCCTCCCCCACCTTCAGTTCACCCTGGGGTCCTCAATGTGACCCTCGGGGGTGGGGGTGGGGGGGCTGAGGTGCAGCTCCTTCCCTTTGGAGAAAGAGCTTTTCTCTTGGACATCCAGCCCTGACTCGCTCCCCCACTCAACCCCCTCTTCCTTCCTGCTGCCACTGCCGCTGGGCTGTGCCCCGTCGCCTCCACGTTGGCATCTCAGGCTATAGGCTCCAGGTGTGCAAGACAGACAAGGGGAGGAGGGGCCTTCCTCCTGTCTGCCCTGGGGATGGAGCGCTCACCAGATAAGCAGAACTTTCCTCCTGCTGATTAGCAAGGTCACGGCTATGTCCTTTGTCATTGTGCAGGTGTCCTATCGCGGGTCGTACCTCATCCCAGGGACACAGGGGAGCGTTGCCCTGCCAGTGCACGAGCCTGGCTCTCCATGCTCCGGCTCGCCTTGGTAACACCACCTTACCCCTCAATGGCAGGCTTCACTCCACTCAGCGGCCAAGGTCATTTCAGAGAGTTTCATACCTGCAGACCACACCTTGTAAGCAACTCTTACCTCTCCCTGTGACTGCAGGTGGGACATCCATGTGACATGTTAACCTTGATTAAAATACAATTCCTTAGCAGTGGCTCCCCAACTCAAAGTCACCAGGAAAACTTAAAATATTTCTGAAAAGATATGCACAACACAAAAGACAAGCACGTGCTTGTTTTCTTTCTATGTAAAGAGCTCTGACAAGTCAACAAGAAAAAGACTATTAATAGAGAAAATGAGCAACAGGTAAGAACAGTTCACACATTCACTCATAAAAATTGAAACTATTTATATAAAAATACCACTGCTATGATGCCTAACTGAACATTGAGGTATCATTTTTCACCTATGAGATTGGCAGGAAAAATAAGACACTACAATTAATAAAAACATTCACACAGAGCTCTCATGGATTGTTGGTGGAGGTATGTATGCTAACAGCATTTTTGTATGGCTCTCGTCAGATTATATCAAAATGATCCAGGCATGTATTCTTTTTTAAGATTTTATTTATTTATTTGAAAGTCAGAGTTACACAGAGAGAGGAGAGGCAGAGAGAGAGGAGGTCTTCCATCCGATGGTTCACTCCCTAAGTGGCCGCAATGGCTGGAGCTGCGCCTATCCGAAGCCAGGAGCCAGGAGCTTCTTCCAGGTCTCCCACGTGGGTACAGCGGCCCAAGGACTTGGGCCATCTTCCACTGCTTTCCCAGGCCATAGCAGAGAGCTGAATCTGAAGTAGAGCTGCCAGGTCTCAAACCAGCGCCCATATGGGATGCTGGCGCTTCAGGCCTGGGTGTTAGCCTGCTGCGCCACAGCGCCAGCCCCACATGTATTCTTTCTCAACGAAGTTTATTTATTCGTTTATTTGAAAGCACCAGCGAGAAGTAGAGAAGAAGTGAGGGAGAGAGAGGGAGAAAAGGAAGGGACAGAGAGAGATCTGCTGTTTTCCCAGATGCATTAGCAGGAAACTAAATTGGAAGTGGAGTAGCCAGGACTCAAACTAGCACTTTCCGGGTCCAGTGTCCCAAAAGTGGTGTAACCTGCTGAGCCATACATGACGCCAGCCCCAGGCCAATATCCTTGACCTAAGGATTTCACCACCTAATGATGTGGTGATGTCTTAACAGGAGTGTGAAAATGGACACGCAGGAAGTTCATGGCAGCATTTCTTGTAACAGCAAAACTCAAACACCACCCAAGTGTTTGTCAGGGAGCAGTGGGGGAAATGCATTACACCACGGCGACCCACTGAAGGTGTATGTCACTGTGCACAAGTGTGACGGCGATCTGTGATCACGTGACACTCTCCGAGCTGTGTTGTTAGGTGAGAAGAGAAAGGTGCAACACTTCGTTGTAGCGTACCTTCATCTCTGTACAAATGTGGGCAGTTACGAACGTGTCTACACACGCACATTTGGAAGTGTGTGTGGACTATTTCTGAAACTGGCACTAGGTTGTCTTGGGCAAGAAGAGGTTTACTTCACATATG
Organism: Lepus europaeus; assembly: GCF_033115175.1. Taxonomy (NCBI): domain Eukaryota; kingdom Metazoa; phylum Chordata; class Mammalia; order Lagomorpha; family Leporidae; genus Lepus; species Lepus europaeus. The sequence goes on from NC_084830.1 coordinate 40,635,208, forward strand.
TTTTTCCTTTTTTTTTTTTTTTTTTTTTTTGACAGGCAGAGTTAGACAGTGAGAGGGAGAGACAGAAAGGTCTTCCATCTGCTGGTTCACTCCCCAAATGGCCACAACGGCCAGAGCTGTGCCAATCCAAAGCCAGGAGCCAGGAGCTTCTTCCTGGTCTCCCACGTGGGTGCAGGGGCCCAAGGACTTGGGCCATCTTCCACTGCTTTCCCAGGCCATGGTAGAGAGCTGGATCAGAAGAGGAGCAGCCAGGACTCGAACTGGCGCCCATATGGGAGGCTGGCAAGGCAGGCAGAAGATTAACCTGCTGCACCACAGTGCTAGCACCCTGAATTTATTTATTTATTTATTTATTTTTAATTTTTTTGACAGGCAGAGTGGACAGTGAGAGAGAGAGACAGAGAGAAAGGTCTTTCTTTTGCTGTTGGTTCACCCTCCAATGGCCGCCACGGCCGGCGCACCGCTCTGATCCGAAGCCAGGAGCCAGGTGCTTCTCCTGGTCTCCCATGGGGTGCACGGCCCAAGGACTTGGGCCATCCTCCACTGCACTCCCTGGCCACAGCAGAGAGCTGGCCTGGAAGAGGGGCAACTGGGACAGAATCCAGTGCCCCGACCGGGACTAGAACCCGGTGTGCCGGCGCCACAGGTGGAGGATTAGCCTGTTGAGCCGCGGCGCCGGCCCTGAATTTATTTTTACTGTGAACATGTACCATTTCATTTCATTAAAAAAAAAAAAAAGACTATTCTCGGGTTCCTCCCTAGACTAACTGGATCTGCGTGCTAGGGGGTTGGAAGCAGGCATTTGTTTTAGAAAAGATCTCCACTTGGAGAACTAGCTGGCTGTGGGACTGGGGCAGGCAATGTACAAGGAGCCAAAAGGAATGTAGGACTCAGAAATGTCAGAGGGACCCAGCAGCCAGTCTAAAGGGGCTTTCAGTGACCGAAACTGGAACAGTTGAGCAATGAGATAAATAACATAGTATTGGATTAGGACCCAGAGTATAAAATACATATCCATGAGCTCAAATTGGTGTAAATAAATAATTGAATAAATAAATGGAGAAAAAGAGCTGCATCTCTCTTACAGGAAAATTCCAAGAATTCCAAAAGATTTGTGTAGACGCTGCCTTCTCCAGGAAGTGAGGCTTAACCCCCACCTCCCCCTTGACTGTGGGTTTCACTTTGTGGCTTTGCTCACAAAGAGGACACTGTTGGGGGAGGAGCGGGAAACCGGATCCTCAGCCGGTTTGGCAGAGTGAGGTTGCCTATCGGGATATCATCAGCAGTGATAAGTCAGGTTGATAGTGAGGACTTTGAAAGGCTGTCATAAGCTGGCTCCTCCACCTCTGTGCTATCATTCCCCAAATCCAAAACGCAAATGTAACCAGGGGGGCGGATATGATCCAAGATATTCATCAAAGACTCTCCAAAACTGTCCAAGGTCATGAAAGATAAGGAAACAGAATCCCGGAGCAGAGGAGTCCCAAGAGACAGGATGACTCCATGTGCTGGGGTATTCTGAATGGCTTCCTGAAAAAGGTAGAGCATTTTAGTGGAAAAACAAGTACAATCCAGATGGACTGTAGGGCTTGAGTTCATAATGAAACACAGAGATGAAACTCCCAGCCGTGCTGCTGGCCAGCGTGACCCCAGCCCACCACTAGCGCTTTGTGGCCATTTCAGCACGGTGCAGGCTCCCACACTTGGGGGTGCGGTGGAATCCCAGAGGCTATTCATCTTGTAGATACCGCGGTGGATATTCTGATTACTCAGGCCCACGTGGGCTCGAGGACATGCTCTCCAATTAAAAACAAGACCCAGATTTTTTTTTTTAATTTGTTCGTCTCTTCCATTTGAAGTACCCAGCAGTGATGGTCTTGGCCTCAGATTCTTTGCCATGGACCTTACCAACCAACCACACAACTGTAACCAACAACTTCACCATATTTCCCACCTCTCTCAATTTGAGAGGCCTATCCATCCCCATGGTTTCTTGTTGTCATCAACCTTCCTTGCATTCTTTGAGCGTTCAGCACGGAGGGTCTCACTCACCTGAGGGATGCAAGCTCACCAGAGGGGCTTGGTGCTTCTCTGAGTAAGAAGGGCAGGGTTGGCCGGCGCCGTGGCTCACTAGGCTAATCTTCCGCCTGCGGCTCTGGCACTCCGGGTTCTAGCCCTGGTTGGGGTGCCGGGTTCTGTCCTGGTTGCTCCTCTTCCAGTCTAGCTCTCTGCTGTGGCCCGGGAAGGCAGTGGAGGATGGCCCAAGTGCTTGGGCCCTGCACCCACATGGGAGACCAGGAAGAAGCACCTGGCTCCTGGCTTCGGATCAGTACAGCGCCGGCCGTAGCGGCCATTTGGGGGGTGAACCAATGGAAAAAGAAGACCTTTCTCTCTGTCTAACTCTGCCTGTCAAAAAAAAAAAAAAAAAAAAAAAGGGCAAGGTTGTTTTTCCTTTTGTATTTGCGAGGCAGAGAGACAAGGAGAGATATAGACAGAGAGATGGACAGACAGAGCTCCCATCTGCTGGCCTACTCCCCAAGTGCCCACAATAGACAGGGCTGGACCAGGCCAAAGCCAGGATTTAGGAACTCAACCCACGTCTTCCACTTGGATGGCAGGGACCCAGCTACTGGAGCCATCACCTGGTATCTCCCAGGGTGTGCATACAGGAAGCTAGAATTTGGGGCGGAGCTGGGAATAGGACCCAGGCACTCTGATACTGGATCCAGACATCTCACCCAGTGTGGCAAGCACCTGCCCCTAAGACTGGCGGCTTTGAGAACTCCATGTGTCCACCCTTGTGGGTGAGGGTGGTCTTCAGTACCCTGGTGAAGCAGCATGGACCATGACACCTGCAGAGTCAGTGCCTTCCTCTGCGTGGCTGAGGAGCCCTGGCTGAGCTGACTTTTTTTTTTTCCTAAGGTTGATGTATTTATATTGAAAGTCACAGTTACAGAGAGAGAGGGAGACACGAAGGCTGAGCTGACTCTTAAATGTCCCCGAGTCTCCAGTGCCTCACGACTAGGTGGCGGCACAGAAAGAGGGAAATGCATTTTTAATAAGGACTACTGGGGTTTCTGAAATGTCACATTTTAGATGCATTGCATTCGAAACCACAATCATATTGCACTCATAATTACGATGTCCATCAATAAGCCGTGAGTGCATTGGAACAAAAATCTGCGGAAGACAGAAAGACCAGAGACTTTATCCATTATGTAACATCTCCAGTCTATTTGGGGCACTCAATGAGTTTCTTAACAGAATTCTTACCATCACTTGATGTGTGATCAGCGTGAAATGAACAAACACTGAAAATAAGGAATTAATAGGAAAACTGCTGACACATTGTTGCTTCTGATTGTCCTGACCTAGCAATCCAGAGAGTCTGCCGGCATTCGTTCACATTTGGGTCATATTCTTTTATTTTCCAATACAGGCATGACAACAACAGGAGTTTGTTTGCAGAGTGAGAGCCATTTCAGTGCATGGTGTGCTTCTAGGGGCATCTTGTGTACCCTTCTGTAGGTTCTCTCTGCTCGCGGTCCCTCCACCTGGGACTCTCTTGCCCAAACCAAACCATTACCATCACCCTCTCCAAACAATGTTCCTTGTTAATTCCTACTTTAGTCTTAGCTTAATGGTCCTTTTCTTGTCCTTTCTCTGCCACTGATAGGGACCCTTCCAATGTGTTCCCAGCACACCCTGTCCTCTGTCATAACTCCCAGCATTTGAATTCTGTATCTTCTTTTTTTGTTTGTTTGTTTATTTGTTTTTGTTTGTTTAAAGACCTATTTACTTATTTGAAAGGCAGAGTTACAGAGAGGCAGAGGCAGGGAGAGAGAGAGGTCTTCCATCCTCTGGTTCACTTCCCAAATGGCCACAATGGCCGGAGCTAGGCCAATCTAAAGCCAGGAGCCAGGAGCTTCTCCCAGGTCTCCCACATGGGTGCAGAGGCCCAAGCACTTGGGCCATCTTCTACTGCTTTCCAAGGCCATAGCAGAGAGCTGGATTGGAAGTGGAGCAGCTGGGACTTGAACCAGTGCCCATATGGGATGCCGGCACTGCAGGCGGTGGCTTTACCCACTATGCCACAGTGCCGGCCCTGGATTCTGTATCTTCTTTCCACTAAACTAAGCTCTGTGATGACAGCAACTGTGCCTGTCACGTTCCCTGCTTTATCTCTAGCTCATGACACTGCAGGGCAAACATTCATTGCTAAATAGTCACAAAAGGATGTTGCATAAATAGACACAAATCCTTCAGTGGATGTGTGCTTAGACATAAGCCTACCAGTAATCTAAGGAGAATTCTGTCATCCCCAACAATTGGGATAGTCATGCCACCCCGTCCATTGTCACCAAGGGTGGATTTGAGCCATAGACGGCAAGGTTAAAGGGAATAGTGGCATTAGACTGAATGTCACTTGGGGGACATTCAGTTCGGTGGGGGTGGGGGTAGAAAGGGTGAAAAGGGGAATTTGAATGGGGCATCCAGGGCATGAATCTGTCCTTAGCAGGCACAGGCATTGTGATTAAGAAATCGGTGGCTGTAGCGCTATGGAAGTCCTCCAGTGTAGCCAGGGATGCCAGGTAGGTGTCTGGCCCAGCGGCTAAGAGGCCAGCTGGGATGCTGTGTCGCATTTTGGAGAGCCTCAGTCTGCTCCCCGCTCCAGTCCCTCACTTCAGCTTCTGTTGATGCAGCCACTGGCAGTGCTGATGGCTGATGCAACTGGGCTCCTGACACCTCGAGGGAGACCTGGGTTGAGTTCCTGGATCTCGGCTTTAGCCCCAAGGGGTCATTATGGTACATTTGGCAAGTGAGTTCTTGGATGGGAGCACTCTCTGTTTCTCTCTCCAACTCTCAAATAAATAAATTTTTTAAGAAAGGGGCCGCACCCAGGCGTAGCAGATAAAGTGCTACCTGTGGTTTCTGTATCCCACATGGGCTCTGGTTCGAGTCCCAGCTGCTCCACTTCAGATACAGCCCCCTGCTAATGTGCTTGGGGAAGCAGCAGAGATGGCCAAGTGCTTGGGCCCCTGCACTCATGTGGGAGACTCTGAGGAAGCTCCTGGCTCCTGGCTTTGGACTGGCCCAGCTCCAGCTATTGTGGCCATTTGGGGAGTGAACTGCGGATGGAAGATACCTCTCTCTCTCTCTCTCTCTCTCTGTAACTCTGCCTTTCAAATAAAATAAATCTTTTTAAAAAATTTTTTTAAATAAGGGAAACAGAATAAGATATCTTATAAAACTTTGGCAGTAAATTGTAGGGTGATGAGTTGGTTATTAAGCCAACTAAAGCCGATCCTGATGAGTGTCAAAGCATTGTCTAGTCAGTACTTTCTACTCATTAGACATTGGGAGAAGCGAAGCTGAGAAAATGTCCCTTCATGCAAGAAGCAGTCCCGTAGACGGGGTGAAGCCACAGATGTGAGACAGGAGGCAGGAAGGCTGGGAGCGTCGGTGATCTGCTCTAGCTACGGGAACACAGGCGGCTCAGGGAATATGGTTCACTTCTGTTGTGACTTTAAAGATGATTTTTTAAGCTTTTTGTTTATTCTTTTAAAAAGGCAGAGAAGGAGCGAGTGCTCCCATCTGCGGGTTCACTCCCCCACAGTGCCGACAGTGAGGGCTGAACCAGGCAAAGCCAGAGCTGGGAACTCAATCCAGGGCTTCCCTGAGGGGGACAGGAACCCAGCACCTTGAGCTGCAGCCCGCCGCTCCCTGGGTGTGCATTGGCAGGCAGCTCGGATGGGGGGCCCAGCTGGGCCACTACTCCAGGCATGCAACAGGGGACGCAGGTGTCCCAAGTGGTATCTTTACCACACACCAAATGCTCGCCCCATAAGATTATTTAGTATGTAGATGGGAAAACAGGAATTACCCTGTAACATAATCACTTTGTCATCCCAGGACTAACACCATGACTTAAAAAAAAAAAAAATACAAAACTTAGAAATCCTCTTCTGTCCCGTTTTCACAAGTAAATTCTGTCTATTAGAACTTTCTATGATGGTGGGAATGTACTGTATCTGTGAAGGTAGGTATACTGGCCAATAGCCACGTGTGACTATTGAACATTTATTATTGATTTATTAGGATTTATTTATTTATTGAAAGGTACAACACAGAGAGAGAATTGATCTGCCATCTTTAATTCACTTCCCAAATAGCCTCAGTGGCTGGGACTGGTTCAGGTTGGAACCAGGAGGCTGGAACTCCGTCTGGGTCTCCCATGTGGGTGGCAGGGACACAAGCACTTGGCTCATCTTCCACTGCTTTCCCAGATGCACAAGCAGAGAGTGGGATCAGAAGTGTAGCAGAGGCTGGCGCTGTGGCCTGGCAGGTAAAGCCACGGCCTGCAGTGTGGGCATCCCATATGGAGACCGGTTCAAGTCCCAGCTGCTCTACTTCTGATCCAGCTCTCTGCTATGTCCTGGGAAAGCAGTAGAAGATGGCCCAAGTCCTTGGGCCCCTGCACCCATGTGGGAGACACAGAGGAAGCTCCTGCTCCTGGCTTCAGATTGGCATAGCTCTGGCAGTTGTGGCCATCTGGGGAGTGAACCAGTGGATGGAAGACCTCTCTCTCTCTCTCTCTCTCTCTCTCTCTCTCTCTCTGCCTCTCTGTAACTCTGCCTTTCAAATAAATAAATAAATCTGAAAAAAAAAAAAGTGGGGCAGCCAGGATTTGAACCAGTACCCACATAGGATGCCAGTGTTGTAGGAGGCAGCTTAACCCCGTGAGCCACAGTGCCAGCCCCTTGAGCATCTAAAATATGGCTAATGCCTATGACAAGCTGACTTTCTTATTTGAATTAAGCTGAACTCATTTGAAATTGACCTTTATGGTGCCACACATAGCCCTGAGCAATGTGGGTTTGGACATTGCCTGTAGTGGCAAAGGGAGAAGGAGGCCTTGCAAGGGGGGGTCTTCAGATCTCTACGTCAACCCACCCTGGGGTATAAGCCAGAGTGTGTTCATGTGGCAAGTACTGCCCTAAACCTCACCCATGCCTTATCCCATGGAATCCTCAGAACAACCTGGAGGCGGGTTCTCTTTCTAGCCAAGGACACTTGGGCTCAGAGAAGTTAAAACATTTGCCGCATCTTATAGTTTCCAAGTGATTAAACTTGGCTTTTAATCCAAGAAAACAACTGCGTGAGCGTGTGTTCTTATTCACCATGAAAAGTAGCTCCCAGGACCCAATAATTCCTTGCATTACTTGCAACGTGCACACTCTGTTGCATTTTATATGTCTTCACGTACTCATCCACTGGGCAAATACTTCCTGAGCGGTTACTTTGTACAGAGTGATGCGCTAGGCACAGGGGATAGCTCGGGGGTAAGGGATGAGCTTGCCCCTGGGCAGGTGGGTATAGATCAGAGGTACAAGGCAGCCACAAATCACTGCACACAGGGCTAGCAGCTGTGGAGCTTTGTGCAAAGTACGAGGACAGCTAAGGGGCCGGGAAGGTTGAGATGTTGAAGGTTGAGAGCATAGGGGCTGCTCTGTGGCTTGGCGGGTAAGGCCGCCCATTGCCCGCGGTGCCGGCATCCCATATGGGCACTGGTTCGAGTCTTGGCTGCTCTACTTCTGGTCCAGCTCCCTGCTAATGGCCTAGGAGAAGTCGTGGAAGATGGCCCACGTGCTTGGGCCTCTGTACCCACATGAAATATCCAGATAAAACTCTTGGCTCCTGGCTTCAGCCTGGGCCAGCCCTGGAAGTTGCAGCCAGCAGATGGCAAATCTTTTTGTCTGTCTCTATCTCTCTCTGTGCCTCTCTGCTCATATAAATGAATAAATAAATAAATAAATATTTTTTAAAAAGTGAAAAGAGTAACATATATTAGTCATATTTGTATATAAGTTACTTTTTCTTACCTTCAGATTCTTCTTCTACCTTGAGAAAAAGAAATATACATAGTAGACAAGAGTTAGATGATAATTTTATGACTGATCTTATTTTTAGAATAAGGAAACAGTTGGCTGGAATTTAGGGTTTGAGGTCCACGTTTTTTGAAACTCTGTTCAGTAGAGCATTTAACAATTGAAGTCCTTTGTTTTTCCTCCATATCCTCCCTTAATCTATGAGATTGTCAAATGTTTCTTTTTTGAAGATCCTATTACATAATCCTTTTTAATTTTTTTCTTTAATTCTCACTTGGCAAACTCAGGGTTTGCTTATGATTCCAATATTTCTCCTTTTTTAAGATTTATTTATTTGAAAGGCAGAGTTCACAGAGAGATATTGATTTTCCATCCTCTGGTTCACTTCCCAAATGGCCACAACGTGGCAGGGCCACGGGCTGGGCCGGGCCGAAGCCAGGAGCTGGAAGTTTGCTCTGGGTCTCCCATGTGAATAGCAGGGGCCCAAGCACTTGGGCCATCTTCTGCTGCCTTCTCAGGTGCATTAGCCGGGAGCTGGATGGAAGCGGAGCAGCCGGACTCAAACTGCAACAGAGCGTCGCAGGCAGCAGCTCGGGTCTGGTATTTCTGCTTCCCTACTAGCAGCTTCACGAAGCTTGCATGAGGCTTCGTCGCATCATGATGATCGTGGTGTCCGCAATGATTACCAGCTTAAAAACGGCCTGCAGTTCAGTATGGCCGAGGTGCTGGGCCTGAGGCAGGGGACAGAGAAAATTCTGACAGTTACCAGCTGGCCGCCTCCAGCGAGCTCCTCGAACTTTCTGAACTTCAGATTCCTCTCCTACCTTGAGAAAATTGCAGCAAGAGTTCAATAACACTGACAAGTAGAAACACTGAGCGTGGGGCCAGGAACGTGACTGTCCCTCAGCAAACGTTCACGGCTTTCCTCCAAAGGCCTGGATACCCTGTGTTGCCTTCGATTGATTGATCTGTATACCAATCAGATATTTGTCTTATCATTACTTCACCCAATAAACACAAAAGCTGACAGATGAATGTCTGCGCTGCTGAGAGTTCAAGAGAGAAGGCATTCAATTGATGTGTTTTTTTTTAAAGATTTATTTTAATTATTTAAAAGAGTTACAGAGAGAGGTAGAGCCAGAGAGAGAGAGAGAGAGGTCTTCCATCTGCTGGTTCACTCCCCACATGACCGCAACAGCCAGAGGTGAGCTGATCCGAAGCCAGGAGACAGGAGCCTCCTCCGGATCTCCCATGCAGGTGTATGGGCCCAAGGATTCGGGCCATATTCTACTGCCTTCCCAGGCCATAGTAGAGAGTTGGTCAGGAAGTGGAGCAGCCAGGACTCGAACTAATGCCCATATGGATGCCAGCACTGCTGGCCGCAGCTCTAACCTGCTGCGCCATAGTACGAGCCCCTTAATTGATGTTTAAGACAAGGTTGCCAGGGCTGATGCTGTGGCATAGCAGATAAAGCTGCCACCTGCAGTGCCAGTATCCCATATAGGCACTGGTTTGAGTCCTGGCTGCTCCACTTCTGATCCAGCTCCCTGTTAATGTGCCAGGGAAAGCAGTGCAGGATGGCTCAAGTGCTTGGACTCCTGTCCCCATGTGGAAGACCCGGAAGAAGCTCCTGGCTCCTGGCTTTAAATCAGATCACTTCCTGCTGTTGCAGCCATTCGTGGAATGAACCAGCAGGTGGAAGCTTTCTCCATCTTTTCCTCTTTTTCTCTACAACTCTGTCTTTCAAATAAATAATATTTTAAAAAAAGGGTTGCCCAAGAAACTAGTGTCCCATTGACTAGAGAGAAAAAAGCAGAACACGAATGTAAGACATTACTGATGCTGAAGATGTCGTTGGTGAGACTAAACAGAGCTGGCGTCTGCAAGGCACGCAATGGTTTTTTTTTTTTTTTTTAATTATTATTATTCTAGGGCCGTGGGATTCTGGAACACAGCCCTTACTACATGTCATTCACTCAAGAGAAATAAATAAATTAAACAGTGAAACAGGAGAATCAGCCCATCTCCTGGCAGTCTTAAAATCGAATTTATAAATAAAAATAAGAAATGGAGCATACCCTGGGCCCTTCTGGGAACTTATTGACAAATGTGGGATCTAACTGACAGCTGATCTGAAATGGAATTTTTTTTTGTCTATTGTTCTCCAAAATCATTTCTGAACACGTAGTTTAACATTTTGGTTTTGGAATGTTTTATTTCCCAGAAGAACAAAGGGATTCTTTGAAAAGAGTGGTTTGCAACCGTTTATGATGGAAATTCACATGCAGCGACAGTAGTCCAAAATGTAACATTTACTTTATATGATTCCCCTTGCTTCAGAGGTACCTCAGAGACTAAATCTTACCAGCAAGGAGTAAGATCTTGACATTCTAACGAGAAATGTTACAATGAAGTATGTTGGCAGAACAGAATCATAAAGTCCTGAATGGTGTATTAGTGCATTTTCTGGTCTAATAACACAATTCCAAGACTGGGTAGGTTTTAAGGAAAAGAGGCTGATTTGGGCTCTTGGTTCTGGAGGTCCAAGGTCACAGAGCCACAAATGGTGATGGTTTTCTTGCTGGCCGAGTCCAAAGGTATTGGCCCAGAGTACCACATGGCAAGAGACTGTGTGTGTACGTGTGTGTGTGTGTGTGTGTCTTCTGGTCTCTCCTCCCTCCTCTTCTTCCTCCTCCTCTTCTTTAAGATTTATTTATTTTTGAAAGAGTGATAGAGCCAGAGCCATCTTCTCTATTCTGGTTCACTCCCCAGATGTCTTCAACAGCCCCAGCCTGTGCAGGCCAAACCCAGGGGCTCGGAACTCCATCCAGGTCTCCCATGTGAGTGGCAGGGGCCCAAGCACTAGGGTCATCCTCCGCTGCTTTCCCAGGCGCATTAGCAGGAAGCTCGATTGGAAGCAGAGCAGCGAGCGCTGGAACCAGCACTTCAGCGTGGGATGCCAGCATCGCACGGAGTGGCTTCACCTGCTGCACCAGGACGCTGGCTGCCTCCTCACAGTCCTATCACATTCAACCATGGGGACTCCACTCTAATGACTCTATTTAATCCTAATCACCTTGTGGAGGCCCCACCTTTAAACACCACAGTCAAATTTAATGGGTGCTAAATTTCAACACAAGAAGCCTTAGTGAACATACTCAAACCACAGAGCAGAGAAAGGAGGAAGATTTGAGATTTTAATTTTTGTCATTTATTTTGCTGCAGCTCTCCTAATCATATCTCTCAAGAGAAATTTCTTATAATATCTGCCAGGGGATCATTGTAACTATTTTCTTGGGATGGGATAATTTCATGGAAATAAGTCCCAAGGACCAGTGACCATGTCTAACGGAGAGGAGAAAAATGCTGATAAGCTGTGTTGTACTCATTGACAGCCTCCTTGGGAAAATTGTGAGCAAGAAATGAACTTGGAAGCATTAAAGGAATAGTTCAGGAAGCTGTTGGTTTGAGTAAGTTTGCTTTGGAAGAGCAGGACTAGATATTAACCACAGAGTTCAGCGGAACTCTAAGCTTCCCAACACAAACATCAGAAAGCATTCACTTACCCTCTGTGCCTTGCCACTTCCAGTTCCCCAGTAGAAGACATGTTTGTTAGGTCAGTGTTTGAATATAAAAGAAATAGTTTTATAAGTTTCAGAAAGCTCGACAACCCAACAGAGGGCCCAAATCAGCAGTTCACAGGAAAAAGGGGGGAGGGGCTTTCACAAAGGAAAAACGCTTAGGGGCAGGTGTTGTGGCACAGCAGGTTAAGCCATTGCTTGGAACAACCACATCCCATATAGCAGCGCTAGTTCGAGTCCTGGCTTTTCCATCTCCAATCCAGCTTCCTACAAATGCACCTGAGAGGCAGTAAGTAATGGCCCAAGTGCTTGGCTCAGTGTGACCCACATGGGAAACTCACATGGAGCTCCTGACGCCTGGCTTCAGCCTGGCCCAGCCCTGGCTGTTGTGGACGTTTGGAGAATGAACCATCAGATGGAAGACTGTCTCTCTCTCTCTGTCTCTCTGTCTCTCTCTCTTTCTCTTTCTCTCTCTCTCTCCCCATCTCTCCCTCTCCCTATCCCTCTCACTGTAGCTCTGCCTTTCAAATAAATAAATAAATCTTTTTTAAAAAATGGAAAATTCTTATACCAGGCCATTGTTAAGGAAAAAACAGAAATTCGTATGAGAAATGCAATTTGATTCAAAGCTCAGCTTAGCAATGAATATTTTTGTGACATTAATACCCTAAATGCTGATAATTTTCTTATTTTACAAAATGAACTTGAGGTCCTCCAGCTGCAGACTCCTCTGTCCTCCCAGTTTTTCAGCCCAGTGGATGAAATACCAGACAGGAGTTACAGCTTTTCTAAGTACGCTTGAGTTGTTAGCAAATAGTCTTCTTTTTCACCATAGGTAACCCAAGGGCCAATTTGGTCTCCTGTCAGGACACCCAGTTCTTACCAATTTCTACTTCTCCTCTCCTACAGCCTGGCCCTGATGCAGGCTTCGGGTCTGCAGTGGGCAAGAAATGTGGGTAGGGCTGCCAAATAAAATCTAGGATCCCAGCTAAATGTGAATTCCAGAAAGCAACAAATACTTTTAGTAGAATTATATCCCAAATATTGCATGGGATGTGCTTACAATAAAAAGCATCCATTGTTTATTTTCAGATTTAACTGAAATTAAAATTCAGATTTAACAGCATTTGGTTATTTGCATTTGCTCAGTCTGGCAGCCCTGGGTAAAGGGTCAGTTTGTTGTATTTGGTCTTGCTCGTTGTGCTGCTGCTGGCTCCCCGAGGGCAAGGATAGAAACAAAGGGAGGGAAAGCTCTTGAGGTGCACAGATGTCACCTGCCACAGGTGCCCCCTTGGTGTATCAGATGCCCAAGGATGACCAGGACCAGCTCCATCACTATGGACATTGTAGACGCCCATTCCTTGACCTGGGAAATGCTCCCTTGGCGTGGACACCAGCAGTTCCCTCGGGCCTCACTTGTCACAGTCCACGCTTTGTAAAGGTTACTTCTCACCCTTCCAGACACTGCTGTTGGGTGGGGAATTTCAGAGTGACCCACTGGCAGCTTTCTTTCACAGAATCCAACCTGACCCAGAGCAAACCATGCCCTGCCCTACCAATCCTTGAAAATGCTGGCCGGTCTTGACTCTGTGCTGCCACCAGGCAGGCTTGCTCCAGCCAGCTTCTGGCCTTCAGTTTGTTTTTCTCAGACGTGACCCAGTCCCCAGGAACGTAGCTGTCTTCCCAAACTTTGGGGCTGGCTAGCAGTCTCATGGAAGTCTCCTGACTCCTCCCTTGGTCTGTGATGTGTAGGAGGAGTCCTTCTCCCATCTTGCTTTGGGGATGAGGTAGGGAACAATACTGGTAACCCTCTCCAAGGCCGCCACACATACATTCATAACCCCTACTTAATTTTTTTCTCTTATAAAGATCCATTTATTTATTTGAGAAGCAGAGTTACAGACAGAGAGAGGGAGAGACAGAGAGAAAGAGGTCTTCCATCCACTAGTTCACTCCCCAAATGGCCACAACGGCCACAGCTGGGCTGATCCCACAAAGCCAGGAGCCAGGAGCCTCTTTCAGGTTTCCCACATGGGTGCAAGGGCCCAAGCATTTGGACCATCTCCCACTGCTTTCCCAGGCAGGGAGCTGGATTGAAAGTGGAGCAGCTGGGACTCGAACTGGTACCCATATGGGATGCCAGAACCTCAGGCAGAGGCTTTACCCGCTACACTGCAGCGCTGGCCCCAATTCTTTTTCTCTTTTGCAGACTGGGGGTAGTGAACAAGGCTGGCAGGATCATTTTGGGGTTGTCTCATTTGCAAACACTCCACATACTGTCTAGAATCTCTATTTAGAATGTGGGAGTTCTTTGTACCTATTGTTCTCAGCCTTGGAGTCTTAATGAATCTGGGAGACTTAAAAATCTATTTTAACTGTCTATTAAATGACTAAAGATGGTTATGTAATACTATTGTGAAGATAACAATAGGGGAAGAAAGAAAGAGAGAGACAGGGTGTGTGTAGGGGATAAGGTACATTGTAAACCAAAATTCTCATTTCTCCTAACAGGGAGACAGAAGAGAGTGACTCAAACTGACAAATCAAGAAGTAGAAGAAGAAGCCCATGACTTAGAAATGCCAGGAAGAGGCTGGCACCGCTGCTCAACAGGCTAATCCTCCCCCTTGCAGCGCTGGCATACCGGATTCTAGTCCTGTTCGGGGCACTGAATTCTGTCCTGGTTGCCCCTCTTCCAGGCCAGCTCTCTGCTGTGGCCCGGGAAGGCAGTGGAGGATGGCCCAAGTGCTTGGGCCCTGCACCCACATGGGAGACCAGAAGCACCTGGCTCCTGGCTTTGGATCAGCATGATGCGCCAGCCGCAGCGGCCATTGGAGGGTGAACCAACGGCAAAGGAAGACCTTTCTCTCTGTCTCTCTCTCTCTCACTGTCCACTCTGCCTGTCAAAAAAAAAAAAAATGCCAGGAAGATTCAAATCATCGAAAACTATTTGCATTTGGGAAGTGAGTCTGGGGCTTTGAAGGTGAGTGGAGAAAAATACTGCTATTTTTCACTATAAGTCTTTTAATATTGCTTTTCTAAGAATATATCACTTTAATGATAACAAAAATAATTGAATGTGGGACCGGCTATGGCACAGCAAGTTAAGCTGCTGCCTGCAACCCCAGCATCCCATATGGGCTCTGGTTTGAGTCGCAGCTGCTCCATTTCTGATCCAGCTTCCTGCTAATGCCCCATGTGGGAGGCCCAAATGCAGCTCCTGGCTCCTGGCTTCAGCCCAGTCCAGCCCTGGCTGTTGCAACAATCTGGGGAGTGAACCAACAGATAGAAGATCTCTCTCTCTCTCTCTCTCTCTCTCTCTCTTTCTCTTTCTCTGTCTCTCCCTCACTGTCTGTAACTCTGAAATAAATAAATAAATAAGTAAATTAATTAAATAAAAACAAAAATAATTAAATGGCAAACTTTGCCAAAAGTGAAAATGAAATACCATATAAACATGAAAAAGAATAAGGCAGGGGGCCGGCACAACGGCACAGTAGGTTAATCCTCCACCTGCAGTGCCAGCATCCCATATGGGTGCCGGTTCTAGTCCCGGCTGCTCCTCTTCTAATCCAGCTCTCTGCTGTGGCCTGGGAAAGCAGTAGAAGATGGCCCAAGTGCTTGGGCCCTGCACCCACATGGGAGACCAGGAGGAAGTACCTGGCTCCTGGCTTTGGATCGGCGCAGCTCCGGCTGTTGCGGCCATTGGGGAGTGAACCAGCAGAAGGAAGACCTTTCTCTCTGTCTCTCCCTCTCATTGTCTGTAACTCTACCTATCAAATAAATAAAAATAAAATCTTAAAAAAAATGAATAAGGCAGAGCTATGTAATGTAGCTCAGTTACACATCAGAGTATGAAGCACAGTCTTCAATTCTGGGCCCAAATCACTTCCCTTAGTCTAGTTGCCTAGATACTATTAGTAGCTGCCTAGAACTATTGTAACCAAGCACAAGATTGGGTGGATTTCAGCAACAGACTTTTTTTTTCCCCCCACAGTGACCAGTTTACCAACTTCATACATCAACATGGAATGTGTTTTAAATTTTTTATTTATTTTCATTTTATTTCAAAGGCAAAGACAGGCTGAGAGACCCACTCTCACCTTCCACATTCTCTCAGCGTCCGGGGTAGGGCCAGGCTGAAGCCAGACCTGCAGAATTCCATCTGGGTCTCCCATGTGGGTAGCAGAGATGCAACTACTTGAGCCATCGCCTGCTGCCTCCTAGGGTGTGTGTTTTCAGGAAGCTGGACTAGAAGCAGAGTAGTAGGGACTCAAACCCAGGCGCTCCATATGGGTTGCAGGCATCCTAAGTAACAACTTTAACTACTACGCCCAATGTTTGCCTCAGCGGAAATTTATTGATTCACATGTCTACAGGCTTATAGTCAAATGTCAAAGTGCTGGCAGAATCATGCTCAGGGTGTATGAGCTAAGTGTTAGTTCCTGGACAACCTTTTTAATAGCTTTAAAAGACTATTTTGGTATCTGTTTTTAGTCTTTTTGGGCTTCTCTAAAATATCATAAACTGTATAGCTTAAGAACAACTGGACTTTATTATTCACAGTTCTGAGAAGTCCGAAATCAAGGGGATGGCTGATTTGGTGTCTGATGAGGTCTCGGGTTCCTAAACGGTGCCTTCTTGTGTATCCTCGCAAGGGTCCTTCCATAGGACACGATGTCTTTCATGAAACAGAGAATGCCCATCTACTGGTCACTCCCCACATGCCCTTGAAGGCTGAGACTGGGCTGGACAAAATCCTGGAGGAAGGAACTCAAATCCAGGTGTTCTACACGGGTGACAGTGGCAGGAACTCAATTACTTGAGCCAACACCACTGCCTACCAGGGTCTGCACATGCAGGAAGCTGGAATCAGAGCTTAAGGTGGGTATTGAACCCAGGCATTCTGAAACGGGATATGAACATCTCAGTGGGTATCCTAACCATTAGGCCAAATGCTTTTCTTCTTTTTTTTAAATTTTATTTGAAGTATACAAGTTTCATGTATTTCATATCATATTCAGGAACATGGTGATACTTCCCACCCTGCCCTCCCTCCTGCCCAAGCTTCCATCCTTCCTCCTCCCTCTCCTATTCCCTGAATTTTATTTAAGATTTTCTGAATTTGGTGGGGGAGAAGCCATTGTAATCCATAAGCTGCACTTTGGAAATTTATATTCATTAAATAAAAGTTTAAAAAAAAAGATTTTCTGAATTTTATTTAAGATCTATTTTCTGTTTACTTTATGCTCATAAGATTAACCCTACACTAAGTAGAGTTCAACAAATAGTATGAAGAAAAAAACACTGTTCCTCAACAGTCAAGACAAGGGCTGTAAAATATTATCAAATCTCAAAATGTCCATTTCACTCCTATACATTACCTTTTACGTATTCTAATCACAGATTAGGGAGAACATATGGTATTTGTCTTTTTAGGACTAGCTTATTTCACTAAGTATAATGGTTTCCAGTTGCACCCATTTTGTTGCAAAAGATAGGATTTCATTTTTATTTTTACACTGAGCTGGTGCCATAGCTCACTTGGTTAATCCTCTGCCTGCGGCACCAGCATCCCATATGGGTGCCGGGTTCTAGACCCAGTTGCTCCTCTTCCAGTCCAGCTCCCTGCTGTGGCCTGGGAAGGCAGTGGAGGATGGCTCAAGTCCTTGGGCCCCTGCACCTGCGTGGGAGACCAGGAGAAGCACCTGGCTCCTGGCTTCGGATTGGCGTAGCTCCAGCCATAGTGGCCACTTGGGGGTTGAACCAATGGAAGCAAGACCTTTCTCTCTGTCTCTCTCTCTCTCACTGTCCAACTCTATCTGACAAATAAATAAATATAAATAAATAAATAAAATTTATTTTTATACTGAGTAGTATTCTAGTGTACATATACCATAATTTATTTACCCAATCTTCAGTTGATGGACATCTGGGTTGATTCCATATCTTAGCTATTGTTAATTGAGCTGCAATAAATGTGGGGGTACAGCTAACCCTTTCATATGCTGATTTCATTTGCCTTGGGTAATTTCCCAGGAGTGGGATGGCTGGGTCACATGGTAGATCTATATTCAGATTTCTGAGGTGTCTCCATACTATCTTTCACAATGGCTGCACTAGTTTACATTCTCACCAACAGCAGATTAGGGCACCTTTCACCCCATATCCTTGCCAGCATTTCTCATTTGTTGATTTCCATGTGAGAGCCATTCTAACAAGGGTAAGGTGGAACCTCGTTGTGGTTTTGATTTGACTAGTGATCCTGAGCATTTTTTCCCTGTGTCTGTTGGTCATTTGAATTTCCTCTTTTGAAAAATGCCTGTTCAAGTCCTTTGCCCATTTTTTAAAAAAGATTTATTTTATTTATTTTAAAGACAGAGTTACAGAGAGAGGTAGAGACAGAGAGAGAGGTCTTCCATCTGCTGGTTCACTCCTCAGATGACCACAACAGCCAGAACTGCACCGATCCGAAGCCAGGAGCCAGGAGCTTTTTCCAGGTCTCCCACACAGGTGCAGGGGTCCAAAGAACCGGGCCATCTTCCACTGCTTTCCCAGGGCATAGCAGAGAGTTGATCAGAATAAGAGAAGCCAGGACTAGAGCTGGTGCCCATATGGGATGCCAGCGCTTCAGGCCAGGGCATTAACCCACTTTGCCCATTTATTAACTGGATTGTTTGTTTTGTTGTTGTTGAGTTTCTGGAGTGCTTTATAGATTCTGGATATTAATCCTTTATCAGTTGCATAGTTTGCAAATATTTTTCTCATTCTGTTGGTTGCCTCTTCACTTTGCTTTGTGTTTCTTTTGCAGTACAGAAACTTCTCAGCTTGATGTAATCCCACTTGTCAATTTTGGCTTTGATTGCCTGTGCTTCAGCCATCTTTTCCAAGAAGTCTTTGGCTATGCCAATGTTTTTCAGTTTTCCCAGTGTTCTCTAGTAATTTGATGGTATTGGGTCATCAGTTTAGGTCCTTGATCCATTCTGAGTGGATTTTTGTGTAAGGTATAAGGAAGGGGTCTTCTTTCCACACTTCTGCACACAGAGATCCAGTTTCTACAGCACCATTTGTTGAAGAGACTGCTGGCTCTGGGGCTTGATTTTACCTGTCAAAAATAAGTTGGTTGTAGATGTGTAGATTCATTTCTGGAGTTTTTATTCTGTTCCATTGGTCTACACGTCTTTTTTTTTTTTTCCAGTATGAGGCTGCTTTGATTATAACTGCCTTGTAGTATGTCTTGAAATCTGGTATTATGATGCCTCTGGCTTTGTTTCTGTTGTATAAGATTGCTGTTGCTATTTGCAGTCACTTATGTTTCCATAGGAATTTTAGCATCATTTTTTTCTAGATCTGAGAAGAATGTCACTGCTATTTTGATCAAGATCACATTGAATCATTAAATTAAGTTGCTTCCAGTAGGATGGACATTTTGATGATATTAATTCTTCCAATCCACGAACATGAAAGATTTTCTATTTTTTATGTGTCTTCTTCTATTTTTTTCTTTAATGTTTTTTAATTTTCATCATAGAGATCTTTGACCTCCTTGGTTAAATTTATTCCAAGGTATTTAATTATTTTGTAGCTATCGTGAATGAGATTGATCTTTGAAATTTTTTCTCAGCTATGGCATTGTGTGTGTATACAAAGGCTATTGATTTTGTGTGTTGATTTTATATCCTGTCACTTTACCAAATATTCTTATAAACTCCAATAGTCTTAGTGGAGTCTTTTGTTTCCTCTAGAATCATGTGATTTGCAAACAGGGATAATCTGTCTTCCTCCTTTCCAATTTGTATCCCTTTGATTTCTTTTTATTGCCTAATGGCTCTGGCTAAATCATCCAGGACTACATTGAATAGCAGTGGTGAGTGGGCATCCTTGTCTGGTTCTGGATCTTAGTGGGAATACATCCAACTTTTCCTCATTCAACAAGATGCTGGCTGTGAGTTTGTCATAAATTGCCTTGATTGTGTTGAGGAATGCTCCTTCTATATCCAGTTTGCTTAGAGTTTTCATCATGAAAGGGTGTTGTATTTTATCAAATGCTTTCTCTGCATCTATTGAGCTAATCATATGGTTTTTTTCTTCTGCAGTTTTTTAACTGCATTTATAGATTTGCAGATGTTGAACCATCCCTGCATACCAGGTAAATCCCACTTGGTCCAGGTGAATGATCTTTCTGATGTGTTGTTGGATTTGATTAGCTGATATTTTGTTGAGGATTTTTGCATCTATGTTCATCAGGGATGTTGGTCTATAGTTCTCTTTCTTTGTTGTATTTTTTTCTGGTTTAGGAATTAAGGCAATGCTAGCTTAACAGAAGAAACTGGGGAGGATTCCTTCCCTTTCAAATGTTTTGAATAGCTTGAGAAGAACTGGAATTAGTTCTTTAAATGTCTGGCGCTTTCTTCTTAAACAAAAAATGTTTAATATTTTATTTGTTTTAAAGGCAGAAAGATATATATACACAGAGACAGACTACTTTCTACTCTTTTAAGATGTATTTATTTATTTATTTGAAAAGCAGACCAACAGAGAGAGAGAGAGAGAGAGAGAGAGAGAGACAAAGAGAGACAGAGAACTGATCTTGTATCCTCTGATTCAGTCTCCAAATGGCCACAACAGGACTGGACCAAGCTATATCCAAGAGACTGGAACTCTATACTGGCCTCCAACATGGGTGGCAGGGGCCCAAGCACTTGGGCCATCTTTCACTGCTTTCCCAGGCCATAGCAGAGAGCTGGATCAGAAGAGGGGCAGCTGGGACAGGAATCGGCGTCCACATGGGATGCCGATGTTGCAGGTGGAGGTTCAGGCCACTGCGCCACAGTGCCGGCTCTGAAAGTGAATTTTCAAAATGTATTTTTGAAAAAGAAGCTATGGCCAGCTCTGCGGCACACTGCTTTTTCTTGCTTCCTTGCCTTGTTTCCCTCCCCAGTGCTAAAGGACTCAGGCTACCACAAATGCCACAGCAAAGAGCCTGTCCAGTGCTGACAGCCAAGGTAGAGACCAACTGCGAAGAAAGGGAGAGGATGGGACTCTGCAGACACAGCAGTGTGGAAGCTGGAGGTTGGAGGACAGCAGAGACCCAGAGCCACAACCACAAGGTTATAAAAGTCAAGTCCTGCTAAGCTTCAAGAATGGCAAATTATGCCCATACCCAGGAGGTGCGGCCAGAGCCACCAGCTGGGCAGAGAACCCGCAGGATACAGCAAGCAGGTCTGAGCCAGAGCACCTGGCCAGGTGAGCGTGGGCAGTGAGAATCCCACCTGCTGGGGCCGCGGCAGGTGCGCCACAGACTGAGCGTGCCCCTGAATCTGGAGAGGAAGGCAGCGATAGCGCCTCTGTGCCTTGGTCTTCCGAGGTCTTGGCTACTTTGTGCTTCCTGTAATTGGTACACCTCAGAGACTGAGTGTGGCTGGGCCCATGGTCACTTTTCTCCCAGGAAGAGACTGCTGTTGAAGACCGATTGGCCCCTTGTGGTTTATCGCCCGCCCTGGAGCCCCTCACCGTAGCAGCCATGTACTGAGTACCTGCTACGCACGCGCCAGGCACTCATAACTCTGCACCCTGGGCCAAGAGGGGTGAACTTCCAGTTCCATGCAACAGCCTAGGAAGCCAAGTCTTGCAAAGGGCAGGCGCTTGCTGTAGACATGCTGTACCCTTTTCAAGTGGCATCGCTGGGTCTTGGCCACTGCCCCTACCCCTGTCCTTGGCATGAGTGCCAGGAAGATTTCACCAGAAAAGAAAGAAACTCCTGGGAACCTTAAACTTCATGTTTCCCTGGTGGCGGCGTGGACGATGGGTAAGCATGGAGATCTTCACAGTGGAGTGCTGGGGGCAGCCCTTGTGCTGTCAGTTACCAGCCTGAGACTGAGTGCACAGACCACGTTCTCTGTCTGTGTGGGCCCTTTCTCATCTCTGGAATGGGATGATGGTGCCATACCTCCCCCACAAGCCATTGGGAGGCCCCACCAAGGTGACAGAGGTTGAACAGATGGGCAGAGCAGGGCCTGGCACAGTGGACGCTCTGTGGCTTGTCTGTATTATTAGGGTGGTTCTCTTTCATCTGGCCACAGCGAGTACCTCTTGCAGTCCCTGACTCAGCTGAGCCACAGTGGGGCTGTCATGTACGGCCACCCATGCTGTGCACGGCACAACTCGTGTCTCCTGGTAAGGTGCACGGGAGCAGCGCCCATCATCAGACTGGAGAGGTTTCAGCTTCCTCCCTCACTGTTTCCTACTGTGCCACTGCACTGCAGAGACCCCACAGCTCAGCTGTGGCACTGAGGCCTGTGTCTGCAGGTCAGCTACCCTGCTGTCGGTAGGCACGTGACCTCAGACATCACCCACTGAGCAAACTCTCCAGACAGCTGGGCCTCAGGCCCTCAGGGTGGAGTCACTGGCCAGCAGCACTGGTGTGCATTCTAGAAAGGGCTTTTATGGGGCCAGCATTGGGGCACAGTAGCTTAAACTGCTGCCTGCAACACCGGCATCCTGTATAGGCGCCATTCAAGTCTTGGCTGCACCACTTCTGGCCCAGCTCCCTGCCAATGCGCCTAGGAAAGCAGCAGTAGATGTCCCAAGTCCGTGTTCCCCTGCACCCACGAGGGACACCTGGATGGAGTCCCAGGCTTTTGGCTTTGGCTTGGCCCAGCTCCTGCTTTTGCAGCCTTTTGGGGAGTAAACCAGGAGATAGAAGATCCTTCTCTCTTTCTCCCTTTCTCTCTCTCTCTCTCTGTAACTCTGCCTTTCAAATAAACAAATAAATGTTTTTTAAAGGTGGGGGGGCTTTTGTGACTTTCTCAAAAATGGCTGTGTTAAAGATCAGACAAAAATGAAGCCTGCTGAGAAGGGAAGGTGGAGTCCTCAGGGTCTGGAAATGCTCTGATCTCAAAGCCAGTCTCTGAGGGGCCCGGAGGTCCCCTCTCTGCACCGCTCATCCCAGCAGCCAAGGAGATTTACGGAGCACTTCCCAGCGGGCAAGCGGCTGCTGACGTCTGGGACGTGGAATGAGCGGGAAAGGTAGACTACTGAAAGTGTTGTATGTTTGATTCCATTTATGTTATGATAATCACAAATCAGCATGTCTCTAAATACATCAAAAAATGTTTGGAAGAAGTTCACTTAAATAGCATCAGTGCTCATCTCTGGGTGGTAGCATTTGATGTGAGATATATACATATACATATATGTATATATATATATTTTTTTTAAGCTTTTTCATTGTAATTCTAAGCAGTATAAGGACTTTAAAATTATTAGCCTGTATCTTTTTATAAAATCTATTTTCAATTATTTGCAAGACTGAGTTACAGGGAGTCGGGGGAGACAGAGAGAGAGACAGAGAGAGAGAGAGAGAGAGGTCTTCCTCTTCCACTCACTGCTTCACTCCCCGAATGGCCACAATGATGAAGACTAGCAGGAGCCAGAACTCCATCCAGATCTCCCACGTGGGTAGAAGGCACCCAAGCACTTGGGCTACTCCCTGCTGCTTTCCAAGGCACATTGGCAGGGAGCTGGGTGAGAAGCAGAGCAGCCAGCACTCAGATAGGGGATGCCAGCATCTCAGGTGGCGGTTAACCTGCTGTGTTCCATGAGTCATTTTTCTAGGCTGTAGACAGAAAAGCTATTCTTCCTGGGAACAGCACCTGCCTCCTTTGTGATCTGTGCGGGACCTTGGGCAGGTTGGCTGACCTCCTTGTGCCTCCGTCTCCCTCATCGTGACAGGGAGATAAGGATCGTTTCCAGCTTGCGAGATTGTGAGGGCTGAATGTGTAGACATCTGTCAAGAACCTAGAACGGTGCTCAAAACATAGACACGTTTGTGTTAGCGTTTTCTAGGGAAATAGAACCAATAGAGGACCGGGGAGAGAGCGATTTCTAAGAATTAGATCACAGGATGTTGGAGGCTGAGGAGTCCCACAATCTGCCATCCGCAAGCCGGAGAACCAGGAAACCCAACCCAAAGGCTTGAGAACCCGGAGGCCAGTGGTTCAAATATTGGACTGAGGGGTGGCTTTGTGGTGCTGTGGTTTAAGTCACCAGCCAAGACTCCATATTGGAGTGCCTCGGATTGAGTCCTGCCTCTGCTCCCAATCCAGCTTCCCGCTAGCACATCCTGGGAGGCCACAATGCATCATGGCCCAAGTACTTCGGCCACTGTCACCTACGAGGGAGGCCCAGATGGAGTCCCTGGCTGCTGGCTTCAGCCTGGCCCAGCCCCAGCTGTTGCAGGCATTTGGAGAGTGAACCAGCAAATAGAAGACCCCTCTCCATCTATCGCTCTCTCTGTTACTCTTTCTTTCAAATACGTAAACAAAGTTGAAAAACACTGGTGTGAGTTTGAAGGCCCACGAATCAGGAGCGCTAATGTCCCAGCTCAAACGCAGAACATATCTGCCCTTCCCCTGCCTTTTTGCTCTATTTAGGCCCTCAACAGGAAGATGCAGGCCTGCACTGGTGAGGGCCACGGTCTTACCTCTATCAGTTCAAATGCTAATCTCTTCTAGAAGCAGCCTCAGAGACATGCCCAGAAGTGATATGTTACCAGCTCCCTGGGCACCTCTTAGCCCAGGCAAGTTGATGCATAAAATTCTTCATCATCCTGTTATTATTGTGGTAGTCGATATAACGTCTATTATTATAGCTTTATAGCATTTTTTATATATAACTATATAGCGTATATATTATATAATGTTACAGTATGCAGTGATGCAGGAAGGACAATAATTACCCAGAACAAAAAGCCAGATTGTCTTTGCAGGGCAGTGAGATGGTTAAGTGATGGCTGAAAAGAGAGACGTTGGAAGCGCGCTGACACACTACCGTGGAGGGCCGATAGTCTAATAGATCAGTGCAACTGACAATTAGTTGGCTGCAACAGCACAATGTCAGGCAATAAGAATGTTTCAGTGAGAAGACAACTTTCCAGGAAAAACGCAGTAATTTTTGGATTGGTGAATTCCAAAGCAATACATAAATATTGAGAAAAGAAATGCCGTTCGAGGTGCCTTTACCAATAGGCTGCCTGCAACAACACAGTAAGAATCCGGGAGGGCTGAGTGGGGGCAGTGGGAGTAGTGTTGTACGTATGGAGCCCCTGGGTTTTTATTCGCAGTGTGGGGGTGGGGGCACTCTGCAGACGTGTCCAGTGCGTGCATCCCAGCTCCGGCTCCCGACGTGGCTGTATCCCACAGCCCACCCCCATTCCGACAGAGCTGCGAGGCTCTCTCTGATTCAGTTCCTGGCTCAGCTGCCCCTGGCTCCTGCCTTTTGGTGGTGAGGGAACCTGGACTTGCATTCCCCATCCAGTTCTTTCATCTGGTGATAACTGACAAAGACTGTGATGGCAAAGATCAGTCATGTTCACGCTGATTTGAACCAGGGAACCCAGGGGAAGGAGCCGGTGTGCGTCCTGGCCATTGCTGATGGCAAACAGCTGACTGAGGCTGCCTGCCACGGTTGTACAGCCGACAAAGGCCCAGCACCAGTGCCCTTAGAGGACCTCAGCCTTGAGATGCCACAGTGCCCGTGAGCTCTTCTCACTCACGACGTCAAGGCTGAGAATTGGAGTGATGTTAGCAGCGTAAACAGAGGATGCTTATCAACCCACGCACAGGAAGGGCATTGTGTTTCTTTATGGCAGGTGAATGCTTTGTCACCCAATATCACCCTGTGACAAAAAGTAAGACACCCAGAGCCACTGGTAGAAAATGGATAATTAGGGACTGGCATTGTAGTGCAGTGGATAAAGCCACCACCTGCAGTGCTGGCCTCCCATATGGACTCCAGTACAGTCCCGGCTGCTCCACTTCTGATCCAGCTCCCTGCTATGGCCTGGGAAGGCAGTGGAAGATGTCCCAAGTCCTTGGGACCCGACACCCACATGGGAGACCTGGAAGAAGCTCCTGGCTCCTGGCTGCAGCCTGGCCTAGCCCCAGTCATTGCAGCCATTTGGGGAATGAACCAGCAGATGAAAGCTCTCTATCTCTCTCCCTCTCTCCTTCTCTCCCTCTCCTCCCCCCCTTTTTCTTTCCCTCCCTCTTTCTCTCATTCTCTCTCTGTATCTCTGCTTTTCAAATAAATAAATAAATAAATCTTAAAAAAAAGAAAGAAAGAAAATGATTGGGAACCTAATCTGATGTAGACTATGGGGAAAAAAAACCCAAAGCCTGCACACCCATAGCAATACAGAAGTCATTTTGGCCTCAAGGTTTGTGGACCAGTTATACATATGGCCACCCGGATCAATAAATGAAAAATCTGTATTGATTTCCGCCCCACAGCTTCTTGGGGTAGCTCCCAAGGTAAACAAGTTGCAAAATGTTTGCTCCTCAGTATTTGCAGGCTACTGAACAGCATGGGCCGAGGCAGAGCATTCAAAATCATCACAGTCAGAGAGGACTCCGGCAGGGCCGGCTACCTACAAGAAGCATGGAGGGAATGTGAGCTGTGCCCAGCCCAGCACCCCCGAGGGAGCAGAAATCCCAGCCAACAGCCTTTGAATCTTGACTGTCTTTTGATCTGGGACAGCCATTCCCAGTGTGGGGGTAGACACAGATTGTCGCTAGGTGACTAGAATGTTTGGATCCCATAGGCAAGGTCCTTCTAACGTGAGCTGGACGTGTCACCTGATGTGTGCCTGATTCCATTAAACACTCGATTGATCTGGCTGCTGTCTTTCTCATTGCATGTGTGTGACCAGTCTCCTCTTATTCTGGCTTTTCTACGGAGAAAGTCTGGGTGGAGAACATGGGGGTCACGTGTTCCCACCTTCTTAACAGTTCCTCTTGAGGGTACTCTAAATGAGCTTGCTGCTCAGTTTGTAATTTGGCTTCCCACACATCTTGGCGACTCAGGGAAAGTGGGCTGCCCGTGCCCACTCAGGAATTCCAGTCCAAAGCAGGCAGCATTGTACGGATTTTGTAGCTCAGGTCCCAGTGGGCTCCCTCATCCTCTGGTCTTGGAGAATATCTTCTTTGCAGTTCTCAAAGTATTGATCAAAGCACATACGGAACATGTCTCTCAGTAAGTTACTGAATTGTGTTTAGATTTTATATCTAGTCTCCTATGCCTGGTGGAGGTGAGTGTTAATGGACATAACCACAAAGACCTCCCAGCATGCCATGGAAGGTTGCCGATGGCAGCAGGTGCCCCCGGGGCCTCCTGGGGCCCAGTGTGATTGCCTTGCCCGGAGAAGCACAGCTCTTGGCTCTGGGTGGACGGCGCATGCCCCCCGGCCCCCCACGTTTTCTACCTTCATGTCATGGCCTAGACGTGAACTTACTGGTCCTATGGGGTCATCTGAGGCAACCCAGTAAACAGTTGCAGGAAATCTGTTTAAACAGCAAATTTGACTTCCCAGCGGTTGACCTAATACTGTTCTTTCTGGCAATAATTAGCCCTCAGGACCTAAGGCCTGTGAAGTCCTCTTATACCACTGGAACAAATTCCTATGTGTTATCTGCACTTAAGAGAATGGTTGTCTTTGTTCTTCTACAACAGGAAGACCCAAAGTAGAAAAACCAAACCACATTACTATGACCTAAGTCTCGAGGAGGAGAGGAAAGGCACATTTTTCTTTTGGCCATTGGAGGTTATGAACTCGTGTGTCGTGAGACCCTTCCTCCTGTGATTCTCACGGTGACTTAGAGTGCAGGCTCTTAGGGGTCGTGGGTCGGGAAGCTTAGCCTGGACGCAGCTGAGAGGTTCAGAAAGCGACAGCCCAAAGAAAAGCCCAAGACCAGCACTGAATGTTGATAATGGAAGAGATTTCTTTTTTTTATTTTTTAAGATTTATATATTTATTTGAAAGTCAGAGTCAGAGTTACACAGAGAGAAGTAGATACACACACACACACAGAGAGAGAGAGAGAGAGAGAGAGAGAGAGAGAGAGAGAGATCTTCCATCCCCTGGTTCACTCCTCAAATGGCCAGGGATGGGCCAGGCCAAAGTGAGAAGGCAGGAGCTTCTTCCAAGTCTCCCACGTGGGTGCAGGGGCCCAAGGACTTGGGCCATCTTCCACTGCTTTCCCAGGATCATAGCAGAGAGCTGGATGGAAAGAGGAGCAGCCGGAACTCAAACTGGCATCCATATGGGATGCCAGCCCTGCAGATGGCGGCTTTACCCTCTACACCACAGTGCCAGCCCCAAGGGAAGAGGTTTCTGTGCAAGTAGCAAAGAATCTAACAGACATCCAGGGGGAGAGTTAGAGTGAAGACCTCTGGCTCCTCATGTAAGTAGTGTCCTGGAAACCCCGGACTCAAGTTTTATAAAGTAAATACCTGCTGTCTTTGATACCACACACCTAATGAATTCACGGGCTTGTAGCAGGCAGAGAAGAGAGTTTTTAATTTGCAAATGATATTATTGTGTTGAGATGCCTGTAGACTCATACGCAATCGTGAGAAAGAAAGCAGAGAGACCGTGTGTACCCTTTGCCCAGTCGTCCTCAGGGAGAGCACATTGCAAAATCGTAGCACAAGATCCCAGCCAGGTGATAGACACTGACAAAGTCAAGACAGAGCCTTGCCGTCACCATGGGGTCACCACGCAGCCCCCTCCCATCACGCCCTTCCCTCCTGTCTCTCCTTAATCCCCGGTGCACACAACGCTTTTCTCCTTTTCTGTCTCATTTCAAGAACACTATGTATGGCATCACATGGGTTGTAACCTTTGGAGACTGACTTGTTGTGCTCAGAAGAATCCTCTGCAAAATCCTCCAGGCTGCTGTGTTATCAGTAGTTGGCACTCCCCCCCCCAACCTCGGTTGTTGATTTGAGATGAGGAGAGAGAAAGAGGGGAGAAGGGTAAGAGCTCCCATCTGCTGGTTCACTCCCTAAATGCCTGCAACGGTCGGGGCTGGGCCAGGGCCGAGGTCAGGAGCCAGAAATGCAATCCAGGCCTCCCATGAGGGTGGCAGGATCCCAATGACGTGAGCCATTCTCTCTCTCAGCGCCTGCGTTTGCAGGAAGCTGGAACCAGGAGCCAGAGCCAGGTATGGAACCCAGGTGCTTCAGTATGGGGTGCGGGCATCTGAATTGCTAGGCTAAATGTCCACTCCTTTTTATTATTATTATTTATTTGACAGGTAGAGATATAGATAGTGAGAGAGAGACAGAGAGAAAGGTCTTCCTTCCATTGGTTCACCCCCCAAATGGCCGCTACGGCCGGCGCTGCACTGATTCGAAGCCAGGAGCCAGGTGCTTCTTTCTGGTCTCCCATGTGGGTGCAGGAGCCCAAGCACCTGGGCCACAGCAGAGAGCTGGACTGGAAGAGGAGCAACCGGGACTAGAACCCGGCGCCCATATGGGATGCCTGCGCCACAGGCGGAGGATTAACCAAGTGAGCCACGGCGCTGGCCCACTCCTTTTTATTGCTGAGTACTAATGGATATAGTACCACATGTTTAACCACTCTCCTTCTGGAAGACATCTGGCTGGTTTGCAGTTGCTGGCTACTAGGAACAAAGCTGCAATACATATTCACTGGTGCTGTGGCACAGTGAGCTAAGCTACTTACTCCCTGGGGTGCCGGCATCCCACAGCAGAGCACCAGTTCATCTCCTGAGTGCTCCACTTCCGATCCAGCTTCCTGCTAATGTGCCTGGGAAAGCAGTAGAAGATGGCCCAAGTCCTTGGGCCCCTGCACCCCATGGGAGACCCAGATGAAGCTCCTGGTTTCAGCCTGGTCCAGCTTTGAGCCAGCAGACAGATCTCTCTCCTCCCCCCTCAAAATAAATAAATCAGTCTTAAAAATAGTCATTGCAATGTTCTGTTAATGTGAGTTTCATTTCTTTGGGCCAAATGCCCAGGAGTGACATTGCTGGGTCACATGTTCAGCTCTTTAAGCAACTGTAAAACTGGTTTCCAGTGTGCATACAATTTTGCTTTCTCATCAGCCGTGTGTGAATGACTCGGTTTCTCCATATCTTTGGATGTGGTCACTTTACGTGTTAATCATTTTGCTAAGCGTGCAGTGACATCACACGGTGGTTTGAATTTGCTCTTGCCTGATGGATAGTAACAGTGAACATCCTCTCCTGTGAGTATTCCCCATTTTTAATTCCTCTTCGGTGAAACGTCTGTTCCTGTCTGTTGCCAGTTTCCTAAGTGGGCTGTTTGGTTTTCTCTACTGTCCTCAGATGTATACTTTGCTAATATTTTCTCCCACTCTGCTTTATCCGCCCCTCCTCTTAGCACCATACTTTCCTACTGTTTGTGTTTAAGCCCGTGACCCACTCTGAGTTGCTTCTTGTGTAAGGTGCGGCTGTTGGGGCTTTTTCTTTCCTAGGTTTGCAGGGCAGGAGTTGATTTGAGATTTCCCCTCCTAGTGTTCTAGATTTTTCCTTTCAGCACTGGTTTAGCTGTGACCTACAAATTTTGGTAGGCTCATTTTATTTCCATTCAGTCTAATGTATTTTTTAAATATTTACTAATTTATTTGAAAGGCAGAGTTACAGAGAGAGAGAAAAAGGGAGAGAGAGAAACAGGGAGTGATATCTTCCATCTGCTGGTTCACTCTCCAAATGGCCACGATGGCCAGAGCTGGGCCGAGCTGAAGCCAGGAGCTTCTCCTCTGGGTCTCCCACGCGGTGCAGGGGCCCGAGCACTTCGGACATCTTCTACTGCTTTCTTGGGCCATAGCAGAGAGCTGGATTGGAAGTGGAGCAGCTTGGACTGGAACCAGTACTCACAGGGGATGCCAACACTGCAGGCAGAGGGTTAACCCACTGTACCACAACCCTGGCCCAAGGGGTCCAAGTCTCACCCTACTATTCTGCCTTTTTATACCACACTTCCATTTCACTCCAGCCTCATGAGAACAGACATCTAGATGCTACTCAACCTTTGCTATCATTGGAGGGGGTGGGGACCACAGCTCTCTTTCTGTAGTGTTTGACTACAGTAGAGTGATTTTCAATAAAAGTTTTAAGTTTTTGCTAGGATGCCCCCTTTCTAATCCTTTGACTGGTAAGTGCAGGCTTTTTTGTTTTGTCCTTAGTTGGCATTTCTAGGTTGCTGGCTTGTTCCTCTCCAAGTCTAAGATTTAAGAGGTGAAAAGAAAATTCAGGTTGGGGTTCTTCACAGGTAACGCTGCCATTTGTGATGCCGGCATCCCACATGGGCACCGGTTGATGTCCCGGCTGCTCCACTCCCAATCCAGCTCCCTGCTAATGACCTGGATAAAGTAGCAGAAGATGGCCCAACTGCCTGGGCCCCTGCACCCACGAGGAGACCTGGATGAAACTCCTGGCTCCTGGCTTCAGCCTCGTCCAGCCCTGGCCATATCAGCCATATGCAGAGTGAACCAGTGAATGAAAGATATTTCTCTGTTCTCTCCTTCTCTCCCTAACATTGACTTTCCAAAACAAGTAAACAAATCTTTTAAAAAAAGAAGAAAAAGAAACCCTCATGAAAGTCATTACCATGCTGTTCCTTGTGTCTCAAGGATGTCCTTAGCTGCTCTGCCTTCTCTCCACCAGCAGAGTGTAGAGTTTCTTTTTTTTTTTTTAAATTAATTAATTTATTTGAGAAGCAGGGTGAAAGACAGAGGGAAAGAGAGAGAGAGAGAGAGAGAGGTCTTCTATCTGCTGGTTCACTCCCCAAATGGCTGCAATGGCCGGAGCTGGGCTGATCTGAAACCAGGAGCTTCTCCCTGGTCTCCCACGTGGGTGCAGGGGCCCAAGGACTTGGGCCATCTTCTACTGCTTTCCCAGGCCATAGCAGAGAGGTGGGTTGGAAATAGAGCAGCCCGGACTGGAACTGGCGCCCATATGGGATGCTGGCCCCACAGGCAGAGGCTGAACCTAGTACACCACAGTGCCGTCCCCATGTAGGGTTTCCTATGTTTGTTTTTGCAGTGTTCAGGGTTTTCAGTTGTGCTCTGTGGGAAAAGAGGAAAAGATGTCTACGCCGTCTTGCCAGAAGCACACGTCTTACAGCCATTTGAGAAAATGAACAAAATCTACACTCTGGCTAACAAGAGAAAGAATGAAACCCATGGGACCGAGGGAGGTTGCTGATCAGTGGAGCCAGCTATTCTGGGTGGTCCTGCAGGACCTCTGGGGCCAGGAATCCTCTCCAGTTGAAGTTTCCTGTCGACTCCTCCAGTGGAGATGACACTGAGCAGATCCCCATCAGCGGAGGAGCTGAGCAACTGACCTTGTTCTGGGCAGAGTGAGTCACGCGCATCTCAAGCTGGCACCTGGGCTCTGTGCCTGCAGGGGCCAAGGCTTCCGTCTTCACTGACCATTCCCCCAAATCTGTGCCCATCACTCTCTGACAGCCAGACTTCCATCCTCCCCCTAGGACTTATAGTTCCTATTTTTTTTAAGCTGATGCAAATGTATGATAAGCTTCAAATCTGATGATATTTTAGTCTCATATATTCCTTCCATCTTTGGCAATGTGGGTCTTTGGAGAGTGGCGACCAGGTTTACCAGGATGCTCCACAGGTAGAACTGACTTTCGGTTGTCAGTAATTCATTACTAAACAATAAGAGAAGAAACTTCTCCCTCGAAGGCAGAGTTCTAAATAGACCTCAGCCAGTAATAGGTCACTGATGGCATCGAAAGGCCTTGTGTCTAATCTCCCCATTCCAACCACGCGTGCATCCAGACTCTTCTTTAGAAAGGAGAAAAGAGCACTTCTGCCTGGTCCAGGACTTTCCTTCTAAAGCAGGGGACCTTTAGCAGTTAGGAGTAGACCCCGCCACCAGGGACAGAAAGCTCACAGTGGCAGTGGCTAAAACGAGATAGTAATTTCTATCTTTCTCACGTTAAACTTGGAAGGGCCATCCAGCTCCTTCTGAATCCTTGCACCCTCAATATTTGGCTTCCGTGCGGCCGCTCGGAGACAAGCAGGACACAGCCTTTTCCTAGAGTGACACCTTCGAGAAATAGGGGACAGCCCTTTCTCTCTACCTGAGCCGCTGCGGGCTGCAGTGCTTGGCTAGGATGCCTGGGAGAGTAGCATTTATTCCGAGGGTCATGGGCTACTTTGTTCTATTCGTGAGAAAGCAAAAGAGAATGTATATGGAGGGCAAATAACAATTCCTGTCTCAGGACTGACAGTAGTCAAAATTGATGGTAGTATCTGCGGGTGGCCACCCCAATGCCTCATTTACCTTGTGCTGTCACTCATCAGGATGGTGAGAATTTTTGCATTTGATGACTATTCCTTTGAGGAAGGCCCTTAAGGAAGCCTTCTCTTCTTCCCAGGTGGCTCCAAATAAGTGTGATCCGAATCAGCAGCAGGCTTAATGTTCGGATTCCAGGAATGATTAACTCTGCCATGGAACCTGAGGAATAAATGCAGAATAAATATCACGGCGAAGAGACCACAAGTCCAAGCAAATAGCATGCCCTTGGCAGGGAAAATATAAATGTGGAGATGTATCGCATCCCATTTGCCTGCTGGCTGGGTGAAAGCTGTAGGAAGTGCCAATCTCCCTGAAGTTAGCAGAGATTAGGGTGACCGAGCCCCCGTATCTCATTTTCCTCCCAAAAGATGGAGAAATAAATCCTTGAATATGAGGATATTCATTCTAAAGTCTGACTCAGTTGTAAGCCTTTAGCATAATAACCTACCTAAAACAATATGAAAGATCCATAATTTGAGGGTACCCACTTGCCACGGCACCCAGGGACCAAGGACCATGCCATTGTCTCTGAAATTGACCAAAATCAAAAAAATATCTGCTGAGAGTGCTCTGCTTTAAAATGAAAGTTTGGGTCCTGCACTTTGGAGGAGCGGATTAAAGTCCCAGTCTGCAGCACCGGCATCCCCTGTGGGCACCAGTTCAAGTCCTGGCTGCTCCGCTTCCAATCCGGCTCCCTGCTAATGTTGCTGGGAAAAGCAGCAGAATATGGTCCCTGCAACCACAGAGGCGACCCAGAAGAAGCTCCTGGCTACCGACCGGCTCAGCTCCAGCTGTTGTGGCCATTTGGGGAGTGGTCCAGTGGATGGAAGACCTCTTCCTCTCTGTCTCTACCTCTCTCTGTAACTCTGTCTTTCAAGTAAATAAAATAAATATTTTAAAAAAATGAAAGATTAGGGGTTGGTGTTGTTGTTCTGCAGTGGGTTAAGCTGCTGCCTGAGATGCCTGCACCCCATGTGGGCAGTGGTTCAAATATCACCTGCTCCACTTCTGATCCAGTCCCCTGCTAATGCGCCTGGAAAAGCTGTAGACGATGGCCCAAGTGCCTGGGTCCCTGCCACCCACATGGGAGACCCGGATGAGGCTCCTGCCTCCCAGCTTCTGCCCAGCCCCAGTCATTGTAGCTATCTGGGGGAGTGAACCAGCAGATGAAAGATCTCTCTCTTTGTCTCTCCCTGTAATTCTGCCTTTCAAATAAATAAAGACTTTTTTTTTTAAGGTGGTGCTGGACTTGGAACGGAGGGTGGGGCAGTGGGACAGATGATGCTGGTGACATTTTTTTTAAAGATTTATTTATTTTACTTGAAAGTCAGAGTTACACAGAGAGAGGAGAGGCAGAGAGAGAGAGAGAGAGAGAGAGAGAGAGAGGTCTTCCACTCGCTGGTTCACTCCCCAATTCATATTCTCCAAACGTAGAGGATCCAGGGCTGAGTCTGCAACCCAGGTAGGAGGAGAGGCTAGTGTCTGCATAGCTCCTCTGCTCGCCCGGGTCAGGCTGTGATGTCAGCAAGAAATTCTTTGTCAGGTCAGAGCTGTGAGATTTTAGAACTATTTGTGAAGCAGTAACCAGAATTTCTCATTCCACCTAACACAGAACTCAGTACTGAACATGTGATTAGAAAACAAAACAAAACACCACAATGTGTCCCTTGGCAGTAGGAAACAGATGCAGCAGGTGCATGGCTGGAAATCCCTGGACTACAGTGGCAGAAATGTGCCAAGATGGTCACCTGCGCCTACTGATTATGGGGCTCTGTGAGGAGACATGAGGAAAACAGCCCCTTAGCCATGTGTGTTGGTTGTCGCTGGGTGTGTTTGACAGGCTATTGCAAGAAAGAGATGGGGACAGGGAAACGTTGCCTAATTTACAAGCAAGAGTGAAAGGGAATCAATAAAGTCCAGAAAATCACAGTTGTGCAGAGTTGGAAAACTCAGCTTCTCTTAGATTCCAAACTGGAAGACACAAGGATGGATGGGGTTCTGTGTAACAAACTCCTAAGAAAATTTCCCAGTGGAGCAAAGTGGCTCAGCCTCGCATCCGAGAGCTGATTGGGGTGTGGCCTTCCAACCCAGGCCTAATGGTTTGGAGGTAGCCACCATTGAGCTGAAAGAGACACAGAAGAGGAGTGAGGTCGAGGGGAATGAGCACAGCAAAAACAAGGCAGGCTTGCACACTGTGCAGGAAGGAGCTGGGGGTAAGGTCACCTGCACGTGGAACTGATTGGAAGCAAAGAGATGAGAAGCCTGCAGAATTTTTGAATCCAGGAACCCAGACTGAAAAAGCTTGGACAGTCCAAGCTTTTAGCCTCTCATCTTGCTCTCAAGGATGGCATCCTTCCAACTATACACTTCCACGATGGCCAAGGAAGATGATGTGCCATGAAGACCATGCCAGAGTGCAGTGCAGGGGCCACAGGAAGCCATAGACAGCTGCTCCCGGAGAATGGGACTGGAGCCAAGCAGAGGGTGTGAATGCCGAGCGAGTTTCCAGATTTCTTCTAATCACTGACTGCTGTGTGTGTGTTCTATTTGCTCATCCAAATGTGAGTGATTAATGCAGCAGCTCTGCTTCCACCATCTCCTGTTAGTGGGTGCAGGACGTGGGACTGGGATAGAGTGAGGCAAATGAGATGCCCAGGGTGCGGCATTGAAGGGGGTGCTGCCCCTGCAGGGTGGTGCGGGTGCTGCCTTTGCGCACAGGGAGCCACACGCAGACCTGCTGGAGAGGACTTGTGCACGTGACCTTGCAGATCCCGCCTTCTGAGTGCATTGTAGTAACCGGCTGGGACTTGGGATTGGTCATCTTTGTAAGGGGATGGGGCAGCATTCTTTGTGTGTAAGAAAGAATGAAACAGACATTTGGTTACCCTAAGCATGGCCTTTGGCAGAGAGCAGCCAGTCCTCCCCAGCTCCTGTGGTCTCTCCTCCTTGGCACACCCACAGGCTACATTTAATTGCCGCTTTGCATCCAGGCGGCGCCGTTATGGCTGTGTTCTGCCCAGGAGAATATGTGCTGGCCAATAGAATACTCACATGCAACTTTAGGCCTGGTTCCTAAAAATGTGCAATTATCACTTGCCGCCAGATACAAACAGCAGAGCAAAAATTTCTCAGGCTTAGAAGGTAGCAGAATTAGATATAAGGATCCCTACAGTATACTTGGATGGAAGCAATATTGCACAAGAGTGATGATTGGGGTAGATGCTGGGGACAGACATCTGAGGAATTAGAGAACTAAGCAAAGTTAAACGTTATCCTTGCCACAAAGAGTACTTTCTATGGACAATGTTCCCTCAATCGGACAGGGCTATGCTGTTGAGGCTGTGACCATGGATAAAATCCTCATGGAGGCCATTTGGGTTTCCTGTTCTAGGCCGTGGGTAAATCCCGCCTGTGCAAATCTCCAGCGAACAGCAGTTGTTAGGTGGGCACTGAATGGTCTCTCTCCCAACCTTAAAAGAATACCTCAAAGAACCTGTCCCATGGGCAGTATGTGAGTAGTGGTGCCTTCATGCTCAAGAAGAGGCTGTCTTGCATTATATAGTTTTTTTTTTACACAGGGAATTGAAGAAGTTATATATGTATATATATATATATATATATATATATGTATGTATATAGTTATATATATCAAAGAAGTTATATATAGAGAGTTATATATATATATACACATACATATATACATATATATATATTGAGCTTGCTTCAATAGTATCTGAGAGAGAAGCACTGTGTCATTATCTGTATGATGAATAAGCCTTACAAATACTGGTTTCGAAGTCCCTACCTCTGTCCATCACTCTTCATTAAAAAACAAACGAATAGAGCTGGACATCTTGCCTGTCTTTTGCTCTCATTAACAAGTTATCCTTCGTGCTACATAAAAAGAAAGAATGAAAAACCTAAGGTCACCTAACCCCAATTTGGTCTAAGTTCCACAGTCACTGGTGAAAACACACAACCTAACATCGAGAACTCCAGATGCCAGGAGGGGACGTGGAGTGAGGTTTGGCGTTGGGGAAAGTAGATGGGGCACATCAGCGCGTCTACCCAGGGATTTGAAAACAAGGCAATCTGACTTTTACTTAGATTCTGAACACTGGAATGTAATTTTTAGTGGAAATGGCTGGAATAGAACTCCTTGTCTTCCACTGGAAAAAGACCTTCAGCCATGAGGCAGAGAGCAGCAGTAAGCAAGGCAGCAAGGTTTAATGCGGGAGTGCGTCCATTCCAGCTGGGGTTTCTATGGGTGTGAGAGCCACTCCCCCAACCCCAGCCTCTTTTCCTGGACCAGCGGCTTCCTGTGTGTGAAAGTGGTGGGGTTCCTAGCAAGGTTCTCTTACTCAGTGCTGCCAGGCTGGTAGCCCGCCAGGCACCAGGCAGAGAGGGTTCTCCTGGGGGGTTTTCATGGAAGGAAGGCTGAGACCACCTCTAAAGTTAGCTGGGTGTGGTCAGGACTTTGTAGTATAAAATACTGTAAAATACTACAATCCTGTCCATGGGGCTTTGTTTTCCTTAGGCCCCTTTCACACACAGAAGCTAATTTCTTTCTTCCTTCTTACCATGATTTTTAGTTATATCTGTGGTTCAGAAGATTTTTTAAAATATTTATTTATTTATATGAAAGAATTACAGAGAGAGACACAGAGAGAGATCTTCCATCTGCTGGTTCACTCCTCAAACAGCCACAACAGCAGGGGCTGGGCCAGGCCGAAGCCAGGAACGAGGAACTCCATCCAGGTTTCCCATGGGGGTGGCAGGGCATTCGGGCCATCTTCCACTGCTTTTCTGGGCCACTAGTAGGAAGCTGGTTTGGAAGTGGAGCAGCTGGGACTGGAACTGGTACCCATATGGGATGCCAGTAAATTGGTGGCTTAATCCACTATGCCACAGCAATGGCCCCCCAGATTTTCGAGTCCTAAGCCATGCTGAGCTTCTACTGAAAGCTACAGGTATGGTAGCACAGAGGATTAAGCCACCACTGTGATTGCTGGATCCCATGTTACAGTCGCCGCTGCTTCCAATGCAGCTTCTTACTGATGTGCCTTGGAAGGCAGTGGAAGATGGCCAGGTGCTTGGGCCCCTGCCACCCATGAGGGAGATCCAGATGGAGTTCCTGACTCCTGGCTTAGGCCTGGCCCAGACCTGGTTATTGGAGGCCTTTGGGGGAGTGAACCAGCAGAAGAAAAATTCTTTCTCTCTCGTTCTTTCTTCTCTGCCATTCTGCTTTTCAAATAAATAAGTCTTTAAAAAGAAAAGGCAAGAGTTATAGACTTCATTGCCAGAAAAAATGCGCATAAACACTCCTATATAAAATTTTGTGGGGGCCGGCGCTGTGGCGCAGTAGGTTAATCCTCCACCTGCGGTGCCGGCATCCCATATGGGCGCCGGTTCTAGTCCCAGCTGCTCCTCTTCTAATCTAGCTCTCTTCTATAGCCTGGGAAAGCAGTGGAAGATGGCCAAGTCCTTGGGCCCCTGCACCCACGTGGGAAGAAGCACCTGGCTCCTGGCTTCGGATTGGCACAGCTCCGTTCATTGCAGCCATTTGGGGAGTGAACCAACTGTCGGAAGACCTTTCTCTCTGTCTCTCCCTCTCACTGTCTGTAACTCTACCTCTCAAATAAACAAAATCTTTAAAAAATAAAATAAAATTGTGTATACAATTTATTTCATTGACTTAGAAGAGGGAATTACCAAAAAAAAGTCACATTTTTCTAATTTGATTTTTCAAGCAAAAAACTAATGCCCACTTCTTGAAAATTTTTAAGTAGATTAAATAGTTCCAAAGGCATTTCAATAAAATTATGTCCAGAACAAAACAAACGGTAAGTTTTAAATCTGCTCAAAAGCAATTCCAACAACAACAAAAAAGATGCTCTCCCTTTTATTTAATACTTGTGTGGGTTTTGAAAAAAATAAGAGAAACATTATCATTATCATACAATTGACTTTCACTTTGGTTGGAAATGAGTGTTGGATGCCTGACTCAAATGGGATCAGCGTCCCATTGGCCAGTTACAGATGGGCTGAGACGGGGATCACAAGTCTTCAAGTCGGATTCCCTTCGCTCCAAGGCACCGCACCCTGCATTGGCAGGTTCCTCACCGCTCTCTGTCAGCAGGAAGGCATGGCAGGTCCGCTTCCCACCGGAAGACTGGGCAGGAGCAACACGCCAGAGGATTCTCTGGGTTCCCAGGTCCCTGCTGCTTTCTGACCACAAAGAAATCAAGAAAGCGTCTTTGTCACTCTCCGTTCCAGCCTGGAAAAGCGTTTGCTTCGTGATGGAGACTTGAGAGCTTTGTTATTCTTCCAAGTACGGGGTCTTGGCCAAAGGAGCGTGGAGTTTTTGTTTTTGTTTTTGTTTTTCCCCAGGAAACTACACTGGTTGACTCCGGGGCCTTGAACTGAAGATTTACCGCATTCGGCACGAGCGAGACTGCCTAAAAAACCAAGCACCGAGTGAACCACTCCCAGCACAATGACCTGGAGAGTGGGCTTTCCTTTCCTTTTTCTCGGAAGTACGCACACCAGCTGGGCCGCAAGTTCAAGAACCACTGGATGGTCCGTCTGACTGCGGTTGCTAGTGTTCTGCTCCTGTTATTCGGCAGGACCTCTGGAAAGACCTGTGTCTCAAGGCCATGCCTTGGAGGCGGTCAAGAACGCTTGCAGCACGACACAAGGCTGTTCACGGGGTCTTCGGCGCTGGCCGACAGGCAGAGCCAGTTTCTTCTATAACGCATGTGACTGGATGGGCTGCCCAGCTTTGCAGGGGCGTCTCCCAGGGGCTCATCCAGGAGTTTTCTTTCCATCCAGGTTTGCCTGTCACAGGCTTTTCAGAGTTTTAAAGCAATGAGTGGTATCTACATGTTCAAAAATGAGCTCAGAAAACACCAGCTTTTCCCATGTATTGGTTGTTATGCAAATAATGCGCACAACCCAGAAGTCAGAGGAAAACTTCTCATTTTGTTCCTTCCATGCCATCTAGAAAGGTTTCGATTTCTGAAGATCTGACTCAGAATATAAGGAACATTACTGTGCAGTAACGACAGCCACGGCAGTAGTCTCCCTCTGCTTCAGTTCCCAGATGGGGGCCGTGGCTGTGAGGCAGTGGGTTCAGCGCAGCATCTCGTGTGGGTGCAGGTTCAAGTTCCGCCTGCTTCACTTCTAATCCAGCTCCCTGCTAATGCACCTGGGAAAGCAGTACAAGATGGTCTAAGTGCTGGGGCCCTGCACCCACATGGGAGACCCAGATGAAACTCCTGGCTCCTGGCTCTGGCCTGGCCCAGCCCTGGCCATTGGTGGCCATTTGAGGAGAGAACCAGTGCATGGACAATCTCTCTTTGTCTCTCCCTCCCTCTCTCTGTAATTCTGATTTTCAAATAAATAAATAAATCTTTTAAAAAGGGTGGGGGCACTGTGGCATAGTGGGTAAAGCAACTGCCTGTAGTGCCAGCATCCCATATGGGCACCGATTTGAGTCCCGGCTGCTCCACTTCTTCTTTTTTTCTTTTTGACAGGCAGAGTGGATAGTGAGAGAGAGAGAGAGACAGAGAGAAAGGTCTTCCTTTTTGCTGTTGGTTCACCCTCCAATGGCCGCTGCGGCCGGCGCATCACGCTGATCCGATGGCAGGAGCCAGGTGCTTCTCCTGGTCTCCCATGTGGGTACAGGGCACAAGCACTTGGGCCATCCTCCACTGCACTCCC
This sequence comes from Lepus europaeus, assembly GCF_033115175.1. Taxonomy (NCBI): domain Eukaryota; kingdom Metazoa; phylum Chordata; class Mammalia; order Lagomorpha; family Leporidae; genus Lepus; species Lepus europaeus. The sequence goes on from NC_084830.1 coordinate 40,675,547, forward strand.
GGGCCATAGCAGAGAGCTGGCCTGGAAGAGGGGCAACCGGGATAGAATCCGGCGCCCAAACCAGGACTAGAACCTGGTGTGCCGGCGCCACAAGGCGGAGGATTAGCCTGTTAAGCCACAGCGCCGGCCCTTTTTTTCTTTTTTTAAGTATTTATTTATTTTATTTGAAAGGCAGAGTTACAGAGAGGCAGAGAGAGAGAGAGATCGAGAGAGAGAGGTCTTCTCTCCACTGGTTCATTCCCCAGATGGCCACAACAGCCAGAGCTGTGCCAATCTGAAGCCAGGAGCCATGAGATTCTGCTGGGTTTCCCAGACAGGGGCAGAGGCCCAAGGATTTGGGCCATTTTCTATTGCTTTCCCAGGCCATAGCAGAGAGCTGGATCCGAAGAGGAGCAGCTGGGTGCCAGCACTGTAGGCGGCGGCTGTACCCGCTACACCACAGCACCGGCCCTGCTGCTCTACCTCTGATCCAGCTCTCTGCTATGGCCTGGGAAAGCAGTTAAAGATGGCCCAAGTGCTTGGGCCCCTGCACCCATGTGGGAGACCCAGAAGCTTCTGGCACCTGACTTCAGATCAGCCCAGCTCCAAACAGTGTGGCCATTTGGGGAGTGAACCAGTGGATGGAAGGCCTCTCTCCCTGCTTCTGTCTCTCTGTAACTATGTCTTTCAAATAAATAAATAAATAAATCTTTAAAAAGAAAACATTATATTAACAAGACTTTTGGCTTCATGAACTTCTCTCCAATCACATGGAGATGGTTTGGCCAGGTAATAAGATGAACAATCTTGCAAGATGCTTCAAAATAGGACTCTAAATTTGGGCTGGCTCCATTTGATAAGAACGCAGTCTTTCCAAAACAGAATTCTCATGACTCCACACTGTCCAAAATGTATTTTAGGATGCAGACATATCAGGTGCTCTTTCGGGTTTGTTGGCCTCAGGTTTGCGTTGTCAGAATCTTGCCTTATCAAAGCCCCAAGGCTTAGTATCCAATTGCATTTCACAACTAAAGCAGACCAAAGGGTGAGAAGAGTTGGTCATACGGTACCTTCTTTTTTGCAACGCTCTCTAATTTTTGCTAGGTACAACAAAATCAAAGATATGTGCATCCAGAATGATAGAGTATATTTTATTTAATTCTATTCAATGGTAAGTTATTCTAGAAGCCTTAAAATGACAACAGTGACAACTAGATATCACCAACCACATTCATACTTATCATGTAATAAAGACAATTTAAGCGAGCGTAAAGTCAAATTGGGAAATCCACACTAGCAAACTGTTCCATTCTCTGGGTATCTGTATAATTAAAGAGCCAGTACCAAAAGAGTTTTTCAATAATCTCTAAAAGTTCCTCACTACTGATTAACAACTGTGATGGGACTGGGGCTGTGGCAGGGCAGGTTAAGCTGCTGGCTACAATGCCAGCATCCTATATGGGCGCCAGTTCAAGTCCTGGCTGTTCCACTTCCCATCCAGCTTCCTGCTGGTGTACCTGAGAAGGCAGTGGATGATGGGCCAAGTACTTGAGACCCTGAACCCAAGAGGGAGATCCAGAGGAAGCTCCTGGCTCTTGGCTTCAGATTGGCTCAGCCCCAGCTGTTGCAACATTTGGGGAGTGAACCAGCAGATGGAAGATGTCTCTCTGTGTGTCTCTGTCTCTGTCGCTCTCTCTATAAACACTGCCTTCCAAATAAATAATTAAAAAAAAAAAAAAGCAGAAAGGGGGGCCAGCGCCATGGCGCTGGCATCCCATATGGGCACCAGTTCTAGTCCCGGCTGCTTCTCTAGAAGATGGCCCAAGTGCTTGGGCCCCTGCACCCATGTGGGAGACTTGGAAGAGGCTCCTGGCTTCAGATTGACGCAACTCCAGCCGTTGTGGTCATTTGGGGAGTGAACCAGCGGATGGAAGACCTCTCTCTCTCTCTTTCTCTCTCTCTGCCTCTGTCTATCTGTAACTCTACCTCTCAAATAAATAATTAAAATATTAAAAAAAAAACAGAAAGGAACTTCAAACTGGCGTATTTTTAAAAATAAAATAAAAATAGAAAAATATACAAAAAAAGAACTGTGATGGCCAATTTTACAGGTTTAAAACAGAAATACATTGATTCCAATGTTTTACACTTTTACATTTATAAAAACATTGCCAGCATTTTCAGATACATCAGTAGCAGAATGCCAAGACTTGAAAATCTTGAGAGATCTGTGATGTTCTTTCATTTCTTTCTGGATTCATTGGCTGAGGACAGGCATGGCGGGGACACTTGGGGAAGCAGTCTTGGGTCTTCTTGCTTACCCCACGGTAGCTTTGTCGACTTCCAGTGGTGGGAACATCGGTGCTGTAGGCTGCATCTTGTATGTCATTGACGTGGACTCTGCTTTTCGGCAGAGGGTTCTGTATCCATGGAGAGCTACACTTGGGCAAGTCCTCCTCAGCAGAACCAGCCTTCCTCTTCAGAAGTAGCCTTTGATGTTTCTGTGGCTCTTGCATAAATCAATTGGTTTTTCTTTGTACTGTCAGTCTTTGGACAAAATGGTCTTGAGTAAGCTGAGGAAAATTATCTTATTTCTGACATCCTACAACTATCCTGTTTTATCAGGCCAGTGGTTATGAATTTGTATATTTCTTTTCTTTTCTTTTTTTTTTTTTTTTTTGACAGGCAGAGTGGACAGTGAGAGAGAGAGAGAGAGACAGAGAGAAAGGTCTTCCTTGTTGCCGTTGGTTCACCCTCCAATGGCCGCTGCGGCCAGCGCATCTCGCTGATCCGAAGCCAGGAGCCAGGCACTTCTCCTGGTCTCCCATGCGGGTGCAGGGCCTAAGCACTTGGGCCATCCTCCACTGCCTTCCCGGGCCATAGCAGAGAGCTGGCCTGGAAGAGGGGCAACCGGGATAGAATCCGGCGCCCCAACCAGGACTAGAACCCGGTGTGCCGGCGCCGTAAGGTGGAGGATTAGCCTGTTAAGCCACGGCACCAGCCTGAATTTGTATATTTCTAAAAATCAGCTTATGGACACGGAAAGTCACTTTCATGTACAGATGACACAAACTCCTGCAGTAAATACCATTTGCCAAGAAAAATAAAATACATTCACTTAGGAATGTCAGGTATAGTTTACTCTTCTCCACTTGAATAAGTGAAGGTAATTTATTAGCAGTGCTTATATCAGAAAAATCAATATGCACTCTCAGGATGTAATATTTGAAAATATACTTCAACTATCATATGCTTTCTGAAAGTTTTTTAAATCAGCTTAGCCCCCAGAAATTCTTCATGATTGATGTTTTTAAGTGGGAGGGAATAAGAAGCATGCGGAACAGAAAACTGCAGGCTTTGTCATCCAGATTCCAGCCGCTGACACCGTTTCCTTAAAGCTTGGCAATTTTCCTAAGCCCTTTTGTAATCTCTGGGTGAATGTACATTGATCCTGTCCGTCACATAGTTACATGAACTTCAGACCATTTGTCGGGTCCCACGTGAAACCTAAATCATTTTCTTGCCAATAGATGAATTCGGATTAACTATTGCTGATGATAAAGCCCTTTCTTGCATGCTATCACCATTGTACCATTCTTCAATTTCCAATGAAATATTAATACATTTTGTAAATGATAATAATGGACTTTTGTTTTGACAATATAATCACAGTTCCAAAACAAACAAAACTCATAGACAACTAACAACAAGTTGAAAAATTAGACCGCTAAAGGAGCACAATAGCAAGAAACGAATGTGTGCGCCACGCCTTGCGACAGCATGCAGCTGGTGACTGGAACAAGTGACTGCACGCAGGGACACAGGCCAGACGGCTGCTGAGGCCGAGGCCAGCTCCACTGGCATCTCAGCTGAGATGCCAGCAGTCTCCCTAGTTCTTTGTTTTAATATTTTGCCATGAAAAATGGAGTGTTTTTGCCTTTCCACAGACAAGTGGAACAATGACATGGTTCAGCACTGACATAGCTTACTTGAGAGGCATCGTCGTTGCTTTCTCTGGAATGCTGGGTAGGCTCCCAGCAGTGCCTCCCGTCTCTACCACTTCCCCGTTCCTCTCCCTGTCCTGACATTATACTTATGCAATCCATCCAGAAATCAAATGCTGTAGTTTGAACATTAGTTTGGGTGTTCCTCAAAGGCCCATGTGTTAGGGGCTTGGTCCCCAAAGTCTTTTTTTTTTTTAATAAGTGGAGACATGCACTTTTCCTTCTTTCTTCCTTCCTTCCTCCCTCCCTCCCTCCCTCCCTCTCTCTCTCTCGCTCTCTCTCTCTTTCTCTCTTTTTTTAAGATTTATTTATTTATTTGAATGGTAGGGTTACAGAGAGGCAGAAACAGAGGCAGAGAGAGAGAGAGAGAGAGAGAGATCTTCCATCTGGTTCACTCCCCAAATGGCTGCAATGGCTGGAACTGCGCTGATCCGGAGCGCCAGGAACTAGGAGCTTCTTCCGGATCTCCCAATTGGGTACAGGGGCCCAAGGACTTGGGCCATCTTCCGCTGCTTTCCCAGGCCATAGCAGAGAGCTGGATCAGAAGTGGACTTGAACTGGTGCCCATATGGGATGCCAGCACTGCTGGTGGCTGCTTTACCCGCTACGCCTCTGCGCCGGCCCCAGTCCCCAAAGCCTTATATTAATTTTTAATGGATCAAGGGTAGAGACTTAATCCAGTTGTGATGTCTGTAGGTGAGGTGTGTGTGTGTGAGGGGACTGTGTAGAGGATTAGATTGGATTCGATTGCTGGGGTGGAGCCCAGGGTTGAATCTTGGTGTCTCTATAAGGAAGACTCTGCTGTCTGTCTCCATCTCTGCTTCCCGGGTCACCATGTGGTTCACTCTGCCATACTCTGGCCGCACCAGCTGCCTGAATGGATGAGGCCTCCCAAGATTGGACTGTGAACCTCCAAAGTCATCAACTGAAATAAACCTTTCTTTATACTTTTAGACTTAAGTTTTTGAAAACACATTTGAAAGGCAAAGACAGAGAGATTTACCAGCCAGTGGTTCTTTCTCTACAATAGTGCAGGTTGGGCCAGGCCAAAAGACAGGAGCCAGAAACTCAATCCAGGTCTTCCTCGTGGGTGGCAAGTTGGCCGGAGGAGCAGAGCCAGGACTCAAATGAGGCATTCACCAAGGGATCCAAGCCTCCCCATGTCAGTTTCACTCATGTTCCAGCACCCACAGCAACTGTTTTCCTGTATGAGTAACAATACTCAGGTACTTTGGGGGACAAAGATGGAATAATACACTGGTAATACACTAAATGGTACCCACTAAGGCAGAAGCCTGGGTTTTAAATAAAGTAAATTAATAATTTATAATCTATAATAATTTATAAATTGTAATTTATAATAAATAATAAATTAATTAACTTTAAATTAATTGACTTATCTGAAAGGCAGAAAAAGCTTCCAACCACTGGTTCACTCCCCAGATGCTGACAGTGGCCAGGGCTGAGCTCAGGGCCAGGAGCCAGGAACTCAATCCTGGTTTTCCATATGGGTAGGATGGACCTGAACCACCTGAGCCCTCGCCTGCTGCCTCCCGGGGTGCGCATTAGCAGGAAGCTGGAATTGGAAGTCAGGAATCAAACCCAGGCACTCCAATGTGGGACATGGAAGCTTTAAATCCGAGGCAAGGGGCCAGTGCTGAGGGGTAGCTGCTAAAGCCGCTGCCTGCAGTGCCGGCATCCCATGTGGGCGCTGGTTCTAGTCCCGGCTGCTCCTCTTCCAATCCAGCTGTCTGCTGTGGCCTGGGAAAGCAGTGGAAGATGGCCCAAGTGCTTGGGCCACTGAACCCATGTGGGAGACCGGGAAGACGCTCCTGGCTCCTGGCTTTGGATCAGCCCAGCTCCAGCCATTGTGGCCATCTGGGAGTCAACCAGAGGATGGAAGACTTTCTCTCTCTCTCTCTCTGCCTTTGCCTCTCTGTAACTCTGCCTTTCAAACAAATAAATAAATAAATAAATACCAGGCGAAATGCCTTTCCCCAGATTTTTAAAATAAAAATCTTTAAAATTTAAAAATTTTTTTAAAAAATTTAAATAATTTTTTAATTTTTAAATTTTTTAAAATTTAAATTATAAAAATTTTTTAAAATAAAAATAAAAAGGGCCGGCGCCGTGGCTCAACAGGCTAATCCTCCGCCTTGCGGCGCCGGCACACCGGGTTCTAGTCCCAGTCGGGGCACCGATCCTGTCCCGGTTGCCCCTCTTCCAGGCCAGCTCTCTGCTGTGGCTAGGGAGTGCAGTGGAGGATGGCCCAAGTCCTTGGGTCCTGCACCCCATGGGAGACCAGGAGAAGCACCTGGCTCCTGCCATAGGATCAGCGCGGTGCGCCGCCCGCAGCGCGCTACCGCGGCGGCCATTGGAGGGTGAACCAACGGCAAAAGGAAGACCTTTCTCTCTGTCTCTCTCTCTCACTGTCCACTCTGCCTGTCAAAAAAAAAATAAAAATAAAAATAAAAATAAAAATAAAAATACACAGTTCAGAAAAGAAAGCAATGGTGTTCATTCTTATTTGGTCATTAATCAGCGAGATTTTGATAGATCTCTTGAAGGGAGTCTGATATCAGAGGAGATTTCAAAAGGAGTTAGGAAAAAAGGCAAACAAGACCTAGCAGTAAAACACCAGATGTCCTTATTTGCCTCAGATGCACAAATGGGTGAGGCAGGCATTCAGCCTAGGGGCCATGCCACTGCTGTTCCACGTCAGAGTACCCGGATTCACCTCTGCTGCTTAGCTCATCCTGACTCCAGCTTCCTGCCACTGTAGCCCCTCAGGGTCAGCTGTGATGGCTCCGGGAACTGGGTTCCTGCTACATGTGGGAGCCTGCATTGATTCAACTCCCGGCTTCAGCCCCGGCCCAGCCACGGCCATTGCAGCCCATTTAGGGGTGAGCCAAGGGATGGGATCCTGTTTGCTCTTTCAGTTTCTCTCCTCTCTGCCTCTCAAAACATTTTTAAATTATACATAAATTATACCTTTAAAAGGTACTCAGAGCTTCCCGATTACTGCTTTAATGTTATCTGTGCTCTTGCTATATGTGTATTATATCTGTTTGATGGAAGTATATGACAGACACACTCCTCTCTTAAGCATCTCAGGTTTTACTGTCTCAGGGCTACAAACAGAGAAGCTTTGGGTAAGAAAAGCAGGACAAAAGGTGTAAAATGGGCTGGTGTTTACGGGAGGCAGTGTGCCGAAAGCTCAAAGGACTGTCCCACTGTGAGTCTACTACCAGCTCAGCTTCCTAGCTCTTTCTTCCTCTTTATTTTTTTCATTCATTTAAGAGGCAGCAGGAGAGAAACAGAGATGGAGATAGACACACACAGAGAGAGCACTTCCACCTGCTAATTTCACTCCTCAGATGCCTGCAGCAGCTGGGCTGGGCCAAGACCAGAGCCAGGAGCCCTGAGCTCCATCCGGGCCGGACTCGCGGGGTAGCAGGCTAAGGGGCTCAGCCCAGTTTCCCACGTGGGTGGTAGGAACTCAGCCCCTGAGCAATCGCCTGCTGCCTCCCAGGGCCTGCGTTGACAGCAGGCTGGAGTCAGGAGTGGAGCTGGGAATTGAACCCAGGCCCTCCAGTGTGGGGTGCAGGCATCCTACCGAGCACGGCCACTGCTAGGTCCCACGCATGTCCCATTTCTGATTTTTTAATGACTACTTCACCTGTCCAAAAAAAAAAAAAAAAAAAAAAACCAGTGTCATATATAATTAAAAGGTTATTAATAGCAAGCAACTGCCTTAGGAAAGTGTATTTTGTAATACAGCAAACACTTATTTCCACATTTTAATGAATAATGGATATGTTATTTTGTTGGGTATTGTATTGCCATCCAATGAGAAGGAGCCAGAAAACCTGGCAGGATCAGTGTAGTTTTCATGGAGAGAAAGTTGAGAGAACCAAAGGGGAAATTGTAGGAGGGAAGTGAAAAATTAAGAAAGCACAAAATAAGAATTTTAAGGGGCCGGTGTTGTGGTGTAGTGGGTAAAGCTGCCACCTGCACTGCTGGCATCCCATATGAGCACCAGTTCTTGTCCCAGTTGCTCCATTTCAGATCCAGCTCCCTGCTAATGCTCCTGGGAAAGCAGCAGAGGGTGGTCCAAATGCTTGGGCCCCTGCACCCATGTGGGAGACCTGGAAGAAGCTCCTGGTGCCTGGCCAAGTCTCAGCTGTTGCAACCATCTGGAGAGTGAATCAGCAGATGGAAAAAATCTCTCTCTCTCTCTCTGTAATTCTGAGTTTCAAATAAATAAATACTTCTTTTAAAAAATAGAATTTTCAGAGGCAATAGGGAAAGACCTTTGAACATTTTAATCATTAACATTTGCAACAAAATGGATGGAGCTGGAGATCATTATGCTAAGTTAAATAAGCCAAGTCCAGAAAGACAAATGTCACATGTTTTCTCTTATTTGTAGAAGTTTATATATACATACATATATATATATACATATATATGGTGAGTATATATATATATACATATATATATGATGAGTATAAATATTGTGTGGATGTCATGTCATTTGGTATCTAGCTATAAATATCACATCCTTGAATCATACCACATAATTTTCTTCTTCCCCCACTTTGTGATCATTGCCATGAATCCCTCACACTGTGATATTAATATCTCTGTTTTCAAGAAAAAATGGCATATATCTGTATGTACATAATGTTTACATTTGAAGCAAAAATGGCAAAATGTTAAAAAATGAAACTAATAAATAAAATAAGACTTTTAATCATTAACTTTTAATCATTAACTAGACTGTAGGTAAACAGCATGCTCAAAAGTAAGTTCAAGGGGCCAGCACTATGGTGTAGCAGGTAAACCCCCGCCTGCAGTGCCGGCATCCCATATGAGTGCCGGTTCAAGTCTCGGCTGCTCCACTTCCGATCCGGCTCTCTGCTATGGCCTGGGAAAGCAACGGAGGATGGCCCAAGTGCTTGAGCTTCTGCATCCACATGGGAAACCTGGAAGAAGCTCCTGCTCCTGGCTTCGGATCGATGCAGCTCTGGCCATTGTGGCCAACTGAGGAGTGAACCAGTGGTTGGAAGACCACTCTCTCACTCTCTCTGCCTCTGCCTCTCTCTGTCTGTAACTCTGCTTTTCAAATAAATAAATAAATCTTTTTAAAAAAGAGATCAAATAATATTCAATCACATATGTTTTTAATTTGTCTACTTTCACTTTATTTGAAAGGCAGAGAAAAGGTGAGGGAGAAAGAGCTATCTGCCGGTTCACTGCCCACGTGCCCACAATAGCCGGGGCTGGGCCAGGCTCAGGGGAGCCTGGAACCCAATCCACATATCCCGCGTGGCTGGCAGGGAGCCAGGTACTTGTCTCATCATCTATGTGCCACCTCCCAGGGTGGGCATTACCAGGAAGTTAGAGTGGAAGCAGAGGAGTGGGGACTCGAAGTAGGCACTGCAAGACGCGATGTGGGTGTGTCAAGCTGTTTCTTACCCACTTTGCCAGTCATCTGCCCCGTCAATGACTTCTAAAATACTGCCTTCTACCCTGAGCAGGGTCATGACAACTCGCCATGTGCTTCTGAGGAATCCTCGAGAAATTTTTCTCTGATCATGGGTGGCGGATTCATTTTAAATGATCTGAGCTCACCCTTTGAGGAACAGTTGGGTGTACTCTGTCCCAGTGCTCCATTGCGTTAGAACGTTAGCACAGAGACTTTTAGTAGAGCGAAGACCAAGTGTATTTTGCCATCCAAGTATTAAACGTTTTAGGGCAAGGTTTCATTTTGTTCTACGAAGTCTGCCAAGCTCTGGCTTAAAACAAAGCAAGCAGGCCAGCAGTGTAAAATTAGACGCCAGTTACACGTCTTCTTTCATGAAAGCAATTATAAGCAGATAATTGTGTAAGAGGAGCTACAGAGCTGTACGGGTGATAAAAAAAAAATTAAATGAAATAACTAACCAATAAAAATTCATCGGAACGGAAAGCCCAGAAGGAATTATGTTTTTTGGTTCAAGCAAACACTAACCACAAGATGTAAGAGCTAATTCTCTGATTACACTATATTTTGGAAGGTTATTAGAGTTGCTGAAGAGCAAGGCTGTTCAAACAATTATGCTTTCAGAGGCTGTCTTGTGATGCTATATAATTTGAAGCAGGATATGATGAGGAGGTAATTTTTCACTAATAGGAAACAAAGGCAGGAACATCTAGAAACAAAATTTAGAGTAATTTCACATCAATGGCAACTTGGGTAAGTTATGGATTAGTTATTAATACTTAGGGGGAAACATTTGATAGTGCCACCTTGTTAATGAGATGAAAATGAAGCACAATGCCAAGTGGGGGGATTCAGTTTTTGACATTTTATGACTTAATATGCACTTAAATCAGACTGTATTGCCATAAGTATTGAATTTGTGGGAAATGATTTTACAGGCAATAAAAGATTAGAATTGCAACAAAAATCATATGCCTGCAGGGGAGGGTGGCCTGAGGTGAGAACAAAAGGAATTATGGAGACAGGGACCAAGTAGGAGGCCACATTCCATTGGAAGAGGGCAGCCTTCTTGGGATACGGGAATGTGGGTGATGGGATCTTCAGAACTGTTGATGTGATTTTGGATACTGGAATTTGGTATTATGTTTTCTAATTTTAATTTAGCAAATTGATTTCAAACAAGCAAAGCCTGAATGTCAAACAAAACTCGCACACAATGTGGATTCAGCTTGCAGACCATCTCTAGACGACCCCAAGAGGGAGGACGTGTTAATTGAGCACCTATTAAGTGTCAGGTGATATATGTGAAATAATGTATACCAAGTGCAGGACATATAATCATCTCTACAACACAGTGAGGAAATGGAGGCTTACAGAGGTTAAGATTCTATTGATAATCACTTCCATGGGTTGTAAAATGTCTCATTAGAAAAAGCAATAAATCAAGTGCTAAATGGACTACAAATGACCTAGCCTACGATTGTTATTAGTCAGAGTGTAGACGGGGCCCAAGGATGCCATGGACAAAGTTAACAAAGCAGACCTAGAGAGGGCTGCATGACTAAGGCTGTGTTCTTACTTGGCTTTCCCTGTGCGGTTTGAACCTGAAAATACGCTCTGGACCTGTGAACTTGATTTCCAGTGCACGCATGGAGATTTTAGTGAGTTGACTGACCACGCCCTGACTGTGGGTATGACCTTTGGATTTCCGCTTTTCTACTCACAGTAGGGCTGCGGGATGGACTTGGTGGGGAGGAAGGGGAGGGCAGGGAGGTGGAGCTGCCTCAGGAATTTCCACTCTTGCTAAGTCTGAATGCAAAGTTGCACAGGAGGTGGGTTTGCTGGATGATTTGCTGAGTTGGTCTAGCACTTGAAAAACAGTAGAGGCCGGCACCATGGCTTAACAGGCTAATCCTCCACCTTGCGGCGCCAGCACACCAGGTTCTAGTCCTGGTTGGGGTGCCGGATTCTATCCCGGTTGCCCCTGCTTCCAGGCCAGCTCTCTGCTGTGGCCTGGGAAGGCAGTGGAGGATGGCCCAAGTGCTTGGGCCCTGCACCCCATGGGAGACCAGGATAAGCACCTGGCTCCTGCCATCGGATCAGCGCGGTGTGCCGGCCGCAGCGCGCCAACTGCGGCGGCCATTGGAGGGTGAACCAATGGCAAAGGAAGACCTTTCTCTCTGTCTCTCTCTCACTGTCCACTCTGCCTGTCAAAAAATAAAAAATTAAAATTAAAATAAAAAAAAGATAACTTTACCTATGAAATGTTCCAATCATTCCACATTTAACCCCGGAGTGCAAACATTTGTGTCTCCACTCTCAGAGGCCCAGCTTTCCTTTGTTTTTTGTTTGTTTGTTTGTTTTGTTTTGAGACGGGCTGAGTGGATAGTGAGAGGGAGAGACAGAGAGAAAGGTCTTCCTTTTTGCCGTTGGTTCACCCTCCAATGACCGCTGCGGCCGGCGCACCGCGCTGATCCGAAGCCAGGAGCCAGGTGCTTCTCCTGGTCTCCCTTGCGGGTGCAGGGCCTAAGCACTTGGGCCATCCTCCACTGCCTTCCCAGGCCATAGCAGAGAGCTGGCCTGGAAGAGGGGCAACTGGGATAGAATCCGGCGCCCCAACCGGGACTAGAACCTGGTGTGCCGGCGCCGCAAGGCGGAGGATTAGCCTGTTAAGCCACGGCGCTGGCCCCAGCTTTCTTTTGTTATGTAAGAATGTCTCCCCTCTTCCTAGCCTGGACTTCCACATGGGCACTGGCCCATGTGGGTGGGAAAATCCTTCTAGATCGGCCCTAGCAGAATTAGGACATTGGCTCTGAGACCACCATTCATTTTCCCTTTTCTGGTTTAGGAGTCATTCATTCGATTTCTGTTATTTTAGTGTATACCCTTAATTTTTTTTGACAGGCAGAGTTAGACAGAGAGAGACAGAGAGAAAGGTCCTCCCTCTGCTGACCCACTCCCCAAATGGCCGCCACAGCTGGCGCACTGTGCCAATCCAAAACCAGGAGCCAGGCGCCTCCCCCCCAGTCTCCCATGCAGGTGCAGGGCCCAAGCACCTGGGCCATCCTCCACTGCCCTCCCGGGCCACAGTAGAGAGCTGGACTGGAAGAGGAGCAACCGGACAGAATCCGGCGCCCCAACTGGGACTAGAACCCAGGGTATCAGTGCCACAGGTGGAGGATTAGCCAAGTGAGCCGTGGCGCCGGCCTACCCTTAATTTTTTTTTAAGAGGCAAAGAAAGACAGAGAAAGGCTAAGAGACAGAGAGCTCACATCCTCTTGTTACTCCAAAAAGCTTTCAATGGCTGGGGCAGTGTCAGGTTAAAGCTGGGAGCAGGGAACTCAATCCAGATCTCCCATGTGGGTGGCAGGAACCCAATGACTTGGGCCATCACTGTGGCCTCCCAGGGTCTACGTCAGCAGGAAACTGAAATCAGAAGAGTAGACGCCAGGCATCCAACCCAGGTACTCTGACATAGGTACCTTAGCTGGTGTCTTAACCCGTATCTTAACTGCTAGCCAACTGCCTGCCCAAACTCTTACATCTTTAATGAAGTATGCATGACCCGACAGTGTAAGCTAACCACTGTTGTTAGGCCTCTGTCACACCATCATAGGTTGTTGGGGGACTTCACTCTACCCATCTGTCCTCACTCAGACAGTTCTGTAGACAGGCCTTGTGTTTTACTCTCCTCGGCTGAGTTGTTAAGATGGTTCCTTGCTTTATGTCATCAGTTCTTGTTTGGATTTGTCCATAAGTTTACTGATTTCTACTATATTATTTCTATTTTTTTAAGATCTTTTTGTTTGTTTTTAATTTGAAAGGCAGAATTTCAGAGAGAGAGAGGGAGAGGGAGAGGGAGAGGAAGAGAGAGAGGAAGAGAGAGAGAGAGAGAGAGAGAGAGATCCACTTGTTCGTTCTCCAAAATGGCTGCAACAGCTGGAGCTAGGACAGGCTGAAGCCAGGAGCCAAGAGCTTTACCCAGAAGAACTTGGGCCATCTTCTACTGCTTTCCCAAGTGCATTAGCAGGGAGCTGGATCAGAAGTGAACAGCTGGAACTGCTGGGATGCTGGCATCACACACGGCACCTTTACTTGCTACACCAAAATGCTGGCTCCGAGATCTATTTTGTTTATTTGAAAGGCAGGGTAGGCCGGCGTCGTGGCTCACTAGGCTAATCCTCCGCCTTGCGGCGCCGGCACACCGGGTTCTAGTCCCGGTCGGGGCACCGATCCTGTCCCGGTTGCCCCTCTTCCAGGCCAGCTCTCTGCTGTGGCCCGGGAAGGCAGTGGAGGATGGCCCAAGTGCTTGGGCCCTGCACCCCATGCGAGACCAGGAGAAGCACCTGGCTCCTGCCATCGGATCAGCGCGGTGCGCCGGCCGCAGCGCGCCTACCGCGACAGCCATTGGAGGGTGAACCAACGGCAAAGGAAGACCTTTCTCTGTCTCTTTCTCACTGTCCACTCTGCCTGTCAAAAAAAAAAAAAAAAAAAGGCAGGGTAACAGGGAGAAACAGAAAAAGAGATCTTCCATCTTCTACAATATGGGTTGGGGGTGGTGGGTCGGTCCAGGCCAAAGACAGGAGTCTGGATGAGTGGCAGGGGCCCAAGTATTTGAGTCACGTTCCTCTGCCTTCCTAGGAGTGTTAGCAGGGAGATGGATCAGAAGCAGAGCAACTGGGACTTGAACCAGCGCTCCAGGATGGGATGCCGGACCCGCAGGTGGCGGCTTAACCACTATGCCACCACACTGCCTCTCTCCATTGTTTCTTCAGTGCTACCCCGGCCCCACTTCAATGTCCTTTGAAGCAAATCACTCTTGGGAGCCCTACAGTGAGGCTGTCTGGATGGTGAGCTCACTCATATTCCAGAAGTATCTGTTCACAGTTTTTCTGATAATTTCTAGGTTAGCAGCTATTTTCTCTCAGCACAAAATATTATTCCATTAGTTTCTGGTTTCTGTTGCTGTTTTTACTGTCTAAATGTTGTTCCTTAGCAAACTGTTCTTTCACACACTCTTCAGTGCTTTGAAATTTCTTATGTCAAAGTGTGGATTTGATTGTATTTTTTCTGGTTGGGGTGAAGTGTGCATGTTGAATTTTCATTGTAATCTCATCTTCAGCAGGCTTTTTATCAGGAAAATCCCTGTACAACCTGGGTTGAAGATGTTTTTCAGAAATGTGTGTGTGTGTATGTGCCCGTGAGCGTGCACCAGCATGTGTGTGCCTGAGCCTGCTCCTGCCAGAGTCCCTGGTGTGCCATTGACCTAAAACCACACTCCATGCTAATAGCTGAGCTTGAATATTTGCAAATCACAGAATGCAATGAGCTCCAAACTGGAGGGAGGACAAGTTGTGTTGAGAAGTCATCAGCTGTGACCTTTGTGCCCCCCAAAGCCTGAGCTGAAACAGACCTGCTGCCTTGTGCAACTGGGCGGTGCTTCCTAGCTCTTCTCTTCCCCAAGGATGCAACCCGTCAACGTGTACACCTGCCAGCAGACTGCCCCAGCTCTCTGCCAGCTCTACTGTCCCCTTGTGGTCATTCAAATCCCAAGTGCCCTGATTACCTTGGTGGGGGAGGCGGGGGGCACATAGCCTCATCCCAGCCTTCTTTCTCTGGTGTTCAGCTCCATCATTGATTTTTCACCTTCAGAGAGTCTTCTTGCTTTCTTGGGAGCAGTTACACATCTTAAAGTATACTTGTTGGAGCAAGCATTTGGCCTAGTGGTTAAGACACTGGTTAGGATGCCTGCAGCCCACATCCTTGGAGTGCCTGGGTTTGACCCCTGGCCCCAGTTCCTGCCTCCAGTTTGCTGCTAATGCCGGCCCTAGTACGTAGCTGAGGTGGCTGAAGTCATTGGGTTCCTGCCACTGATCTGAGAGACCTGGATTCTGTTCCCGGCTAACTAAGACAAATATATTTTTTGAAAAATTTAAAAAAGGATGTTTTTTTGTGTTTAGCCAACAGTGAAAGGAGTTTACGGTAGGAAATTTTTTCTGATGTTTAACCCCCAATAAATTAAAGTTACAGGAAGTCATTGTTTTGTACCGAATTCCTACCAAACTCAGACAGACTTAAAATCAATATGGAGTAAATCACACGGACATTCCAAGTCACCAAATTCAAGATGAATTGTTATCTGAGAGATCAGGTTTGGAGAGATAACAGCCAAATTTGCCAGACCGGCCTCTAGCCTTGTGATAATGAAGTTCCCCAAATCCAATCCTTATAAACAACAAACCTGATGGCAACCAATCAAGTAGTTTTCTATTGTTCTGTCTCCTGATCCCAGTTTCACAAGAGAAGTAATTTGGAAATTTCCAGTTTTGTCTTTGTTCTCTGTTTCTGCTTTCTTGTCCCGTTCTTTGTCTATAAAACCAAGCTCCTTTGCTCAGCTCTTTGAAATACTTGTTCTTGCTTATGGAATAAAGCAGTGCCTGATTATAGGTCACAAATAAGGCCAATTAAGATCCTTACGCTGAATTTGTTGTACTTATTTTTTAAGATTTTAAAAAATATTTATTTATTTATTGAAAGGCAGAGTTAGAGAGGGAGACACACACACAGAGAGAGAGAAAGAGAGAGAGAGAGATCTTCCATCTACTGGTTCACTCCCCAAATGGTCACAACACCCAGTGCTGAGCCAGACCAAAGCTAGAAGCTAGAAACTTCATCAGAGTCTCCCACATGGGTGCATGGAGCAAAGCA
The DNA here is from genome assembly GCF_033115175.1 of Lepus europaeus. NCBI lineage: Eukaryota > Metazoa > Chordata > Mammalia > Lagomorpha > Leporidae > Lepus > Lepus europaeus. The sequence goes on from NC_084830.1 coordinate 40,691,726, forward strand.
CATGGGCCATTCTCTGCTGCTTTCCCAAGTGGATCGGAAGTGGAGCAGCCGGAACTCAAACCAGTGCCCATATAGGATGGCGGCATTGCAGGCAATGGCTTAACCTGCTGAATCACAACTCCTGCTCCTCTATACTTGTGACACCCTCAAGAGTCCTGGAAATGTGCATACAGTTTCTCTATTCTTTCTTCTTTTTCTTCTTTCTTCACAGGATCTGATTCTCACATCTGAAATATGAACAAGAGTTCCAAACTTGGTGAATATTCTTCTTACACAGTAAATCCCACCACAAATCTCCCAAGTTAAATATTTTATTCCAGGGGATGGAGTTGTGGCATAGCAGGTTAAGCCACCGCCTACAATGCTAGCATCCCATATGGTAAGTGTATCAATGGTTCAAGTCTCAGCTGCTCCATTTCTGATCCAGTTCACTTCTATTGTGCCTGGGAAAGTAGAATTTGGCCCAAGCGGTTGGGCCCCTGACACTCATGTAGGGCACCTGGAAGAAGTTCTTGGCTCCCAGCTTCCATTGGGGCAAGTGAACCAGCAGACGGATGATCTCTCCCTCTCTGTAATTCTGCCTTTCAAAAAAAAATAAATAAATCTTTTTTAAAAAATTGCATTTCAGCTACAATTAATTTTGGAAACAAAGAGACCACCACCCCTACCAGGGCCAGTGCAGCGGTATAGTGGGTTAAGCTACCACCTGCAATGCTAATATCCCACATCGACACAGGTTTGAATCCTGGCTGCTTCACTTCCTATTCAGCTCTCTGCTACTGTGCCTGGGAAAGCAGTGGAAGATGGCCCAAGTGCTTGGGCCCCTGTACCCACATGGGAGACCCGGAAGAAGCTCCTGGCTCCTAGCCTTGGCCTGGCCCAGCCCTGGCCATTGTGGCCATTTAGGAAGTGAAAGGAAAGGCCACCACAAAACACACCAAACACTGGAGTAAGGGGAAAAGCTCATTGTTGGGTGGGGGAACCAGACAGGCTGCTTCCCCGAGCACAGAGAGAACAGCAGCCTGTACTGGGAGAATAGGTCTTAAACAGCTTTGTGGAGATAAGGAGGTGGGAGTGGGTGGAGCTGACGCTTGTGATTGGGCCATTTAGTCACCTGACTTCTAGTAAGCCAGGCTGGGCTTAGAATGAAGCTTATTGTACAACATGGCGACTGGACCAGAGCCTAAGATGGCGCCAAAGGTAAGACCATACTATTTTACTAACAGGGAGTGAAACAATGGATGAAAGATCTCTCTGTCTCTGTCTCTCTCCCTTGATAGCTCTGCCTTTCAAATAAATAAAAATAAATATTAAAAAAGAAGACTACCTTAGACAGTATATTTCATAGGAAAGACACCCAACTCTTTTTCAATTCAAATTTTTGCAGACTCATTTAGAATAAAAATAATTTGTAAAAATTGAGATGACCTCTCCTAAGGTTAATCAGGACTTAGGGAGGGAGGGAACCCCTTGTGCTGAACACATTAAAATGAGTAGGAGGGGCCTGGCTCACAAAGCTGCCCTGGACACACCACATTGGTTGACATAACATTTACTATGGATGAAATTCAGTAAAAGCATTTTATTGTCAAAGGGTATTTTATTGTCATCTTGTTAAGATTAAGAAACATTGCCGTGGCTGGCACTATGGTGCAGTGGGTTAAAGCCTTGGCCTGAAGCGCCGGTATCCCAGATGGGTGCCAGTTCCAATCCCAGCTGCTCCACTTCTGGCCCAGGTCCTTGGGCCCCTGCACCCACATGGGAGACCCGGAAGAAGCTCCTGGCTTCGGATCAGCGCAGCTCTGGCTGTTGCGGCCATCTGGGGAGTGAACCATTGGATGGAAGACCTCTCTCTCTGTCGCTACCTCTCTCTGTAACTCTGCCATTCAAATAAATAAAATAATAAATAAATCCTTAAAAAAAGAAAAAAAAAGAAACATTGTCCTGGGGTACATCACTTTCTGGTAGGTTAATTGCAATGACCCAGGTGAGTACCCAATGTAAGGCCGCCACAAAACATAGCAGAGGAGACCCGACAGTCTGGAGGGAGGGGGTAAAGAAGGAAAAGAGGGAGAAGGAGACAGAGTTTAGGAGATGGAGAGGAAGACAGTGAGCAAGAGGAGAGAGAGAGGAGAGAAGATGGAGGGGAGAGCAGAGAGAAGAGAGGAGAGGAGAGAGAATGCCACGTGTTCAGGAACAGGTCCTTTTAAAACTTTGGGGGGGGGGGTGCAGGGAAGTAGGAACAGCGAATCCCATTAGGAAGGGGGTGGAGCTGACATCGGTGGTTGGGCCATGTGGCCACCTGGCTTCCAGCAATGGCGGCGGGGGGCCAGAGCCTAGGATGGTGTCAGGGCGTAGATCGCGCCATAGATAAGACTGCGCCATTTTCCCAGCACCCAAAGAACTGGCAAGGAAAAGGGTTAGGAGCTTGGTTCTGCAGAATGAGGCAGAGAGGCAAGAGGGGAAATGAGAGAGGATTTTAGAAAAGAGTGTGGCCGGTGGACAGGGATGGGCTGGAGTCTGGAGCATGTCATGGCCAGGGACCTGCCCGAAACCAGCTGGCACTCTGGAAAGGTGTGATTGCACACTATTCAGAGAACCCACCGAGACTGGCTAAGCAGTCAGGGACTGCCCAGAGCTGGAAGCCCCTGTCACCAGCTTGCTTCAAGAAAGAAAGGGAGGGGCCAGCGCTGTGGCGCCATGGGTTAACGCCCTGGCCTGAAGCGCCGGCATCCCACGTGGGTTCTAGTCCTGGCTGCTCCTCTTCAGATCCAGCTCTCTGCCATGGCCTGGGAAAGCAGTGGAAGATGGCCCAAGTCCTTGGGCCCCTGCACCCACGTGGGAGACCCGAAAGAAGCTCCTGGCTCCTGGCTTCCGATCGGCATAGCTCTGGCCGTTGCGGCCAACTGGGGAGTGAACCAGCGGATGGAAGACCTTTCTCTTTCTCTCTCTCTCTCTCTCTCGCTCTCGCTCTTCCTCTCCTCTCTGTGTAACTCTGACTTTCACAAAAATAAATAGATCTTTTAAAAAAGAAGAGGAAGAGGAAGAAGAAGAAAGGGAAGGGGAGGGAGCGGTTACCAGAACGCAAGGTGAGCCACAGCTGAGACTTCCAGTCCAGCAGGCAAGAATGCAGGCCCAGGAGGGAGGGAGCTGGGGAGTAAATACCAGATCTCTGTCCTCCACCCAGTGGCCCCACAGGAGTAGAAGCTCTGAGGCAGTGAAAAGAGGTCTGCCTTCCAGGACCCTGCAGACTGTTCAGCGTGGGTGGGGCCTGCACACTGGGAGGGGGGTGCATGGGTGACTGTGGGTGTGGGCAAACACACAAAACCTTAGCCCTCCTTGACCACCTTCTGTTCATTTGTCACATTTGTTCATTCACACTGCTTCTGCGCATGTCTTCCTAGTGCCTTCATGGTGGTTCGAAGATCCAAGCTTGGGAGACTGCTTTGGTTGGTATAAATAGTATAATGGTCTAAATGGTCTCCTATTTCCCCACTCATCATTCCCAGGTTTGTCTCTCTCTCTCTTTTACAATCCAGGGGTCTTTTATTTATTTTATTTTTTACACTCACCAAGCCTTGCATTCACAGGGAATGGGTTCCAGCAGCTGCGGCTCCTTTCAGTGGGTTCTGACAAAGGGGGCTTCTCTGGGTGGAGAGGCTGGTGCCTCAGTTGAGCCCAGGTGCCTTGCTCTCTGGCTGCCTTCTCTTTCTGATCATTTTCCTTCCCACATTTCAGGGAGCTATCTTGGCTCTTAGTATGTTCAATATGCACATGTGTTGTTTCGGTGAGATCTTACCTGAACTTGTGTGTTTGCCACAGTGCAGACAGCATGCTGGGTAACACTGCACCTCTTCCAGTTTTGCCATGGTACCCTTTATGGGGCATCCCTTTGTGAATAGTTCCCGTTCCCTTGATGTCTACAGTGTCACCTTCCTTGTAGATGTGCATGTGTGTGGCCAAAGGCACAGCTCCATGCTTTCTAAAAGGCCCGAGAACGCGTATCCGGCGCCTCCCCTCGCTCCCATTGTGTTCTTCATCTTGGGGAATTACTGGCCAGATGGTGGTTCCGGCAAAAAGGACCAGGGGTACTTCTTATGGAAAGGTGACAGAAATCAAGCCCATGCCCTAGCAAATTGCTTAGCATTTTTGATGGTAATCAAGATGGCACTGAACAGTCAGGCAAATACTCAAACCCCACTAACCCTGCCATTCGCACCATGGACCCCAGTCTCCCCAGGCTACCCATGTCTACTGTACCCTGTTCAGTTTAGTCTTTCATGTCCCCAGTTCAATCATTGACCTTTTCCTCACTGTAGATGTAGAGAAAAGAGAGCAAAATTGAGATATGGAAACACTGGAGATAAATGTATGGCCTTCTCTCTCACTATCCACTCTGCCTGTCAAAAAAAAAAAAAAAAGTTTATGGCCTTTTGCTCTTTCTGTCTATACCTTTGAAACAAAGCACTAGTGATTTCAATATGCATGGGAATTTGAACCAATGAAGGAAGGGCTCCAAAGCCAATCTTTCCTCATTTGTTGATTAAAAAAAAAAAAAAAGATTGATTTATGGGGCCAGCATCTTTTGGTGTAACAGGTAAACCTGCCGCCTGCAAAACTGGCAACCCATATGGGCGCCAGTTCAACTCCCAGCTGCTCCACTTCCAATCTAAATCCACGCAAATGGCCTGGGAAAAGCAGTGGAAGATGGTCCAAGTGCTTGGGCCTCTGTTACCCGGGTGGGAGGCATGGATGAAGCTCCTGGCTCCTTATTTTGGCCTGGCCCAGCCCTGGCCATTGTAGTCATCTGGGGAGTGAACCAGCAAACAGAATCTCTCTCTGTTTCTGTCTCCTCCTTTCTCTCTCTCTGTAACTCTGCCTTTCAAGTAAATACATCCTTATTAAATTTTTAAGAAATGTATTTATTTATTTTGAAAGAGTTATACATGGAGAGGAAGAGACAGAGAGAATATGAGAGCGAGCAAGAGAGAAAGAGAGATTTCCCTGCTAATGCACCTGGGAAAGCAGCAGAGGATGGCCCAAGTGCTTGGGCCCCTGCACCCACATGAGAGTTGGAAGAAGCTCCAGGCTCTTGGCTTTGGATCAGCCCAGCTCCTGCTGTAGAGGCCATCTGGGGAGTGAACCAGTGGATGGAAAACCTCTCTCTGCCTCTGCATATCTGTAACTCTGCCTTTCAAATAAATAAAATAAATCTTAAAAAAAAAAAACACGGTTCCACTGTAACATCATACAGGAGATGGCATTGCAATCAGGAACTCAGAGTGTGTGGCTTGTGGCAAAGGTGTGACCAGGGAGAAGGCTGTTTGGGGGCAGTGGGTATGAATCTTTGTGTGAAAGTGAGTACTTGCTTTCTTATTGTTCACAGCTTGTTGTGTCTTTAACTAAAGTGTAAAACTGCTAAGAATAGTGATTGCACACTGCGTGTCTTTCCTGAGCCTCGCAGCTCCTAACACAGTGCGGCACCCGTCTCTGCACTATCAGTGTCCCTCCCCTTCTCTCCTGCTTCTCTTGCAGTTTCTCCTTAGAGATGGCGCTCCCACCATACCTTTCTGAAAGGTTTTGACCTGTATTCTCATGTTCAAATCATATCCATTTTATGAAGTCAGGTTTCCTTTTTAACCTGGGGAGAATGGACTTAACCTCTTCCCAACTCTTCTTTATAAACCTGAACCATGTCAAATTATTGTTACTGAAGATAAAAAATGTGCAAATTGGGGTCAGTGCAGTGGCATGGGGGGGTAAAGCCTTCGCCAGCAGTGCTAGTATCCCATTTGGATGACAGCTTGAGTCCCAGGTGCTCCATTCCCATCCAGCTCTCAGCAGAAGAAGATCCAAGTGCTTGGGCCCTGCTACTGGCTCCTGGCTCCTGGCTATAGATTGGCCCAGTTCTGGCCATGGTGGCCAATTGGGGAGTGAACCAGTGGATGCAAGACTCTCTGTTCCCTTTTTCTCTCTGTAACTCTCCCTTTCAAATAAATGAATAAATCTTTTTTAAAAAAATGTGCAAGTATTGGGCCAGCATTGTGGTGCAGAAGGTTAAGCCATGGCCTGCAATGCTGACATTCCATGTAGGTGCAGGTTTGAGTCCTGGCTGTTCCACTGCCAATCCTGCTCCCTATTAGTACACCTGGGAAGGCAACAGAAGATGGCCCAAGTCCTTGGGTCCCTGCACCCATGTGGGAGACTTGGTCAGAGTTCCAGGCTCCTGGCTTTGGCCTAGCCCAGCCCTGGCCATTGTAGCCTCTGGGGAGTGAACCAACAGATGGAAGATCGATCTCTCTCTCCCACTCTGTTTTCCCTCTCTCTGTAACTCTGCCTTTCAAATATATAAAAAATAAATCTCTCTCTTTTTTTTTTTTTAAAGATAACTCTGTCTCTTCCACCCACTGGTTCACTCCCCAAATGGCCCAGAGTTGGGCCAGACCAAAGCGAGGAGCCAGGAGCTAGGAGCTTCATCCAGGTCGCCCACATGAGCATAGGGACCAAAACATTGGGGCCATCTTCTGCTGTTTTCCAGGTCATTAGCAGAGAGCTAAGTCGGAGTGGAGTATCTGGGACTTGAACCAGTGCCCATATGGGATGCTGGCATTGCAGGCAGCAGCTTAACCCACTATTCCACAACACCAGCCCCGGGGTAAGTCTCTTCTGAGCTTGCTTTGCTCATAAAGCCATGTTGTGGGGTCCACTGGGTCTGTGGCTCCCAAGCTTGGTTGCTCACCAGAATCAGCAGCAGAGAGTGAAGAAAACAGATTGCTAGACTGACTCCACATCAGCGGAATCACAGCAGCAGGAAGGGATTCGGAGATCTGTTTTCATCTCCAAAAATGAGTCTTTTTTTTTTTTTTTTTTTTGACAGGCAGAGTGGACAGTGAGAGAGAGAGACAGCGAGAAAGGTCTTCCTTTTGCCGTTGGTTCACCCTCCAATGGCCGCCGCGGTTGGCGCGCTGCGGCCGGCGCACCGCGCTGATCTGATGGCAGGAGCCAGGTGCTTCTCCTGGTCTCCCATGGGGTGCAGGACCCAAGCACTTGGGCCATCCTCCACTGCACTCCCTGGCCACAGCAGAGAGCTGGCCTGGAAGAGGGGCAACCAGGACAGATTCCGGTGCCCCAACCAGGACTAGAACCCGGTGTGCCGGCGCCGCAAGGCGGAGGATTAGCCTAGTGAGCCGCGGCGCCAGCCCAAAAATGAGTCTTAAGTAGCTACCAAAACACCTGTCAAGCTGGCATTTGGGAGCCACCAGACTCCGTGCAGCCACCGGGCAAAATCTGTCCCTGCCTTGCTCACTGCCGGCTTCCTAGCCTGTGGCACAGTGCCTAGCATGTGGCAAATAGCAATGGACCGTCGGTAATGTATCCTGGAGGTTTTTTCCCTTTCTGAGGGTACCATAAGTGGCCAAGAGCCACCAGGCAGTGCAAAGAAGTCTTTTGTGGATTGACATCAGGAGTTCACTAGAGACTCCTTGGGCTCCCAAACTTGAGCTGCTTGCATATTTGTGGCAGTGTGTAACAGACATGTGTCACCCACGTCCCCAAGCCTCTTCCATGAAATGAGGACACTAGACGAAATGACCAGTCCTATGGGACTTGATCTTGCTTTCCATAATGACAGTGCTACTGTCTGTGTGACTTTGGCCAAGTGCCTCAACCTCTTGTTGAAGCTTCTGTAACCCCAGCTCTTCTTACCTCTTGCCATTGGACTGTAAGCCCCGTGAGGGCCCAACCATACCCTTCCATTGTATCTGTCTCCAGGACTTAGTGCTTGGTGTATAGTAGTCACTAAAGGACTCATTCTTTGGCTGAATGCTAGAGACTGTTTAAAAAAAAAATGCAATGAAAAGGTAGTAACAAGCTTACTTAATTAAAAATTATATATAGCTACCTGAACTCAGTAGTAGGAGTATAAATTAGTATAACTATTTCCCCTTTAATGAAATAACACATTTATTGAGATAAAATTTCACAAGCATAAAACTAACCCATTTATAGTGTAGAATTCAGTGGTTTTCAGTATATTTGCACAACCATCAGTACTCTCTAATTCCAGAATATTTTCACCATCCCTTAAAAAAAACCACACGCTCGTTAAAAGCCACTTTCCATTTCCCACCCATCCCAGGCCTTGGAAACTGCTAATCTGCTTTCTGTCTCCATGGACTTGCCTGTTCTGAACACATCACATAACTGGAATCATACAATATTTGACTTTTTACGGCTGCTGTTTTTCCTTTATCATAATGTTTTCTTTTTTTAACTTTTTGGTTACTATAAAGAGAACACATTTCATGTATTTCATAGATGCAATTTTAAGAGCATACCCATACTTCTTTTCCTTCCTCCCCCAATTCCTCCCATCTTGTTTGCAAGATTCACATGCAATGCACATCAGTACTTCATTCTTTTTTATGGCAAATCATATTGCATCCTATGACTAGATCACATATAACTATCTGTTAATTGGAATTTGGATCTTTCCATATTCTTTTTTTTGGCTTAAAGAAAGATAATATTATTAATTTTGCACTTGGGCAGAAAGTATATATAATACATGTACATGTACATTTGAAAGCATTTATATATATATATATATACACACACACACACACACAGAGAGAGACAGGTATACTGCATCTATCTACATTTAAATTTATCAATGACTTGGTCAAATTCTCTATAAAAAAGTTTTTGTAGGTTCCTGTTCCATTATTTTAAAAACAGAGAGAACAGAATCACTGGTTTAGGAAATAAAGAAGACAAAATCCATTTTAGTGAAAAAATAATTTCAAAAGATCAACTTACCCTCATAAAATTTTTTTTACTATTTCCCTCTGGGAAGACTACTAAGTATGGTGATAGTTTCTACAGATGTCATTCTTTCCCTTTTTACATCTATCATGACTAACACTACTATGAATATGTATGCAAAGGGTTTTGAAGGTCTGTCCGTTTTCAGTCTCATACACACGTTTAGGAATGGTCTCATGGTAACTCAGTTTTACTTTTTGAGAAACCCTCTGATCTGTCCATTGGAAAGCCGGTTTCCAAAACGGCTGCTCCATTTGACAATCCCACCAACGACGTAAGAAAGTTTTATTTTTTCCAGCTCCTTGTCAGTGCTTGTTCTTGTCCTTTCTTCTTTTTCAGTCATACTAGGATGAGAGCTAGTATCTCACTATGGGTTTGACTAGCATCTCTAAGAGGTTAAGCATCTTTACATGTGCGTATTGGCCATTGGTATACTTTATTTTTAGGAATGTCCATTTACAATCTTTGCATTCTGCTCCCCTCCCCTCCTGGGCCCACCTAGTTTTTTTGTTTGTTTGTTTGTTTTGTTTTTTACTTTATTTGGCACTCGAGTGTATAATTTATCTGACTTTAAAGCCTTGCCTGCATTTATGATAATCCTTAATTTTTCACCTTCAAAACTTGCCTGTAGACCGCAGTCTCGGGTAGAGCAGTCCAGAGTGAAATTGCCGACTTCTTTCCCATTCTCGTTAGTATCGGTGCCTCTTCACAAACCCCTCCTCTGCCCTGCTCTCACAAACTGAAGCTCACGCTCAGCCCCTGCTTTCCCTTTTGTCCATTCAAAAATTGGATTGTTTGTCCTTTATTGTTGAGTTGCAAGAGTCCTTTATATTTTTTAGATGCAAGTCCCTTATCAGATATAATTTATGTTAGTAAAATGGTGCCATCTTCCTAAACCCAGCCTGGCTTACTAGAAGTCAAGTGACCCAATAGTCCAATCACAAGCGTCAGCTCCACCCCTACCCTAAAGGGATTTGCCGCTCCCACTTCCTTACCTCTGCAAAGCTGTATAAGACCTGTCTCTCTATCTTTCTGCCTTTTAAGCAGATGAAAAACAATTAAGGGTGCTGGCACTGTGGTGTAGGTTAGGATAATAATAATAAGCCTGGGGCTGGGGCCGGCGCTGGCACCAGTGCCATGGCTTACTTGGTTAATCCTCCGCCTGTGGCACCGGCATCCCATATGGGCGCCAGTTCTAGTCCCGGTTGCTCCTCTTCCAGGCCAGCTCTCTGTTGTGGCCCAGGAGGGCAGTGGAGGATGGCCCAAGTGCTTGGGCCCTGCACCTGCATGGGAGACCAGGAGGAAGCACCTGGCTCCTGGCTTCGGATCGACCCAGTGCCGGCCGTAGCAGCCATTTGGGGGGTGAACCAATGGACGGAAGACCTTTCTCTCCGTCTCTCTCACTGCCTGTAACTCTACCTGTGAAATAAATTAAAATAATAATAATAATAAGCCTATGCCTGCTGTGCCAGCATTCCACATGGGCTCTGGTTTAAGTTCCAGATGCTATTCTTCCAATCCAGCTCTCTGCTATGGCCTGGGAAAGCAGTGGAGGATGGCCCAAGTCCTTGGGCCCCTGCACCCACGTGGGAGACCAGGAAGAAGCTCCTGGCTCCTGGCTTCAAATCGGCCCAGCAGTGTGGCCATGTGGGGAGTGAACCAGCAGATGGAAGACCTTTCTCTCTGTCTTTCCCTCTCACCATAACTATGCCTCTCAAATAAATAAATAAATAAGTAAATCTTTAAAAAAATTAGTTCTGTCATGTATAGGAACAATTCATTTTGACTTACTACTTCAATATGGTCTGAGGTAGGGCCACTCTTTTTTTTTTAAACAAAAAATAATTTTACTGTAACATTTAGCACTCATGTAGAAAAACACACAAAATTAAAGTGTAGAACCAAATGAATGATAACAAACAGCCTGTAACCAGCCAGGTTAAGAAAAAGGACACCGTCAGCCTCCAGTGGCTGTTCTGGTGCTATTGCCCAATCAACACTTCCTCCTCCAGAAAGCATCTGCTACCCTGTAAGGTAACTCCCTGATTGCTTCTCTTAGTTTTACTACCTACACATGCATCCCTAATGGAGTTGCACTTTACAAGTGTTCAAAGCTGACTTCAATGGAATTGTACCACTTCTGGCTTCTTTGACTCAACGTGATTTTCGTGAGATTCAGTCCAGTTTTGCAAGCAGCTGTAGCTCATTCATGTGTTTTTTTCCTGTGTGGTATTATTTTGCATAACCATATCTGATGGTTATTTGGATTATTTTCAGTTTGGGGCTTTTCCAGCTAATGCTGCTAATGACCAATCTTTTCCTTGTTCCTTGGCACACAGAACATGTATATACATGAGGTTGGTACATGCCTTGGAGTGGAATTGCTAGAAGCGTGCCTCTCCATTTTAGTTGAAAATGACAATGTTCTCCAAGGTAATTGTTTCAGTTTAAGCGCTCACCAATTGTAAGATTTATTGTTCCACATCCTTGCCAATACTTATCTTTGTCAGTCTGTTTGATTATAGTCATCCAGAAGGTAGGTAGTAGTATCTCATTGTGGCTTTAATTTGCTTTCCCCTGATAACCAGTGAGGTTGAGCACCTTTTCAAATGTTTATTGGTTATTTGCATGTATTTTTGGTAGAATACTTTTGCTCCCTATCCCTCTTTTTTTAAAAAAAATTTCGTTATTTCTCTTTGGAATTTCTAGGAAGTTAAAAAACAGTCTTGGAATGAGTCTTGTCAATAGTATGTATTGCAAATATCTTCTCTCATTCTGTGGCCTATTTTTTTCAATCTCTTTGAGTGTTTCTGATGAATAGAAGATCTTATTTTTAATGTACTCTATTATAGCAATCTTTCTATTTATGATTAGAACTTTTATGTCCAGTTTAGGAAGTTTTTCCTTATCCTAAGTGAATATATGTATCCTTATATATTATCTTGGAGATTTTATTATTTGCTTTTACATTTAGATCTATGGCTTAGGTAGATATTTGTGCATAATATGGGTAAGGGATAAGTTTGATGAAAACAATTCAACCATACCAGCACGATTTATTGCAGCACCTTCTTTCCAGATTGCTCCGGCAGGCTTAGGTTCTGGTAAGTCATTACACTTTCCTAAGTGTTCCTTACACTTTGGTCTGTGTCTGACCTCTATTCCATTTCACTTATCCCTGGGTCTCTCCTCACGTGTCCATGTAAGTCTGAAGAAAACCTGTGAAGTTCTGGGGTGGAGAAGTGTTAGATTTTGGTTGAGATGGTACTAGATCTGTGAGCAGTTTAGAGAGTCTTGACAATTTCACACGGTCATCTACCAGGTCACGGATATGGTCTCTGCCTTCACTCATTTAGATCACCTTTGATTTCTTCAAGGATGTCTTAAAGCTCTCTCCGTGGAGGCCTTATATCTTCTATCAGGCTTGTCCTTAGATATTAGGTCATTTATATTATTTTAAATGTTTTAAATTTTTTTTTCATTTTCTGTGGCAAGCACAGTGGGTTAAGCCACAACTTAGGATACCCACATCTTATATTGGAGTGCTGGTTCAATTCCTGGCTACATTTTTTTTTTCTTCTATTCTACTTCTGATCCAAATCTCTGCTAATGTGCCTGGGAAGCAGCAGATGATCCTTCAAGTGCTTGAGTCCCTACTACCCATGTGGGAGACCCCACTGGATTTCCTTGTTTCTGATTTCAGCAGGCGTTTGGAGGTGAACCAGCAGATAGAAGATCTTCCTCTATCTCTTTCCCCCTTTCTGTTGCTCTGCCTTTTAAATAAATAAATAAATACAGAGAGGCAGAGAGAGTGAGGGGGAGAGAGAGAGAGAGAGGTCTTTCATCGTGGCTTCACTCCACAAATGGCCGAAACTGCCGGAGCTGGGCCAATCCAAAAGACAAGATCCAGGAGCCTCTTCCAGGTCTCCCATGTGGGTGCAGGAGCCCAAGGACTTGGCCACCTTCCACTACTTTTCCAGGCCATAGCAGAGAGCTGTATAGGAAGTAGGGCAGCCGGGACTCGAACCAGTGCCCATATAGGATGTTGGTACTGCAGGCAGCAGCTTTACCCATTATGTCACGGCGCCAGCCCCATAAATAAATCTTTTTAAAAAATGCATTCAAGGGGAATCTTTTGCAACCTTCAGGTGCTCCAGGGTGTCCTGGCCATGGCTGATCCTGGAGAGCAGCGTGTCTGTGGCTACTTCACAGTCTGCCTGAGCATGTGCCTGGCTGAGACAGGTAGAAACAGGACCCACTCGAGCGAGCCCCGCAGTACCCATCTGGGCCACCCGCCATTCCACCCAGCTCCAAACCAATCCAGACCCTAACCACAAGAGATCCCCAAATGTCCCCAACCCTTTGCAATGCCCAGAACAGCCCAGGATGAGGAACATACAATCTTCCTGAGCAACACTGTCATTTTGAGTGGGTCGTGTGCAAAAGAAGCAACTGCCTGCCCCTGTGCAGAACAGTGAGTGGGGTGCAAACGGCAGGGACATGTGCTGAGGGGGAGCAAGCTGGGGACCAAGAGGCAGCGGCCATGCCTCCCCAACCTGATAAAAGCCCTGTTCAGCTCCTTTCGGGGACCCAGTCTGTGGAATCTTTTCCCTACACGCTGTCTCCCTTGTGCTCAAGCACAAGTCTCAATAAACCTTGTCTGGGTCGGATGTTGGCTGCTTGTCAATGTCCACTGCAAGTGAATCAAGACCCTTAAGTCCGTATCATGGGAGCCTGGAATTGCTGGGGACGCAGGTGTGGGTTAGTATCCATGTATTTTTGGAGGAAGGCCGAGTCGTGCCTGGTCTTCAGCTTAGTTCAGTACAAGTTACCGGAAATGGTAAGTCCTCACAATGTGTGAGAATGACCTTCCAGGCCAGCAGCTCTTACGTGGCCACTCTGGCCTCCAGAAAGCCCTGGAGCTTTGACCACTGAGCACTAGGAGCTGCCCCTCTGTCAACTCTGGCAGCAGTCTCAGCAAATGAATCCTTCAATTTAAATATCTTTGCTCTCTTTCTGCCTGGGCTAGAACCCTTGTATAATATTGAAAAGGAATGGTGAGAACAGACATCCTTGCTTCTAATCTCAAGGGGAAATTTTCAACATTTCACCATTACAAAGAGGCTGGCAGTAGGGTTTTTATAAATATCTGTTATCAAATTAAGGAAGTTCCCCCTTTTTTTTTTTTTTTTTTGACAGGCAGAGTGGACAGTGAGAGAGAGAGAGAGAGACAGAGAGAAAGGTCTTCCTTTTTGCCGTTGGTTCACCCTCCAATGGCCGCTGCGGCCGGCGCATCTCGCTGATCCGAAGCCAGGAGCCAGGTGCTTCTCCTAGTCTCCCATGGGGTGCAGGGGCCCAAGGGCTTGGGCCATCCTCCACTGCCTTCCCGGGCCATAGCAGAGAGCTGGCCTGGAAGAGGGGCAACCGGGATAGAATCCGGCGCCCCAACCGGGACTAGAACCCGGTGTGCCGGCGCCGCAAGGTGGAGGATTAGCCTGTTAAGCCACGGCGCCAGCAGAAGTTCCCTTCTATTCATAGTTTGCTGATATTTATTTGTTAAGAATGGTTATAAAAGGTTCTCACATGCTTTTTATTTCTCTGTTGAGATGATTTGATGAATTTTCTCCTTTATCTTTTTTTAAAAAAAATTTATTTGAAAGGCAGAGTTGCTCTTTCTCTCCATGTCCTGACCTCTCTCTCTCTGCTCTCCTTCTCCCTCTTTTCCTTCTTTGCCCCTTCCCTCCAGTCTGTCAGGTTTCCCCCAATAAACTCTCTTAAAAAAGAAAGAAAGAAAGAAAGAAAGAAAGGAAGAAAGGAAGAAAGAAAGAAAGAGTTACAGTGAGAGAGAGGTCTTCCATCTGCTGGTTCACTTCCCAAGTGGCCACAACTGCTGGGGTTGGGCCAGGCCCAAGTCAGCAGCCAGGAGCTTCTTCGGGTCTCCCACACGGGTGGCAGGGGCCCAAGGACTTGGCCATCTTCCACCCGATGGCTTCCCCAGGTACATTAGCAGGGCACTGGTTAGTAAGTGGAACAGCCTGGACTATAACCGGTGTTCATATGAGATGCTGGCTTTGTATGCGGAAGCTTAACCTACTGCTCCACAACACTGGCCTCTCCTTTATCTGTTAATATGGTGAATTATGTTGATTTTTTCATGTCAAATCATTCAACTTGGTTATGAGGTACTATCCTTGTTACATGCTATTGAGTTTGTTTTGCTAGTATTTAAGATTTTTCTATTTATATTTGTGTACTTTTCCTTTCTAATGTCTGTTGCATTTTTTAAAAAGTTATTTATCTGAGAAGTAGAGAGACAGAGCCAGAGAGCTCGCAATTGCTGGTTCGTTCCCCAAATGCCTGCAGTGGCCAGGGCTGGGCCAGGACAAAGCCAGGAACTTAACCAATGTCTACCAGGTGGATGGCAGGAACTTAATCATTTGAGCCATCACCACTGCCTCTCAGGGACCATATTAGCAGGCAGCTGGAATCAGGAACTAGAACCAGGTACTGACCCAGGCATCCCAGTCCTAGGCAGCATCTTACTGGTAGGCCACCTGCTACTCTATCAGATTTTTTTGGCAAAGACATGCTGGTCTCATTAAATGAGTGGATGGTGGTAACTCTGTCCCTATTTGCCTTAAGAGCTTATGATATAAGATTGACATATATTTCTTAACTGATAAAATTCAACCCTGAGGTTATCTTGTCCTGGAGTTTTGTTTGTAGAAGGGGATTTGAGTTTATATTGGGGAAACATTTTCCTTTTGCCTGAAAACTATTCTGATCATTTCTTTTAGTATGGGTTGGCTGCTAAAAATGTCTCACACTTCTTTTCCTTTCATTTGCTTTTATTTGTGAAATTCTTTTAATTGTAAATTGACAAATTCTAGTTGTCTACATGTTCTTGAAACTCTTGAGCCTGTTGTTTGGCTGTAGGAGCGTGATTTGCCCTCAGCTAGGGAGGACTTGAAGTGGCAGGGGATGAGCAACCTTGGAAGAACCCACAGTGACGGAGAGATGGAGTTGGTGGCTGAGTATCTCCACCGTCCTTCCTCCCTAGTAGGCTACCTCCCAGGCTAACCTCTCGTCATCCCTCAGGGTTCCCAGTGGGATTGAGCTCCAATTGCCCATGATGGTGAGACATTCATCAGCCTTTTATTGGGTTTTCTTCTTTTCCCATCTTATTTCTCCATTCCCATATAGCACTTCTTGTAATCCGTACGACAGCATTTATAGCTAAATCCTGTCTTTAGGTCTAACTTTGGGGAAGCTAGCTCTAAGACATGGCATACTGCAGGGATGTAGTCTTTCGGTGTACAACACAAAGAGGGGTGCATTAGCACTCTCTGCTGTTCTGGGGAGCCCAGACATCAACACCTGCTGTCTCAGCTCTAGGTGCAGGTCAGAGGACTGGCTCAACCGCTTGATTTCTCACTTTGTCTTTCTGCAGTTGGCATTTAGGGAATATAGCGGCTCCAAATGCAGGACTCCCTTCCCTGAGTCTCATTCATGCTGTGGATCTTGGTTTGGTAATTCATGATTATCGTGCTGGCTTTCCTGTGCCTTTTAGCAAACTTAAAGAAATATTTTGTCTAATGTTTATAGTTGTCTTCAAAGGGAGAATTAGTCCAAATTATTGGAAAGGAATTCCCTGCCTCTTTCTCTAGGTTTGTATTGCACGTTGACACTGTTTATTCTCCTAGCTCCACCAAAATGGTAAGAGTCCTGGGAGATGGAAATTCTCCCTAACATGCCACCTAGGACAAAAATTAAAAAATGGTTGCAATGCCAAGATGGTTGTCAGTCAAAGACCAGATATGCAGGGGCCAACATTGTGTTGTAGCGGGTTAAGCAGCTGCCTGCAACACTCGCATCCCTTGTCGGCGCTGGTTCCTGTCCCGGTTGCTCTACTTTCTTTTATTATTATTTGACAGAGTTAGTGAGAGGGAGAGACAGAGAAAAAAAATCTTCCTTTCGTTGGTTCAACCCCAAAATGGCTGCTACGGCCGGAGCTATGCTGATCCGAAGCCGGGAGCCAGGTGCTTCCTCCTGGTCTCCCATGCAGGTGCAGGCGCCCAAGCACTTCAGCCATCCTCCACTGCCTTCCCTGGCCATAGCAGAGAGCTGGAGTGGAAGAGGAGCAACCGGGACTAGAACTCAGCACCCATATGGGATGCCGGCACTGCAGATGGAGGATTAACCAAGTGAGCCACAGCGCCGGCCCCTGGTTGCTCTACTTTCAATCCAGCTCCCTGCTAATGGCCTGGGAAGAGCAGCGGAAGATGGCCCAAGTCCTTGGGCCCCTGCTACCCACGTGGGATACCTGGATGAAGCTCCTGGCTATTGGCTTCAGTCTGCCCAGCGCTGGTAGCTGTGATCATTTGGGGAGTGAACCAGCAGATGGAAGATTTCTGTCTCTTCCTCTCTCTGTGTAACTCTGACTTTCAAATACGTAAATCATAACAAAACAAAACAAAAACACCCCAGAACACACAGGCAGTCTGAATGGGCGGCTTAGAGGGAGATCAACCTTCAGTGAGGAGGGAAAGCCTCAGTTCCAGGAACCCTGCAGTGGGAAAGTCAAGTTGGAAGTAGGTGGGTGGATGCTAATGAAGAGACGCCCAGATCTGGAAGGAAGGAAAACGAGGCAAGGCACGGGCATGCTGTAGTTGTTGAGGGGGCAATTCAAAACACTAGGTTTAAACCAGATCTTCTGCTTGCTCAGAACATTCCTGAAAGCTCAGCGTACATGACTTTTCTTTATTCTCTTGGCTGGAATTACTTCCTTTTACTTCCATTGCACGCTTATTGCATTTATCTTTTTTTCTTCCTGTTAGCTTTGAATAGTCTGTTCCTTCTAAATTATTCACTTCTAGATGGCAACTGCGGTATAGTGGGAAGAGCGCTGGAATTACGAGTCAGAAGACATGGCTTTAACTCTCAGCAGCACCTAGGTAAAGTGTTTGAGACCCGGGGCTATCTATACAGCAGAGATCATAGTATTTACCTTATAGTAGGACTTAAGTATTAAAGGACATAGGTGTATCAAGTCGCGCACAGTGAGCATGCGACAAATAGAAGCTTCCGTTTGCTCTAACTACAATGTCCCTGACATTCATTACCTTACTTAGACCTCACCCTGACCTTGTATAGATCTGTTACTGTGGGATATTTATCAAAGGAGAAAAAAGTAGCTATGATAGCTTAAATAATCTAACCAGGACCACATCTTTAAGCAGCAGAAAAGACGACTCACATCCAGGTCTTTCCGGCTGGAAAACTAGCAATGCCCATTGGTCTTGCTTCCCCAGGATTTGCACGGACTTCATTACTAATAAGCGGTGGCCTTGAAATCTCGTTTCAGTCTGAACTAATCTGGGCCAACCTTGCAGCTGGTGACCTACAAAAGTGTCCTATTATCTGTCTCAGGGGTACCTAGTTTATCCTGATTTATAAATACATCTTCATGTATTTTTGATCAAAAGACCTTAAGCAAAAAGTGCAGGTGCAAGGCATTAATAGAGGAAAAGCGACATTCACCCTTCCATAAGAACTTTTTACACAACCCCTGCGGTTGCCAACATCCACTCACACCGGAGAAGAGGCTTTATGTTCCTGGGTTTCCCTTTGAAAGAGGTTACTTGATTTTCTGAAGTCGGAGAAACCTTTGAGAAGAAAGCCATGAACTTGGTTTCCTGGAAATAACCCCATAGATCCATTTGAGAATCTGCCACCAGGAGTTGCAGAACTCCAGGGTACAATAGGTATACAAGAGTATCATCTCCCATTTACAAGGAATACAAAGAATCATGAATCACGTAACTCGGGCAACCAGTGGAAATTTCCACATCGTGCACGGGTGATGGCGCTGGGGAAAGGGGGGACACCAGGCCGATCAAGGGAGTCGCTGCAAGTGGGCTCCGCGATCTACTCACTTGCGAGAGGCCCTTAGCTAACGACCTTACCTCTCCACCGAAAGGCTGGGTCGCCCTCGCCCCTCGGCCAAGTCCGCACTTCCACTTTAAATACAGCGGCGGGAGCGGGAGGAGAAATGACAACAGAAAGCCCCTGAGGGCGCTGACACAATGAGGGCTGGCCCCGGGGGACACCAGGAGCGGCACCCCCGCCTCTGCCTCCCTCCCCCTCCTCCTCGGGGACACCCGCTTCCCCTCACGCCCCGCCCCGGCGGGCTCGCCCCGCGCCGCCGCCTTCCCTAACACGTGCTCGCCGGAACACTCGCTTCCCCGAGCCATCCCACCGCCCCCGCCCGGGGGCTGGGCTCGGGGGCCGAACGGACCAATCGGCGCGCGCCTTACAGCGCCGTGGCCCGACGACGTTGAGCCGCCCAATCGAAAGGGCCTGAGCGCCCGTTTCCCGGAGCCCCGCCCCTCGCAGCCGTGCCCCCGCCCGCCGGTCTCCTCCCTCCGCCTCCTCCTCCTCCTCCCCCCCCCGGCCGCCCCTCCCCCGCCGCTCGGGAGCGGAGCCTGCGAGACGGAGAAACTGGGGCAGAAGTGAAGATGGCGGCGGCGGCGGCGGCGGCGGCTCCTCGCCTGTGACGCGCGGTGCGGGCTTCTGTCCCTCCCCACCTCCCCTAATCCGGACCCCGGCCGCCGCCCGGTACCACAGCGTCCCCGCAGCCTGCCGCTCTCCGCCCTCCCCAGCCGCCCCTTTCCCCGACGCCCGGCTGCCGCTGGCGGCGGCGCGCCCCGGGGTCCCGGCCGCCGGCCTCGCACTCCCTGGCGCTGTCGCCGGGGGAGCGGGTGGCGCCTCGGTCCGCCCCGCCGGGCTGCCGGGCCGCGGACGCACGCCCGGCAGGGAGGCGGCGGCGGCCCCTGCGCCTCGGCTTCCCTCCATTTGGGGACTGGGAGGCGGCGGCGGCGGCGGCGCGTTTTGGGGAGGGGACGGGGGTCCGGGGGGGGCGGGCGAGAGCAGGAGGGGGCCGTCCTCGGGAAGAGGACGAGAAGGAAGCGCCATGACGTCCATCCATTTCGTGGTTCACCCGCTGCCGGGCACCGAGGACCAGCTCAATGACAGGTAATAGGGCCGGCGGGCCACGGGCGGGGGAGGGGCGCCTCCTGCCGCGCCCCTCCCCCACGGGCCGAGCCGGCGGCGCCCGTGTTTACGCGCCGGCCTCCGGGGTGGGTGTGCGTGTGTGTGTCGGGGGGGGGGGTCCTCGCTGCCCCCTCCCCTCCGCCAGGACCCCGTCCGCCGTCAACTTCTCGACCCGGGGGGCTGGGGGCGCGCGCGGCGTGGACGGCGGAGCGCGCCGCAAGCCCCCTCCCCCTCCCGGCGAGGAGCGCGTGGGGCTCGGCGGGGCCGGGGGTGGGGGGCGCCGGTTCCTCCGCCCCCACCCCTCCGGGGGGCGGGGGGCCGGGCTGGGATTGCCGCCGGGGCCCGGGCCCCGAGGAATCCATATTAGTCAAAGTTGAATTGAGACAGACAATGCGGATGGGGGAGGGTGGAGGTGAGAAAGAGAGGGAAGAGGGGACGCGGGGCCGGGGGCCCCCGGGGAGGACCCCGGCGGATCGCGGGCGGGGACGGCCGGAAGCGCCATGATTATTGTTATTATTATTAAATCTGAGCCCCTGCCGCGAGGTCCGCCCGGCCCGGGAGGGGCTGCGTGGGGGCGGGGGCGGGAAGTGGCTCGGGTTCCCGTGCCTTTGACACGGTGCGGGCCGCCCGGCCCCCGGCCCCCGGCCCCGGCCCCCGGCCCCCGGCGTGCGCGCTTTGTGGCCCGCTTTCCCCCGAGTTGTAATCTGACAGCTGAGAGCCGTGCGTGGCGGGTCACCGGGAAACTCCGGGGTGCGCAGCTGGCGGCGCCGGGAATTTCTGGGCTGGCTCTGCTCCGGGCGGCGGAGGAGTGATTTTCTGTCTTTCTCGTAGAGGCCGTTGGGGTTCAGACTCCTCTCCTGCGTCCTCCGGCGCCGCTGGCCGGTTTAGGGTATTGGATTGCAGGGCCACACGCGCCGCGCGAGCCGACATGAGGCAGGAAAAGTTGCCTCGCTGTGGCAGGAAGACGCTCCGGGGAGGCCGAGGGAGGCCTCCATGAAAGCGTGCCTTGGAGTCCGGGGTTCAGGCCTCGCGGGGGCCCCGACGTGTGCAGGATCCCCGGCTCCCCCGCTAGGCCGTCTGGCCCCGCGTTAGAAGTTAGACTCCGTTTTTGCTAAGTGACCGGGTGACTTAGGGTGCCTGTCGCCCGGCTTGTCATGTGCTTCCCGGAGGGAGGGAGAGGCCCAACTCGCTGGTTGCGATGTTGCCCAGTCACCCCAGGTGGGGCACGCAGCCTCTCGGTCCCCAGCGGTCCGCTTAGTTTGTGGCACTGGACTCGGGCTCGTCCACTCTTCGCCGTAGCCATATTGTGTGTCATGTGTTTGTGAAACTTTCTGAAAATGTAACCACTGGGAGTTTGCATGTACTTCCTTCTCAACACTGGAACAGCCTCTATCAATTATTTAACATTTTGCTGTGATTCTTCCATTACAGATCTTTTGCAGGCTCGGGGACTTTCTGTACATTTTAGAACCAGGCCAGTAGTGAGGGTAGGTCTGCCGTCATTCATAGACCCAGTTGTTCCAGCTTGTCCATAACCTAACTTAGAAAATTGCACTGAGAGCAGGAGAGAAGTAGGGCATGTTTTCTGCATTGGTCCTAACTTTGTTTACCGAGAGTCCTAACGTACTCAATTGACTGCGCAAATCAGAACCTATTTTGCAGTGTATGGGGCCCTTTGATTTGTTTTTGCACATTTCTTTGGCGTCACATATTTGAGAAATTTACAAGTAATGAATCCTTTTGAAGCTACTTTTCTTCTAGTATAAAGAAATAAGAAAAAATTAGCTTTACTTTTTATTCTTACAGGGTCAGAATACAATATTAAGAATTTTTTCAGTGAGCTAAAGGAGAAGACAAGTGGATTTGAGTTAGACTGTAGCGTGTACAACACGGTGGTAGATTTCCCTGAACAGATAGGCACTTTTGGGGATGTGGAGCTGTATCTGGTAGCTGCCAGTGGCCTGCATTTAGGACAGCTAGGCACCCCGACTTTCAGCGAGAAAGCTGTTCTGTGCCTCCCCTTCAAAAGGAAAGGTCCTCTTGGCATTTCTGGTTTAAAATAATAAGCCAAAGATAGTGCATGAGATTTGTTTTTAGACCAGAGGCAGCAGTCCAGAATATGTTCATCTTCAGAAAAAAAATTTGCCATGTTTTAGTGGGTTTTGATACTAGAAAAGAATGTGCGACTCTGATTTTATTTATTTATTTGAACATATTTATTTATTTGAAAAGCCGAGTTGCAGAAAGAACAAGAGACAGGGAGATCTCCATCCGCTGGTTCACTCCCCAAATGACCCCAGCAGCTGGGGCTGGGCCAGGCTGAAGCCAGGAGCCAGGAGCTTCTTCTGGGCTCCCACGAGGGTGCAGGGGCCCAACCACGTGAAGGATCTGCTGCTGCTTTCCCAGGAGCATGAACAGGGAGCTGGATAGGAAGTTGGGCAGTTGGGGCTCACATGGGGCCTGTTGTGCCACAGTGCCGGCCACATTCCGTCATTTTAATACGAGAAATGTGAGGGTCACAAACGGAATGATAAATGATAGTTTCGAGTGGAAAGTTCTTTGCGCTAAAAGCAGTAAAAGTAGGCAGTGTGGTACTACAGATAATTTGCTCAGGAAAGATTTTTTTTTTTTTTTTGACAGGCAGCGTGGACAGTGAGAGAGAGAGAGAGAAAGGTCTTCCTTTTTGCCGTTGGTTCACCCTCCAATGACCGCTGTGAACGGCGCATCGCGCTGATCCAAAGGCAGGAGCTTCTCCTGGTCTCCCATGGGGTGTAGGGCCCAAGGGCTTGGGCCATCCTCCACTGCCTTCCCGGGCCATAGCAGAGAGCTGGCCTGGAAGAGGGGCAACCGGGATAGAATCCGGCGCCCCAACCGGGACTAGAACCCGGTGTGCTGGCGCCGCAAGGCGGAGGATTAGCCTGTTAAGCCACAGTGCCGGCCATGCTCAGGAAAGATTTTAGGGCCTTAATCATCACTATCTTCTTCCCTAAATGAGTTTTCTTCCAATACCCAATCCCATTTTCTTCACTTTAATAGTAGTCCTGTATGTTAAAATGTTTTTTTTTTTTTCTAATATTTATTTATTTGAAAGAGTTGCAGGGGGAGAGAGCTTTCATCGGTTGATTCATTCCCCAGATGATCTCAACAGCAAGGGCTGAGCCAGGCAGAAGCCAGGAGCCACGAGCTTCATCTAGGTCTCCCAGACGGGTAGCAGGGGCCGAAAGGCTTGGGCCATCCTCTGATGCTTTTTCTAGGCCGTTAGCAGGGAAGTGGTTCAGAAGTGGAGCAGCCAGTGCTCTGTGTGAGATGCTGGCATTGCAGATGGCTTTACCCGCTATGCCACAGTGCCACAGTGCCGGCTCCTCAAACTTTGTAAATATGTGAAACATAACAATGCGTATCATATTTTTGTTTTTTAATTTGTGTCTTCAGACTTGTTAATGGTAATGAGGATGCATGAATGAAGCTGATGAATGTACACGAGGGGATGGCTGTGGCAGCCAGGAGAGGAGAGGTCAGAGAGCCCAGGGTGTGGCCCTCAGTCATTCACTGAGTTGAGTTGAAACTGTTCAGCCACTGGGAGACTTGCCTGACATTTTGATTCCTTTGCAGTGAATTTCTTGAGTTCGGTACTTTGTTCTTTCCTAAATCATCGTCTCAGGGAAGCAGCGAAACATTCCAAGTACTGGGTTCTGCTTGTGGAGACTGAGGGGCGGGGAGTGGGAAGTGCCTGAGAAGTCCTGTAGGCCAGGCTTTGCACTAGGGAGTCAAAGACACAGGCCCAGAGACTTCTGGAATGGATCCCAGCGTACATGGCGAGCTCCTGACAGACAGCTGAGGGCCACGTGATGGGTCTTTTGATTTTTTTTTTTTTAAGGTTTATTGCTCTTTTCCATTATTCCACATGGCCTGCATTCCAGAATATATCTGCTGGCTCAGGCACCTCAGCCTTGGAGCACCCATCTATCTTAGAGCCTTGGTCTCCGTCCCCCCACCCCCAACCCCCCAGCTCCTTGTTCCAAGACCCCAGATTGCCCTCTGCCTTTTCTGGCTCTCTTAGCCCCATCCCAGTGTGAAGTGAGGAGGCCTTTCTCACGTGGATAGGGCATGCCTTGGCCCTGTCCTGCTACTCCTCGTTGTTGGGGTGCAGATTGTCCTGGGAGCTTTGCCTTTTGGCATTGTGATGTAGTGTGCAGTCATCAAAGTCTTGATTGAGGTTTTTATATCAAAGCATTTTTTCTGTAGGACTTATTCCTGTGTGTGCTGTAAGGCTTACCAAGGTAAGACAGTAAATAGGAGTTTGAAGCCAGGTGCTGGTGGGCAAGTCATTTAACCTCTTAGCAGCTCCCTTGCTGCTGCTCACCCAGCCTCCACCTCAGGCTGTGAGTTAGGCGTGGTGCCCACCTCCAGGACAGAGAGGACCGCTTGAGATAGTAGATGAGAAAACACAAATATTATAGTGTGGCTGCTGTGGAAACACTATCTTTTAGTTTGTGCTAGACTATTTCAGCATAGAGTGTGGAATCCAGACTTCTAGTCTTCAATTCATGGTTGAAAATCATCTGAGGGTGATTTTGTCTCCAGGAGGTATTTGGTAGTGTCTGAAGTTTTTAAAAAATTTTTTTTCCATATTTTATTTGAAAGGCTGACAGAGCTCCAACTTCAAGTTCACTCTCCAAATGCCCCCAAGAGCTGAGGCTGGGCCCGGCAGAAGCCAGGAGTCCAGAACCCATGGTCACCTATGTAGGTGTCAGGGACCCACATACTTGAGCCACCCATCATGTGCTAGCTCCCAGGGTGTGCATTAGCAGGAAGCTGTAATGGAGAGCAGAGCCTGGACTTGAACCCAGGTACTCCGATATGGAGCCCAACCCCAGCAGGTGGCTTAGCTGCTGCTCCCTGTGTGGATTGCTCTTCAGTTGTGGCAGGTGTGGCTTTGCAGTTGACTTGGAACTGGTAGAGGCTGGAGATGGTACTCGGTATCCTGCAGTGCGCAGGATAGCCCCCTGCAGTAGAGAGCTACCCAGTCAGCCCTAAGGTCGGTTGTGTTGAGGTTGAGAAGCCCTGTTGCAGATTATCTTCACTGCATAAAGATGGAAAAGTTAGTGGAAATGACTTTTATGAAGAACAGTACAAGCAAATTGTAATAAAATATTTATTTGAAAGAATTAAAGGAAGAGACAGAGTTTTCCATCCACTAGTTCACTCCTCAGACGGCTGCAATGGCTGGGGCTGGGGCTGGAGCCAGGAGCCAGGAGCCAGGAGCTTCTTCCAGGTCTCCCCCGTGGGTGCAGGAGCCCATGTACTTGGGCCATCTGCTGCTGCTTTCCCAGGTGCTTTAGCAGGGAGCTGGATTGAAGTGGAGCAGCTGGGACTCAAAATGCACTCACAGGGGATGCTGGCATCACAGGCGGTGCCACAACGCTGGCCCCAACTCAAGTGGGCCACAGCAGAGAGGTGGACTGGAAGAGGAGCAACCGGGACTAGAACCCGGAGTGCTGGTGCCACAGGTGGAGGATTAGCCTAGTGAGCCATGGCGCCGGCCAGAAACTTTTGGTTTTTAAAAACTCAGCCAGAGAGCCATTGTCGTGGCGTAGCAGGTAAAGCTGTCACCTGGAACACCGGCATGGGCGCTGTTTCTTGTGCTGGCTGCTCCACTTCGATCCAGCTCCCTCTGCTCATGTGCCTGGGGAAGCACCCACATGGAAGACCCAGAAGAAGCTCCTGGCTCCTGGCTTTGGGTTGGCGTAACCCTGGCCATTGCCATTTGGGGGAGTGAACCCGTAGATGGAAGATCTCTCTCTGTAACTCTGCCTTTCAAATAAGTAAAAGATAAAAAGAAGGGAAAAACCTCAGCCATATCGTTGCCCTTTCAGTAGGAGGCAAAAGTATGCCAGAGAGTATGTGGAGCCAAGCAAAGATGTGGTGGGTAGAGGTTGTAGTAGTTGAAAGCTGCCTGAACTTTAGGAGTGTTGCACCATGAGGAAGTGTTTAACAAAATTTTCAAGTATTTAGGCTGTGTGGGATAGAGTATTCATGTCTTCAAATCAATGGGAAATCTCACTACTTAATTATTGAAATTGTTACTTAAAAACCCAGAAACACTGAATTGGAAAAGTACAGTTACAGTTAACTAAAGTGATTAAATGAAGCTGCTTAAGGATTAAAAACAGTACAAAACAGCCAAACATAAAATTGAAAATGAAAACAAGCAAGGGCAGTTCAGTTTTTTCAATAGAGAAACCAGTGGCTAAGTCGTAGACCCAGCAGTAAGCAGACACTTGGAAGGGAATTACATGGTGCACGGAGCACAGCTAGGATACTGGGATGAAATCAGGAACGGTCAGGATTTTTTTTCCGCTAACAGCAAGGTTGTTTAGGAAATAGTCTCCACAGGAGTTTAACCACTGAAGACTGTCAGATTGACACTCGCGTAGCTCTTACACTGCATATTGAAGGGAAAAGTTTTGTGTTGCAGGAGGATGAACTTAACATCTTTTTTCTCCTCATTTTATTGTACATCTGGTTAAGAACACAGAATTGATTACTTCTGGCTCACTGTGATTATGAAGTGTTGAATTATTTTTGTAGTTGATTTGCACGTTTTCCCTTGAATATTATTACTCTTAAGCCTTTTTTTTTTCCCCTATAAAGATTTAATTACCATTGATTTGAAAGGCAGAGTTCAGAGAGACAAAGCACCAGGCAGAAGCTAGGAACTCAGTCTGGGTCTCCCATATGGGTGGCTTGGGCCATCATCTGCTGCCTCCCAGGTGCATAAGCAGGAAGTGGGTCAGAAGTGGAGGAGTTGGGGCTGGTGCCGTCCGTGGTGCAGTAGGTTAATAATGCCTGTGGTGCCAGCATCCCATATAGGCGCCGGTTCAAGTTCTGGCTGCTCCTCTTCCGATCCAGCTCTCTGCTATGGCCTGGGAGAGCAGTGGAGGATGGCCCAAGTCCTTGGGCCCCTGCACCCACGTGGGAGACTGGGAAGAAGCACCTGGCTCCTGGCTTCGGATCAGCGCGGTGCGGCGGCCATTGGAGGGTGAACCAACGGCAAAAGGAAGACCTTTCTCTCTCTCTCTCTCACTGTCCACTCTGCCTGTCCAAAAAAAAAAAAATAATAATAAACTAAATTAGAGGGGTTGATGCTGTGGCGCAGTAGGTTAATCCTCCACCTGTGGCACCTGCATCCCATATGGGCGCCAGTTCTAGTCCCGGTTGCTCCTCTTGCAGTCTAGCTCTTGCTGTGGCCTGGGATAGCAGTGTAGGATGGCCCAAGTCCTTTTGCCCCTGCACTCACGTGGGAGACCAGGAAGAAGCACCTGGCTCCTGGCTTCAGATTGGCACAGTGCTGGTCATTGCGGCCATTTGGGGAGTGAACCAGTGGATGGAAGACCTTTCTCTCTCTCTCTGCCTCTCCTTTTCTCTCTGTGTCTCCTTTCTCTGTGTAATCTTTCAAATAAATAAATCTTTTAAAAAAAAGTTCTAAATGATAAAAACAGGTTTTTTTTTTTTTTTTTTTTAAGATTTATTTTAGTTCTTTGAAAGAGTTACAGAGAGAGGTGGAGACAGAGAGAGGTCTTCCATCCGCCGGTTCACTCCCTAGATGGCCCCAACAGCCAGAGCTGTGCTGATCCGAAGCCAGGAGCTTCTTCTGGGTCTCCCACATAGGTGCAGGGGCCATGTGCACTTGGGTCATCTTCTACTGCTTTCCATAGCAGAGAGCTGGATCAGAAGTAGAGCAGCTGGGACTAGAAGCAGCGCCCATATGGGATGCTGGCGCTTCAGGCCAGGGCTCTAACCTGCTGTGCCATAGCGCTGCCCCCCCCCCCCCTTTTTTTTTTTTTTTTAATAAAAGGCTTTGGGGGTAGAGGTATTGGGCTTGTGCAGTTGATTATCTGATCTCTCATGTGGTAGTAGTAGCTTTGTTTTTTGTCCAAAAGTGATTGAACTTGTCGAGCTAATGCGGTCATTGCCTGCATCCAGAAACCCTCTTGAAACCTTTAAAGTAAGCACCTATCAAGTGATTTTTATTGAATTATGGGCATGTCTAACTCAAGTGTTCATTTTCTTAATATGCTCTTGTTTCTGGTGGTGTTTAATCTACTCCAAGAAACCCACTGATGTTTTCCTAAAGGACTTACATTCTTAGACTTCTCAGGTGCTCTGCTTAGTCTGTGTAGAGCAGTTGAAGGAGAGAGGGTTCTTGGTGCTTGGACAGTGCTACCTTTTGTGTTTCTGTGGTTGTTCTTGTCGGGGAATATGGGAACGGTTTTGCTCTTCCTTCTGTAGTTGCCAGCAGGAGGGTGGATGCGAGTTGCTGGCATTCCCTGTTAGGATTCCGTTATCGTTATCGGTATTGCTGAGCGGGTGCAGAACCAGGAGTGAGTGTCCTGCAGCAGAAGTCTGCAGTTGACGGTCCCGGGTCAGAGGTGGCGTGGACGGATTGTGTTGGCAGCCGCTCAGCGTTCTGCGAGAGCTGAAAGCCACAGCACGTGGACAGGAGTGTCATCCCAGAGACGGGAGTCAGTACGTGGTGGGCGGCCGTGCTACCTCCAGAATGGACCTGAGTGGTGGGCGCTCTTAAGGCAGTTTGTATGGCGCTTTGCTCCTCTGGACCTCTCACTTCTCTGAGTCTGAGAAGCCTGCTCCGTTGACAAGAAGATTCAGTCTTCCTTTGGGAAATCCTCGGGCATTCTTGAGAGGTAATGGCAATTTTCGGGGTGGCATGAAAGTTTAACTACATTTTTTTAGTGCAGGTTTTTTCCGATAGTAATATTGCACTTCTGTAAGTAACAAAACCTAACCAAATAGTAGTAACATTATTTATTGTGGCGGCTGTTCCCAGGTCGGAGAGTACTTGATTTAAATCTCATGGTGTCTGTGGCCAACATCCTCGGGAGCACCAGAACTTGAAGACCTCTGTGCAGCAAGCTCTCATCTGCGTTGCTTTGTCTTGAGTTTAATTGATAACAGCAAATAAGGCTTCTTTCCTCTTTAGATTACAGGTTCCATAGCTGTCAGAGAATAGGCTGTTTTCCTGCCCCTTGATTTTGTGAGGGTATGTACGCATGCATGCGTGGATCTGTGTGCATTCAGGCAAAACTAAAATGCTAGGAAATCTTTTACCCTACTAAGAGAGAAGGTGTGAGGGTAGACTATTTTTGTTTTTACCGTGGAATTGAAAATAATTCAGTTTGTTACATAAGTAGCACATCCTCCTCAGGACAGCTTTTCAAGCACATGTGAATGTTGGTTCATAGACCAGTAGCAAACTGTGAGGATCATTCCAGAGGTAGTCCGGTTTGGCCTTTGCAAATGTTGCGTGCCCTGCTGTTGCCTGCTCCGAGCTTGAGAGCAGTGTTAGCGTCGTAGTCCTTGCTCAGCAAATGCTTGTGTGCTGCTCAGGTACAGACTTTGTGCTAGGCCGGGGGTAGCTGGCCTCGCTTGCTGCACCAATCCTTCCTGGAACTTTGGGTTAAAAAGTGTTTGGAAATTTTTTTTTTAACTTGGAAAGTTTAGAGAAGAGTGATGGTATAGATTAGTGGGCTCAGAGAGTGACATAAGATGAGTATGCCATGAATTGTTTCTCTGACTTTCTATTTGGAAGTAGTTACAGACTCAATCGAGTTTGCAAAAACAGTAGAGCGGTCCTGTGTACCCTCCCCCAGTTTCCTCCAATGGTCACATCTTAATTCTGCCAGATAATTTTGGCATCCTTGTCAAAGTACTAGACATAGAAAGGAACATTTTTCCCATACGTGTTTTTGAAAATTGTTTATTCATATAGAAGAGAAATTTGGAAGACACAAATTTAAAGAAAACTTGATATTTTTAGAAAGTATTTTTTAAAAAATAATTATTTGAGCAGCAGAGAGACAAGAGTCAGAGAGCCCATCTGCTGGTTCACCCTGCAAATACCAGAGTCGGGACTAATCCAGATTTTCCACAGGTTGGTGGGGACACAGCCACCTGCTGCCTCCCAGGTGTGCATCGGCAGGAAGCTGGAGTCAGGAGCCGGGTATCAAACCCAGGCACTTGGATAGATGTGTGTGTCTGGAACTGCTGGTCCAAATGCCTGCCCCTAAGCGGTGATGTTAGATGGTTGAGATTTACACTCTGCAGTTATTAACTTTCCGTCAGTCTGTCCCTGTGGGCTGCTCTGTGATGGTGAACAGAATATAGATTGGGAGTAGTGAGATCTGGGATTTGTTTTTCTGTCTGACCCTGACCGTGTGACCTTTATGGAAATCGTTTATAACAGAGTTAGATGAGATCATTTAGATTTTTTTCTCTCCATTTCTGTGCTCTTGGGATTGTGGTAAGGAAAAGGGTTTTTGTGATACTGAATGGGCTCAGAGGGAGAAAAAGAACTGTGTGTGTGGTTTTCTAGTTTCTTTTTCCTAATTTTGTTGATAAATGGAAAAACTTGAACAAAGGGGATGGAAAAAGAAATTTAATTATTTTACTCAATTCAATAAATACTTTACTAAGTTGTGTACATTAAGATACAAAGTTGATGTTCATTGAACTTGCAGCTTGCTAGGGAAAGGGACATGTAAATATACACTTAAATACTGATGATATTAGTGACCAGGGACGAAGGGTACAGTGGTTGAATCTGGGTGCCCTTGGGATGGACTTTGAAGACGAGTTTACAGGGGGTGGAGACTGGAATTTCCAGTGGAGGCTTGAATTCTCTTAGGCTAATGAATTTTGGTTTATGGGCATTGAAGATGCTGTCAGCAGCCAGGGCTTCATCATAGGTGCCTGTATTTGATGCTGATAGTTTTTTTTTTTTTATTAAAGATTTTTTATTTATTTGAAAGTGTTATACAGAGAGGGAATGACAGAATGAGAGGGAGAGGGAGAGGGAGATCTTCCATCTGCTGGTTCATGCCCCGTGTGACAGCAATGGCCAGGGCTGAGCCGGCTGAAACCAGGAGCTTTATCCAGGTCTCCCACATGGGTGCAGGGGCCTTGCCACTTGGACCATCCTCTGCTGCTTTCCCAGGCCATAGCACAAAGCATGATCAGAAGTGAAGCATCTGGAACATAAACTGGCCCCCATATGGGCTGCTGACGTTGTAGGTAGCAGCTATGTCACAATGCTGGCCCCCTGTGTTGATACAAGTTTTAAAATAGTTTTGACCAGCACTGTGGTGTAGCAGATGAAACCCGCTGCCTGCAACATTGACTAATTTTAAGGACGCTGGTTCAAGTCCTGGCTGCTCCATTTCGAGTCCAGCTCTCTGCTGATGTGCCTGGGAAAGGCAGCGGAAGATGACACAATGCTTGGCCCTTGCCACCTGCATGGGGAATGTGAAGGAAGCTTCTGGCTTTGGACCGGCCCTGCTCTTGCCGTTGCAGCCAATTGGAGGTGAACCAGTGGATGGAAGATTGCTCTGTCTGTCCCTCTCTATCTTCTTTCCCTCTGTGTAAACTGTGGCTTTCATATAAATAAATAAATAAATAAATAAGTCTTTAAAAAAATTGTTTGGCTCTCTTGCACGGAATAAGAACAGTTTACATATATATAGCTGCTGTGTTTTTATTTTTATTTTTTTTTAATTTGCTTTTTGTTTGCAAAAGATTCCATCCAGGGATAAGAAGACAAGAAGTTATGGCTCCTGCGGCTGGGAAAAAAGGTGGCCTCGTCCCAGGGCTTTGATGTAATGCTTGAAGAGAGTGGACTTTGGGAGTTGGCAAGGGTGGGGGGTGCTTCGAAGAGCTTCTGCACCTCAGTGTTTGCTCCTTGTGCACAGGCCGAGCTGAACCCCATGACCTCCTTAAGTGCGGCCAGGATGACTTAGCACAGAGATGTCTATTGTGAGACTAAAGTGTCACGAAATTTCATGTGGTGGATTGCTAGTAACTATTTCAAGATTATGTGTGGAGATATATATATATCCACACATAATCATGCGAAGTATAATATATATATATATATATTCATGTGATGTGAACTGTGTTAATGGATGTAGAATTTTGTATCACACTTAGTCTGAGACTCTAAAGTGATATGAAATAGCACAAATACGTTTCTAAATTAAGATGTATCTTTAATATTTTCATGTTTTATAATAAATATTTATCTTTGAAAGATTTGTTTTACCATAGTTGTTGTGTCAAGTGCCTGTCAAGTATGATATTCACTTATTCAGACAGTAAAAATGTTTATCACAGTGCAATTCTTAACCGAGTATGGGAGTGTTTCTGTGTGTCGGAAAGGTGTGCAGTAGGCCATGACTCTGAGAACTGCAAAGAGTAGAGTTGAACATGAGAGGCCTGGTCCTTCCATCAGCGATCGTGTAATCTTGGGCAAGTCATAAGTCATTTTCCTGCCGTGAGTCTCACTTTACTCATTTGTGAGATGAGCTGCATTTGATGTCCGGAAGTTGAGTCTGTGTGACTATGGGATGCTGCTTTATGAGGTGTATTTGACATATGGTAATTAACCCACTCTGCAATTTCAAGGTTTGATCGTTACTTCCTGCCTCAAACCTGTTCTTCTGCCCTTTCTGTACTCCTAATAGGTATTGAGGAGTAGGGGGCACAAAATAGTTCTGTCTAAACTCTTCCCACCATGTTTCATAGTTCTGTTTTTATTTGTTTTGTTCTGTTTTTCCCTTTTTATTTTAAACTACTAAGGCTGGTGGCTTTAATTTGACCTGCATGAATTTAGCTCAATTACCGTCTCTTTTAATGACACTTTCCCATAAAAATTTAGTGCAGGAAGGTTTTGTGTGGCACAAGCTCATTGGAAATAGTGTGCTCAAAGGAAAAGCACACAGACAGTACAAATGTCCCTTACCTCCTGGGGTTTGCAGTGTTTGATTTTTTGGTGGGTTGAGACTGTGACTCTTCTCTTTGGGAAGTCTGTTTAGGACGTCCTAAAACTAGCAAGTGACCAGTGAGAAACTGTTTTCCAAGGCACCTGTTACCTTTCTGTAATAATTGATTACCTGTGCCTGGGCACTGCTGAGTAGAAAGTCATTTTTGAGTTATTCTTCAAAACACAAAGGGAGATTTTAGGGTTTTATTTTGCAGCTGGAGAAACTTAAAAAAAATATTTGGAAAGCAGAGGGACAGAGAAGGGAGAGGAAGGAAGGAGGCATGGGGAGCAGAGAGAGAGGGAGAGGGAAAGGGAGATGGAGATGGAGATGGAGACAGAAAAAGAAGGTAGAGATACCTCTTCTATGGTATCCCAAATGGCCAGAACAGCCAGGTCTGCACCAGACTGAAGCTAGGAGCCAAACACTCCATCCAGGTGTCCCTCATGGGTGGTAGGGGCCCAAGCACTTGGACCATCTTCCTCTGCATTCCCATGTGCATTAGCGGGGAGCTGGATCGGAAGTGGAGCAGCTGGGACTAGTACTGGCACTCATAGGGGATGCTAGCTAGTGTCATTCCAAACAGCGACTTAACCTGCTGTGGCACAATGCTTGCCTGGTGCTGGGAAAATTGAGGGTTGGAGTGTTTAGTTAAATGGCAAAAGCTAGACCCTACATTAACTCAGCTTTATTTTTTTTTCTCTTTTCAAAGATTTTATTATTATTTGAAAGGCAGTGACAGAGAAATAGAGACCTAGATATTGAGATACTGTCTATCCACTGCTTCTCTCCCCAAATGGCCACAATAGCCAGGGCTAGTCCAGCCTGGAAGTCCTGGGGCTGATGCTGTGGCGCAACAGGTGAATGCCCTGGCCTGAAACGCTGGCATCCCATTTGATCCGGCTGCTCCTCTTCCAATCCAGCTCTCTGTTGTGGCCTTAGATAGCAGTAGAAGATGACCCAAGTCCTTGGGCCCCTGCACCCATGTGGGAAACCTGGAAGAAGCTCCTGGCTCCTGGCTGCAGATCGGTGCAGCTCCGGCCATTGCAGCCATCTGGGGAGTGAACCAGCGGATGGAAGACCGACCTCTCTGTCTCTCTCTCTGTAACTGTCTTCCAAATAAATAAAAATTTTTTAAAGCCTGGAACTCCATCCAGGTCTCCCACTTGGGTACAGGAGGCCATCTGCTGCTTTCTCAGGCCCATTAGCAGAGAGCTGGATTGGAAGCAGAGACTCTGTGGGATTTCTGCATTGCAGGTACCAGCTTAACCCACTGTGCCACAAGCCCGGCCCCTGTAACTTTCTGTTTAGAAAAGGTACAGGAAGTTCTTCCTCTAATATACATCATGTAAATGTAGTTTTTTTTTTTCCAAAGATTTTATTTTATGTATTTGAAAGGCAGAGTTAGAGAGGCAGAAAGAGATCTTCCTCCACTGGTTCACTCCCCAAATGACTGCAATGGCCACAGCTGAGCTGATCTGAAGCTAGGAGCCAGTAGTGTCTTTGGGGTCTCCCACACGAATACAGGGACCTGAGAACTTGGGCCATCTTTTGTTTTCCCAGACCATAACAGAGAGCTGGAGTGGAAGTGGAGTAGCCGGGACTTGAACTGGCGCCTGTATGGGATGCTGGTGCTGCAGGCTGGGGCTTTAACCTGCTGTGCCACAGCACCAGCCCCTATATTGGTTCTTTATTAATATATGCACATACTGTGTATCTTCGTGTGTGTGTGTGTGTGTGTGTGTATATATATATATATATATACTTGAAGCCATTAAATAGTTTCCTATTTTTTTAAAGTATTTATTTGAAAGTCAGAGTTAGAGAGATTGGAGAGACAGATCTTTGATCCTCTGGTTCACTCCCCAAATGGCCATGATGGTCTGGGTCAGGTGCCAAGAACTCCATCTGGGTCTTGCATGTAGGTGGCAGGAGCCCAAGTATTTGAGTGATCTTTTGCTGCTTTCCCATGCATGTTAGCAGGAAGCTGGATCTCAAGTAGAGCAGCCAGGACTTGAACTGGCACTCAAATGGGATGCTGGTGTTACAGGTGGTGTCTTAATCCACTGAGCCACAACACTGGCCCCTCTTTATGATTCAGTATTTTATATGTCATTAATTTAGAGTATTATTTTAATAGAGAAAGAATAAATTCCTAGGGGAGTGTTTTAGTTTAGTTAGATATTCATCTAAAATAGGAACATGAAAAGCTTTGAATAAATAATAGTGATTTAATTTCATTAAGTCCCCCCCCCCCAAAAAAAAAAACACTTCTCACCTGAGCTGAAATTCTTTGTCTAAGGTTTATTCTGTTAGATTGACTTACTTTATTTTAAAGAGTTACAGAGAGGATGGGAGAGACAGAGAGAGGGGAGTGGGGAGGGGGCTGGCTTTATGGGACAGTGGGTAGAGTCACTGCTTGTTATGGCAGTATACTATTTGAATGCCAGTTCAAGTCCGGGCTGCTTCACTTCCTATCCAGCTCCCTGCTGATGCACCAGGGAAAGCAGTAGAAGGTGCTTGGGCCCCTGCACCCACGTGGGAGACAAGGAAGAAGCTCCTGGCTTCTGCCTGGCCCTGCCCCAGTCGTTGCATTCATTTGCGGAGTGAACCAGTAGGATGGAGGATTTCTCTCTGTGTCTCTCCCTCTCTCTCTGTAACTTTGACTTTCAAATAAATAAATAATATATATATACACATATATACATACACACACACACACACATATATATATTTGACAGGCAGAGTGGATAGTGAGAGAGAGAGACAGAGAGAAAGGTCTTCCTTTTTGCCGTTGGTTCACCCTCCAATGGCCGCTGCGGCCGGTGCATCTCGCTGATCCGAAGGCAGGAGCCAGGTGCTTCTCCTGGTCTCCCATGCGGGTGCAGGGCCCAAGCACTTGGGCCATCCTCCACTGCCTTCCCGGGCCATAGCAGAGAGCTGGCCTGGAAGGGGGCAACTGGGACAGAATCCGGCGCCCCAACCGGGACTAGAACCCGGTGTGCCGGGGCTGTAAGGCGGAGGATTAGCCTGTTAAGCCATGGCGCTGGCAATATAATAAATATTTTTAAAGAGCGCAACAGAGACAGACAGACAGATCTTCCATCTGCAGGTTCATGTCTCAAATGTTTGCAACAGCTAGGGCTGGATCAGACCAAAGCCAGGAATCAGGAACTTCCTCCAGGTCTGTTTCATGGGGGCAGAGGTCCAAGCATGTAGGCAATAGTCCGCTGCTTTTCCAAGGGCATTAGCAGGGAGCTGGAAGTTTAGCATCAGGGACTCGAACTAGCACCCATATGGTATGTCATCACTACAGTTGGTGGCTTTACCCACTATGCCACAGAGCCGGCCCCTGCTCCACTTTTGATCCAGCTTCCTGCCAGTGCACCTGGGAGATAATAGTTGATGGCTCAAGTACTTGGGTCCCTGCAGCTCATGTGAGAGATCCTGATGGAGTACCTGGCTTGTGACTTCAGCCTGTCCCAGCTTGGCTGTTGTAGGCATTTGGGGAGTGAACTAGCAGATAGAAAATCTTAATCTTTGTCTTTCTCTCTATTACCCTGTCTTTTAAATAAATCTTTTAAAAAAGTTTCAGTTGTTCAGTGTTAGCAAGTGTTTATTGAGGTTGTTTTTTTTTTTTTTTAAAGATTTATTCATTTAGTTGAAAGTCAGAGCTACACAGAGAGAGGAAAGGAAGAGAGAGAGAGAGAGAGAGAGAGAGAGAGAGAGGTCTTCCATCCGATGGTTCACTCCCCAATTGGCCGCAACGGCCAGAGCTGCACTGATAGGAGCCAGGAACTTCTTCCCAGTCTTCCACGTGGGTGCAGGGTCCCAAGGACTTGGACCATCCTCCTCTGCCCTCCCAGGCCATAGCAGAAAGCTGGACCAGAAGTGGAGCAGCTGGGTCTCAAACCGGCGCTCATATGGGATGCCGGCGCTTCAGGCCAGGGCGTTAACCCGCTGCACCACAGCACTGGCCCCTTATTGAGGGCTTGTTTTGGACCAGATACTTGGGCTACATCAAAGAAGAAGAGAGGCAAAAATTCCTACCTCTGTAGAGCTCACATTCTGCTGACACGTTTCTTTTGCATAAATGCTTTTTTAAAATTTATGTAGTGTTTAATATCCATGTATTTCATCTACTTGAAATGTAGTCTTACAAACAATTGTAATCGGTTACAAATAAATGGGAAACCTGACTGAACTGTTTGTAATATCTCTAAATAAATGATTTATTATGTTCTCATTTCTGGTTCAGGGCTGCTTTTTTTTCTAAATGAATTTATTTGAAAGAGTTACATAGACAGGCAAAGGCAGAGAGAGATAGCTTCCATTTGCTGGTTTTCCAGAGCCAGCTTCATCCGAGTGTCCCATGAGGAGGGTGCAGAGGTCTTCGGCCATCTCCCACTGCTTTCCCAAGTGCATTAGCAGGGAGCTGGATCGGAAATGGATCAGGGTTGAACCGGTGCCCATATGGGATGCCTCTGCTGCAGGCACCTTCACCTGCTGTGCCGCAGTGCTGGCCCCAGGGCTCTTCCTTTGCTATGAGCCTGTTGGTGCCGTCTGGAAGAGCTGGGAGGTGACCTTTGAGATCAGGCTCAGTGTTGTCTTTGCATCCTTAGTACCTCAGTAAATTAGTGCATTTTTTTTTTTTAAGTTAAAGATTTATTTATTTGAAAGACAGAATTAAAGAGACAGAGGGAGAGACTTCATTCTCCAAATGGCCGCAACAGCTGGGGCTGGGCCAGGCCAAAGCCAGGAGCCTAGAATTCCCGTCTGGGTCTTCTATGTGGGTGGCAGGGGCCCAAGCACTTGGACCATCTTCCGCTGCTTTCCTAGCGTCGGCAGGGATCTGGATCAGAAGTAGAGCAGTGGAGACTTGAAAGATCACTCAGGAGATGCTGGCGTCACAGGTGGTGGCTTAACCTGCTGTGCAGCAGTGTTGCCCCCGCTCCTGCCTTTGGATTGATCTCATCCGCTGCTTCCCAGCCCAAATGGCCACAATGACTGGGACTGGTCCAAACCAAAGCCAGGAGCCCAGAACTCCATCGGGGTCTCCCGCATGGGTGGCAGGGGCCCAGGCACTTGGGCCATCCTTCACTGCTTTCACAGGTGCTCATATTATCAGGGAGCAGGATCTCATGACACTGCAACCAGCACTGGATTGGGGATGCCATTGTTTTAGGCAGAATGCCAGCCCCTTAGTATATATTCTTATTAAGTCGGTTTGGACTTCAAAAGCAAGCAAAATATTTCAGTAAAAATTAGTTCTTATAACTGTGTTGAAATAAGTAAATATAAATGGGGCTGGTGCATACCAGTATCCCATATGGGCACCTGTCTGAGTTCCGAGTGCTGCACTTCTGATCAGCTCCCTGCTGATGTGCTTGAGAAGCAGTAGAAGATGGCCCAAGGAACTTAGGCCTCTGCACTCATACATGGGACACCCGGAAGAAGCTCCTGGCTCCTGGTTTTGGATTGGCCCCAGCTCCTGCCATTGTGGCCATTTGTGGGAATGACCAGTGGATGGAAGATCTCTTTCTCTTTCTCTCTCTCTCCCTCCCTCCCTCCCTCTCTCTCTAACTCTGCCTTTCAAGTAAATAAATAAATAATTTATTTTAAGAGAAGAATAAAGAATGATTAAATTGTTTGAATTTTTCCCTTCATGTAATATTAGTCCCCATAACATTGAGGGACGTAGCACATTATAAGTTCCCTTGCCTTTTTCCCACCTGTCCATATTTTGTGTTAGGAGGTCCTCTGAAAATGGTGGTCCTTGATCTGTGTGTTTGTATTTGTGGGTGTTTGTATTTCTTTGGTGAGGTTGACTTTTATTTATCTCTTTTTCTCTTTCTTTCCATTTTAAACATTTTCAAAACATGCAGAAAAATTGAAAGAGTGAATAGTGATTTACCTCATTATGTCTTAGATCTAGTAATTAACATTTTGTCATTTGAAAAATATTTGTAAGTAACTTTTGAACTTGTAGACATTGTAGTATTTCATTTTGATTTTTTAATATTTATTATATTTACTTGAAAGACAAGGTTACAGAGAGAGGGTGAGAGAGTGCGAGCGAGCAAGCGAGCAAGCATGGGCACTGGTTCACTCCCCAGACGGTTGCAGTGGCCAGAGCTGAGCAGATCCAAAGTAAGGAACCAGGAGCCTCTTCCAGGTCTCCCTTGAAGGTGCAGGGACCCAAAGACTTGGGCCATCTTCTGTTGCTTTCCCAGGTGCATTAGCAGGGAGGTGGATTGGAAGTCAAGCAGCTGGATTCAAACCGGTGCCTATATGGGATGCCAGCGCTGCAGGCTGGGGCTTTTAACCTGCTGCACCGCAATGCCGGGCCCGATATTTCATCTTTAAATACATGTGCTCATGTCTCCTAAATATGAAGCACTTAAAGAAATAAAAATTTCTTAATATCTAGTAGTCATTTGTCATTTTTTCCTCCACCTGTTCTCAATATATCTGTAATAGGGTGCCTTTTAAAGTCAGAATTCAGGGTTCACACTGCATTTGTTCTCATTTTTTTTTTTTTTGGACAGGCAGAGTGGACAGTGAGAGAGAGAGAGAGAGAGAGAGAGAGAGAGAAAGGTCTTCCTTTTGCCGTTGGTTCACCCTCCAATGGCCGGCGCGGCCGGCGCGCTGCGGCTGGCGCACCGCGCGCTGATCTGAAGCCAGGAGCCAGGTGCTTCTCCTGGTTTCCCATGTGGGTGCAGGGCCCAAGCACTTGGGCCATCCTCCACTGCACTCCCTGGCCACAGCAGAGAGCTGGACTGGAAGAGGGGCAACCGGGACAGAATCCGGCGCCCCGGTGGGACTAGAACCCGGTGTGCCGGCAGCGCAAGGCGGAGGATTAGCCTAGTGAGCCGCGGTGCTGGCTGTTCTCATTTAATTTTATCATGGTGTCATTTTTTTTTTTTTGCCCCCCAAAAATCTGTAGGACCAGTATTGTGGCACAGTGGATCAAGCTGCTGCATGTAAAGCTGGTACCCCACATCAGAGGATGGGTTCAAGTCCCAGTTGCTGTGTTTCTGATCCAGCTCGTGCCTGGAAAAGTAGCAGAAGATATCCCAAATGCTTAGGTTCTTGCCATGATTCTGGGGGACCTGGATGGAGTTCCAGGATCCTGGCTTTGGCCTGGCTCAGCGCTGCCTGTTGTGGTCATTTGGGGAGTGAATGAGGTGGTAGAAAATGGCTCACTCTATCTTTGTCTCTGTCTCTCATTTGCCTTTCTAGTAAATAATCTTAAAAAGGGCCATAGTTATTTGATACTCAGATCAATCTATGTCAAAGCAGAATTGTGTTAAAATTTTCAGTAACCTTTAGTTCTAGGCATGATATTATCATTTGTCAGAGGTATGTATGTGTGTTTTGAGGAATTTCAATGCCTAGCTCATGAAGTCTTGCACCTTCTGTGGGATTTGCAAATATTTTGCATTGGTTTGCGTTATATTGTTGGCTAAAACTCTAAGGTCGCCTTAGCTTGACCATAAAGGATGTGGAAGTGATTGGCCAGGTTTTGTACTTAAGCTCGCGAGGATGTTTGCAGAGCATTTTTCTGAGAGATCAGTGGTTGGTGAGGGGTTTGGCCATGTCAGCTTTTGTTTCTTTAGGCAGGCTCCTGACTTGCAGGGCTGAGGAAGTGAGAGCATGTATCAGTGAGTGTTACTGGATGTGACTGGAGAGTTGGCTTGTCAGTGTTACGTTCGTCACTAGGATGTATAAAAATGTGGCTTTTCTGTTGATGACTCTTAAGGTTATCTTTTATTTTGGGCAAAGATTTGCTGTGAAGATGAATCTGTGGTTGGTTTTGTAAATAAGATATTTGTAATAAATGTCCAAGGAAGCTTGCAGGTGAAGATTTATATAAAGTTGTGTTTGTTTTATAGCACTACTAAAAAGAGTTAATCAGGATGTATCAAAGAGGAGTCATAAATGAGGCTTTATTAACATAAATATATCAAAGAATTTGTAACCTATAGACCCAGAGCACAAGACTGTGTTAAGGTCTTCTTTGATCCTCATGCTGACTTTTTTATTGCTAGGCAGTAAACCACCCTGAGCTTGAGGGGAAAGACGATGCTCATTTATTATGATCTCAGAGTCCTGGGCTGGCTCAGTGCTTCTTGGGAGTGGAAATTGGTGGTAACTGGGTTCATCCGGAAGGAAGCCTCACTCAGCCAGAGGCTGGGAAGCTGGAGGTCCTCTGTGTGCTTTCTCTGGTGGAAGGCTTCCTTCTGGGGCAGCTGAGTTTGAAAGGCCTGGGAAGGGAGAGCCGGGTGGAGTGCCTTCTTGTGAGCTGGCCTTTGAGGTCACGCAGCAGACTTCTGCCGCCTCCTCTCTTGGAGAA
The DNA here is from genome assembly GCF_033115175.1 of Lepus europaeus. Classification (NCBI taxonomy): domain Eukaryota; kingdom Metazoa; phylum Chordata; class Mammalia; order Lagomorpha; family Leporidae; genus Lepus; species Lepus europaeus. The sequence continues at coordinate 40,732,790 of NC_084830.1, forward strand.
GCAAGTCACAGGCCAGCCGGCAATCAAGGACAGTGACTGGACGCTGCCTCTTGACGGGGGGACTGTCAGAGGAGTTACAGTATTTAAAAAATGACCACAGCCACAGAGAGATGAAGGTTCCAGGGGTGTTGCAGAAGATTGTTAACATGTGTGAGAGTATCTCAGGAAGTTCATGGGGAATGTATATTCTGAATTTTTTGAGTCAAAGTAAACTTTTCTATATTTTATGAGCTTTGGAAGTACCGTTGTATTTGAAAATAGGAACAGTGAAGACTTGACGTTTTGGCTTTAGACATAATGAACTTTCTGGACTTGTAACTACTAAGGAACGTAGTATTTCCAGGCAGAAGTATTGAACTTCCCTCCACCCCCACAGTGAGCACCCAGGAGCCGATATGAATGTGTTTCTTTGCCATCACTAGTGTTGCTTGTATAGTCAGGTGGTTGATTGGGTATATTCGTTAGGAAATGTGAATATTTGCTGTGTCCTGAGACTTAAAGATTGAAATGTGGGCTAGTGATTAAGTTCTCTGCTAAGACCGTGCTGTCACAGGGTACGTCATGTGAAATAGTATTTTCTTTGGATAATGAGTTGGGAGAAAACACTTTCCTCTGCTCTCACACCATGGTGATGAACGGAGAAGACCCTGACTGCTAGAGGAGTGGGGACTTCTCCCTGCCAGCAGGGGCTGGGTTCTGAAGGAGACAGCAGTGGTGTCCTCTAAGTCAATTCCATTTTGACACCTCCCTGGAGACAACATCAGATCCTGCAGGTTTGGGGCTTTCCTCGCCTCCCTACTGGCAGGCTACAAGCTGGAGTTCCCCTCACCCCCTCAGGAAGTTTGATTAATTTGCCTGAGTGGCTTATAGGGCCAGACAGACATTTGTAGTTTATTGTAAAGGATATTTTAAATAGGGGAGAGGGGACCAGCCAGATGAAGAGATACATAGGGCGAGATCCGGAGGGGTTTGAGCACACGAGCTGTGGGATTGGGGTATGCATCCTTGCAGGTTGTGGCCTTGTTGTTTACCTTCTTGGAAGGCTCTGTGGGTTCAGCTGCTCACAAGCTATAACAGTGCCAGTTCCAGTCGTGGCTTCTCTGAGCTAAGGTACTTGGCAAAGCAGGGGATGATGACTTGGGATCCTGCCACCTATGTAGGAGACCGCCATGGAGTTCTGGTTCCTGCGTTGGGCCTGGCCCAGACTTGGCTGTTGGGCTTTTAGGAAGGCTACATTACATGACTGATTAAATTCTTGGCCATTGGTGATCAATTTAACCTTCATCTTACCCCTCCCTGGAGATTGATGGGTAGGGCTAAAAGCCCGCCTTCTACTCCTGCCTTGGTATTTCCAGTGATTAGTTCTCATCCTAAAGCTAACTAGGGACTGCATAGAATAAGACACTTTCCCAAGTATTTCAAGAGTTGTATGCCTTGAAATGGGACAAAGAGCAAGTATGTATTTCACAGTGTCACAGATAAGAACTGCTTGGCTCCCTTGTCCATTTGATCAGACAACTTGAGGACTGAATGATTTCTTTTTTGTTTTAGAGGCACATCTGTCTGAAATGACTAGGGTTTACAATTGCTGTGAATATGTTTTTAATCATTTGCACGGCTACTGTGTGCCAGGCATTGTACTAGGTACTGAATGTGCAGTGGCTTTCAAAAAAAAAAAAAACCTTAAAGTCAGTTCCAAAAGAAGAACCCAAAACTCTTTTTGAATAAATGTGTAGCCTGGGGGATGGCATTGTGACGCAGGTTAAGCTGCTGCCGCCTGCCCACTGCCTGTGACACCAGCATCCCCTATGGGTGCTGGTCTGAGGCTTGGCTGCTCACTTCCAGCTCCCTGTTAGTGTGCCTGGGAAAGCAGTGGAATATGGCCCTGTGCTTGGGCCCCTGCAGCCGCGTGGAAGACCTGGATAAAGCTCCTGGCTTCAGCCAGGCACAGCCCTGGCTGTTGTGGCCATCTGGGGAGTGAACTAGCAGATGGAAAATCCCTACCCCTACCCCATTCCACCTGCCCCCAGCCCTGACATCCAAATAAATAAATCTTTTTTTAAAAAGAGTAGCTTGCTGTTGTGATGAATAGGAAGAAGACATATATTTACATCTAAAGTTTTAAACATTTTTTTATTTATCTGAAAGATCTCATATTTGCTGGTTTACTTCCCAAATGCAAGACCCTAGGATGGACCAGCTGAAAGCCAGGAGCTAGTAGTTCAGACTGGGTCCAGCTAGTTAAGGGTCCAGCTACTTGGGCCATCACCTGCTGCCTTCCAGGGTACACATTAGCAGAAAGCTGGAATGGAGAGTGGAGCTGGAATTTGAGCCCAGGCACTCTGATATGGGCTGCCGGCATCCCAGCTAGCAGCTTAACTCAGTGTGTGACATGCCAATCCCTGATATGCTACTTTGTTGCTTTTTTTAAAAAAATTATTTATTTGAAAGAGCTACACAGAAAGAGGAGAGGTGGGGAGGGGGGCTTCCATCTGATGGTTCACTCCCCAGTTGGCTACAACTGTGCTGATCAGGAGTCAGGAGCTTCTTCCGGGTCTCCCATGCGGGTGCAGGGACCCAAGCACTTGGGCCATCCTCTGCTGCCTTCCCGGGCCACAGCAGAGAGCTGGCCTGGAAGAGGAGCAACCGGGACTAGAACCCGTGTTGCTGGCGCCTCAGGCTGAGGATTAGCCAAGTGAGCCATGGCGCTGGCCCCAGTATTACTTTTGAGTTCAATGCCATTTTGATTCCTGATCCTGTTGTGCCTGATATCGCCCCCTCCTTCCATCCCTAGTGATGAGAAATTTCATGTTGATGTACCATGGTGTTGACCCTTGTCTTATTCTTTGTGTTGTAGTCCTTGGCACTTGTTGGATTTTCTTTTTTTTTTTTTTTTGAGTGGTGAAGATTTCTTCTATTTATTTATTTGAAAGTCAGAATTACAGAGAAGTGGAGGCAGGGAGAGATATCTTCCATCTGCTAGTTTACTCCCCAAATGGCCAAAGCTGGGCCAGTCTGGAGCCAGGAGCCAGGAGCTTCTTTTGGGTCTCCCATGTGGGTGCAGGGGCCAGAGCACTTGCACCATCTTCCACTGCTTTCCCAGGCCATAGCAGAGAGCTGAATCAGAAGTGGAGCAGCTGGAACTTGACCCAGTGCCCATATGGGATGCCAGTGCCATGGGCGGAGGCTTAGCCCACTATGCTGCAGTGGCAGCCCCTATTTTATTTTTTATGAAAGGCAGAGTTACAGAGAGGTCTTCTATCTTCTGGTTTATTCTCCAGATGGTCTCAATGGCCAGGACTGTTCCAGACCGAAGGAGCCAGGAGCCAGGAGCTACATATAGGTCTCTCCCATGGCTGCAGGGGCCCAAGCATTTGGGCCATCTTCTGCAGCTTTCCTAGTTACACCAGCATGGAGCTAGGTTTAAAATAGAGCAACCAGGATTTGAACTGGTGCCCACATGGGGTGCTGGCACAGTGCCAGCTCAATCCACTGCCCCACAGTGCTGGCCCCGTGGTGGAACTGTTTATTATAAAAGTTCATATCATTCATGTCTATATTGTGTATTGTATTATTATTATTTTTTATTATTTATTTGAAAGAGTTTACAAACAGAGAGAGAGACAGAGAAAGGTCCCCCCTCCGCTGGTTCACTCCCCAAATGGCCGCAATGGCCAGAGCTGTGCTGATCCCAAGCCAGGAGCCAGGTGCCAGGTGCTTCTTCCTGGTCTCCCATGCGGGTGCAGGGACCCAAACACTTGGGCCATCCTCCACTGCTATCCCAGGCCACAGCAGAGAGCTGGACTGGAAGAGGAGCAACCGGGACTAAAACCTGGCGCCCATACGGGATGCGGCGCCTCAAGCGGAGGATTAACCAAGTGAGCCACGGCTCCTGCCCCACATATATTATTATTAATGCTTCCTTCTCTCATCCATTTTTTTTCTTTTTGTGGACCTTCTATTAGTTGGTTACTTGACACCTCCATTGCTACCCTGATTTTCTTATTTTTTCCTGTGTTTTCTGTTACTTTGTTTTATACTCTGTTGAAGATTTTTTTTTAACAATTTATTTATTTGAAAGGCAGTTAGAGATGGAGGGGGAGAGATGCTGATTGATTTTCCATCTGCTGATTCACTCCCTAAATGACTGCAGCGGTAGAAGCTGGGCTGGTCTGAAGCCAGGAGCCAGGAGCCAGGAGCTTCTTCCAGGTCTCTTACATGGGTGCAGGGCCCAAGAGCCTGGGCCATCTTCCATTGCTTTCCCAGGTCACAACAGAGAGCTGGATCAGAAGTGGAGCAGCCCGTATGGGATGGTGGCGCTTCAGGTGGAGGCTTTAAGCTCTGTGCCACAGTGCTGGCCCCGAAGATTTTTTTTCCCTCCTGTTGGGCCAGTTTTCTGAGAGAGTAATCCTGGGTGGAGTGAGTGCAAGCATTCTGGGATGTGGGCTGATCGATTCTGCATTTCAGTGGACAGCTTTCACTTTTTCTTCTGATACCTGATACCTTTCTCCTCCCCATCCCAGTGCCTTCTCAAGCCATTCTGGTTGAATTTTGCTAAGTAGGAAGTCTTTTGTTAGAGGCTGAGAGGCCCAGTCTCCTTGGAGAGTGGGGATCTGAAATTAACTGCTTGTTCCTTACGTAGACTTCCAAGTCTTTCTGTTTGGGGTTGCCCCAGGTTTTGAGATATCTGTCTCCCATTCCCAGAAATTGCCGTATTCATTTTTGGCCTCCCCTGTGGGCCTTAGGTTTTAGTTTATCTGCTAAGTCATTGGTCACTTCCCTCCCTGCTGGCCAGCTTCCAGAATTTGGTTGGCACCCTTTGCTTGGATGTCTAGTCTCCTCTCTTTCTCTTTGTCCTTGCAACGTTAAAATTCATTTGTTTATTATCTTTTCAAATTTGTTGCCATTTTAGTGGGGTTATAGGAGGTAATGTGGAAATAAACACATACTTCTTATTAAGAAGTCCTATACATGAAAATTATTCATCTTTTCTGTGCCTTTGTGTATGTGTGAGATGTGATTCTTGCCATGCTCAAAGCCTACTGTGGACTTCCTAGTAACCTGCGTTTTCCTCCTGAAAGTATCCCAGAATGTACGGTTCTAATAACTTTCTAAAATGCATTCAAGCCTTACTTGAGATTTAATTTTGGGACACTTACATTGGTCTTCAGGTTTTAAAAAAACTTCAAAAAAATTGTAATCAGAACTTGGGTTTTCTTTTATAATTTTTTTTTTTAATGACTTATTTATTTGAAAGCAGAGTTAGAGAGAGGCTGCAATGGCTAGAGCTGGGCCAGTCGGGAGCTAGGAGTTTCTTCTGGGTTTCCCACATAGGTGCAGAGGCCCAAGGACTTGGACCATCTTCTGCTGCTTTCCCAGCAGCATTAATAAGAGAGCTGGATTGGAAGTGGAGCAGCCAGGACTCAAACTGGCATCCATAGGGGGTGTCAGTCCCACTTTATAACCTTTTTTTTTTTTTCTTTTGACAGGCAGAGTGGATAGTGAGAGAGAGAGACAGAGAGGAAGGTCTTCCTTTTTGCCATTGGTTCATCCTCCAATGGCCGCTGCGGCCGGCGCACCGCGCTGATCCGAAGCCAGGAGCCAGGTGCTTCTCCTGGTCTCCCATGGGGTGCAGGGCCCAAGGACTTGGGCCATCCTCCACTGCCTTCCCGGGCCATAGCAGAGAGCTGGCCTGGAAGAGGGGCAACCGGGATAGAATCCGGTGCCCCAACCGGGACTAGAACCTGGTGTGCCGCCGCCGCAAGGTGGAGGATTAGCCTGTTAAGCCACGGTGCCGGCAGGATAACCTTTTTTTAAAAAAAAATTATTTGAAAAGCAGAGTGACACAGAGAGAGAAAGAGACAGACAGACAGACATACTGACAGATATAGATCCTTCATTCACTCCCCAAATGCCTGCAATAGATGAGACTGTGCCGGGCCAAAGCCAGGAGCCCAGAACTCCACCTTGGTTTCCCATGTGGATGGCAGGATAAGGACTTGGGCCATCCTTTCCTGCCTTCCCAGGCACATTAGCAGGAGCTGGATCTGAAACGGTGTGGCAAGTGGCTGCTTAACCCATTGTGCCACAGCATGGTCCCCCTTTCATCACCTTTTTTGAACTGTTTTTTTTTTTTTTGTATATTTTTTTTTTTTGACAGAGTTAGACAGTGAGAGAGAGAGAGAGAGAGAGGTCTTCCTTCCGTTGGTTCACCCCCCTAATGGCCGCTACGGCTGGCGCTGCACCGATCCGAACCCAGGAGCCAGGTGCCTCCTCCCGGTCTCCCATGTGGGTGCAGGGGCCCAAGCACTTGGGCCATCCTCCACTGCCTTCCCGGGCTACAGCAGAGAGCTGGACTGGAAGAGGAGCAACCGGGACCAGAACCCAGCGCCCATATGGGATGTTGGCGCCGCGGGTGGAGGATTAACCAAGTGAGCCACAGGGCCCATTGAACTGTTTTCTTTTAATTTCTACAATGTCTAATAAGGGGTTGCTGGACAGAAGATTTCACGGTTTTCTCGTTCCTGAGGGTCCTGCAGCTGTGCCCACCTGTGTGGTTGCATATCACAGCAGCAGCCAAGTGGTAGGGCTGTGGGTCTGTGCCCTGTGTCCTCTGCTCTGCTGGGCGTGAAGCTGCATTTGGGAAGCATGCTGACCATTCCTTTTTACTATTTTTGTCATATCAGCTGTCTTTAAATAGACTGTTGTAGTTACTAGTTCAGCCTTGTTTGAAGGGAGATTTTGATTCCAGAAATAATAATTTTGACCACAGGAAGGTGGTAGATAGCCTGTGTCTTAGTTGTTCTTGCAGTTAAATTTTGATGAGCAGAGTACTCTGGCACCATCTCTCTTGTAGATGACTTACGAGAAAATTCAATTTCACATCTTTGAATTCTCCCTTTGGTGCTTTGAAGTGTTTTAGAGAAGACTCACTTTTAGGATTAAGAGACTGTTTTTTTTTTTTTTTTTTTTTTTATTAGATAATTACCATTTTTTCCCTGGAATCTCATTTTCCCAAGATGATGAAGGCTCATTTTGAAATCTTGACTCCTGAAGCCCTAGCCCTCACTGACTCATCTAACTCCAAGGGAATTCTACTTTGTCAGACATTTTTGCTTGTTACAGTCATTTTGGCATCTGGTTTACGGTTTTATCTTTCTTTCTTTTTTTTTATTTTTAATTTTTTTTTTTTGGGGAGGAAGCAGAAAGAAGAGGGTGCTCCTGTCCTGGTTGTACTCCCCAAATGCTTACATTGGCCTGAGGGTTCTGGCTGGCACTCAGTCCAAGTCTCCCATGGGTGTGGTGGGGACCCAACTGCTTGAGCCATTTCCTGTTGCCTCCAGGGATGTGCACGTGCAAGGAACTGGGCTGGGGGTGGGGCACTCGACCCCAGGCGCTCTGGTAGAGGCTGTGGGCATCCCTGCTGTGGCCTAACTACTAGGCCACAGTCCCGCCACGGTGCTTCACAGTTAGGCCTGGTGTCCCCAGTGTGCTTCTGGTCAGTCTCCAACCAAGTTTCCACATATGAGTGATAAAAAATTTTAGACGTCTTTCCTACTTTCTGATTTGAAAATATTTTTTTTTAATAAAAGATTTATTTATGTATTTATTTGAAAGTCACAGTTATACAGAGAGCGGAAGAGACACACAGAGAAGGAGAGATCTTCCACCCGCTGGTTCACTCTCCAAACGGCTGCAATGGCTGGGGCTAGGCCAGGTGGAAGTCAGGATCATCTGGATTGCACATGTGGGTGAAGGGGCCCAAGCGCTTGGGCCATCTTCTGCTGCTTTCCCAGCACACCAGCAGGGAACTGGGTTGGAAGTGGAGCAGCCGGGACTTGAAGCGGTGCCCATTTGGGATGCTGGCACTGCAGGCAGTAGTGATGGCTCAAGTACTTGAGTCCCTGCCACCCACTTGGGAGACCTGGGCTGAATTCCCAGCTGCTGGCTTTTCCCAGCCCAGTCCTGGTATTGCAGGCATTTGGAGATTGAAGCGGAGGATGCAGTGCATGCTCGCACTCCATTGGCTCAAATGAGTGAATGAATAAAAATTTAAAACCAAGTGCCTTTTTTTTTTTTTTTTTTTAAATAAAGTGGCAAGATGAAAGACATTGGGATGGGATGAAACATTACTTGGTCAGTATTGGCAGGGACTGAGTTGAGTTGCCATATGTTGAGTTTTTATTATAAGACAAAGAATTGGAGACACTTGATGGTGGGTTCTTGGGGTCTTTGATGACCAAAACATGGGAGGCAGGCTATTGCTGCTGAGAGTGTGCAGAAGGCACAGGGCACGTGGTCATTCTAGGCCGAGGGGATTGGTGTGTTAGATAAATAAGAGAATAGTTTTCAGATATAATTTGCTTAGTGAATTGTGAGAAGCTGGAGATGTCTGGAGTATAGGCTGCTTCTGGAAGAGTGAGAGAAGAAATCTCCCATTGTGGAGTCAAAAGTCATGCACAAGCAGCAGAGCTCTAGAGCCCGTAGAGGTTTCTGCTCCCTAGACTTCCCAGAGTTGTTCTTTGGAGGCTCAGGTTCCCCTCGGGCCTCAGGATTCAAATCGAACCCTATTTACTTTGCCAACAAGTTCAATCCGGAACTTGGCAGATTTGAAGCAGGCTATCCAAGGATGGAGAGTATAGCTCAATAACATTGATAATGTCTGCCATTTATTGGGCATTTAAGTGCTTAGCTCTTTCCAAGGTACATTATCTCTAATCCTTATAGAAGCAGCACAACCGGACAAGCGGTTTTATCTCCATTTAACAGATTAAGAATGCTTTCAGATCTGGGAGGTTAGAGCTGGTACTCAGGGTTCTAGTCCCGGTTGAGGCGTCGGTTCTGTCCTGGTTGCCCCTCTTACATTCCAGCTCTCTGCTGTGGCCCAGGAGGGCAGTGTAGGATGGCCCAAGAGCTTGGGCCCTGCACCCCATGGGAGACCAGGAGGAAGCGCCTGGCTCCTGGCTTTGGATCAGCGTGGTGCTGTACGTAGCAGCCATTTGGGGAGTGAACCAATGGAAGGAAGACCTTTCTCTCTATCTCTCTCTCTTACTGTCTGTAACTCTACCTATCAAAGAAATAAAATAAAATTTAAAAAAAATGAAATTAGATGAGACAGTCTTAGAAAATATCCAAAGCAGTTGTTGTATAAAGGATATAGGTTTTATCTTTTCCATTTGGCGTGTATATTCTTTGCCTTTTCCAATGCTTTGAAAGGAGCTGAAAATCAGATGATTAATTTTGCTTTAAAGGAAAAGGAGTCATTATTTTTGTGCTTGGCATTTGGTTTCTCAGAGGTGTTATGTTTCACATGGCACAGTAGTTTGGGATTTGGTCTTTTTATTTTATTAGGAACCATATTATTTAAGATTCTGTATAGGTATATCTAACGGGAATATTTTCTAGGTTGCGGAAGAAATTATAAGTATAATGTAGCTTTTTCTTTATCATACTTTTTTTTAAAATATTTTATTTATTTATTTGAGAGGTGGAGTTACAGACAGTGAGAGAGAGACAAAGAGAAAGGTCTTCTGTCCGCTGGTTCACTCCCCAAATGGCCACAACGGCCGGAGCTGCGCTGATCCGAAGCCAGGAGCCAGGAGCTTCCTCCCGATCTTGCCACGCGAGTGCGGGGGCCCAAGGACTTGGGCCATCTTCTGCTGCTTTCCCAGACCACAGCAGACAGCTGGATTGGGAGAGGAGCAGCTGGGACTAGAACCGGCACCCATGGCGCCCATATGGGATGCCGGCGTTGCAGGCAGAGGATTAACCTACTGTGCCACGGCGCCGGCCCCCTCTATCATACTTTTCAGAACATTTCTTTTTTTTTTTTTTATATATTTTTTTAAAGATCTATTTTATTTATTTGAAAGTTACAGAGAATGGTAGAGACAGGGGAAACAATTATGTTTTTTAAAAAAATTTATGGATATTATTTGAAAGGAAAAGAGATCTTCCATCTGCTGGTTTGTTCCCCAGATTCCAACTGCTTGGGGCTGGGCCAGGCTGATTCCAGGAGCTGGACACAGTCTGCATATCCTACATGGGTGGCAGGCTTCCAGATAATTGAGCTATCACCTGCTACCTCTTTGGGGTGCCTGTTCGCAGGAAGGGGCCATAAGCGGAGCTGGGGCTTGAGCCCAGGTACTCTGGCATGGGATCTGGGCATCCCAAATGGCATCTTAGCCACTGTGCCAATAGCCTACCCAGTGATAACCACTTTTATTTGAAAGAGTGACTGGCAGACTGGTTATCAAACTTGGGTGTTTACTGAGTGAAGTGAGATACTTGTATCCATCACTGAATTTAGTGCTGCAGGTTGATATTAACATTATCAAATGTGAGGGTCAGCGCTGTGGTGTGGTGGGCTAAGGCTCTGCGTGCGGTGCTGGCATCCCATATGGATGCCAGTTCATGTCCTGGCTGTTCCTCTTCCGATCCAGCTCTCTGCTTATGAACTGGGAAAGCAGTGGAAGATGGTCCAAGTGCTTAGGCCCCTGTGCCCATGTGGGAGACCTAGAAGAAGCTCTTGTTTCCTGGCTTCAGATTGGCCCAGCTCCGGCCATTGTGGTCATTTGGGGAGTGAACCAGCAGATGGAAGACCTCTCTCTGTCTCTTCCTCTCCAATAAATAAATAAAATCTTTAAAAAATTTATCTAATGTGAATTTGAAGATCTACAAAAAGTAAGTACATCAGTATTTTCCAAATGACCAGTAAGTGCTATTATACAATCTTACATGGGTAAAGGAGTTATTCAAAGCTCAGTGATAGGTTTCAGATTCCGAATCGCTCCCAACCTTTAAGAGACTATTACTTCTCAGGTTTTGGTGTAATATCAAAAAATGTCCCCAATTATTTGAAAAGGATATTTAAAAATCCCTCCCTTGTCTGACAGCCTGTCCCGTTTACGACTGACTTTGCTTGATAGACTAATGAAACAGCATACTGTGACTGATTGGATGCAAAGACAGAGCTGACAGTCCAAATAGTATATATCAATCACAATAACAAAGCGGTTTGCAAAAACAGCTCCCTGTTTGTAAAACAGTCCCCCTAGCAAATATTTTTTTATATAAGTAGTTATTTTTTGAAGTCAGAGTTAAAAAGAGAGAGAGAGAGAGAGAGAGAGAGAGGTCTTCCATCTGATGGTTCACTCCTCAGTTGGCCACAATGGCTGGAGCTGCGCCGATCCAAAGCCAGGAGCCAGGAGCTTCTTCCTGGTCTCCCACGTGGTTTGCAGGGGCTCAAGGACTTGGGCCACCTGTATCCACTATCAGAGTGCCTAGGATAAAGACCCACCTCTGTTTCTTATTTTCTGTTTTTTTTTTTTTTTTTTTAGTTTATTTATTAGAAGTTTATTTAAACAACAAAATGCTTGACTTGAAGGGAAAACTATTTAGGATTTTTTTTTTTTTTTAAGATTTACTTATTTGATAGGCTAATCCTCCGCCTTGCGGCGCCAGCACACCGGGTTCTAGTCCCGGTCGGGGCACCGATCCTGTCCCGGTTGCCCCTCTTCCAGGCCAGCTCTCTGCTGTGGCCAGGGAGTGCAGTGGAGGATGGCCCAAGTCCTTGGGCCCTGCACCTCATGGGAGACCAGGAGAGAAGCACCTGGCTCCTGCCATCGGATCAGCGCGGTGCGCCGGCCGCAGCGCGCTACCACGGCGGCCATTGGAGGGTGAACCAACCACAAAAGGAAGACCTTTCTCTCTTTCTCTCTCTCTCACTGTCCACTCTGCCTGTCAAAAATTTAAAAAAAAAAAAAAAAAAAAAAAAAGATTTACTTATTTGAAAGACAGAGGCAGAGAGAGAAATCTTCCATTTGCTGGTTCATTCCCCAAATGGCTGCAATGGACGGCCAGATCTTGAAGCCGGTATTGAAGCCAGGAGCCAAGGGCTTCTTCCAGGTCTCCCGCATGGATGTAGAAGCCCATGGCCTTGGACCATTCGATGTTTTCCTAGGCCATAGTGCAGAACTAGACTGGAACTGGAGCAGCCAGGATTCAAACCGGCATCCTTATGGGATGCTGGTACTGCAGGTGGCAGCTTTACCCGCTACGCTAGAGCACCACCCCCCAAGGATGCATTTTTTTGAAAGAGTATTTTGCCCTTTTAAAGAGTAATTTACCGGGGCTGGCTGTGGTATAGCAGGGAAAGTTGCCACCTGCAGTGCCGGCATCCCATATGGGTGATGGATCAAGTCCTGGCTGCTCCACTTCCAAGCCAGCTCTCTGCTACGGCCTGGGAAAGCAGTGGAAGATGGCCCAAGTTCTTGAGTCCCTGCATCCACATGGGAGACCTGGAAGAACCTCCTGGCTCCTGCCTTCTGATCGGCACAGCTCCAGCTGTGGCAGCCAATTGGGGAGTGAACCAGCAGGTGGAAGACCTCTCTCTCTGCCTTTTCTTTTCTCTCTGTTTAACTCTGACTTTCAAGTAGATTAATCTTAAAAAGAAAAAAAAAAGAGTAATTTACCCTACTTAAAGACAGATTGCCATACATGTAACAGCTACATACATAATAGTTATAAAATTGTCCTTGGTTTTAGAATGATAAATGAAAAATATTAAAATTCTCCAATCAGACAAGGTATGCAAGGATTTTTATTTTATTGATTTTTTTTGTTATGACAGTGAGAGCAAAATAAGTTACTGGAGTGTAAAAATAAGAGTTGAATGAGCATGCCACTAATGGGGACAGGGGATATTTTCATAGAACCAGTATTCTTCCTCATTCCATCGCCATTTGATGTCAGCCAAAAGATGCCATTGACCATTTAGTTTAAAAAACAAAAAACCAGCGAAGAAAACGTGCAATATGCTTGTGCACATCCACCAGTTACTTAGTGTACATAGAGGAATGGGCAAGGGGCCGTGAGAGAACAGAGAACACTGTGCTGCAGAAGTCAGCATGTGCTGGGAGCCATGCAGTCTTCTAGTTGAGAGTGCTCGGTCTGCTGGGACAGAGCTCTGGGGTAAAACAGCGGGCTCCCTTTTCAGGAGACGGCGCCCGGCTGCTGCTGGGAAGCATCCGTGCTATCCGCCTCCTCCATTTCCAGCCGTGCCGGGGTGGCTGATTCATTGATTGGCTGCCCCTCACATCGGAATCTGATCTGCCTCATTGACAAACTGTCGTTTCAGTAGGCTTTCATTAGCTCACTCAGTGGTGTATGCCTCTTAATCTTAAGCTGCACCGCAGAACCATCCTGCCCCGCCACCTTCCAGTGAGTGTGACCGTTCTTCTCAGTCTTGACTCCTTCCTTGGGCTTTTCGTCGGCCATGGCGAGCACTGGAGTCTCCTCAGCTGCCACTTCACAAAGAGATACCCAGGGCCGCAGCACACAAGCAGCACCAGGAGCGGCAGCGGTGGACGAAGGAGAGGACACGCGCATGTCCTGCGCTCCGTCCCCCACCCTGCATCCTACCTCTAATGCAGCTTGGAAACAGATGATAATGGGCCAAGTACATGGGTTCTTGCCATTCTCATGGGAGACCTGGATGGAGTGCTTGGTTCCTGGATTTAGCCAGCCCTGGCTATTGTGGCCATTTGGGGGAGTGAGCCAGCAGGTAGAAGATCTCTCTCTAACTCTGCTTTTTAAATAAATAAATAAATAAGAATATTTTATGGATTTTCACCAGAGATTCTGATAGACTTTTAGAGAAAATCTTCCTATAGGAGATTAATAAAGAAAATGTTGGTGTCTGCTCTCTTAAAGCACAGATCTTTGTTTTACTTCTGGTAGTATTTTTAGTTTCATTCCAATAGTCTTTTTTCCCCCTGGTTACGAATTTATTCAACACAAAGTAACCCACTGAAACTTGAGTGAGTGAGCCAGCCAACTCGGGAGAAATGTCTGCATGCAAATTGTTCGTTCCAGCAGACTGAAGGCCTGAGAGACTGTGGCCCTCCGCGGCTTAGCTGAGTTGTGTTCTTGCCGGCCTGCTCTGTGCTCCGGCATATAGACCTCCTTGGCCATGGTTCCCTTGCGTCTGGTTCTTCTGGAACATCACATGTAAGGTGTGCCCTGACTTCTTCACAGGAGGGGAGGGCCCTCACAGCACTCATTTTTTTCTGTCTCCACTCCCATTTACTGATCTGTGAAATCCCAGAGTTGGAGAACTAGTGATCAAGGTTAAATTCAGATATAAGCAGTATAATACAGATCTTTAAAAGATGTCTGACAATGGAGTGGCTGAATTCACTTTTCGGGCTTAGTTTTCATCCACACAGAGATGGAGTGTGTGTGCTTCTTGCACCGGGAAGGCTGGTATGAGTCTCAGGGCAGCCAGACCCCCATTCTCACCTGCAGCCAATGGGGTGGGGGTGGGGGTGGGGGGAGAGGGGGAGAGGGGGGGAGAGAGAGAGAGAGAGAAGAGAGGAGGAGAGGGGAGGAGAGAATGGAATCAGGCTGGGGAGGAGAGGAGAGAAGAGAATAGAATGGAATTGGGCTGGGTTGAGGCCACCGCCTTCTGCTACTGCTGTAGGAGCAATTTTTCCAGGCTTTTCTCTGCCATCTCCAGCCCAACACCGAGTATACGGTCAGCCCACAGTGCAGCATGAGGAGGTGAAGACTGTTGGGCTCTTGCATCTTACCAAAGACTCGCAAAAGGTGCTTCCCTGTGACCTTGTTCAGGTGGCTTGCCACTGGCTTGCTCCAGGACCAGGAGAAGGGATTTGGGGTTGGAACCCTCTGGGTTCTCAGTTTGCTGGGTGGGGATCAGTGGCATGGAGACGAGCCCCCCAGATGCTGGCACAAATAAACAAGCACTTAAAACCCCCTTTCCAGCTGTACCCAAAGTGCAGCCTTTTCCCCAGTTAGAGCAGCTGCAGGTGGGACCACCATGTGATAGTTGGAATGTACTGATGTCAGTATCAAACAGCTGGCACGTGAAGGGGCGAGTTAAGAGGTGGCGTCTAGTGTGTATAGTGTGGTGTGATAGTTGTGAAACAAAGTTGAGGACTGACTGTGCTTAGGAAGGTGTGTGATGCTGTGGGACCGTGTTCTGTGGTCAGGGATGGATTTGGTGCCTGTCTCTACCATCTCTGGGAGATGCTTCCCCACTTCCCCCCAGAGCAGTGTGACGTGTTTATGCAGTTTCACTGCTTTTAGAGTTACAGGTTTTATGATTTAGAGCCTAAATCTTTTGGGAAAATGACAGAAATTTTTTTTCTTATATTTATTTGGTGGTTAGAGTTACAGAGAGAGACAGAGATTGTCCATCCACTGGTTCACTCCCCAGATGGCCGCAACGGCCAGAGCTGGGCCAGGCCAAAGCCCATGTGGGATGCAGGCGCTGCAGACAGTGGCTTACCCTACTGCGCCACAGTGCCAGCCTCAGACAGAAATATTTCTTTTTCTTTTTTCTTTTTTAAAGATTTGCTTTATTTATTTGAAAGGCAGAGTTAGAGAGGAGAGGGAGAGAGACAGAAAGAGAGCACTACGTTTCCATTCACTGGTTCATTCTCCAGATGGCTGCAATAGCAGGGATGGGTCAGGCTGCAGCCAGGAGCTTCATCCAGATCTCTTACATGGGTAGCAGGGTTCCAAGTGCTTAGGCCATCTTCTGCTGCTTTCTCAGGTGTATTAGCAGGAGCTGGACCAGAAGTGGAGCAGCCAGACTTGAAATGGTACACATGTTTGATGCTGATGTTGCAGGTGGCACCTTTACCCGCTTCGCCGCAACACTGGCCTGCAGAAATCTTTCTTTGATATTTCTTGTACCAGAACGTTTCAGGGTACAGATTTTTATTTTTATCATTTCAAAAAAATTTATTTGAAAGAGACAGATCTTGCATCTACTGGTTCACTACCCAAATGCCCTCAACAACCGAGGCCAGACCAGATTAAATCCAGGTACTGAGAAATCAGTCCTGTTTTGCCCGGTAGTTGGCAGGTATGTGCTTGAGACTTCCAGGATGTATATTAGTAGTAAACTGGAATCAGAAGTGAAGCTGGGACTTGAACCCAGGCACTCTGATAGTGAAGCAGTAGACTTATGCAGAGTCTTAGCCTCTGTACCAAATGGATGCTCCTGGGCACAGATTCATTCATTCATTCATTCATTCATTTATTTATAAGAGTTATTTGAAGAGTCATGCGGAGAGAGAGGGAGAAACAGAGAGATTGTTCATCCGCTGGCTCACTCCCCAGATGGCTGACACAGCTGGGACTGGGCTAGGCTGAAGCCAGGACCCGAACTTCGTCTGGGTATCCAATGTGGGTGGCAAGGGCCCAATCACTGAGGCCATCCTCCACTACTCTCCCATATCATTAGCAGCAGGGAGCTGGGTAGTGAAACAGCTGAGATTTGACAAGGTGCTCATAGCGATGCCAGAGTCCCAGGTGGTGGCTTAACCTGCTGCACCACAAGGCTGGGCCCTGGACAGAGATTTTTAATGTGCACTATGTATGTATTTGGAGAATACCTGGCTTCTTACATGAATGATGAGAGGTGAGTTGAGTTTTAACACATTTCTTGCTGGAGTCTTTGGTTTAGTATGTGTGATACCTAAGTTTTACTGACCATTTTCTGTTAATTGTTGTATGGATTATTAAGCTCTCTACTCTAAAATAAGATGTGGATAGGTAAAAACTGTTACCATGTGTGGGTGCGTATTCAGAGGCTGGTGTGCTATTACAAGCAGTTCATTAATAGGATTTTTGAGTAAGGGCTGAGTTGCTGAATTTTTTTAAAAATTCATTTGTTTATTTGAAAGAATTACAGAGAGAGAGAGAGTCTGGAACTGGTGCCCATATGGGATGCCAGCACAGCAGGCGGTGGCTTTACCTGTTACACCACAGTTCTGGTCCCCTGAATGTTTTTTGTTTTTTGTTTTTTTTCCTATGTAAGTCATCTGCTTATGTGTTGTATGGGCAACTGTCCTAAAAGAAATGCGTATGTTCTCGTGATTCTTTCTTGATTTTCCCTCTGGGGTGAGAAGGAAGACTTGGGGAGCTAGTTGAGGTTAGGATCAGAAATCTTTGCTGTCAGGGCCAGCCCTGTGTTGTAGTGGGCTAAGCCTCTGCCTGTGGCACCGGCATCCCATGTGGGCACTAGTTTGTGTCCCGGCTATTGCTCTTCCAATCCAGCTCTGATATGACCTGGGAAAGCAGTGGCAGGTGGCCCAAGTTCTTGGGCCTGGCACCCACGTGGGAGACCTAGGAGAGGCTCCAGACTTCGGATCTGCCCAGCTCTGGCCTTTGTGGCCATTTGGGGAGTGAACCAGCAGATGGAAGACCTCTTTCTGTCTCTCCCTCTCCCTGTAACTCCACCTCTCAAATCAAAATCTTTAAAAAAAATTTTTTTTTTGCTGCCTCTGAAGTGATTTTGTATGAGTAATATATATTTTTTGGTGTTGGAACCATAGCCACGGAAGTGGAGGGGCCAGGGTCGTGGTGCAGCACGTTAAGCTGCCACCTGGGATGCCGGCATCCCTTAAGGGCACTGGTTCAAGTCTCTGCTGCTCCACTTCTGATCCAGCTCCCTGCTGAAGTGCCTGGGAAAGCAGTGGAAGATGGCCCAAGTGTCAAGACATCTACACCTATGGAGTAGACTTGGAAGAAGTTCCTGGCTCCTGGCTTTGGCTTGGCTCAGTCCCAGCCTTTGGGGCCATTTGGGGAGTGAACCAATGGATTGGAGATCTCTGTCTCTTTCTGTAGCTGTGCTTTTTAAATAAGGAAATAGGTAAATAGATTCTTCTAAAGGGTGGAATGGTAGAAAAAATTTTAAAAAGTGGTATGGTAGAAGATTTGCAAGTTTTATGCTGTGTTTAATTACTTAGAGTCTGTGTCCCTGCAGACAGAAATGTAAATGGCTAGATAGGAAAGATACTAAATGAGAGAAACACTGTAGAATTTTGTAGGAAGAAAATTAGGACTACCAGGACAGATTCAGAGAGGAGATAGTATTTGAACCGGGTATGAAATAAGTGCTGAAGGAAATGTACTGACTGCTAATGGTGCCACTTTCGCCATTAGAAACATGAGGAGGCCGGCGCCGTGGCTCACTAGCCTAATCCCCTGCCTGTGGTGTCGGCACACCGGGTTCTGGTCCTGGTTGGGGCGCCGGATTCTGTCCCGGTTGCCCCTCTTCCAGGCCAGCTCTCTGCTGTGGCCCGGGAGTGCAGTGGAGGATGGCCCAAGTGCTTGGGCCCTGCACCCGCATGGGAGACCAGGAGAAGCACCTGACTCCTGCCTTCGGATTAGTGCGGTGCGCTGGCTGCAGCAGCCATTGGAGGGTGAACCAACAGCAAAGGAAGACCTTTCTCTCTGTCTCTCTCTCACTGTCCACTCTGCCTGTCAAAAAAATAAAATAAAATAAAGACAGACAGAAACATGAGGAGGTATACCTGGTTCCAGATAGGTGGAAACCATCACCTGGGAGACGGTGGGATGTCAGAATTGGTTTTCTGTCCTTGATAATTGAAGCCTTTTGGAGATGCAGGTATACCTTAATTTTGTTTGTAAAGAAATTCAGCATGAAAGATCCATCAGATTTAATCCACTGAAGGGGGCGAGTCTGAACAGCAGCTGTGGCAAGCACGTGCAAGCAGGGGGTTGGAGAACTGAGGAGTCTGCCGTGAGTGCTGTCGCTGGCTGAGGATCAGTGCGAGGATGAACTAACTTAGAGTTCTCATGTGAGGTTTGGGGAAATTGAGCTTGAAATTATAGGGGGTTTCAAGAGCAGCAAAGAAATAATGTGAGCTTCCCCCAGTACTGTTACACTTGGTTTTACTTTCTAGTCACATTAGTTTGCTCGCATCCTACTGTGCTTTGAAAAAAATTACAGTATCTGGATCTACAAAGTGATCCGTGCATTGAAAGGAGTAAAATAGGTTATTCCCTGGAATGGAGCATCAGTCTTTGATGCAGGAGTACCAGCGTTGTCAGAGCTTATTGCTAACCTGTCCACTGTGTGTTACAGCTACTTCACAAAGGCTTGCTTGTCTGCCCTTGAGAGATGAAATGCTGAGTTAGGAGATTGCTTTGTGTGTTATGCTGTACTCTTCAAATTGTTTTCCATCGTAACCACATGGAAAGAATTTGTCAGAAATGAAATTTGGTTAGCTCTAACTTGGGTTTCCTTTTATTTTAGAAGGAGGGAAATATTTTGTTAATATTGCTGAGAGGACATAGAGTTAATCACTTTAAAAATTTGTAAGCTTTTAGGCAAAGATCCTCTAAAGTAGATGGCATTCAGTGACTCCGTGCATTTGGATGGTCATTCTGTGATTTGTGTGTCTTCTATGGAAAAGAAAACCAAATATTCCTTAAGTATAGTTAATTTTTCTTGCTTGAAAATGTCTTTGTCACCATTATCTGTATCTGTGTCAAGTAATTAATAAGGGGCTGGTATAGTCAAGATAACTGTCTTGACATTTGAAAGAATGATACATTTTGTATAAACTTGAGAACTGAATTTAAGAATTTTTCTTTAATTGATATTTGGGAAAATTTCTAAGTGTCTATGTAAAATATAGACTGAAGTTTCAGATTGTGAGATAGATAAGCCATGGCATTAAGTGCTGTTTCTATATAGACATATGTATCCTCCACTGATATGTTTGCCTTGCTTACATTCATAAGTATTTCAGAATGGGCTAGAACCATAGGTGACAGATAGTTCTTACCCATATACGTGAGCCCTGTTAGAAGATGAGCTGTGGCGCAGTAGGTTAAGCTGCTGTATTCAATGTTGACATCCCCTGTGGGTGTTGGTTCATGTACCCACTGCTCCAGTTTTGATCCAGCTTTCTGCTAATGCGCCTGAGAAAGCAGCAGAAGATGGCCCAAGTGCTTGGGCCTCTGCGCCTATGTGGGAGAGCCAGAAGCTTCTGGCTTCGGATCAGCCCAGCTGTGGCGCAGTAGGTTAAAGCCCCGGTCTGAAGTGCTGGCATCCCATATGGACGTCGGTTCTAGTCCTGGCTGCTCCACTTCCAATCCAGCTCTCTGCCGTGGTCTGGGAAAGCAGTAGGAGATGGCCCAAGGCCTTGGACCCCTGCGCTTATGTGGGAAACCCAGAAGCAGCTCTTGGCTCCTGGGACTTCAGATTGGCTCAGCTCTGGCCATTGTAGCCATTTAGGGAGTGAACCAGCGGATGGAAGACCTGTGTCTTCCTCTCTCTGTAACTCTTTCAAATAAATTAAAAAAAAAAAAAAAAAAAAAAAAAAAAAGGAACCTAACAATGAGTAACTAATTAAAATTGATTAAATTGAGAGAGAGCCCAAGCCCTTATGTCTGCTGGTTCACTTCCCAAATGCTGGCTATGGCCAGGGCTATACCAATGTGGAAAGACAGGAATCAGTATCACAATCTAGATCTTCCACGCGGGTAGCAGAACCCAGTTACAGGACACTATCTGCTGCCTGCTGAGGTCTGCATTAGGAGGAAGCTGGAATCCGAAGTTGGAGCAGGAATCAGACACAGGCCTTCTGCTGTGGGATGCAGGTGTCTTTTTTTTTTTTTTTTGTCTTGACAGATAGAGATATAGACAGTGAGAGAGAGAGAGAGACAGAGAGAAAGGTCTTCCTTCCGTTGGTTCATTCCCCAAATGGCCGCAACAGCCGGCGCTATGCTGATCCGAAGCCAGGAGCCAGGTGCTTCCTCCTGGTATTCCATGCGGGTGCAGGGCCCAAGCACCTGGGCCATCCTCCACTGCCCTCCCGGGCCATAGCAGAGAGCTGGCCTAGAAGAGGAGCAACCAGAACTAGAACCTGGTGCCCATATGGGATGCTGACGCCGCAGGCAGAGGATTAACCAAGTGAGCCACAGCGCCAGCCCTGCAGATGTCTTAATCACTAGGCTAAATGCATTTAAGATTGGAAAAATTTAATTGATAGTAGGAACAATTTCCATTATCTCCTTAGTAGCCTGAAATAGGCCTTTAAGTTCTTGGATAATTAAATATTTTATAGCATTTTTTATATTCTCAAAAGATTTTGAATAACATCTACATGGAGTGACATTTGGAGCCATGGAAGCAGCATTTAATTTTTAGTTTCATTTATTGTACAGTTTTGAAAAGGTCTTTGACAACTTGTATTTCACTTCAACACTGGATATTTTGTAAACATTGTCCAGAGACAGTTTTGAGCCAATACAAAAGGAAAAGGAGTGAGGTTAGGTTTATGTCATAGGACAGATTGTCTTCTCAGAGTGTCAGAAGCAAAGCCTTTCTTTCTTAGCCTTTTCTCCTGCTGTAGCGCTAGCCTGGCAGAAGTTTCCATGAGTTAACTTGGGGTAAACGTGGCCTGGGAGAGTGAGCTCCTGCTGCTCCCAGTGTCCTGCTTCTGGTCTTTCCAGCAGTGAGTTCATGAGGCAGTGCTCCGAGCAGATTGTATGTTGTCGTGGGACACAGGAGGCTGCTTCGTAAAGGAGGAATGCAGCGAAAGGCTTGACTTCCCAGGGCCCAGGAAAGTAAACGCAGCACCAGGCCATGAAAACGAAAGCGTGTGCTTTTAGTGAGGCCGAATCACATGTGATCAGATGCTGTTTTGGGATTGAGAAAAAATATCATCAGCTAGTATTAGTTTTCTTGGGAGATGAATAAAGTATCATTAGAAAGCTACCGCGGCGGCCATTGGAGGGTGAACCAACGGCAAAAGGAAGACCTTTCTCTCTGTCTCTCTCTCTCACTGTCCACTCTGTCTGTCAAAAAAAAAAAAAAAAAAAAAAAAAGAAAGCTACCTATTTTGTGTGATTTGGTACTGGATAGTTACTGTGCATGATTGAAAAATGCCTCTCAGTGGTGAGCAGGGGGGTAGAATTTAAGGGTAAGGCTAAAGGACGACTGGCACTGATTTAGAATCTCTCTTACTGACATAATTGGATTATTTGCCAGTAGATTAGGATTTACAAACTGCCGCAAATCATATAAACTGGCTTTGCCATGATTTATTTTTGGAGTATGTGGGCACTTCAATGTCAGTACAGATGATTGAAATTTTATTTCATTCCTTCTGTCACCCTAGAGAGCAGAATTCGTGGCATTCTGTAAAAGTTTTTAAAGATCAGGTAGTTGTTTGGACTCTTAAATATCTACATTTGCTTACATGTTAACATTATACAGCTATTTCTTAGGCTGACTAAGTGCCCAGGCTGATTTAGTCTTCTCTGTTCAAGAGTGTTTAAGAATGAGGGAAGCAGCTACATCGTGAGAGACAGCAAGTTGATAGTTCTCTGTGTGTAACCTGTTGAGATTTTAGTTTGGTATCATAAGGCCTGTAAACAACTTGCCAAGTAATTTGGCTTTTGGATTTTGCCTACCCCATTCTGTTAAGTTCTTAATAGACCTGTGTTACTTGAGTGTTTTCATTTTATGATGTCCATGTCTGTTTAGAAGTCTCTTTTGGTATAGATAGCACATTTCTTATAAATGAGCTTTCCATGGGTGCACACTTCAGAAGCCTTTTTCCTCATCTGTAAAGTGGGATTAATATTGTTACTACTGAAATTGTTATTGGGGGTGGTAAGGAAAATAAACTGCAATTAGCTTCTGACCTTTTTAGGACAGAAGTGAAAGAGAATATTTAAAAAAAATTTTTCCATGCAATTTTTTTGTGTGCTCATATTTGAAAATCACCAAAAAAAATGATACAGGTATGTGTAGGAACTATTTTATTTACAAAAGATCTGTACATGTGGTTTATTAATGTTTTGTTTTGTTTTTAAAGGTTACGGGAAGTTTCAGAGAAACTGAATAAATATAATTTAAACAGGTAAGAGCTTTAAGATAACTTAATTTCTTTCAAAGACTGAATTTTGCCTTATTAGGAAAAAGAACTGACAGTGACCCAATATGATTAATATGAACATGATTATGATCAGGTTAAGAATCATTTAATCTGTCAACCTTTTATGAATTGAGTTCATGTGGATATGGTTTCATCATAATGAATTAAAAATCTGACATAACAGGGAGCCCAGGGATTTAGGGGGATATTGTAATTGTTATTCAATTGTTGCTTTAAAAATACATAAACACTAGTTTTATAAAAATAGATTTTACCAGCTGTTTTTTTTTAATTGGATTTTTAAACAAGTAATGACATATCTCTCATTTAAAAATAATTTTACTTCTTCTTACTCCTCAGCCACCCCCCTTTGAATGTATTGGAACAGGCTACTATTAAACAGTGTGTGGTGGGACCAAATCATGCTGCCTTTCTTCTTGAGGTAAGTTATCTGCTCTAAGGTAGAGAAATGGGGGCTGGGTTGGGGGGGGGGGGGGAGAACAGTTACAGTACAACTGTGCCATACTTCTTTTGTAACCAAGGAAAACAGCAGCTACTGCTAAGAGTTCTTTTCATTATCTCCCAGTTCTCTTTTCTTGTGTGTATTCCCTGGCTCAGAGGAAGCTAAGTGATTTCCTAGTACTTGAAACTAGGCAGTAACAGAAGGAAGAGGCACCTGTTACTTTCTTTGTGAGTCCTGTCAGGTTGAGATGTTACAAATTATTATCTGGTGGTTTCTTGCTAATGTGTGTCCTGTTTCCCCAGCTGAGGTGTGAGTACCTTCTAGAAGGGACCTTATTTGTTGTTTTCTGAATTGACAGTGATATGCTCAGAATCTGATTGTTTGAATAAAGTCACATTTTAATACACACGTTTACTTTGAGAATTTCTTTTATGTCCCTTGCTTTTAGGATGGTAGAGTTTGCAGGATCGGTTTTTCAGTACAGCCAGACAGATTGGAATTGGGTAAACCTGATAATACTGATGGGTAAGACATTGACCTTTTCTATTTAATGCAGCATGCACCCAGCTCTCAGAATGTATTATATTTAAGTTTTGCTTTGGTAGCCCTCAAATAAAAATCATGGCAGGAAATGAAATGATTAAAATAGAGTGAAATGGCTAGTTTGTAGTTCGAATTTAAACTTTTTTCTTTAAAAAAAAAAAAGATTTATTTATATATTTGAGAGACAGAGTTAAACAGTGAGAGGAGGTAAGATAGAAAGAGAGAGATCTTTCCATTTGCTAGTTCGCTTGCCAAATGGACAAGGCCAAAGCCAGGAACTTCATCCTTGTCTCCATGCAGGTGCAAAGGCCCAAGTACTTAGGCCATCTTCCACTGCTTTCCCAAGAGCATTAGAGGGGAACTGGATCAGAAGTGGAGTGCCTGGGAATCAAACGAGTGTTGTAGGCAAGGACTGAACCCGGTACACAGTAATGCTGGTCCCATGATACTAATTTTTAAACAGTCAATGCTTTGCAGCCAAAACATTAACGTTAACATTAAAAGTAGCAGAGGAATGAATTATCACGTAACAGAAACAGGTTCCTAGAAGAATAATAATATGTATTTCATAGGTCCTGAGTTAGATATGCTGCTGGACTGAAATGATTTTATAGATCATGTTTTCTTCCCTTTAATGTTTCCAAGTCATTAACTCAATTTGAAAGCAACAGAGATCTTTTAAGAATTTTGGTCATAAGGAGCCAGCCCTGTGTTGCTGGCATCCTGTGTTGGAGTACCAGCCACGTGGTTTCCTGTCAGGCTCTCTGCTAATGTCCCAGGGAAGGTAGTGGATGATGGTCTCAGTGCTTTGGGCCCCTGCCATCCATGTGGGAGACCCAGCCTGGCCCAGCCTCTGATGTGGCCATTTCAGGGGAGTGAACCAGTGAATGGAAAATCTCTATCTCTCAACATTCTGGCTTCAAAAATTGAAAAATAAAAATCAAACATACAATTTGTGTGTGACTAAATGGACCAAGATTAAATACAAATGTAATTGCTACTTTAATAAGTGCATTTAAAATGTTTTTGATCCTTAAAAATTATAATATGTGAAAAAGGATGCTTAATATTGTTTGATATGTCTTAGTTGGCTGTTTTTTTTTTTTTAAAGGAAAATATGATAAATTTTAAAACTCTATTAGAAAAATGTTACGCTTTAACATTTATTTGCATTTGAAATGTGAAAGTCCAGGTTTGTTTCTATGCAGTTTGATGCTGTTTGTGATTACTCCACCTCTTTTTTTTTTCCTTAGGTCAAAGTTGAACAGCAACTCGGGGGCTGGGAGGACTTCGAGGCCTGGTAGGACAAGCGACTCCCCGTGGTTTCTCTCAGGTTCTGAGACTCTGGGCAGGTTGGCAGGCAACACCCTGGGGTAAGTCTTGGCCACTGTTCAGTCTGTGCTGTTGTTCTGTGAGAGTGCTTTCTTCTGATTGATTAGGCTTAGCAAGGGCTAGGGTGAGGCAACTCCGCTGAACTCTGGGCAGGGAGCACTTGGTGCTCACAGTGAGCTGCCATGATAAAGAACCCACAGGGGCTGTGCTATTGCAGAGGGTTAAAGCCCCGGCCTGCTGCGCTGGCATCCCAAATGGGCACCAGTTCAAGTCCTGGCTGCCCCGCTTCCAGTCCAGCTCCCTGCTAAGGTGCCTGAGAAAGCAGCAGACGAAGGCCAAAGTGCTTGGGCCCTTATGCCCAGGTGGGAGACCTACGTGAAGCTTTTGGCTCCTGGCCCAGCCCTGGTCATTGCAGACATTTAGAGAGTGAACCAGTGGCTGGATGACCTTTCTCTCTCTGTATCTCTACCTCTCTCTCTAACCGCCTTTCAGATAAATATAATATATATTTTATTTATTTATTTTTAAAAGATTTATTTGTTTGAAAAGCAGAGTTACAGAGAGGCAGAGGCAGAGAGAAAGAGAGAGAGAGAGAGAGGTCTTCCATCTGCTGGTTCTCTCCCTAAATGGTCACAGTGGCCAGAGTTGAGCCAATCCAAAGCCAGGAACCAGGAGCTTCTTCTGGCTCTCCCACATGGTTGTAGGGGCCCAAGAACTTGGGCCATCTTTTACTGCTTTCCCAGGCCGTAGCAGAGCGCTGGATCAGAAGAGGAGCAGCCAGGACTAGAATCGATGCCCATATGGGATGACGGCACTGCAGGTGGTGGCTTTACCTGCTGTGCCACAGTGCTGGCCGCAATAAAAATAAATCTTAAAAAAAACTAAAGATCACAAGGTCTTACAAAAATTAATGCATATAGAGTAATTATGACTAATCGAGGTGCTTGAACTTTAAAAAAATGTATAGAGGTAGATATTTGACCTAGCATTGAGCTGGATGCCCTAGTCCTGCCTGTACTCCTGGTCGCAGCTTCCTGATTGTGCAGACCCTCAAGGAAGTAGTTCATAGTCACCGCCACTCATGTGGAAGACCCGGGTTGAATTCCTGGTTATTAGGTGGTGGGCATCTGGGCAGTGAACCAGCAGATAGAAGCTCTGTTTGTCTCTGCCTCTTTAAATGAATGAATGTCATGGGGCCAAGGTTGGGTCATCTCATCTGGGTACTGGTTTTAGTTTCGGCTGCTCCCTGCTAGTGCACCTGGGAGAGCAGCAGAAGATGGCCCAAGTGCTTGGGCCTCTGCCACTCATGTGGCGTCTTAGATGAAGTTCCAGGCTCATGGCTTTGGCTGCCCCAGCCCCGGCTCTTGTGGCCATTTGGGGAATGGAAGATCTCTATCACTCCTCCCCCCGTAACTACCTTTCAAGTACATAAATTGATGAAAAATAGGTTTACCATGTCCCTTGTCATGCTATGCATCTCATTTAAAATTTTAAATAATCCCATCTTTGATCACCTTTCAAAACTTAGATGAAAAAACTTAGCTAAAGGTTATAAACTGGCAAACTAAAGAAACCATACACAACGTTCAAGCCAGATGTTTTTATTCCTTGTATACTGTGATCCTCGAATGGCCATATTTTCTGAAAATACCTTGTTAATGAATGATTATAACTAATGCTAATCCAGTCAAAGTATGTGTTTAAAGGATGATTAGGAAGATAACTAGAAGCAGTTGAAATGATTTCAAAATATAACGAAGGAAGTTTTTTTGTGGAGATTATGAATTGATCTATGAAAGTTGGATTAAAAGATTGGTATCCCAGAGTACTTTCTTTGTTTGCTTTTGTGTTCTTATGCTGAAATTAATTTGGGTTGTGAGGAAGGTCACTAGGGTGACTGTATCCTGTAGCTCATTAAATATAGCTCTGGCCTTCATGAAAATGTCATGTCTACTTTAAATGGCCTCATGAAAATGTGGTAGCAAATGAAGATTTGTATTTGATGAACCTGGGAAAATCTGATTATACTTAAGAGAGAATAACTGTTACCTATCATGCTGTGTAAAATAATACTTGAAGGCAACTTTCTCAGTTTTTGTTTGGTTCACGAGTCAGCAGAGTATAAGCTTTGGGCCGAGTCCAGCCCCTCGTGTTTGCTCTGAAATGCAGCCACGCTCCGTCTGTGGCTGCTTCTCTGCTCCCGAGGCAGAGATAAGTAGTGGCCCCACACTGCTTAGCTTCCAAATCCCAGTGTATGATCTGTTTGGCCTTTTATAGTAAAAGTTGTCTGATCCCTGGTTCTGTTTTATCAGTTTCAGTAGTGGCATTTTTTACTATCTTTATACTCTTTTTTTTTTTTTTTTTTTTTTAAATCTAGCTTCTCATTTTGAAATAATGGTCCAAAACATTAGCACTCCTGTCTTCTTTTCGGCCAGCGTCCTCAGATGGCAACATCTTATGTAACTGTATTGTTAAAACCAGGACATTCACGCTGCTCAGTGCTTAGTCTACAGAGGTGGTTGCAGTTTTGCCATTTGCGCCCCTGGTCCACTTCCTCTGGTCCAGAACTCAGTCCAGGGTCCCTGCTGCATTTAGTTGTCATGTTTCTTTAGTTGCCTCCAATTTGGGACCGTTTTTCAGTCCTTTTTTGTCTTTCCAGACCCTTAGGAGTTTGAAAAATTGATTATTATTTTGTAGAATGTTTGGATATATCTGTCGATTCCTCCTGATTAAGCTTAGTTGATGTGTTTTTGACAGGAATATCATTGAAGTAGGACTGGCATTGTGTAATGTCCTGTTTCTCATCGTACTTTTACTCATTGGCTTTAGATTTTTTTTTTTTTGTCTGAATCATTTACTGTTGTGTTGGCCAAATGATAATTTAAAAGAAAATTTCCTTTCTACCCATTAATTGGCATTTGACTGTAAGAAACAACTTTGTTTTCTGATTCTTATTCCATTTTTTTAAAAAAAAGATTTATTTATTTTATTTGAAATGAGTTACAGAGAGAAGAGGAAACACACACCCACACACACACACACACGGCGGGGGGGGAGAGAGGGAGGGAAGGAGGGAGAGAGGGAGAGGGAGAGGGACAGAGAAAGAGAGAGGGAGGGCGAGAGGGAGTGAGGGAGGTCTTTCATCCTTTGATTTGCCCCCAAATGGTCGCAGTGACCAGGGATGGGCCAAGCTGATACCAAGAGCCAGGAGCTTCTTCTGGGTCTTCTATGTGGGTACCCCAAGTGCCTGGGCCATCTTCTACTGCTTTCCCAGGCTCATTAGCAGGGACCTGGATCTGAAGTGGAGCAGCTGGGACTTGAATTGGTTCCCTTATGGGATGCGAGTGCTCCAGGTAGTGGCCTAACTCGCTATGCCACAGCGTCAGACCTATTTCATAGTTTGTGTCATTAGTCTCAATGCATATTTGTTTTATTCTGTGGTTTATGACCCATTACTGTTAATACCTAGATTTATTTTGGCTATATTTAAAAGTTATTTATTTGCGGCTCACTAGGCTAATCTTCTGCCCGTGGCGCTGGCACCCCAGGTTCTAGTCCCAGTTGGGGCATCGATTCTGTCCCAGGTGCTCCTCTTCCAGTCCAGCTCCCTGGGAAGGCAGTGGAGGATGGGAAGGCAGTGGAGGATGGCCCAAGTGCTTGGGCCCCTGCACCTGCATGGGAAACCAGGAGGAAGCTCCTGGCTCCTGGCTTCGGATTGGCCATCTGGGGAGTGAACCAACAGAAGGAAGCCCTTTCTCTCTGTCTGTCTCTCTCTCACTGTCTAACTCTGCCTGGCAAAAAAAAAAAAAAAAAAAAAAAGAGTTACTTATTTGAATGGCAGAGAGACAGGCACATCGAGATCTTCTGTCTGCTGGTTCACTCCCCACATGATCTGATCACGGGATGCACAGTGTTCACAATAGCCAGAGCTCAGACTGGGTCTTCTATGTGGATGGCTGAGATCCAGTACCAGAGTCATCAGCTGCTTCATCGCAGGGTGTGCCCCAGCAGGAAGCTGGATTGGAAACAGAGTGGAAACTCCACCCCAGGCACTCTGATATGGGATGCAGGAATCTATGTTGCTACACCAAATGTCTGCCCGTGACCCCTAGATTTAAATTTTTTTATCTTATCAAACCTGAATATAACCTTTTATAGTAGAATGTGAAACTGTCTTAAATGCAGCAATGGAAACTTTGAAATAAATGAATAATCTTCAAAAAACTAAAATACAGAGGGACTCATCGTGTTATGAATCTCCCATACTCACACTTTGTCACACTCCCCTTGTTCTTTCTGTCTTTTCCTGCTCCCCCTCTCATCCATACATCAGAACAGATCTTTAATGCTGTGTTTATGAATTGTAATATTGAGAAACGTCAGAGTGCTTTGTAAGGCAGGATGTCATTTCTTAGCTATTAGCTTGATTTGCAGAAATTAAATAGTGTGAGCACTTATAGCTTGATTGATTGGGTTCCATGAAAATTCTATTTGTTGATGGTGAAATTGTTACCAAGTGAATCAAGAAATTTTAGAGTCAAATGTTTGCCTTCATGACAAATTTTCTTTTTTCTTATTTATACAGTGGTCCGTACCCCAATTATTCTGCATCGATTATATTAAACTTGAAGAAATTTGTATTAGAAAATCTAGGATAGGTATATCTTGAATCCCAAAAGTGGACTCTTTAAACACAAATGTACCAGATACAGTCGTATATGAAAGAGACTTTTCCCACAGACTTTATTTTTTAAGATTCGTTCATTTATTTGTTTGAAAGGCAGAGAGAGAGAGATCTTCCATCCACTGGTTCCCTCCCCCAGATGGCCATAACAGTGGGAGCCGGGCCAATCCGAAGCCAGGAGCTGGATCAGAAGAGGAGCAGCCGGGACTCAAACCAGTGGGCTATATTGGATGCCAGCATTGGAGGCAGTGGCTTTACCTGCTACATCACAGCGCTGGTCCTCCCACAGACTTTTATCCCCACCCATTGCTTACTTTGAAAGAGTTATTCTGAATTGGGGCGACTAGTCTGTATTTAAAGGTTTTGGAATAATTGGTAGGATTTCTGTCCTCTGTCACCATGGGTAATTGAGAGCTGAGCATGTAGTTTGACTCCAGCATTCTTCGGAATATTTGGCAGTCTTAGTGTTTTCCCTTTGGGGATTTTGCTAACTGCAGGGTTGTGTGCTAAAGATTTCTAGCCACTGCTGTTTTCTTCTTTAATAATGTAATAATTATCAAATTCATCCTGGGAGATATTTCAAAAATCTCATAAGCATGTTTTTGCAAACCACGTGAAGGATAAGAGTACCACATTTATTTGAAGAGCAGGAGTTATTAATAATTAGGTTAAAATGGAGCTGTTAATATCTAAAGTCGCCTTTGTAATTTCTCATCACTCGAAGTAATAGGTGATGTATATAAATTACTTTTCTTTGATTTGATTTTCTTTTCTTTGATTTGAGCTCATGCCTTTAATTAGTACAGGAGCTAATTAATCACAGGACCTAGTAATTAGTACAGGATTTGCACTGCGAAGGCCAAGCAGGTACTTGGAAATTACAGATAGTTGAGGTTGGTTATGGGGTGATATGGTAAGCAGGAGGATGCCCCAAGGAGACAGCTGATAGACTGATTGTTGCCACACTGGGCAGTTGTTGACAAATCCACATCAAACCTGTATACCTCTGTACCTTTTAAGAAAATATGCTAGAAATTAAAAAAGGAAAAAAACCAAACAAGCAAAGCTGCAAATAGGCAATTTTTTGTGTAATCTCTTGCTTAAATGTTGGTTGTAATTAATGTTTTCATGGAAATAAATATGCATATTTATATAGTCACACTTGTTAGTCATACATGTAATGTGTGTGTGTATACATGCATGCTTTGTGTATGTCTGTTTCTAAAATAAACTTCTATTTTAGGATAGTTGCAGATTTACTGAAACATTACCGAGTACTGAAAATCTCCCATGTACCCTGTATCTAGTTTTTGCTAGTATCAACATTTTATATTAGTATGGTACTTTTATTTCAATGAATGGAATATCTATACATTACTCTACAGTATTATTGTTTTAAAGATTTGTTTTATATAGTTGAAAGGCATAGAGAGGGAGAAAGAATCTTTTCATCTGCTGATTCATTACCCAAATGGCTGCACTGGCCCTGGGCTTGGCCAGGCTGAAGCCAAGAGCCTGGAACTCCATCCTGGTCTCCCAAGTAGGTGGCAAGGGCCCACATACTCAGTCCATTCTGCTGTTTGCCCATGTGCGTTATCAGGGAGCTGGATTGGAAGCAGGGCAGCCAGGAATTGACCAGTGCTCTGACACGGGATGCCGGTGGCACAGACGGTGGCCTAACACAGTGCCCCACAACACTAGCCCCATTTACACATGCACGTTACCTGAAGTCACCGGGCACTTATATTTCTTTATTTTATTTTTTTTAAACCTGGTTTCCATTTTTTCCTTCCCAGGATGCCATCTAGGATCCCATTACACTTACTCATCATTTCTCTTTAGGTTCCTCTTGACTGTGTCAGTTTCTCAGCTTTTTCTTTGTTTTGATGACATGTACTTCGCAGACCAACCAGGTATACAGGCAGGACTTGACCCATTGGGTTTATGTTTGTAAGCTGTGGACTAATTCCGTGCTAGGTGTGATTTGCTCAGTTGATTGTGAGTCACTCTGTACCTTGAGTGTTATGTAATAAGCTCAGAATTGTAGCATTAATCTGATAAGCAAAACAAAGTAGTATTTGGTTTTCCCTGTGTTTTTAGTTCAGCATTAAAAGATATTTATCTCAGGGTATGCAGTGGCCACATGGTTAAGAAGCCTGGTGTCCCCCATCTGAATGCTTAGCTTCAACTCTTGACTCTGGCCCCTGATTCCAGCTTCCTGCCAGTGCAGCCCCTGGGAAGCAGGTGATGGATGGCTTAAGTAATTGAGTCCCTGTCCCTAACCTGAATTGAGTTCCCAGCTACCAGCTTCCACCTTATCCTAGCATGGACTGTTGTGGATATTTGGAGAGCGAACTTGCAAATAGGAGCTCTCTGTCTGCCTGTCCTTGTGTGTGTGTGTGTGTTTGTCTCTGCCTGTGAAATAAAGAAAAACCATTATATATCCCATTAGAATTATAAAGGGAAGCACTGATTGCAGTAGTTGTCTTCAGTGGCCACCAAGAGCCTCTGTTAATACTATCTGTTTAACACAGGAGTCTTCAGATAGTGAGCTGTAGAGGAATGTTTAGGAACACAGTGTTCAGGTATGTGGCTTTGTAGGTCGTTTGGCTTCCGATAGCAGAAACACTGCATAGAAGGTGAGTGGAAAAAAACGTTTTACAATAACAATCAAATGGGCAAAGCCAGAGATATTTTGACAATTTTCTTTCAACTAAATTCATTTTGAGATTTGTGTAGCAAAGATTGCAAACTGACGATGGTGGTCTTGTAATGGATTAAAACAAGCAGAGCTTAAAGAGAAGAATTTGAGTGTTTTTGATGGGCAGACATTCTCCCCTCTACCCTGTTGTTGTGGCTGCCTTTGTTTGTGCTTCTGTCTCTCATGGAGATTTGAGTTTGTGATGCCTGTACTCTCTGGCCAGGAATAGATATGTTACTTGGGTAGCATTTAAATCTGATCAGGCTTTCTAGTATTTCTTTTCTTGGAGCAAAAATGACACATATTCCTTGGTGGAAATGTCAAGTCTTCACTTTTATCTATGTTGACCATGTATTTATTGTTCAAACTTGGGGGCATTTTTGAGTGAAATTAAGTTCAGGAAATAGACTTAAACTGGCTATCTGTCCCAGGCATACTGTGATATATGGTCACCCCAGTTGTATCTTTTCAGAACTCTTTAGTGTGGCGTTTCCTGTTTTCAAGTTGAAGTAGTATATTTAGCTTTTGGATGTTGAAGCATTCCAAAGAGTAGTTCCACCTGCAAGAACTAGGTTGTACAACTTACAGGCGACTATCATGAGAAGTGCCAAAGCCGATTTGAATTCCTGTTTGTTTCTTTCATCCTATGTTGTTTTCTGTTGCATAATTGTCTTAATACGTATAACTTGAAAATTTCTAGAATAGTGTTTTATTAGGTACCATAATTTTTACTGCATATTTAAAATTTTTATTTAATTGTGGTAAAAGTACAGTTCACTATTTTAACCATTTATATAGTCGCATATTTGTTGAACTTTTGCTTCTTGCAAATATGAATCTATACCCACTGAAAAACAGTTCGCCTTTCCTCCTCCCGCTTTAGGCCCTGGAGCCACCATCCTATTTTGTGATTGCTATGAATCTGACTTTTTTAGATGCCTCATGTAAGGGGAATCCTTTAGTATTTGTCTTTGTGACAGAAGGCCTTCACAAAGGATTACATACTTTTTCTTTTCTCCTTTTACTAAGAAAGGTGTTTTAGAAAATTTTAGATTATTTAGGTAGCCATTGAACCAGTAAAGTAAGAAGATAAACCAGAAGGTTTGTTGTATACTGGTTGGAGAATTGTTATTGGTTGTTATTTTCAAGACTCTATAAAGAAAACATATTTAGATAATCAAATTAAAAGTAACTGCAATCACATGTGGAAGGTTTCAGCCTTAGGTACATGCTGTGGAAGCTGGGAGTAAAGTGTCTCTCTCTAGGTTGAATAATCTGTTAAGTAATGGATTTACTTGGAAGATAAGTGGCACTGTCCCAATTTAAAGGCTGAAGTGATTTGTGTGATCATTTTCTCTAAGATGTGATTTAATGCGGAAAAGCAGTTTGATTTGAAACTTGTCAGTTGCCATCTTTGGGACAATAAGTTAAGATGCAGATGGCATTCCCTTTGCATATTTGTTCATATTTAAGAAAAAAATGTAGTGAACCTGTTTTAAATGGTAGTTTCCCTTTGATTAAAGTAGTTAATACTGGTAAATATTAATGAAATACCATCTTTGTAAATGAGCATTTTATTCTGTGCAAAGCAGTTTGAATTGTGAGCTCTGAGTTTGAATTTTGCGTAGCAGCAGAATGTTGGTAGTTAAGTCGGATGAGTGCTTCATGCAGAGGTGAGATGTGTTCATTTTAAAGCTGTGGCTGTGGAGCTTTTAAGATAATGTAAAAGCATTGTATTTATCTTTCTAAAAGTGAAAAAATTGAGACAGTGTTATTTTAAAGCTTGATTCTATTTTTGCTTTTGTCAAAGCCCTATTGTAAAATAGTATGTCAGCTTTATCTTAGCTTAAAAGAATGAAAATGAGGCCCAAAGTGGTGTTTTGCAGAGTGATTGTTTAAAATACTGACTATTATAACTTCTTTGCTATCTAGAAGCCGCTGGAGTTCTGGAGTGGGTGGCAGTGGAGGAGGATCCTCTGGCAGGTCTTCAGCTGGAGCTCGGGACTCCCGCCGACAGACTCGAGTCATCCGGACGGGTCGGGACCGAGGCTCTGGGCTCTTGGGCAGCCAGCCTCAGCCGGTTATCCCAGCGTCTGTCATTCCCGAGGAGCTGATCTCACAGGTACGGGTTTGCAGAACGCGTGGCCTGAGCCTTAGGTGAACGTGGTGGGTGGCAGGCATGACTCACCATGAATTGAGAGATACTGATTTTCTGTATTGATCCCGGAAAGCTGGTTTTGAATTTACTCAATAGAAAATTAGCATAGTGCTCCCCCCCCCCTTTTTTTTTTTTAAGATTTATTTATTTATTTGGAAGGCAGAGTTACAGGGAGGCAACGGGTAGACAGAGTTGTTTTCCATCCGCGGGTTCACTCCCCAAATGGCCACAATGGCTTTAGTTGGGCTGATCTGAAGCCAGGAGCCAAGAGCTTCTTCCAGGTCTCCCATGTGGATGCAGAGGCGCAAGGATTTGGACCATCTTCTGCTTTCCCAGGCCGTAGCAGAGAGTGGACTTGGAAGTGGTGCAGCCTGAACCATGCCCAAATGAGATGTGAGCACTAGCAGGCAGTGGCTTTACCCACTATGCCACAGTGCCGGCTCTCTCCTTTGTTTTTTATTTCAGGCCCAAGTTGTTTTACAAGGCAAATCCAGAAGTGTCATCATTCGGGAACTTCAGCGAACAAATCTTGATGTAAACCTTGCTGTAAATAATTTACTTAGCCGGGACGATGAGGATGGAGACGATGGTGATGATACAGCCAGTGAATCTTACTTGCCTGGAGGTTGGTGCTCCCCCCGCCCCCCAACACACACACACACACACACACTGTGATTCTCATATAGACTTCTGACTGCAGATGAAATTGTAATTTGCAGTTTAGTTTCTGACCACAGTTAAGTTTCTGACCACTATTTCTAAGGTGGTAGATATTTCTCATTATAGAATTGCTTGGTTTAATTGTAAAGCTTCATTTAAGAGAAAACGAAGACACTTTTTTTCTCACTGGACTTGTGCTTGGTCCCAATAAATCCATGATTGTGTAATGGAGTTTCAGGTAACTTTAGACTGTTGTTCTTTGATGCCCTTATTTCTGAAAATATGTAATTGCTTTACTGTTTTAAGGGTTTTGACTCTTATCATCTCTATGATGTAATAGATAAGGTAATCTTTTTTTTTTTTTTTAATTAATAAGTAGCCCTGACACTGGTAGTAAATTGAAGTTCCTTACAATTTATGTTAATTTTATTTCTGAAGTAGTTGTTTCTTTTTGTGTGTGTACTGTCAGCCCCTGACGTGATTGTGTTCTAATGTTTTGAGCTCTTTGATGGACTCTTGGAGCTGCCGTGTTTACCTGTGTGTGTTTGTTTGTAGAGGATCTGATGTCTCTGCTTGATGCTGACATTCACTCTGCCCACCCAAGTGTCATTATTGATGCGGATGCCATGTTTTCTGAAGACATCAGCTATTTTGGTTACCCATCTTTTCGTCGTTCGTCACTGTCCAGGCTGGGATCATCTCGAGGTAATTTTGTATTTATTTCTTTGACCACTGACTGGCTGTATGAAAGATAGTGGTAGATTGACTGTATTTGAGCTTCTAATAAAATAGTAGATTAAATGATCACTTATTAGTGTTTTGGGGTGCTTTGGCATTAACACTTGTTCTAATTTTGAAGAGCCACAGTAGTACTGTATAGATGATCTTATTTA
The DNA here is from genome assembly GCF_033115175.1 of Lepus europaeus. NCBI lineage: Eukaryota > Metazoa > Chordata > Mammalia > Lagomorpha > Leporidae > Lepus > Lepus europaeus. The sequence continues at coordinate 40,768,954 of NC_084830.1, forward strand.
TTCACATTGTGAAATAGATACATAATCAAGGCTTGTGACTTACTGAACTGTATTTTTAATTAGGAATATGGATTCTGAACTAAAAGCAGAATTCTACTTTATAGTGACATGCAGCATTCAGAAAACAAGTCTCCTTAGTTTGAGCAAAACAGTTCTGTTCATTTTCAATCACGGTTAGAATCAAATCTGAAGAACTTACTAGAATGAGTGACCAATTTTAAATGTATAGAGTGGTTAGTTTATTAAAATGCTATTTTCAAAAGTTTAAACTCCTCAACAAAGTGAACATTGTAGGAGGTGGTAGAAATCATTGAAACCAACCTTGCTGTGTTGGTATAGCTTTAGTTTGCATTCGAACTTTAAGCCAGTATTTTCACTTTCCAGAATATAAAATTGCTTGATTCAAATAACAAAAGCCAACTACTTAGGGATCACTAATAAACTAGAAGACATTCTATATTCAATTAAAACCTCATTGCAAGTACATAAGTACTTAAAATCAGAATTTAAAAACCAGTTTTAAAATAACAGTTTGATGGCGATCTTTAAATGTTTTGAACACAGTTGAGTTATAAAGATTGTAAAATAAAGGCATACTTAATTGCCTAAAATTTATCTAGTATTGCTTTTTCAAATTTTCAGTATTTAATAAAAGTAACTCCTTAATTTTCTCCCTTTTTCTTTTCCTAAGTTTGTGTATTATAGGCATTATTTTCAATTTTAATCATTTGAAATAGTTGATACTTGTACTTTTGACCTCCATATGTGGCTGCTTATATGTTTCACCTAAATATTTTCTCTATTCTTTATTGTTTGAGCCATGTAAAATTTATATTAATTTCCTTATCTTGGAAAATTATGTATGAACAAAGTGGGGAAAAAAACGGCTGTAGACAGTTTGTAGGCCAATTGCAGGAAAAGCATTTTTGTAACTAAAACTTTAAAGATTCCTAAGAAAAACAAACAGTATCTTTTTCATTCCTCAAAATATTTTAAATGATTTATATATGAAAATCCTGCATATATAATCACCCTAACCGAGGACTCAGATTGTTGAATATCTTTTTTTTTTTAATTTTATTTTATTTTATTTTTATTTTTTGACAGGCAGAGTGGACAGTGAGAGAGAGAGAGACAGAGAGAAAGGTCTTCCTTTTGCCGTTGGTTCACCCTCCAGTGGCCGCTGCGGCCGGCGCACCGCGCTGATCCGATGGCGGGAGCCAGGTGCCTATCCTGGTCTCCCGTGGGGTGCAGGGCCCAAGCACTTGAGCCATCCTCCACTGCACTCCCTGGCCACAGCAGAGAGCTGGCCTGGAAGAGGGGCAGCCGGGACAGAACCGGCGCCCCGACCGGGACTAGAACCCAGTGTGCCGGCGCCGCAAGGCGGAGGATTAGCCTAGTGAGCCGCGGCGCCGGCCAGATTGTTGAATATCTTATAATTAGTTTATATTACTGGACTTTTGGTTTGATTTTTTTTGTATTTTCTTCTGTGAGTGCATATTTTCCCCCCAAACCCAATACTTTCTAACAGATGCTCTTTTTGGTTTGCTTAAAATAGATTGCTTCCAAAAGTTCATGGAAAAATGCACATTGTTTTTTAATTCTATGTTTCCAGAACCTTCTGAAGTACCCTCCTATGTATTTAATGTGTTAGAATTACAATTTATGCACGTTTTCTAATGTATGAATAAAAATGTTTATAGTAAACATTTTTAGTGAAATCTAAAAATTTTAAATTCCATTTTAAAACCTCCAAATTCAGTTTAAAATAAAGCAATTCTCTAAAAGCAGTTTTCACAGTTTGTTTGAAAGGATTAATATTTTGAATGTTGCATGTCAGCCTTATTAGATACACATTTACATAGAATTTTTGAGTAGATAAACTGCTGTTAGTTGCATCCTGAAGGGTCTTTACTAGAGAGTGGCTTACTTTTATCCCACTGGTGTGACCCAATTGCATACCAGTTCTCCTTCTTCCCTTAGAGAGAGACTCTGAGCTGTTGCGTGAACGTGAATCCGTTTTACGTTTACGTGAACGAAGGTGGCTGGATGGAGCCTCATTTGATAATGAGAGGGGCTCTACCAGCAAGGAAGGAGAGCCAAACTTGGATAAGAAGAACACACCTGTGCAAAGTCCAGTATCTCTAGGAGAAGATTTGCAGTGGTGGCCGGATAAGGTATTTGGAAAACAAGTTACACCCTTTCCATTGAAATGGATTCATGGCAGCTTTCTTCTTTTTCTCTTCTGAAAGGTTTCTGTTGTATTTACTCACTTTTTAATACTACCATTCAGAAAAAGAAAGAGCAAAGACATACAGTAATATTTTTGTTTTCTTATGAAATAGAAGGAGTTCATCTTTATCTTTCGTTTCATGTGTCATCTCAGTGAGATGTGTTCCTTGGTGTTTCTTTTTCTCCTGCTTAATGAAATCAGAAACAGGGATGTTCTTGCTAACACCTCAGCATGTCTTCTAGGACTTGCTTTCTGGTCGTCATGAATTCAGTAACTTGGATTTCTTGGTAGAAGTTCATTTTGTCAAATTTGGAAAGTTAGATGGGCAAGTGTGTGGTCCTTGATGCAGCATAAATGTCAGGGCTGGAGGGAGACTTTGTTCTTTGACTAGTTAGCTGGCCCATGTTATGACAGTTCCGACAGACACTTCTGCTGTGATTGTTAGGAGAGGCAAAGCCAACTGAACAGAGCTGTGCTCTGCTCCTGGGGAATAAAAATTAGTGGATTTTAGGAAGCGTATAGGACTTGTTACGTTGATTCAGATATTTAAATGAGAGTCCATCATCGCCATAAATGAAAGAGCGATGGTATGTATGTTTCATTGTGTTAAGTGATCGGTAGCTCATCTTCAAAGGCTCCTATAAGAAGCTGTGTGGTTTTCATTTTTAATAGTACCTTTATCTTTCCTTATTTTTGGAGCCAGATGGGTAGGAAATTCTTATAAGCAAATATGAGCTAAAAGATTAGAACGTCCAGGTTAATTGTAGCAGATAAAGAGAATCTGATAAGGATTTCTTTCTTGCTTTGAACTTGAACTTGAATTTGGGATAATGAAAGAAGATATTATTTAACTTTCTCAATTTATGTTTCCACGGTTACTGTGAGTCTTGATGCAGCTCCTTTATTTTCCTCTGCATTCAGTTCATGTGGAAAGCTTGAATGCAGGAAGGAACATGAATTTTAATTAGCCTCTTTGGAATCAAAAGATTATTCTGTTTTCTTTGGTAGCTGCCAAACTTCCCCTGGGTTGCATTCTCTTATTTCCATAAAACTTGAAATATCCTGAGTTTACTTTTATTTTTAGTTCATGCTTTGGGAGCGATGTAAACCATTAAGTTTTTAACTTTTGTAGAGAGGGTTGGGGGTGCATTGTTCATTGTTCCCTATTTCCCTGCCTGGATCATGTTAGGGCTGGGTCTGTTTAATATTGGCAGGAAGTAGTCGAGGACTCCTAAATCATGTAGTATGCAATATTTTTTGTCCTTTAAGATTTCTTTTTATTCATTTGAAAGGCACAGTTAGAGAGGGAGAAACAAGAGATTTTTCTATCTTCTGGTTTACTCCCCAAATGGCTGCAACAGCTAGGGCTGGATCAGATTGGAGCCAGGAGTCAGGAACTTCTTTCTGGCCTCCAATGTGGTTACAGGGGCCTAGCACTTGGGCCATCTTCTGCTGCTTTTCCAGACAAATTAGCAGGGAGCTGGATTGGAAGTGGAGCAGCCGAAACTTGAACTGACGCTGTGTGTGATGCTATTGTCTTAGGCAGTGGCATTCCCCAGTACCCCAGGTGATGGCCCCATATTTTTTTTAAAGGTTTATTCATGTATTTATTTGAAAGGTGGATTGATGGAGAGAGAGAGAGAGAGAGAGAGAGAGAGACAGAGATCCTCCAATCACAGATTCACTACCCAAATGGCCCCCACATAGAGCTGGGCCAGGCCAAAGCCAGGAGCCAGGAACTCTATCCTGGTCTCTATATGGGTTGTAGGGGCTCAAGTACTTGAGCTATCTTTGGTTGCCTTCGCAGGAAACTGAATGGCAAGTGGAGCAACTGAGATTGGAATCAGTACTTTGAGATTCCAGCATTACAAGCAGCTTCCTTAGCCACACTGTGCCTCAGTGGCAGCCCCAGTCTGTTTCATTTTGCTTTAAAGATTTATTTATTTTGTAATAGCAAGAGAGACAGGAAGATCTTCCACCCATTGTTTCTCTCCCCAAATGGCCACAAAAACTGAGCTGGGCCAGGCTGAAACCAGGAGACAGCAGCTCCGTCATGGTCTCCCAAGTGGGTAGCAGGGGTCCAAGCACCTGGGCCATCTTGGATGTCTTCTTAGCAGATAACAGGGAGCTGGGTTGGGAGTGGAGCAGCCAAGACATTGGATTCCAGCATCACAGCAAGCAGCCTGCTGCGCCGCAACACTTTTGCTGTTGGCACTGCCCCTGCCCCCCATGGATCATGTTTTAATAGTGCCATCATGGGGCTGGCATAGTGTGTAAAGTTACCACCCGTGACACCGTCAAGTCCTCGGCTGTTCCACTACCCAATCCATCTCTCTGTTAAATGGCCTGTAAAAGGCAGTGGGGCTGGCGCTGTGGCTCACTAGGCTAATCCTCCACCTGAGGCGCCAGCACCCCAGGTTCTAGTCCTGGTTGGGGCACCGAATTCTGTCCCGGTTGCTCCTCTTCCAGTCCAGCTCTCTGCTGTGGCCCGGGAAGGCAGTGGAGGATGGCCCAAGTCCTTGGGCCCTGCACCCGCATGGGAGACCAGGAGGAAGCACCTGGCTCCTGGCTTCGGATCAGCGCGGTGCGCCGGCCGCAGTGCACCAGCCGCGGCAGCCATTGGAGGGTGAACCAACGGTAAAGGAAGACCTTTCTCTCTCTCTCACTGTCCACTCTGCCTGTCAAAAAAAAAAAAAAATTAAAAAAGGCAGTGGACAATGGCCCAAGTCCTTGGGCCCTGCACCCGCATGGGAGACCAGGAGAAGCACCTGGCTCCTGGCTTCGGATCAGCGCGGTGCGCCGGCCGCAGTGCACCAGCCGCGGCAGCCATTGGAGGGTGAACCAACGGTAAAGGAAGACCTTTCTCTCTCTCTCACTGTCCACTCTGCCTGTCAAAAAAAAAAAAAAATTAAAAAAGGCAGTGGACAATGGCCCAAGTCCTTGGGCCTCTGTCACTGATGTAGGAAATGCAGAATAAGCTCCAGGCTTTTGGCCTTGGCCTGGCCCAGCCCAGCCATTGTGGCTATTGTGGCCGCTGGGGAGTGAACTAGCAGATAGAAGATCTCTGTGTGTGTCTCTGTTGGCCTGTCTGTCTGTCTGTCTGTGAATTTGAAATAAATCTTAAAAAACATAAAGTAAAAAGTCCCAGGGCCAGTGTTGTTGGGCCCCTGTACATACATGGGAGACCCAGAAGAAGCTCCAGGCTCCTGGCTTCGGATTGGCTCAGCTCTGACTGTTTTGGCCATTTGGGGAGTGAACCAACAGATGGAAGATCGGTCTCTCTCTCTCTCTCTGTAATACCACCTTTCAAGTAAATAAATCTTTTTTAAAAAAAATGTGTCATCTTATATTAGCTTGGGCTTCTTAATCAGATACTCTTTTTCGATTAGCGAAAGTATGTTTGAACCGTAAAAGGTTAGCAAATGTTGACCCAATCATTGCGTCTGTTAGATTCAGACAGCCTTTGTTGGCCTTTCATGAAGAACGTGTTTTTAGGTGCAGTTTGTTTTCGGACAGATACTCAACATGTTAGCAAATCTTGACACTATGCAGACTTTTGGCAAGTGTCCTCCATATTCCTTTTTTGTACTAAACTAATTTAAGATAGTATCAGTGAAAAACACTTTTTGTTACCTCTTGATCGCAATTTAGACATCAACATTTTCAGTCCCAGGAAATAAAATAGCTTTAGCATAATTAAACTGTTAAACATTATCATGGTCATCAACAAATAGTATTAGGTGCTTGTTTGCAGGATTCAATACACTCAGAGAATGTGAAGAGCTTTAAAGGGAAAAAAGGCCTTGCCTTCAGGTAGCTTTTGGACAACATGAGAACTGTACAGGGGCACAGGGTAAGGAACGTGAAGTAGCAGGCAGTATGGGAACTGTGTTGGTTTCTCAAGGTAAGTTGAAGTAATAAACCCTGACGAGAGGAAGGCTTTACTGAGAGGTAGGTGGACAACGCAGGGAGATAGGATGTCAGGATGCACCTGACAGAGGAACCAGCCCCAGGAGAGTGGAGGGTGTAATGAAGTAGCCACTAGGAACCCTGCTCAGGGCAGTTTGAACATCAAACTTAGACTTACACGTTGGAACCCAGAACAGTTGCCAAGCCTGGGTCCGTCACCATATCTTTTCCAAGTATACATTTTTGATGGCTGCCAAGCTCCTGGCTCTTTGTGGGTCACCAACACCAGGTACTGAGCCTGTCTTCCTGGAACTTAAAGTCTAGGGCAGGAGACAGATGGTAATGTTGTACCTGAGCGAGTGCAAACAAAGGAGCTCCACACATTGATAAAATTTGATGGTCCTTTATTGCCGGCGGTGGAGAGTGGGCGCATGCCCTAAAGAACTCTCGACCCTGAAGCCCAAAGCAACAGGGTTTATAAAGGCAAAAACCGCAAAATCGGGAGGGGAATACATGGTTGCTAGGATCGGGGGGAATACATGGTTACTGGGGTCAAGCTGACCTAAACCTATGCAAAACTAGTATCAATTATAATCTTGACAATACCAGTTACAATCTTAACAATTCCAATTATAATCTTGACATTAATCCAGGTATTGGTTTTAATCATATGTAGGACATAGACAAATTACATTTTTATCATTAACCCAGGTGTAGCCTACTCACTTCCAAGCTTGAGCGATCATGCTGGGGGTTTCTATGCTCTGCCAGGTGTGATGTAGTGGACTGCTATTGTTCTACTGTTTTAGATCATAGTTTCAGACCAGAGTCTCACGGTGTGGGGGGGCGCCTTCCCAGAATGGAGTCTCAGGTTCTCCAAAATGGAGTCCCTACTGTCAAGGTGCTACTTCAGTAATAAGTCATAAATTAATATATTCCTTTAAAATTAAAAAATAATTATTTGAAAGGCAGAGTTACCGAGAGGGAAGAAACAGAGATATCTTCCATTTGCTGGTTCACTCCCCAAATGGCTGTAGCACTTGGAGTTGGGCCATACCAAAACCAGGAGCCTGGAACTTCATCCATATCACACACGTGGGTGGTAGGGACCCATGTCAAGTACTTTAGCAGGGTGATGGATCTGAATTGGAGCAGCCAGAACTCAAACTGGTGCTCATATGGGATGCTGGCATTGCAGGCAGTGGCTTAATCTGCTCTACCACAATGCTGACTCCAGTTTTTTTTCTTTCAAATTAAAGATTTATTTATTTAAGAGGTAGAGTTATAGACAGAGATAGGGAACGACAGAGAGGTCTTCTCTCCACTGGTTCACTGCCCAAATGGCTGTAACTGAGCCCATCCAAAGCCAGGACCCAGGAGCTTCCTTTGGGTGCAGGGACCCAAGCACTTGGGCCAACTTTCTATAGGACTCTCTACTATAGGACTGCTTTCCCAGTCCTATAGTAGAGCCAGGACACGAACCAGCACCCATATTGGATGCTGGTGCTGCAGGCAGAAACATAACCTACTGTAACAAAGCACTAGTGCCCCAATATTTATTTGAAAGGCAGAGTTTCAGAGAGTCATAGGGAAAGAGAGAAAGAGTTCTTCCGTCCGCTGGTTTACTCCCCAGATGGCCACAATGCCTAGAGCTGCACCAATCTGAAGCCAGGAGCCAGGAGCTTCTTCCAGGTCTCTGACATGGGTGCAGGGCCCTTGGGCCATCTTCTGCTTTCCCAGGCCATAGCAGAGAGCGGGATCAGAAATGGAACAGCTGGGACATGAACTGGTGCCCATATGGGATGCCAGCACTGCAGGTGGTGGCTTTACCCACTACACCACAGTGCCGGCCCCTCCAATATTTATTCTTAAAGGTAGATTTATTTATACCCTGGATTGTGATCTGATTTTTTAAAAAAGTTTGGTGGCTGTATAATTATTTTTCCAGAATTGTGTATTTCTGTAATCCTCAGTGTGTCAGATTGCTAGATGATAGTTTACATTTTTTCTCTACTAATTAACTTGGAATTTCATAGCTTCATAAAATCTTATGTGATGGTAAAGAGCAATGATCAGCATAGTCTTGCCCTAGGAAGAGAGAACAGGTGGTACCTGCAGGTCATGGAGGGGTGAAGGGGACCAGTAGATCTGAGTGTTTGGGTGTTCCTAAGTGGGTCTATACAGCAGTTGTATTTTGTGTGTGAAGCTCTCTGTTATTAGTGAATACAGTGCAAACTGAGGAAAAATACAGAGCATGCCACTTTTGTTTAGAGTAGAATACTAATTAGTAAAATGTTTTGTTATAGTAATATTTCAGTGTAATAGGAAATAAACAGGTGTGTCTGTATATACAAAGTGAGAAGTAAGGGGAGTGTCCTAAGTCTGCTCTCTTAACTCCATGTCCAGGAATGTTCATGGTTGAACTAGCCAAGTTTATTCTGGTTTCCAAAGAGTTTTGCCTGAAAACATCAACTTTGATTTTTCTGGCTTGCATGTGACTGTATTATACTTGGTATAACTGATAATACAGCTGCTTTGATAAGAAGAGGTAATCGTTCAGTTAGTTTATCTAACAAAGTTCATTTTCAATTTTCAATATTTTTTTTAAAGATTTTATTTATTTATTTGAGAGGTAGGTAGAGTTACAGACAGTGAGAGGGAGAGACAGAGAGAAAGGTCTTCCTTCTGTTGGTTCACTCCCCAAACGGCCGCAACGGTCAGAGCTGCGCTGATCCGAAGCCAGGAGCCAGGTGCTTCTTCCTGGTCTCCCATGAGGGTGCAGGGGCCCAGGCACCTGGGCCGTCCTCCACTGTTCTCCCAGGCCACAGCAGAGAGCTGGATTGGAGGAAGGGCAGCCGGGACTAGAACTGACGCCCACATGGGATGCTAACACCGCAGGCGGAGGATTAACCTACTGCGCCACAGCGCTGGCCCCAGTCATCTTCGGTTTATTTTTCCAAGCATAGAATTTTGGTTTATGTTGTCAAATACCTTATGTGTAAATGTGAGCATATATGTGCTTGTTACCAGTCTACTTCTAACAAGAATCTAAACCAAATACATTTCACAAGGCCAGCATCACCTTTGACATGTAAGCCAAAGACACTGTAAGAAAAGAAAACTGCAGTCAGTATGTTTGATGGGCATTGATATAAAAACCCTCAGTTGAAAATTAACAATCCAAATGTAGCATCACATCAAAAAGATTACACATCATATCTAATTGACACATATCACTGGCATGCAAGCCAGGCTTGATAGATGCAAATCAGTCTCTCTAGTATACCACATTAACAGATTGAAAAAGAACACAAGATCCTCTCAATTGATGCTAAAAAAAGAAAAAAGAAAAAAAAAAGCATATTTAGCATCCTTTCTTGATTTAAAAAAAAACAACTTTAACAACACAGGTGTAGAAATTACCTTAACTTAATTAAGGTTTAAAAAAAAATGAAAGACCCACAGCTACCGTCTTTTTTTTGGGGGGGGGGGGGGACAGGCAGAGTTAGACAGTGAGAGAGAGAGAGAGAGAGAGAGAGAAAGGTCTTCCTTTTTTTTTCCATTGGTTCACCCCTCAAATGGCCGCTACGGCAGGTGCTCTGCCCTGATCTGAAGCCAGGAGCCAGGTGCTTCCTCCTGGTCTCCTATGTGGGTGCAGGGCCCACTGCCCTCCCGGGCCACAGCAGAGAGCTGGCCTGGAAGAGGAGCAACCAGGACAGAATCTAGCGCCCCAACTGGGACTAGAACCCAGGGTGCTGGCGCCGCAGGCGGAGGATTAGCCAAATGAGCTGTGGCGCTGGCCAGCTAACATCATAATTAAAAGGAGAAGAAAAATAAAGATTTTACCATTTAAAATTTTTTTAAAAATTTTTAAGATTTATTTATTTCAAAGTCAGAGTTATGCAGAGAGAGAGAGGTTTTCCATCCGCTGGCTCACTCCCCAACTGGCCATAATGGCCAAAGCTGTGCTGATCCAAAATGAGGAGCCAGGAGCCTCTTCCAGGTCTCCCACGTAGGTGCACCGGCCCAAGGACCTGGGCCATCTTCTACTGCTTTCCTAGGCCATAGTAGAGAGCTGGATCAGAAGTGGAACAGCTGGGATTCAAACCGGAGCCCATATGGGATGCCGGCACTGCAGGTGGCGGCTTTACCCACTGCGCCATAGTGCTGGCCCCAAGATTTTCCTTTAAGATCTGACAATAAGCAGGCCTTCCCACTTTTGCCACTTTTACCCAAAATAGTACTAGGGTTAGAATTTTGAACAGTCACACATAACAAAATCAAAGGCATCCAAACTGGAAAGACAGAGGTAAAAATTATCTCTTTGCAGATGATATCTAATTTATAGAAAACCCAAATATTTGATAAGAAAACTGTTAGAACTAATAAGTGAATTCAGTAAAGTTTTAGAATGCAAAATCTGAAGACAAAAGGCAGCAGCATTTCTCTATAGGAATAACAATTTAGATGTAAAAGAAATTAAGAAAACATTATGATTATAATATCCCTGCCCCCTGCCAAAAAAGGAAAACCAACAAAAACGACTTGGGAATCCATGAAAACAAGGAGATGAAAGATTTGTACACGGAAAGATATAAAAACATCGATGGAAGAAATTGAAGAAGACACAAGTAAATGGAAGGAGACACGATGTTCATGACTTGGAAGAATTAAAATGTCCCTACCACTCAAAGTATTATATTGATTTGATGTGGGCTCTAACAAATTCCAGTGGTATTATTCTTCACAGAAACGGGAAAAGCAGTCTTACAATTTTTTATGGAACCACACACACATTCAAAAAGTTGCCAGATACTGAGAAAGAAAAACAGTAATAATCAAAACATTATGGTATTGGCATAAAAAACAGGCACATAGACCATTGAAACTGAACAGAGAGCCCAGCACTGAATCCAAGCGTGGATGGGAATTTTGAACAAGCGTACAAAAGAACACTTTTGAGAAAGGATAGTCTCTTCCAGAAATGGTACTGGACAAACTGGACTTCCACATGCAAAAGCATAAAATTGGATCCTTATCTTACATCTTTCACAAAACTCCACTGAAGAGGTACAACAGGCCTAAACATAACAGCTGAGGCCGTCAAACTCCTAAGAGCAAGTATGGGGAACGGCTCTTGGACATTGTCCCTAGTAGTGTGTTTGTGACCACACCCAAAGCTATACTACAGAAGCAAAAGTATTTAAAAGGGACTGTGCTGGCCGGCGCCGCAGCTCAATAGGCTAATCCTCTGTCTGCGGTGCCGGCACCTTGGGTTCTAGTGCCATTCGGGCACTAGAAAAATTTTACACGATCTCATGTGAAATCTTAAGCTCGATGATAAGGGAACATGCAGAGAGTAAAACAGTAGTTACCAAGGCCAGCACTGTGGTGTAGCTGGCAAAGCCTCTGCTTGTCATGCTGGCATCCCATGTGGGCACCAGTGCAAGTCCTGGCTGTTCCTCTTCTGATCCAGCTCCCTGCTAACGTGCCTGCCAAAAGCAGCAAAGATGACCTAGGTGCTTGGGCCCCTGCCACCCACGTGGGAGACCTGGAAGAAGCCCCTTTTGGCTTTGGCCTGGCCCAGCCCCTGCTGTTGGACATCTGGGGAGGGAAGCAGTGAGTGGATGATCTCTGTGTTTCTCCCTCTATCTCTGTGACAACTCTTAGACCAAAAACAAAAACTGGTATTTACTGCGGGCAGGGGTGCAAAGGTAGAAATTGGGGAGATATAATTAAAGGATACAAAGTGGCAGACATGTGGGATGAACTAGTCTAGAAAAATGTATATCAGCAATTCTTGTCAATAACGTGTTTTGAGATTTCAAACATAGGTGCTGTTGTGACTTAGTAACTGGAGTGAAACAGGTTAATCTTCACTGTAGTAAATATTTACTACCTACACGTGTCCTATGACATGTTATAAATATTAAAATTTGTTTTTATTCATGTTTATATACTCATTTTTATTTATTTGAAAAGCAACACGACAGAGAAGGAGTTGGGAAGAGCTTCCATCCAGTGATTGACTCTCCAGATTCCTGTAACTGCCTGGACCAGGGCTAAACCAGGTCCCAGAACTCCATCCGGATTCCCTGTGTGGGCCTCAGGGACTCAGTGCCTGAGCCATTATCTGTTCCCTCCCAGGCGCCTTATTCGCAGGATGCTGGGTCAGAAGCAGAGGTGGAGGCAGGATTTCATTGTAGGTACTGATGTGGGGTGCAGGCATCCCAGCAGTGGTTTGATTCCAGTGCCACAATGCCTACCCCTAACATTTTTAGAAAAAGAGTCTAGGGAATAGGTGTTTAGCCTATTGGTCAAGTGCCCCTGTCTCATAAGGAGTACTTGGGTTTCTTAGGTGGCTCTGGCTCTTGACTCCAACATCCTGGCTAATGCAGACTCTAAGAGGCAGCAGTGATGGTTCAAGTAACTTGTGTCCTGCCACTCATGAGAGACCTGGATTGAGTTCCTGGTTCTTGGCTTTGGTCTGGCTTTGTCTAGCCCTTTGCAGGTCTTTGGGGGAGTGAAACAGCCATCAGTGGTGGATAGGGCAATGCTTGTGCTCTCTGTCTATCTCTCCTTACTGTCTCCATATCGCCTCCGTACCTCCTCAAGGTAAAAGAAGCTAAAGTGACTTATTAGTGGTAAAATGAGTGTTAGAAGTAGAATACGAAGAACTAAGTTAAATATTGCAGGTGGAAACAGAGGGGCTGGTGTGGTATAAGCTGCTGCTTGTGATGCCAGCATCACATATCAGTGTGCTGATTTGATTCTCAGCTGCTGTACTTCCAGTCCACTTTCCTACTAATGTGCCTGGGAAGGCAGCAGACGATGACCCAGGTGGGAGACTTTGTGCAGCTCTGGGCTTCCTCCTGTCCTGGAACTGTCTGTTGTGGCCATTTGGGGAGTGGATGAAGGAGTGCCCTTACTTACTCACTCACTCTGCTCCACCTTACTTGTTGCTCTGCCTTTCAAATAAGTAAATAAATCTCTTCCTTCCCTCCTCCCTCCTTCCATCTGTCTGTCTGTCTCTCTCTCTTTCAAGATTTGTTTATTGGGACCAGTGCTGTGGCATAGCATGTAAAGCTGCTGCCTGCAGTGCCAGCATCTCATATGGGCTTCTGTTTGAGTCCCAGCTGCTCTACTTCTGATCCAGCTCTCCGCTATGGAAAGCAAAAGATAGCCCAAGTCCTTGGGCCCCTGCACCCACGTGGGAGACCCAGAAGAAGTTCCAGGCTCCTGACTTTGGATCGGCTCAGCTCCAGCCATTGTGGCCATCTGGGGAGTGAACTAGTGGATGGAAGACATCTCTCTCTCTCTGCCTCTCTATAACTCTGCCTTTCAAATAAATAAATCTTTATAAAATGTGCATTATAAAAAGAATTGTTTATTTATCTGAAACTCAAAGTTAACAGAAAAAGAGAAAAATCTTTCATCTGCTGGTTCACTCCTCAAATGGCTGCAGTAGCTGGATCTGCGCCAGAGTAAATCCAGTAGCCTGGACCTCCATCCAGGTCTCCTACATAGGTATAGGGGCCCAAGTACCAGGGAACCAGATCAAACATGGAGCAGCTAATGCTGGCCTTGTGGCTTAGTGGGTAATTGCTCCGTCTGTGATGCCGGCATCCCTTATGGGCACTGGTTGGAATCCTGGCTGCTCCGCCTCCTATTCAGTTTGCTGCCGATGTTCCTAGGAAAGCACAGCATCAGTGGTGGAAAATGGCCTGACGGCTCCTGCTGTTCATGTGGGAGACCCAAAAGAAGCTCCTGGCTGCTGGCTTTGGTCCAGCCATTGAGCCATCTGGGAGTGAACCAGCTGATAGAACTCTCTGTCTTTCTCGCTCTTCCCCCGGAACTCTGCCTTTCTAATTAACATCTTTCTTTTTTCTACCCCCCCCCCCCCCCCAGCAGCTTTACCCTCCATACCTCAGTATCTGCCTCAGTTAATAAATATTTTTAACAAGTGGAGCAGCCAGGACTCTAAACCAGCACTCATATGGGATGTTGGCATTGTAGGTAGCAGCTTAAACTGCTGAACCACAGTGCTAGCCCATTGGGAAGAACTTTCTGATTTGGTTGATGACCTGTTTATTCAGCCAGTTGTAAATTTACTGGTTAGATCGAACTTCTTCTTCTTCTTCTTCTTTTGTTTTTTTTTTTTTTTTGACAGGCAGAGTGGATAGTGAGAGACAGACAGAAAGGTCTTCCTTTTTTGCCGTTGGTTCACCCTCTAATGGCCGCTGCGGCCGGCGCATCTCGCTGATCCAAAGCCAGGAGCCAGGTGCTTCTCCTGGTCTCCCATGCGGGTGCAGGGCCCAAGGACTTGGGCCATCCTCCACTGCCTTCCCGGGCCATAGCAGAGAGCTGGCCTGGAAGAGGGGCAACTGGGATAGAATCCAGCGCCCCAACCGGGACTAGAACTCGGTGTGCCGGTGCCGCAAGGTGGAGGATTAGCCTGTTAAGCCACGGCGCCGGCCTAGATCCAACTTCTAATTATTTGATTTTTAATTTTTTAATGAAATGCTCTGCAGGTCCTGATCATTAAGGAAACGTGTCTGTCCACACTTTCTCTAGTTGGACAGAAGTGAGCCCAACTGGCTGAGAAGCAGCCTTTCATTGTTCATTTAAACAATAAAAGGATTGTTTGCTATGACATAAGGAAGTGGGTGAGCTAAAATACAGTCCTTTTGTTCATATTTCTCTACGTGTAGTTTCCTTTACAAGGATAAATAAGAAATAAGAGATGATTTTCCTGTTATCTTCTTGTGGCTGGTATGTTTGTATATAGTGTGTTTTCAAGAGCAGTGGGATCCGTGTGGCTCATCTAGGGTGTACCCTGAGGCACACTGACTTGTCCTAGAAGGATATAGGCAAGTCAGTTCTGAGATGGCCTTGGGTGTCAAGCGCTTGCTTTTGGGGTGGTTTGGTTTCTGTTTTGTACTCTAGTGAAGAAGTTGGAGTTGAAGATTTCATGTGTTCATTCAGCAGTCAGTTGGTGTGTTCCTACTCTGTGCCAGCTGCCAGGATAGCCCATGGTAATGTAGCAGTGTATATGTGATACAGAGCTTCCCAGAGGACCTCGGGGGAACAAGAACATTTACGTGGAGCAGAATGTGCTAGCCCGGGGGTGTGAGTACAGCGCCTTGGGCGGGTCACAGTGGGGAAAAGGAAGGGCACCCGTGCCTCTGGGCAGCATGTTTAAGTAGAAGTGTGTGGTGACCAAGACGTGAAGGCGTGCTTAGGCATCCCAGGTGCTGGTCTAGCCATGAACGTTCACCGTGTGTTTGCATACCAATGATAAGTTCAGAAGCCCTGTTTTGTGGTAGGGAGAAGAAGTAGGATGGGGCGAGACTATCAAGGACATGAGACAAGCTTGCCAAGGAATCAAGATGATTTTCTGCACTTACGAAGTCAAAATTGAGTCGTTAGGGAACTGGCGTGGTGAGATTGGTGGGGGTTTGTTTTGTTGGGTTTACTGTTAAGCAGGTGAACACTATCAGCATAGTGGGAGAACTGTGGGACTAGGAAGAGTCCAGTCAGTTATGAAAATGATGACTTTGTAAAGAAAGGAATTGTAGGGATCTCAGCCATAGCGGGGGCAGTGGGGATTGAGGAATGGAAGACTCTCACAGCAGTCTCAAGCAGATGTAGCCCTGGTTTCCAAGTCACTGGATTCAAGAGAGCAAAGGAGGAGTCGAGGAGTGCTCCCCCATTTCCCATGCCTCCTATTCCTGGGAGGCCTGGTGGGTGTCGTCCATGAAGAGAGAACTGCAGAGGCGGGAGCGCTGTGGCAGGGGGAGATGAGGCCTTGCTGTTACAGTTGGTGCTTTTTAAGACATCCAGATTGGGTACTCTCGCTCTACGTCTGGAGATGGGAGAGTTAGGCATGTAAGTGCCTTCACTCAGATTGAGGGTGGAATATAATGTGAACAAAGGGGACTGAAAATGGAAGTGCACGTGGTATGAGGGAGGGGATGGAAATCATCATGCAGGTGGTAGGAAAACTAGTAGAGGTGGTGATCTGTGAAGCAGGAGGGCAGGCTAGGTTTCAGGGCTGGGTCTGGTCAGGTAGAAACTAGGAGCCAGGAACTTTATCTTGGTTTCCCATGTGGGTGGCAGGGGCCCAAGAACGTGGGCCATCTTCCATGGCCTTCCAGGTGCATTGGCAGGGAGCTGGACTTGCAAGCAGGGCAGCCAGAAGCAGTGCTCTGCTATGGGGTCTGGCCTTGCAAGTGGCAGTTCCCAACACCAGCCCCTAAGCCGCCCCATATTGAATGGCCTCATTTGAGTTCTGGCTATTCAGTGTACGATCTGCCTTCTCGCTGATGCACCTGGAGGCAGCAATGACCGCCTAAATGACAGCCATGTGGAGGACCCATATGGAGCTCCCAGCCCCTGACTTTGGCTTGTCTTATCCCTGGCTGTTGTGGACATTTGGAAGTGAACCAGAAGACGGAAAATATCAATCGTCCTCGCTCTTATTCTGTTTCAGGAAAATAAATCTTTTTAAAAACTCGCACATTCCTTGTTTGTAAATAAATAAATACAATGTGTGTCTAGATCAGGGAGTTGGCAGTTTTTATATTTATAACATTGTGTCATTTTTACTTTTTAGGATGGAACAAAATTCATCTGTATTGGGGCTCTATATTCAGAGCTTCTGGCTGTTAGTAGTAAAGGAGAACTTTATCAATGGAAGTGGAGTGAATCGGAGCCTTACAGAAATGCCCAGGTATTTTACTGTCAGTCTTGCATTGAGTAGCTTCTACATATCTGCATACAGAACAGTAATCATTTTTTTATGCTTTCAAAGAATCCTTCATTACATCATCCCCGAGCGACCTTTTTGGGGTTAACCAATGAAAAGATAGTCCTCCTGTCTGCAAATAGCATAAGAGCAACTGTAGCTACAGAGAGTAACAAGGTATGAAACACTTTGCATTGGTAACATTTCATGCTTAAATTCTTGATTTTTGTTCTACTCTTGCCCCTTTTCCATATTTTCATTTTTTTTCTTTCCGCCTAACTAGATCCATAAATACAAAGTGTCTCAAGCCTTAGTAGACTTAATTCAGTGTATATTTTTTTTTGTTGGCTAGTTTATACTATAATCCAGTGCTACAAGTAGCTTTTCCTTTTAAGAGATGCAAAACCATTTAGTAAGGTACTAATAAGAAAGGCAAGGATGCTAAGAAGTTGCGGAATGCAGAGGGAGAGACTATGAGTGGTATATCTCAGTTTTCAGTGAGGCTTCGGAATCCACAGTTCGGGTGGTGGTGGGTCTTACCGCAAGGAAGGTTTCTCAGCAGGGAATGCTTGTGTGTGTGTAGAGAGGTGCTTTGAGTAGCAGAGTATGAACTGGAGAAGGTCGTCCCTAAGTGCTTTACAGAGAGGGAAATTTCGTTTTGGAGCAAGATAACTTTAAAGAAACCTGGAAGACAAATTTATGAAACTCATTTCAAAATTGTTGGAGGAAATACTCACTTTAGCTAATGCCTTAAAGATGGCCCTAGACATTATTTCAGTGATTGCTATTCTGATTTATTTTTATGAAGAAAATATTCTAGGTGTATTAAGAACATACTAGTCTAAGATACTTCCCTTAGAGCCCTTTGCTCAGAAGATTTTAAATTTCTAGTCTGTTGAGTGTATATGCCTTGCCCTAGTTTTGACTTTTAGAAAGGTCCTTTTAGAAAGTCCTTTTAGAAAGGTCAGTTACCTTTGAATAACCTAATAATTTATTTTTCAGGTTGCTACATGGGTGGATGAAACTTTAAGTTCTGTGGCTTCTAAATTGGAGCATACTGCTCAGACGTACTCTGAGCTTCAGGGAGAGCGGATAGTTTCTTTACATGGCTGTGCTCTGTACACCTGTGCCCAGCTGGAGAACAGCTTGTACTGGTGGTGAGTGCGTAGGCATGGGGGTTTCTTCTCTGGGAATGTTCTGTGCACAGACGTGCTGTCCGTGGTAGACGTGAGATACTGCTTAACGGAGAGGCAAATTGCATTTTGGAGCAAAGTAAATTTAAAAAATCTTAATTGTAAATTTATAGAAGTAATACATACTTAGTGACTGTAATTATTATATTTTATAAAACTATGAAGTGGAATAAAAAATTACCTAGAGTCTTAAAACTCAAAGATACTGATTGTTAGTATTTGGGAGTGATATTCTTAGTTTTTATTCTTCTACATAATCATACATTTTGCTTTTACATAATTTGAATAGGTTGTAGGTTGTTTTCTCATTGTATGAAAATTGTTTGCCTTATTTAATTATAGCTTTACTATTAGAAGGTGTCTTAATTTAAGTCTGTATTTGCAGAGTAATATATGGGAGGTCTATTAAAATATGACTTGGAAGAAAGATGTCAATTGATACCTTTTTTATAAATTCTAATTCTAAAGGTTTATTAAAACGGTATCCAGTTATTTGTTAAACCTATGCCAAAGTTTCAATTGAGGGTAATTGTACATCTTAATACTCTGTGGCAGACACATTAGAGAACGAATACTACACAGGCTTAAATGACAATATGTGTAATTTCATATGTTTTTAAAGGTACTCATTTAAATATGCTGCTTATTTGATGACTTTATGTTTTTTCTTTTCAGGGGTGTAGTCCCTTTTAGTCAAAGGAAAAAAATGTTAGAGAAAGCGAGAGCAAAAAATAAAAAGCCTAAATCCAGTGCTGGTATTTCCTCAATGCCGAACATTACTGTTGGTACCCAGGTCAGTAATTAGAATTAAGCCTATTATCTCAAGGGACATTATTTCACTCAAATAATTTTCTTGGCATAAGCATTGTGATGCAATGGGTCAAGTCACCATTTGTGATGCCTGCATCCCATGTCAGAGTGCTTGGGATGGAGTCCTGCTCTAGTTCCCCAGCAGGTTCCTTCTCTCGCACTTCAAGGCAGCATTTGATAGCCCAAGTCCTTGGGTTTGGGTTCTTGCCACCTGCCTGGGAGTCGTGGCTTCTGACTTTGATTTGGCCCAGCCCCAGCTATTGTGGGCATTTGGGGAGTAAACCAGTGGATGGAAGAGATCTCCCTCTCTTCTCTGTTTTTTCCTCTTTCTGTGTCACTCTGCCTTTCACATGAAATCAATAAGTAAAACTGAAAAATCACTTTCTCCATCTGTAATTTCATGGATGAGCATCATTTGATGGACCACGTTCCTGTAGCGTAAATGTATGTGTGCTTTTTTGTCCCCCAAGATTATATTTATTTGAAGGAATTACAGAGGAGTCTTCCATCTACTGGCTCAATCCCCTAGTGGCAGCAGTGGCAAGGGCTGAGCCAGGCTGAACCCAGGAGCTTCATTTGGGTTCCCTGCATGGGTAGCAGGGGCACAAGCCCTCGGGCCACCTTCTACTGCCTTTCACAGGCCATTAGCACGGAGCTGGATTGGAAGTGGAGCAGCCCCTCATTCTTTTTATAGATTGTGACCCATTGTTTAGGTTTCCTGTGGGGTGCATCTCCTCTGTTTGTCTGGTTTTCAGAATCATTTGAAGGGGCTGGAGCTGTGGGATAGTGGATTAAACTGCTGTCTGCAGTCCCGGCTGTTCCACTTCTGATCCTGCTCCCTGCCAATGTGCTTGGGAGAGCAGTGGAGGATGGCCCAAGTGCCTGGACTCCTACAACCCTGTGGCAGACCCAGTACAAGCTCCTGGCTGCTAGCTTCCGCCTAGGCTTTAGCCCTGGCCATTGTAGCCATTTCAGGAGTGAACTAGTGGATGGAAGATCTGTCTGTCTTTCCGTCTCTCTGTATCAATCTGACTTTCAAATAAATACATTTTTAAAAGAATAAAAATGAATCATTTGGTACTTTACAAATGCAGTCTAGAGCTACCCTTGCCTGAAAGATTGTTTTCTTTTGTTTGGTCCGTGGACTAGACCTCAGTGTATTTAACAGGTACTCCAGGGGAGTTGAATCATCTGAGGTTTGGGGGAAGGATTGTCAATATGAAGCAGGAGATGGGGATCTTCCAGTTGCTGGTTATTTGTTTTGTTTTTCTGGTTTCTTTGGTTCTGAGATAGTTTTAATCTCATAAAGATGCGTTATGGAAGATTTTTTTTTTTCAACTTAAGTTTTTGGAATATTATTTTTAGCTTTATAGTTAAAGGCTTAATGGTCCTACTAAATAAAGTTCAAATAAAGAGTTAAAATACCATAATCCAGCAGGAAGATAGGCAGGGATGGAAGGTGATTCTGTAGTACTCTGAGTGCTTAAAGTGTCTAGAGACTCCTGCCAGCTCCCTGACACCTAGTCTTCTCAGTTACTGGTCGGTGTGAGGCTGTGTGGCCTTTGTAGGGACTTTGGTCACAGTAATGTATGGACAACAGATTACAGCAGACTGTTTACTTCTTTTAAATCAGATGTTAGATTTGCAAAAATGTAAATATGCCACTTTTCTCATTTTTTTGAAAATTATTTTTCTGAAAACTTGCTTGTATTAATATGGGTTTCTGTTTCTTAAGTGTGTAAGAATTTCTCACCTTTACTAGTACATTTAATCAGTTTTAACTTACAAATTATTCAAATTAGTTGTGGCCCACATAGTCACAAGAATTTTGAGAAACTTAAATAGTACTCAATGATGAGAAAGAGTCCTGAGAACTGTCATTATTGTTTATTATTTATCTTCATGATTAAAGTTGATGCTGTATTCATTATAGCAACTGTATTCGTTATAGCAACTGCTATAAGGAATGTTTAAGAATTTCAAAATCATTAAAAGTTAGACAACTGCTAGTTTTCATTGCATAATGTGCTAATTTCCTCATTTAGTGCTTCGAGTTCAGGATTTTTCTCATCACTTTTAAGGCGGTATTATTTGTTTCCTGCATCTGAACTTGTTAGTTACTATCTGAGCTGTAGTTTCCAAACCCAGCTTAGGTGTACATATTCCTCTTTGTGGCACTGGTTGTTGGTTGGTGGGTTTGGTCCCCTTCACGGTTGTCTTGTTTTTGCTTTTATTGGTCTTCTGATTAGCAAGTTCTCAGTCACTTTGTGCTCTTCTGCATTTTTGTGCTGGTTTGGTTATTTATGTGACCTGTGTTGCCCAGGACCTGCACTGTGCCTCTGTTTGCACGCTCCTGTCTCTTTCCTCTTCTCACTTTTTTTCTCTTCCCTCTGCTGCTCTACTTCTCTCCTCTGGGAGCTTCTCTTTTCCTATTTAGTTCAAATCCTAATTTCTGTTGTCAAAGTTTCTTGCCAGCTGGACTCGTATTATAGTAGGATGGCATAGCAGCTACCTTATTAGCAGGTGGGATTGCATTACTGTATGAAGAGACGTTAGAAAACAAAGACATGCTGAAGAAAAGTTTGCAATAAAAGATCTTGGTATTGGTGCTGGCGCTGTGGCATATGGGTAAAGCCTCTGCCTGCAGTGCCAGCATCCCATATGGTGCTGCTTCGAGTCCTGGCTACTCCACTTCCAATCCAACTCCCTGTTAATGGCCTGGGAAAAGCAGCAGAAAGTGGCCCAAGTGCTTTGGCCCCTGCCACCCACATGGGAGACCCAGATGAAGCTCCTGGCTTTTGTCTGGTTCTACCCTGGCCATTTCAGCCACTTGGGGAATGAACCAGAGGATGGACTATCTCTGTCTGTCCCCTGTAACTCTGATTTTCAAATAAATAAATCTTAAAAAAAAAATTTGGTGTTAAATTGGTGAAAGCATATTAAAATTCTTGGGTGGAGAACTAAGATTTTGTTTTAAAGCTGTAGAAAACTGGAGGTTTCAGGAAAATGTTCCTGTGTTAATATCAGAAAGAACTGTTGGTCAATTACATCTACATTCACAGATTGGGGTGATATATGTGTGTGTGTGTATACACACACATACATATACATTTAAAGATTTTATTTGAGCAGTAGAGTTACAGACAAAGAGGGAGAGACAGAAAGGTGTTCCATCCACTTGTTCATTTCACAAATGGTGGCAGTGGCTGGAGCTGAGTCCATCCAAAGCCAGGAGCCAGGAGCTTCCTCCAGGTCTCCCGGGCGGGTGCAGCGGCCCAAGCACTAGGGCCATCTTCCACTGCTTTTCCAGGCCATTAGCAGAGGATTGGAAGTGAAGCAGCGGGGACTTGAACCGGCGCCCATATGGGATGCCAGTGCCACAGGTGGAGGCATAGCCTACAACACCACAATGCCGACCTCTCTCTCTCTCTCTCTCTCTCTCTCTCTCTCTCTCTCTCTCTCCCTCTCTCTCCCTCTCTTTTTTTAAGATTTATTTTACTTATTTGAAAGGGAGAGATAGAGATGTCTTCCATCCACAGCATCACTGGCAGTGGCTTTACCCGCTATGCTGCAATGCCAACACCCACACTCCCCCACCTGCCCTGTGCACACTTTTATGATGTTTATTTATTTATTTGAAAGGCAGAGGCAGAAATACCTTCCCTCTGCTGGTTCACCCCCCAAATGACTGCAGCAGCTGGAGCTGATTGGAATCCCAGATCCTGCAGCTTCTTCGGTCTCCCACATGGTGCAGGGCCCAAGGACTTGAGCCATCTTCCACTGCTTTCCCAGGAACTTTATTAGGAGCTGGATTGGAAATGGAGCAGCCGGGACTCTAGCTTAAATGTATTGCTATCTACTTGTGTTGCTAGTATTTATAAGCCACAATAAAAACTATAGCCTTCATATATGCCACTGGTCAAGTGTAATGTAATTTGTTAATGAACAGAATGCCAGTAATATTGGGCTATTGGAGAGATCAAGAGATCCCCAGAAATCATGTTCCTACTTCCGACGGCACAGTGGTTGGTATGTTTGACAATACCATTTGACAGGCAATTGGTTTTCAGAGGGTGGTCTGAAGTTACTCCGTGGCAGAATTCCTAACAGTAATGTCTATATATTTTCTTTGTTCATTTAAAAGAAAAATTATATGATCCACAAAGCTTTTGTTTAGTAAAAAACAAATCTCTGGGGGAAATTAACATTGATAGAAATGGGGCCAACGCCGCGGCTCAATAGGCTAATCCTCTGCCTTGTGGCGCTGGGGCACCGGATTCTATCCTGGTTGCTCCTCTTCCAGGCCAGCTCTCTGCTATGGCCCGGGAGTGCAGAGGAGGATGGCCCAAGTCCTTGGGCCCTGCACCCCATGGGAGACCAGGAGAAGCACCTGGCTTCTGGCTTCGGATCAGCGCGGTGCGCTTGCTGCAGCGCGGCGGCCGTTGGAGGGTGAACCAACGGTAAAGGAAGACCTTTCTCTCTGTCTCTCTCACTGTCCACTCTGCCTGTCAAAAAAAAAAGAAGAAGAAGAAGAAGTTGTAGAATCCTTATAAAATAGCATCATGAATTTTAAAAGAGTAATTTTAGATTACAGGAAATTAAGTGTAATTGAAGCTAATGATAAATTTTGAGCAGGTAGCTGAAATTATTGCTACTCATGAACTTCAGGACTGTACTTTCTTGACAGACCTTTAAGCCAGTGTTTTCAGCCTTACTGATTATAAGACTGTCTGGGAAAGACAGGAAGCAATACTTGCATGCATTGCATTATCATGCAGTTGAAAGAATCTAGTTTGGTTTAAAGGGACTTCAACTTGGTGGTGATTTTCTTTGTTTGCTAGGTGTGCTTAAGAAATAATCCTCTTTATCATGCTGGAGCAGTTGCATTTTCGATTAGCGCTGGAATTCCTAAAGTTGGTGTTTTAATGGAGTCAGTTTGGAATATGAATGATAGCTGTAGATTTCAACTTAGATCTCCTGAGAGCTTGAAAAGCATGGAAAAAGCTAGCAAAACTACGGAAACGAAGTAAGTACTTTACCCTAACTAATCGTGTGTTTATATCTGTATCTTATTTGATCTGTATGGGATTAGTAAAGGAAGACTTAGTGGTGTACAGTGACAGAATTTGGGAATTGCTAAGTTTTGCCATTTTCAGCTTGCTTAATATTTGTGTGAGGGTGCTTTGAAAGGTCTATGGGAAAATGATATTAAAAGATGCTGTGGGATCCACCACGTTTGTATAGCAGCACTGTTCTCAGTAGGCAAGATGCAGACTTGGCCAACGTGTGAATCATCAGAGGAATGGATAAAGAAAATGTGTTTTATACACACATACACACACACACACACACACTGGAATATTATTCAGTTATTAAAAAAGAATGAACTCCTGTCATTTGCAGCAAAATTCTTAGAACTGGAAGATGTCATGTTGAGTGTCATAAGCGAGACACAGAAAGACAAATATGTGGAGAACACTCCCTTACATAGAGAAGCAAAAATTGGCTGAATGAACAGAGTTCAACATTCTGAACACAGAATGTTGTTAACCTAGAGGCTGGGTGGGATGGGAAGGATAAAGAGTTTGGCTTTAAAAAACAAAAAAATGGAGGGGTTGGGATTGTGGTTCAGTGTTAAGCCACTTCCCGGATCTGGCTTCCTGTTAATGCACCTGGGATGGCAGCAGAGAATAACCCAGGTGCTTGGGCCCTTGCCATCCATGTGGGCCACCTGATGGAGTGCCTGGCTGCTGGCTTTGGCCTGGCCCAGCCCTGGTTATTGTGGCAATTTGGGGAGTGAACTGTAGGTGATAGATCTCCGTCTCTGTTTCTCTGTCTTTCTACCTGCCTTTCTAATAAATAAATATTTTAAAAAGAAAAATCACTGAAGCTGGGTATAGTTCATTAATTGTGACAAATATACTAATAGGGAAAGTGAAAAGGGAAAATGGAGTGGGGGTTTATGGGAACTCCAGAGTACCACCTCACAATTTTTGTTTTGTAAATTTAAAATCAGTAATTAAAAATGTTTTTAATAGAAAAGATAACGTGAAGCAAGGCATTGGGGCGGTGGTTAAGATGCCACTTGGGTTGTCCGCAACTTAAGTCGTAGTGCCTGGGTTCAAGCCCCTGCTCTGCTTCCTGTTCCAGCTTCCTGCTAATTCCTATCCTGGGAGGCAGCAGGTGATGGCTCAAGGATTTGACACTGACGTGACAGACCTGGGTGGAGTTCTGAGCTCCTCGCTTCAGTGTGACCCAGCCCTAGCTATTGTGGGCATGAGAAGCAAACCAGCTGATGAGATCTCTCTCTTTCTCTGCCTTTCAAAAAAAAATTAATAAATAAAAATGCCAGATTATTTGTTTCAGAATGAAATGAATGGCAAATTTGTAATTTAGTTTTCTAGCTAAAAACAAATTGCTGCCTTGTGATAAATTTTTTTTTTACCATTTGTTGAATTTTGTATAGTTGCTATAGGTAATTTCATATTTAAGATTTATTTTTATTTATTTATTTTTTATTTTTTGACAGGCAGAGTGGACAGTGAGAGAGAGAGAGACAGAGAGAAAGGTCTTCCTTTTTGCCGTTGGTTCACCCTCCAATGGCCACTGTGGCTGGCGCACTGTGGCTGGCGCACCGCACTGATCCTGAAGCCAGGAGCCAGGTGCTTATCCTGGTCTCCCATGGGGTGCAGGGCCCAAGCACTTGGGCCATCCTCCACTGCACTCCCTGGCCACAGCAGAGAGCTGGCCTGGAAGAGGGGCAACCGGGACAGAATCGGTGCTCCGACCGGGACTTGAGCCCGGTGTGCCGGCGCCGCAAGGCGGAGGATTAACCTGTTGAGCCGCGGCGCCGGCCAAGATTTATTTTTTTATTTGAAAGGCAGAGAGAGAAGAGAGAGATTGTTCTTCCATCTGCTGATCACTCCCCAAATGACCGCAATGGCCAGGACAGGGCCACAATGAAGCCAGGAGCTTCTTCCAGGTCTCCCATGTGGGTGCAAGGGCCCTAGTACCTAGGCCATCTTCCTCTGCTTTTGTGATTATAAGGAGAATCTTGTTTCTTCTCTCAGGCCTGAAAGTAAGCAGGAGCCAGTGAAAACGGAAATGGGTCCTCCCCCGTCTCCAGCATCCACGTGCAGTGATGCCTCCTCCATTGCCAGCAGCGCCTCAATGCCATACAGTAAGTTTTATGTGAAGTTCGCGGTGCCCAGAATCAGAGCCCGAGAGCTGTGTTCAGTTTGTTTCTTGCTTGAGTCAGCTCTTAGCGTTTGAAAAATTCCTTTGTATATAAGTTTCTACTAGATTTTTTGTACAGCTTTATTTAAGTTAAAAAGTAGTTTATGCAGTGTTGACTATAATATCTAAACTTCATGGCAGTGGTAGAAGGAAATGACCTGCCTCTAGGTAGAGTACTTGCCCCCCTCTGTTGAGACTCTTACGTACATTGGTTACAGCATGGCCGCAACTTGTGCTCAGATTTGTAGAGTTTGTAAACCTAGACTCAACTATTGTACCATGGAGCTAAAATTTTTATTTTATAGTGTAGTTAGTTTATTTATTTATTTTTAAAAGCGAGAGAGGGAAGGAGAGAAGGAGATGGGGTGGGGGTGGGGATCTTCCACCCTCTTGTTCACTCCCCAGATGCCACAACAGCTGAGGCTGGACCAGTCTGAAGCCAGAAGGCTAGAACTCTGTCTGGGTTTTCCATATGGGGGCAGGGGCCCAAGCACTTGGACATCCTCTGCTGCTTTCCCTAGGCCATTAGCAGGGTGCTGGATCAGAAGAGGAGCAGCCTAGACTCTATCTTGTGCCCATATGGGTTGCCAGGATCGCCGACAGAGGCTTTACCCACTATTCCATAATCCACCCACTAGGGTCGTTACTTTACAGCTGAGGAAATTTAAACTTTAACAGCTACATTATAGTTGTTTGTTTGTTTGTTTGTTTTAAGATCTATTTATTTGAAAGGCAGAGTTACAGAGAGGCAGAGGCACAGAGAGAGAGAGGTTTTCCATCTGTTGGTTCACTCCCCAAATGGGTACAGTGGCCGGCCAGAGCTGGGCTGATCTGAAGCCAGGAGCCAGGAGCTTCTTCTGGGTCTTCCACATGGGTGCAGGTTTGGGCCATCTTCCACTGCTTTCCCAGGCCGTAGCAGAGAACTAGCTCTGAAGTGGAGCAGCCAGGACTCGAACAGGCGCCCATATGGGATGCCGGCACTGTAGGAGGTGGTTTCAGCTGCTATGCCACAGTGCCAGCCCCACATGATAGTTTTTGAGAACACAGAACAGCCCATCAAGTCCTCTTTTTTAAGCCTTGGTTTGGTCACCCTAGTTTTGAGTCCAAAATACATGTGTATTTCTTTTTTGTAGTGATGTTAGTATAGGAAGGCATTAACAGTTGCAGTTTCTTTCCTGTGAATTTATTTGAAGTAGAAGTTGGTCATAAAACTCCAGAAAGCAGTCATTCATGACATTTTTATCTAGAAGCCTCAGTTATGTATCCCTTTAAAAATGAGCAAATTTCCTATATGTAGATGAAATCTATAAAGTCTCTTTCACGTTTTCTTTTTGGTACTTACCATTTTGTTGTTGTCTAAGAACGCCGCCGGTCGACCCCTGCCCCGAAAGAGGAGGAAAAGGTGAACGAAGAGCAGTGGTCTCTTCGTGAGGTCGTCTTTGTGGAAGATGTTAAGAATGTTCCCGTTGGCAAGGTTTGTTCCAAATATCTTAGACCTGATTCCTAGCAGGAGCTGCTATACTGGTTATGCCAGCATTCGTGGTCGGTGAGTGGGTGTGAGCCCTGCCTTCCTGGGCTGTTTTGTATGTATCGGCTTCAGCGGCTTCTTTGGTTCCATCCCTGAGTCAGATGCAACTCTGCTCTGTCTCTCTTCTGTGCCTGAGAGATGAAGAGACGATGTTCCTCCCTGAGCTTGCGTGGCTTTTATTATAACAAGAACTCAGATGTGTTACTGTGGAGTCATTGCACGTTTACTGCAAAGTTGCATGGAGATACATAATCTTTTGATGATTTATCCTTAATGCTGAAGGAACTTAGTAGTTGGTTACACAGCATTGCATTTCCCCCTCTCCTCCTGAAGAGGGTTTGTCCTGGAGTCCAAGTAGGTGGAGGCCATCGCTGTAGTGTCCTTCGTTTCACTTTCTCTCCATGCAGTACCGAGTAAACCACAGCTGTAGGATATCTGCGAAGTAAAGGTCTTTCCTGATGCTCCTTAGTTTCCCAAATTTGATGGTCTTCTGTACGTAATTAAAGCAAAGGGCAGGAGCGCCATCCCGAATGGTTTATAAAGGCCTTTGTCGTAGAGCATGCCATTTGATTAACTGCAGTGTCCAATTTATGGTGAAGTGTTTTCTTCTGAGAAGCTTGCACTGGCTCAAGATTAGAAGTATTGATGTTTTGACAAAGAGTGCGGGACTCAGATCCCTGCGTGTCGATTCCTGTTTATATGTGCCTGTTTACATGTATTAAACTGGAAGAACATCACAAACCTTCTCAGCCACGCTCACTTAATTTCAGATTCTCAGTAGCCACCGAGGGCTGCTGCTTACTGTAGTGGATGGTGCTGATAACTGTCACACGGTGTCACACAGTATGGCTAGTAACGAGGGAAGGTGGGAGGTCTTCTTGGTCATGTTTGAATTTTTCAGTTGATTGCTAAACGTTCATGGACTGTATTGGCTGCATGAGTCCGCTTTTCTCTGAATATAGACATCGACAGCAAATCTTTAATGAGTCTGTCCAGGTTAATTTGACAACCTGGTTATCATTGAAGAAACATTATCTTAAGGAGTTAAATACCTTTTAAGTTAAGCTAGTTCATTGCAGAGATGTTGTATGTTGATTTCATATAAGCTGTTGTTAACTACTCAGTGTATGTGCCTGTACTTCTAGGTGTTAAAAGTGGACGGTGCCTATGTTGCTGTGAAGTTTCCAGGGACATCCAGTAACACAAACTGTCAGAGCAGCTCCGGTCCCGACGCCGACCCTTCGTCTCTCCTGCAGGATTGCAGGTTACTGAGAATTGATGAACTGCAGGTAGGTGCGCAGAGCCACTGAGCAGGTGAACGTGGGGCTGACTCCTTGAGTGTGTTCACTAAGAGTCAGTTTCTTTTTTGTCATACAGGTTGTCAAAACTGGAGGAACACCAAAAGTTCCAGACTGTTTCCAAAGGACTCCTAAAAAGCTTTGTATACCTGAAAAAACAGAAATATTAGCAGTGAATGTAGATTCCAAAGGTGAAGATTTAAGTTTTACCAATGTCCATGCTCTGTACCACACTCACTACCCAGGCCGTAAATGGGAGTAGGACCAAGTGTTTTGGGCAGTGGCAGTTTTTGTCCCTCCTGTGTAAGATTATGGAAGGAAATGTGTGTGTCTGAATTGATTTACCAGTGTGGCCAGGGCTGTGATCGTTTGCTCAGTACTCGTCCAAGTGACTAACTGTGTAACAGCTCCTATCACTTCTGTCCTACGCAAGGTGTGCATGCTGTTCTGAAGACTGGAAATTGGGTACGGTACTGTATCTTTGATCTGGCTACAGGAAAAGCTGAACAGGAAAATAATTTCCCTACAAGCAGCATCGCCTTCCTTGGTCAGAATGAGAGGAATGTCGCCATTTTCACTGCTGGACAGGTAAAGGCTCATATTTGCTTGAGAGAAATGCTAGGGAAACACTGTCATTGTTGTGAAGGTTAGAGCTTGTATTTGGTTTGCTTGTTATCAAACTATTAAAGAATGTGGGATATTTAATAGGTCCTTATGGTAAGTTTCTTATTTGATCAGTATTATGATTATTATTGGTATCTACTTAGAAAAGTAATATACTATTGTGAAAATCAGAGTTTTTATATATAGCCAAACTTTATTATTTCCCTCTATTATGTATAGGAATCTCCTATTATTCTTCGAGATGGAAATGGTACCATCTATCCAATGGCTAAAGATTGCATGGGAGGAATAAGAGATCCTGATTGGCTTGATCTTCCGCCTATTAGTAGTCTTGGGATGGGTGTGCATTCTTTAATAAATCTGCCTGCCAATTCAACAATCAAAAAGAAAGCTGCTATCATCATCATGGCCGTGGAGGTAATTTGACTTCTGAAAGTACATGGCATTCTGATTTAGAAGACACTGCTGAAGCATATGGAAACAGTCTCGAGGAGATCCTTCATTGCCCCTTCTTGCCTTACGAGAGTTAATATTAGTAGTGTGTTAGGATAACAAAAACAAACCAGTGAGTATAATGTAATTTTGTATGTGGAAGACGGAGACTTGTGGGTGTACAAAGGGGAGGGCTGTAAATCACTGCTTCCTTGAGCCTTTGCTTACATGGACAGAGCTTTGAATGATAGATGCAGATGAAGACGGGAGGTGTTGTCCAAGGCATCAGGAGGAGTCTGTGACTCTCTAAGGAGTTGGGAGATTGTGTACATTTTTTTGATAGATTCAAGAAGTAGGGATTTTATGTGTCAGTGAGGAGCAGTGGATGAGGCTGGAGAGAGGCACTGTGAAGGGTACCTATATGCTAATCCTAAAGAGCCCGACTTTACCCTGAAACCTCAAAGGGGTATAATTGTAAGTAGATAAATGGGAAGATCAGCTTTTTAGAAAAGATTTTTTTATATAAAAGGTGGGTTTTTAAAAGCAGGTACTGGATAATGGAAATTTAGAGATCTTACAGGTAAGAATGATCCAGGTTAGACAAAAACAATTATCTAGGTTGAACTCTTAGAAATTTCAGAGATCTTAAGAATATAGATGCTATAAAGCTTGGTAACTGGATATCACCAATAGATGAAAGAATTAACAAGCTTTTGTCTTGAGGGTGGTTGATTTTAGAGAGGAAATATAGTAGGAGAAACAACTGGTAAGGGAAGAGGATGAGTTTAATTTTTAGTGTGCTGCAGTTGAGTATTTATTAAATGTAGAGGTCTCATCATTGGAAGATGTTGGAGCAGTTTGAATGAAGACTGATATGGTCTTTAAAAGGGTACCTGATGACATGCTGGGTGTACTTAGGGGGACAGGGTGAAATATCAGAGACAAGTTAGGGAGCTGTTAAAATAATGTGGGTGAGAGTTGATGTGGACTTGGCCCAGTGATGACACTGTAGGTACACTAGATATGTTTTGGAGGTAGAACCAACAGGGTTTGCTGATGGCTGCAGGAAGTAATGGCAGTTACAGAAAGTGAGAAGACAAAAGATTTTGAGAGAACAAGGTTGCTATTTCTGAAGGTGAGGCCTGTCGGGGTGAGGAAAGGTTCAGTAAGTAGGGGGTGGCATCAGAAAGTTGGTTTTAGACTTGTAAAGTTCAGGCTTTGAGCCAAAGAGGAGATGGGAGAGAAAAAGGTAGCTATCTGAGTCTGAAAGCCAGGAGGGGGAAATAGACATGGGACTGTTATTTAAAGGAATTATACTGAAGATCATCAGTATTGTGGATGAAAGGTCCAAGGACTGAGCCATGAGAATACTCGAATCATTTAAGTGTCAGGATGATAACATTTTGAGAACCAGCATAAAAGATCAAGAAGGGTCATCCATAAGAGTTGGAGGACTGCTGGACTCGGGGGAATTCTAGAAGCCAAAAGAAGAGTATGTGTCAAGGTATGGCAAATGATGCTAAAGACTGGATAAACTGGATACTGAGTACTGACTCGTGGGTTTGACACTATCTCCATTATTGTTGATAGCGGGAATGAAAGCCTGATTAGTGTGAGGTATGCAGAGAATGGGAGGTGAGGAACTGGAGAATTTTCTATAGAGGGTGGAAATGTAGCTTAGTAGAGGGATGTACACCCTTCAGTAGGTTAGAGGTGGTTAGTAAACTTTGTATTAAAACTTCTTTTCAACGATTTACTTGAAAGACAGAGTGAGGCAGGCCAGGGTGTGGATCTCATCAGGTTTACTCCCCAAATGTCTGTAATAGCTGGGACTGGGAGCCTGGAACTCCATCTGGGTCTCCCACATACATGTCACAGACCCAACTGCTTGAGCCCTCACCTGCTGCCTCCCAGGGTGCTCATTGCAGGAAGCTGGAATTGAGAGCACAGCGAGACTCCTGCCGTCACTCCGGTGTGGGATGTGGGCACTTCCCAAGTCTGCACCCCACAGCAATGCTTGCCCCTGTTTGGAGCCGCACCCAAAGTAGACTGACTGCCGGTGTTGCTGAGAGCTCCTGAGTTGTTGTTTGTAGACATATTTTCATACATCTTTGATTATAATCTAGACTGACAGTTCCAAACTGTAGGGGTCAAGGACAAGGAGATGACTATGATCTGAACTTGACGCCTAGAAATAGTCTTCCACTCGTAAACTTCATAGAGTTTGATATTTTAGAATCCAGATTTTCAGTTGCTTGTGAAAAATGAGGCCTGGTAAAAGTAGGCCCCTTATCCCCACCTCATGAAAACATTAGACTCCGGCTTTTCCAACCGGTTTGTATTGGCTCAAGTTCATTGCAGTCCCTATGACCTGTGGTTTGTTGCTGAGTCATTTTGTTGCCATTTATCATAGGGCTTGTTTTACCCACAGCCTCCTCCTCCCATTTTTGTTACTTCAGAGTTGGGCATTTGATTGTGTGACACCTGCACTTAATCAGCCCCGTAGGGATAGACAGCCAGAGTGTCTATCTGTGTACCTCAGAGACTAATACTTAGCGCACAGTAGACGCAAAGACATTTTTTACTTTGTGCCCTTTGCTGTAAGAATAAATGACAAGTACAGCGCACAACCCAGCTAAAAGTGATACTGCTATCTGTAGTGTGAGCATCTATGTATCACCTTGTAGGCTGGAGCTGAGAGCTTCCTGTAGAATGGCTGCTTCTAACCCTGAAGATAGTCTAGATTGTCTCAGTGTGCAACACACTGTCTTTTAGTTGCCTTTGAAAATATTGGGCCTTTGTTCTTTAGAGAGACTTTGACATATCTTCTTTATGAATGTTGTATAAATATAAATTTCCCGATTTGCAAAGTTAGCATCATGTGGTCCACATGAACTCTGGAGCTGTTAGGTTAGTTCAGATCCAAAATGGCCTAACTCCCATGTGGTAGGGACTGGAAATGTTTTCTTATGGAGGTGTGCACACACACACACAAACACACACGCATGCACGCCTGCCCAAGCCTACCCAGTTTTATTTCTTCCTTCAATTAAGGCTGCAGGAGGGTAGAGTTTATTTAGGCAGTTTTCCGGGAGGGGAGGACAAGTTATTCAAATGCTTGCTTGCTTGCTTGCTTGCTTGCTTTATTTATTTATTTCAAAGAGTTACACAGAGAGAGGAGAGGCAGAGACACAGAGAGAGGTCTTCGATCCACTGATTCACTCCCCAATTGGCTGCAACAGCAGGAGCTGCGCCAATCCGAAACCAGGACCCAGGAGCTTCTTCTGGGTCTCCCACGTGGGTGCAGGGGCCCAAGGACTTGGGCCATCTTCTACTGCTTTCCTAGAGCTGGATCGGAAGTGGAGGACTTGAACCGGTGCCCATATGGGATGCTGGCACTGCAGGCAGCAGCTTTACCCACTACGCCACAGTGGCCCCTCAAATGCATTTTTCTTTCTCTCTTTTTTTTAAAGATTTATTTATTTAACTTGAAAGTCAGTTAGAGAAGGAGAGGCAAAAAGTGAGATAGAGAGAGGTCTTTCATTCACTGGTTCACTCCCCAGATGGCCACAACAGCCAGAGCTGTGCTGATCCAAAGCCAGGAACCAGGGGCCCAAGAACTTGGGGCATCTTCTGCTGCTCTCTCAGGCCGTAGCAGAGAGCTAGATTGGAAGTGGAACAGTCAGGACTGGAATCGGCACCTATATGGGATTCTGGCACTGCAGGCAGCTGCTTTACCTGCTACACCATAGTGCCGGCCCCAAATGCATTTTTCTTTTAGTACTCTTTTCCTATCTGCTTTTTTTTTTTAAGTTCTTGCTTTGAGTTTATAATTAGCAAGTGTATATTATAAATCATTAGTACATTGAGTTCTTAAAGTACGTTTGAACTTCTTAGTATGCTCATGTTTGGAACTGACAAATGCGTCCTATAAATACTTTAATGACATGTTTTATAATGATGTGTTTATTAATGTGTGTTCTATAAATATTTTATCTGTTGACAGGTAAGTACCCCTCACCTTTGGGAATTACACTTTGTCATGATTCCTGGGAAGTTGAGGGGTTTGGTTTTCATGTACTTAAGTATAGTGTAACCTTTGAGAGCATAAGAGAATGATGGCAAGCCTGCAATAAAATTTGTACTCTGTTTAGTTGGCTAGCAGTGTTAATAGAATTCTGAAATTCTAATTTGGTGGTTATATGTTGAGAACCAGGGATTGACAAACCGTGGCCCAAAGGCCAGCTCCAGCCGCTCCTATGCACGGTGCTTTGTGTATTGCTGCTGCCTTCCTGCTGGGCTGTTCTTCAAGGGCCCTCACGCTGAACTCCTTTTGCCAGGCCAGCCTGAAATCTCATCTTCTCATGTACAGAGCTGATTATATGATTGTCTTGGCAAGGAGAACTTTCGTAATGTGCTATTCAAATTCACTGAAGGTTGTCGCGTTCCCCCCGCCCCCGTTTGTCTGAGCACAGAAACAAACCTTGATGCAGCACATTCTCCGCTGTGACTACGAGGCCTGTCGACAGTACCTTGTGAATCTGGAGCAAGCCCTTCTTTTAGAGCAGAACCTACAGATGCTGCAGACCTTCATCAGCCACAGATGTGACGGGAACCGGAACATTCTGCACGCTTGTGTATCGGTTTGCTTTCCAACCAGCAATAAGGAAACTAAAGAAGAAGAGGGTAAGATTAGGAAGACTTAAAAGAGCTTTAGTCAATTTCTAAAATAAAGAAGAGCAAGTTACCATAAAGAAGGTGTGTAATTTTGCAAGATTTTCAGATTTTGGCTTTCTCAGAAGGTAAAATTGCCTGAACTCTTGTTCGGATGGATGTGTAGGAGCAACAGAATTTCTCATCAGTGTGTTTTTATTGTCTTATTCTTTTATGTATTTTAATTTTTAGAGTTTATTGATTCATTTATGTATTTGAAAGAGTGACAGAGAGATCTTGCATACACTAGTTCACTCACCAAATGGCTGCAGCAGCAGAGCTGGACCTGAAGGCAGAACTTGGTCCCAATCCTCCACATGCATAGCAGGAACCCAACTGCTTGAGCCGTCACCCATTGCTTCCCAGGCCCATTAGCAGGAAGTTGGATTGGAAGTAGAATAGCTGGGACTCATATCAGCACTCTGATATGGGATGCAAACATCCCAAGCTGTGGCTTAGCCCATAACCCACTGTCCTACAACAGCAGTTCCCACTGTACTCAATCTTATTTTTGACCCATGGAGATTGGAAAATAAGGTAGAATAAGGAAATAAATCATATATTGAAGGTCATAATTGACCTTTTTTTTTTTTTAAAAAAAAAAAGATTTATTTATTTGATAGAGAGGGGTATCTTCCATTTGCTGGTTCACTCCTCAAATGGCTACAATGGCTGCAGCTGGGCCGATCTGAAACCAGGATCTAGGAGCTTCCTCCGGGTCTCCCACATGGGTTCAGGGACCCAAGGCCATCTTCTGCTGCATTCCCAGGCCTTAACTGAAAGCTGGATGGGAAGTGGAGGAGCCAGGACTTGAACCAGCGGCCATATGGGATTCTAGCACTGTAGGTGGAGTCTTTACCCGCTATAGCACAGTGCTGGCCTCCACGCTGTCTTAAGTCTGGTTCTCAGGAGGAAGAGTGAAGTAACTGGTTATCTAGTATGTGAATTAGAGCACTAGTATATGTACAAATCTGCATTTGGTAAACCTGTACATGAAGCTTAAATTGATCCTAATTTTTTCTCTTCTCTTTCAGAAGCAGAGCGCTCTGAAAGAAATACATTTGCAGAACGGCTTTCTGCGGTTGAGGCCATTGCTAATGCAATATCAGTTGTTTCAAGTAATGGCCCAGGTAGTCGGGCTGGATCATCAAGTAGCCGAAGGTAATGTGATTTTTACCAGGAAAGTTTAATTGGAGAAAAAAAACCACTCAAGTACAGAAAGCAGTGTCTCTCTTTACCTATCTTCTGCATGAATTGCTAGGTTGTCCTTCTTTGTTTGGGTTTTGGCTTCTTGCAGTAACACCATGAGAAAAGTACCTGATGATAACTAACTTCAATTTAAATCTAGAACAGTAGGCTCTAAAACTCTTCAAAAATTTGAGATTACTTACACAGGTAGTTCAAATTTGATTCTTTCAGTGTGTTCTTAGTTCATCATTATTCTTGCTTCTTAGAAAGCTATTCTTTAGTTTTTGAAGAACAGGTAATATCATAATGGATAGACCCTCTATCTTTTATTTTCAGATTGCTTATTGAGGTCAGTTTCTCAGATTTCTTAATCATCTGGGATGAAATGAAAGGCTGGTGATGTGTGTTATGAATGTTTGGTGTTTTAAATTTTCTGAGTTGTGAGAAGCACAAACCTTTATAACACGTTACAAATTAATAGATGTTTCACTAGTTGTTGAATATAAATGATTCAGGATATTCTCTCTCTGTAGGAAAAAGCACACTTGCCGTAGACAGAGGAAAGACAAAATTCCTTGCTACTGTCTGATCATTCATGGAAGCCCTGCGCATGTGTGCTATGTGCTAGGTTGTAAATTCTGCCTGAGGACCCTCCTTGCCTGTTTTGTGTTCCATATTCATCTTTCCCTTTAGAAGTTATTATTCTTAAGTTGGCACAAAGAAGGCTTCCAAGTTGATAGCTTCCCAGGTTCAAAAACATCCTGAAGTTTTTGATAACTCTTATCTTTATGGGTGACTGAACTTTAATTAAAAAAATATAAAGACGTAATGTAAACTATACAAAATGGAAATTATCAGTAGGCAGGCAAAGTGGTCAAAAATGGAAAGCAACTTTAAATTCATCATCAAGAAATTAGTGTCTGGATTATTTCAGGTATTTCATTTCCTCAGGGAAATTACAGGTGCAAATCAAGTTGGACTCTGATATGCTTGGTCCAATGCCAGTGCTGCCATCTTTTTTTTTCATATAAGGAGTATTTTGAAGGCAAAGACTAAAAGGAGCTTCGAGAGTGGGTGATGCGTCGCTCACAGAGATAATTTGCTGAGTAAGCTCCTTTGAGGAATTTGCCGAAGATTTCACTGCAGTGCTCTTTCCCAGTCCAAACTCAGGGCTGCCGATTGAACAGATGAAAGCACAGGAGTCTTATGACCACGCCGGGCAGTAGGAAGTGCACAGACTCTGCTTCACTGGAGTGCAACCCTCCTCTAGCCTACCATGGATTGTCTAGGCGGTGCCCCTTGATGAGTGTGCAGGCTGGGAGTCGGGAGCTGTAAGCTCCACGCTGGTGCAGTTTCAGTATTGAATGGAGCACTGCTAAATGCCTTCCGATGATGATTTGACTCAGCAGATGTGTTATGTGGCTCACTAGTTCTGAGTCCCGAGGGCAGATTGAGTGGAGAGCTTGACTGATGCATCTGATTGCAGGTGTATGTACTCTAGAGATGTTAATCTGGAAGACACATGACCTTCGCTTTTTTGTCACAGTGTTATGTTTGAACATGACTGGATTCTAAGGCTTCTGTAGCATGGATATAACGTGCTTACAAAGAGGAAAGTACATCATCCTTGAATTCTTCCATATTGTCAGAAAATACGATGACTCCAGGCAAGCATATACGAAGAAATGTCAAAACTCTGAATCTTAGCAGCCAAGGTGGTATCTCCTCAGTATTGTCCTCAGCCATGAGGATACAGGTGAATCTTCATGAATTGTGTACAGCATCTTGAAGAATAATTTTCTTTTTTGTTTTTTTGTTTTTTATTTTTTAAGAATCTGTATGAGGAGCTGGGCATTGTACTTAAAAATGGTCCCAAGACCTAATGAAGAAAAGAGGTTAAGGACAATTTTTAAAATGACAAAGAATGACCCCCTCATTTAATATTGAATTGACTACATGACAGCAACAAAGTTGGGAGCTTGCAAGTTCAAGATGAGACTATGGTCTCAATTTATCTTCATTACTCTTAATCTACTTTAAGTTAGAGGTTGGAAAGGAGCCCACATATGTTTGATTTGTCCGGTGTAGTGTTACAAACTCTTTAATTTGAATGCCTTTCCATGAGCAGGTTTGCCTCTAATTTGCCACTACTCCATATTTCTTACACCTGTCTACCCTGTACTCCTTTATTTTACCTTTCTGACCCAGTAGGCATTGACTGTGGGACCCTGGTGTAAGCATTTATTTTCAAGTGATTCAGAGTGCCTCCCAATTATTCCCCCCTCTGTGCTTTGAGTACTATGACACATTAGGATACCAAATGTCTGTGTCGAGGTTAAGTAGAGCTATATAGGAGCATCACAGTGTGAATAGGCACCGTGGGGTGTGCTGTTCCAGGTAAGATGCTCCCCTTTTTCTCTGAGTGACACCTTTGGACAGGGAAGTAACCTTGACTGAAGCAATCGCTCTCCCTTGCTCTCGTCCACATTATAAACTCCTACACTCAAGATTTCTCAAATGGGAAAAAGAAGACATTGATAATATAAAAGAATGATCTGTAGGTATCTTTAATAGTACTGGAGTAGCTAATATATTATTTGAGATATTAAAATTTACCTTGCAGAATCTTCTAGAGTGTTTCTATTCCAAAAAGTACATCGTAACTAAGGCTTATGAAATGGATGTGTTCCTACAAGTAGCCTCTAAGAGGATGTTTTGTGAATACATAAAGGAGGTTTTTCCTACAAAATTGAAAGTGTATTGATATGGGAAAACACGTTTACACTTAGCTTAATTAATGATTATTACCACTAGAAATTCAAGTGTTAATAAAATCTTACACACATTATGCTCACCTAGTAAGATATTAGGTCTTACGTATCAAAGATGTCATGTCTTTAGAATTCAGTCTGCATGGGAGAATACAGTCCCTTATGTGATGTCTAACCCTTCAAATTGAGTGTTCTTACACATTTAGAAGCTCTAAAATTGTGGCTAAGTGAAGGGATTTGCCTTATGTGCTGTCTCTTAATTGCTGTTAGTTCTAAATACGCTAATTTTGTAGCTTTTGTGAGCTTTTATTCAGAGGTATAGATTTTCGTATGGGTAGCTACTAGTTCCCCTAACAAGTTCTCTGTGTGTGTTTATTTCTTTTTTCTCTTTAGTGATGTGCACACTGTACAATAGTGCTTTTTAAATAGCAAAGGAAAAAACATGCCCAGACAATCTAATGACATATTCTACAAGTTCTAGTTTTCATTCAGTAATTTCTTGGGGGTGAAAGTTGTACTGTTTGAAAAATAAATTTTTTTTTGTATAAAAAAGAATTGAAATTGGTCTTTGTTTTAAAACTATTCATGATGCGGATCTTAGTTCAGTTTTTGAGATCACAGAAAAGGGATTGGGTAGGTTAACTTCGTTTTGTGCTAATCAGTATGTTTACTGATGTCTATTATTAAACTTCATTCTCACTGATTCTGAAAAGGGGACAGAAACCTTTTTGTTTTAATGTTCAGCTGTTCATATGTCTGTACTGTATGAAAGATTATTTCTAATCTTACCTCATTGCAACTTTTGTTCCCTGTGCTTAAAGTTTGTGTGGGAGCTTAATAAAGTGGTTTTATTGCTGAACTGGGTGCTATAGTAACCCCAGTTTCATTTCTATCCCTCACTGACTTATTCTGTGATTCCAGAATTGGCATTTGTACTTCACTTCCCTTGCCTGGAGTGTCTATTTGTAGAACATACTTTGATCTTCTCAGATGAGAAGTTTCTATACACCTGTCATTACATGTGCACGTGGTAGTGAGCTCTGATTCTGTCCGTGTTCTTCTAGTTTGAGATTACGGGAAATGATGAGGCGATCGTTGAGAGCTGCTGGTCTGGGTAGACATGAAGCTGGCGCCTCCTCCAGTGACCATCAGGATCCAGTGTCACCACCCATTGCTCCCCCTAGCTGGGTTCCTGACCCTCCTGCCATGGATCCTGGTAAGATCTGTTTCATCTTGTTTTTAACCAAGTGGCGAGGTTATGAAAGAAAAGAAATGGAACACTTTAATGCACTGTTTCGAAATTTGAAAAGTTTGGAAGTAGTATGATAAATTATTTTATAAAAGTTTGATACTAGGAGTTTATATTTTAAAATTTAAATTCTAGAAACTTCATCAGGTACCTCTCTCACTGAAATGTTTTGTTTTATCCTGGAAAGAAGCTAGAAAGTCCCTTTATTAGGAATACATTTAGTTAAGTCAATAATTTGCTTAGTGGATTCCTTCTCTTAGAGTTTGGGAAAAAGACGTTCACTTAAGCATCTGTCCAGTTTGACCTTTGGCTTGCAGAGCAAAGCCTTAAGGCCATTTAAAAGCACATGGTAGAGCTATGTTGCCTATAATGATGTGCATCCTGCTGTTCTGTTTACTGAAAGATGGTGACATTGATTTTATCCTGGCCCCCGCTGTGGGATCTCTTACCACAGCAGCAACTGGCACTGGTCAAGGACCCAGCACCTCCACCCTTCCAGGTAAGAGTCTCTGCTCTCTTGTCTGGGCATTTGGAAGGAAGAAGGACACACTTTGGATACAGGGTTCTGTGGATCTGCACTGTTTCTGGAGGAGACTTTCCTTTGCTTGAAAAGCGTGTAATTATCTGAATTACCTTCTGTATGTCAGTGGAAATGTGCGGTATGTATGCACAGGTTTAGAAATGAGTTGAGATTTGTACAGTGTGTTACTGTTACTGTATTTATAGTCTTTGTGTGGAAGTGAGTTTATTAATAACGTTAGAGTTTCACTGGTGGTTCTTTGCCTGGTGTATTCATCTGGATAGTCTTTAGTCTGCCATGTTCACACTTGTTTTGGTACTGAATGGATCTGCTTATTTACAGGGCCTTCCGCAGAGCCATCTGTAGTAGAATCCAAGGATCGGAAAGCAAATGCACATTTTATATTAAAATTGTTATGTGACAGTGCAGTTCTGCAGCCCTATCTACGGGAACTCCTCTCTGCTAAGTAAGACTTCATATACTTCGCAATAGGAAGATTCAGCTTAGTGACTTTTAGTGTTATATAAAGTGATATGTGGATGACAATTACATGAATTTAAAGTAATATACTGGAATGTAGTATTGCATGCCCTTGGCTACTTCACTCTGTGAGATGCTGCCTTTGTCCTCCTCTTCCACTTCTTCCTCTTATTTTTTTTTTAACTTTTATCTAATGAATATAAATTTCCAAAGTACAGCTTATGGATTACAATAGTTCCCTCCCCCCCATAACTTCCCTCCCACCCGCAACCCTCCCCTTTCCCGCTCCCTCTCCCCTTCCATTCACATCAAGATTCATTTTCAATTCTCTTTATATACAGAAGATCAATTTAGTATATATTAAGTAAAGATTTCAACAGTTTGCACCCACATAGAAACACAAAGTGAAACATACTGTTTGAGTACTAGTTATAGCATTAAATCAAAATGTACAGCACATTAAGGACAGAGATCCTACATGATATTTTTAAAAAATTGATTAATTTTCTATGCAATTTCCAATTTAAAACCAAGTTTGTTTTTTTGTTGTTGTTGTTTTCAATTATCCCTCTTATTTTAAAAAACATTTTGTTTTATTTATTTGACAGGTAGAGACAGAGAAATCTTACATATGCTGCTTCACTTCCCAAATGGCTGCAAGAGCTGGGTCTCTAAAACAGCTTAGTTTTTTGTTTCATCATGCATATTTATGTCTGACAATCAAAAGGGACATAATAATTAATACATGGATTTATTTAAGGATTTATTTATTTAAAACACAGAGTTACACAAAGAGGGAGAGACAGATCTTCCATCTGCTAGTTCACTCCCAAAACAGCTGCAACAGCCAGAGCTGGGCTGGGCTGAAGCCAGGAGCTTAACTTGGGTCTCCCAGTGTTAGGAGGGAACTGGACTGGAAGTGGAAGCAGTAGGGCTGCCAGCCACACCCGTGTGGGATGCTGGTGTCATAGGTGGTGGCTTAATCTGCTTCACCACAAGGCCAACCCCTGTAATTAATATTTTTCTGTACAATTTTTCTCATTTCAGGGATGCAAGAGGGATGACTCCATTTATGTCGGCTGTAAGTGGCAGAGCTTATCCTGCTGCAATTACCATCTTAGAAACAGCCCAGAAAATCGCCAAAGGTAAATTACTTCAAGTCCTGAATGCGTTGCTTACTTTTCAGTTTGATTAGGTTGTCTTTTGTACACGCAGTAGTGTAATTATTCAAGTTAATTTCCATATGTAAATGATAAAACTGATTGGAAACTGATTATCAAGATAATTCTTGTGTCTGTGAAATTCACCATGTGTTTATAATTTTCTCAAGTATATTGTATCTTCCATCTTTCCATCAGAAAACAACTGATAAGAATTTTTTGAAAGTTTTTTTTTATAAAAGCCTAAAATACCTTGAAAATAAAAGATGGATTATTGATAGAACCTTGTTTCTGCTTAATTGGTGGTGGTGATAAAAGCTTATAGAAAAAATAGGCAAATGTCTTGTAGTTATTTCTGACTTGGAATTTCTGCTAGGTAGAAAGCACTAAGGGATATCTGTTCCTGCCATCCAGTAAGTAGTTATTTTTAAAAACATTATTGATACATCTTTTCTTTTTAAGATGTAGTTATTTATTTGAAAGGCAGAGTTACAGAGAGAGAGCGAGAGGCAGAGAGAGGTCTTGCATTCACTTGCTCACTCACCAAATGGCTGCAACAGCCACGGTTAGGCCAGGCCAGAGCCAGGATCCAGGAGCTTCTTCCCAGTCTCCCACATAGGTGCAGGGCCCCAAGGATTTGGCCATCTTCCACTGCTTTCCCAGGCATATTAGCAGAGTTGGATCAGAAGTAGAGGAGCTGGGACTCTAATTGGCACCCATATGGGATGCTGGTGCCTCAGGTGACAGCTTTACCTGCTGTATCATGGCACTGGCCCCCAGTAAGTCTTTTCTGAGATGAATTGTAGTTTGGTAACTAGAACTAGAACTTGAGTTCTCACTGCTCAGTGCTAAGGATTCAGATGGCTGATGTGTGGTGTGTTTGTACTGCCGTCATATGGGCTTTGCCTTGCTTACTTGGCTCCAGAATTGCCTGGGTTTCCTTGTACATTGACTTTACCTTTGTATATCAATTTTTTTTACATCTATAGTAGTTTCTGATTTATACTGCATATATATCAAGAGTTTTCTATTTGAGGAAAATAGTATATGGTCATGATTAAGTCCTTTCCTAACAGATAAACTGCTGTATTCTTAATCTTTTTAGCTGAAGTGTCCTCAAGTGAAAAAGAGGAAGATGTGTTTATGGGAATGGTTTGTCCATCGGGTACCAACCCTGATGACTCTCCTTTATATGTCTTGTGTTGTAATGACACCTGTAGTTTTACATGGACTGGAGCAGAGCACATCAACCAGGTAAAGTACTTTACATTTCCTTGTTTCTGTGCCATCTTCAGGTTTCATTTTTCCATTTGGCCATCACTAGAGTTACAGTTTTCAGTTCTGCTATAAGTCTGGTATTTCCTTTTATGGCATCATAACATTCCCTGCTGTTAATTTTGATTTAATTTCTAACTTAATTGCCAAATTAAATATGACACATTGTGTAAATCAGGAATCTTCACTGGGTATTATAACCTTTACCACATTTTTTTTTCTTTATAGAGTTATTGCTAGGTTCTGTATTGTATTTTAAATTTTTGTGTATTTTAATTTTATTTGAAAGACAGAAGCAGATAATAAAAGGAGAGGGTTCTTCCATCTGCTGTTTCACTCCTTAAGTGCCCAAAACAGTCAGGGCTGTCCCAGGCTGAATCAGCTGCCCAAAACTCAGTCCTTGTCTTCCACTCGGCTGGCAGGGACCCAAGTTCATTGGCTGTCACCTGCTGTCTCCCAGGGTGTGCATTAGCAGCTGGAATCAGTGCTGGAGCCGGGGGTCAAACCTAGGCACTGAGATGTTGGATGCAAGTATCCTAAGCTGTGTTTTAAACCACTGTGCCAAGCACACAGCCTCAAAATTCTTGATGAAGGGTTTATAACTGTAGACCTTTTTGGGGGATGGTGCAAATTATGTTTGTCCTCCTGGTATGCAGTGCTGTAAGATACATGTTTGCTATACTCAGGTAACATTTATATAACTCCTTGGTTTCAAAGGTGCATTCATTTTACTTTGTTGTAATTGAATTGTTTTAGAAAATACCAGAATTATTGTGGTGACACACACACAGACTGAAACATACTCTTTTAAAAGTAAACTCTTTGGCTTGTAGGATATTTTTGAGTGTCGAACTTGTGGCTTGCTGGAGTCGCTTTGCTGTTGTACAGAATGT
Organism: Lepus europaeus; assembly: GCF_033115175.1. NCBI lineage: Eukaryota > Metazoa > Chordata > Mammalia > Lagomorpha > Leporidae > Lepus > Lepus europaeus. The sequence goes on from NC_084830.1 coordinate 40,813,213, forward strand.
GCAAGGGTTTGTCATAAAGGCCATGACTGCAAGTGAGTACAGTTGTAGCTTTTTTGTCTAATACTATAAACCATTTAAATTTCCCTTGCTGTATGGAATCTCTGTTTTGTCATATTGTAATTGTATAATTAAAAAATTGATGTTTTCTCAAGTTTGCCTCATTCTGTCAGTTCATGTATAAACATGTTCTCAATTTGAAGTGTCCTGTGAGTCTCCTGTCGTTTAGCAGTGGGGCAATGTGCTAAGACGGTGAGCATGCATTGTGGGTCAGTTAGTTGTGTGAGAAACATCCACAGAGTGTGTTTGTGTTCTGTAGCCAGGGCCTCAGCCCTCTGCGAATAGGGTCTTCTAGAAGACTGGTGTGGACTGTGAGCACGATGCGGGTCATGGTGCATGGGTGTGCACTCTGCCTGCTGTGCTTCTTCCAGGAAATGCAGTCATAGCTCATCTGGCAGTAGTCACCATAGCTAATTATGCGAGTTTCCACAGCCTGAGAGGTCATAAAACGCACAAGCACTAAGATCAACAGTGTCCCCGTATCAATGATAGAGATCTCAGCTGTAAATGGCCACAGATCTGTAGATACTATAGGCAGTACATTTAGATTATAAAAATGTTCTAGGCCGGCGCCGTGGCTTAACAGGCTAATCCTCCGCCTTGCGGCGCCAGCACACCTGGTTCTAGTCCCAGTCGGGCCGCCGGATTCTATCCCGGTTGCCCCTCTTCCAGGCCAGCTCTCTGCTGTAGCCCAGGAAGGCAGTGGAGGATGGCCCAAGTGCTTGGGCCCTGCACCCCATGGGAGACCAGGAGAAGCACCTGGCTCCTGGCTTCAGATCAGCGAGATGCACCGGCCACAGCGGCCATTGGAGAGTGAACCAACGGCAAAAAGGAAGACCTTTGTCTCTGTCTCTCTCTCTCACTATCCACTCTGCCTGTCAAAAGAAAAAAAAAAAGTTCTGAATTTCACCTTACTATAAGTAATTATGTAAGATAAGTAGAAAAGTTTTTGCATTGTTGCTTATTCATAATTTTGTTAAAAAATTTTGCTAATATTTTTGTCTTCCTTATTTTAAGCATCTAAAAATGATTAATCTGTTTCTTATTGATTAGGCTAGATGCTAAGCTTGGGTGGTTAATTATGGACAAGATAATCCTGTCTTAGCAGTGTTCATAGTCCTGCCCAAGGCCACAAGCAAGAACCGTCTGTCTGAGAGAGAACCTGCACTGGAGATGTGTGAATTAGGGGAGATAATTTTATGTTGCTTTGCTGACTTTATGTCTCTAAGTACTGGTTTTTGTTGTGTCTGCCTTAACAGTTACACTTCTCATATAAAACTCAACCAGAATTTTATCTAAATTTAAAGAGTTACACTTCTTTAATATCAATGTAGATCTGTTATGTTCCATCAGTTTGTTTTTGTAATTATGTATGGATTCTTTCTAGACTGAAACGGACATCACCAACAGCTTACTGTGACTGTTGGGAGAAATGTAAATGTAAAACTCTAATTGCCGGACAGAAATCTGCGCGTCTTGATCTGCTTTATCGCCTGCTCACCGCTACTAACCTGGTCACTCTGCCCAACAGCAGGCAAGTGGGGGTTTTCTTTTCTTTTTTTTTTTAGTGTTTTGAAAGTACTTTATTTTCTTAGAAAAATTACTATTTGCTTATAATTTATATGAAAATGTCAGCTTGAATTGAGCATTTTTTTTAACTTTTATTTAATAAATACACATTTCCAAAGTACAGCTTATGGATTACAGTGGCTTTTCCCCCTCTATAACTTCCCTCCCACCCGCAACCCTCCCATCTCCTGCTCCCTCTCCCATTCCATTCACATCAAGATTCATTTTCAATTATCTATATACAGAAGATCAATTTAGTGTACATTAAGTAAAGATTTCAACAGTTTACACCCACACAGAAACACAAAGTGTAAAGTACTGTTTGAGTACTAGTTATAGCATTAGTTCACATTGTACAACACATTAAAGACAGAGATCCTACATGAGGAGTAAGTGCACAGTGACTCCTGTTGTTGACTTAACAAATTGACACTCTTGTTTATGGTGTCAGTAATCACCCTAGGCTCTTGTCATGAGTTACCAAGGCTATGGAAGCCTTTTGAATTTGCCAACTCCGATCTTATTTAGACAATCTCCTCCTATGATGGCCTGTTCTTTCCACTGGGATCTCACTCGCAGAGATCTTTCACTTAGGTTTTTTTTTTTTTTCCCCCCAGAGTGTCTTGGCTTTCCATTCCTAAAATACTCTCATGGGCTCTTCAGCCAGACCTGAATACCTTAAAGGCTGATTCTGAGGCCAGAGTGCTGTTTAGGACATCTGCCATTCTATGAGTCTGCTGTGTATCCTGCTTCCCATGTTGGATTGTTCTCTCCTTTTTAATTCTATCAGTTAGTATTAGCAGACACTAGTCTTGTTTATGTGATCCCTTTGACTCTTAATCCTATCATTATGATCAATTGTGAACTGAAATTGATCACTTTGAGTAGTGAGATGGCATTGGTACATGCCGCAAGTGGGGTTTTTAAGACATGAAGTAAGTTACATGCAAAGTGCCATTTTCCCCTGCATCACAGTCGTGTCCTGTTTGCAGGGGCGAGCACCTGCTGCTGTTTTTAGTGCAGACGGTTGCCAGGCAGACGGTGGAGCACTGCCAGTACAGGCCCCCTCGAATCCGGGAGGATCGGAACCGGAAGACAGCTAGTCCTGAAGGTGAGTCTGCGCTGCACTTAGGCACTCACGGCGAGGACTACGTTTTCTTCCTGACTTATCCACCATTTCTTCGCAGATTCAGATATGCCTGATCATGATTTAGAACCTCCAAGATTTGCCCAGCTTGCATTGGAGCGTGTTCTACAGGATTGGAACGCTTTGAAGTCAATGATTATGTTTGGGTCACAGGAAAATAAAGACCCGTAGGTGTTCATTGAAATATTTTCAGATTTCTTATTTTTCCATAACACAAAAGGATTTTACACTGCAATCTGTCTTTCCTCCCCCTTCCAGTCTTAGTGCCAGCAGTAGGATAGGCCATCTTTTGCCAGAAGAACAAGTATACCTCAATCAGCAAAGTGGCACGATTCGGTTGGACTGTTTCACTCACTGCCTTATTGTCAAGTGTACAGCAGATATTTTGGTAAGTTCTTTGAGTTGTATAATAAATATATGAAAAGGTGGTTTTTCTTCCTTAGCATCTTTTTTTTTTTTTTTTTTTTTCCCAATCCAAACCCCTAAGGACTGATTAAAAACTCTGAAGAGGGATTGGAATTTTGAGGGTGATGTAAATGTCTCAGTTAGCCAGCAGGAGCTTCTTGCAAATCCTAAACCATCTTAATAATACAACAATATATAAATTTTTGGAGTACTGTTCAAATTAATAGTAACTTATCGCATATCTTTAAAAAATTCATTTTTCAGGTATTCTTTTCCCTGAAATTAGAAAAGGTATTTATTTATACCATAAAACTCAATACTCAGAGGTTATGGTAAAAGAATGCACTCAAACCAATGGAGTGTCAGTTGCATTTGGTCCTCTCTTTGGAAAACACCTTGACAATGTAGTTGCCATAAAATGTCAGTGTCCTAGAAACCTGACATCAAGAAGTAATAAAGGAGCCAGTGCTGTGGCATAGTGGGCTAAGTCTCCACATGTAGCACCAGCATATCCCACATGGGCGCCAGTTCGCGTCCCAGCTGCTCCTCTTCCAATCCAGCTCTCTGCTTATGGCCTGGGAAAGTAGTGGCAGATGGCCCAAGTGCTTGGGCCCCTACAACTGCGTGGGGGACCTGGGTGGAGCTCCTGGCTTTGGATTGGTTCAGTCTAGCCGTTGTGGCCATCTGGGGAATGAACCAGCAGATGGGAGACCTCTCTGTCTCTGCCTCTGCCTCTCACTCTGTCTCTCTCTTTGCAATTCTGCCTCCTAAATCAATCAATCAATCAAATCTTTAAGGAAAAAAAAAGGTGACTTATAGTTTGAGAAAGATAAATCATGTGGAATAATGTAAAATTTTATAATAGAAGTACTTTATGGATTTACTAATAACATGCTATTGACTCAGATTATCACCCAACCAGTTAATAAATGTAACGTAACAATTTAAACCTAAAGGTTATTATAAGCAACATTTTTTAAAAATCAAAAAACAGAACAGGAAATTAGGTGTTCTGTATAATTAATGTTTGCATGATAAGCCATTTATAGAAAAGAGGGTAGAGGCCGGCGCCGTGGCTCAACAGGCTAATCCTCTGCCTAGTGGCGCCGGCACACCAGGTTCTAGTCCTGGTTGGGGCGCTGGATTCTGTCCTGGTTGCCCGTCTTCCAGGCCAGCTCTCTGCTATGGCCCGGGAGTGCAGTGGAGGATGGCCCAAGTGCTTGGGCCCTGCACCCACATGGGAGACCAGGATAAACACCTGACTCCTGCCTTCGGATCAGCGCGGTGCGCCTGCCGCACGCAGCACGCCAGCCGCGGCGGCCATTGGAGGGTGAACCAACGGCAAAGGAAGACCTTTCTTTCTGTCTCTCTCACTGTCCACTCTGCCTGTCAAAAAAAAAAAAAAAGGAAGAAAAGAGGGTAGAAGGTAATGATGGTTCAGTTGAGATTGAATTACGAATTTATTCACATAAATATTTGTACTTTGCTTTTTGACAAGTATCCCTTAGAGTAAAACAAATTCTTGTCCCCCCCCCCCCTTTTTTTTTTAAAGATTTATTTTATTTATTTTAACAGCAGAGTTAGAGGGAAAGAAAGACCATTCCATCTGCTGTTTTACTCTTCATATGGCCACAGTGGCTGGGGTTGGGCAAGGGAGAAGCCAGGAACCTGAACTCCATCTGGGTCTCCCACATGGGTGGCAGGGAGCTGGATTGGAAGTGGAGCGGCCTGGACTTGAGCTGTGTCTCACATGGGATGTAAGCCATGGCTTAGCCCACTGTAGTGCAACACCAGCCCTTAGCATCTTCTGATGTGATGTGGTTTATATTTCTGTTGTAAATATCGATTGCGGTGGCTAGGACACAGCACTGCTACATTGCGTGATTTAATCATTGACTTGGTGTGATGTTCAGTTAAATTTGTTTTGAGGTTTTATTGTGAAATCTTAATATTGAAGAAAAAGTCTTTTACTTTCTACTTTATGAATGTCTGTAAACATCTTTGACCTATCTGGACATTAATAGAGTTACTACAACTTTCTAAAGCTTTTAGATACTCTACTAGGCACACTAGTGAAAGAGCTCCAAAACAAATACACACCTGGGCGTAGAGAAGAAGCAATCGCTGTGACGATGAGATTTCTGCGTTCAGTGGCAAGAGTTTTTGTCATTCTTAGTGTGGAAATGGCTTCATCCAAAAAGAAAAAGTAAGGCGTGCTTTTTGATTTTGGTTTTTATATTATTTGCACATAGATTCTGTGTACGTAATAATGTTTGTGAAAGTATTCATGAATGATTCCTCTGTTTCCTTTGTGCTCTAGCAACTTTATTCCACAGCCAATTGGAAAGTGCAAACGCGTATTCCAAGCACTGCTGCCGTACGCCGTGGAGGAGCTGTGCAACGTCGCCGAGTCCCTCATCGTCCCCGTCAGGATGGGGATTGCTCGCCCGACCGCGCCGTTCACTCTGGCCAGCACCAGCATCGATGCCATGCAAGGCAGCGAGGAGCTCTTCTCCGTAGAGCCGCTGCCTCCTCGGCCGTCATCTGATCAATCAAGCAGGTACTTTCTATAGCCACAGAGTTCGATGCCCTCGTTCCCTGGAAATGCTACACGTGGCTGATAGAAACCTTTGCATAAGCATCTGGTTAGTGTACTTGATCTTTTGTGCAGCAAATGCTAGAGACTTTCCTTGGGAATATGTAAAAGCACTTTAAGGGTTACCAGGGTAGGGGAGCATGGGAAATTGGGGGAAGATGCATTTGGCGTAGTGTTCAAGCCCATGTCCCACATCATAGTACTTCTGCTTGATTCCTGACTCTGCAGCCTGATTCTAGCTTCTTGCTAATGTGCACCCTGGGAGGCAGTGGTGACCGCCCAAGTAGCTGGATTCCTGCCAGCCTTGTGGGAGGTTTGCTTTCCAGGTTCCTGCCTCGAGGCCCAGCCCCAGCCATTGTGAGTGTCTTAGGATTAAATGAGTGGATGGAAGCTGTCTTTGTTATCTAAGGTCACAGATAATAGTAAGAGTTTGCTTTATGATTGAAAGGCACTGTTCTTATTATGGTACTCTAAAAAGAAAGTTTACTTTTAGGATTCTGTAACCTCATTGCTTGCTTTCTTTCTTCTTTTAAATATAGTATGCTGTAATACCAGATTGACAACACCTGTATCTTTATGGCCAAACGCTTAGGGGTCAGTTTGTTACTGTATAATGTAAATGACAACCATAAGGCAGGAAATTACAATGCCACCCCTTTGAATCTTTTGGGTAGCAGTGTTGCTTCTTCTGTTGTTTCCTTCTACTTTCCTAGGACTCTTAACACCCTTGTTAATAAATTGGTTTCTGCTTTACCTCCGTACTTTCATGTTACTGGGATTTAATATGTGCTAAGAATAAGAACTTCCCCAGACACTATGGATGCATTAGCTCTTCTGATCTTCCTCATAATTCATACACATCCACTGTCATCTCCAAATGCCTACAATAGCCAGGGCTGGGCTTGGGCTGAAGCCAGGAACCAGGGAGACAATCCAGGTCTTCTGTGCGAGTGGCAGGAAACCAACTACTTGAGCCCAATGTGACTGCTGTCCAGGGTCTGAGTTAGCAGTAAGCTGGAGCCTGCAACCTGAGCCAAGGACTCAAACCTGGATATTTGGATATTAAGTGTAGGCTTAACTACTAAATGCCTGCTCCCATCCTAATTTTTAACAAGAAAGTGAGGCTCAGGTTAGATAACTTGTCCAACATTATGTAGCTATAAAAATATAGAGGCTGGACTCTAATCTAGAGAAAGATTTTCTTTTTTTTCCTTCTTTTTTATTTGAAATGCATAGTTACAGTGGAGAGAGATTCATCTTCCATCTGCTGGTTCACTCCCCAGATGGCCGCAACATCCAGAGCTGAGTTAATCCGAAAGCCAGGAGCTTCTTCCAGGTCTCCCACTCAGGTGCAGGGGCATGAGCTCTTAGGTATCTTCTGCCGCTTTCCCAGGCACATTAGCAGGGAACTGGATCAAAAATGGAACAGCTGGAACTCAAACTGGTGCCCCTGTGGGATGCCAGCACTGCAGGTGGAGGCTTAGCCTTGTACACCACAGCACCAGCCCCGTGCTCATCATACTATATAACACATCTACAGTCCTAAACTCTTAGCGTACAGGCTACTTGTTTGAAGTTCTCTGCAGAGAACTGTTCCCGACATAGGCAAGTCTTTTGAGATACATGATTTTTCTTTTCTTTCGCTTCTTGATCATGTTGCCCTTTCAGTTATGTTTTGATTGATGTACATGTGTATGTGATGGTGATAGAAGAGGAGATACTTAGTTCCTACCCTGCTTAGACCCAAACTGTCTTCTTTGAAGCCTCTAGCTGCTTGAAACCCCTTAGCCTGGGAGACATCAGAAGATGTCTTTGGCACCATTCTTTGCTCCCCAAGCTTCTACATACCATTGTTTCTTTTATCACCAGCATAGCTGTTTCTTTAAAAAATATTTCGGGCGGTTTCTTGGTGAAGCAGCTTAATTAAGTTGCTCCTTGAGATGTCCACGTACCATATGCTAATGCCTTGTTTGAGTCCCAGCCACTCTGCTTCCCATCCCACTTCTACTCATGCATACCGTGGGTATCAGCCGATGACAGCTCAAGTACTTGGATTCCTATCACCCATGTGGGAGAACTGGATGGAGTTCTAGGCTCCTGATTTTGCTTGGTCCAGCTTTGGCTGTTTAGGACACTTGGTGAGTGAACCAGCAGGTGGAAGATCTCTGTCCCACTCTCTGCAACCTTGCATTTCAAATAAATACATAAATTCTGAGATTTCTAAGTGTGCATGGTAAAACGGCTGCTTTTGGGAGTCATGGTTTTCTGACATTATGAATTGGAGTTGAGTTCCAAGAGTTCTCAGGCCAGATTTGAAGTAGCGGCCTCCCAAATGTGTCCCAGGTAAGAAGTGAGCTAAATTCTTAGTCTGAGAGGCTCGAGAGGATGTGCTGTGTCTGGGATGCGGCGGCGGTGCGCTCATTACCTCCTGCTCCTTGCAGCTCCAGCCAGTCGCAGTCGTCCTACATCATCCGGAACCCGCAGCAGAGGCGCATCAGCCAGTCGCAGCCTGTTCGGGGCAGGGATGAAGAGCAGGACGACATTGTGTCAGCAGATGTGGAAGAGGTGGTTTGTTTCAGCTGGGATAGATGAAAACATTGCCTTGGGTGGGAAAGAGTTAATCACTAGAATTTTATTAACAGTTGCTTATGACTACTGTTTGCATTTGCATCCAGCTTTTACAGTCTTGTCACACATTTTTTGTGGTTATACATATTAGAATGATGTTAGTAGTTATTGATTAAGGAATATTAGGAAACAGAGCACAAACTTATGTAAGAGTTCAGTGAAGAGGTGATTCATGAGAAAAAAATTGTTTTGTGCAACATTTGAAAGAGAGGCTACTCTAATTTTTTAATGGCTAGTGTGTTTTTGTGTGTGTGTGTGTGTGTGTGTAAACCTCTCCCTGTCCCAGTATAATTGTTATCCTAATTTTAGGCTTCTGTGTATGGATGATAATCATACACTTTGGGATAAATTGATAAAATTTTTGGTGGCAATTTGTCATAGCAAATGAAGACTTCTCAGAAGTGCTTTAGTATGTCTAATTCATAATTCTCTGTAGTTAGGCACCTTTGTGCTTTGGTTTATTAGTTTGCTATGCAAAACACTGGTAGAGATATGGGTTTCTTACGTGCTTTGACCTTCTACAAATAAGCCTCTGGATTTAGGTTGAGGTGGTGGAAGGTGTGGCTGGAGAAGAGGACCACCATGATGAGCAGGAGGAGCACGGGGAAGAGAATGCTGAGGCAGAGGGGCAGCATGATGAGCATGACGAGGACGGTATGTCGGGTCTCGGGGAAGCCACCTCTGTGTTCTCTCCAGAGATTCTGCAGGATCCGGTCGAGAACTGGAGGAAGAAGATACATACGTACATAAAATAATAATCTCCCTTGCCTTTCTCTTTCCTTGAAAGTCGTTTACAAACTAAAATAATCATTGCCATGGCTGGCGTTGTGGCCCAGCAGGTTAAACTGCCACCTGCCACACCTGCATCCTATATAGGTGCCAGTTTGAGCCTTGGCTGCTCCTCTTCTGATCCAGCTCCCTGCTAATGCGCCTGCAGAAGCAGCAGAAGATGGCCCAAGAGGATGGCTTGGGCCCCCGACAGCCACGTTGGAGACCCTGTTGGAGTTCGGGGCTCCTGGCTTCAGTCTGGCTCAGTCTATGCCATTGCAGCCATTTGGGAAGTGAATCAGCAGATGGAAGATATCACTCTCCTCTCCTCACCTCTCTTCTCCTCTCCTCTCTTCTCCCTCTCCCTCCCTCTCTCTGTCTCTCTTTCTCTCTCTCTCTCTCATCTACCTTTCAAATAAATCTTTAAAAAGGAATAATCATTGCCATATTAAGAAGCATTTGGAAGTTAGGGAAAGAAATCACCCATAATCTCACCCAGGTGATAACTACTTGAATTTTTACTTTTACTCCCTTCTTACACTGCCCTTGTCCCATACACGTGTCAGGTGTTGTATATACATAAAAGTTTTGTGAATTTTCCATCTTATGATAGTCAAACTGCACATATTTTAAATTTATAATTTGCCTGTTTTGACATAAGTTCCTGTGAAATACTCAGAGCAGATGTTTTTAACATCCCCATTTGGAAACCCAGGGTATAAACAGATGAAAATGGAGCAAGCAGACTTCGTCCAGAGTCCTGCCCACTGGCTGAAGTCTCCTGGCCGCTTATTTGCGGATATGAGAGGCTCTGCAGGAGAGAACAGTCCAGGAACTCTCATAATTTACTTAGTGGTTCTGCACAGGCTGAGCCCTCACTTACTTTTAGTATATTGTTGATCGCACGCTCTGCCTTCAGGGTTCCCACCTGTACAGTGTATACTTAGCAGACTGTCTTGATCCACAGCTTCTTTGTGCTTTTACTCTCTTCTTATTATTAAAATGTATTTTTCTAGGGAGTGACATGGAGCTGGACTTGTTAGCAGCAGCTGAAACGGAAAGTGACAGTGAAAGTAACCATAGCAACCAAGACAATGCCAGTGGTCGCAGAAGTGTTGTCACTGCAGCAACTGCAGGCTCAGAAGCAGGTGTGTTGCCTGACCCTAGCAACTTTCCTGCTCATGCTGCGGCTGGGAGGGTGTCAGCATGAATTATTCAGTCCTCTGTGTGATACGCATAAAGATAGCAAAACCAAAATAAAGTACTTTAATGGTTTTTCCCTTTGAACTTTTTTGTTTTAAAATAATGGAATAATTTTAAAGTTCATTTTAAAGAGTTCTCTTGCAATTTAAGTATTTTAAAGGTAAATTTTTTTGACTATTAAAAACAACATGGCATTCTAGTTAACATACGTGTTTTCCAGAATTACATGGTCATTTTAATTTCTAAGAGGCTTACCATGATTTTTGTTTTCAAAAGGAGCCAGCAGTGTTCCTGCCTTTTTTTCTGAAGATGATTCTCAGTCAAATGACTCAAGTGATTCCGATAGCAGCAGTAGTCAGAGTGACGACATAGAGCAGGAGACCTTTATGCTTGACGAACCGCTAGAAAGAACCACGAATAGCTCCCATGCCAATGGTGCTGCCCAGGCTCCCCGGTCCATGCAGTGGGCTGTCCGAAACACCCAGCATCAGCGAGCAGCCAGCACAGCCCCTTCCAGTACATCCACACCAGCAGGCAAGTCTGAAAACTTGGTTTTGATAATCACAGTTAAGTCATTTTTAAAATAATCATGCCTGTTCACAAAGAGGACAAATTAATAGTGCCTTGTGGTTTTGTTTTATTTTAAATGTAGAAATGATGTGTATTTTATTATGGCGGGGTTTCTCAATGTTTCCAGTACTGGTGCTTTGGGCTGGGTAGTTTTTATTTGGTGGGGACTGTCTGGTGCACTGTAGGATGTTAAGCAGCATCCCTAGCTTCTCCCTGCCAGCTGTCAGTAGCACCTCCCTTCCCTTCCCCTCTGCGACCCCGCCAGTGTGAGGTCCAAAGTCATCTGTAGACATGCCACATGTCCTATTTGGCAGAGGGGCAGGATACAAAGTCATCCCTGGTGGAGAACATTGTGTTAAATTATTGCTTCCCCAACACACGCCTACCTAAATTAGTACGGTTTAGGAAAACTTCTTTACTCACTGACCACATGTTAGCAATTGATCAGACTTTTTATTAAAATTTAACAGACAGAAAAAAAATTGTATGTATTTATGGGGTACTGTGTGATTGTGTTGTTACATGTATACATTTTGTCATGTCCAATCTGGGTAAATATACTTGTCCTTTCAAGCATTTAACATTTCTTTATAGTGAAAACATTACAAAATTCTACCTTCTAGTATTGTTTTAGATGGTGACATGTACAGTACAGTGTCTGCATTCATTCTGCTGTGCAGTAGAACCCCAGAACTTCTCATTCCTGTCTTGTAACCTGGTACCTGCCAGTCAGCCTTTTCTTACCGCGCCCTCCGCTTCTCTTCCCAACTTCTGGAAATCACCATTATGTTTTTAACTTCTGTGAGATCACCTATGTTTTTACATTCCACATATGAGTGAGATCATGTGATATTTGTCTTTGTATGCTTGGCTTACTACACTGACATAATGCTCTCCATTCTATCCATGTTGTGCAAATGCTAGTTTTTTTTTTTTTTTTATGTCTTAGTAATATTACATTGTGTATATGTGACCATTTAGATTTACATAAGTTTATACAGTGCCAGAGAAACACAATTAGCAACTGACTCATTGTGGTTGTCCTTTTTCCTTATAGCAAGTTCGGCGGGTTTGATTTATATTGATCCTTCAAACTTACGCCGGAGTGGTACCATCAGTACGAGTGCCGCAGCTGCAGCAGCTGCCTTGGAAGCTAGTAATGCCAGCAGCTACTTAACATCTGCAAGCAGTTTAGCCAGGGCTTACAGCATTGTCATCAGACAAATCTCGGACTTGATGGGCCTTATTCCTAAGTATAACCACCTAGTGTACTCTCAGATTCCAGCAGCTGTGAAACTGACTTACCAAGATGCAGTAAACTTGCAGGTATGAAGCTGATGAAAAATTATTCATTTGAATACTCTTTTGCTTATAATTTTGAGAATTCTGGTATAATGGGAATAAATATTACAAACGTTGACATACTACTGCTGTATCGAATGTAGCTCTATTTGGATAGTTTTAACTATTTTAGTTTGGTCTTCATAGAACTATGTAGAAGAAAAGCTTATTCCCACTTGGAACTGGATGGTCAGTATTATGGATTCTACTGAAGCTCAATTACGTTATGGTTCTGCATTAGCATCTGCTGGTGATCCGGGACACCCAAATCATCCTCTTCACGCTTCTCAGAATTCAGCGCGAAGAGAGAGGATGACTGCGCGAGAGGAGGCTAGTTTACGAACCCTTGAAGGCAGACGGTATGAAATTGTTCATGAACAGGTTTATGCTTAGACCATGGCCCTTGTACTCTAGAGTTAGACCTTGTTGAGTGCTGTTACAGATGCATTCTATTATGAAAGAGGAAGTAAGCACCTCCCATTAAGTATTTTACATTGTTCTATAGTTGAAGCCAAATAAGTTCTAGCCCAAACTGTGCTTTTACAATCCATTATCAGATTCTGATAGTGGAGACTTTTCAGTTTTGAAATTGTTGGTCCATTTCCTTGTCTCATTTATCTCCCAGGCCTCTCCTGCCTTCCTTTTGAAATGGTCCAAATCACAGAAAAACTTTGACCATGACTGAGCATAAATGTCCTTGGTACTCAAGAAGAGGAAATATACGGGATTAGCAAAGTCCCTTGTGTTTTCTCCTCTGTCTCCACCAAGCTATTGAATCATAGTTAAAAATATATACCTTTAGGTACTTAGCTTCTTTCTCTTCATCCATAAAGTGAACTAGCACTTAACCCAGACATTGACGTCTTGAGTGACAGCGCTATCATAAAAGTAGAAAGGCCCCGTGCCTAAAGCCCAAGTTTAAGGATTTACCTCGCCCTCTGGCTCAGGCTAAGCAGCCTTGTTGTTTTGGTTAGATCATGAAGGAGGAAGGATGAGGCTCTAGAAAGTGCTTAGAAAAATTAAGGCTGTTTTAGAGCTAACGAGAGCTGTTAGTTACTGAAGTAGGGCAGTGAAATCCTAGAAGGAGGGTAGAGAAGCCTTAATCCTCTCTAGAATTTAGGGCCTTTCATGAGACATGGGGCAGGAGTTGGCAGAATTTATATTTGTATTTAGACCTGGACTCTGAATAACAGGTAGGAAAGTTAAGAGAAAACACCAGAAGGGTGGAATGGACACACTTTTAATTTGGTCGAACTGTCTAGGATGCAAAATTGGATACTTGGCAGAGATAGCTGAACTAGAGACAGGTTTAGGAGGCGGCCAAGAAAGCTGTTCCACACAGAAGTGAAAGCCTTGTTTCTTTTAGGATATCCCTCCCCCAGAGAACAGGGAATTCTCTTATTGAATCCTTATTGGTAGTTGTGTGTATGTGTGTGTACGTGTGTGTGCCTGCCTTTTCTCTCCCTCTCTCTTAGGATAGCTATATTGATATATAATTCATATGCCATGTGTACAGTTCTGTACTTTTTTACTGTGTAATTATCATCCTAATCAATTTGGAATATCTTCTTCATCTCTGTGAGAAATGGTAGCAGTCATTCTCCATTTTCCGCTGGTCTCTGCCCTTTGGCACTATTAGTCTGCTTTGTGTCTATGGATTCTGGACATTTGTGTAAATGGAATCATACATTGTGTGGTATTTTGTGACAGGCTTCTTGCACATAGATATCTAATGGTTTTAAGTTCACCATGTTTACCATGCATCAGTATCTCATTCCTTTCCTAATAGTTCATCGTACAGCTATATCATATTTTGTTTATCCATTTGTCAGTTGCTGGGCTTTTGACTTACTTCAGCCTGTTCAGTATTTGCATAGTGCTACCACTTGAATAAGTATTTTCACTTCTCAGGCAGGTGGTAACTCCATTTAACCTTCTAAGACACTGTCACATTATTTTTCAAAGAAGGGGACACTGTAATAACATTTAAGAGTTTTGATTTCTCTATATCTTCAGCAGCTGTCCATTTTTGATTATGCCCAACCTGCAGAGGTGTGACACTGGGTCTCTGTGTGGTTTTGGTTTGCATTTCCCTAATGGGCAATGAATAATAGGGATCATCTTGTCATGTATTAACTGGCAAGTTTGCATATCTTTGGAGAAATGTTTATTTAGAGTCTTCTCTAGTTTTTAATTGGCTTGTCTCTGTTGGCTCATGAGTTCTTTATTCTGGATATAAACTTCTTATCAAATATATAATTTGCAAAAATTCTGCCTTTCTCTTTTCTTTGTTCTGTAGACGTGCCACATTGCTTAGCGCCCGTCAGGGAATGATGTCCGCTCGAGGAGACTTTCTGAATTATGCGCTCTCTCTCATGCGGTCGCATAATGACGAGCACTCAGATGTTCTTCCAGTTTTGGATGTTTGCTCATTAAAGCATGTGGCCTATGTCTTCCAAGCCCTTATCTATTGGATTAAAGCAATGAACCAGCAGACAACATTGGATACACCTCAGCTGGAACGCAAAAGGTAGCTGTACTTGTGATTTTTTTTTTTTTTTTTTAGATCGAGATCAGGATCAAGCCAGGAGCTTCTCTGGGTCTCCCACGTGGGTGCAGGGGCCGAAGCACTTGGTCCAACCTTTGCTGCTTTTCCAGGCACGTTAGCGGGGAGCTGGATCGGAAGTGAAGCAGCCAGGACATTTTTTTGGTGCCCATATGGGATGTCGTTGTCACGCGCAGTAGCCTTGCCTGCTACACCACAATACCAGCCCCTGCCGTGTTGTTGATTTAAGACATCCTTGGTGGGTGTGTCTCCATTATTGTATTGTCAGCTTTTGGAATAAAGAGAACAGCATTGCAAAAAAAGTAGTGCAGGAACACTTTCATGTGGGAAAGTTAGTCTGAGTATATCCTGCCTTTTTCTGTCAGTAAGTAGTCCATGTAGAACAGGAAGCCTGAGAGTTGGTTAAACTTCATGCTCGAGGTAGTTTGGCCTGATTATCACGTTTCTATTATAGTGAATGTAGGCACTCACTATTTTTGGATGATTTTTGGTTTTTGCTTCTGTTGACTCCATTTTATATTGTACCACATGAGCACCATTCCCAGAGTCTGCAACTCTTTGGTAATAATCTTTTAAATTGGTAAGATACTTACTTAAATGACCATTTCTATGGGTTTTTTTGTGTTTGTTTTTGATTTTTTTGTTTGTTTGTTTGTTTTTTGCTGGTAATTCTCCTTACCTTTGCTGCTATTCATATTACACAAATTCTCCATGTAAAATGACTCATTTGTCTTTTAAAGGACACGAGAGCTCTTGGAACTGGGTATTGATAATGAAGATTCAGAACATGAAAATGACGATGACACCAATCAAAGTTAGTGCACGAAAATCTGCTAATCTACTTCAAGAAAGGCTGCCTCAGTATTTCCCCTCCAAGCTTTTTAACTTCATTGTTTTCTGTCTGGGTGGGAATTTCTCTTTTCTTCTCTATATCCCATTTCTTACCTTTTCTATCCATTTTCCTTATATATTCTTACATTATATATTTCATAACTAAGGATGAATTTAAAAAATGTTGCAAACTTTTCAACAGTTGATTTTTTTGCTACTTCATTTTTTTTAAATGAGAGGATTTCCTCTTTTTATTTGTTTTATTGATTTAAAAGAGTTACAGAGAGAGAGAGGTAGAGACAGTGAGAGAGAGAGAGGTATTCCAACCACTGACTCACTCTGCAAATGGCTGCAACTGTTGGAGCTGAGCTGATCTAAAACCAGGTGCCAGGAGCTTATTCCGGGTTTCCCACATGGGTGCAGGGGCCCAAGGACTTGAGCCATCTTCCAGTGCTTTCCCACGCTTGTTAGCAGGGTGCTAGCTCAAAAATGGAGCAGCTGGGACGCAAACCAGTGCCCATATGGGATGCCAGTACTGCGGGCTGGGGCTTTAACTCTGTGTGCCACAGCACTGGCCCCACTACTTCATCTTTTGTGTTTCTCTTAGTTTTATGTTTACCTTTACTCATAAGTAAAGTATGTAGGAACCAAATTTAAATAAAGTCTTAGAGAAGCCTTTGTTAATATTGTTGCACAATAGAGTTCTTTAAGAAGGTGAGAAACACCGGTTATAACTCCCAAATATTCAAAGCTGTTAATGTGATGAGAGAGAAAATATTCCACACTCCAGGTTTTTCTTCCGAAGTTTTAATACCATGAGATTTTGTGATCCCCTGTAGGTACTCCTAGTTCTCAGATATTACGTCAATTGGGGTGTAAAGGTCTTTAAAACATGCAGTACTTTTAGTCAGCCTTGGGGAGGAACTGCCCTACCGCTCTTGGTTGAGAACTCAGCCATTTAGTTCACTGCCGGTCTGCCTGCACGCTAACTCCTGCCCAGATTTCCTTGCATTCAGAGAGTTGGTGGGAGCGCGCTTGCTTACTGGTGGGGTCTGATTCGCCCAGAGAGTGCTGTTTGTTTTCTGTGGTGAGCCAGTGCTCAGATTGTAGTTCCTGGCCGTCTCCTGCTTTCGGCATGAGCAGTGAGGACCCTCACTGTGTCCTCGTTTGAATCTCTATAGGGATGAAGAAGAGGATAGGGGAAACCTCTGTCTAATATAGCATGGAATATATGTTACTGCTTTTTTGTTTTACATTTTTTAAGCATTGTAAGATGCATATAACGTACATTTTACACGTAAAATTTATCATTGCAGCATATTAAGTTGCTATATTTTGAGTTATTACTTAAAATATTGTCAGAATGTATACTATTAGCTTGTTTTGGGGTGGTATTAAAATTTTAGAAAGAAAAGACAGGAATATTGGGTTGAATAGATTCCTTTATGTTTCCCTAATAATTAACTTTTTAAATCATTTTATCTGTCTTTCTTCATTTAGGTGCTACTTTGAATGATAAGGATGATGACTCTCTTCCTGCAGAAACTGGTCAGAACCATCCTTTTTTCCGACGTTCTGACTCTATGACGTTCCTTGGGTGTATACCCCCAAATCCGTTTGAAGTGCCTCTGGCTGAAGCCATTCCCTTGGCTGATCAGCCACATCTGTTGCAGGTGGATTGAATGAACAAATTAGTTTCAGAGTTTTTTCTAATTGACTGTATTTTCTTTTAAACACTCAATGTATTGAGAATATTTCTGTTAAAATTCCAGCCAAATGCAAGAAAGGAGGATCTTTTTGGCCGTCCAAGTCAGGGTCTTTATTCTTCATCTGCCAATAGTGGGAAATGCTTAATGGAAGTTACAGTAGACAGAAACTGCCTTGAGGTAAGATAGTAAAAGTCTTTGCAGTATAACATTTTTTGTTGTTAATTTTTTTAAGGTTTCATTTATTTCAGAGTTAGAGTTGCAGAGACAAGGGGAGGAAGAGAAAGGTCTTTATGTGCTGGTTCAATTCCCAAATGGCTACAAGTGCCAGAGCTGGGCCCATCCAAAGCCAGGAGCCAGGAGCTTCTTCCGGGTCTCCCACACAGGTGCAGGGATCCAAGCATTTGGGCCATCTTCCACTGCTTTCCCAGGCCATAAACAGAGAGTTGGTTTGGAAGTAGAGCTTCCGGGACACAAACCGGCGCCCCTATGTAATGCCAGCACCATAGGCCAAGGCTTAGTCTACCATGCCACTGTGCTGACCCCATCACTATAACATTTTTAAATGCACAGTTTTCCCAGCATCTAGATTTTCAGATATACATTACTTTGGAATATTATACTAAAATAATGGAAATGTCAGAAATTTTTGCCTTGTGAAAGAAAGGAATTCCAACACTGTTATTGACTAGCTCTGTCAGGTATTTAATCCATAAAATAAGTTTCCCAGCTTTTTCTGTTTCCAAGTTGATTGGTGTATGCTAAAAATTTAAGTTTTCATATACATAAAAACGTCATAAATATTTGAGCTATTGAATCTTGGCTTAAAACTTTGCTCTAACTTGCTAAAGTAATTTGAATCAAGAATGTAGATTGATAAAATAGTATTACTAATAACTAACAATTATTGATGTTAATTCTGTCTCCTGGGCGCTGTCTGAACCTTTTCAGGCATTCTGAGCAGAAAGCAATATTTCCCTGGTTAAGAAATTGAGCCTTGAAGTGATGATAAATTTCACGTGATTGTGTCGGTGGTTACACAGCTAGTGAAGTGGCAGATCTAGTTTTCAGATGTATTTGAGAGCCTAACATGACACTCTAATGTTTCATTCTTCGTTGAAAACGTAGCAACCTGTTTTAAAAACAGTCATAGAAGTGATACAGTTATAGAATATTTTTTATTGTGTAAGTGATAGAGGAGAATACAGTAGTGAAACTGGTAAGAGACTTCAGTACCACAGGCAGTCCAGAGGTTCCTTTGCAAGGTCTCGGAGACTGTGGTGAATACCTGGATTGGGTGTTAGAGCAGATTGCTGCTTCAGAACGGAGCTGTGAGTTACTTCACTTTCATGGAATTTCTAATGGCGTGTTAACTAAGTTGAAAACAGAATCTAATTATTATTTTCTAGTGTATAACTTTTAAATATGAAAATTCATAGGTTCTTCCAACTAAAATGTCTTATGCTGCCAATCTAAAAAATGTAATGAACATGCAAAATCGGCAAAAAAAAGAAGGGGAAGAACAGACCATGCTGGTGGAAGAAGCGGAGAGTTCAAAACCAGGTCCATCAGCTCATGATCTGGCGGCACAGTTAAAAAGCAGTTTGCTAGCGGAAATAGGACTTACTGAAAGTGAGGGGCCGCCTCTGACATCTTTCAGGTATTTGATATGTAAAAATAGTTTCCTTATTATTTCTTTACTTTTTAGCTATTATGTTCTTCTAAGAACAAAATTATAAAGTTTCTATAAAATTTTAACTATATTTACATAGTAGAAGTGATTTCCTAGTTTATCAGATGCTTGAATAGCAGAGTTAGTTTTCTGGACTTGGGAATTTTCTGACTGTTTTCTTACTGATTTTCTTTTCACTGTGAGGAAGTTCTCTATGTCTTTATTTATTTTTTTTTAAAGATTTATTTTATTTATTTGAAAGAGTTAACACAGAGGGAAAAAGAGAGGCAGAGAGAGAGAGAGAGGTCTTCCATCCGCTGGTTCACTCTCCGCAACGTCTGGATATGTACCAATCTGGAGCCAGGAGCCAGGAGCCTCCTCTGGGACTCCCATGTGGATGCAAGGCCCCAAGCACTTGGGCCTTCTTCCACTGCTTTCCTAGGCCATAGCAGAGGGCTGGACTGGAAGTGGAGTAGCCGGGACTTGAACCAGCGCCCACATGGGATGCCGGCCCTGCACGCATCAGCTTTACCCACAGCTTTATGCCATAGCACCAGCCCCTGTCTTTGTTTTTAGTGTTCAGTACTTTAAAGTATCCATGTCAAATGGCCAATGAATGACAGCTGCTCAGGAAAGGGAGGGAACATGTGAGTGGCTAGATTTCCGACTCAGACTTAGCTGGGCTCCTTTGCTAGGTTATTAGGTGGCAGTTGTGTGTAAGAGGTAGGTTCGTTGTTAACTCAGTAAAAATGTGTTAGCATATACATCCTGTGGCACAGTATGAACAATCAGCAAGTGATATGTTGACGTAACTGCTTTATAATTTTTGGTACCATAATATTTTTTGCCTAGAAGAATTTAATAAGTTGGGTGAAGAAAATGTACACATAGTACATTTACATATATAGTATAGTACTATAGTATTATATTATATACATAGTACTCTAGTATTATGTGTAGTACTATGTGTACATTTTCTTTTTTTTTTTTATTTTTTATTTATTTATTTTTTTCATTTTTGACAGGCAGAGTGGACAATGAGAGAGAGAGAGACAGAGAGAAAGGTCTTCCTTTGCCGTTGGTTCACCCTCCAATGGCTGCCGCGGCTGGTGCGCTGCGGCTGGCGCACCATGCTGATCCGATGGCAGGAGCCAGGTGCTTCTCCTGGTCTCCCATGGGGTGCAGGGCCCAAGCACTTGGGCCATCCTCCACTGTACTCCCGGGCCACAGCAGAGAGCTGGCCTGGAAGAGGGGCAACCAGGACAGAACTGGTGCCCCAACCGGGACTAGAACCTGGTGTGCCGGCGCCGCTAGGCGGAGGATTAGCCTGTTGAACCATGGCGCTGGCCCTATGTGTACATTTTCTAACAGTCATATAAAGCAAGAGGAAAGTGTCGACTAGGGTGGCCCAGGCATCCTAAGGGTACTATGGCTTGAGCCGCGGTAGTATTGGAGAGAAGACTTCAAGGTGGAAGACCTGGTAGAGAGGTCTTACTAGTACCAACTAGTGAGGTAAAAGTGGCTGGAGTGTAGACGGTTGGCTTTCATGATGGAAAGGGAGTTTTGCAAAGATGAAGAAACTCTGGAGGAACAGGGGGGTGAAAAGTTGCAATTTGTTTAAGTCCAGGCAGTAAGAGTAGGTGGCAGTAGTGGAAAAAATTCAGAAGGCAGCGTCATTGTTGAAGCCATACTGAGGTTTATTCATTTTGCATTTGAATTGAACATCGTCTATATGCATATATTTAACAAATAGAGATTCTGGTTCCTTAAGAAAGTTTGAACCCAAGGAGAATTACCTACGTAGAAATGAACGTTGGGCTTTACAAAGGGAAGGTAAAATGAAGAATAAAAACAGGAGACAGCCTAGAGACATATCCAGATGTAAAGGACAGAAGGAATAAGGGAGTAAAAATCAAAAGTAAATAAGCTATGGAAGAGCTCTCCATTAGAGAGAATGTGGTTTGGAATACTTAGCACCTTAGATATTGAAAGAGCAAGTAAAATAAGTATCATTAACCAGATGCCAGATAATTCTGGGAACTGGCTAAATTATTTCTCCTCTCCCTTGAACTTTTTCCAGGCCCCAGTGCAGCTTCATGGGCATGGTTATTTCCCATGATATGCTGCTAGGACGGTGGCGTCTTTCTTTAGAACTCTTCGGAAGGGTGTTCATGGAAGATGTTGGAGCAGAACCTGGCTCAGTATGTATTTCGTGTATTTTAAATTGTATTCTGCCTGCTAAGAACATATTTCAGAGAATAATTCTCTCATGCATTTTTTTTAAAGATCCTAACTGAATTGGGTGGTTTTGAGGTAAAAGAATCAAAATTCCGTAGAGAAATGGAAAAACTGAGAAACCAGCAGTCAAGAGATTTATCACTAGAGGTAAAGGTATTTAGATTTTCTTCTTATGCCTACAATATGCCATTTATATGAATTTTAAAACATGTGGAATAATAATACATCTTGCTTAGGGATATGTTTTTTTTTTTCCCAAAAAAAATTTTTTTTTGAGAGGCAGAGTGGATAGTAAGAGAGAGAGACAGAGAGAAAGGTCTTCCTTTTTGCCATTGGTTCACCCTTCAATGGCCGCTGCGGCCGGCGCATCGCGCTGATCCGAAGCCAGGAGCCAGGTGCTTCTCCTGGTCTCCCATGCGGGTACAGGGCCCAAGCACTTGGGCCATCCTCCACTGCCTTCCCAGGCCATAGCAGAGAGCTGGCCTGGAAGAGGGGCAACTGGGATAGAATCTGGCGCCCCAACCGGGACTAGAACCCGGTGTGCCAGCACTGCAAGGTGGAGGATTAGCCTGTTAAGCCACAGCACCGGCCAGGGATATGTTTTTACCATTAAAAATTTAAAGAAAAAAATTAATCACCAAATTTAGAATAGTGACTTTTTCTCTGTTAGTCAGTGCCTTAGCATCCTCTAAAGATGACAAATGAGTTTTTTGGTTTTAGCATTTTTTTAAATTCTGTATGCTTGGATTTAAATATTTTGATAATTTCATTTCAAGATTTAGGACCACAGAGTTCTTTTGTTTGTTGATCTGGAATCTTTCTATTTTTAATTACTTTGAGCGGCAGAGAGATTATCTAGTCTGCTGGTTCACTCCGCAAACGTTAGCAACAACCAGGGCAAATCCAGGCCAGACCTGGATCCAGGAACTGGACCTCCTGGTATTCTAATAGGGGTGGCAGAGACTTAAGTCCTTGAGCCCCTCACCTACTGCTTCCCAGGTTGCACTTCAGCAGAAACGGGGGTAGAGGGTGGACTTGAATCCAGGCATTCCGAAATAGGATTTGGTCTTGTCCTTTTGATCACATCAAGTTAGAAATGCAGTCAAATTACCCTGATTTAAAGTCACTTGAAAAGATTCTTTGTGTGTTTTGCTACAGTACTATACATTTGGGACAATTTATTTCATTTTTCTTTTAGTTTTTAGAGATCGATTTCTTTTTCTTTTTCTTTTTCTTTTTTTTTTTTTGACAGGCAGAGTGGATAGTGAGAGAGAGACAGAGAGAAAGGTCTTCCTTTTTTGCCGTTGGTTCACCCTCCAATGGCCGCTGCGGCCGGCACATCATGCTGATCCAAAGCCAGGAGCCAGGTGCTTCTCCTGGTCTCCCATGCGGGTGCAGAGCCCAAGCACTTGGGCCATCCTCCACTGCCTTCCCGGGCCATAGCAGAGAGCTGGCCTGGAAGACGGGCAACCAGGATAGAATCTGGCGCCCCAACCGGGACTAGAACCCGGTGTGCCGGCGCCGCAAGGTGGAGGATTAGCCTGTTAAGCCAGGCGCCGGCCAGAGATTGATTTCTTTTACAGTTTTTTTTCCTTCCATAATTAACTTAAAATATCTGCAATTTTGTTTCTACAAGAAGGCAAATTCTGAGGCCCGTTTCAGTTCTTAAAGTTTATTTCTGTCTCCCTCTTTAGAAAAATACAAGGTGCATATTATCTGTCTCTGTCCATGCCCCGTAAACATAGCATACATTTTATTCCACCTGTTTTTCCCACCTAACAGTATACGCTAGATAAAACCGTAATGCCACATAAAACGAGAATCTGCCTTCGTTTCAGAGCTGTTGCTTACACTACATTTTGTGCCTTTCTTTCTAGTCACTCTTACAGATGTGAATAACCTTCTGTGTGCTTTTCTTTTTTCTGATGTGTCTTTGAGATGGATACCTAGATGTGGAATTGTTGGACCAAAGGGCATGTGTCATTTTGCCAGATATTAATTAGCTGATGCTAATACACAGTGGTTATATATTTTGCATTTTCACTGTCAATATGAAAATCCCTGACTCCAGAAGTTTTCCTATAAAAAGAAACGTGCCATTATGGTTTAACTTGAATTTCTTTTACTCTGAGCAAATAAATTAAGCATTATTTTTTGTCTCAAAAGTTATTTTTCTTTTATTCTTTTTCTATGAACTCTTTATATCTTGTCGTCTTCTGTTAAGTTGTTCTTTCTTCAGGTTTTCGGAAATGTTTTTGGGTCTTCAGGTGATAGACACATTGATGAATACATGTGAGGGTGTTCCAAAAAGTTTATGGAAAATGGGATTAAAAGGTAAATTTGCCATGGTGCAAAAAACTTGAAATCCAAGAATAGTTATTTTCTAATATGCATTTTCCATAAACATTTTGGAGATGCCTGGTATACGTGATTTGAATTTTTTTTACACCAAAATTAGCTTACTTATTTTGTGATTGAAGTGTCCATGTGTCTTTGTTACAGAAAGTGCAAATATTTTCTCAGTTTGTTATCCCCAACCACCATGCCTGTGGTGGTCTGTGTGTCCGTAAGGAATTCATATCCATCTTCTGGCATTTGCTGCTGTTGTGTTTTTTGTTGCTGTTGGTGGTTTGTTTCTGTGTGTGGTTTTTTTTTTTATCTTTCATGCATTTGGACCTTATTCTGATGTACCCCAAACAGAACAAAGTACTGTCTTCCAGTAGACCTTTGAAAGAAAGTGTTAGAGTTAAAATAAATTCCATAATTCTGATTTAGTGCAGGAACTTTTGTTTGCTTTTTAAGGATGTTTATTGTAGAACATATAAACCTCTGAGAAGCTACTTATCAAAGAAAAGCGAAAATGAGATCAGATTTTATACAGAATAACGCAAAGTGACTTTTGACATCGGATTCACTGCCTTCTGGTGTGTTTTAATAGGTTGACCGAGATCGAGATCTTCTCATTCAGCAAACTATGAGGCAGCTTAACAACCACTTCGGCCGCAGATGTGCTACCACGCCCATGGCTGTACACAGGGTAAAAGTAACATTTAAGGACGAGCCAGGAGAGGGCAGTGGTGTGGCGCGAAGCTTTTACACAGCCATTGCACAAGCGTTTTTGTCAAGTGAAAAATTGCCAAATTTAGATTGTATCCAGAATGCCAACAAAGGTACTCATACAAGTAAGTACTCTGCACACAACATAAAAATTATCCTCCTTAATCAGATCAGTGCAATCATGGTTAAATGTATTTATGATGGGGAAATTTTAATATAACCTTTACATCTTCATCTAGTTTTATTCTAGGTTACTGATTTAATTGTTCCACCTATGATGGGCAATATAACAATTGCTCTTTTACTACCGCACTACTTTTGATAAATGTTTAGAGTTATATGGTTTTCTCCCAGTAATACCTGTTTGAGGGATGGGAGTTTATATAGATATGTAGTGATATAAAATTCCAGTATCTGTTCTACTCCTGTGTTTAATTGATTGAGATATTTCAGAAGAAAATGTTGTTTTCTACAGTATATTCAGAGTATGATTTACAAAGTTGTACTTGGTCCCCAGTGAGATAAGGAACCTACAACCAAATCTAAATTGAGTACATCACTAAGTTCACTGTGTAACTTAGTGAGACTTTTCCCCTCCTCCTTTTCTTTTTTTGTTTTTAAAAAAGGATTTATTTATCTGTCTTGAAAGAGTTACAGAGAGAGAGACAGAGGTCTTCCATTTGCTGATTCACTCTCTACATGACTACGACAGCCAGTGCCAGGCCAGACCAAAGCCAAGAGCCAGGAGCTTCTTCTGGATCTCCCACATGGGTGGCAGCGGCCATCTTCCCCTGTTTTTCCCAGGCCATTAGCAGGGAGCTGGGTCAGAAGAGTAGCTGCTGGGACACAAAGAGGTGCTCAATGGGATGCTGACAGGGTGGCAGCCTGGCCTCACAGGCAGCAACTTTACCCACTGTGCTTTTCTGCAAGTGCATTATCTCATTGAGAACCAGAACTTTGGGATTAGGGCTCTTCCTAAGTTTTAAGATTGCGAATAGGAAATTTAAGCGTCTGACGATTACAAAAACCGTGGGAGGGCCAGCGCTGTGGCGTAGTAGACTAAGCCTCTGCCTGCGGCACACAAATCCCATATGGACTGCTGGTTCAGGTCCCAGCTGCTCCTCTTCTGATCCAGGTCTCTGCTATGGCCTGGGAGGACGGTGGAGGATGTTCCAGGTGCTTGGGCCCCTGCACCCAGGTGTGAGACCTGAAAGAAGCTCCTGGCTCCTGGCTTTGGATCTGCTCTTCGCTCCGCTCCAGGTGTTGAGGCCATCTGGGGAGTTGCACCATCAGATGGAGTACCTTCGTTTCTGTCTCTCCCTTTCACTGTCTGCAACTCTACCTCCCAAATAAATAAATAACAGCTTTAAAAAAAAAGAAACACAAACTTTGGAGAAATAGCTGGTGATTTGTGTCAAGTAGGGACAGAAGCGTGTCTGCACGGCAGGTGGATGAATATCGTTAACTAATGGAGAGGAAGCTTACAGAGCTACTGAGAGCATCCTGCATTTTACCAAGGCTGCATCTGTATGTCGTTGGGGTTCTACAAGTGTGAACCACCATCGAGTGTGAATGAGCTTTTGAAAAGTTGAGGGTGAAAATATGGTGGAGGGCTCTCTGGCCTGCATCGTCAATTACACCATTTGACTTTCCGTGGTCCTAGGATAATAAGAAATTAACAGATGTAAATATGGAAACCTGGAAAGTCATACTATTTCGGAAATATTTTTGTGCTATTTTAGGGTACCATAGTCTTGGTTTAGGCTTAACAATGTAAAAATAATAATAGCCGATGTTCTGGTGGCAGTAATGCTTTAGTGCCCAAAACCAACAATTAAAAGATGTTTAAATGACTCTAATCATGGAAGAAATGTCATTACTTACAACAAAACTTGCACAGTTCTAGTTGCTATGAATCATTTCACCACTTTGACATGACAAGAGGAAAGGTGTCTTTAACAAATGCTGAGTGACCATCTGTTACTTGCCTAGTGATGCTCTGCACTGTAGTTGTATTTGTATTCATCTCCATGGTGTGTGTTTCATCTTTTCTAGGTTTAATGCAGAGATTAAGGAACAGAGGAGAGAGAGATCGAGAAAGGGAAAGAGAAAGGGAAATGAGGAGGAGTAGTGGCTTGCGAGCAGGTTCTCGGAGAGACCGGGATAGGTATGGTAATTTTTATTTTGTTTTATTTCATTTTACTTTTGAGTACCAGCTCTTTGGCCAAAGTGGAGGCCTGTAAATGAATGTCTCAATTATAGACTTTTTTTTTTTTTTTTAGAAAATGAAAGTTTTAATATTTGGACAGTTGTATAGTAACTAAGAATAGTTTAACGTACTATTACTAATACAAGTTCTGCTTTAAAAACACAGAGGCAATTGAAATGGTACTATTTGTTCCTCTCAAGTTATAATTGCTTAAAGTTTTTATTGCATTTCTGCCTTTTTCCCCTCAAAGAATCTTTTATTTAAAGAATACAGACTTCTTGCATTTCTTAAGTACAACTTCACAATAAATAGTGATTCTTCCCACTACCGTACCTGCCCTCCCAACCACCTCCTCCTCCCTCTCCCATTCCCAGTACCATTCTCCATTAAGATTCATTTTCATTTAACTTTATACACAGAAGACCAACTCTATACTAAGTAAAGAGTTCAACAGTTTGTACAACAAAAATGCTGTTCCTCAATAGTATAGACAAGGGCTGTTCAAAGTCATTGTATCTTGAAGTTAATTTCACTTTTTTTTTTTTTTTTTTTAAAGAAACTTAATTGATTTTAAAGAAGCACCCAAGAATGATACATCTTTTGGGAGCCCTTAGACATAATTATAATACAGCTCTTTGAGGACAGAGGTCTTGCATGGGAAGTTAGTGCACAGTGACTCCTGTTGTTAATTTAATAATTAACACTGTTAGGTATGATATCAGTAATCACCTGTGGCTCTTGACATGAGCTGCCTAGGCTATGGAAGCCCCCCCCCCCCCACTTTTTTTTTTTTTTTTTTTTTTGGACTCCACAAACTTCATCAGTATTTTGACAAGGCCATAAGCACAATGGAAATTCTCTCCTCCTCCCTTCAGAGAAAAGTAACTCCTTCTTTGATGGCCATTTCTTTCCACTGGGTTCTCACGCACCAGTGTCCTTCATGTAGGATATTTTTTGCCACAATGTCTTGGGTTTCCATGCCTGAAGTGTTATCACGGGCTTTTCAGCCAGACCAGAAGGCCTTAAGGACTGATTCTGAGGTCGGAGTGCTACTTAAAGCAATTTTCAATCTGTGAGTCTGCTATGTTCTGTCTTTTGCATCAGTCTGTCCGAAGTTTGTTTTAAACATCTTTTGATTTTTATTTTTGGGATGGGTTGTATTTTGCCTAAGATTTCTAGGAATTACCTTAATTTCTGGTACTTTGAAGTCTTGCTCCCTTAGAATCAAATTATTGTTTAAGGACTACTTTATAAATTCATAGATTTTTCTTTTTTTTTCTTTTTCTTTTTCTTTTTCTTTTCTTTTTTTTTTTTTTTTTTTTTTTTGTGACAGAGTGGATAGTGAGAGAGAGAGAAACAGAGAGAAAGGTCTTCCTTTTTGCTGTTGGTTCACCCTCCAATGGCCACTGCGGCCGGCGCATCATGCTGATCCGAAGCCAGGAGCCAGGTGCTTCTCCTGGTCTCCCATACGGGTGCAGGGCCCAAGCACTTGGGCCATCCTCCACTGCCTTCCCGGGCCATAGCAGAGAGCTGGCCTGGAAGAGGGGCAACCGGGATAGAATCCGGCGCCCCAACCGGGACTAGAACCCGGTATGCCGGCGCCGAAAGGCGGAGGATTAGCCTATTAAGCCACGGCGCTGGCTCATAGATTTTTCAAGTGACAAAATCTACATAGTCTTCATTTCTCAATGATCATCTATTTAGACATTCTGCCACCTTGGTGCCATAACTGGGGCAAACTGGTTTTCCAGCTGTGTTATTAGTTGTACTGACAGTGTCCCCTTGTAGTCACAGGACGTGAACTCATAACAGCTGTCTTCCTCTTACAGAGACTTCAGAAGACAGCTCTCCATCGACACTCG
This sequence comes from Lepus europaeus, assembly GCF_033115175.1. Taxonomy (NCBI): domain Eukaryota; kingdom Metazoa; phylum Chordata; class Mammalia; order Lagomorpha; family Leporidae; genus Lepus; species Lepus europaeus. The sequence continues at coordinate 40,841,638 of NC_084830.1, forward strand.
GCCCTTCAGACCAGCCTCTGAAGGGAATCCCAGTGACGATCCTGATCCTCTGCCAGCCCATCGGCAAGCGCTTGGAGAGAGGCTGTATCCCCGGGTACAAGCGATGCAACCAGTATGTACCATGCACATGGCTACCTCTTAACTGGCTAGGGTACTTCCTTGCTTTTGAATTCAAATGTGTGTGTTTTGTTGTGGTTTTGGTTTTGCTTGTTTGTATTGTGAGCCACTGATCAGTCACATGGTTGAGGTCTATGTTAAGCTGTATAGTAAGGAGGAAGCTCAGAAGGGAATGAAGTGGTGTTCAGAAAGAAACTATGTATAGCTTGATGTATCCCCTACCTACCCTCCCTTGTCCCCATTCTAGCAAGTTCCTGCATGCTAAAGTGTTACCTATACATTTTATTTATTTGTATTCCTAGTTACATAAACTGTTGTTTCTCTTTGAAGCAGAATTTGTGTGTTAGCAGGCTGTACCTGGAATACACAGTAGTTTTCTACTGAAAAATATTGCAGGAAGATATTTATATTGAACATTCCTCCAGAAGTGTCTTCCATATAATATGAAACATAAACTAGTTGTGTTTTTTGTCTTTCACTGCCCTTAACTACGTGTACATATTTTATAGCCAAAGAGAGAGGGTAAACAAGTTGCATGTCTTTGACTAAGTCCTTAGCCCTGAATATAGGTATCTTTCTTTTCCTCACATCTTCCCTCCCTGTTCCTCTCTTTGTTGTCCACCCTAAATGAAAGGGATATTTATGGCTTTCTGATAAAGAAAAAAAAGTGTGGAAATTGAGTGTGTCTCTGTTTATTCGTGGATAAGAAAAACCTTCAGTAGGCTTGTCCTGCCGGTATTGTAACTAGCGCAAATGAGAGTACACTCGGCGCACATCCAGAGCACTCTGTGATCGAGCCTCCAGCTTCTTAAACGGCCGCCGAGACTCAGAAGCTGTTATCCAAGTTTCTTTATTTCTTCTCCTCTTCTTTTGAGTAAAATATTGTAGATTTAGACAGTGGTTCCAAAGAGTGGGCAAGTAACAGTTGTTCATCTTTGACAGGCCTTTGCAAGTAAAATCACTGGCATGCTGTTGGAATTGTCCCCAGCTCAGCTGCTTCTGCTTCTAGCAAGTGAAGACTCCCTGCGAGCACGAGTGGATGAGGCCATGGAGCTCATTATTGCTCATGGACGGTAACGTGTGCAGTGGGAGGCGTTCCAGCTCAGTTTATTATGCACTTCTCACCATGTCTTCACAGTTGCACCCTCAAGTGCAAGGCTTTCCGTGCTTTCAAAGTGTGATGTCTCAAAATCTGTGCAAGAGACAGCTGAGGCAGTTTCCCACGTATTAGAAATGGAGAATTTTGGCCAGCGCCGTGGCTCGCTAGGCTAATCCTGCGCCTGCAGCGCTGGCATCCCGGGTTCTAGTCCCGGTTGGGGCGCCAGATTCTGTCCTGGTTGCTCCTCTTCCAGTCCAGCTCTCTGGTGTGGCCTGGGACTGCAGTGGAGGATGGCCCAGGTCCTTGGGCCCTGCACCCTCATGGGAGACCAAGAGGAAGCATCTGGCTCCTGGCTTCAGATCAGTGCAGCTCCGGCCGTAGTCCCATTTTGGGGGTGAACCAATGGAAGGAAGACCTTTCTCTCACTGTGTAACTCTGCCTGTCAAAAAAAATTTTTTTTTCCATTGAGAGCAACTAATAAACAGTATTGACTCTTTTCACTTGGCTTTTTGGATTGAACAGTAAATTTCTTAGTACTGTAGAATTGTTAAATACACTGAAGAATTTGATTACTCTTGTCATTGCTTCCTGAGCCACCTTTCGTTTTTCTACAATGCTCACTCTGAGCTGAAAGCACCCCTATGAAAACCGCATTTTCAGATGCTTTACTTTAAGTCACAAAGCCTTTAGTCTGTTACCTTGGATCAAACATGTAGCAGCATCTAGAGGTGTTTGTAAAAACATTGATATGACTGACTGCTCTGCCCCTGGAATTGCATTGAGACCAGTAAGCACTTTAAGTATATATCAACTTAACAACTGAAAAGTATTTTATAAATTCTTAGCAATTTAAATTAGCATTTTTCCCAAAGAAATCTTTTATTTAATGAACATAAATTTCATAAGTACAACTTGAAGAATATAGTGATTCTATACACCATACCTGCCCTCCCACTCCGACTTCCACCCTACCTCCTCCTCTCTCTCCCATTCCCAGTCCCAATCTTCATTAAGGAAAAAAATAATTGTTCCTTGACAATCAAGACAAGGGCTGTTCAAATCATTGCTTCTCAAACTGTCATAAATTAACATTTGTTACCCATACTAGATTCCATAAGTTTCAATTATGTGAAAATACTGGTTTTTGGTTTTTTGTTTTTGTGTGTATGTGTTTAGGGAAAATGGAGCTGACAGCATCCTGGATCTTGGATTGTTAGACTCCTCAGAAAAGGTACAGGTAAGGGATGTTTTGTACATGTGCTGTTACTGACCACTTAGAATTTAGATCATGAAGAAATTCAAATAAGATTTAGGAAGAAGCTCTGTCTTTATAAATAAAACACGTGACTACAGCATGGAAACAGGTGAAGACAGGGTAGGCCCGCGAAGAATGGGACAAATCCTTAAAATCTTGTCTTTATCACTCATTGCAGTTAAGCACTCTGGACATAATACATGTAGGAACTGCCTGAGGATTCTGAGAAGTGAATGGTAGCAGAAGTGAATGGAGAGGAAAATGACCTGGATGGGGTCTTTCTAGGCAGGAGGGTAAAGGTCATGCTTGTTACTCAGCGTCAGCTAAGGAGAGAATAAAAACTGAAGCCTCAGACCATCCCCTGTGTTACATAGGTAAAAAGCTTGAGAGCTTGATATAAAGAGCTTGATAGAAGTTTTCAAGGCTTAATTAGCATCGAAACCATTGCTCAGAAACGGGGAGATTCCCAGTTAAAACCTAACCAGATTGATTGCCTACCAAAGTTTCCCACCGCAACCCCAAATCAACACGCAACATACCATTTTATAAAGATCCAGAGTTTCACAACTTAATATTCACTCAAATTATCTAGTAAATAAATAAAGAACCAGGAAAGACAGACCGATTGTTCTGGAAAAAGAACTAATAGATGGTAACTGTGAGGTGATCCACTTGTTGGAATTATAAAAAAATTGATCTCACACTCTATAAGATAAAAGTAAACACTAATAAATGGAAAAATATGTCAAAAATCATAGGCCAAAGGACTATGGAACCTCATTAATATGCTTCAAAGAATTGGCAGTCCAGAATTCTACAACCAGTGAAAATATCTTTCACATGATAAGGTGATAGAAACTAACCTGATTTATTTAAATAACAGAGATCTTAAGACTTAGCCACGAACAGGCTTGTGTATAATAGTTCAATGGGTGAGTTAAAAGTTTTACCTTTAGGAGCTGACGTTGTGGCACAGTAGGTTAAGCTGCTGCCTGTGGTGCTGGCATCCTGTTTGAGCCCTGGCTGCTCCACTTCTGATCCATCTTCCTGCTAATACACCTGGCAGAGCAGCAGAAGACAGCCCAAGTGCTTGGACCCCTGCCACCAATGTGGGAGAGTTCCAGGCTCCTGACTTTGGTGGCCTGGCCCAGCCCTTGCCATTGTGGCCATTTGGGGAGTGAATCGGGATGGAAGATCTCCCTCTCCCTGCTCCTTCTTCCTCCCTTCCCCTGGCTCCCTGAAACTCTTTCAAATAATTTTTTTTTTTTTAAGTTTACCTTTAGCGGCTGGCGCTGTGGTGTAGTGGGTAAAGCCACCACCTGCAGAGCCGGCATCCCATATGGGCGTTGGTTCGAGTCCCGGATGCTCCAATTCTGATTCAGCTCTCTGCTATGGCCTGGGAAAGCAGCAGAAGATGGTCCAAGTCCTTGGGCCCCTGTACTCGCTTGGGAGACCTGTAGGAAGCTCTAGGCTCCTGCCTTTGGATCAGCTCAGCTCTGGTCATTGCAGCCATCTAGGGAGTGAACCATCAGGTGGAAAGACCTCTCTCTGTGTCTCTGTCTCTCTACTGCTGCCTCTTTGTAACTCTGCCTTTCAAACAAATAAATAAATCTTTAAAAAAAAGTTTAACATTAGTGTTACACATGTACATTTGTTTAAATATGAATTTCTCAGCTTACCTGCATTCAGTCTGACTAATTTCAGAGAATCAATTCCTAAGTTTCATTTTGTTAAGTTAATCTTTTTTTCTTTTCAAAGATCTATTTATTTTATTTATTTTGGAAGAGCAGATATTACAGAGAGGCAGAGAGAGAGAGGTCTTCCATCTGCTGGTTCACTCCCCAGATGGCTATAAAGGCCAGAAATGTGCTGATCCTGAAGCCAGGAGCCAGGAGCTTCCTCCAGGTCTTCCACGTGGGTACAGGGGCCCAAGGACTTGGGCCATCTTCTGCTGCTTTCTCAGGCCATCGCAGAGAGCTGGATCAGAAGTAGAGCAGCCGTGTCTCGAACCAGCGGCTATATGGGATGCTGGCACTGCAGGCAGCGACTTTACTTGCTATGCCACAGCGCTGGTTCCTCTAAATAAATCTTAGAGCTTAATCTCTGCTACTGTTTATAGGAAAACCGAAAGCGTCATGGCTCTAGTCGAAGTGTGGTAGATATGGACTTAGATGATACAGATGATGGTGATGACAATGCACCTTTGTTTTACCAACCTGGAAAAAGAGGATTTTATACTCCAAGACCTGGCAAAAACACAGAAGCAAGGCTAAATTGCTTCAGAAACATTGGGAGGTAAACTAATTCTAATCTGATATTTGAATTTTGAAAAATTGTAGTGTGTGGAATTTTCTATAGTATATGTTTAAAAAATTCTTTATACTGGTTGGTTACAAATGAGGGTGTGGAGAGTTTCTCTGTTTATTATATGTGTATTTATGTATGTGGGGTTATATGTATTCTAGAATTATTTTGGGATTTAATTCTTATTTCCTTGTTTTTAGGATTCTTGGATTATGTCTGTTGCAGAATGAGCTGTGTCCTATCACACTGAATAGACATGTCATTAAAGTGTTGCTTGGTAGAAAAGTAAGTGATTTTGATGACCCTCACAAAATTGAAACCAAATGTTAATATCCTGTTTATGACATTGACTTACTATTAACTTTTAAAGCATTACAGCCATTATAAATAATTTTCAAACATCTGCTGACATGGAGAAATCTCTACATAGGAGGAAATGGCATAGCAGAGTGTTCAGGTGTCTAATAGTCCTGGCTCCTCTTGCAGACAAATCTTCTTGATGCTGCAGGCATATTTCCCCCATAAGTGGTAAAGCAAACAGCACAGGGTCTGGCAAGGAGTAAGTGCTCAATAAATTTTTTCCACTACTATCAGTTACAACAGGTGCTAGTGGGATAGAATTAATATTATATTGAGAAGAGCATTCCATGGCCGGCGCCACGGCACATTAGGATAATCCTCCACCTGTGGCATCAGTACCCCGGGTTCTAGTCCCGGTTGGGGTGCCAGATTCTGTCCCGGTTGCTTCTTTTCCAGTCCAGTTCTCTGCTGTGGCCCGGGAAGGCAGTGGAGGATGGCCCAAGTGCTTGGGCCCTGCACCTACATGGGAGACCAGGAGGAAACACCCGCTCCTGGCTTCGGATCAGTGCAGCACATTTGGGCCATTTGGGGATTGAACCAACGGAAGGAAGACCTTTCTCTCTGTTTCTCTCTCTCTCACTGTCTAACTCTGCTGTCAAAAAAAAAAAAAAAAAAAAGCATTCCAACCTCAAAGTATATGTCAAATGGGGCATATTGAATTGTCTGGTTTCAGTCCTGGCTACTCCATACTTTAGATCCAGCTTCCTACTTAGACATCTGGGAGACAGTGGATTATGGCCCAAGTAGTTGGGTTCCTGCTATCCTGTAGGAGACCCAGATGGAGTTCCTGGCTCCTGGTTTTTCCCTGGGCTAATAATTCTGTTTATTGTGGGCATTTGGGCAGTGAACCAGTGGGTGGACAATCTCTGTCACTGTACCTTTCAAATAATTAATTAAAATCTGTCTAGGTAAAATGTACACAGAGGGGCAAAAGAATGCACTAAATATACCTTTCTTTATTATTAGGGAGGCATTTGCTTTAAAAGTAATGTGTAATGGTAATTATGGAGCTTCTTTTTTAAAAGAATTATTTATTTATTTGAAAGAATTAGAAAAGGAGAGGCAGAAGGAGGTCTTCTATCTGCTGGTTCACTCCTCAGTTGGCTGCAACAACAGCCAGAACTGACCCGATCCGAAGCCAGGAGCTTCCTCCAGGTTTTCCCACGTGGTTGCAGGGGCCCAAGGACTTGGACCGTCTTCTTCATCTTTCCTAGGCCATAGCAAAGAGCTGGATTGGAAGTGGAGCAGTTGGGACTCGAACCGGTGCCCATATGGAATGCTAGCACTGTAGGTGGCGGCTTTACCTGCTATGTCACAGTTGTTGGCCCCATGGAGCTTTTGATTTAAAACAAACGTTCCAAAAATATTTTTATAGTTGACATAAAATGAGATAGGTGTTATATATTACTTTTCAGAAATGTACATTGCACATCTGATATAAATTAGCATTGTTAAAGCTGTGACCTACTGGCCGGCGCCGTGGCTCAATAGACTAATCCTTGCGGCGCCGGCACACCGGGTTCTAGTCCCGGTCGCGGCCCCGGATTCTGTCCCGGTTGCCCCTCTTCCAGGCCAGCTCTCTGCTGTGGCCAGGGAGTGCAGTGGAGGATGGGCCAAGTGCTTGGGCCCTGCACCCCATGGGAGATCAGGATAAGCCTGGTTCCTACCATCAGATCAGTGCGGTGCGCTGGCTGCAGGCGCACCGGCCGCGGCGGCCATTGGAGGGTGAACCAAGGGTAAAGGAAGACCTTTCTCTCTGTCTCTCTCTCTCACTGTCCACTCTGCCTGTCAAAAAAAAAAAAAAAAATCTGTGACCTACTAATTTTCTTTTTTTAGTTTTATTTATTTACTTTGAAAGAGTTACACGGAGAGAGAAGGAGAGGCAGATAGAGACAGAGGTCTTTAATTAAACCCACTGCTGAATATTGTTTTCTCTTAATACAAGCTTATCATATTATCATATATACATATCTTTCCTTTTTTAACTCTGACCATTTTGAATTGTCTTCATGTGTTCCAATCATACTGGTCTTGTGTAAAAGATGAATGAAACTCAAAGCTTGGCGACATAAAAATATTGATGTGTTGGGTCTTTAACAAGGTTTAGTGACTAGCTCATGGAATCACATACAGCTTACGTTTAACCCAGGGATGTGACCTTGAGCAGCTTCCTGAATTCCTTGGAGCAGCTGGTTTATCATTTGGACTTCACAGTCACATTTCACAGTCACTGTCGAGTAAACTGGAGGTGTTTCTAGTTCAGAGACAGCAGCTCCATATAGTCTGTGCTCCATAAATAAACTGTATGCAGTTCTCCTCAAATATTTTCAAAATATTAACACTTTTGGCCAGCGCCGCGGCTCACTAGGCTAATCCTCCACCTTGCGGCGCCGGCACACCGGGTTCTAGTCCCGGTCAGGGCACCCGATTCTATCCTGGTTGCCCCTCTTCCAGGCCAGCTCTCTGCTGTGGCCCGGGAGTGCAGTGGAGGATGGCCCAGGTCCTTGGGCCCTGCACCCCATGGGAGACCAGGATAAGCACCTGGCTCCTGCCATCGGATCAGTGCTGGCTGCGGTGGCCATTGGAGGGTGAACCAACGGCAAAGGAAGACCTTTCTCTCTGTCTCTCTCTCATTGTCCACTCTGCCTGTCAAAAATTTAAAAAAAAAAAAAAATATTAACACTTTTTATGCTTTCAAAATTGAATGTTATTGTCAGAGCCAAAAATTTATTGCGTTTTTTCTTTAAAGTAGTTATATTTTTATTAGGAGATAATACTTTGTGTGTTTTCAAATTAGATAACATTTTTTGTCATACAGTTTACTTGACTAATGATTTGAATGAAGATATTTCTTTCATAATTGAGTTTTATGTGATTGTTTTCTTAGGTCAATTGGCATGATTTTGCCTTTTTTGACCCTGTGATGTACGAGAGTTTGCGGCAGCTGATCCTTGCTTCTCAGAGCTCGGATGCTGATGCTGTTTTCTCAGCAATGGATTTGGCATTTGCAATTGACTTGTGTAAAGAAGAGGGCGGTGGACAGGTAAGGCAAATACAGTTTTTTTCCAATTGTGTAGTAAAATAAATTGTGCTTTTCTCATATAGGAGGATTGGATAAGGACCAAGAAACCAAGCAAGACAGATGCATATGTACATAGAAAAATGAAACACTAGGAAATGAACAGAGAGAGAGAAAGCGAGAGAGAGATGGATTAAGAATTAGTGAGACAGATTGAGAGGCAGGAGGGAGGACATTTTATTTCAGCCTAAAATGTTTGCATGGCATGGTCTGTAGATTTAAAACTTTTAGGAAATAGCTTTTAGAACTGTAGTGTAGTGTTCTTTTGGCAAACTTGCATTTCAGTGGCGCTGCTGAATGTTTCCCAGGTGGAACTCATTGCCAATGGTGTGAACACACCGGTCACTCCCCAGAACGTGTACGAGTATGTGCGGAAGTACGCAGAGCACAGGATGCTGGTCGTTGCAGAGCAGCCGTTGCACGTAAGTGGTCCGTGATCTCGGGAAGCTGATGCTCATTGTATTCCATTTTTCTGTAAAGGGCCAACATTTTGAAACCAAGATTTATTTACCTTTGTTTATCATGTAAATTATACCAAGATCTGAGAATCCAAACCAAGTCCTCATTTTCTTTGGAATAAAATTGTAAATGGAGCATCCCTATTTGGAGACTCTGGAATCCAAAACTGTTTGAGGACCAACATGGTCTGCTCAAAGTGTTGGCTCTTGGAGCATTTTGGATTTTGGATTTTTTGATTAGGGATGTGCAGCCAGTAAACTCTGTGTAAATATTTCAAAGTCTGAACACTTTGTCCCATGCATTTCAGGTAAGGACTACTGACCCTAACTTCATGAGAAAGTAGCTTTGGTGAACAAAAGTTTGGAAAGGGTGCTTATGGGGTCAAAATGAGTACTGTCTGGGGTTGCTGCTGCCACTCATGCCTTGTGGGACTTGCTGATAGTACTCAGGCCTCAGAGCAGATCAGCAGGGGGAAAAATACATTAGGCAGAGTTTAGAGGAACTCAGGTACTGGTTTGCAAAGTTCTCTAGGGGCAGGACATGAGGTATCAGAAAGAACACGCTGCTTTCTTCAAGAAGAAAATACAGCAACATGTGTACATGTACAGTGTTTGTGCTAAGGGAAGTCCACTTAAGAGTCAGGGTCCAGGTTTTTTAATTGGAAGCTAGAATGATAGGCATTTGCTGCCTGCACAGCCAGCCATAATTACTATAATATCAGACTCCCAATGGAAAGCACATTTTTAAATCATGTTGCATAAATAATCTAGGTACTCTCACACAACATAGTTAATTGCTCCAGGCATTCAAAACAGGTGTATTGCCAAAACCAAGTTCTTAGTCATCAGGTAAAGGCCAGCCTGGCAATTAAGTGGTTCTAAAATGCAGCATCAGGCCACCTATTCTCTTCCTCCAGCCAGGATAAAAAGTTGATGTAAATTTAGGGTTGGTGGTGTGAAGTGTTTCTACTACCTGTGCTGGAATCACTACACAGGCTGCGGAGCCATACTATCAGAATTCAGACCACGGTTCCAGCACCCCCTAGCTGTAGGATGTTAGTAAATTGAACTCGTTGTGCCTTGGCTCCCTCCTTTGCAAAGTAAGGGTAAAGTTCAGTGAATTAATGTGTTCAGGTAGTTGGAACAATTCCTGTTACAAGCCCAGGAAGCTTGTAGAGTTTGAGCTTAAATATGAGAGATTTGCTGTCAGGTTCCTAGGATGCTGGTACAAAAACACATTTTTGACAAATGGTACCTGTTCTTATTCAATGGCCAGCTTGATTATTAACATAATTTTTTTCAGTTAACTACTAACTGTTACTATGTGCAACTATGTCATTTTTCAACTTGCAATACATGTACTATGTCTTGTGGTACGTCCACATGTGTCGTTGTACTCCCACTCCCACTCTGTCCCTTTCTTTCTTTCTTTGGACTCTGTTAAAAAGAAATTCAAAATACAGGACATTTTTAAAGACAGTTAAGATTAGATACCAGGCTTTAACAATATGAATATGTGCTCCATGGAAAATAAAGTACCGTTTGTAACATAAGGATGATTTTTGAAATTCTTCAGGCAATGAGGAAGGGTCTGCTAGATGTGCTTCCAAAAAATTCATTAGAAGATTTAACGGCGGAAGATTTTAGGCTTTTGGTGAATGGCTGTGGTGAAGTTAACGTGCAGATGCTCATCAGTTTCACCTCTTTCAATGATGAATCAGGTAGGAAATGTGTTTTAATGTTTACTTAAGAAATAAAGAGTTTCTGGTCTCTGTCCATAAGACTTGGGAAATGCTGTATATTTTTTAAAGAATGATTGAAGTAAAGCAGTATTCTGATGGTCTGGTATTAGGCTATTCTTAATTTTTATTTTATTGCTTAATTCTAGGTCTTAATATCTAGTTTAGTTTTGTGCAAGTAGAAATTTTGCAGTGAGCAAAGTATGTATGAAGATTTTATATATACTGGTTAAGGAAAATTAATCAGTGTGACAGTTCTGCTACTGGTCCTTCCTCATTCATGTCTGTTAAACTCCCTGATCAAAGAGTATGATTGTATGATGTTTGTTTTGTACAGTTGGATCATAATCTCATGTATAGAGACATGACAGCACAAAAGAACATGCAAATTTAGGAGGAATGAAGAGGTAGAGATAATCCTCCTAGGATAATAATGTCCCAGTCTTTGACTTGTTGCAGTTCTTTCTTTTGAAAATCCTTGAGACAAGGAGTAGACTTTTTAGAAATGACTATACAGTGAGACATCAGTAGCTCCACATTCACTGTGAAAGGGTTACACTTAGAGTCAATGATCACTACGTACATAAAAGTACCAACTTCTTATTTTTCCTATTTTACAAGCAACTTTACCCAAATTATAGTAAGTTGAAATTGGGTAATTTTTAAATTTTTCCTTCATGCTTAGCGATACATGGGTTGTAGTATAATAACGTTTGTAGTATTTTTTTTTTAGTAGTTTTCAATTATTTATTTGATAAGAGCTTGTCACATTTACAAACCAGAAACCTAGGATGGAAAATAAAATATCTAAAAAGGCTCCATAAGGCCTTGCCAGGTATGATCCTCAACTCAGCACAGACCTCATCTCTGAGTCTTTTAGAAATGCAGAACCTCTGGCTTTGCTCCCTAGCCAGCCTCCGTGAATGAACGAGAGTCAGGGTTTTTCCAAGATCTCATGTGATTTATAACTATAAAATTTGAGAAGCAGTGGCTTAAGGTCATGAGAAGAATCCTGATTTACAGATAGGATTAAAGTCAGGTGATTTTCATTTTTGAGGCCAGCGTCTCATTTTTCGTGTTTGGCTCAGTTTGGGACAGGATTAACTAATGGAGTTTTTTATATTATGCAAAGTCATGATTTCCTATGTTAGAAATTAGAACCCCCCCATACTTAAGTAACATTTTAATATCTATTTTTGGTACAAGTTAGCAGTACTTTTTAAAAAATTTTATTTATTTGAAAGGCAGAGAGTTACAGAGAGGAAGACACAAAGAGAAAGATATCTTCCATCTCCTGGTTAAATCCCCAAATGGCTGCAGTGGCTGGGGCTGGGCCACGCCAGAGCTAGGAGCCTGCAACTCCATCCAGGAGCGGGGGCTCAAGGACGTGGGCCATTTTCAGCTGCCTTCCCAGGTGTATTAGCAGGGAGCTGGATAGGAAGTAGAGCAGCCAGTACTCATATAGTACCAGCTCCCATATAGGACACCAGCATTGCAGGCAGTGGCTTAACCCATTGGATACAACAACTAATATTGCATATTGAATTTATATTCTTCATTTTTAGGGGAAAATGCTGAAAAGCTCTTGCAATTCAAGCGTTGGTTCTGGTCGATAGTAGAGAAGATGAGCATGACAGAACGACAAGATCTTGTAAGTTAAAAATGCCATAAAAGTTGTAGAAGAAAATATAGAATTTTAAAATACTGGGTATGACAGCCATTTGAGTTGGTAACTGTTATAGTTCCGGGTGGAGAAACTGTAGAAAAGTCCAAAATAAAAGAGGTGTTTGTTTTTCTATGTAGCAGAGCACCCAAAGCATTATTAGAGTTCCAAGTCACGAAGTGCATGTGAGCTGTTAATGTAATATGTAATGTGCTGTCCTTGGTCCCGCATGGTGCCACCAGCTTACCTAGTCTCTTCGTGGCCATGAGCGTGTGTTCCATGATCCCCGCTGGTTGCCTGAAACAACCAGTAGTACTGAATCCTCTCATGTATTGCCTTTTCCCTCTTAACTGAGCGCTTAGTGAACCCTAACTGTGGCAGTTTGGGGTATGGCAGTAAAGGTAGCATAGATTTGTTTTTGCTTTACAATTTCACTGGTTGAAGATTGGTTGTTAATGTAGCTCTAAACCACCTCAGGATATGATTTTTTTTCCCCTTTGAGTCTGGAACACTGACTTTTTTACTTAAAGGAGGCACTTTATGGGTCTCTTTGACATATGTGGATTAGCAGCATCCTCACTCTGGTGCTTTGTAGCCAGTATTCAGTGAAGTAAACGCCCCTTGAATACAGTCACTGTGATAATGAGCAGTTTACTTGATGTTAAGTTGACTACTAAGTGACCACAGGTGAGTAGCATAAACATTGTAGAGACCCTAGACTAAGGAGCACTCCCATCTTGGGTGGGATGGAATCAGAAAGTATGACATTTTTACCATGCTACTCAGAAGAGTACAGAATTTAAAACTTAGGAATTGTTTATTCCTGCTATTTTCTATTTAATAATTTTGAACTGTGCTTGATGGAGGGTAACAAACTGTGCATGGTAAAACTGTGAATAAACAGGACCTACTGGGTAGTCAGTTATTTTGACTCGTAGCAAGCCTTTGCAACATTTCTGAGCATGTCTTGATTTTTATATGTGTACTAGAAAAAGTTTATTGTGTTTTGAAAGGTGGGGGGTGGGGGCTCTTCCATCTGCTGGTTCGCTCCCCAGGTGGCAGCAGCTTCTGGGGCTGGGACAAGCCACGCCGAAGCCAGGAGCTAGGAGCTCCATCCGGGTCTCCCACATGGGTTCAGGGGCCCAAGGACTACTGCTGGTTTTTCAGGTGCATTAGCAGGGAGCTGGATCAGAAGTATAGCAGCCAGGAATTGCTGGGCCCCGAGAACATAAACTTTCATCTTAGTGAAAAGTCTGTGAAGTTCAAATCAACCTTTCTTAATAATCTTGAAAGTCAGCTTGCTCCAGACTCTGTAGAAATTTCAGGGACATTGCTTACTCAGAAAACCCTGAAAATCCTTACAACTCCTGTCCTTCATGGCTCCCTGGGGCATTTCCCCTATCTAATCAGCCTAAGTTTGTAGTCATCAAAACCAGACCACTTGTAGAACGTATAAAAATCCAATTTCTAGATAGATCTTCCATCTTATTTAAAAGAAGGGAAATAACTACTTGTGTAGGTCAGCACAAAGCTTGCAGGTTACCATTTACCTTCAGTTCAAGCAGAAGCTTATTATGGGAGAGAGGGGTTTAGAGGAGAATTCTAGCTTTTAGCATTCCTGAATCTTCAGCTGATTCCAACAGCCATCCAGTATTTCTGTACTGTGGAGGTAAGTTGTCAGCAGTTCTGGCTGCCATCTGATTTTATTCTTGGCTTAGCCATCCTGGTAATTTGAGTTAGGTTGTTCTCCACGTAGGTCTGATATAATTAGTCACCATTTGCTTTTCTTAATCTTGTGGCTCCTAAATTCCCTAACAGTGCCAATTGGTTTCAGGATCGCTTGATGGGCTTATTTGGGGTTTTACTACAAGTGGTCAATACTTAGAATGAGGGCACCTTGTTTTCCTAGGACATGGCCCATGAATAGTATGTAAGACCAGCCAAAGACAAAAGTAGAAATGATTGGCTATCTAAAGCCTTGTTTTAAAGAGTCAGTGTATCCTCAGTTTGGTTGGCTAAGTTAAATCTCACTGTAGTTTCTGCCTTCTGCTGGAAGAAAAATTTGCTAACCATTCACTCTTACGGGGAAAAAAAAAATCTCCTTTAAAATACTCTATCAGCAGCTTTAATTTGTGAGAATCACTCATTAAACTCCTATCAAAAATCTATTATTAGGACTTCAGATGTGTCTTGAGGCTGCTCCTCCCACTGTACTTCCCTCTTTGGGAGGCTGTACTTTGCATATTCTTGGTTTTACCCTGATGCATCTGAGCACCTTAGAATATGGTAGGGTTTCCCAAATAGTTCTCCCAGTCCTGAGAATTATAGGTGTCCATGGTTGTTGGATAAGAATTATGTGTTTTGTTTCTCCGCTGGGGAACATAGTTCACTAATAAAAATGCTGACAGGCCCTCCAGTCTCTATAATCATAAAGTCTGGGAGGTCCAGCAGTGTAAGCCTCTACCCAGGTTAAGCATACTCATCTTTGGAGAAACACGGCACTAAGCTTGTTTCTCCTGTAAAATAGAATGCATTAGTCCGGCTTTATCACTGGAGTGCCTTCCAGCTCTTTTATAGTGCTTTGAAGATTTTGTAGACCCTGATACTTGAGGAGAAATACTTTTTCTATTGTATTTTAGATGAGGTTTTCCATATAAACGTGAGTCAGGATACAACAAATAAATTCGGTTTTGTAGTCTTTTTGGAAAACTGGATGTACCCCATCATCTAGTTGTGCACTACAAATTATTATATTCAAAACAGCTTTTCCTTAAGAGATAGTATCTTACTATAACAAAAGAGTGGGCGTGTATGTGTGGAGGAGTGGATCAGTGAGGAATGGCATGTATTCAGAGAAACAAATGTTACAAGATATGTATCCTAGATTATTATATTTAAGTAAGAAAGTAAAATAAAAGCTAACATTATTTTAGTATTTTTTGTTTATTTTGTTTTTAATTTGAGGGACAGAAAAAGACAAAGAGCTCTCATCCACTGGTTTACTCCCCAAAATGCCTGCCGGGACTGGGCCAGGCCGAAACTAGAAGTGGGGGCTCAGTCCAGGTCTCTCATGTAGGTGGGTGGTAGAGATCCAGTTACTGGAGCCATTACCTGTTGAGTCCCCAGGTAGGAGGATGGAATCAGGAGCAGAACCAGGCACTCAGAAGACATGGAGTCCAAAGCAGTTTCCTAACCAGCAGGCCAAATGCCTGCCCTATTGAACATCTTTTATTTTCACTGTTGTACAAAATAAACGCTGTAAAGCTCAGTGTGGCCAGTACTTGCTTTTTGATGTGTGGTAGATGTTTCTCAGCACTCAGTTACTATTGTAATATTTTGTATCTCAATGTAGTACCAGTGGGTTCTGTGCTATTTTGCTAGGAGATAAAATGGAAAATAATATAAGCTATATGGGCCGGCACCTCGGCTCAATAGGCTAATCCTCCGCCTGCGGCACTGGCACCCCGGGTTCTAGTCCCGGTTGGGGCGCCAGATTCAGTCCCAGTTGCTCCTCTTCCAGGCCAGCTCTCTGCTATGGCCTGGGAAGGCAGTGGAGGATGGCCCAAGTGCTTGGGCCCTGCACCTGCATGGGAGACCAGGAGAAGCACCTGGCTCCTGGCTTCGGATCAGCGCGGTGCACCAGAAGTAGCAGCCACTGGGGGGTGAACCAACGGACTCTGCCTGTCAAAAAATAAATAAATAAATAAATAAGCTATATGAATTTTGAACCTAGGACCCTATCCTTTGTTGGGGGCCTTGCGCCTTTTCCCCACCAGCAAATATCCTCTGAGAGTTAGCCGCAGCAAAGGCCACTGGAGACCATATGCTGCAGTCTCGTGTTATGGATGAGAAGACTAAAGCCCCGAGACAGAGAGTCATGCAACATTTTATATATGCAACACTTTTTCTCTTTTAATGCTAAGTGTCCTCCCTTTTCTTTATGTTTTAAAAAATGTGTTAAATGGGCTAATTAATCCATTTCCTTTTTAATACACAAAAATTAACTCAGTGCAAAATAATACCCCCTTGTTGCTTTTAACTTGAGAATAGGGCTCTGTGTACACAAGTATGTTGCCATAATTAAGGATTGAATGTTAGCTTATGAAAAGCCACAATTGTAATTACTGTATTCCTGTTTAGGTTTACTTTTGGACATCAAGCCCATCATTGCCAGCCAGCGAAGAAGGATTTCAGCCTATGCCCTCAATCACAATAAGACCACCAGATGATCAGCATCTTCCCACTGCAAATACTTGCATTTCTCGACTTTACGTCCCACTCTATTCCTCTAAACAGATTCTCAAACAGAAATTGCTACTCGCCATTAAGACCAAGAATTTTGGTTTTGTGTAGAGTATAAAAAGTGTGTATTGCTGTGTAATAATACTAGCTAATTTTGTAGATTTTTTTCCATTTGTCTATAAAAGTTTATGGAAGTTAATGCTGTCATACCCTCCTGGTGGTACTTCAGAAGAGATTAAATGCAAACATTCCTTGCTGAGTTTGTAGCCTAAAGGCCCAGGGAGCACTAGCAACATTCGGCTATGATGGTTTGCTAGTGAACAACTTCTGGGTCTAACCCCAGCCAAAGATGACAGCAGAACAATATAATTTACACTGTGATTTATCTTTTTGCTGAGGGAGAAAAAAAAATGTAAAATGTTCTGAAAATTCACTGCTGCCTTTGTGGAAAGTGTTTCAGCAAAGGTTCTTGTATAGAGGGAATAGGGAATTTCAAAATAAAAAATTAAGTATGTTCTGTGTTTTCATTTTAACTTTTTTATGGTGTTTAATTTGTGGTTGGCTGCAATTGTGTATCATGTATATGGAACTTGTAAAAAAGTTCTTGACATTCAGATCTTAGAGATGAAATCACTTTTACCTATCAAAACCACTTTTATTGCGGTTGATTTTGGCTGCATTGAGCTCTAGGACATTAAATGATATCACTAATATTTTGCATGTAATTTGTTCATTTAAGTGAGGGCACTTTTTTGTACATATGATGGGGCCAATGCACAATATTTTATCACAATCAGTTCTTTTTCTTTGTATCCCTATTTTAATGCAGTCAGTCAGGAGGTTACTGCACTTCAGTTCTAACTAGACATTTGTACCGAGGTATTTCAGTTATGTAAACTCAGCCTGGGCACTTTCTGATAACTGTAAAATGTTTTATAAGATCATGATTATTGAAGATACATTTTGGAAAATTTTAAATGTTCGTGAGCAGCTTAACTACTTTTGTATCTAGCCTTTTTTAAGTATCTTGTTACATTTACTTTTTTAAATAAAGAAATTGCAGAAGAAATGTCAAGTAGTATTGAAGGAACAATAGTTTTTATTCATGTAGTTGTACATTTTTAAACTAAGGGCAATACACTGACATGGTTATGTGCATAAAAATTTTGATTTAAAGAACTGAAAGTTTATATACACAAGGACTATAAGAAACAAGGAATCAGCCCACATTTTACAGTTAGCAGAGAATCCTGAATGGCACCTGGCCAGGCCACCTTTCCTTTTTACAAATGGGGGGAAGTGAAGTGTGACCCTTTCTTGGCATAGGAAGTTAACTTATACTCAATAATTAGGAAACAGGTTCATTTGTGATACCCATTAATTATATAGCCTAGGACCAAGATCCCCAAATCCTGTGGTTGTAGAAGCTTCCCTCAGTGGCATATATGGAACAACACTGTTTTCTTCACTAAGACTTAAACTAAGTGACCTCTTAAAAATAGGAGAGACAATCTCTGGCATCTCTCCTGCCTTTCAGTACCTTTGTTAAAAGACTTCTGGCCTTGGGATAGTTTTCATTCTCCAAGGTACCGTAATTTTATTACATAACATCCTTCAAAAGACTGAACCACATCTCAGCCCTGTTGACACTAAAAATATTTAAAACTAAATGATAGTGGTGAAGCTCACTGTATTACTTAAAACTTATAGACTGTATTAGATGTATGTAAATTAGCCAAAAGTTATTTTACAAAGTGAGACGTTGGTTTTTATGTCTAAATGCTATTTCTGAATAAATGAAATAGTAATTAGAGTAAGAGCTAATAAGCATTCATGTTGGAAAGATATAAAAATTTATATATCACCTTAACCTCTGTATGCACAGGAGATTGGTAAAATATGAAAGGAGAACAAACTAGATATGATTAGGACATTTGAAACCCTAATTGTGAACTTATTTTTAATAATTATTGAAAAAATGAAAATATTTAAAATAATGCACAATGTCTTAAGTCTTCCTAAATCAAGATTTTGGTTAAAATGCTTTTAGTAATATTAAAAGCAGAGTGAATCTTTTTCTTTTTAAAGAATAAAAACGGTTCTAAATGTACAATAAAGTCATGTAAAATAAAGTTCTCTTTTGGACTTGTTTAGTGATTAAACCTAATGAAATTGAAAACAGATGGAACAAGAAACACTTTACTGAAGATTTTCAAAGTTTTGCTACCTTTTTTTTAAAGTGTTCTGAATATCAAGAGTACCCAGTGTAATGGCTTGCCTGAGCAGATTCGAGCGGGATATTTGTTATATATTTTTAAATTATTTTTTTAAATTTTATTTGAAAGGCACAGAGAGAGTGCCTATCTGCTCGTTCAATCCCCAGATGCCCAAAGCAAGGAACCAGGAACTCAGTTCAACTTTCTTACGTGGGTTGCAGGATCCTGCCAGCCAAACCATCACCTGCTGTCTCCCAGGGTACATATTAGCAGGAAGCTGTAATTGGGAATGAAACTTGGGACTTGAATCCAGACACTTTTATATATATATTTTTATAAGTAATACTTTATTTTCCTGTTGTAAAAATCAAAGAAATACGCAGTCTACTAGAACTTCCAATAAACAATTGATATTCAATAGTAAGACTGAATTGATAGAGTGATTTCACTAAAAGTAAATAAAGAACTAGCATTTTAGTCAACTCATGTGACCACAGATCATGGGGATCTGATTTCTGTTGTCTTTTTTTTTTTTTGGAAAGCTTTTGTTTAATAAATATAAGTTTGGCACTTTGATATTGAATATGAGCAATCCAGCTGGCATCTTAGCCGCTATGCCAAACTCTGGCCTGCCTCCTCAGAGGACTTTTTGAAAGAATGATTGTTACTGTTCAGTGCTTGAGCCTGAATAACATTCCTCTCAGAGATCGGATTTTTTTTTTTTTTTTAATGTGTTTACAGGAAGTAATTGAGTGATTGAGGCAGTTCTCCATGCTTCTTTTTGTCTAAGATTGACTTGGAGATTCTTCAGTACTGCTTATCCTCTGCTTCCCTCTCTGGTTTGGTCAGCCTTTGAAAGCCAGAAATCTTAATTCTGAAAGCAGCTTCCTAGGTGATTCTGAAACACTGTCCAAAGAGCATTCGTTTTTATTCCTGAATACAAACCCTTGTGTTGGGCAACTTGTTAGAGCCAAAGTTTCCATTCTTACACTACATGAAAAATGTTACCTGTTTTTCCTGTAGTCTTGGTTAGGCTCTTCCTCTTGGAAAGGGACTAGTTGGAAGTGCCTTCAATAGACCTTTAAACACCACTGATTAACATAGAAATGTATTTAAAATGTGACTTGTTTATTCATATCAAGAGACCTTGTGTTACTGATAAGCAAATTATCTTCTAGTAATGCTCTTAAAATTAAAAAAAAAAATGGATGATCATACAACATGAAGTACATGCCAGACATTTTTTATGCGTTTATCCTATGAAAATATTGTTACCATCCTCAGACAAGAAACACACAGGTTAACAATTTGCTCAAGATTATACATCTGCAGCTTGCATTCTTAAATATTGGGCTATGCTGTTTTGTGGACGGTGTGATTATAATCAGGTGAGTTGATGACAGAATTTCCCAGTGTGTGTTTGGCTGCATTATTATGGAAAGGCAGTGATTTATAATGATTTCTGAAGATTGGTGAAACATTTTTGCCCTTCATCATTTTTCCCTAAGGGTAATGGCTCTAGAGGTGCAGGGATGTTCTACAATCAGCTCTGGTACCCAACCTTAAAGTCCAAAGGTCTTGAAAGGCGTGATGCATAATGAAAAACTGACAATTTTCTCATCAAATGTAAAGAGCTGCTTGCTCTAAAATAACATCTTGCATGAGTGAAGTATTCAGTTTCCTGAATCTTTTCCAGAATGTATCTTTTTTTTTTTTTTTTCCTAGTTGAACTTTAACAGTTTGTGTTGTGGTGTTATGTGATTAACGTTTGATGCAAGTATGATCTCTCCAGGGAATCATTTTCAGCCCCATAAATTTGTGTCTGAAACGTTTCTTCCATGGATATGATGAAATTTGGCGATTTATGAAGTTTAAATGCAGTCTTATTATCTGGTAAGCTTGGTTCTGGTTCAGTGTGCCAAGAATTAGGAGTTAGAGCCATGAAAGTGTCTATGTAAACAAAATGCTTCCTGTTCCTTAAATGTAGGCAAACCCTGCCACATGAAAACAGATCATAGTAGTCCACTCAACTAGGAACTAATGAATTGTGGTGGGAAGGGGTGAGTGACAAATAAAGCAGTTACAGTTATCTCAAGATGAAAGACTGGTCCCTTAAGAGTATTAGATCATCAGGTTCTTCAAGACAAGCTAAAAGTAGCGAAATTAAGGAAACTAGCAAATACTCAAAAACTTCAATAGAAGGAACATTTGGTCCTACCAGGTCTAAAAAGCTGGATACTACAATGTGCCTGCTAGGCTAGGATGACATGCCAGCAGCCTTACTTAATTCAAAAACAGTACCCAAGGTTGATACTTCAACGTGGGACAGTTACTCCTTCCACTAAGAACTGTTCGTTATACTCCGAAAAGGGAAGCACACAGTTCATTTTAAAGGATACTATCAAAGTTTAGATAAAGGCCAGCGCCGCGGCTCAATAGGCTAATCCTCCACCTACGGTGCCTGCACACTGGGTTCTAGTCCCCATCGGGGCGCCAGATTCTATCCCGGTTGCCCCTCTTCCAGGCCAGCTCTCTGCTGTGGCCCGGGAGTGCAGTGGAGGATGGCACAAGTGCTTGGGCCCTGCACCCCATGGGAGACCAGGATAAGCACCTGGCTCCTGGCTTCGGATCAGCACGGTGCGCCGGCCGCAGCGTCCATTGGAGGGTGAACCAACGGCAAAAGAAGACCTGTCTCTCTCACTGTCCACTCTGCCTGTCAAAAAAAAAAAAAATACATGATAAAGTTTAGGATGTTAAATTCTGTCTCTTGAAATACAGGGCCATGAACAAAGTAAGCACCCATGTATTTGAATGAAAGAATTCATTCCGTGGGCCGGCACCATGGTTCACTTGGTTAATCCCCTGCCTGTGGCGCCGGCATCCCATGTGGGCACCAGGTTCTAGTCCAGGTTGCTCTTCCAGTCCAGTTCTCTGCTGTGGCCCGGGAAGGCAGTGGAGGATGGCCCAGTTGCTTGGGCACCTGAACCCACATGGGAGACCAGGAGGAAGCACCTGGTTCCTGGCTTCGGATCGGCTCAACTCCGGCTGTAGCAGCCATTTGGGGGGTGAACCAACAGAAGGAAGACCTTTCTCTCTCTCACTGTCTAACTCTGTCAAAAAAAATGCATTCCTTAAAGGCATATCATTTGTGATGAAGGAGTATAGCACTATACAGAAAAGTTAGGATTCTTGACTTGGTAAGTTTTCTTGCATAGAAACTTTTCATAAGCACTGTAAAGATAATGTCATTTTTAAAATTAAAAGAATCACCTTTGAATATTTAAGGCAGGCAAAAGCTTAAGATACAGCAGCTGAAGGTTTAAGTGACAAAGTAGAAAAAGAACCAGATTTTCATGCAATTTTTAGTCCTTCCCGTATGATAGTAACAAGAGACTGACAGCCCCTGCCCTTGCCTGGCTATGGCTTTTCCCTAAAAGCTTCAGAGGAGAGGCAGAGGCCCACTTTTTACCCACGTTGGTCCATGAAGCTAGTTTATTGTCTGACTTCTCCCAGTGACCTCCTACAAGAGCAGAGGCCATCAGAAACTGTCCTTGTTTACTTCTTGGAGCACAGAGCATAGAGTGGTGCCTGGGTCAGAAGTCATCCATGAATCAATCTTTGGTTCTGAAGTCAGAAACCTGGGATCATCTCAATTTCTTTACCCCAACCTTCAAATTAATCATCAAGCCCTATAGTTACTAAATCCTTATCTTTTGAATTTCTCTACTACTTTGTGTCCAGTCACCACCATCTCACCTAGACTACTTCAACAACTAACTACAAGCTGGCTTCTCTGTGCCTTATTTTGCTCTCTTCAATAGGTAGGGAGAGAATTATCTTTCTGAAATGTACATTTTATCAGGTCACTCACCTGTTTAAAAAATAAATTGACTTCCCATGGGTATGTAAGATAAAATCCTAACTCTAATGAAACATAAGGTCATTCATGATTGAAATCTTGCTTTACAGCATTACCTGTGGCTGCTCCCCTGTTAAGGTGAAAGACTTGCAGTCCCCTCGTGGATTATGGCCCGGCACCTTGGCACCTGTGTACATACTGCTCCCTCTGACCTTACTGCCCTTAGGGCAGCTTGTCTGGCAATGGTTAGTTAATGCTGCAGAACCCAGGTTAGCCATCTCCCCAAGCAGCTCTTCTGGCGCTTCTCTCCACCTTCCACCTTGACAAAGATGATTTAGACAAGTTCTTTACTATGTGTCACTTTCTTTTCCTTCTCTAGTGTCCAATATAATGCTAACATTTATTTGAATGAATGAAAGAATTCCAGTAACCAGCTTTGTATCAGGAACATATGTTGATTTTATCTTACCTGGAGCTTGGCACCTTTTAATTGCTAAGTCTTAACCATCTTATTCTGACCAAAACCTACTATCCTAGTAATGGGTAAATGAAAACGTCTTCACCTCCCTGCTGTTGCATTTAACCTAGACAGGTCATCACTTTATTCTGAAATGGTTAAGGATAGAAAATGGTTTTTGTGTTGTACTTGAAACAAACAAAAAAAGAATAATCGGCATTGCTTGCTGATTCTTTTGAGACAGGTGCTTTGTTGTGAAAGTAAAATAATGGCTTAGAGATTGTCAGAGCTAGATCAGGTTCTGGAACCACAGTACTTGACACCCCCAGTTGGAATGTGTCACAAACAGGATCTCAGCATACCCAAAACTGAACCCATCAGTTTCTTCTGAGAGTTCATTGATGAAAGGCATTACTAAATGCCTACTCTCTTGATTAGAAATTTGTCATTCTAGAATCCTGTCATAAACTCCATATCAAACCACTGGTAAGTCATGTGTTTGGATTCCCCAGTGTCACTCATTTCAAGCTTGCATTATCCTGTTCTAATCTCTGCCTCCAAGTTTGTGGCTTTTCCCTAAGTGACAGATGAATGGTTCACTAAGTATAGATCCATCTACATCAGTAATGTTCAAACTATGGTTCAGTCTGGTTGCGGGAAGCAAGGACTTCATTTTGACTGTTAATGCCTAGATCTTGGATTATCTGGATGACTTTTTCTGATGGCACTAATGTCAAAGCAATATTCTTTTTTTTTCTTTTTTGCCCCACCCCATCCCCTCTTAGATGTTTTTTTTTTTTTTTTTTTTTTTTTTTTTTGACAGAGTGGATAGTGAGAGAGAGACAGAGAGAAAGGTCTTCCTTTGCCATTGGTTCACCCTCCAATGGCTGCCACCGCCGGCGCATCATGCTGATCCGAAGGCAGGAGCCAGGTGCCTCTCCTGGTCTCCCATGGGGTGCAGGACCCAAGGACTTGTGCCATCCTCCACTGCACTCCCGGGCCATAGCAGAGAGCTAGCCTGGAAGAGGGGCAACCGGGACAGAGTCCGGCGCCCCAACCAGGACTAGAACCCGGTGTGCCGGCGTCGCAAGGCGGAGGATTAGCCTGTTAAGCCATGGCACCGGCCAAAGCAATATTCTTTTTAATGATAGTTAATAAGACAAGTTTGATATGTAAATGATGCATTTTTTTCTCATGAAAGGCAACTGATATAAGGAGAATTGTTGCAAAACAGTCATCTATTACGTGACTAGAATGCAAAGGAACATGTTTCATTAACGGTTACTACTCTTATGCTATGTTCTTTCAGCAAAGCCACATCATCCATTGCTTAAGGTCATTTGAATTTTACTATTTCATAATCCTATTTGTATTTTTCAATCCTCTTTTTTAAAGATTTATTTATTTATTTGAAAGGCTGAGTTAGAGAGAGAGAAGTCAATTGGGTTGACTCCCCAAATGGCCAGGGCTGGGCCAGACAGGAGCCAGGAGCTTCATCTGGGTATCCCATGTAGGTAGCAGGTGCCCAAGTACTTAAGCCATCCTTTACTTCTTTCCCAGGTGTGTTAGCAGGGAGCTGGATTGGAAGTAGAGCAGCTAAGACAGGAAACATTCCCATATGGGATGCTGGCATTGCAGCAAGTATGCTCCTGCTCTGCTGTTCAGATTTTTTTTTTTTTTTTTTTTTTTTTTTTGGACAGGCAGAGTGGATAGTGAGAGAGACAGAGAGAAAGGTCTTCCTTTTTGCCATTGGTTCACCCTCCAATGGCCGCTGTGGCTGGCGCATCTCGCTGATCCAAAGCCAGGAGCCAGGTGCCTCTCCTGGTCTCCCATGGGGTGCAGGGCCCAAGCACTTGTGCCATCCTCCACTGCACTCCCGGGCCATAGCAGAGAGCTGGCCTGGAAGAGGGGCAACCGGGATAGAATCCGGTGCCCCAACCGGGACTAGAACCCGGTGTGCCGGCGCCGCAAGGCGGAGGATTAGCCTGTTAAGCCACAGCGCCGGCCGTGCTGTTCAGATTTAAAAATTAAAAAAAAAATTAAAAACCAGGTAGAGTCTGATACCCAGCCCTTTGAATATGAGCTGTCAGGAGAGACTTGACAAACAGAAGAGATGACTTCCAAGTGTAGTTCATAAGAGATTTTGCCTGGTTATCTCTCTCTGGGGAAGTATGTCCTTGCAATCTAGGTACCACGAGACCACATGCAAAATCCCATGTGAAAAGCAACTGAGGCACCCAACAACAGTTAGCATCAACTTCCAGATGTGTGAATGAAGGAGCCTTCAGAGGATTTCAGCTCCATTCTTATATTCCATTTGAAAAAAAATCCCCAGACATCATGGAGCAAAATTAAGCCATCTTGTGTCCTGGCCAAGTTCCAAATCCATAAAATTCGTGACCATAATAAACGGGTGTTTTAAGCCACCAAGTCTTGGGATAATTTGTTATGCAGCCATAGTAACTGGACTAGCCTCCATTCTACTTAGACATGTATGTAGTAAGTAATGACCTAAGAAAGCAATCAAGGATGGAAAATATGTAATTTCAAGTTACTGCTGGCTTGTTGTATATCATTCAATGGGTAAATCCTCATCTCAAATGATTATCTCAACTCCTGTATCACAACCATAGTATATATGACTATATACTCATATAAATTGTTAAGTATTTGCAAACAAGATCAGTTTTAAACACCTTATTCTTAGAGCTTTATAAAAAAAAAAATATAGGGGGCCAGCGTTGTGGTGTAGTGAATATCAGACTCTACCTGCTTTTTAAAATATTTTTTATTTTTTAATCTGAACAGCAGAGCAAGAGCACACAAGGGAGATGTCTTCCATTTGCTGGTTCACTCCCCAGATGCCTATAATAGCCCTTCCAGAACTGGGCCAGGCTGCAGGCTAGGAGCTGAGAATCCAGTCTGGGTTTCTCATGTAGGTTCCAATGACCCAAGTACTTGAGTCACCACCTGCTGCCTCCCAGGGTACACATCAGCAGGAAGCTGGAACGCAGAGCCAGGACTTAATCTCAGGCACTTTGATATAAGATGTCAGTGTCCCATGTGGCATCTTACCTACTGTGCCAAATGCTTGCCTGAGTCTCCCATTTGATGGGAGTTGTATAGAATTAGAAATTATGCTGTGCCCAATTTTGGAAAACATAATAGCCCATATAGGCCATATGAACTTGTAGGATCCTCTTACTCTCAGGGATCTTTCAGTTACACATTTAGTGTTTTACATTTGCTCTCAATAACAAACATCTGGGCCAGTGCCATGGCTCACTTGGCTAATCCTCCACCTCTGGCGCTGGCACCCCCGGTTCTAGTCCTGGTTGGGGCGCTGGTTCTGTCCCGGTTGCTCTTCTTCCAGTCCAGCTCTCTGCTGTGGCCCAGGAGTGCAGTGGAGGATGGCCCAAGTGCTTGGACCCTGCACCCTCATGGGAGACAAGGAGGAAGCACCTGGCTCCTGGCTTCGGATCGGCGCAGCTCTGGCCGCTGCAGCCATTTGGGGAGTGAACCAACGGAAAAGGAAGACCTTTCTCTCTGTCTCTCTCTCTCTCTCACTGTCCACTCTGTCTGTCAAAAAAATAATAAAATAAAATTTAAAAAATGTAAACCTGATTCTTGGCTTTGGCCTAGTCCTGACTGTTAGAGGCATTTGGGAAGTGAACCTGTGGATAGAAGATTTCTTCCTCCCTCTGCCACTCTACCTTTCAAACAAATAAATCTTTAAAAACAAAAGAGAAATCAATAAAAGTCTTCTGTGAATGACAAGGGTTGTCAATGAGCAACTCAGGTTCCAATTTGACAGGCAGCTAATCAATGAAACAGACACACTAATCTGGTCTTACTCTGACAATCCCTAAGCCTCCAGCCATTGCTTTCCCAAAGGCATTAACAAGGAGCTGGATCAGAACCGGAGCAGCCAGGAGTGGAACTGGGACAGGGATATGGGATTGCAGATGGTGACTTAATCCACTGCCCCATAGTGTTGGGCCCCAGAGGGGATGTTCTTGTGGTCACATGTAGGCGTGTGTACAATCTATGTAGCTGCAGCTCAGAAACATGCTCCAAAATAGGTTGTATGTTATGTCGTAAGACAGAGCTCTTCCTTGGGTGGAAATCTTAGTATTTACATGAAGTAAAGCGTGGCCTCACAGTGCTCTTGACCCATCTGTGCAGGCACTGCTCTTGCAGTAGGGCCTGGACCTGTCACGAGTGGCTGGGGACTGTATCTCCTCCGAATGTCACTGAAAACCTGAAAGGACTCGGGAGGTCATCAGGAGCTTTTTAGAGTCTTGAAATAGAGATGAGTCACAACAAAGACTGCTGAGCTGCTTGGGGCATTAGCCGCCCTTAGTTCATCTGCCATCCTATGAAATGATCTAATTTCATTGAGACTGACGTTCCTCACAAAATGTAGGTGACCATAATTTAAAAGTTAATACATCAAAATATTTCAGTCAGCATTTGACCCCTAGTAATTGCTTTAAGGAAGGCCAACTTTCTCCCCACTCTAGGGTCGGTTGCAGGAAGAATTTTCAGTCATTTGCAAAGCTTAAGCTTTTTTTTTTTTCTTCTCTTTCTTCTTCAGGCGGCACGCCACGAAACAGATCCCCGGATGTCCAAGTCATGGCAAGGTCTCTCAATATTCCCGCTTGGAGCTACTGAAACCAATCTCTGTCAGCTTTGCGAGGCCAGTCTGGGTTTCCTTTAGTTGTAGTTCTCTTCAGATACTCCCCCTGAGAGTAACTGTCACCTTGAGGAGCGCAGCTTACTCGGGGACCCTCGCCACGCCACCACGTAGCCGGGAGGCTCTGGCGTCTGCGTCATTCCGGCCCTCGGTGCCCGCGTCTGCGGCGTGAGGGAAACTCTATCCTGAAGATTAGACTTAACCCTCATAAAGCCAGGCACTTCGGAGGGGCTCAAGAAATATCGCTGAAACCTTAGCTTGTTCAAACAATGCCCCACGGGTTCACAAACTCCACGTATCTTCCTGAATTTGGTGATTCCCCCCTCGCTGCTCCTGGCAAGCACCCATCACGCATCGACTCTCCCCCAACCGCTTCTCTCTGGCCTTGAACTCGCCAACGCGCCAGACTCTCTTCCTCAAGAGTTGCTTTACGCTGTGGCTTCCCTGCATTAACGCCCACGCCCACAGCGCTTTCTCCTCCCTCGCCTGCTCCTGTGGACTGGGCGGGCTAGGACGGGCCGGGGAAGCTCCGGTCCCAGGTGACGGCGCCGGGCTGCCGGAGAACCTCCGCCCCAGGCCCGGCCCGGCCCGGCCCGGCCTGCTCCGGGTGAGCGCCTCGGGCGAGGGGCGGGGCGAGTCGAGGAGGCGTGGCCCTGAGGAGGGGTGGGTGTGGCTCTGCCGGCGCCCCGCAGGCGCAGGACGTGGGCTCGACGCCCTGAAGGGAGGGCAGCCGGAGTGGGCGGGGCCCTGAGGCCGGTGTGCCGGCTCGGTGGAATGGCGCGGGGCCCTGCTGGAGTGGGCGGGGCCCTGAGGCGGGGGCGGAGCCTGCTTGGCAGAGGGGGCGTGATCTGCGGGGGCGGGGCCAGGCCGGTGCAGGCAGAGCTGGGCAATAGGCTGACGGACAGCCGGGCTAGCGCGAGGGGCGGGGCGGGCCCGCGGCCACCTGGGTCCTGTCACGGTTAGAGGTGGCTGGAGGCGCACAGTTCCCTCGGCAGCAGCTGCACGGGCGGAGTCTGCGCGATGGGCGACCCGGAAAGGCCGGAAGCGGCCAGGCCCGAGCAGGGTGAGGTAAATGTTGCAGTCGCTTCTCTCCCCGCCCCGCAGTCACGCCTGGCCCTTCCGTTGTAAATTGCCGCGGGGAGCTGCAAGTTGGGGATACGCAGTAGGGAATTTTTGTTGGTTGTCCTCAGGAGCCCCGGGTCGGAGTTGGGAGCGCCCGGGAGGCGTCCCCGGGGAGCGGCGGGGAGGGAGCCGGGTTTCCGCTCGGCCGCTCGGCTCCGAGGCCGAGGCCCCGGGGTGCAGCGCACCCCGCGTTGATCCGGGAAACTGAGGCGAGGAGGGCGGAATGTGGCAGGTCCACCGGGATGGTCTAAGGGAGTGGAAATGGACACAGGTGGATGGGGGAGGTGGCCGAGGGGACGGATCCTAACACCGTGAAGAACAAAGTGAGGCGGCCAGTTGGGCGCCGGTCGTGCTACTTTGAATCTTGGGGGCGTCACTTTCTCCATTTGCACAGTGGAAGTGATACTAAGTGCACAGAATAAGTAAAATGCTTTATGCAAAGTGCCACGGCAGTTGTGGGTTCCTGATAAACCTGTCACTTGTCCAGGCTCTGAGACGTCTGTAGTTACAGTAAAGACCAGGGCTGTATGGCCCCTTAAGCTGTTGCTCCGTAATTTGCAAACTCTGTTATTTTGCAAATACTTATAACCCGTTTGTGAACAAGAGAAATGCTCTTTGTGCTCCAACGGGTTGCTCTGTGTGGTATCTGAGTTATTACTGTGAAGACTGGGCATTTATGCTGAGCCCTGCATTTCTTGTTTAGAAAGTTTAAATTCCAGATTTGGGATTTGATTGGACTTACTTTTGGTTTTGTGAACATTTAGTAACAAATCAACAAATTGCACATACCCCTCAAATGTTTCTTCCTCTTTTGATACAAATACTGTACAGTTAGTACCAATTTCCTCACTCAAATGGAAAAATTTGGATTGTCTGTGCTAAAGGCACCAGCAGCTGTTCAGGCTTAACACCTAGAAGTTAACTTTAAAAAAAAAAAAGTTCATTTATTTTCATCTGTTTGAAAGACACACTCCCCAAATGCCCACAATGGCCTGGCTGAAGCCAGAATCCTGGGATTCCATCCGGGACTCCCACATGGGTGGCAGGAACCAGATGACTGTGCCCTTCATTACTGCCTTCCAGATGCGTGAACAGGGAGCTGGCTGAACAGCAGAGCAGCAGGTGCTCAAACGGATGGTGGTCTGATAGGGAGTGCTACTTAACCCAATGCCACTTAACCCACACGCCCACCCCGTCAGTGTGGTACAGACACAGAAAGACTGGGGCAGAATTTTGGTCTGAGAATAAATTTTACATAATGAACACCTGGAGCAAAAGCTTGCTAGTTGAGGTCCTAAAGGGTGCTTAAAACACACTTTAGGTGGCATGGCTCCATTTGAGATCTGCATCGCAATCACCTGGAGTACTTTGTTAGAAATGTAAATTACTGAGTCCACACCCCAAACCTAGTAAATCAAAATCTTTTGGGATGGGTCTGAATGTGAATGCTTAACAAACATCTTTTAAGAAACTCCATAGATGGGCATGAAGTGGGTTTATGATCTCTTCAAAATTTTTGTAGCTTTTCTCAAAATTAACAATTTTTATCTAATTCATAACCCCTATTCTGCAGGTGAGAAAGTTTAGGCCAGGAAACATTAAATAACATGCCCAGGAGTCAGCAAGAGACAGATTTAAAATCAAGTTCTTGTATCTCTATGGTATTCCATCAATTTTGTCAGATTTGGTGGGAATGGAAGAATGGAAATTGGAATGTTTACTGAAAATTTGGAAGGTTCCGGCCATATATTTAGATAAGAATTCTAAATATTGGCTGCTTATAAATGAAACAAGCAACATGGTACAGTTTTTTAACATCTATTTAGTGAGAGAAATACGCAGGAAAGTGAGGGCTTTATTTAGGGGAGAAGGAAGTCTAGAAACTAAGTTGGGTCTGTACCAGGCAGAGAGCAGGCCAGGAGCCCCGTGGAGCGAGCCTGCAGTTTGGTTCAGCCACAGTTGCGGGCAGAAAAGCAGAGAAGGCTGTGGGTCCAGAGGCACAGGACTACATTGACAGGGCCCACCATGCTGCAGGCCTTTTATTCAGAATGAAAATGAGAATGAGGCCTACAAATAGTGTACACTATGACATCATGAATAGTGTACACTGTGACATCACAAATATTCCACTAAGTGGGGGAAGTAGAAGAGAGAGAGAGACAAACAGATGGAAGTGGGGAATTGGGGCTGGAAGGGAGGTAGGAGCCATGTAAGATGCCACATTGTCCTGGCATGCCCAGGCATGCTGCTGGGACGCCTGCAAACCAGGCAGAAACTGAAGGACTGTTTTAGAAAGGACAGGAGTGTTGTGAAGGGATGCCCACTGGCAAACTTCCTTTCAGTCTTTCACCACTTTATACCTGCACAGCAGCAACTTAACTGTCTCTCCACCTGCAGCCTTACCTGTTGCAGGAAGCGACCAGTTGAGGCCGGTTTTGCAAGTGGGGAGGAGAGTTCACTAGAGCAGTGGAGCACAGAGAGAAGTGAGCAGTTAGATTTATTAAGAGACGGCAAGGGAGCAGTGGGTGAGCTGATAACAGCTGCAGCGTGAACTCTACTCTGGGAGAAATGTAGGTGAGGCAGATTGTCACCTCCAGGGACTTTTCCATCACTAGTAGTTTCCTTATTGCTGGGGATTGTCACCAGGGGCTTCCTTATTGCCAGGGCTACATTACCTGTCATCCAATCCTATTTACCATCGCCAACTCACTTCACTAAACCAGTGCTTCCATGTTAATTCCCCCAATAAAAACTTCCAAAAGGGTCTCAATAACTATAAAAAAAAAAAATGGCCCATTTCTCAAGCTGGCAAAGTCTTTTTGAAGCTGATTGCCACATCTTAAATTCAGGTCCCCTTTTGCAGCTCTAAAATTGATGCTGTAGTCACTAGCAAAACCTAGTTGTTATTCAGGTCCCCTTTTGCAGCTCTAAAATTGATGCTATAGTCACTAGCAAAGCCTAGTTCTCTTTTCTTTTTTTTTTATTTTTGACAAGCAGAGTGGACAGTGAGAGAGAGAGAGAGAGAAAGGTCTTCCTTTTTGCCGTTGGTTCACCCTCCAATGGCCACCCCGGCCAGCGCGCTGCGGCCGGTTCACTGCGCTGATCCGAAGGTGGGAGCCAGGTGCCTCCCCTGGTCTCCCACGGGGTGCAGGGCCCAAGCACTTGGGCCATCCTCCATTGCACTCCCGGGCCATAGCAGAGAGCTGGCCTGGAAGAGGGGCGACTGGGACAGAATCTGGCGCTCCGACCGGGACTAGAACTCGGTGTGCCGGCGCCGCTAGGCGGAGGATTAGCCTGTTGAGCCACGGCGCCGGCTGTTTTTCTCTTTTCTAATTCAGCTTCTCATAGATGTCTGATTATTCTTCCTGGCGCCACCTCTGCTCATCCTAATTCCTATGTAGAAATGTTCTATGGCCATCCATAGGAACGGTTTTCAAACTATGCCCCACAATGAATACTGGCACCTGGGGTTTGGGGGTGAGTGGGGAACAAATTGGAGTATGAGTCTCCAGGCCCCAGATGTTTGAAAATTGTTGGCCTGCAAAATGAATTCCTAATCTCTTAGCCTGAATGATATATAGAATCTAGATACTTTACAGAATTTTTTTTAAACTGTTGACCCTTTGCTTTATCCAAATCAGATCATGTCTGCCTTTCCTTTTGTTTGTCCTGCACCCATTTCAGTGTTTTCACCCCAGCTGGCTCTTTGTCTATCTGTTAATTAAACACTGGCATTCTCTAAGGCTGCATCCGCAGTTGTCTGGCTTCTCTATGGATTCTCCCTATATAATCCCATCCCTTCCCTTGGCAGCCCCAGTGGGGTCTCCATCACTCCTGTGTTGTGGTGGTGTATTTTCTGCTGGACACTAGATATCTTGAAGCCAAATTATCATTTTTACCGGCTACACTGACTGCTTTAGGGCTTTTGTGTTTGTAACCTGCTGATGTATCTTGGGTTGCTGGAAGAAGGTGCTTCAAATTCTGTTTACCATCTGATGTGAGAAAGAAGTTTTTTCCTGATTTATTGTTATTCTCAAGGTACTAAGACCCTTCTGTGTGCCTCTTCTTTCTTATGATCAAGTGCACCTGATGGCTGGAGCTGAAAATATTTAGCACATCTTAATTTGTCCTTATGTTGTTCCAAATCCAACTTTTTTAAAAAAACAGATTTATTTATTTATTTGAAAGATTACACAGAGGAGAAGCAGAGAGAGAGAGAGAGAGGAGAGAGAGAGAGGAGAGAGAGAGAGAGAGAGAGAGAGATCTTCCATCCAATGGTTCACTCCCCAGTTGGCTGCAACGGCCAGAGCTGTGTGGATCTGAAGCCAAGAGCCAGGAACTTCTTCCGTGCAGGGGCCCAAGAACTTGGAACATCCCTGCTGCTTTCCCAGGCACATTAGCAGGGAGCTGGATCGGAAGTGGAGCAGCTGGGACTGGAACTGGTGCCTATAGGGGATGCTGGCGCTTCAGGCGGCAGCTTAACCCACTGTGCCATAGCACCGCCTCCCCCCAGTCCAAATTTTTAGCAAGAATAATTATACTCTGAATATTTCTAAACTCAATCTCTTCTTGTATATGTTTCTACTGTTGATGTCCCAGTTCAGGCAAGAGATGGATAATTCAATAATCTTTTTCTTTTCTTTTTTTTTTTTTTTTAAGGCCTTATTTATTTGTTTGAGAGGTAGAGTTACAGACAGAGAGGAAGAGACAGAAAGGTCTTCCATCTGCTGGTTCACTCCCCAAATGGCTGCAGTGGCTGGAGCTGGGCTGATCTAAGGCCAGGAGCCAGGAGCTTCTTCTGGGCCTCCCACCCAGGCGCAGCACTTGGGCCGCCTTCCACTGCTTTCCTAGGCCATAGCAGAGAGCTGGATCGGAAATGGAGCAGCCAGGACTCAAACTGGTGCCCATATGAAATGCCGGGACTGCAGGTCGCGGCTTTACTCGCTACACCACAGCGCCAGCCCTGTTCAATAATCTTTTAATTGTTTTGTGAACTTATAATTTCATTTCTAGCCACATTTTGACAAAAGTAATCCTAAACACAGATCTGACTATGTTGCTTGCATGATCAAAACCCTGCAGTAGATCCCAATTGTCTAGAGATCAGGTGCCAAAATGTTGTATGTCAAAGTAGGCCACTTTGATCTACTCCAAAATTTAAAAAAGCTTTTTTGTTTTCTTTTGTCAAAATGATGACACTGAGGTAAAGAATGTATCAAAAATGGTTATAAGAAAATAGCTATGGCCAAATTCACATTTTTACATTCAAGGCCATCCTATGGGCTTTGACATATGAGCCCATTCACCGAACAAAATTGATATTCTCCAAACCCAACTGATGAAACCCACCTTTTTATATTTTATTAGTGTTAATGTTTATAACATTGTTTACGAAATCAATCCATGGAATCATGAGACCATTTTGGTGAACTCATTGTTTTATTAATTTACTTATTTATTTTTGCCCAGCAGAATTCTGTGTTTCTTGGTGAAGAAAGAGGGGAGTCCTTGAGTGGCAGGGGACACACACACAAGGGGACCCCCAAATCCACGTGGTGTGCTTGGAGCTTCAAAATCCAGGGGAAGGCACATCAGGCACAAATTCCAGAGAGGTTCTGAGTGGAATCCCTGCCACAAATCCCAGCCATTGGGGATGGAGGAGCTCCCCAAATTTACAAGTATCTCCAAAGCCAAGAGCAAAACAAATTACGGAGAAGGCAGGTGTCTCAGTCTTTGGGGGAAATCCCCCAATAACAGATGAACTGGAAGAGCACTTTGGGGCCTCCTTATCTTCCAGAATGGGGCATGGGGAATCCTGAGACAGTATTAAGGTGGAGAAGGCACACTGATTGGTTGGTGGGTGGGCAGGGCTCCTTGCGTGTTAGGCTGAGATTGGCCCTCGCTGGCTGAGGGTGGGGCCTAAGGCACAAGGCAGCCTGCATGGAGGAGGCAGGCAACAGCTGTCAGCCTGGGTGCTCGCAAGGACAGTTTGGAGGCACTCAGCTCAGCCTTGGGGAGTGACTGTTGCAGCAGTTCCACCGCTCCTCGTGCTGGAACTTGAGGCAGTCAGCAGGTGCTGCATGGCCTTGGAGCAGTTGCTGGAGATTTTTGCCGAGGTTCCAGCCACGGCCCACCATAAAGATGATCTGGTCATGGCTGCCAATGTGGCTGTAAGGCAGTGAGCCAGTCCTGAGTTGGTGGAGTACGACCCTGGAGGCACAGACGGCTGACTGGAAGCTGTAGGGTTTCAGGTCCTGCATGCAGATCACCTCAGCACGGAGCCTGAGGGCTGCCCCAAGGGCTGGGCCCTGATTCACCACGTCTGCACAGTAGGCCAGGCTGGAGTTGTCCGATCACCACAGGGAGCCCTTCGTGTGGGAAGATGCTGTTAGACTTGAGATCTTGGTGGATGATGTTCTTGGCATGGAGACAGGCCATGCCCTGGGCAGTCTGCCGGGCCATGTTAGTGAGCTAGACCATGTCAGAGCCCATGGCAGCCACGTGTAGGTAGTGGTAGAGACTGGAGCCCTAGCACCGCTGTGTGGTGATGGCAAAGTCTGGTTGGGTCGTGAAGCCGGCAAACAGCAGTGTCTTCCTGAGCACCTGCATCTCAATCTTGAGGGCCTGGGCCTGTTTGGTTGTGGGCTGGGCCACCTTGAGCACATGCCACCATCCACAAAACACTGTGCCCAGTGAGCCCATCCCAGTCCTCTTCAGCAGCTGCACCTCACTGAGGGTAATAGCTCGAGTCCCAGTATTCCAGGTTCTTCACTTTTTTCTTGTTGCCCATGGACTTCTGCTCCCGCCACCCTGATGGTGATTTGGAATGTGGGGACATCCTCCCTGAGGACATGCTGACCAAGCTAGGGCTCCCACCAAGGGCTCTATCACCACCACCTCTACCACCAGTGGCATCAGTGCCGTGACTGAGCAGCAAGCTAGCTGCATGAAGCTAGACTCCGTGGGGGCTGTGTTGTGGACCATGTGGACCTTGGGAGTGGACATGGAGCAGGGGCGCTGAAGGGGAGCATTGGCCAGGGCAGGGAAGAGGAAATGCTCTGGGTCACGGTGCTGGGTGCAAGAGCTGGGGCCTGAGCGGCTCATTCAGGGGCTGATTGGAAGGAGCCTCATGCTGCCTGGAGCCTCCAGACAAATCAGTGCTGTGGTAGAGCTGTCGGCACTCCTGTCCACACACACTGTGGGGACCTTGGAGGAACAATGCTGGTGGAACTTGTAGCCACAGGTTTGGCTTCGGAAACCATGGGACAGAAGCTTAAGGCAGGAGTCACAGAATGCCAAGCTGAAGTATGTCTTCTGTACAAAATTGATCAGCGGGCCGTCTTTGAGGACCTCGACAACAAGCTCCCTTCTATCTAAGGGAGGCAATGGCTATTTCCCAGGCGGTAGCTGCCTTTTGCTCCTTGATGAGTCGGCAGACCACACAGCAGTCCTGACTGAGACCCCGCACTTGAGGGCTTGGCCTAAAAGGTGTAGACACTCATGCCACCCTGGACAGTTACCACCATGTGTTGCTTGTTGGGCAGGTACACCTTGATGATGTCCATGGCCCAGGATGGCTTGGCCCCATTGGCAGGGGGACCTCGTGGCAGCTCTTTGGAGCCTAAGACTTTGTCAAGACGGGCTGACATACTTCTGGGCAGGTGCCCTGAGGCTCCTATCACACTGCTATAGCCGCCACTGCCTCCATGTTGGGCCTGTTTTGTTTTTGTTTTAAATTGCACTTTAGATAATAGATGAATATTTATATCAAGCATAGCAAGCATTTTCTTTGCATATTTAGAAACATTTCTTTTAATCAACTTACTACTAACCTATTCTGTTGATGTATCAGTGCTGTAAAATATCCCGAGACACATAGGTTTTAGAAAACCTATGGCCAGAAGCTAGTTCTAGGGGCCGGCATTGTGGTGCAGTGTGTTAAGCTGTCACCTGTGATGTCTGCATCCCATATGGGCACTAGTTTGAGTCCCAGCTGCTCCACTTCCAATCTAGCTCTGTGCTCATGCATGTGGGAAAGCCATGAAGATGACCCAACTACTTGAGCCCCTGAAACCCCTGTGGGGGGAGGAGTTCCTGGCTCCTGGATTTGTCCTAGCCCAGCCCTGGCTGTTGCAGCCATTTGGGAGGTGAGCCAGCAGGTTGAAGATATCTCTCTCTGTAACTCTGCCTTTCAAATAAATAAATAAATAAATAAATCTTAAAAAAAAATAAATAAAGGCTTCTCTAGGGTACTCACATACTTCTGTTCCCACCCCATTCGAGTTATACTTTAGCAGAAACAGTTGTCTTTATTTCCTATCCTATTTATACCAGTTACACATTTTACCAACTATACTTGTAATTATTGTAATTTAATTAGATATCATGTAAACTAATATAATAAGTATGCAAAGAGAGCTGTAGAAAACTCAATGAAGGTGAGTTGTTAAAGACAAATTGTAGGGCAGGCACTTGGCCTAGTGGTTATGATGCCAGTTGCTACCTGCATCCTATATCCAAGTACCTGAGTGTCACACCTGCCTCTCCAGACTCCAGTTTCATGCCAATGCAGACCCTTGGAGATAGCAATGACGACGACTGCTTGAGTTCCTGCCACTCACATCAGAGACCTAGGTTGGGTTTCTGACCCCTGACTTTGGCCTGGCCCAGCCCTGGCTGTTGTAGTCATTTGAGGAGTGAATCTGCAGATGGAAGATTGTTCTCCCTATCTCTCTGTTGCTCTGCCTTTCAAATAGGTGAAAATCAATAACTAAATGTTTAAGAATTGATGTGATTGGTTGCAAGCGCCCATATGGGTTGCTGGCACTGCAGGCACCAGTTTTACCTACTACGCCACAGCTCCAGCCTCTAAAAACACATTTAGAAGTGAATTTTCACTGGGTGTTTGTGACATTAGAGGGACCAAAGGGTTCTGCAGAGTACATTTAGAAAAAAAGTCACTAGAACATGCTGTCTGCTACCTTTCAGGTTCTATCTGCTTCTGTTGTCCCCCACTTATAATGAAGTCCAGATTTAGAAAATTACTTCCAGTTCTTTAAAAATATCACATGGAGGGCCACTCACCATCTTGTGGACCAAAGAAATAAAAGCCTCCAGTCTGCTAAAAAAAAAAAAAAAAGTCACATGGCATTAAGTCTTTTTTTCCACATTTTCTTTCTTTGAAAATATTTGTTCTTAGCTCAGATCTACAGAGGGTACCCTGGAAGCCCTAGAGCTGAAGAATGCATGAACTTCCTGAAATTGTGCTAGAATGTGTTTTTGTGCGTTTATCTAAATATTGTGAAATAAGCAATAACTTTCAGAATACTCTTCTAATCCAGCTTTTCCTGTTAGTTTGCATGTTATCAAGATAGAACAAGAAGAATGTATATGCAAATGTGACTTTCATTCTAATTTATATACTAATCCAGCAATTTCATAGATCTTAACACTGATCAATTATTTATCAGCATTTAAAAACTCTGTTCAGGACCTGTGCTGTGGTGTAGTGGGTAAAGCCACCGCCTGTGATGCCAACATCCCATACAGGTGCCAGTTCATGTCCTGGCTATTCCATTTCCTATCCAGATGAAGCTCCTGGCTCCTGGCTTTGGCCTGGCCCAGCATGGCCTATTGTTGCCATCTGGGGAGTGAACCAGCAGATGAAGGATCTCTCTCTTCTCTCTGCCTCTCCCCTTCTTTCTGTAACTCTGCCTTTCAAATAAATAAACAAATCTTTATCAAGGGGCCTGACACTGGTACAGCAGGTTAGGTCATCGTTTGTGAGGCTGTTCCAGTCCTGGCTGCTCAGCTTCTTATCCAGCTCTCTGCTAATGTACCTGGAAACACAGCAGAAGATGGCCCAGTGCCTGGGCCCCTGCTACCCATGTGCGAGAGCAGGATGTAGTTCCTGGCTCCTGGTTCTGGCCTAGGCCAGCCATGGCTGTCGTTTGGTGAGTTAACCAGCAGTTGAGATATCT
The DNA here is from genome assembly GCF_033115175.1 of Lepus europaeus. Taxonomy (NCBI): domain Eukaryota; kingdom Metazoa; phylum Chordata; class Mammalia; order Lagomorpha; family Leporidae; genus Lepus; species Lepus europaeus. The sequence goes on from NC_084830.1 coordinate 40,880,284, forward strand.
CTCTGCCTTTCAAATAAACTAAGTTAATTAATTTAAAAAAAGCCCCACTCACTTCAGGATCAGAGTACTTGGTGCTGTGATGTCTTTCCAAACTTTCAGTATGACTGATACCTAATCCTTAGTGACGAAATATAATGAAAAGAAGGAAGTGAAGATTGGGCTTCAAATGCTGCACATGATAATAATAGCGTTTAGAGGCATCCATGGAAGAGCAATGTGGGCCGAGACAAGTTCGAAATTCTCTGTTAACCATAGACCTCTGCTGTCTAGCTAGAGCTTCAGTTCCAGCTCATCTCAGTTACACTGAGTACCTCACTGTAGTTCTCTAATTATTTTGTGAGTGAAGAAGATATCGATTGATCAAATACTCATTATGATTCTCTGAATAAAGGAACAGCCTTTAAAATGCCAACTAGCTGTTGCAACCATTTGGGAGTGAATCGCAGATGGAAAACCCATGTCTCTCTCTGCCTCTGCCTCTGCTTCTTTGTAACTCTGCATTTCAAATAAATGAATAAATCTTAAAAAAAAAAAAACGCCACCAGAAATAGGAGTAACTATACGGAAAGGACGTGATGAGCAAAGGCTGGTTGTTGGTTCAGATAATTAATATAGTGTTCAATTAAACTTAGAAAAATGTTAAAATCAAGTAGCTTGTGGCAGTAGGCTACTCATACTTGCATTCTATGTCAGAGAAGCACTGAGGGGTCATTTTGTCCGTAAACTTAGAAATTTACCCACAATGATACTTAACTGGTCTATTTTTGTACTTATTCTCAAAATTATTATTATAATGTGTTTTAAAGATTTTTCATGTATTTCTTTGACAGGCAGAGGGAGGGCAGGAGGGAGGGAGAGAGAAAAAGAGAGAAAGAGAATTAGTTCCCTTCTACTTGTTCACTTCGTAAAGGCCAGTAATGGCCTGGCCTGAGCCTGGCCAAAGCCAGGAGCCAGGAACTCAACCCAGGTCTTCCATGTGGGTGGCAGAGACCTGGTCAATTGAAACACCCCTGTATCAGTAGGAAGCTGGCATCAGGAGCCGGAGCCAGGCACTGAATCCTGGTACTTTGTTATGTGGTAACGATATCTTAATTAATAAGCCAAACGCCTTCCCCTGCAGCATTTTTTGAGTGCTTATTATACACCAGGCTTAAAGGACTTCTAATCCTCAGAAGAAACCTGTGAGGTAGGTATTATTTTATGGCTGAGGTTCAGAGAAGTGAAGGCACGCCCTATGGTCACCAACTATCCAAACACTATTAAGAGGCAGTCCTCAGATATTCATAAGGGTCAACCTCAGACAGGTTGGCTCTGAAACCTGCGCTGTTTCCCTGACTTCCCCAGATGTACGTGTAGGTATACATGAAGAGGAAGAGTCCACATAACACGGTGTTTGTACTTTGCTTTTCAAAGAGGTTATCTCCAGATACCAATGAAGATGAAGAGCCGCTGCTGAAGAAGAGTTCTCGCCGCTTCGTCATCTTTCCAATCCAGTACCCCGACATATGGAAAATGTATAAGCAAGCACAGGCATCCTTCTGGACTGCAGAAGAGGTACGAGGCATGACCCGCGTTGGCATTCATGTCCGCTCCTGAGACAGTGTTCTCCGGCCTTTGGTTTAGACTGCTTTCTGTGAGCATGCTGCTTTCTGCAAAAAAAAAAAAAAAAAAAAAAAGGCATCTCATTTTGCCAGATGTTTACTTCTAATATATTATAGAGCATATTCTGTTTTTAAACGCGCCTCTGATTTGCTATAACCAAATAAGACTAGCCTTTACTTATAATAAGCAGAATAAAATTGCAGTTGTAGTTAAAAAAGAGTAAAAGCCTGGAGGGCCCTGCTTTCAATTGAGTCACTCTTCTGGTTGTACAGAAGGATCTGGCACATGGAGTTTGCCCTTCCAGGCACGTAGTCACCCCCTGAGTCTGCCAGGCAGAAACCACAGTGCTCCTCCCAATCTGACCCTGCCGTCGCCACATCATAGCCGGCACAGATGCCTCTAACAGGACAGCTGTAGAATGCTTTCTGACAATGTGACAGGTTCTACCCAGGAAATGAGTTGAGCAAAAGAAATTAGAATATGTTTGCTTGTTTAGTGAGGACAGTTGATCATGCAAGTGATTGATTGCTCCGTAATCTAACGGAACACACAAATAGTTATTTCATCTTTTTTTTTTTTATAAAACAGACTTTTAAAATATTTTAAAAAGGTTTAATTATTTACTTGAGAGGTAGAGTTACAGACAGAGAGAGGGAGAGACAGAAAAGTCTTCCATCCACTGGTTCACTCCCCAAATGGCTGCAGTGACTGGAGTTGGGCCAATCCAAAGCCAGGAGCCATGCAGCTTCTTCCAGGTCTACCACTCAGATGCAGGGACCCAAGAACTTGGACCATCTTCTACTGCTTTCCCAGGCCATCAGCAGTGAGTTGGATTGGAAGTAGTGCAACCTGGACTCGAACCAGCACCCATATGGGATGCCAGCACCACAGGCAGATGCTTAACCTACTAAGCCACAGCACCGGCCCCTGTCTTCATATTTAAATATGATGGATGATGCCTGCATTGCATTCTTGATCTGTAGATTGTGTGGGGTGTGTGTGTGTGTGTGTGTGTGAGCATGTCTGTAGATGTATCTATGTGGGTGGATCTATTTGCTTGTTTTTCAAGAGATTCTGTACTTTGAATTGATTCTACACTTTGAACACAAGCTGTTAACAATATAGCATCTGGAGCCTAGGTGAAAGCCTGCTGTACCACTTACTCTAGCTATGGAATTGGAAGTGTTGCTTAACCTCGTGTATCTCATCAGTAAATTAGTCTGTACTAAATAGTACCTAGCTCACTGTGTTGTAATGAGTTATTTACAATGGTACTTGGTACTTAGTAAGTACTAAATAAATGCAAATATTATTTTATCCATAGAATGGGGAAGATTTGACTTAGAAATCAGTAAACACTCAGTTAGAACTTTTCTTTTACACTAATTTCACCACTTACCCATCTTTCATTCATTGTATTGTTAGATTGTCAACATCTTTGTTATAAATGAGTTGCCAGATAGAGCGAAAAGCCAAACCCAAACCAATACCTCATGTTTTCAAATCTGGGTCATAAAGCTTGGCACACCTGACTGCCTCTAACCGTCTGTGGTTTTCAGAAAGTTTTTGGCTAGCCAAGGTTCAAAAAACAAGTGGAGTACACAGGTGGCTTTTTCACTCATCATATTAAAGAGGGACTTGTAGCACTTGGATTTCTTGAAACTCATTTGGAAATGTAGTATATGTTCTATTACTAAGAATCACTCATTTTAAAAGTAAAATAGGTTGATACAAATTTCATAATAAGATTCAAATATGTAGTTTCAAGGAAAGTCAAATAAATTATTAGTTCTACATATTTTTCATTAAAGCAATTGTATAAGTTCCCATCTCATCAGCTTTAGAGTCCATTATTTTATTAGTGGTTGAGTTTAATTCCTAAATATGGCTCACCAGTAGAAACCCTGCTTCAGAAGAGAAAAGGTCTGGGGCTTGGTATTTTCTTCTTCTTCTTCTCTTAATTGTTTTTAAATTTACTCAGGTGATTCTGATAATAAACTAGTTTGGCACCGATATTTAGATGGCGGAATTGAGTGTTTTCTCTGATGCAAGAAGATTGAGTGTGAAGGTTTACATTTCCAGAAGGGAATACAACCAATATAGTATAAAACTTGAAGCTGAGCATTCAAAGAGATAAACTTAATATTAAAGAGTAAGAACTTTATAATTTTAATATTGGAGTATAATGCATAAGAAACAGGAATATGTCAGTTAAGCTCTTTTTTGTTTTTAAGAGTTTATTTATTTATTTGATAGAGTTACAGTGAGAGGGAGAGACAGAAAGAGGTCTTCCATCCACTGGTTCACTCCCCAAATGGCTGCAACGGCCAAAGCTGGGCCAATCTGAAGCTAGGAGCCTCTTCCTGGTCTCCCATGCGGGAACAGAGTCCCAAGTGCTTGGCCATCTTCTGCTGCTTTCCCAGGCCATAACAGAGAGCCAGATTGGAAAAAGAGCAGCGGGGACTAGAACCGGCACTCATATGGGATGCTGGCGCCGCAGGTGGCAGATTAACCTACTGCTCCACAGCGCTGGCCTGATTTAAGCTCTTAATAGAACAGAACTTAATGGGACACAGTTATTTATTACAAAGGACAATTATATATTTTAAATGTTTATGAAGTTACTATGAAACAGTTGAGAAATTTTTCTAATACAAAGTGGTATCTACAAGTATTGTGGACTAAATATTTGTATCTCCCTAACATTCATACATTGAGCCGTAATCCTTACTATAATAATGTTTCAAGGAGGGGCGTTGGGAAATGATTAGGTCATGAGGGCAGATTCCCCCATGAATGAAATTACAAGTGCCCTTGTTCTTTCCTTCATTTTTCCACTAGGACAATTTTAATATCTCTAAATTTTTAATTTTAATTTTAATTTTTAATTTTAATATCTCTAAAGTACATCCTGGCCAACTTGTCCATTATCCAGAAATTCAGATTCCTTCATAATATTTTTTCAGAAACTGAATCTTATTATTTATATTTAAGGGTTGCAACATGATGCTATTAGATACATATCAATGAGACCTTCAGAGAGTTCATGGAAAATGAAAAGCTTATTTTGATATAAAAATTTGAAATCCATACATAGTTTTTTCATAATATGTATTTTTTCCTGAACTTTTTTTTTTTTTTTTTTGACAGGCAGAGTGGACAGTGAGAGAGAGACAGAGAGAAAGGTCTTCCTTTTGCCGCTGGTTCACCCTCCAATGGCCGCCGCGGTAGGCGCGCTGCGGCCGGCGCACCGCACTGATCCGATGGCAGGAGCCAGGTGCCTATCCTGGTCTCCCATGGGGTGCAGGACCCAAGGACTTGAGCCATCCTCCACTGCACTCCCTGGCCACAGCAGAGAGCTGGCCTGGAAGAGGGGCAACCAGGACTAGAACCTGGTGTGCCGGCGCCGCAAGGCGGAGGATTAGCCTAGTGAGCCGCGGCGCCGGCCTTTTTCCTGAACTTTTTGAAGACTCCCTGTGTATGTGTGTAGTAAAATGGTTAAGAAAGTGCAAGAAGTTAATATATCCATCATCTCACAGTTTGGGAAAAATTAACTATAATCTCATTTAGCAAAAATCCTGATTATAATATATTATTATTAACATAATGTTTTTATTTTGTTTTGTTCTTTTGTAATGTGTGTATGTGTGTGTGTGTGTGTGTTTAAGATTTATTTATTTAGTTGAGATGCAGAGTTACAGATGGAGAGAGGGAGAGACAGAGAGAGAGAGGTCTGCCATCCACTGGTTCATTCTCCAAATGACCACAACAGCTGGAGCTAGGCTAATCCAAAGTCAGGAGCCAGAAGCTTCTTCTGGGTCTCCCACATGAGTGCAGGAACCCAGGCACTTGGGCCATCTTCTATTGCTTCCTCAGGCCATCAGAAGGGAGCTGGATCAGAAGTGGAGCAGCCGGGACTCTAACCAGTTCCCATAGGGGATGCCAGTGCTGCAGGCAGATGCTTAGACTATTATGCCACAGTGCAGACCCCTCTTTTGTAATGTTAACATTTTTGCTCACAGTTTGCTGGTAATGGGTTCTCCCTCCTTAATTTTGGAGTGAAAGTGAATTTTCAAAGTACTTTAACTGCAAGTTAAAATTTTTGAAAATCTCTTATTCCAGGTTGACTTATCAAAGGATCTCCCTCACTGGAACAGACTTACATCAGATGAGAAATATTTTATCTCTCATGTCTTAGCCTTTTTTGCAGCCAGTGATGGAATTGTAAATGAAAATTTGGTAAGTTTTTTTTTTTTTAAATTTTATTTTTGAGTCCATTCATAAATTATATCCGTAGGATAATTAGATTGACCCTGAGAAAAGATATCTTAGAATAGGCCAAACATTTTCAAGGATTAAGTGTCAGAGGAAAGGAATGTATAAGCATATTTCTGTCACTTGACCAGCCGAATATCATAAAATGAAGCATAAACTGTACTAATTGAAACTACTTACAATGCATGAACATGTGTTTGATTGTTTACCCTCAGATAACGATACTAATAGAGAACCCATGCCTACGTAACCTTCTGGATCTCTGTAGTAGAATACTAGATTGTAGCTCCCCATTCAAAAACTTGTATGTTGTTGGTCAGGAGATATAAGAACTTTTGTCTTGAACTAGAAGAGGCTTTATTTATTTATTTATTAAGAAAGCTTTTATTTAATGAATTTCATAGGTACAGCTTTAAGGATGTAGTGGTTCTTCTCCCCCCACACCTGCCCTCCCACCCCTACTCCTGTCCCACCTCCTACTCCCTCTCCCATCCCATTCTTCATTAAAATTTGTTTTTAATTAACTTTATATACAGAAGACCAACTCTATAGTAAGTAGATTTCAACAATTTGCATTCACACACACACAAAGTATAAAGTACTGTTTGAGAACAAGTTTTACAGTTAATTCTTATAGTACAACTCATTAACGACAGAGACCCTACATGGGGATTAAGTGCACAATGATTTCTGTTGTTGGTTTATCAATTAACTTATTTATGACATCAGTGATCACCTGAGGCTCTTGACATGAGTTACTGAGGCTATGGAAGACTTTTGTGTCCACAAACTCCGTCAGTATTTAGGCAGGGCCATAAACAAAGTGGAAGTTCTCTCCTCCCTTCAGAGAAAAGTACATCCTTCTTTGATGGTCCTTTCTTTCCACTGGGGTCTCACTCACAGAGATCCTTCATACAGAACATTTTTTGCCACAGTGTCTTGGCTTTCCATGCCTGAAATGCTCTCATGGGCTTTTCAGCCAGATCCAAATGCCCTAAAGGGCTGATTCTGAGGCCAGAGTGCTGTTTAGGACATCTGCCATTCTATGAGTCTGTTGTGTGGACTGCCAGAAGAGGCTTTAATAGCTCTATCTACTATTGAGAAAAAATGACAACATGAATTCTACAAAGGAAGATCAGTATTTTTGGTAGATGTTCTAAAATTTATTTGGTTTTGTAGGTGGTATTTTTACCCAAGAGACCAAATCATTTAATTGCTTACAAATACATTGTCCCACTAATACATTGTGAAAAGTTGATGGAAAAACAATATTGCTTAAGATACTGCTTAAGAGGATCCATAGCCTTTCTGACCTGTTTGCTGCCGTTCTGATGTCCAGATTCTAGCTGGTGGAGTTTAACGCAGGCTTCAGTGGGAGTCCACAGGACTGGATGTATCTGTTTCCTTGTTTTCTCAGGTGGAGCGCTTTAGTCAGGAGGTGCAGGTTCCAGAGGCTCGCTGTTTCTATGGCTTCCAAATCCTCATTGAGAATGTCCACTCAGAGATGTACAGTTTGCTAATAGACACTTACATCAGAGATCCCAAGAAAAGGTATTATTGCTGGAATCTTATTTACAAAGGTTTATCCTGTTGTTTTATTATGTTAAAAGCAAAATCTATTTCAAAACTAAATATTAAGAAAAGTTTATTTAAATATAGACACTTATGAACATAGTATTTTCTATTGCCTAATAATGTGTTGGGTTAAAAACTTACATAGAACTAGTTCATCTTCAGTATTGTATCTTTGAAAATTATTTATTAGCACATTCTGTTTGGAAACAGAATGTTCACGTTGTTGGTTTTGTGTTAAATAATTTCTGAGTCACTGATTTTGAATTTCATTTTCATTTCTATATTTAATGGACATGAAAAAATAAACTACAAATCTGATAATATATGAAAGAGTTACAATTATTGTCTCTGAATTGTTAAAATGGTTGAATAGGAAACACAAAACAAAAAGAAAAACAAGTGAGTGACTTTGTCTGTCTTAATTCTCTTGTTTTTGCAGGGAATTTTTATTTAATGCAATTGAAACAATGCCATATGTTAAGAAAAAAGCAGATTGGGCCCTGCGATGGATAGCAGATAGAAAATCTACTTTTGGTATGTTTCTCTAATTTATATATCATCAAATTTACCACAGGAGATATGATACTATTTTATATGGTATGATTGTCAGCACTAATCCAAGTCCTAAAATGGGAAAAAGAAGACAAATGTCTCAATATGCACTTTTACTTAGAATCATTATTCATAGTAGTTAATTAGAAAGTGATAGTAAAATAAAGCACTTATCTATTCTTTTTAATAAGTCAGAAGTTGAAAAGTTAAGATATCAATGCAAAATGACAGGTAAATATTAGTCACATAGAATCTATCAGGGGTATTGTAGCAATTCAGTTTGTACCTGATTTTAAGAATATTTATTTTAGAAATTTTTTTTCTTTTTTTCATTGGTTTTTGTTTTATTTTGTTTTTTGTTCTTTAGAAATTTTAAATAAGTCAATCTTAATTTTTTTGTTGGACAAATATCTAGATTCCAAAAAACTAAAGATTAGTGCACTCAACCAGAACAAGAGACATTTTGCAATAACGGGCTTATATTTCACACACACACAAAAATTGAATTGAAGCACCTTTACAGATGTGTTGAGATCCAAGAACATTTATTTTTACTTATTATTAAAATATATATTTTATTTATTATATTATAGAGATAAAGAGAGAACAGAGAAGGAGAATAAGTGACAGAGCTTTCATCCGTTGACTTGCTCTCAAAGCCCACAAGGCGCAAGGGTGGGCTGGGCTGAAGCCAGGAGCCAGGAACTCAATCCAGGTCTCCCATGTGGGTGGCAGGGACTCTACTACTTGAGTCATCTACTGCTGCCTCCCAGGGTACACATTAGCAGGAAGCTGGAATCGGAGCCTGGACTTGAACCCAGATACTCCATTCGGGATGCAGGTATTCCTAGCTGTGTCTTACCAATCAAGCCAAATGCCTTCCACCCATAACAGTTTTTAAAGGAAGTGATTAAGACTGTATCTTATTACATAGTAGTTGCTCAATAAATATTTAAACTTAATGAAAATATTGATATATTTCTTTGAATAAGTACATATATCATTCTTATCTGTTTCATAAATTTTACTCTACTTCCTGGTTTGATTCATTATGTAGGGAACCACATCTCAAAATTTTTATTCTCTAGTCTCTTTGTACTGTTAAAAGTCACTGAGAACTCCAAAGTACTTTTATTTTTATAAATTATGTCTATTGATATTTCTATATTAGAAATTAAAACTGAGATTAAAATAGTTATTGGTTTACTTTAAAATAACAATAACTAGCCCATTACATTTTAACATAACTTATACATTTTTATTTTTGAAGACCCTACATTTTCCAAAAAGTGAGCTTAGCATGCTGTTACATTTTCACAAAGCTTTTGCTGACTTAATAGAGAAAGCTGGATTATCCTATCTGCTTTTGCATTCAGTTTGCTGCAGTTATGTTATTCTGGTTAAAGTACATGAAGAAAATTCGATTTCACTCAAATATGTACTTAGAAAAGAGAGGAGTCTTTTACTAAGCTTTTCAGATTATTGTGGATTTGCAATGTAGCCTGTGGAAAATAACACCGTGCACTCATGCAAGATTGGTAGTAAAATAAATACTATTCCAGTGTTATTATGAACAATTTTTTGGAAGATTTATTTATTTGAAAGGCAGAGTGAGAGCGAGAGAGAGGTTTTCCATCTACAGCTTCACTCTCCAAATGGCTGCAACAGCCAAGAGCAAGGAATTCCATGTGGGTCTCCTACGTGAGTGTAAGGGGTCCAAGTACTTGAGCCTCATCCTCTGCCTTCCCAGGGGCATTAGCTGGAGGCTGAGAAGCAGCACAGCCAAGACTCTAACCGAGATTCAATACGGGATGCTAGCATGGCACATGGCAACTTAACTTATTGTGCCACAATGCCAGCCCCACGAAAATAGTTTTGACCTCACAGATCTTGTTCTGTGGCACTCAGGGACTCCTGGAGCACACCAGAGAGCCAGTGACAGCGTGCAAGTATGGGCCAGTGTGTAGTACACCAGGGGAGAAATATGTTTGCATTGCTTTTAGTTCAAGAGTGAGAAACGCAGTGGTTTTCAGTGTGCATAGAAATAATTCAGAGGGGCTGGCACTGTGGCACAGCGAGTTAACCCCCTGGCCTGAAGCGCCGGCATATCATATGGGTGCCAGTTCTAGTCCTGGCTGCTCCTCTTCTAGTCCAGCTCTCTGCTATGGCCTGGAAAAGCAGTAGAAGATGGCCCAAGTCCTTGGGCGCCTGCACCCACGTGGGAGACCCACAGAAGAAGCTCCTGGCTCCTGGCTTTGGATCAGTGCAGTGCCAGCGATTGCAGCCAATTGGGGAGTGAACCATCGGATGGAAGATCTCTCCCTCTCTCTGCCTCTCCTCTCTTGTGTAACTCTGACTTCCAAATAAAAATAAATAAATTTTAAAAAAATCATCCAGAGAATTTGTGGAAAAACCCTGGAGAATCCAGGTGGGGCTGAAGAATCTGCAGTTTCCACTAAACTGGTTCTCTTGCAGATAAATGATTTGGGAAGCACACTTTGGGGAAAATGGGCTCGAGAGAAAAAAAAAAGAAGGGAAATAGGCCAGTGTTGAAAATGTTCGCATGGCTGGGCACTGGTGGGAAACCACGATGGGGCACGGGAGGCAGGTGTTCCGTGACAGCACCCGAGAAAGTCAAGGTGAAGAGAGAGAGGACAGGTAGAGCGCAGGCAGCGAGCAGCCACCGGGCTTCAGTTAGCCTTCCTGCTGCTTCGTCCCCAGGCACACTGGCTGAGGGTTCCGACTCAGGGTCTCAGAGGAAAGAACGCGCTCTAAGTAGTGACCTAGGGGAGTGGGATATGTGGGAACAGAGTACGAAGGGGAAGGGAAAGGAGTGAGGAGCGCATTGGGGGTGGCACCGCCAGTAGCGTGGAAATACCACCTCGCTTGGCCGCTTGGCCGTTTATAATTCCTTTAAGCAGCCCAGCAGGAGCAGACTCGAACCTCCCCGGCCACCTGCAGCCTTCCGGGGCCAGATCTTTGTCCGGCCACCTGCAGCCTTCCAGGGCCAGATCTTTGTCCGGCCACCTGCAGCCTTCCGGGGCCAGATCTTTGTCCTCGGACTGACGAAGGCAGCTCTTGCATCTGGCTTAGGGCTCTGCCTCTCGGTTTTGGTGACTTCTCCGCGTCTCCTACACCAAGTAGGATCCAGTAAAGCAACTGCTCTTGCCTTGCATCCAGGCTCCCAGAATTCTTTAGTTTTTAGCTAAAGAGAACCCAACAATATGCATTGAAAAAAGTATTAGTTGTTTTAAAGTGTATATGTGACAGGAAGATTCAATCTCTGTAGAGCTAAAAATTTTTAATTATATACTTGCATAGTTTTTAAAAATTCAGACATTCTGTTTCATTTTAAAATATCCTTAAAGAAGCTTAAAACAATTATATAGATTGAACCTTTCCATATGTAATGAAACTGCATTTGAAAACGCAAAAAAAAACCCAAAAACCTGTTATGCAATGTTCGTGCCTTGCATCGTGAAGAGCAGCTGTATCTTAAAAGTGCATCTTTCCCTTTTCTAAAACAAGTCATGAGACCATTACGTTTATTATGGTTTTTAGATGAGTTAACTTTAAGTCTGTTTTTAGTTCACATATAGGATTATTCTCAAAAAATGTGTAAAATTACCCCTTAGTAATTCTTTAACCCTCTCCAACAAAGAATAGCCTTCCATAACTATTTGTCATGATTTTTGTTGTTTAATATTCACATGAATGCATAGAACAATTAAAATAGCATTTTTCCGCTTCTCACAATATTTCTATTTTAATTATAGTCTAGTTACCTTACAGATAATTATCTAGAATATAACCGTCATGTCAAGAAATGTATCAGTTATAACTATCCACTGTTTTATTAGTAAAATGAAAACAGAGTAAGGTATACGTTAAGTTGATAAAACATTCTTATTATATTTCTGGCTATTAATAGACAATTTGAATGACTAAGTATTTGATATAATCTATGTATCTGATATGGTTTAAAATAATCAGGGAAAAGAAGGACAAATCAAAGCATTACTCAGAGATAACCAGAAATAGTTAAACTTAGTCATCTTCCTTTTTAAATTTAAATATAATTAATTATACTTGTTCTAGAAACTATATTCAGTTTCTGCGTCAAAATTTTATAGTTTCCATAGAAATGGATTTTAATGTCTTTTATCGTTTAGTTCTTACTGTATAGTTTCCATTGTGCCCCTTCAGGGCACATTTGTTAAGTTCCTGCAGTTACTGAGATACAAACTTCCATGTCATCTGTGAAGGGTTTGTAGCTCTTACACACTAAGCTGTCTTTATCTCACAGTCTTTTTTTTTTTTTTTGACAGGCAGAGTGGACAGTGAGAGAGAGACAGAGAGAAAGGTCTTCCTTTTGCCTTTGGTTCACCCTCCAATGGCCGCCGCGGTAGGCGCGCTGCGGCCGGCGCACCGTGCTGATCCGATGGTAGGAGCCAGGTGCTTCTCCTGGTCTCCTATGGGGTGCAGGGCCCAAGGACTTGGGCCATCCTCCACTGCACTCCCTGGCCACAGCAGAGAGCTGGCCTGGAAGAGGGGCAACCAGGACAGGATTGGAGCCCCAACCAGGACTAGAACCCGGTGTGCCGGCACCGCAAGGCGGAGGATTAGCCTAGTGAGCCGTGGCACCGGCCTATCTCACAGTCTTATACAGACCGACTCTCTCCTTTTACATGTATAGAAGTAAAACTACTAATCTTGGGCATGTGTGGTGTGGTGACATCAGGGCCATGCAAATACTTTTGGGTTAAACTATAATCATCTAATAAAGATAGCAGTTCAGATATGATGCCAGTGTAGACATTTTAGGGGATGGGCTTCTACTAAGTTCTCCTAACAGTGAGTAACCTTTCAAGTCGGCCGTTCTATGTTTAGCAGGAGACAATCATTTTTTGTTTATATGATGAGACATTTTATCCAATAGATGTCTTTGCTTGGGTTTATCTATTTTTTCAATTATAGATGCATGGCAATATTTTTTAAATGTTTTCAGTTAGTCTGTAGGGTACCATAGGACTCTAAAAATCAGTCTTAGCAACCTTCCCTCCTCCCAGAAGCAGACATTTGTGGTAAAGTCTGTCTTCTACTTTCCACTCTTACCCACAGTATGTATGCACACACAGATGTATGTCCTTGCAGCCACAGGCATGTGTGGTACACAGGCTAGCCTCTTCTTTCATCGCGTATGCAGGGCCATTCGTTACCCAGACACCGAGTCTCCAGGACTCCACTTCCCGCTGTGTTAGGGAGAGGTGGAACGGTGCCTCCTCTGAAGACTCTTGGCCATGGAACTAACTTACTAATTTTGTTTCTTAGCAAAATAGCTGTGGTATTGTGCAAATAAAGCTGAAGCTCTATAAACCTGCAAATGTCTGTCATATATGATATTTCAGAAAGTGCAACTATTTCATGTCTCCCAGGGGAAAGGGTGGTGGCCTTTGCTGCTGTAGAAGGGATTTTCTTCTCGGGATCTTTTGCTGCTATATTCTGGCTAAAGAAGAGAGGTCTGATGCCTGGACTCACTTTTTCCAATGAACTCATCAGCAGAGATGAAGTAAGGGTGAAGTGTTTTTTCTGTTATTGTTATGTTTGAATTCATATTTCATGTTCATTTATTTATCTTTCCCCTGGAAAATGCTTATGGTGATACAAGTATCCTGGTAATTAAAAGAAAGTTGAAGACACTGCATTTTCCTCCTGTGTCTCTTCCCATTCTTCCTTAGTCTCCTCTGCTCACCCTTCTCTCTCTGTGTACTCCTGGATTCCTGCCTTGGCCTCACTCCTGTTCTGTGTGTAACCTTCTGGCTGATCTTATTTATTCCCATGGAATGAACTGCTATCTAAATGCTCACAACTTTCCCAAATTTGTCTTTCTTCAAAAAAAGAAAAGATTTATTTATCTACTTGAAAGTCAGAGTCACAGAGAGGGAAAGGGAGAGGGAGAGGGAGAGGGAGAGAGAGAGAGAGAGATTGATTTTTCATCCACTGGATCACTCCCCAAATGGCTGCAGTGGCTGGGGCTGGGCCGGGCCAAAGTCAGGAGCCAGGAGCTTCCTCTGGGTCTCCCACGTGGGTGCAGGGGCCCAAGCACTAGGACCATCTTCCACTGCTTTTCCCAGGCCATTAGCAGGGAGCTGGAAGTGGAGCAGCTATGACATGAACTGGTGCCCATATAGGATGCCAGCACTTCAGGCAGAGGCTTTACCTGTTATGTCACAGTGCTGGCCCACCCAAATTTGTCTTTATCCCAGGTATTCTTTCCTGAACTCCAAATCCATATTGGTATATCCAAGTGCATGTTAGACTTTTTCTCCTGGAAGGCCTAAGAAATCTAGTATTTCAGAAATCAAACTTACCATGTAAAACCCAAGACATGTTTTTCCTTCTGTTTTCCCTGTCTCTTGGGATTATTCTTTTATCCAGTCATCCAGTTTGAAATCTGGGAGTCATTTTAGATTGGTTCTTTCATGGAAAGCCAAGATACTGTGGCCAAAAAAAAAAAAAAATGTCCTCCAGGAAGGATCTCTCTGAGACCCCAGCGGAAAGAAGGGGCCATCAAAGAAGGATGTACTTTTCTCTGAAGGCAAGAGAGAACTTCCACTTTGCGTATGGCCCTGTCTAAATACTGACAGAGTTTGTGGACTCAAAAGGCTTCCATAGCCTAGGCAGCTCATGACAAGAGCCTCGGGTGGTCACTGTTATCATACATAGGAGTGTTAATTGACAAACCAACAACAGAAATCACTGTGCACTTACTCCCCATGCAGGACCTCTGTCCTCAGTGAGTCATACTATGAGATTTAACTGTAAAACTTGTTCTCAAGCAGTTTTTATATTTGTGTGTGTGTGTGTATGCATGCAAATAGTTGAAATCTTTACTTAGTATAGGGTTGGTCTTCTGTGTATAAAGTTAATTGGAAATGAATGGAGAATGAGACTGTAAATGGGAAAGGGAGGAGGAAGTAGGGCTAGGAGGGCAGGTATGGTGGGAAGAATCACTGTATTCCTAAAGATGTACTCATATAATTTGTACTTACTAAATAGAATGTTTCTAAAAAAAAAAAAAAGAAAGAAAGAAAGAAAAATAGATTGGTCCTTTTTTTTTTTTAAAAAAGGAAATATTTATTTATGTATTTGAAAGAGTTACAGAGAAAGGGACAGACAGATCTTCATCTGCTGGTTCACTCCCCAGATGGCCACAATGGCTAGGGCTGGACCAGGCCAAAGCCAGAAGCCAGGAACTTCATCCAGGTTTGCCATGTGGATGTCAGAGGCCCCAGCACTTGGGCCATCTGCTGCTGCTTTTCTCAGGCCATTAATTTGGAAGTGGAGCAGCCAGGATATGCACCAGCACTCATATGGGATGCCAGCCTAACAGGAGGTGGCTTTACCCGGTGCACTGGCTCCACTTCTTTTCTTTTTCAGCCACATCCATCAATAACTAAATATTGTTTCCTGTCTTAATCCATTTTGTGTTGCTATAACAGAACATTCAAGGTCGAGTAATATATATTACAAGAGGTTTATTTGGCTTATGATTTTGGTGCCTGGGAAGTCCACACAGCCTGGTACCACCCTGCAGCAAGGACCTCCCTGGCTTGGTGGAGGAGCAGAAAGGGAACCGCCACGTGCAGAGGAAGCCAAGCACGCAGGATGGCTTTACAGTTTCACAGCCTGCTCTTTAGTTAACTGTTTCAGTCACAGAGACCTGACCCACTTCTCCAGACAGCACTAATCCATTCATGAGTGTGGGAACTCCATGACCTAATTACCTTCCACTAGGCCGCATCTCTCAAAGGTTCCACCACCTGCACATCACCACACCGGGCATCCAGCCTCCAGCACATGAACCGTGGCAGACAGAACACATCCAGTGCACAGCACGCTTGCTGCCGCGTGCCCTTCCTGTCTTCCCTTCACTTTTCCCCACAAAAGGCAATTCAGAACTCTTCAGACACAAGTAGATAAAATTCCCCACTCTTTCCTTTATGTTTCTAATTGAAAATGAAAACTCTCGTTAGCCCATTCTATATATTGCATTTCGCTCGCTCTCCTCTGTGCTAGATCCTGTGCTCCTCAGAGCAGAGACTTGGTCTAACTTACCTTTCTGTTCTCATTGGTTTAGCCCATTACAGCCAATCAGTTCACATTGATTGTACTAATGATCTTGACTCCTCAACTTATTTCTAAGAGAGAGGGACACACATACACATGTACACACACACAGATCTTCCATATGCTGGTTCACTCCCCAAGTGGCTTCAACAGCCAGCACTGGGCCAAGCTGAAGCCAGGAGCCAGAAACTCCATCCAGGTCTCCCATGTTGGTGCAGAGGCCCAAAAACTTGGGCCATCTTTTGTTGCTTTTCCTGGTGCATTATCAGGGAGCTGGATTGGAAATGGAGCAGCCAAGACTCAAACTGGTGGCCATATGTGTACTGGCTTTGCAGGCAGAGGCTTAACCCATTGCACCACCACACTGGCCCCTGGACTGTCCTCTTTATTCCATGTGAAAGTCTTACTGTTCTAAAATCTGTTACATGCTATTTCTCCTGCCTCGTGGCCTGTCATATTTTGTGCTGTAACAAACTATTTTAATTGCTGTAGTTTCATGTTTAATAATTATTAGGATAAATTTCAAAACTTTCCTTTTTAAAGTATTCCTACAAGGTTCTGCTCAATTATTATTCCAGTTTGATTTTTGAATCAAAAACAATCTTACTGAGGTTTTGATTGAAATTTCTTTAAAACTTAAATTAATTTTATTCATTTATTGATTTAACAATGATTCATGCCTACCTTTTCTGTGGATTAGGTAGCTCTCTGTTGATTCTTTTTTTTTTTTTCTTTTAAAGATTTATTTATTTATTTGAAAGTCAAGAGTTACACAGAGAGAGGAGAGGCAGATAGAGAGAGAGAGAGAGAGAGAGAGAGAGAAAGAGAGAGAGATCTTCCATCCACTGGTTCACTTTGGTTGCAACAGCTGGAGCTGTGCTGATCCAGAACCAGGAGCTTCCACTGGGTCTCTCACGCAGGTGCAAGTGCCCAAGGCGTTGGGCCATCTTCTACTGCTTTCCAGGCCATAGCAGAGAGCTGGATCAGAAGTGGAGCAGCTGGGACTTGAACCGGCGGCCATATGGGAATGCCGGCACTGCAGGCGGTGGCTTTACCTGCTGCGCCACAGCACTGGCTCCTCTCTGTTGATTCTAATCAATACTTTCTTTGACATCTTTCAGCGCTTTGTTTGACATTCTGCCATTGGTAATTTGAAGTGTACCCTGGGGACAAATCTTGGAAAAATGGTTCATTAGTAAACTTTTTTGGATTAGCTGTTCAAAGAGAGTTACTTTAAAATGAATTTTAGGTAAATAATCTTTTCAATACAATCTTTAATTTGAGGATCTTCTCTTTGAATCCTCTTTTGGTTTTTGTTAATTCATTTAGAAAAACCCAAGTAATTCTGACTTGTGATCCTTTAAACTGAACTTCCTGCACTCCTCCCTTTGGTTACCTATAAAAGGATTTGTTTTTCTTTGTAGTTCAGAAATATTAATTAACTCTACCATGATGTGAGTCTATGTTAATTTTCTTGGGGATCCCATCACCTTATATCTGGCCTCATTATCTTTTTTGTTTTGAATTTTTGAAAATTTTCTTCTGTCCTTTTGATTTTCTGCTTTATATCATCTGTTCTATGCTTTGGAGACCTGGTTACCGTAGGTTGAATCTGCCTGGCCTGTTTTCTATACTTAATGTTCTGTAGCATTCATTAAATTTGCATCACTGTGTTTTTCTCAGGGGTCTTTGTGGCTGAGTTGTCTGCGATGCCATTTCTGTTGTGTATGGATTCAGATGGTGCTGAATTCATTTTTATCTTGAGCTATTCTTATTTAATATAAATATTATCTTTTTAAAATCTCTGACCTTTTAAAAAAATCTCTGTCCTTTTAATACTACCTAATATTTGTCAGTCATTCTTTAATTTTTTTGGCATTTAAAAATTGATGAGTTTTTGGGACCCGCATTGTGGTATAATGAGTAAAGCTGCCACCTGGGTTACCGGCATCCTACCAGGGTGCTGGTTCATGTCCCTGCTGCTCCACTTCTGATCCAACTCCCTACTAATGGCCTGGGAGAAGTAGAAGATAGCCCAAGTGTTTGGGCCTCTGCCACCCATGTGTGAGACCTGGGTGAAGCGCCTGGCTCCTTGCTTTAGCCTGGCCCAGTGCTGGCTGTTGTGGCCGTCTGAGAAGTGAACCAGTGAATGGAAGAACTCACTCTTTTTCTCTCTGTAACTCTGAGTTTCAAAAAATAAATAAATAAATCTTTTAAAAAATTGATGAGTTTTTATTTTGGCTCTTCTTTCTTTGTTTTCCTTTTCAAAATGCTTTTGTTTGTAGGTTTTTGTTTGTAAATTAATTCTTCTTTAATATTGGTGAACCAAGATTTGTTGGCATTGGGTTGGCATTTAATGATATTTGAAGAAAATAAGTTCTTAACCCTATTAATTCTTCTTTCATTTTAAGAAATTCTATGACACATTCCTAGAAACAAATTTTTATAATGTTCTATACATGATTGTGTGCAAATGGATGGTTAAAAGTTCATTGGCAGTGCCATTTGTTTTCTGTTTTAGGGGCTTCACTGTGACTTTGCTTGTCTGATGTTTCAGTACTTAGTAAATAAGCCTTCAGAAGAGAGGGTCAGAGAGATCATCGTTGATGCTGTCGAAATTGAGCAGGTAAGCAGAAAAGTCCCTGCAGGTAACATGTTTTTGTTTGTTTTTCCCCTGATATTTGTACCATTGTGTTAGGTTAATCAGGTAATTGTCATTTTGTAGCAATTTTATTTTATTTTTTTCTGGGCAAGCCCTTTAATGAATGGAATACAGTTAAGGACAATGTCAAAAGTCCTTGTTATGTAGAAGTATTGCTTTATGTGGAGAGAACAGTTCTCCAGTTGGCCACAGTATACTCCTGCTGACTCCCTTGGGGTTACAGCCCCCCGCTGATGGCCCGCGGGGTCTTTGGTGAACCGGCTTGCACTCAGCCTAATGCCTCTTTCCCCGAGAATGTCTAGAAGCTGAGTGGAAGAGAGGCTACTCCAAAGGAAGGGGGTGAGACTGGGGAACCCTGTTCAGAAAGCATTCCCTGGGATCCCTGCGGCCGGGGCTCAGAACGTGCGGGGACTGCGGGGCCGGTGCTCAGGCAGCTTCCTGCTCAGTGGCACCGCAGGCTCCATGGCTCGGATTTTGGCGGTGGGCCCTGGTACAGGAGCTGCATTGCGGCCTGGCGCCGTTTGCCAGGCCTCTTGGTTGGGGACCCTACCGACCCATGGGTTGTTGCGTAGTTAGTGGTTGGTGCGCATGTAGTCGTCTGTGCGTGCCGGGACTGGCTGCTGCTGCGCCATCGCTCTTCTCTGTGCTGCTCGGTGGAAGTGTGGCGCAGCTCCTCGGTGAGTTCCATGCTGCTCAGGTCGCATTCCACCTCCCCATCTGGCTCAGACTCCATCGCTGCCTCCTCCTCTTTGGGTGGAGTTTGGCCTTTTCCTTCCTTTCTTCCTTCCTCCCTTCTTCCCTCCCCCCCCCCCCTTCCCTCCCTCCTGATTTATTTATTTATTTATTTGAGAGGCGGAGAGAGAAAGGTCTTGCATCCCCTGGCTCACTCCCCAACTGGCTGCATTGGCCAGAGCTGTGCCAGTCCAAAGCCAGGAGCCAGGAGCTTCTTCCAGTCTCCCAGGTGGTTGCAGAAGCCCAAGCACTTGGACCATCTTCTGCTGCTTTCCCAGGCCATAGCAGAGAGCTGGATCGGAAGTGAAGCAGCTGGGACTTGAACCGGCGTCCATATGGGATGCTGGCGCCACAGGCTTCAGCTTTATCCGCTGGGCCATGGCCCCGGCCCCTTGGTCCTTTTTGGTAGCTGGATCCCACGACTGTCGTGTGGAAGCTACCCACACCTTGTACAATGTGAGTAAGTGCCATGGAAGTCCTGCGAGGCCATTCGATAGTCTCACAAGAGCTGAGGACACTCAGCCTCACTGTCATTGGTGCTTTGGGGCTGGAGCCCAGGAGCAAAGTACCACAGGGAACTGAATTAGGAACACCTTCCTTTGGGCCTTCTTTCTGGTGGCCTCGCATCCAGGCCATTGCCTGATGAAGATGGTGCCAGTACCTTGCATATACCAGATGACAGTACCACAAACTGGTAGCTTTCGATGCTGACACCTCTGTGAAAGTCCAGATGGGTACTGAAACTCGTGGGCCTGCTGCTTGCAGGTTGGGGCAGTGAGCAAGCAGGGTTATTTTTCCATGAGGAAACTAAAGGGGAAACTGGCAATTTTATGTGGTTAGCCTTGATAGTACCAATACATGATGTATTGCAGTTACTGTAAGTCAGTTTATAATTTGGTTTGTAAGTCAGCCTTTTTTCCCAAACTTTATATTTTATTTATTTATTTTTGAGAGAATTTTTATAAGTCAGTCTATTTTATGATTATACTAAGGTTTTAAGTACACTAAAATCTGTTCCAGGCCTATTTTTCTGTCTTGTTGATCTAAATTTCATGCCATAACAAACTTTATTGTATCTTTACATTTTTAGGTTTTTAGTTAATAGAGGGCAGTGATATTTTTGTTTATTTTGTATTCTCAGTAACCTAACAGGTACCTAGCTGAAGCATGCACAAAATGTTTATAGAACAAATAAGTAGGGGCTGGCGCTATGGTGTAGTGGTAAAGCCGCTGCCTGCAGTGCCAGCATCCCATATGGGCGCCAATTTGAGACCCAGCTGCTCCACTTCCCATCCAGCTCTCTTCTATGGCCTAGGAAAACAATAGAAGATGGCCCAAGTCCACGATGGGCCCCTGCACTCACATGGGAGACCTGGAAGAAGCTCCTGGCTCCTGGCTTCAGATCAGTGTAGCTCCGGCTTTTTGGCCAATTGGAGAATGAACCAACAGATGGAAGATTCTCTTTCTCTTTCTCTCTCTCTGCCTCTCTATAGCTCTGCCTTTCAAATAAATAAATAAATCTTTTTAATAAAAGAAGAACAAATAAATAACTGGATTAGTGACTAGAAAGGGCTAGGTGCTCTACTCAGGTTGTGTTTTTAATCATTCTAAAGAACTAGTTTGGAAATAGAATATTTTTTTTAAACACTGCATAGTTTAACATTTACTGCATAGTTTTTCATATTGGTAGGGGGAATGGCATAAGATATATTTTGGAATCTTTAATTGTTTTAAAAACTAAATCCAAATAATTAATATGGTTTTATTTTTCCTCTATTAACACTTTATCACTGTCTTTCAGGGTAGTTGGAGTTTCATTTACCTCCCAGCCCCCAGATCTGCTTTTTTTTGTTTGTTTATTTTGGTCCTATCTTTGTTGATTGAACTTTCTCAACTCCTTTCCTTAGTGATGTTCCCCATGCTGATGAACTTTGGTGAATCTTTGTAAATTTTTCAAGATAAAACATCTTTTTCTACTGAAAAAAAATGAATCCAGGTCCTACATGCACTATTTTTAAAAATCCAGTAATTGGGTAGTTTCTATTTATTTTGGCTCTTTGAGAACGTGAAAGAATATGCATAGTAATATCCCATATATTTTTAAGCCACATCGAAACAGTTTATCCATAGTGCTTTCCTTGAACAAGATCAGTGTCTTAGAAAATAAAAGCACAATCTTTCTATTTGGAAAATGCATACTTATGATTTTTTTATCTCTATACTTTGCTCTGTTTTTCTTTACCTTTCAGGAGTTTTTAACAGAAGCCTTGCCGGTTGGCCTCATTGGAATGAACTGTATTTTGATGAAGCAGTACATTGAGTTTGTAGCTGACAGGTTACTCATGGAACTTGGATTCTCAAAGGTAAGATTTTTATAACTGTGTTACTACTGATTAAATGTTATAGCCAGGTAATGCCCCTAAAATATATTTTACTAAAAGCATTTGCAGTACTTTTTTACATATAATTTTTAACATTAATTTTTTACTTATTTATTTATTACTTTTTATTATTTTTAAAAGGTTTATTTTAATGTCATAAAATTAGAAATTCATAGCAAAATTGCCAAATTTAGACTACTTAGAAGTTGAGAAAACCTTTCAAATGAGCTTAAAAATAAAATATAACTTATTGAAAATATAAACTAAATTACAGTGGCCTTACTATATATCAGAACCTTTAGAATACAGTTAGAGAGATCCTCAGCAATTTATGGCCTTGAATGTGTGTGTAAGAAAACAAGACAGGATTGATCCAACTCTCTGCTGTGGCCTGGGAAAGCAATAGAAGATGGCCCTGCACCCATGTGGGAGGCCTGAAAGAAGCTCCTGACTCCTGGCTTCAGATTGGCCCAGCTCCAGCTATTGCAGCTGTTTGGGGAGTGAACCAGCAGATGGAAGACCTTTCTCTCTGTCTCTTCCTCTCTCTGACTGAAGTTCTGACCTCTCAAGTAAATAAGTAAATAAATAAATGTGTTAAAAAAAAAGAAAACATGGCAATTTAAAATATTTGAACTGAACTTTGAACCCAAGGAGCTAGGAAAAGAATCAGGCCAGCGCCGTGGCTTAACAGGCTAATCCTCTGCCTTGCAGCGCCGGCACACCGGGTTCTAGTCCCGGTCAGGGCGCTGGATTCTATCCCGGCTGCCCCTCTTCCAGGCCAGCTCTCTGCTATGGCCCGGGAGTGCAGTGGAGGATGGCCCAAGTGCTTGGGCCCTGCACCCGCATGGGAGACCAGGAGAAGCGCCTGGCTCCTGGCTTCGGATCAGCGCGATGCGCCGGCTGCAGCGGCCATTGGAGGGTGAACCAACGGCAAAAAGGAAGACCTTTCTCTCTGTCTCTCTCTCACTATCCACTGCCTGTCAAAAAAAAAAAAAGAATTATTGCTATGATATGTTTCACTAAACAGATTATTCAAATTTTACAGATTCTTAAATAGGAGTCGCATTAGTGATGTCATCAGCTTCTCTTTGGCTTTGAGATTAGTCACTGTACATTTGAGTGCTCTTATGTTTCAGGCACAAGCTACTTAATTCAATTTGCTCTTGATTTCCTTGCCTGTGCTGCACATGATTGGGATCTGATTTTTCTGGAAGATCCACTGTTCCGAAATCCAGTGACTCTATGGCTATTGGCCCAGAGCTCTTTCCATTGTATCTTGTAAAATGTAGTTCAGATTTTCAGTCTTTCTTAACACATAGTTTCTAACAATTTCACTGAGTTCCAGAACTCCGCCATATACAGTGTATGAACTTTTCCTTTTGGAGATAGTCATATATATTTAAAGCTTTTTTAAAGAGTTATTTATTTATTTGAAAATCGGAGTTACACAGAGAGAGAAATAGAGGCAGAGAGAGACAGAAAAAGATAGGTCTTCCATCTGCTGGTTTACTCCCCAAATGGCTGCAACGGCCAGAACTGTGCTGATCCAAAGCCAGGAGCCAGGAGCTTCTTCCAGGTCTCCCACATGGGTGCAGGGGCCCAAGGACTTGAGCCATCTTGCACTGCTTTCCCAGGCCATAGCAGAGTGCTGGATTGGAAGTGGAGCAGTCGGGACTCGAACCAGCACCCATATGGGATGCCAGCACTGCAGATGGCAGCTTTACCCACTACACCACAGCTCCGGCCCCTATATTTAAAGCTTTATTAAGAAATAAATCACATAGGATGCAATTTGCCCAGTAAAATTGTACAGTTCATTGGTTTTTACAAAAGTTCACAAAGTTGTTGAACATAGTAAACCAACTGTTTCTGAATATTTTTATCACTCTGAAAGGAAATTCTCTGTTGTCACTCACTCCTCTTTTCCCTTCACTCCTCCCGTCCCTGGGAAGCCACTAATCTAATTTTTGTCTCTATGGATTTGCCTGGTCTTTATATTTTCCATTTCATAAAAATGGAATCATATAGGCCAGCTCTGCGGCTCAATAGGCTAATCCTCCGCCTTGCGGCGCCAGCACCCCAGGTTCTAGTCCCGGTTGGGGCGCCGGATTCTGTCCCGGTTGCCCCTCTTCCAGGCCAGCTCTCTGCTGTGGCCAGGGAGTGCAGTGGAGGATGGCCCAAGTGCTTGGGCCCTGCACCCCATGGGAGACCAGGAGAAGCACCTGGCTCCTGCCTTATGCATCGGCACGGCAGTGCGCCAGCCGCAGCAGCCATTGGAGGGTGAACCAATGGCAAAGGAAGACCTTCCTCTCTGTCTCTCTCTCTCACTGTCCACTCTGTCTGTCAAAAAAAAAAAAAAAAAAAAAAAAAAAAAAAAAAGGAATCATATAATAACATTGTCTTTTGTGGCTTTCTTCCTTCTTGAGTATGTTTTCAGGGCTCATTCACATTGTTACATGTTTTAGTATTTTTTTAAGAGAGAGAGAGACAGAGACAGCAGAGAGATCTTCCATCTGCTGTTGTACTCCTGAAATAGCTGCGGTGGCTGGGGCTGGGCCAGGCCAAAACTAGGCCATGTGGCTGCACAGGCCCATTACCAGGGAGCTAGATCGGAAGTGGAGCAAGCGAGACATAGACTGGCACCCATATGGGATGCCTGCAGCGCAGTCAGCAGCTTTACTCTCTATACCACAGTGACGGCCCCAGCCCCAGTATTTTTTTTTTTTTTTTGGCTAAATAATATTCTCTTGTATGGGTCTACCAAAATTTATTTATGCATTCATCAATTGCTGGACATTTGGGTTATTTCCACTTTTAAGCTATTATGAATAATGCTGCTATGAACTTCAGTGTCCAAGTTTTTGTGTGGGCAGCTGTTTTCATTTTTCTTGAGCACGTATCTAAGTTGAAATTGCAGGGTCATATAGTAACTCCATGTTTAATCATTAGAAGAACAGGCAGACTCTTCCAAAGTGGCTGCACAATTTTCCAGTGCCACTGGTGTGTGAAGGCCCCAACTTCACATTCGTACCGACAGCTGTTATAGCCACAGTGGGTGTACGTGGCGTCACAATTTGATCTTGCTTTTGCATTTCCCTCCTGGCTAACACTATTAAGCAGCTTTTCATGTGCCTGTTGACTTTGTGTGTGAGTATATCTTCGTTGAAGGAGTGTCTGTTTGGATCTTCTGCGATTTTAAAGATCAGGTTATTAGAGCAGATTCTTAGCTGGAGTGTTCATAATTCCTGCTGGGATCCTCGTAAATTCAGCAGATCTCTTTCAGTGCCCCTCTGTTAATCACTGAAATATTCCACAGTTTCCATCAAGCGGTACCGTCAGATCTGCGGCTGGAGTCCAGAAGCAGTAAGAAAGCTTGTTGGATTTGTTTGGAGACACGTGGTCACTCTGGGCAGCATGATCATGCCCCTTAGTGACCGTTTGTTGATTATTCTCCAGGGAGCGAGGAAGCATATTTAGGAGCACAGAACATTGTCAGTAGTTCAATGTTTTGCGATATTATAGATCCGTGACTACCCAATAATAATAAACATGAAAAATGCATGTAGTCTCTGTGGTCTAGTGGATTTCTTACGGTGTGAAAACATTTTCGTTTGGCTAATATTAAATATTTCTTTTCTTGACAAAATGCTCTTCATTCTGTTTCTTCGAGGACCCGAGATGCTAGTGTAGCTTCTTGTGGGGGTGACCGTGTAGGTGACCGTGTCATGTAGACTACATCCACCTTGAGTGCCAGGAAGGCCTGATGCAGGCCTGTAGGTGACCAGATAGGTGTCAGGAGACCGAGCTCCGTGTTTTGTGGTCTTTGTTCTCCTTGTGGGATACGTTTTGGCTTCTTTAGATTGTCCAATAATCTCTCTTTTCTTTTCAGGTTTTCCAGGCAGAAAATCCTTTTGATTTCATGGAAAACATTTCTTTAGAAGGGAAAACAAATTTCTTTGAGAAACGAGTTTCAGAGTATCAGCGTT
This sequence comes from Lepus europaeus, assembly GCF_033115175.1. Taxonomy (NCBI): domain Eukaryota; kingdom Metazoa; phylum Chordata; class Mammalia; order Lagomorpha; family Leporidae; genus Lepus; species Lepus europaeus. Next base: position 40,906,179 of record NC_084830.1, read on the forward strand.
TTGCAGTTATGGCGGAAACCACAGATAATGTCTTCACCTTAGACGCAGATTTTTAAAACCCTCTCCTATTTTAAAACTCTGAATCCATCATTGGTAAACAGAACTCTGGTTCCCTCTGCTTCCCCCCCCCCCTCCCCCACCAAACCTGAAATATCTCCCGTAAGGGGGTGGGGATTTGCTTAAAAAGAAAATCCAAACCAAACTTCAGTCATGTTTGCTTTATATCCAGACACTTGTGATCTTCCTGTGTGACAGCAAGGATGTGACCTGTATTCACCGGAATATAAGATGGCATTGTATGGTGATTGACAGCATGGGGTGAAGGGTCAGATACGCATTTGAAATCCTGTCCTTATTCCTTTGTGTGACCCTTGGCAAGTCAGTTTTTCTGTAAACCTCAGTGTTTTTATCTTTTAAATGGGTCTAATAGGAGGTCCTAAATGTGCAATGTGGATATGAGAATTAAGTTGGAAAAATACCACAACCACCACCATTTCTCATTATTGTGGTGACTAATAGTGTTAGTTACAGTAATGTTGTGACAAAGTGCTCTTATCTCCTTAAAGTAGTTGTGATTCTAGGTCTAAGATCTAAGATTTAGCGGACTTTTGCATTTTCAATATTTGGGAGAAGAGTATAAGAATTTCCTTAAAAGGATGGTATTCTCATTAATGTGAGAAATAACTTCTTTGAATTTCCCAGAAGGAAATTTAGTTCTCTGTTGTTTTGGGAAGGATGCTTTCAAAGAATCCATAAGGTTTTCGTGGCAATTGGCCTTATAAACAAAATAATTCTTCGGAAATGATAAATGTTCACTATTGGCAGATTTAGCTCTGCGATGTTTAGACCCGGGATGCATCGGCTAGAATAGTGTTTCCTAAAGAGTATTCTCAGAGCTATTAGCCCTTCTGGATACTTAGTGGGAAATAAAGGAATTTAGTGGTCAAATGAGTTTGGCAAATGCTATGTGCGCCATTCCAGTTCAATGTACAATTAGTACATTAAAGACTGAGAAATTCTGCAGTAAACATATGTCAACCTGCATATTCCAGACTTTCTTAACACGGATATGCTTTTCACCTGTTAACATCTTATCCTGCTGATGCTGTTCAGAACATAGGATGGGGAATGCTGGTCAGGCACCCATTATACATAGAGGAAGGGCTTATGGACCAAGAAAGAAAGAACACGGCAGGGGTTATTAAACTGTTCCAAATTTTGTGCCAAGCCGAGGAATGTGCCTGTGATTGGCTTTGGCTTTGTTTCTTAGTTTATCTCCTTAAAACTCTTTTATACTGTTATAAGAGAGTTTTTCTTTTTATTTTTTTAAAAGATTTATTTATTTACATGAAAGAGTTATAGAGAGAAAGAGAGAGGGAGAGAGAGAGAGAGAGATCTTCCATCCTCTGGTTCACTCCCCAGATGGCCAAATGACCAAGGCTGGGCCAGGCTGAAGCTAGGAACCAGGAGCTTCTTCCAGGCCTCCCATGTAGATAGCAGGGACCCAAGTACTTTGGCCATCTTCTGTTGCTTTTCCCAGGCTGTTAAGCAGGGAGCTGGATCAGAAGTGGAACAGTCAGGACTCAAACTGGTGTCTTTGTGGGATGCCCTCACTGCAGGCGGTGGCTTTATCCCCTATGCCACACTGTTGGCCCAAGAGAGTTTTTCTAGTGGAACGATGCACGTTGCAGGGTAGCAGATGGTAAGGGTGACAGGGGTCTCTCGAAGAGACTGAGGGGAGGCCGGGAACCAAGGTTTCTGAGAAGTCTGTCCCCCTTTAATTTTAGGAAGTATGATGAGGTCCCATTAAGCACTGATTCCCCACTCGCAGCAAACTCTACTTTATAAAGTTCTGGAAGTTAAAATGTAGAGGTTTTCTCTTGGTGTGAGGTTTTTTTTGTTTTTTTTTGTTTTTTTTTGTTTTTGTTTTTGTTTTTGTTTTTCATTCATTCTGCAATTATCTAATTGATCAAAACTGGGAATTCTCAAGTGAATGCAAAAGGCGAGCCTACCTAGTTATTAGAGAAAATATCAGACACCAGCACTGTTTGGTGTATGATTGCACCGTCTGTGTGTTCAGGGCTTCCCGGTTAAGCTGGTGTTTTTACATCTCACTTTCTCTCACAATAGCCTTATGAACCTGAAGAACAGCTCTTGTTGCAGTATCACAGATGGAGAGAGTGAGGCTCACAGAAGTTAGAGGACTTGGCCAGGATCTCGTAGTTACTGCCCCTGCTGTATAATTTTGTGTTGAGATTGTCATGTCTTATCTAGTTAGTTCTTTGCCATCCATCTTGATTTGATTTTTGGCTATTCTCTCATTAATTAGAATATCATATAGTATCAGCATTAATGTATATGAAACTTTAAAGTATCAAAATACACAGAAACTTTTTGAATTATATCCAGGTGATAAGTTCGAAGATATTTATCTACTGCCATACAAAAACTTAACATTTAAAATTGATGATATCCAAGGGCAGGCGTTTGGCACAGCAGTTACGGTGCTGCTTAGAATACCTACATCCCATATCAGAGCGCCTGGTTCAGGTCCCTGCTCTGCTTCCGATCCAGCTTCCTGCTACTGCCTATTCTGGGAGGGCGGCAGATGATGGCTTAAGTACTTAGATTGCTGCCATGCATATTAGAGAGCTGGATTGAGTTCCTGGCTCCTGGCTTTGGCCTGGTCCAGCCCTGACTGTTGTGGGCATTTGGTGAATGAACCAGTGGACGGTAGATGTATTTGTCTGTCAATCTTTCTTGCTCTGTCTTTCAAATAAAAAAAAAAAAGAAGCATGTTAAAAAAAAAAAAAAACAACTCTGCCAATGTCTGTAATAATGTCACAATGGAAGAAAAATTTTACAGAGCATATTCCTTTTGTTTTGAATCTAAATCTGTCTCATAGATAATGACAGGTGCCTTAATGTGAAGCTTATTTATAGTAGTGATAAACCTAACTGCATTTGGATGAAGATGTCTTAATATAAAATACTGGATTTTAATACACTGGTTTGTTATGTTTAGTATTCTCTACCTTTTCTGGGCTTCCAGGCTGCACATTTATTTATGATGTTTGACACTGTAATTCTTAGTTCTTAATCAGCTGTGGAATCTCTTTTTAATATTATCTCATAGGTAAAGAAAAAAAAAGCATGTGTACAACTGTTTTCTCTTTTTAAAGCACTCATATTTAAATCATTGCTATAGTAACTAAGGTTAAGTTAATTATATAGAAATATAAGAACTTACAGTTCCATGATAGACTCCATTTGCTAAGATTTTTCTATTGTAGCTCATAGAATTATGGCCTGGAAGGACTTGGGAAAGTAGCTTGATACAGTGCTGGGTTTTTCTGTCCAATTATATACAATAATAATTATTCTTGCAGTGTAAGCTGATCCTAGCCAGATCCTGATATATGAAACTTTTATAGTTGTCGCATTTTGGAGCATCTAGGGCTTTCTGCTTTATTTTTCCTTTGTGCATGGAGAAGGTGATGATTGAGAAGACATGGCAGTTTACATGTGTAACAACTTATTTAATATCCAGAATTTTGCATTTTTACACTCTAGCAATCACTGTCATAGAATTCCCACATTTCCTTTTAGTAGGTGAAGCTGGAGGCTGCCTGTCCCAGCTGGTTTTCCATGATGACGCTGCTAGGATGGGCTGCGTGAGGGCCCAGCAGTCCTATAGGCAGGGATTGTGTTTTGAACCCGGCCGAGGGACCTGTCAGCCGCCTCAGGGAATCTTCCCCAGCAGAATCTTGGGTGGTGACACAGAAGTGAAATCTGTTGTCTTGGTTCCTCACCATTTCCTTTTATTCTATTTTTGTTATGTTTTGTTTTTCTTTTTTCCTTTTCCCTTTAAATGGTTCTGCTGTTTTGTAAACAGCTACTGATCTGAAGGAGGATCTGATATTCCTGAGGCCTTAGAAGAAAGAAATTAGTCTTTCAAATACAGATGTTCTGTTAAAGAAGATGTGTGTGAAAAATGGAGGGCTGAGAGTGGCTTTTTATTCTTAGGTGCAGGAAAGATTCCCAATATTGTTACCTTGTGTACTTAACTCTTTTGAGGCAACATTTTGATTTTTCCAAATGTCTGGTTATTTAACAAAATCATTTGGTATCTACTGTATATGTGAAAAGCTTTTTTAGGTGTGATGTAGCTAAATGCTTTTTTTGTTAAAATATCTAATTAGTCAAGCCTACTTTGCTTGTACAGAATTTGGGTTTCATCCAAAGAAAGGAGTTGTTTTGTTATTTTTGGCTTAATATATTGAAATAAACTATTTCATAGCTACATCATTTTTTTCTATGTCCTCGTTGAGCAAAAATGTTTCTTAAAAGTATGGGAGCTACCATAATCAAAAAATGTATATATAAGGGGTCTTTAAAATGCTCTTGTAAAATTTGTTATGAAAAAACTATGCATGTATTTAAATTTTTTTAAAGATTTATTTATTTGAAAGGCAGAGTTACTATCCAAGGCAGCTGTTTAACCCATTACACTACAATGATGGCCCCTAAAATTTTTTTATATGAAAAAAAAAAAACCCTTATCTTTACTTTTGTTTTTGTATGATTTTTTTCTTTTCATGTATCCAAAGGACAGATTATATATAAATATATATTGTATATATGTATATATATATATATATATAGAGAGAGAGAGAGAGAGAGAGAGAGCAAGAGCAAGCTGGGGGACTGGACCAGGTGGAAGTCAGGAGTTAGGAACTGAATCCAGGGCTCTCTTGGGCACCAGGGAGCCACCACTGGAGCCCTTACCTGCTGCTTCTGGGATGTGCATTGGCAAGCAGGAAGCTGGAATTGGGAGTGGAGCTGGGACTACAGGTGTCTCAAGTGGCATCTTTACTGCCAGGCCAAATGTCTGCCCCTCCATGAACTTTTTTTTAAAAGGTATATTTATTTAGTTGAGAGTTATAGACAGGGGAGGGGGAGAGAGAAATCTTCTATCTGCTGGTTCACTCCCCACCTGGCTGCAGTGGCTGGAGCTGGGCCAATCTGGAGCCAGGAGCCAGGAGCCTCCTTCAGGTCTTCACGCAGGTGCAGGGGCCCAAGGACTTGGGCCATCCTCTGCTGCCTTCCCAGGCCATCAACTGGGAGCTGGATCAGAAGTGGAGCAGCCAGGACTCAAATCGGTGCCCATATGGGGTGCCGGCACTACAGGCAGTGGCTTTACCTGCTATGCCACAGCGCTGGCCCTTCGAAGAACTTTTTGAAGTGTCTGCCTACAAGTATTTGCTATGTATGTGTGCAGATAAACACACACTTGTACAGTTTTGTTCAACCCTTCCCTGTACCATGAATCTTTGGCTCCATCAGGACCCCTAGTCCTCCTACTTTCTCCCAATCTATGAGTCTGTGTCTCTTTTTGTCTACTAGTAATAGCACTTAAATCAATATCCTACACTCTTGCACCTGCATTTTACTGTGTGTAGGAAAATCCCCAACTCTGGAATGTGGCAGTCCAGCTTTTCCATAGTTGGACTCCAGCAGCCAAGTGCTGTTGGAGGAGAAGTCCAGCAATAAGGCAGCTCGGAGCCTCTGAGTTCCTGATGGCCTACTTTACACTGACAGTCCTGCTGTCAGTTCTCCACAATCACTTCTCCACATTTCCTCTTCTCAGTCTGTACCCTCATTCCCCAGGGATATGATGATCATCTTCTTTGTAGGATTTTGGACACACAGAGATAGTCTCAGAGTCAGCAGAAAAATTTGACAATCGAGGGACCCCAAATCAAGAACCTAAGATTGGAAATAGAAAGCAACATACATATATTTTTTTAATATTTAAAAATAAATTTATTTGAGGGGCCACCTGCAATGCAGGGATCCCATATGGGCACCGGTTCAAATCCTGGTTGCTCCACTTCATTCCAGCTCCCTGTTAATGTGCCTGGCAGTCCCAGATGGAGTACTTGCCTCCTGGCTTCAGCTGGCTTGGCCCCAGCTGCTGTGGCCATTTGTGGGGAGTGAACCAGCATGTGGAAGATCTCTGAGAGATATCTCTGAAAGATTTGCAACCTCAAGGACCCTAGTTAAAATAAATTGGTCCCTTAAAGTAAAAAAAAAAAAGGGGGGGGGGAAGGACTAGAAGGAAAAGTGACTAGAAAAAATTCAGAATATTCATGTGTTTATCAGGATAGCAATTAATTAGATGAGAGGGGTTCAGAGGACAGTCTGGGATCTCTGAGCAGGGAACTGTAGAGACGGGGTAGTACACTGGGCTACAGGCTCAGGGCTGGCCCTGTACCTACATTCAGTGAGTTAAGATCTAAGGAGCAGTTCCTTCAACCAGAAGAGACTTGTGGAGAGGGTGGCCGCATAGCATGCTTCAGTCAGAGGGAAGCAGCAAGCTCGGGGCAGCTTTGCTGAGAAGGAGCTAGGGAATAAATACCTCAGCGTCTTCTTTCCCCTGTCCTTCCAGGGATCCCCATTAGGCAAGGCAGATGTGAGCAATCCCTACATGTAGACCTCCTGGCCTGGGTGGAGAGCGGATCCGAGGGGGAACATCTGTCATGAAGAGGTTGGAAATCACTGAGGCTCTCATCAAGGTATTACGAGAAAGAAATGAGCCCAAGAAAGAATGGGCTGGCTTGCAAGAAAAACCAAAAGGGAGCTGAGAGACTCCAGAAATTCAGTATCCAGCAGGGCTGGCAAAGCAGGCTGATTGGAGGGCCCCAAAGTAAGAGTTTGGGACTGTGCAAATCTCTTCAAGTAAGGGTTCACTGAGATGTACCTAGCCTTGGTGAAGATCCGAGCAGAGGTGTGAGCAGGCAATGGACGCCTCCTGAGCAGGTGAGGGCATTAGCACAGGTGGAAGGGTGTTTTCCAGGTAACAGGAGGAAGCCGGTGGGAGGGGTACGTCTGTGCCTGGTGCACTGACGTAGACATGCCTCTGCTGCCTCCATTTCTGGGACTGAACTCCTTGGAGAGTGGGTGTAGGGGCAGAGGGGAGAAGGCGTGGAAGACGGAGATCACAATGGACCCAGTTGACCTTGTTTATGACTTCTCTAGCAGCTGTGGCTGTGGGGCTGTGAAAGCTGGAAAAAACTGGGTTGTTCCAGGCAGACCAGGGCTGGGGGTTTCCCTGGAATTGTCTATGTGGGGTTAGGGTGCGGATGAGGAGCAGTTCTGGTTACTGATCTGAGTGTTACTAGTGGTCCCGTGATGAATTATGGACTCTGGGCTGAATACTAAGGCATACAGAGATGCTCATGGATTGGGAGGAAGTAGCAATTCGAGGACTGCGGGCACTGGGTTAGAAGTGGGGTGGGGGTTTGCTGTGGTTTAAATGTGATTTGTTTCCCCAGTCATGCAGGAAGTTAGACCTCAGAGTCTTCTGTCCAAAGTATTAAGAGGGTGGAAGCGTCCTCCCACCATTTTTAAAAAGATTTATTTATTTATTTGAAAGAGAAAGGGAGAGATGGGGAGAGAGATCTTCCATCTGCTGGTTCACTCCCCAAATGGCTGTATCAGCTTGGGGTGGGCCAGGCCAAAGCCAGGAGCCCAGAGCCTCTCCTGTGTCTCCCACAAGGGTATAGAGGCCCGGGCACTTGGGACATCTTCTGTTTCCCAGGCATATTAGCAGGGAGCTGGATTGGAAGTGGAGCAGCCGGGTCAGGGACTGGCGCCCATATGACTAAACACCATGTTTAGAGGTGGGCGGAGCCTTCCTGGAATCCAGGTGGCTTATAAGGAGAGAGGGCCCAGCACACACACACGTGTGCACTCCTTCTCTCTTGCCCTGTGATGCTTTGACTGCCTTGGGGCCCTGCCAGCCATCACCAGATGAGGCCCTTGACCTCCCAACTGTGCACCTCTAAAACCGTAAGCCAAAACAAACCTCATTGTTTTATCAAGTTCATCTGCCTCAGATACTTCAGTATATTATTTCATACTGACTGATGGAGGGGGTGGGTCCTTGAACAGGTGTCCGGAAGGAGAGGGCATTGTGGTGCTCAGAGGAGATGCCGCACATGGGAATTCGGGACCTGGAACATGTTGTGTGTGTGTGGGGGTGGACAAGGATGGGAGAAGGCAGTTGAGGCACAGTGGCAGAGTCCCTGGGTGATGAGGACATCGGGATTTTGCACCGCGGGTGACCCCTGAGGTCTTCAGGGAGAGAGACTGTCTGGAGGACAGGGCAGCGTAGCTGAAGTGCGAGTCCCCAAGGGGCAGCATCGTTACTGAGGAGTGAGGTGCCCACAGCCTGGATGCCCCCAGCCTTGCTCTCCCTCTGGGATCTCTGTGGTCCATGCTGGCATGAGACAGTGACGCTCGCTTGAATCTACGTCAACTCCAGCCTCGAGGCAGCACTGGCCTCTAGTTTATGCTGTTTGGTGTGGGTCTCAGGGTTTGGAGCCTAACGTCTCAGAGGACTTGGACTATGCTTTGTTGGATCTCTGAGAGACAGGGGTCTAACCAGCTGAAGGCATCTTGCAGATGCGATCCGCGTTCCCATCTCTGGGAGGCCACTAAAAGTCTCTTCCAAGCCTGTCCCATAGGTGTACACACTCAGCTCCAGAGCCCCAGTTCTGCCAACGGGCCTCAGGGCTTCAACTTGCTAAGACGTTTTCCCTCCCAGAGGTCTCCCCTGCTTTCTCCCCTGCCTTCTCTCCTGGCTCGTCTCTGTACTCATGACCCCCTGTGCTTGTGACCATTGTCGCACACACTCTATTGAAATGGTAACTGAGCAACTTTTTTTTTTTAAAGATTTTATTTATTTGAGAGGTAGAGTTACATACAGTGAGAGGGAGAGACAGAGAGAGATCTTCCATCCGCTGGTTCACTCCCCAAATAGCCACAATGGCTACAGCTGGGCTGATCCAAAGCCAGGAGCCAGGAGCTTCTTCCGGGTCTCCCATGCGGGTGCAGGGGCCCAAGGACTTGGGCCATCTTCCACTGCTTTCCCAGGCCATAGCAGAGACCTGGATTGGAAGAGGAGCAGCCAGGACTAGAACTGGTACCCATATGGGATGCTGGTGCCGCAGGCAGAGGCTTAGCCCGTTGTGCCAGAGCGCCGGCCCCAGCCGAGCAACTTTCAGGGAGGGAGCCCACTGTTTACTCCTGTCGCGCCCTGTCCTGCGTGACGAGCAGCGGCGCCCAGGGAATCTTCAACGAGGAATGACGGTCGTAACTAGCTGAATCGTGAAGCCTGGTTTCATGTAATCAGAAGCTGGAGCTGGAACCGTCATTCAGGGCCCATGTGAGCCACCTGTGTACGCGTCCTCTCATTTAAGGCTCTGGGTAATCCTACTGGGAATATACTTGTTTCCCTCCTTCCCTCCACATCTGTGTCTGCTGGGTGCCGGGCACTGTGCTAGCTGCTGGTGATGAAGCCATAGACCAGGCAGAGTTGACCTTCATCCTTGGAGCAGAGTGGACTCACTAAACAAGCGGAGTCCATAGGACGTTTCCCTCAGATGCGAGGTAGCTTCAGAGGGCTGCCACTCCTCCCTTAGAGTGAGACCGATGGGGCCAGGATTCTGTTCCAGTTCGAATCAATAGCAAAGCTCATGGCTTTCCCCAGAATCCTCCAAACAAGATGCTGGGGCGGCTCTGATGTGTATAGGATCCCAACCCACCTCAGAGTGCTGGCAGCCTGGGGAGGGGGTGGTGAGAGCTGGCAGCTGCAGGAGCAGCTCCTGCCCCACGGGCGAGGGCCAGAGGGCTAGCAGGGTGGCAGGCACGTCTGTCGCCCTGGGCAGGGGAGGGCCTGATGAGGGAATTTAGCAAAACTGATTGCTTCTAGTTATCTGAAGGGGAAGAATTATTTCAGCGTCTTGTCAATTGTAGAGCTGAGAGGCACCAAACTCCTTGTGCCTGGCATAGACCTGGGAGAAAACCAGGGACCGTTGTGGCTTGCTGCCCTCCCTGGGGCATAGTGCAGCGAAAGGCAGGTTGGGGAAGGGAGACAATGTCACCTGGCTGCTCCACGGGTCCCCTGTAGCCCCTGTCTGCCCTTGGGCTTCCTCAGGTGCACCTGCTCTGGGAAATGCAGAAAACGTCTGGCGAGGCCTCATTTCCCAGACTTCCGCAAGGTGGAGCCCTTGAGCCACTGGTGTCTCGGCCCAGGGACTGTTCCCTCATTGCAGGAACGTAGGAGGTAGATTTTAAAGAAGGAAGGTTTTGGGCAGGAGCAAGGCCTCTGCATACAGAGGACATCCACGCTCAGCCCTGTAGAATGCACGCCCCCAGCATGAGCCCTGGGGCAGTTGCATCCCTGGCTGGCTGTGCTGAGATCAAAGTCTAGGCTGGCCGTGTCACCTGCATTTGGGTACCAGTGGGAACCGGAAGAGCCCCTTTGCCTGGATGGATCCTAAGTTGTTATGAAACAACTGGCAAAAACCGCACTTCTCTGTGGGTACCTGGAGGCCTGAGCTGGTCAGATTCGTCTGAGGTCTTTGTGTTTGCTTTGTTCGGTGAAGAGGGGATGGTGAGAAATGGCAGACGCGTGGCACTCACCCTGCGGCCCAGGAGCTGAGGGTGGGGGCCATGTACTTATCCCTGGCTGCTGTGCCACAGTGAATTCCTCTGGTCCTGGACACCCAAACAAAGCCATCTGTCTTAGTTAGGTGACAAGACAGGTTGGGGCATTTTCACATTCCAGATCTGGGGCCCAGGTTTCCAGTGAGCCGGGGGCGTCAGTCAGTGATGCTGTATCTTCTAAACCCTGGGCCTGTGCTTCCCGTGCAACCCACAGAAAGGAGCTGGAATGCGGGACCCTGCATTGGGAGGTGTGGACAAGCACAGGCTTTGTTGGGTTCGAATTCTGGTGCTACTACTTCCCAGTTGGGAGACTGTGGCAAGTTACCTGCCTTCTTTGTGCTTCAGCTTCTCTCTCTGAGCTGGGAAGAAAAACAGCATGGACTTGTTGCATAAACACGCAGAACACATAACATAGCACCCAAACTCACGGTGAGTGCTATTGCACCAAAGTTTCTACCTAGCGTTAACATCCCAACTCTACGCTGGAATGGTCCCGCTAGCTTAGAGAGACCTTAATGTCAACAGTTCTTTAGGGCTGAGCTATTGGCTTCCTGCTATGTCAGCTTTAATGATTGATTTCTTCATTGTGTCTTTATTTCATCTTGCAGACCAGCTGTGCAATTTATTTGAAACTCAGAGTTACAGATTGAGAGGGACACACACACACACACACACAGAGAGAGAGAGAGAGAGAGAGAGAGAGAGAGAGAGAGACAGATATCTTCCATCTGCTGGTTCAGTCCTCACATGGCCCAATGACCAGGGCTGAGCCAGGCCAAAGCCAGGAATCAGGAGCTTCTTCTGGGTCTCCCACATGGGTTCAGGGGCCCAAGCACTTAGACCATCTGCCACTGCTTTTTTCAGGTGATTAGCAGGAAACTGGATCAAAAATGGAGCAGCTGGGACACAAACCGTTGCTCATATGAGATGCTGGTGTTGCAGGCAGCAGCTTTACTTGCTATGCCACAATGCTGGCCCCTGGCCATTTTTTAGCATAAATTTCTAAGTGATCTTAGTTTCTAGTATCTAGCTGGAAATACTTTCTTACGCTTCCTTAACAAACAAGAGAGCTTTCCTCTGCCTACAGCATTAGGAGCAAGTGAAATTCAGTTCTCCTTAATTATCTATGCAGGCTTAATATCCTTTGCTGCTGTTGTTGTACACATTTCCTTTTTTTAAAAAGAGTTAATTATTTTATTTGAAAGAATTATACAGAGAGAAGGAGAGGCAGAGAGAGAAAGGTCTTCCATCTACTGGTTCACTCCCCTATTGGCCACAACGGCTGGAGCTGTGCCAATTCAGAGCCAGGAGCCAGGAGCTTCTATGGGGTCTCCCATGCGGGTTCAGGGGCCTAAGGACTTGGGTCATCTTTTGCTTTCCCAGGCCATAGCAGAGAGCTGGATCGGAAGTGGAACAGATGGGACTCGAACTGGTGCCCATATGGGATGCTGGCACTGCAGGTGGCAGCTTTACCCACTATGCCACAGCGCCAGCCCCTGTGTGCATATCATCTCAAAGGTGGCACCCTTCCTTCCTGGGCCGAGGGCCACTGTGGTGGGACCTCGGTGCTGCTGCCTTTCCCCTGGGACCACGTTAGACATGCTTAGCACTCAAGCCAGCCTTTGTCCTGAAAACATGACGTCAGGCGCTCCAGCCCGCGATGCAGAGAACTCGGTGATTTCTTGAGACTGGATGCCAGCTGGGATGGTTTTCCCTTCGGCAGGTATGTTTGGACTGAGCAGACTGTTTGATTGCATTACTCCCGAGTGACTGGTTTCCTGTTGTGATTTCAGCTAATATTCAAGTTTCCTGTGACAGGAATAAATTACAGGGTTTATTCCATCCTGTAGCCCACATCTTTCCCAGAGAGCTTCCTGGGAGATGGTGGGACTGTGCGCTCGTGCCGAGGGGCTGGGCTGGGAAGGGGCAGGTTGGCTGATGCCCCTCTTCTGGCTGAAGGGGCAGGGATGCACGGCCAGGGCTCAGATGGAGGTGTTGACAGGCGCACTTGGCAGGGACTAGGGTTAAAGTGTGTGGTGTGTCAAAAAGAGTATTGAGGTGGGAGTTACGCAGAGTAACAAAATAGTGGCCAGTCGAGATACTGTGGTCATACAGACAGAGAGGAGCAGAATCTGGGCTCCTCCATTTACAAGGTTACTTCAAAATGTTTGCAGAGAAATGTGACTAAAGGGTGTTTATTTTGATCCCCAAAGTTTTGAAATCCATGCATCAAAGGGTATTTGGAGAGTTCATGGAAAACACATAGCATCAAAAGCCATGCACAGATTCCAGAAACTTTTTGCACCTACATAAACTATGTTTTAATTCCATTTGTCCACAAACTGTATTTTCATTTCATTTTATTTGAAGTGCAGAGAGGCAGAGCCAAGAGACAGATCTTCCAGCTGCTGACTCATTCCCCAGATGCCGGCAACAGCTGGGGCTGCTCCAGGCTGACGCCAGGAACCAGGAATTCATTCTGGGTCTCCCATGAGGGATTTGAGCACTTGAGCTGTTAGCTGCTGCCTTCCCAGGTGCATTAGCGGGGAGCTGGGTTGGAAGCAGAGCAGTCAGGTCTCGAACTGGTGCTCTTACGGGATGCTGGCTCTGCGGGTGTCTTAACTCACTGCACCACAGTGCAGGCCCTGGTAATCAGTTTTAACTCTAAATCCTGCTTGGTAACTTGGCTTTTAAAAGTCTAAGGTTGGTTATGGTCCGAGTGAGGTTAACAGGAGTAAATTATAGGCATCTCTCCCTTCTGTGCCTTTCCCCTCTCCTCACCCTCTGATCCTCACAGATAGGAGTCTCACCCGCAGCTGGTGAGACCACAGTGGTGAAACACTGGAACCTTTCTCCCTAAGCTCTGGAACAAGACCGTTCTACAGGTCCTAGCCAGAGCATCACAGGCAGGCAAACTTGATATATTTAACACTTGGTTCTTTAGCCCAGGTAAATTCTGGGCCAGGAGTGTAGTGGGTGTCTGGGAGCATCCCAGGCCAACCTTCAGCCTGGCTGCCCAGGGGTCCCTTGGGCTTCTGGACAGAGCTTCCTCCTCCATGAGCCACAAAGCTGTCTTCCTGTTGAATCTAAAGGGATGAATTTCTTTGGAGCAACACGTTGTCCTGTTGTGAGCCCCCCAATCCTCCGGGGTGGGGCAGGGACTGCCAGGGGAGACTCTGGAGACCTCGTGTGCGCTCCTGGCAGTTGAAAAACCAAAGGGGTATCTGTGTCCACAATGGAGAATCCTCGAGCGCTGTGGCCGCAGGGGATGCTGGGGTCGACTTGCAAAGATTTCCCTGGACCAGGGAGAAAGAGCTGACCCAAACCTGCCCGAGTTCTGACCAGGGGGGCTTTGGCCCGAGGGAAAGGCACCCCGGAAGTGTGAGTATGTGTGGGCGAATCGCCAGCAAAATGACAGCTGCTGGACAGAGGAGAGCTGGCGTCACCCGTGTTGCGGTTCTGCAGCCGAGCGGCAGGGAAACCCTCGCCGAATCTCTAGGCCGGCCCCTAGCCCTGCGCATGAGCACACACAAAGCCTCCTTGCCTGTTAGCCAGCCCAGAGAGTGCGCATCTAGCTGAGGGAGGCACTGGACCCTGGAAGCTGTTTCCTGTGTCTGACGCCAGGCCTCTGCCCCGCGGTTAGACTCAGGAGCAGCGGGCGAGGCGGGAAGAAGCCGAGACGTGCCCCACCAAATAGCCGCTTGTGACAATTAGGGAGGGGTCCGTGAATGAGAGTGGTGGCCTTCCCCCACTCTCTTGGAGCTGTCCAGCGTCCAGCTTGCCCAACTGTGCACAATGGTCCTGAGACAAACCCAACCACATAGCTTTTTGCTACCCTGAGAAAGTAGGTTTGAACTGAAGGAGAAAGGTGTAATTGGTATATCTAATGCTAAATCGGGTTTGAAGTTTGGACTAAATATTGAAATCACAACTGGTCTGTATTTGCCATTTGTGGACCTCAGGAGAGTTTGTAAATTTTTTTTTTAAAGATTTATTTATTTATTTGAAAGGCAGAGTTAGAGAGACAGAGAGGTCTTCCCTCTGCTAATTCATTCCCCCACATGGCTGCAAAGGCTGAAGCTGTCCAGATCCAAAACCAGGCACCAGGAGCTGCTTCTGGTTCCCTGACCTGATAGATTCGGGCCATCCTCTACTGCTTTTGCAGAGAGCTGGATCGGAAGTTGAGCAGCTGGGACTTGAACTGGTGCCCATAGGGGCTGCTGGCACTGCAGGTGGGGGCTTTACCTGCTACACCATAGCGCCGGCCCCAGAGTGTGTAATCTAAGAGTGAGCAGAACAGGCCTCTGTACCTACCACGCTATCATCCAGGGGGCGGGGAGTTAGTTAAGTCAGTGGATGGCAAAAATAAAATTTTATCTTAATTATAATTCAATTTGAGACCATTTAACATATAAAAGAGGGAGGAAAGGAGAGATTCTAAAATGTTGAGTGGGTTTGACAGAATGGACTTCTGTTATAGATCAGAACAAAATTCTCTGAGAAGAAGTAACAGGTTTAATTCATATATAATAGTAGGGCTTTTATTTATTTTTATGATTTATTTATTAATTTGAAAGAGCTACAGAGAGATCTTCCATCTACTGCTTCACTCCCTTAATGGCTTCAAGGCCAGAGCTGGGCCAGGCCAAAGCCAGGAGCCAGGAGCTTTATCTGGGTCTCCCATTTGGGCTACCTTCCACTGCTTTTCCTAGGCCATTAGCAGGGAAATCGGCACCCTTATGGGATTCTGGCGTCATGGCAGTGGCTTAGCCCACTACGCCACAGTGCCGGCCCCTGGGGCTTCTTTATGTTGGAAGGTTACTAGCAGTCAAGGATTATAGGGAGTGCAGGATGGGAGATGCATTCAAGACTCTGGAAAGAGCTGGTCGAGGCTGCTGGGAGAGTGAAGAGGGGTCCTCTGGGAACTGGAAGCTGACACTAACATCACAGAGAGCATAGCGCATGCCACCATCCAGCAGATCAATAACAGTCCTGCCAGGGCCAGGGTTTGGGGGAAAGTCTGGAAAAAAAACTAGATAGCTCCTTTGCTATCAGCTGCAGGCAAAGGAACCCTGAAATCCCTTGCTAAGTACTGGGAATGCAACTAATCTGGCTTGGGGAAGTCCTTATGTGTGGGGAACCGCAGGCTGGCCACCTGTGGGAACCTCCTCATTTTTTTATCTACATAGCTTACAGCAATCGGTCGACCACAAGTCCTACGAAAACAACCAGGTGAAACAGATGAAACAGAATGGACTCTGCATTAACAACTAGGAGGAACCAGGTGAAACAGATGAAGTTGAGGCAGGATGGACTCTATAAACAACTAGGAAGAAACAGGTGAAACAGATGAACTTTCGATCTGAGGCTACACGTGCCCTTTCATCGGATTGGACGACATTAGCATAAGAGAACTGCTATTGGCTGTGGAGCACATGCTCCACGGGACTTGGGATATAAAGGGACATTGAGATCTGGGTGGGGAGCGGCCGCCACAGCACCTCCTCCTCTTTTCTCCTCTCCCCACTTTCCTTCTGTCCCCATGAGTGAAAGTTCCTTGAGAACCGATGAACAGTGACCGTGTCGTGACTGCGTTGGACCCTTGCTGGCGAGGGTCTGACACTTACGGAAAACATGCAGCCCAGGTGCTTGGCTGCGTCTTCCCAAAGCTCACTACTCTGGACTGGTTAATGAAGATGTATTTCAAGGCTCTAGTCTCTAGAAGCAACAAAGAGAACCAGCTGAGAGCAGAAATATACCTATGGGTGAGTGATGTATAGTATGCTAAAACAAAAAGAGCGTTGACTTCCATGTCAATGATGAATGTAATGCACATGGCAGGTGTGTTCTCGCTCAACTTCCAGCTCCTTCTCAGGATTTTGGCAAAAGTCTTCTAGCTGAGATGGACTGATTTCAAATCGGATTCTAGCCCAGTTTTCCAAGTCCTGTTCTTCCAAATTGAAGAGTTCACGTTGGCCTGTTACGTCTCTGGTGCCTGAGTATCTCCTGAGGTGTTGTGAGATGTTTGCAGTCATGCTGTGATGTGCTCTTTTGCAGGTGCTCTGGCTTTGCCTTCTCTTGGCTCTGGGCTTTCCAGGCTGAGCTTGCTTTCATTAAACATCATCTTCTAAATTTTGCCCTCTGAAGAGCCTCTGAAGGATTTTCCTAGGCACCTGCCCATGAAAGACAAATAGCTAGACCCAGAACTCTAAAGCGGTGTTTCCCAAACTTTCATCCATCAAGACAGATAGAGAAAATATTTCTATTATCCAGCATATCAAAAATTCAGAGCCCTGATAGTGGCAGTTGGGTCTGGGGTGACCATCCCAGGGCTCCAGCCATTGAATGAGCAGGGAGTCCCTGTCTTGGACTTGTAGAGAGGCTGACTCACTGTTGTTGTTGTTGTTGTTTTACATTTATTTATTTACTTGAAAGAGTTACACAGAGAAGGAGAGGCAGAGAGAGCGAGAGAGAGAGGTCTTCCATCTGCTGGATCACTCCCCAGATGGCCACAGCGGCGGAGCTGCACCGATCCAGGGCCAGGAGCCAGGAGCTCCTTCTGGGTCTCCCATGGTGCAGGGGCCCAAGGACTTGGGTCATCTTCCACTGCTTTCCCAGGCCACAGCAGAGAGCTGGATGGGAAGTGGAGCAGCCGGGTCTCGAACCGGTGCCCATATGGGATGCTGGCACAGCAGGCGGCGGTTTTACCTGCTACGCCACAGCGCAGGCCCCACAGTTTATGTTGATTGCCTTTCCCTAACCCTCTCTTCCCTGGAAGCACAGTAATACAGCTCCTTCTTGGCAAAGAAAGGCAGTAAACAAGCATGAGTCTGCCTTCCAGAAGGAAATCTGTCTTTATAGGGAAGTTTTGGAGGAGACACTCCAATCCTTGATTTCAGCACTATTTGTGAATTGCTTTCTGTTTCTATTTGCTGATAAGAAAAGCTAAAGGATTCAGTATGGTCTTGACGTTCAGGAGCTAAATATCTATAATTAATCAGATGGAGATAAGGTCTCAGATGCACTGAGCTCTGCTCTGCCAGGTGGTCAAGCGCTTTGCCATGTGGTGCAGAGTAGCACAGAAAGGACTCCTGTGGTGGCAGGTTGTTTTATTGAGAGAACCTATTTTTACTCGTGTGATCTATAAACTTACCGTGTGTTTGTGACCTTCAAGAACTGTGAAATAGAGTTGAAATAATTATGAGAAGCCATAAAACATGACTGGTATAGGAGGTAATAACGGGTCCTAAACTGTTAGTCAATTCAGACGTAGCTGTGTTTAAAATAGACCCCGGAGAGTTTTAAATTCTGCTCTGTCAGAAGCTCAGCTCCCTGTTCTAACGCTCTAAAAGCTACATCCTCATTTCTGGTATGTGAAACACCCGCCCTCCGTCTCCCCTTGCGGACTGCTGAAAACAGACACACAAGCCGAACCTCTGTTTATTCTGCAGTTCTGCGCTCGCAGCCAGTGATCCTATCATCTCTGGCAGAAAATAATATTTCTGAGTTAGAGCATTGTGGAGAGACTGTCCCTCCTGCCACCGACCAGACTCTGAATTTATTATCATTTACTTTTCCCCCTTGTAAACTCTCCCCTGGCTGTTCATAACCGGTGTTTCAGAGCCACATGCTGCTCTCTATGAGCAAGAGAAATTATGCTCCTGACTAAAGAAATACCTTAGGCTATTTTTAAAAGTTCTATGACTCATGCCATCCTGCTAGGGTTAGGTAACTTGTACTCTTCCGTCAGGGAATTCTGGAGGTATGTACCTATGCGAGTGGATGAGAAAAATACGGGCTTAGCATTAGCATGGTCATTTAGAAGAAAGCCAGGTGTGGAGCCGGGGTCTGGACTGGACGCGTTCTGTGGACGTAAGTGCCTGTATCTCGTGGACGGGCCAGGCCAGAAGTCCTCCATCAGGAACCTCTGTCGGGGGTGTCTGGTTCCTCTCCAGGTTTTAGACTTCTGCCGGGGTTGACAGGGGACTGCTTCTCAATACAGTGGTGCTTCACGCCTGCCTTCTTGGTGGCTACATGGTGAGGAGGGGGAAGGGACAAACCTCTGGCTTGGGATCCTGGTCCTACCACCTGTTCTGTGGCCCTGGGGGGATCGTTCAACTTCTGTGCCTCAGTTTCTGCATTTGTTGTGTGGGCTAAAGCACCTGCTTGGGAGGACCAAGCACTACTGGTAAGGATAAGAATGTCATGTGCCTAGGACGATGCCTGGCTGGACTAAAGGCTCAGTTACTGTTAGCCCTCCTCGCCCTCTCATCTGGCCCTCCTCTTGCTCCTCAGCTCTGGAGAGTTCGACAGCAGCTCCAGCTCTGGATCGCTTCTTTCTCCTCTGTCACCCTTACAGAGTGAGTTCTTGTTTCTGTCGCGTTCACTGCTCACCCCAGGCGCATGGCAGTGATTCCCAGATGCCCCTTCTCTCTCCTAAACTCCAAAGCTACACTCCCGTCCACTCACTGGGTAGTCTACGGAGGCAGACACCTTTCAGATCAACTCATTAGCTTTCCTGTCACTTGCAACATCATAGTCAAGTTCTTTTTCATGACTGTAGCTTCTTGTTTAGGTTCTATGATCTTTTTGCTGGAAGAGATTGCCTCTTTCTTGTTTTTAACGCTTAGTGTTCAGGATTGCTTTTGTTTCTTTGTGTAACTCTTTACTTCCATGTTTGAAAGTTATTTTTGCTCCTTGTAAAAATCTGAGTTAGAGCCTACCCCCTCTAAGCACTTTAAAGATGTCTCCGTTGTCTTTTGGCCTGCATGGGGTCTGGCAAGACCTCTCTGTAATGTACCTTGGTTTCTCTGCGTGCATTCTGTTCTTTTTCTCTGGCCGCCTTCAATATCCTCTTTGTGGTTTGCATATTGATATTTCAATATGATGCATCTCTGTCCTTTTGGAGAGATGTCTATCTTCTTTGGGTTCCCTGAGATTTTTAGATCTATGATTTGACGTATTTCATCAATTTTGGAAAATTCTCATTCTCTTTTTAAAAAAATATTTATTTATTTGAAAGTCAGAGTCACACAGAGATAGTAGAGGCAGAGAGAGAGAGAGAGAGATAAAGAAGGAGAGAGAGAGAGTCTTCCATCCATTGGTTCACCCCCCAATTGGCCGCAATGGCTGGAGCTGAGCTAATCCGAAGCCAGGTGCTTCTTCTGGGTCTCCCACGTGGGTATGGGGGCCCAAGGACTTGGGCCATTTTCTACTGCTTTCCCAGTCCATAGCAGAGAGCTGGATGGAAGTGGAGCAGCTGGGTCTCGAACCAGCATCCCAGCACTTCAGGCCAGGGCTTTAACCTGCTGTGCCACAGCGCCGTCCCAGCCCCAGTCATTCTCTTAAAGCGTTTCCATTCTTGTTCTCTTCTCCTTCAGGGTATTTAATTACATGTCTGCTAGACCACTGGCCTTGGATGCTCTGTTCCGTTGTTTCATTTTTTTCCTTCTCACATTTCTGTGTAGGTAATTGTCACTGACTTACCTTTAAGCTCTTTTTTCCCCCTTTTCCTCAACTGAATCAGTGTTTTTTTTGTTTTTTTTTTTTTTTTTGACAGGCAGAGTGGATAGTGAGAGAGAGAGACAGAGAGAAAGGTCTTCCTTTTTGCCGTTGGTTCACCCTCCAGTGCCCGCTGTGGCCGGCGCATTGCGCTGACCCTAAGCCAGGAGCCAGGTGCTTCTCCTGGTCTCCCAAGCGGGTGCAGGGCTCAAGGACTTGGGCCATCCTCCACTGCCTTCCTGGGCCATAGCAGAGAGCTGGCCTGGAAGAGGGGCAACCGGGATAGAATCCAGTGCCCCAACCGGGACTAGAACCCGGTGTGCCGGCGCCACAAGGCGGAGGATTAGCCTGTTGAGCCACGGCGCCGGCCTGAATCAGTTCTACTGACGATACCACAGAAAATATTCTTCACCTTTGTTATGGTGTGTTAAAATTTCTAAGTGTTTCTTCTTGAATTTTCTCCATGCTGACATTTCGTGCATGTTATCCAGTCTTTCACTGGAGCATTTAGCATGTACATCACATTAAATTTATATCCTCTGTTTGATGGTTCCAACACCTGGGTCATCTCTTAGTCTGGGACTGTTGATTTGTCTGTCAGCGGTGTGTGTTTTTCCTTGTTTTTGGGTGGGTGTACTTGTGGGCCTTATGGTTTTTTATTGAATGCTGTCCATTGTACACAGAATACTAGAGCATAAGGTCTGTCATAGCTGTGCCTAGAAATGGGTACGCAATTTCTTCCGTGAGGCTATTAGTGTGTGTATGTGGTGCTGGTGCGTGAGAGAGGATGAGTCAGTTGAGTCGGGAGGAGCTGAGCTGGATTTGGGTGCTGCTGTTGCCGTGGTTATGTTCTGTCTACCACCAACTTCAAAAGCCCCTGGTGTGAACCTTTCTAGAATGGTGCCAGAGAGTTTTCCTTCATCCTGAGCTTTCCAAATCCCCGTGCACCTGTTCCACAGAAGGGTCTCCCCACGCCCTTACCTCGCCCTTGGTGGTAGACTATTGTTGCTTTCTTCCTTGGCACTTGCGAGTCTGGTGGCAAAGGTCAGGGTGTTTTCTCTGGTATCTGGTATAGCCCTGGTCTTAGGTCTTCTGTGAGAGGGTTTTAGGGTGGAGAGTCTCTCAGTCATCCTGCCTCTCCTCCTCACAGAAACCAAACTCTGTCCTGTGTGTTTGGCAGATCTTGTGTGGGAGGGAGTTTTCTGCTCCTCACCCAGTGGTAGAGACTTTAATTGTGTTGAGATAGTGTCTGGGCCCAGAAATGTCTTTTGCTTGCTCCTCAGCTGCAGTGTACCTGCACTTACTCCACGAAAGCTAGAGAATTGGACACTGCACAGTTAGTGATTCTAGGCTTTTGGTTTGTAGATGAGAAGAGGCTGGGTAGGCTTTCCTATTTTTCATGTTAGAGTCTCAGTGTCAGAGCTCGGGTGGGTGTGTGGTGCTAGGTAGTGACTTGACTTCTCTGTTTTGCTCACCCACCAATCTCTCATTCGTGTTTCCCATGATCAGAATCCACCAGAAGGCAGCTGACTGGGGCCCCTGGAAGATGCAGTCCACAGGGATCAGTCTTCCAGGGCCATTGCAGGACAGAGAGGAGTGGGCATTGGAACTGCATATGGCAGGATGGACATGAATCGGTCCATGTGCACCTGTTTTTGTGATAGTATAAAAGTAAAAATAAAACAAAGTCAAATGGCGAGAGGGTTTGAAAAGGTGGATCTGGCTTGTTTTGCAAACACATGGACACAGGAAGACTGTGATGTAGGAGATAAAGCAGAGATCCAGACTTTGGAAGCCTGGGTGAGGGAGAAAGTGGATGAGATTGGATTGAAGGTGTGACAGAGCAGAAAGCGTCAAACGCCTTGCTGAGGGAAGATGGGATGAGGATTTTTGAGACACGGTCAGAATACAGAGAAGAGCCATAGATAAAGATGGTTGGAGTGAGTGTCCAGGGATTTCTGAAGCCAGCATATTGAATGGAGAATTTGCTTAGTCTTCGTTGAAACCAGGGACAATGATGGGACAGAACTGGAGAGTGGAGCTTTAACATCTGACATTGTCCTCAAGGAAGGAGGGAATGGAAAGAAGAGATTTGATTCCAGTTACAAGGAGAGGAGGTGAAAGCTGTGGTCATGAAATTGGAGCTTAAAAAGAACTGCTTTTAGATTACTATTATTGTGCTACTTTAATAACTCCTATAATTATTACATTTGGGTCAATTTTCTGATGCCTGTATGGGTTTTGCAATCTGAAAGCATTAGTAGAGCCAAAGAATTTTAAGCTGCCCCTCCTGGTTTGGTGGTTCAACTACCTCAAGTACTTGACATAGTATACTTCCGCCATATTGAGCTTGTATTTCACAGATGATGGCCAATATTTTGTTCCACATTTTTCAATGTAGTAATCAACAGCTTTTTTGTGTATCTAGCAGTAGCTGACATTTATTGTCAGGCTATGTGGTGGACTCTAAGATAGCACCCATAATTTCCAACTCCTGGCACTCATGGTTTTGGGGAATACCTGCCTTCGGTGTTGGTAAGACTCTGGACTTGCTTCCAACCTAGAATATGATGAAGGTGTGGAGTGTCACTGTTCCGATAATGCTACATTATATAATACAGTCTTTTTCAGATTTATTTTATTTATTTGAAAGAGAGAAGTAGAGATAGAGAGAGATGGTTCCATCTGATGGTTCACTCCCCAAATGGCTGCAATGGCCGGAGTTGAGCTGATCTGAAGCCAGGAGCCAGGAGCTTCTTCTGGGTCTCCCACATGGGTGCAGGGGCCTAAGGACTTGGGCCATCTTCTGCTGCTTTCCTATGCACATTAACGGGGAGCTGGATGGGAAGTGGAGCAGCCGGGACTCAAACTGGCTTTAACCTGCTGCACCACAGCATCCATCCCATAAGACAAACTTACTAGCAGACTCACTGTAGAGACCTTCTCTTTCGCTAAAATTGAAGAAGTGAGGGGCTTTTAGGAGGTGAGCAGAGCTTCCATTCAGGAGCCAGCAGTGGACCCTTCTTTAGCTGAGCCTGTGGATGAGAATCCAGTGCTGTTGATGCCACGATTGCAGCCTTGAAGAGGGCCCAGACTGCTGACCACAGGCGCTGTGAAGTCAGAAATGTGTGCTGTTGGTGCTGGTGTGTGAGGTGCAGGGAGTTAAGTTGCTGCCAGCAATGCTGGTATCCCATATGAGTGCCAGTTCGAGTCCTGGTTCCATTCCTGGCTGCTCTGCTTTCAATCTAGATTCCTGCTCATGTACCTGGGAAGGCAGCAGAAGATTCTCAAGTTCTTGGGCTCCTGCCACCCATGTGGGAGACCCAGGTAAAGATCCTGGCTCGTTCTCTACCTTAGCCTTTCAAATGAGAAATAAATCTTTTAAAAAAAGATTTATTTTATTTATTTGAAAGACAGTTACACAGAGAGGTAGAGACAGAGAGAGAGAGAGAGAGAGAGAGAGAGAGGTCTTCCATCCACTGGTTCATTCCCCAAGTGACCACAGTGGCCAGAGCTGAGCTGATCCAAAGCCAGGAGCCAGGAGCTTCTTCCAGGTCTTCCATGAAGGTGCAGGGGCCCAAGGGGCCACCATCTTCTTCTTCTTTTTAAAGAAAACTTTTATTTAATGAATACAAATTTCATAGATTCAACTTTAGGAATATAGCAGTTCCCCCTGTACCTTCCCTCCCACTTCCTACTCCCTCTCCCATCCCATTCTTCATTAAGATTCATTTTTAATTAACTTTAAAAAAAATTTTTTTGACAGGCAGAGTGGACAGTGAGAGAGAGAGAGAGAGAGAGAGAGAAAGGTCTTCCTTTGCTGTTGATTCACCCTCCAATGGCCGCCGCGGCAAGAGCCAGGTGCTTCTCCTGGTCTCCCATGGGATGCAGGGCCCAAGCACTTGGGGCCATCCTCCACTGCACTCCCTGGCCACAGCAGAGAGCTGGCCTGAAAGAGGGGCAACCGGGACAGAATCCGGTGCCCCGACTGGGACTAGAACCTGGTGTGCCAGCGCCGCAAGGCGGAGGATTAGCCTGTTGAGCCACGGCGCCGGCCCATTTTTAACTAAATTTATGTGCAGAAAACCAACTCTGTATTAAGTAAAGATTTCACCAATTTGCATACATATACACACACAAAGTATAAAGTACTGTTTGAGAACAAGTTTTACAGTTAATTCGTTTTTTTAAAGATTTATTTATTTATTTGATAGAGTTACACAGAGAGGGGAGAGGCGGAGAGGGAGAGGCGGAGAGGGAGAGGCGGAGAGGGAGGGAGAGGGAGAGGGAGAGGGAGAGGGAGAGGGAGAGGGAGAGGGAGAGGGAGAGAGATCTTCCATCTGCGTGAATAAAGGCCATGGCCGTCTACGTTTCACAGATGGGGAGATACAGGCTCAGGGAGATTAGATTGCTGAAGGTTCCAGCCTGGGGAATGGCAGACAGGGTGCAGACTCAGTGTGCTGGACTCCGAAGGCCAGAAGCTGCTAAGCAAATTGTGCCAGCGCTGCAGACGGAGCTGAACCTTGATTCTAGTGGACAAGGCCAAGACAGGATCATGGGCAAAGATCTTCATGTTCCTCTTCTTGTCAGATTCACCTTTTAGGCATTTTTCTGACACTGGAAGATCTATCTATCTATCTATCTATCTATCTTCCAGTGTCAGAAAAAATATATATGTGGGTCTGCCTTAGGCTATGGAAACTCTAATTCTACTGAAATGCTTATAAATTGGAAAGCCTTTTTAGCTCAAGTATATCTGTATTATTAGAAGTTGCAGGTGTCTTTCCATGACTCAAATGTTGCTTTTACTTGGGAAGATGATAAAAATCAGTTATTTACCCCAGAACGGTGCACCTCTCGATGAGTACAAATGTGGTCACATTTGCGTGGAGTTTCTGGGTTGTAGAAAATACACTTGTCCCAGGACTGTGGGGATTCTCTGCGGCAGAGGTCCTCTGTGAACCATGGGAACTGTCCATGGTGGTAGGGAGCCACGCATGTTCAATGTGGTGCTGAATTTCCAATTTGCAGTCTCTGCCCTCCTCCACAACCTTCCTACCAGTTGAACTTGGGAGCGGCTGTGTGATTTGCTTTGTGGGCCACTTTTGAGCAGAAACTGCTAAGAACCAGCATAAATAGTTCACAATCCCACCATGACTGGCGGTGTTCCCGACTGAGCCTGCTCCCTTAGCCTGAGTCCCCAGTTGAAAATTAATGGGATCCCAGCAGCAACCGACCCTCCCTGGATACGTAGAATAAGTACTCCTAAGCCATGGAGTGTTGAGAGCCATTTATTGTCAGGATACAACCTCGCCTATCCTGACTGATACCCTATCCACTTCCATTTGCTGCCATAAAACCGACTAGGGAAAAGACAGCCATGAAATCAATGTCTTGTGGCCATACACAGTATTCTTTGAGTTTAATGTAATAAAACTCATGTGAATTACAAAACCCTCTGCCTTCTCACCTCTCCTTTTGCTGTCTAGAAGCACTTGGTTTCTGGAATGTTCCACGTAGCACTTCTTAGCTGTCTGGAAAGCACTTGTGAGTGTCTAAAATGTGAAAGAAGAGCTGGTAGAGGCAGCTATGCTATTCCAGGCCCCATGCACAATATTTCTCTTCAAAACTAACAAAGTTGTCTAAAATCAAAACGAAAGTCCAGCTGCACCCAGTGCTAACCTGAAATTAAAGTGATTCCTTCTTTTCTTTTCCATTGTATTTACTTTCTTAGGACGAGTGGAAGATTTAGCTCTTATATTGGATTCCCCTGGAAACAGAATATAAAACAGAATTATGTGCAGAAGGATTTTTTTTGAAAGGGTTGCTTTTTGGATGTGTTCCTGTAAGGACATGATGAAGGCAGGATTGGACAGAGTGAGAAGCTGACCAGCAATGTGGTTGCAGCACCTTATAAGGAGACCTAGAGATGAGGAAGTCTTCCATAGTTGGGTCACATGGAGGCAAAAGGGCCTGGACTTCAAAGCCTTGCCTCAACCAGTCAGGGCTATGGGCTGCCCTCCAGAAAGGGGCATAATTATTTTTTTAAGATTTATTTATTTGAAAGGCAGAGTTACAGAGAGGCAGAGAGAGAGAAGAGAGAATCTTCCATCCACTGGTTCACTCCTAAGTTGGCCACAACAGCCAGGAGCCAGGAGCTTCTTCCAGGTCTCCCACGTGGGTGCAGGGGCCCAAGCACTTGGGCCATCTTCTACTGCTTTCCCAGGCCATAGCAGAGAACTGGATCAGAAGTGGAGCAGCCGGGACTTGAACCAGCACTCATATTGGTTGCTGGCACTACAGGCGGTGGCTTTACCCACTACACCACAGTGCCAGCCGCAAGGGGCATAATTTGGAGCAAGATATAACTTTGTGGGGTGAAGATGATGTTCAGTGAGGGGTGCAGCTGCGAGCTGTTAGTGGCTGACATTCTGAGGAATAAATACATTGGCCCTGAAGAGGAGGTCTGGGTGGAGTTCCATAGAATCCGTTCCAGAAAACCCTGGGCCATTCAGACTGACTTGGTTCTGAACCCAGGGTGCCCACTGTGAGCAAGCATGGGCCTGGATTCCGTCTACTGCCTTCTCTCCATGTGCTCCCCCTCCACCAGGGAACACTCAGGGTATGCTGAGTTGCTGAGTGTCAACCTCAGAATAGGAAGCCTTGGAGAAATCTGTGTCGGCTCCTTTCTCCCCTTCCTAGTGATCTAAGTAAAGCCCTTCGAGGAAGAACCTGGGGGATCGCTACCAAAACCACGTGCTGTGAGGCTGCCTGCTCTTGGGCATGGTGACTCATTCAGACTGAGCTAATGACGTGCAATGCAATAGTCAGCAGAAACCCCGGGGGAAACACATGCTGTCTCCCTGCCAGACATGAAGGAGAGAGCATGGAGTTGCTCAAACTGCCACGATCACATGGGGCCAGAAATTGGAACCAACGCTGAGGACAGAGAGGGAATGGGATCATATCCTGGATATGAGTCCTGGGTGTTGCACCTGAGCCACACTGAAGTGAGTCACTACCTTCCCTTGTCTTAAACCAGTTCAAGTTGTGCTCACTGTTTTAACTGGTACGTTGAGGGAGGCAGCATTTTTGGGCAAGCAGGAAAGGATTTCCTGTGGCTTTTTTTGTGTTCAGCCAGGGCAATGGCTGGGTTGCAGATAAGATCATCTAGCAGAGTAACCTAGGGAACTTTTCAAATCACTCTGGCTGTCTCTCTGTATCGGGACCCATCCTGGGGTTGTTTGGGGGTATATATGTGTATGCATGTGCACACACACACACAGACATGTATGAGTGTGACAAAAAAGTCGTCTTCAGGGGATTTGGGTGCAACACAGCCCAACCTCTGGGCCCCTCAGACTGAGTAGAACCAGACCCCTACCCTGAACACAGTGCCTTGTAAATTCCATGGGACCAGCGTGACGCTGAGGCCCCCGGAGTCCACTGATGAACTTTATGCAAGGTATTGAATGTTGAACTCACAGTAGGCCTTGTGTGATGCTAAGAAAACTGCCCCTCAACCCCTGGTTCTCACTTCATTTTATCTCCCTCTCTGCTCTTTGGACTTCCTTCAGCTGGATCTTTTAGGGTCCAGGCACTCATCTGGTCACAGAACTGAGGAATTCCAGGTGTGAATTCACAATGCAGTTCCCACTGACAGGGACTGATCACGAGGATGTGGAAGCAGCAAAGAGCAGCTATTTAAAGCACGGAGTGGGATGTGCACGCTGGAAAACAGGGCTTGGAAGCCTGGAGGTTTGGCTTTTTCCAGCCACCTACCCCGCCCACCTTTTGTGTTCTATCAAATGGAACCAGCTCTCCTGAAGATTTCTTAGGATGGGAAGCCAGGTAGTTCCTCCTGCACTTAAGCTGGCCCTTCAGAAACAAAGCACTGTTTAAACAGACACAAGGACCATGTTCTTGAACTTCTCAGATGCTTTGGTATCGCAGAAGTGCAGGGGGAATGAATCAAAAAACAAAACCATGAGCACAGTAGTCTCGGTGGAAATCAAAATAAATCAATCAGGCAGGCTCTCTCTAAAGAGCTGCCTCCCACAAGGCATTGCTGGCTGGAGGAAGAAAGTGAGGGGGAGGGCCCTAAGAGAGTAGTGATCCCAGGGAGCCATGGTTCAGCCTCTCTGGAGAGAAAAGCCTCTGGAGCCCCAGAAAGTCCCATTTTGGTCTTCAAGGAAGACTTCAGGAGGGCCCTTGAGGTGACCCGGCCCTGGGCATGGCCCTCTCCGTGAGAAATGCTGTGAGATTATTTCAAGAATGACCCTTGGAAAGCCTGGCTGAAGTTCCTTCACCCCCAGGGGCTGCCAGGTGGGCTAGGTTATGGAGAAGCAGGAGGGACCTGCTCAATGGCTTCCCCTAGAGACGGAAGCACATGCGTAGGGTCAATGAGTACACATGACGGACACTGCTGGACATCGTATGTTAGTAACAGGCTACACGAGAGGCAAGATGTTCTTATCAAAGCCGTGTGACCAGAGTCAGCGCCATTGATATTTCTGGGCTCAATCTTCTCTACTGGGTCAGCCACGGTTCAGCATCCACTTCCAGAACCAGCCTAGGCACAGGTTTTTCTTCCTGAGATATGACCGCTGTTGGAATCTTCTCCGTTAACTATACTGAATGTTTAGGAGGGTGGAAGGCTAGCAGGCAGTTTACCCCATCTGTATACATCTTGGGAAGGATCATCTATAAATATTTAATCCTTGTAGTAGGCAGGTCATGGCTTTAATGTGTATTGTTCTTAGTAGGTAGATGTTAAGTACCAAAGCACTAGTCTTTTGAAAGTTGAAATTGTATTTCTCTCTTCCATTTGTCCATTTTTGAATTTTACATAATTTTTGTTTTGGTATTATATGGACTTTCAAATCTTTCTACAACATATGCATTTGAATGCATATTTTAAAGAGTAGAGACATTATAAATTATCAAATACCATGAATTTCATACCATAAAGTCTACTCCTTTAGGATGTATAATTCAATAATTTTTAGTATATTCACTAAGTTTTGCAGCCATAACACTGTCTAACTTGGAGACATTTTTATCACCCCAAGAGAAACCCTGTACCCATTGACAGTCATTCCCTCATCCCCATTAGCAGCATGGGACACCAGGTTCAGCCCACCAAAGGTGCAAGTCTCAGCAAGTCAGACTTTCCTGGTTACCGCCTTGACTCTGTACCTGTTACAGTACTCAGTCTACCTTGCCTTTGGTAACCATTTACCACCATTTGGCTACCACTTTCTCCATCTCGTTGGTTGGCTTGGTATGATGGAGGAATGGCCTTTTGAAGGCTCAATTGTGGCACTGGCCAGTGGCAGCACCTGACAGGGTAGGGACAGTGTTCTCCAAGTTGTTGTATATACTCCACACCAGCATGGCCATTGTGGTGCTGTTTCTCTCATAGCTAGAGCTAGTGAATGGGAGTCAAAGGGGGAGAAATAGAAATGTCTAATTGTCTTCTAGCAAAATGTTTGCTTCCCATCCCTACTTCCTTAAGCTCTGCTGAGCTGGAGGCTTTAGTTCCAAAGGGTGAACTCTTCCTATCAAGATGTACTGTAAGATCACCACCAAACACACCAAACACCAGAGTTAAGGGAAAGGTTTATTGTCAGGTAGGGGAAACCCAACAGGCCAGAGGGAAAGAGTGAAGAAGAAGAGAGAGAGGAGAGTCGAGAGAGATCAGGAGAGAGAGCACGTGTGTGGGAAGCAGGTCCTGTTATGCTCTCGAAGGGGGTATGGAAGTGGGAGCGGTGAATCCTATTATGGTCGGGGTGGAGCTGATGCTTGTGGTTGGGCCATTGGGTTTAGGACCGAAGCTGACTATGCAGGGTGACAACAGGGGCCAGAGCCCAAGATGGCATCTGGGGCATAGATGGTGCTGCAGATAAGACGGCACCATTTTACTAACATACACAACAGTGGTTGTTTGACCTGGAGGTTGAGATTGCTGCTTGGCCACTCTGGGCTCCTCGTGCCTCTGACTCAGCAGAGAAAGAAGAATTCCTCTACAGGCCAGGGTGATGATCTGGACTACCAGTGAAAACTTGGCCCCTGCTTCATAGCAGAAGTAAGGAGGAGTGTGTCTGGAATACCGGACATTCCTCTGAACACCCTAGTACTACCATGCCTGTCATTAAAGTCAGTGGAAAACTAATATCCTAGATCCTTTAGGAGTGCAGGCTTGGATCAGTCCACCATGTAAAGAACCATGCTCAGCTGAGGTGCTTGCTAAGGACAAAGGGAGGACTGTAGTCATAAGTACCAGTTGCAAAAATGAGGACTGTAGTTGTGTTTCTTCTTTATGTTCCGATGAATGTTTATATAATAAGATATTCTCACTTTTATCCCCTTATCATCTAACATAAACTGTATTACCAATAGTTAACTTTTTATCCAATATTTAAGTTGCAGCATATCACAGGAGAAAGGTGAGGACATGGCATCCATTGATTTGGGAAAGTATTAATTTGATTTGAGTTGTACACACTAGGCAGAAGTATGATGGTTGTTATCTTTATTTGGAGATTAAGTATGGCTTGAGGAGGTGTATTTGAGGATCATGTTGACACAGGGTGGATGGTCCTTTGACATGTCCTCTTCATTGGGCTAAACTCCCAGTTACTCAATCAAATGCTCATCATTGCTGTGAAGGTATCTCTTTAGATAAGATTAAAGTCCTAATCAATTGGCTTTAAGTAAGGGACGCTTTCTTGGGTAACCTGGGTGGGCTTGATTCAGCTCAAAGGCCTCTACGAGTAGAGCTGGGGTTTTCCTGAAGAAGAAATTCTGCCCAAATCCAGCTGCTTCCACTTGTGCCCCAGAGTTCCTTAGCCCCACCCTTCGTGGTGGCCTGTCCTGCCGACGTCAGACTTGTGTAGCCAGCCCCAGGGTTGTGAAACCAATTCTGTGCAATGAATCTATTAATACACAAGGGGGCTTTATAATGTCCATGGGGAAATGGGGTTAAAAGGGAATTTGAATTTTCGGTGAATTTTTGAAGTCCCCTCATATGTCTCCTACAGATTCTCTGGTTGAACCGTGACCAGATGAGTCTGGCTAACATGATGCTTATAAAACGTCAACAATAATTATTTCTTAGGACTTTAGGTGATACATTGTACTTTCTTCTTTGTTCTTTTCTATATAGTCCCAGTGTTTTAAAAGAGCATTTTTAAAAAACAGTAGTAAGAAAGCAACATTTTTTTTTCTGAAGAGAGAGATTCTTCTATCCACTGGTTCACTCCCCAAATGGTCACAATGGCCAGGATTGTGCCATAGAGAAGCCTGGAGCTTCTTTGGGGGTCTCTCACATGGGTGCAGGGGCCCAAGAAACTTGGGCCATCTTCTGCTGCCTTCCCAGGTGCATTAGCAGGGAGCTGGATGGGAAGTGGAACAGCTGGGACTTGAACCAGCGCCCATATGGGATGCCAGTGTCACAGTCGGCAGCTTAACCCACTGCACCACAACACCAGCCCCCAAAATCAGCATTTTAAAAAAAGATTTTATTGTTTATTTGAAAGGCAGAGTTGCAGAGAGAGAGAGAGAGATCTTCCATCCACTGGCTCATTCTTCATAAGGACCACAATGGTTAGGGCTGGGCCAGACCAAAGCCAGCAGCCAGGAGCTTTATCTGGGTCTCCCATGTGCATGTGTGTCCCCAAGCACTTGGCCGTCTTCCACTGCTTTCCCAGGTGCATTAGCAGGGAGCTGGATCAGAAGCAGAGTAGCCAGTCTCCAACCAGTGCCCAAATGGAATGCAGGCATCGCAGGAAGTGGCTTAACGCATTATGCCACAATACCAGCCCCTATACCCCCAATCAGCATTTTAAACAAACATCAATAATCTCACACTATTACCTAATGCCTAATTCTATTAAAAAATGTTTCACAAAATGTTAGCAAGTACTTATAAAATTTAGTATTTCTAAAAACACAATTTAAAAATGTAAAGTCTTTTCCACAGAATTGGACAAAAAATTCTTTTATATGAGGGATCTTCAAAAATTCACAGCAGATGTGTATTATGAAAAAAAAAACTATCCTGGGTTTCAGGCTTTTTTGCACTGAAATAAACTTATCTTTTAATTCCATTTTCCACAAACAATAGATTGCATGGGCTGTAATCCCTATGCCCCTTTGGTTTCTTGGATGCTCATTAAGCCCAGGTGCCCTCCGTTATTCTTCTGTTTTCCTCACTGGATGCATACACTGTAGGTGCCTGTCAATTTAATAAACACATCTCATATACATGAACATGCATGTTTACATTTCACTTGGCCTTAAATCACTTTTTAAAAAATCAGTTGCCACAATCTCTCCTTCACCTTTTAAAAAGTTGGCTATTTGATGCTCTAGAAGATCCTCAACATTAAATTGTTACATCCACATCGTCTTTATTTTATCAACAACAGTATAAGCCTATTTATTTTTCTGTGGTTGAAATAGCTATGCACTTGCCATTTGTCCTGTGCTCTTTTATTAATAATATTTCAGGCCCACATAACCCAGAGTCAACACAATCCATAAAGCTGTCTTTTTAATGATGATGGCACAGTCCATCTTGTAAATATGCCACAGTTAGCTCATCCAGAGCTCTATTTTGGGACATTTGGGTTGTCTCCAGTTTCTCTCTATTACAAATTATGCAACTGTGAAGGCTTGTTTAGATCAATGGCTTCTAAAATTTTCTTTTTGTGGTCATTTCCTTAGGTCAACAGCCCTAAATATGAGATATTTGAAAAAAAAAAAAAAAAGATGTGAACATCTTTCTACCTATCGCCAAGCTGCTTGCAGTCAGAAAGGCTGGAACGGTTTCCAGCCTCGTCAACTGTTTATCTCCCAGAAGCTACATGCACAGTGGATCTCTAGCCTGGTTATTTATTTTTGCTAGCTTATAAGGAATACGATGGCATCAAAGTTGTTTGACATGTACATTCCCTTCATTGTTAGCAAGGATGTTTTCCTCCATCTGGAGCCGCTCTGTCTGTGTGTGCATCTCTGCCAACTGTTCTTTACACTCTGAATGTGCTGTTCACCAAAGTGAGGGTTTACACAATTTTTTAATGTGTTTTGATAGGAAGAATAGTGACCACCCCAAGATATCCACCTCCTACTCCCCAGGCGCTGTGAACAGGTTACTTGACCTGGCAAAATGCACCTTGCTATGTGGTTAAAGGCACGGGGAGCTTATCCTGGATTATCTGGGTGGGTCACATCTAACCACACCAGTCTTGCAAAGGAGAGCAGCTTTTCCGGTGCATTTAGAGAGGAAAGGGATGACAGAGGAGGTTCGAAGCCTGCCGTGCTGCTGGCTTTGGAGATGTGAGGACAAGACCAGGAACCAAAGAATGGAGGCAGCCTGCAGACGTTGGAAAAGGGCAGGAAGTGGGTTCTGCCAGAGAGCCTCCGAAAGAAAAAAAAAAAAAAAGCAGCAGCAGCTTGGGTGCTACCTCACCTGCAGTTCAGCGAGCCTGCCCTTGGACTTCTGACTGACCCAAGGGTGGAAGGAGACGTTTTGGTGAAAGCCAATGTGTTCATGGTCATTTGTTAGAACAGCAGTAGGAAATGGATGCCTTTAGACATGCATTCAAGAAGTTCTGCGGTGAAGGGGAGGGAAGCACTGTAACGTGTTTTTCTTAAGCCTTGGACTTGCACATCTCCCAGCTCTCCTGTTTGCATGGTGTGTCTTCGCACTTCTCGGTGAAGAGTGTGCCTGCCCGGGAACTGAGGCTTTCATTCCTGCACCTCCACAGCCATTCGTCTGGTGCTGGCCACCAAGGAGTGGAGTCACGGGGGCTGCTGAGAGGCGGGCTCTCCTCGGCTTGCACTGAGGGTGGCAGTGTTGGGCACCAAAAAATATGTTGTGCCCAGATCGTTAGATCCACGCAGAGACCCCCAGAGAGTCCATCACACCGAACTGCAAAAGCAAGGTTTATTCGGGAGTACAAGCCACGACAGGGACCCCCATCCAACCAACCGGCACAGCGGAGGAAGGAGTGAGGCCCCGGTCTTTGTTTGGGAGAGTTTTTAAAGGAAAAAAGGGCTACGTCAGCAGGAAAAAGAGTTACATACAGCACGGAAGCTTTGGGTACAGGGAGTTACAGCGGGGGCTTACAGCACGGGAGCTCTGGGTACAGGGAGTTACTTTGTTCAGCAATCTCTACTGTGCTGTCCTTGGTCTACCAAGCTTGCTGTCCCTGGTAAGCTTTGATATCTCTGGAGTGCCTGAATGCCTGCTTTTACAAGGACCCGGGTCTGCTATGGGAAACGGAGGCTGCTTTTTTTATTGTTTAAAAATGGAGTCACTCTGGTTCTTCAGCAGCACAGCAGCCATTACATGGTGTGCCTTTACCCCAGCACCGCACTCCTGCAGCTGTGGGCAGGCTGCCTGGCTCTGTGTTGAGTTATGCTCATGTTTGACACCTATGGTCACCCTTCCAGCTGCTGGATTGTGGTGGAATGAGAAGGTGAGAAGGTCATGCCAAGATGGCCGCTGACAACAGAAACTGCCTGGCAACAGGCCGTGATTGGATGGCTTTGGAAACCACATGACAACAGAGCCTGACTGACAACAGGCCATGATTGGATGGTTTCAGAAACTGCCTGGCAACAGAGCCTGACTGGCAACAGGCTGTGATTGGATGGCTTTGGAGCCTACCTGGCAACAGGCTGTGATTGGATGGCTTTGGAGCCTACCTGGCAACAGGCTGTGATTGGTTAGGGCATAGACCACCCCTTGACCAAATTGGCTGCCTTGGCTATATAAGCAGCTGTAGCAACTGAAATAAACGAGTCTGCGGGCTGCTCGCCTCAGGCCTGCTTTCCCCCGACTCCCTCCCGGGGTCTGTGTGGTGACTCCGTGCCTCTTGCCCCCACCACGCTCCTCCTCTCAGAATGAATCCTCTTAGAAATGAATCCACTGCAACACTGGATCACCTTACTGTCCTGTGCCCCGAAATACGCATGCTCTGTCTCTAAGGTGGGGAGAATCACATTCCCGAAGGGAGCCCTTCTGGGATCAAAGACAACTTCAGTCAAGGTAAAGAAGTCATGGGCGAGAGTGCTGAATTCCTTCTGTTCTCTCTACGCACAGAGGTAGAGTCGCCAACGTCTGGTCCCAGCCAGTCTGACAGTGGGGACGAGTGGACTGTCCTAGAGCCAGACGCGGACAGATGACTCGCTTTGACCAAAGTGACTTGTGTTACTTCTGGATGGGGACTTTTAATAGTGAATGCAGGGGCTGGCACTGTGGTGTAGCGGGTAAAGCCACCGCCTGCAGTGCTGCCATCCCATATGGGTACTGGTCCGAGTCCTGGCTGCTGCACTTCTGATCCAGCTCTCTGCTATGGCCTGGGAAAGCAGTACAAGATGGCCCAAGTCCTTGGGCTCCAGCACCCACATGGCAAGATCTGGAAGAAGCTCCTGGCTTCAGGTTGGCTCAGCTCTAGCTGTTGTAGCCAACTGGGGAGTGAACAAGCGGATGGAAGACCTCTCTCTCTCTTTCTCTCTCTCTCTCTGCCTCTCCTTCTCTCTGTGTGTAATTCTGACTTTCAAATAAATAAATAAATGTTTAATGAAAAAGTAGTGGATGCAATTCTCCTCGGCGCTCTTCCCCTACCTCTTGGCTTGGGAAAGGCCTTGGTTCTCCACACCTTTCTGTTTGATTATTGTTTTGTAGCCCTTGCCTTTATTCCCGCCCCACTAGGGTCTTTGTACTCTTTGGTTGTTGAACTCTATTTAGTGGAGCACCAAGCCTTTGACTCTCATGGAAATTAAAAATATGTTACCTCACAAAAATCATTTCAAAATTCCAAGTACCTCACTGAAAAACACAATAACCTTTCAGAATTTAGCTCATGTGGTATTTGGGGAAGCCATGTTGAGGCTCCTCTTCCCCCACCTCATTTGGGTTTCTCAGTGGCCTTACTGTACAACACTAGTCCCATCCCCTGCAGAGGGCTGAGCCGAAATGCAATCACTTGACATATATTTCACTACATCTTCAGATTGCTTACATGTTTACTGGATACTTTCTTTGGAATTATTTTCTATCTTTTACTTCTCTTAACATTTGCTTTTGTTACACCTTTGCTATGAAGAGTCACTATTTCCAACTGTCTTAATAACTTTGCTACAGGGGGGTTAACATCTGGTACAATAGACATCAGTAGCCATAAAAAAAGATGACCTGGAAGTGAGTAGTTTGGGAGGAAATAGCAACAAAGGCAGGCAGGTAAGGCAAGGGAGCCAACCAAGGGTGCATCAGAAAGCCAGTAACCTGTTGGCTACTAGACTTGGAGCTCTTGGAGACAGTTGTTCCAGCTGAGACTGGGGTACCTATCGACCAGTTTCCTACCTGTTGTGCATTGAAAGCTGCTTCTGGGCGGGACAGTGCTCTACCATCGCCAGTGTTCTCTGTAAGCATGCTCCTGAGAAGGGTCATGGGTGTTTGAAGAGAGCAGCCATTGGCAGGTTAAGGTCAATGTCAGTGAGAGAGTTGTTCCAAGAATGCTTGCTATACACTGCTTATCATGAAAGTGCAAGTTGATAGGGTGGCATCGAACCATCATGGAGGATGGACAGCTGCCTGAGATGCTTATCCAGACAGGAAGCAGAGTTTTTGAGAGAAGTAAGCCATACAGATGTGGGGGACTTGTGATTATAGCACAATATGGTGTAGTCCTGACTGCTACAAAGCATGCATCGAGTGTTCTCGGGCACATAGGGCTTCAAGAGCATTTCTTGGTATCTCAGAGTTTCCAAGAAAAAGCTTCATGCATCCACGCTCTGTGTAACAGACAGATGTAGACCTCCTTTCAGGTCAGTAAAGACCCTTCGAGGCTGTAAAGAACCCTGGCACGCACAGGTTTCCTTGTGTGACTACACGGGAAGCAATGAAGACAGAGCGGTTGCATGTCTGGGACTTTCACAAGAGGAACTGCTCCTTCAGAATACAATTTAGTTTCAGCAACTGACCTAGTTGGTTTTCCTCTAAGAAGCAAAATCTCTCGCTCTCTACTCTTCTACTCTACCATTACAGTATCTCGGCCACTCTCAGGCACCCCTGCCACTTCTCGAGATGACCGGCTCCCTGCTTGTTCTCCCTCTGATCTCAGCTCTGTGCCTTGTGCTTTGCTGCTTCGTGGATTCTTTTACCTCTAACCTTGATGGCTCCCTGAGCAATGCAACTTCATGGCTTTTGCTTATGTGAATGTGGATTGCAACCCTTCACTCTACCACCACTTACCCACTTATGCTGTGTAACTCACATTAAAAATCATCACTAGAGGCTCTGATAGCTGTAGTTGTCACTCTTGCCTATTCCCAAAGCTCTGCCCTTTGTGTGTTCTGGGATCTGCGGTGAGGTCAGCTGTTTATATCTGGCCTAATTAGCTTGGCTGGGGAGACGGGGGCATTGGAAGCCTTTTCTCAGAAAGGGTTTTGCAAGTCGGAAGGCACTGTCACTCATTATCAACTGAATCCTGAATTTCTACTGTGTTCTCTCTACTGTTCTAGGCATTGTGGCTTGTTGTAGTTATCTATTGCTCTATCGCAACCCATTGCAACATTTGGGAGCTTAAAAGTTATCTTATCTCCCAAAACTTTTGGGGTTGACTAGACTCAACTTGAAGATTCTTCTGCATGTGGTGGTAGCCGTGGTAGAGTCATCTGGGCTGGAACATCCAAGACAGCTCACTTGTAGCTGCCTGTCACTGGCTCTTGGCTGAGACTGTCAACCAGGACACTTCAGTTGGTCTCCACGTGGCTTTTCCATGCGGCTTGAGCTTCCATAGGAAGGCACCCCAAGGAGAGGGGAAATGAACTCTACACTTTGATGGAATGGGATGTGCATACAAGTGGAGAGAGAATCAATGATGGTGATCTTCAGATAATATCTACCACAGCCAGCCCTGTGGACAAAGCAGTTAATGTCTCCCCCACAGGCAAAATTATATCTATCACGTTCCTTTATGGCATTCTTGGAAAGTCTAGGAGCATGATGTGTAAGTCAAGTTCAAATGTGAAGAGCTTTTTGAGTGCGGTTCCTTTGGTGCAGTTCTTAGGGTGGGGGTCCTCGGGCCCAGAGACTTGTGAATAAGACAAATTCTCCATTTGCTGAATGTGCAGTGCTGAAAAAAAGTCGCAAGGGGACCACAACAGACATCCCCCATCTAAAAGGAGGCGAGTGCGCATCTGGCAGGTGGAGCAGGCAGCCCAGGGCACCTTCTGTGGGAAGGGCCTTGTGGAAGGAG
Organism: Lepus europaeus; assembly: GCF_033115175.1. NCBI lineage: Eukaryota > Metazoa > Chordata > Mammalia > Lagomorpha > Leporidae > Lepus > Lepus europaeus. The sequence continues at coordinate 40,944,467 of NC_084830.1, forward strand.
AGAGAAGATTGTGAACACCGTGGTGGCGAATGGGGGCTGAGAGGGGTGAAGCTACAAGAATGAACCTGGAAGAGCAGGGTGGGACTTGTTAGTGAGAGGAACATAATGAGATGAGATGGCAGCTGACTTTGCTTATGGATGCGATGTGAAATGAATGGAGGTGCCCGGCTGTCTTTAGAAATGATCAGCTACACTTTAGTGTGAAGACAGAACTAGGGAAGGGCAGGTGGTCAAGACTTCAGACACGGAGGAAGTTCAGAGAGGGACTTTTCTGGGCAACTTGAATGGTTTGTCTTTATGACTCTGTTCAGTAGAGGAAATACAAAGTTGTGGCTAAGAGGTTGGCTCTGGAGTTAGCTAGAACTCAGTTCAAAGCTCACTTTTGCTTCTACTTTATTTTGTTAACTGGGAAAGCACTCTTCAATCTGCCCACCTCAATTTCTTCTTTGAGAATCATGGTGCTCTGGGGCCAGCACTGTGGTGTAGTGGGTAAAGCTACTTCCTGTGATGCTGGCATGCCATAAAGGGGCCAGTGTATGTCCTGGCTGCTCCACTTCTGATCCAGCTCCCTGCTAATGGCCTAGGAAAGCAGCAGAAGATGGCCCAAGTGTTTGATCCTCTGCCACCCATGTGGGAGACCCAAATGAAGCTCCTGGCTTTGGCAGGCTCAGTCCTGGCCATTGTGGCCATCTGGGGTATGAACCCTTGAATGGAGAAGATGTTAAGTCTCAACACTCTCGTTCACCAGCAGAGTCGCTTTGGAGAAGACTACTTCTGTGAGCCCATTTCTTTGGTGCAAAGTGAGGCCCTGATGCCTGCACCCTGTTAAGAGGGTCGAGGGAGGATGAGATGTGCAAGTCTTTCATAAACCATGAAGCTCCTTGCACACACAGTATTTACCTCGTTCTCCCCATAACCGCCATCCAGCATGACTCCATGCCTTGCTTGGTTACTTCTGGGATGTCGTCTAAGTTCTAAGACTAACAAACCTCCAGAGATGAGTTTCACTACCCAGGAAAGTAGCATTTGGCCAGCTCTGAAGTCTGCTGCAAACCCTTGGTGTGTCCTCAGGGGAGGTGGCAGTGGCACACCTCCCATCCCAGGGCTGCAGGGCAGGCACGCTGCCACCCAGATGAGGACGGGGCATGTGTGGTTGCCTTGGGGAACCCTAGAGAAGGCCAAAAGGAACAGAAGTTGCACTCCCTGATGAGCCCAGAGCTGGCCACTGAGCTTTCAAAGGACAGACTCGGGTACTCTCTGCTCCCTATGTGCAATGGAAACTGTGATAGGCAGAGACAGGCTACACTTTAATATTTGAGAATTTACATCAGAATAGCTACTCTGGTAGTTTGTACCCCAGAGTGGCTGCCCAAGATTCACTTGGGGAGAGCATAAGCACTTATATTCAATCAACAAACATTTATGATGTCACTAACGCACTAATATGGGTGTGTATTCCAGATACCAGGATGTGGCCATGAGCAAAACAAAGTTTCAGCTCCCATGGAGCTTCCGCTTGAGTGTGGGGAGATAACTCATACACACACAATGTCAGGGTCACAAGTGCCGCGAACCAAAATAAAGCCAGATGAGAGTCCTGGCAGTGTTGAAGCTGGTGATGTGGCTTTAGACGAGTAACCGAGAGCCCCTGTGTGGTGAGGGGACAGACACAGAGCTGCAGGAAGTCAGAGGACAAGGTGTAGGGGCATGTGGGCAAGCAGCCATTGTGCAGAAGGCATGGCATGGGCCAAGTCCGGAGCATGCTTGGTTCCTTCTGTCCTCCGTCAAGAAACAGCAGGGAGGCTGGTGCTAAAGACCAGTGCATTGTGGGTGGGATAGGGGAGCTGGGGGCTGGGAGCTGGGAGCAGAATATGGGGTTGTGGAAAGGATTGAAGATGCTACACCGCAGGGGAGGGGAAGACAGGGAAAGCTTCGAGCAGATGAGTGACATGTTTCACGTGAGCTTTAAAAGGTCACTTTGGGGCCTGGCACTGTGGCACAGCAGGTTAAAGCCCTGGCTTGAAGTGCCGGCATCTCAGATGGGCACTGGTTCGAGACCCGGCTGCTCCACTTTCGATCCAGCTCTCTGCTGTGGCCTGGGAAAGCAGTAGAAGATGTGGGCCCCTGCACCCACATGAGAGACCCAGAGAAGCTCCTGGCCATCTGGGGAGTGAACCAGTGGATTGAAGACCCCCCCCCTCTCTGTAACTCTTTCAAGTAAATAAATAAATAAATCTTTAAGGAAAAAAAAAAAGGTCACTTTGACTGTCTTGGGGAAGAGAGGGACAGAGAAGCAGGGAGACAAGTGAAACCTGCCCTCCCTCAGGGGCAGGCAGTGCAGGAGCTCTAAGCACGTGCATTATGGCTGACTCTCCTGCCACTCCAGTTCTGACGTAGTAGATCCAGGATGGGACCCGGGAACCTGTATTGTTTAACAGCCTCCCTAGGTGGGTCTGCAGCCGCCTACTCTCCAGAGGGGAGGGGTGATTTCGGATGAAAAAGAACCGGCCTCCTGTCCTCCACTGTCTCCCTCCACCTGCTTCTGCACCTGCCTCTTCCGCTGGCCCCAGGCCCGTTCTGCACACTCTGCTGCCCTCATTGTCCCCCTTTATCCCAGCTTCCTCCGTGCTATTCCCAGCCTGCCGAGCCCCAGGCGACTGCCCACGCCTGCGCCCGCGCTGGAGGCCAACCCCTGGTGCCCTTCCCTTTCGTCCTGCCATTCCCCTGCTGGACTGCCTCCAAGGGCCCCACTGTGCCCCCTAGAGCAGGTCCAGCCCCCGAGCCCATGCCTGCCTAGTCCCAATCAATCATCCGGAGATGCCTGTGCCTGCCCAAAAGTCGTTCCCAGGGGGCCAACTTGATTTATTTGCCCTGTTTCAGAAGCAGCACGGGTTCCCCTGTCTCTCTCTCTATTTGATTTATTTCGTCAGCATAGCTGATCTCTCTCTCCTCTGCTGTACCAGATGCTACCAGCGCTGCAAGGTACTGCACAAGGTGTTGCTAAAATTAGACTTTAATAATGTTTGAATCCTTCATACCTGCACATAGTTCAAAGTCTTACAAAGATACATATATTTTTTAAAAGATTTATTTATTTATTTGAAAGTCAGAGTTACACACAGACAGAAGGGTAGGAGGGGGTGGGGAGGGGGTCTTCAATCCACGGGTTCACTCCCCAAATGGCCGCAACACCTGGCGCTGTGCCTATCCGAAGCCAGGAGCAAGGAGTTTCTTCTGGGTCTCCCACACAGGTGCAGGGGCCCAAGGACTTGGGTTATCTTCTACTGCTTTCCCAGGCCACAGCAGAGAGCTGGATTGGAAGAGGAGCAGCCGGGACTAGAACTGGTGCCCACATGGGATGCCGGCACTGCAGATGGTGGCTTTACCTACTATGCCACAGCGCCAACCCCAAGATATGTATTTAATAGTGACTCCTGATACCTCAGCCAGTTCCCTACCTGGGCCTGTGGGTTCTTTCCTGGATACTTCATCCTATACAACCACGTGTGTGTGTGTGTGTGTGCATTTTAAGTACCTCATCTAGGTGGAATCACACAGTATCTGTCTTCTGGTGACTTTTATTTTACTAGCGTAATGTCTTCGAGGTTCATCCACATTGTAGCATACTTAAGAATTGCCTTCCTTTCTTAGTCCGAATAATCTTCCATTGTATTATCACGTTTTGTTTATCCATACGTCTATTTGTGAATACTGGGGTTGCTTCCACCTTCTGGCTCTTGTGAACAATGCCGTTATAAATGCAACATGTGCAAATATCTGAGTCCGTACCTCTCTTCTTCTGGGTGTACATCTGAAGTGGAATTACTGGATCATACAGGTCTCCTACGTTTAGTTTTTGGGGAAACCACCATAGTGATTTTCCATAATGCCTTACTTTTGGTAATGGCTGCTTTGTATTTTAATACATGGCTGCACTATAATTCATTTAACCAGCCCTGTCTTAACACATGCTGAGAATGCTTTGTAGGCTTCTCCTGGAAAAATATTACAATACAATTCCTTGGTAAAGTGTGTACATAGAGAGGTAGATCTGTAACATCAATTTTTTTTTTTTTTTTTTGACAGGCAGAGTGGATAGTGAGAGAGAGACAGAGAGAAAGGTCTTCCTTTTTGCCGTTGGTTCACCCTCCAATGGCCGCTGCGGCCGGCGCATCTCGCTGATCCGAAGCCAGGAGCCAGGTGCTTCTCCTGGTCTCCTATGGGGTGCAGGGCCCAAGGACTTGGGCCATCCTTCACTGCCTTCCCGGGCCATAGCAGAGAGCTGGCCTGGAAGAGGGGCAACCGGGACAGAATCCGGAACCCCGACTGGGACTAGAACCTGGTGTGCTGGCGCCGCAAGGCGGAGGATTAGCTTGTTAAGCCACGGCGCCAGCAACATCAATTCTTGATTCAATTTCTGGGTCAGAGAGAGCATGAGTTTTTAATTTTGACATCCATTGTAGACTTTTCTCCAATGCAAACTGCTAGTTCCTAGCAGGCAGGAGGGGGGCCTGGCTGAAAGCTGCATTGGGGGAGCTGACTTTTAATACACACGGTCTCGTAGTAACCAGGCTGGGTTTGTGCTACTTATTGGTACCTACATTCTGCGAAAGAGTCAAGCCCCGGGTACGGTTATCCGGGCGGGTGTGAAATCCCCATCAAAAACAGCGGCGCTGCATTTGTGTCCTGTCCATGTTCTCCCTGCAAGCAGATGGTATTATTAGCAGCTGAATGTCCTCCCGGGGCCTTGGGAACCGGGAAGCCTCCAGCTCCATCTGGGAGCTCGCCATGCTGCCTCTGCTTTGCTCTCTGTAGGTTCCCATGCCCTCTGCCATCATAGAAACTTCCTACGTTCTCACCGTGTTTGAGTCAGGATAGTCCAGGCTGTGACACAGGAGGGGACTTGAGGAGGTGTGTGGAGGGGGCCTGTGTTGTGCAGCAGTGGGCTACGCTGCTGCTCGCGACGCCAGCCTCCCACATCCAAGTGCTGTTTTGAATCCCAGCTGTTCTGTTTCTGGTCCAGTTCCCTGCTAATGTGCCTGGGAAAACAGTGAAAGATGGCCCAAGTGTTTGGGTCCCTGCCACTCACGTCAGGGACCTGGATGGAGCTCCTGGCTCCTGGCTTCGGTGTGGCTCAGCCATGGCTATTTAGGGAGCAAAGCAGCAATGGAAGATTTTTTTTCTCTCTCTCTCTCTCTCTGTCTTTTAAAGAAATAAATCTTTATTGAAGAAAAAGTTTCCGTAAAAATAGAATTAAAAGAGGTTCATTTTGGTGCAAATATTTGCATACTTTTCATAACATGTGTTTCCATGATCTTTTTGAAGACTCCTCATCACACGATCTCAGCTGTTTTTTTGCACCAAAACCAACTTGTCTTTTAATTCCATTTTCCACAAGCTTTTTGAAATCCTCTTGTGAAACCAGCCCCAGGTTGTATGATGGCTCCAACAAAGCAGCAGTTTGTTTCTGCTCTCACGACAGTGTGAGGCGAGTGTTCCTGGTTGTCAGGTGGTTCTTCTCCATGCAGTGATGCCGGAACGTAGGCTGCTGCCCCTCGTGCTACTCCCCGGGGCTTCCTTCTCACCCGCGTCCCTTCAGAGCTGTTGATCTCTCTTGGGTAACCTCGCACTTCCGGCTGCTCCCGCTGGTACCTCTGCCCTCTCCTATAGTTGTATCAGCATCTACACCTGCAAGCTGGAGACAACTCTTTATTTTAGAGGGGAGTGGGAAGAGAGAGAGAGAGAGAGAGGTCTTCCATCCGATGGTTCACTCCCTAGATGGCTGCAACAGCCGGAGCTGGGCTGATCTGAAGCCAGAAGCCAGCAACTTCTTCTGGGTCTCCCCTGTGGGTGGCAGGGACCTCGGGACTTGAGCCATCTTCCACAGCCTTCCCAGGTGCATTAGCAGGGAGCTGGAGATGAGGCAGAGCAGCAGGGACTCAGACCCCCACTCCCATATGGGATGCCAGCGTCACAAGGAGTGGCTACACCTGCTGTGCCAAAACGCCGGCCCCCGCCCCTGTGCTCTGGACAAGGGGACAAGCAGAGTTTTGTTTGGCCTCTAGCCATCTTTGCCACAGTCTGCGGTCATCTTTTCATCACTTACAATAATGTCCCGTTGTCCTGGGTACACAGTCCCCTGTCTGAATTAGCTGTTAAGATAAGGACCCTAGACTCTAGTTTCCTCAACTGCACCTTTCAGCTTAACAATTTCCTCTTCCTCTGTGTCCAAATGGTGGCTCAAGCTTTCTAAAGGATTCCTGAATTCAGCTGTACGTTTGGTAGGTCGAGAACCTCTATTTCCTCTTTTCAGTTCCATCATTTTAAAGCTCTTGTCCCATTACCCCATTACCCATTACCATCACTTCAATCTTGTTTTCTTTTCTTTCTTTCTTTTTTTTTTTAAACTTATTTGACAGGCAGAGTTAGACAGTGAGAGAGAGAGAGAGAGAGAGACAGAGAGAAAGGTCTTCCTTCCATTGGTTCACCCCCCAAATGGCCATCACGGCCAACGCACTGCACCAATCCGAAGCCAGGAGCCAGGTGCTTCCTCCTGGTCTCCCATGCGGGTGCAGGCACCCAAGCACTTGGGCCATCCTCCACTGCCCTCCTGGGCCACAGCAGAGAGCTGGACTGGAAGAGGAGTAACTGGGACTAGAACCTGGTGCCCATATGGGATGACGGTGCCACAGGCAGAGGATTAGCCAAGTGAGCCACGGCGCCGGCCCCTCAATCTTATTTCTTTACATACATTACATATTCTGACTTTATATTCAGCGTATGATTATTTCCATATCTGTGATCTTTGTGGTCTTTATTTATTTGTTCCTGGGCTGATTCCTTCCAGAGAATTACTTCCCTGGTGCATGTCTGTGTGAAACCTTACTGAACTTTGAACTCTTTTTTTTATTTTTCAAATTTATTTATTTATTAGAAAGCAAGATTGGGTCTTCCACCTGCTGAGTTATTCCCCAAATGCCCCAAATTGTGTCCAGGTCAGGAGTCAGGAGCTTGGAACTCCACCCAGGTCTCCCATGTGGGTACCAGGAACCCAACTACTGGAGTCATCACTGGTGCTTGCCAGAGTCAGGAGCCAGAGCTGGGAACTGAACCTGGGCACTGCAGGATAGGATGCGGTTGTCAACTGCTTGGCCAAACAGTTGCCCCAGCACTTCATTCTAGGAGGCCGGAATCCAGAGCACATCTCCCCACAGGAGCTGGCAGTGCTATTTCCAGGCCCTCGGCAGCCCTAAGGATGCATCAGGAAGTACATTAAAATACACCCGCAGCTTGGGTTTGTCTGGCTGCACAGAAGGGGAGAGTGTAGCCCCAAACCTATGAGAGGGTGAACCTGTGGTTGGGAATTCTTAAAGGAGAAGTAAGACTTAGTGCTTGAGGAAGGAAGGCAAGAGCCCAGGCAAGCTTCCCCACCACCTGCCTCTGCGGCACATCTTTTATTTGGGGGATGGGGGTTAACTCTCCCACCATTGGTGTCACCTTTTGGGGGTGCTAGTCTGATGCAAAGATAAGATTCGATTTTTCCCTTTGTGTGGGCTCTGGACTGTTTTCTCCATGTGAGCCATTAAAACTCAAACTCTCATCACTGGCTCCCTTCATAGTTTTCGGCCTCCGGAAATGTCTGATTTATTTATTTATATATTTATTTATTTAGTTAGTTTACTGCTTTAGCAGTATAGAAATGAGATTTTAAAATGCTTCTGCTCCCATTTTGGGAATGGGTCAAAGATAGCTGACAATTAGTAGCAGATATCAGGGGGCATGAAATCACACCTAAAATGTGTTGTGATCCTAAATGTGCTGCAGTCTTTGGGCGGCTTTCCTGTAGAATTTTAAAAGGGAAAAAATGGAACTGCAAACACTGCTTGCTTGGCCTTCTACGTTCTCAGGGAATTCTGTTGAATTTCCCCTTTACGTTTTTGGACGTTTTGTAACTCTTCTTTTTTGAGTCATTGATGAACAATGGAGAGCGGTAGCTACGAGGCTATCCCTGTCTCCTTTCTGCTTTGTGCCTTTGCGTCTTTAATGGAAATCTGGCTGCTTTTCCCTGTGAAGCAGGCACCGAGGCGGAGACCGCCTCCTACAATGCTTAGGAATTTGGGGCGTCGATTGGATTGGTCAGAGCACCGTTCTTTCGTGAGCTCTGGGGCATCTTGGGTTTACAATTCCCTGTTGCTTAATGTTTACAGTTTCATGTTTATAGTTTCTGCCTTGGGAAATTTCACCCCATGCATGCCTAACCCAGCGCTCATCAAAGACGCAAGCAGACCCCTAAGCCTATTTCTGGGTCTTCTTGTGGTTTCCTCTCCTGCAGAAACATGTGCACCGGCTGTCTCAGTCTCCCCACACGCTGATCCGCATTAAACTCCCTGCAGTGAGAGCACCCAGGAGCCAGAAGTTGACTTCAGGCACAAGGCTAGGGTCAGTGTAGGGTCCGGCTGTTTGCTTCTCCATTCTCGTGGCTCCTGGACCTGGGCTGCAGGCTGCCAATGTCCGGAAGTCATGGCTTCATATACTGTGTTCAGGTTCTTGATCAAGGAAAGGCAAGTCCAGTCCTTGTACTCCATCAGGATTGGAAGTAGAAGCTTTTGGCTTTGCATTTCTAACCACAATTACCTTAATTTTTTAAAAAAGGTTTATTTGAGAGGCAGAGTTATAAAGAGAGGGAGAGGGAGAGGGAGGGGGACAGGGAGGTGGTGGGGGGGGAGAGAGAGAGAGAGAGAATCTGCCATTTGCTGGTTCACTCCCCAAATGGCCACAGTTGTCAAGGCCAGAAGCCAGAAGCCTAGAACTCCATCTGGGTCTCCCACGTGGGTAGCATGGGTCCAAGCACTTGGGCCATCCTCTGCTGCTTTCCCAGGCACATTAGCAGGGAGCTGGATTGGAAGTTTAGCAGCTGGGCCTTGAATCAGTGGGATTCATCATATGGAATGCTGGCATTGCAGGTGGTGGCTTACTCTGCTGTGCCACAATGCTAGCCCCATTGACTTTATTATTTTTTAAATATTGATTTCAAAGGCACAGTAGGAGAGGGAGGAGGAGAAGGGGAGGAGTTGGGGAGAGGGGGAGAGGGATTTAGGGAAAGGAGAGAGAGAGAAAGATCTTCCATTTGCTGTTTCACTCTCCAAATGCTCACAACAGCCAGGGCTGGGCCAGGCTGAGGCCAGGAGCCTGGAACTCCATCTGTGTCTCCCTCATGGATGGCAGGCGCCTTAGCTGTTTTCCCAGGCACATTAACAGGTAGCTGCATTGGAAAGGAAAACCAGGATTTGAATCAGGGCCCTGATATGGGGTGATGGGGTCGCAAGTAGTGGCTTAACCTGCTGTGCCACAATGCTGGTCCCAACTCTTATTTCTTTTATTGCTTGCTCTAGGATTCCATCATGCATCTTTAGCTTAGCACGTTATACTGAATCACTTCAGGAAAAAAGTGTAGAAACCTTGTAAGAGTACAGTGGCATTTCCTACCTTCCTTTTTTTTTTTTTTTTTTGCTATTTTTCATATGTTTCATCTATTTCTATTTTTGAAATATAATTGAGGTGCTATACAATCTATACAATTCCCCTTTTGCAGTGTATAGTTCAGTGGTTGACAAAGTTGTACCACCACCAGAATTGCATCCAGAATGTCTTCTCCACCCTCTAAGAAACCCCATCTCCGTTAGCAGTCTTTCCAGCGCTCCCTCCCCTGAGCCCTAGCCACCTTGAGTATGTTTTCCAGTCACCTTTTCTAGATCCTTCATATAAACGGTATCATAGAATTGATGTGTAGATCTTAACCCCAGGAATACCGTGTCATTTCCAGTAGATGCGAGTTTGGTGTGCTTTCCCTTGGTCCTGAAGAGCTTCCCCTCGCACTGTTTGTAGTGTTCCTTCTCTGGCGGGGGGCCACGTCATCCATGCTGTATGATATAGTCACAGCTGGAGGAGGGGAAGTCTGCAAAGCAGGAAGCCCCTGACTGAACTGAAGCTGTCTTCTCTGTTGTTTTTATTAGGCTTAATAATGATGTAGGCATTGGGGATCAGGCATATCAATGTAAGCGAAATTGTTGTTCCTTGTAAAAAAAAATTGAGTTACAAGAGGTGACTGGAGAAATAATAGAGGAATCTCCTAAAATTTGTCTAGAGCAAAATGTTATTAGGAACATGAGTCATGAGGACTTTTATGAGAAAATAGAACAGAAAGAGCATGCAGGTGCTTGTTCCCACAGACCCCCCCTCCCCACTGCCTTACACAGCAGTGTATGAAGAGAATGGTCGGCACCTAGTTAATATCACAGCAAGTGGATTGATGCACAAGCTCTGCCATTCTTACTAAGGTTAGGGCGTTATGCCCCTGCTTGGAAATGTAGAACAAATGAACAAGGAACTCTACATGAGGCAATGGAACAGATCCTATAAAAAACTCAGCTCTTGGGGGTGGACCTTACCTTTAGAAAAATAGGATCTAATCATTAGAACTTTCTCTTAACAGTTTTAACCTTTTAAAATAAATCGATTAACCTGTGAAACCTTGGACTTTTTGTCTAGCACCTTTAGATAAGTTAAGCAGGTTTCATATAGCTGATGCATCCACTATGAAGAGAGAAAAGATTAATGGGGAGGTTATGATGAGGCCATGAAAGGAAAATGAAACAAGATTAATAGAGAAAGGTTACGCATAGACGATCACTTGTGATGTGTTCTTTCTCAGAAAGAATAGAGGCTTAGGAGGAAGAAGGCTTAATGAAAAGTGTGTGTAAAAAGAGTATGAAATAAAGCTCTGAGAAGGAACAGCAGAGTGATCCGTCCCTTGCTCCCTAAACCCCGTCTCCTCATCTCCTTTCTTCGCTGATGCCTCCCCTCCTTCGGGACCCCCTGGACCTGCCGAGGCTGGACCGCGGCACTTCTCCGTATCAGATTCCAAACAGAGAGCCAGGGAGCTTCTGTCATAGACAGATGGCACTGCTTGATAAGTTGAGTTTTACAGGAAATTTGTCCATTTTCTCTAAATTACTGAATATATTGCCGTCAAGTTGTTCATATTGTTCCCTTCATTTGCTTTGGATGCTGTGGTTTCTGTAGTCGCATCCCCTCTCTCTGTGTGGAGACTGATGATTTGGGTTTTCTCTTGGTTAGGTTTGCTAGCAGTTTATCAATTGCAATCTATTCAGAGAATAATCTATTGATATTAATTTTCTGTATTGTCTTTTTTATTTCATCGATTTCTATTGTATATTTTGTTCATTTTTCTACTTTTTTCAGGTTTAATTTGCTATCTTTTGTAACTTCTTTAGCTACCAACTTATGTCATCGATTTTATTTCTTTTTTTTTTTTTTTTTTTTTTTTACTTTTTGATAGGCAGAGTGGACAGTGAGAGAGAGACAGAGAGAAAGGTCTTCCTTTTGCCGTTGGTTCACCCTCCAATGGCCGCCGTGGTAGGCGCGCTGCGGCCGGCGCACTGCGCTGATCCGATGGCAGGAGCCAGGTGCTTCTCCTGGTCTCCCATGGGGTGCAGGGCGCAAGCACTTGGGCCATCCTCCACTGCACTCCCTGGCCACAGCAGAGAGCTGGCCTGGAAGAGGGGCAACCGGGACAGGATCGGTGCCCCGACCAGGACTAGAACCCGGTGTGCCGGCGCCGCAAGGCGGAGGATTAGCCTAGTGAGCCGCGGCGCCGGCTATTTCTTTTTTTTTTTTTTTAAAGAATTATTTTATTTATTTCAAAGACAGAGTTACAAAGAAAGGTAGAGCCAGAGAAAGAGAGGTCTTCCATTCCGATGGTTCACTCCCCAAATGACTGCAATAGCCAGAGCTGAGCTGTTCCGAAGCCGGGAGCCAGGAGCTTCTTCCAGGTCTCCCACATGGGTGCCGTGGCCCACGGACTTGGGCCATCTTTTACTGCTTTCCCAGGCCATAGGAGAGAGCTGGATCAGAAGAGAAGCAGCTGGGACTCAAACCAGAGCTGGGATGCTGGTGCTGCAGGCTGGGGCTTTAACCCACTGTGCCATAGTGCTGGCCCCGATTTTACTTATTTTTTAAAGATTTATTTATTTATTTGAAAGTCAGTGCTACACATAGAGAGAATGAGAGGCAGAGAGAGAAAGAGAGAGAGGTCTTCTATCCGCTGGTTCACTCCCCAATTGGCTGCAAAGACCAGAGCTGTGCCAATCCAGAGTCAGGAGCCAGGTGCTTCCGCCAGGTCTCCCACACAGGTGCAGGAGCACAAGAACTTGGGCCATCTTCTACTGCTATCCCAGGCCATAGCAGAGAGCTGGATCAGAAGTGGAGCAGCTGGGACTCGAACTGGTGCCCATATGGGATGCCGGTGCTGCAGGCGGTGACTTTACTCACTATGCTACAGTGCCCGCCCCTATGTCATTGATTTTAAACCTTTCTCCTCTCTATAAACATTTAAGGTTATGATTTTTCCTTCATTATAGTATTAGTTGCAACCTCCAATTTTTTTAAAAAAGATTTATAAGACAAAGTTACAGAGAAAGAGGGAGAAAGAGAGAGAGAGAGAGAGAGAGAGAGAGAGAGAGAGAGAGAGATCTGTCTGTAGGTTCACTCCCCAAATGGCCACAATGGCTGGAGCTGGGCCTGTCCAAAGCCGGGAGCCAAGAGCTTCTTCTGAGCCTCCCACATGGATGCAGGGGTCTAAGGACTTGGGCCATCTTCTGCTGTTTTCTCAGGCTCTTTAGCATGGAGCTGGTTCGGAAGTGGAGCAGCCGGGACTTGAACCAGTGCCCACATGGGATGCCAACACTGCAGGCACAGGCTTAACCTTCTACTCCACAGTGCCAGCCCGCAAACCCAAATTTTTGTATATTGCATGTTCATTGTTATTCAGACCAGGTGTTTTCTAATTTTCCTTATGATCCCTCCTCTCCTCCCTTTGACCCACAGGGTCTTTACCAGTATACTGCTTAAATTCTGAATATTTGGGACTTTTCTAGCTATCAGTGAGTTCTTTCTGGTCTGGCTTTCCCAACTCCCTTTGATCTTTACAAGGCCTTGTTGAGTCTCATCGTGCACATGTACTGCCCAAGTTTGGTAAACTGACATCTCAAGTGGCCTCAGTGGTCTCCCACCTTGTGGTACCCACACCCCTGTACAGTCCTCTGCCTTTGAGCATGGGCTGGTCCTACTGACTCGCTTCAGACCCACGGGATCCAGCAGAGGTGGCAGCATGCTGTGTCTGTGGTGAGGTTACTAAACACCACACACTCTGTCTTGTTGGCAGAATCGCTGGCTTAGAGGTCCCTGTGGCAAGGAATGGAAGACCGTCTCAGGCCGACAGTCAACAGATGCGCACACCCCCAGGGCAGTACATTTGGAAGTGGTCGCGCCCCAGCTGAGCCTTCAGATGAGACCACAGCCTTGGCTGACTACAGCTTTGTAAAAGTACCGGAAGGAGAGGTCCCAGCTAGGCTGTGAGAGGATTCCTGAGCCACAGAAACTGTCAGATAAGAAATGTATGTTATTCTAAGAGGGAAACTTTAGGTACTTTGTTGACCAGCACCAGATAACCAATGAAAGTACAGCAAATCCTCAGACATGCTTCTGCAGCTCCTTCTTCCTAGGGACCAGGCTCTGGAAGTTTTTATGGCTTTTTTCCCCCTTAAAGGAAAGCTTTATTGACTTGTGATGAGTAGACAGCAGGAAGGAATGGCTCCCAAAAAGAAATGGCCTCCAGTCCTGATGGCTCCAATGGCACAGCACTCAGATCTCCGTGTGTGTCCAGATTTTTTTTTTTTAATTTTTATTTTTGACAGGCAGAGTGGACAGTGAGAGAGAGACAGAGAGAAAGGTCTTCCTTTTTGCCATTGGTTCACCCTCCAATGGCCGCCGTGGTAGGCGCACTGTGGCCGGTGCACCGCGCTGATCCGATGGCAGGAGCCAGGTGCTTCTCCTGGTCTCCCATGGGGTACAGGGCCCAAGGACTTGGGCCATCCTCCACTGCACTCCCGGGCCACAGCAGAGAGCTGGCCTGGAAGAGGGGCAACCGGGACAGGATCAGTGCCCCGACCGGGACTAGAACCCGGTGTGCCGGCGCCGCAAGGCGGAGTATTAGCCTAGTGAGCCGCGGCGCCGGCTATGTGTCCAGATATTTTAAGGACAAGCATTGAGTTATCAACCTTTTTGTGTCTTGCACAAGTCTAACTCAATACCAGATCTCTAATGAGTGTTTCTTTAGTATTTGTCGGCCGACATATTTTCCAACTCAAACTACCCCCATGCAACCTTGATCAGGGACGTGTCTCAGAGGGAGGAAGGGAGAGCCTTTGCAGGGCCCTTGTGTTGAAGCCCTGGGTCTCCATGGATGCTTCTTCCTCCCCTTCCACACCCGGGAGGGATGGCAGCGTCCTCTGTGGCCGCTGGGCTTACTGATGACCCGACCTGCCAGTGCAGGGGAGGGGGCATAGTGGGTAAAGCCATGGCCTGTGATGCTGGAGTCCCACATGGGCACCAGTTTAAGTCCAGGCTGCTCTACTTTCAACCCAGCTCCCTACTAATGTGCCTGGGAAATCAGCGGAACATGGCCCAATTGCTTGGGCCCCTGCATCCATGTGGGAGACCCAGATGAAGCTCCTGGCTCCTGGCTGCAGCCTGGCCCAGCCCTGGCTGTTGCGGCTATTTGGGGAGTGAACCAGCACATGGAAGATCGATCTCTCTCTCTTTCCCTCCCTCCCTCTCTCTCCCTCTCTCCCTTTTTCTCTGTAATTCCGACTTTCAAATAAATAAGATAAATCTTTTTTTAAAAAAGTGCAAGAGAATTAGCTGCCCATGGAGTAAACCATATCCATGAGGAAATAAAAATAAATCCCATTTGCTCTCTCCATTCTGTAGGCCTTTCTGAGGCCCCCCAGAAAAATCTCGTAGCCCCAGCAGATGCGTGGCTCAATGGCCGGCTGCATTTCTTCACATCTCGGGGTAAGGAATGACCAGCCCAGTAATGGCCGGCCAGCCTTGCTGTGCCTCTCTTTGCTGCGCCTACACTTTGCTTTCAGCGTCCATCTCGGTGAAGGACTCCTAGGAGCACACCTCGCAGAACCTTGGAATGCCTCACGTCTCCAGTCGCAAGGCTGGTTTCCCGTGTTGTCACGTGGCCTGCTACGTCATGTTTTGGCTATCCGGCTCCAGTTCTGTCCAACTCTATGCGAATGGCAGTGGATATAAGAACTGACTGATTTAGGAAGGAAGCCCTTTGAAGGAAACTTGACTTAATGTGGACTTTGCAGTGTGCTCCCAGATTTCCAAATGACCGGACAGAGTGAGATAAAACATTTTTAGACAATGAACAGTTTCCTAACTTTCCCAGTGAAATTCAATTATACTCTGGGAAAAACTTTCGCCTGCATCCCAAGTCACTGTGTTGCCAAGCTTCTTACAATTTGTGCCATCACTCTTTCCAGCAAAAATACAAGAATATTTCAAAAACATTTACAGGAAAATAGACCCAAAAGATCAGTTGATTTTGGTGTAAAAATGTTTTAAATCCATGCATGATGATTTTTTCATAATACACATTTTCTATAAACCTTTTGAAGACCTGGGATTTTTTTTTTTTTTGAAAGGGCATAGACCATTCTCTTCTCTCACCAGTTCTAATTTTCAGCAGCGCACTAGGGAGAAGTAAAAACTCAGACATGTTGTAAGGTTTTAAATAAATGGAAGCCCACAAATAAAATAATTGCAGATGCGTGCCAGTTGCTCTCCTTCCACAATACTGCATGCAATCAGATGAAAGCTTTCCTGCTAAACCTCTGTCTTCATGTAAATTAGGTGCAATTTATTTTCCCTTTAGCCTCAAAGCTTGATAAGTGGAGCCAGACCAAAGGCTGTTAATGAAAGCAGCCCCTAGATATTAAGAAAAAGTGTGTTTCGCCGATTGCTGCTCATTATTTCCGAGCAGCAAATCACAGGCTCTTTCATTAGTGCACGTGGAGCTCAGGGGAAGGTGTCCGAGAGAGCAGCACAACCTCGTTTCTTCCCAACACTCATTTCCTCGCGTGGACTGTGGCTCCTCCGTGCTTTAATGGAGCTCATCAGAGCCTGGAGTTGCCCTGGTCATTTAACAATCAAACAGCTCCATGGTAGTTATGGAGAGAGCTCTGGTCCCCATCCGTGGGAGGCATTACGGCACGTCGACAGGAAGCCCCTTGTTTAGCTTTAGGGTGGGATAGGGTTGAGGAAAAATTGAGGGGCCACTTTTCCAACATGGAGTCAATTCTCGAGGGCTCAGTGGGGTTCACATGAACTCATGGGGTGGGGGAGTTCTAGAAATTAAAAAGTGTGTTCTGAGCTGATTTTTGCTTTTGGCAAAACAACCATGGCATGCAGTCATTCTTTGGGTACCGAGCTCACTCTGGGCCCTAGAGGCTTTCCTCTGAATGGCAATGGGGATGCGCACCCAACAGGAATGAAATATGACAGCCCGTGTTACTCCAGAGCTGGGTAAATAGGAGAGTATAAACATAAAATAAAGCTCTACTTATATTATCTCCCGAATAATTTCCTACTGAGTAACTCTTTCTCAGTCTATAAATACACTCAGGGTGTCACTTAGCAAGGGAAAGAAACCCCTAGAATATTCAACCCTAACTGAATTGACTAAAAAGGGAATTTATAGACTTTTTAAAAGAGTTATTTAATTTGAAAGTCAGAATTACACAGAAAGAGAAGGAGAGGCAGAGAGAGAGAGAGAGAGAGAAAGGTCCTCCATCTGCTGGTTCACTCTCCAGTTGGCCACAATAGCTGGAGCTGTGCCGATCCAAAGCCAGGAGCCAGGAGCTTCTTCCAGGTCTCCCATGTGGGTGCAGGGGCCCAAGGACTTGGGCCATCTCCTACTGCTTTCCCAGGCCACAACAGAGAACTGGATGGGAAGTGGAGCAGCCGGGACTTGAACTGGTGCCCATATGGGATGCCAAGCACTACAGGTGGTGGCTTTACTCACTACGCCACAGCGCTGGCCCAGGAATTTATAGATTATCAGTTACAGGAGAGGCCAGCCACAGGGAAGATGGATTTGGTGGCTCAGGTAGTACCAGCAGGGCCTGGCTTCTCACCATGCCACAGCTCTGATTTCTGCTCTGTTGATTTCATTCTCTGCTAGGCTCTCTACTTATTGGGCAAGATGATCGCAACACCCCAAACTGCTTCTCAGTCCTGCAACATCAGCATAACTCTCTGAGAGCGCAAATGAAAATCACCGAATGAAGCCTGGATGCCTTAGATTTCAAAGGTCTCAGGTCATTTCCCCATCCATGTCAGTTATTGGGTTATTTGTTTAACAATTGCAAGGAGAATGCTAGTGCTACTGCTGTATGGACTGAAGTTAATAAAGAAATATTAAGTAAAAACTTGGTATCCGGTTAGGCCCTTTGCAGGACACAAAGTTTATGCTTTTTGATTACCCATCTACCTATGGGTTACCTGCAAGGGATATGAGGAAGGTTGAGAAGGTGCACTATCCCTGTAATAGTTCTCCTATAAGTGTTACCAAAAAGAAGATGCCAAGTGACCCAAGCAATCTTATGCTGTCTCCCGAATTGCTTGTGTTGCTTTCTTATCAAGCTAGTGCCCTATTTATCTTACTGTTGTGTGGCTTAGCAAGTTTCTTCATCCGAGCCTCAGTTTCTCCTTCTCTGCAGTGTGGGCAATAGCATCTCACAGGGTTTCCATGAGGACACAGTAAAGTTGTGCACGTAACGGAACCCAGCCAACCTCCTACCTGTAGGAAGCTCCAGACAAAGATTTGTTCCGTTGTGCTATGGTTTGCATTGAGTTTGCAGGTGCATCCCGGGGTTCATGTGTTGGGAGCTCTGTCCTCAGTATGACGATGTTAAGAGTTGGTGGGGCCTGCTGGAGGGTCATCAGGTCCAGGAGCACAGCAGCCTAGGAGGGGATTAAGACAGTTCTCATGGGGCCCTGAGTTTGTTCTTATAACATGTTTGTTAAACAAAGGGGAGGCCTGGTCCTTCCCCTCTCTCTGGTTTCCTGTCTGCCGGTGTCGTCTCTCCCTCTCACATGCACTCCTACTGTTGTGATGCCGTCCCCTATGAGGTCCTCACTAGAGCTGCTGCCATGTCCTCGACTCTTCAAAACTGCGAGCTAGGGGCCAGCACCGTGGCTCATGTGGTTAATCCTCTGCCTGTGGCACCGGCATCCCATATGGGTGCTGGGTTCTAGTCCCAGTTGCTCCTCTTCCAGTCTAGCTCTCTGCTGTGGCCAGGGAGGGCAGTGGAGGATGGCCCAAGTGCTTGGGTGCCTGCATCCGCATGGGAGACCAGGAAGAAGCACCTGGCTCCTGGCTTCGGATCAGTGCAGCGATGGCTGTAGCGGCCATTTGGGGGGTGAACCAATGGAAGGAAGACCTTTCTCTCTGTCTCTGTCTCTCACTGTCTAACTCTATCTATCAAATAAAAAAAAAAAAAACCTGCGAGCTAGAAAAACCTCTTTTCTTTATAAAGTGCTCAGCCTTGGACATTTCATTATAGTAATGGAAAGATGGATAAGATATTTTGCTTTTTCAATATCTTATCCCCTTTACTTTGCTGCTAAATTTTGACTACATCTACCTCTCTGTAGTTTCTCATCTCTCATTTATTCATTTATTTTTAAAATATTGATTGATTTAAAAGGCAGAGTGAGAGAGAGGGGGAGAAAGAGAGCCATCTGCTGGCTCACTTTCCAAACAGCGGCAGCAGTGGGGGCTGGACCAGGTCAAAGCCAGGGGTCTGGAGCTCCATTGGTGCTTCCTGTGTGAGTAGCAGGGGCCCAAGTACTAGGATGACCCTCCACTGCCTTCCCTAGCACATTAGCAGGGAGCTGGGGGAGTGTGCAATGAAGACAGAAGCCACGGTGTCTGTTATAACACACTCTCGCTCCGAAGACTTAATTTTCAACATGTTTCCTTCTGTATTGTCTAGTTGTTGTTGTTGTTGTTGTTTTTTCTAACCATAAGCAGAGCAACTGGAACTAGAACTGGTGCTCTCATATGGGATGGTGGAGTTGCAGGCAGCAGCTTAGCTCCCTGTACCACAATGCTGGCCCCCTCCTCGAGGTCTTGATCCTGTAATCCAACTTTGCCCTAACCATCCTCTTGGATGGCTTCTGGATCAGTTAGCACGTCTTCGGTCTTATCTTGTTAGGTCTCCTGCAGCATCCGACACTCCTGACTGCTGCCTCCTATCCAAACCTCTCCTCCTTTCATATGGATGCTATGCTTCTCCTCTTGTCTGAGCCTGCCGTGGGGCTGGGCTACTCCATCCTCCCAGCCCGCTTTTTGTTCCAGTCTCTGTCTCCCCCATGCTAGCCTGGGTTCACAGCAGCCACTCTATGTGTTCCCTCTAAGGGCCATGGTCACATCCATTGTTTATTTGCTGTCTCCTTCCGAATCTGAAACTCCACCCCTAATTTCTTTTCCCTAGAGATCATGATGCAAATAAATATTTGGGGAGTCTGGGGCTCCCTGTATGTCGGGTACTGTGTTGGGTTCTGGGGCTACATTTGTCTTTAAGATACGTATGAGCCTTCTTCCCACAGTGTTCAGCAGTGTGTAGAGAAGTGAGAGTGTGTTATAACAGACACTGTGGCCTCTGTCTTCATTGCACACAGACACACACACACACACACACACACACACACCCTCTGACCACTCTCTCTGGGGAAGGCATCAGTGAGCAGCCCTTGTAGGAAGTAGCTGAGGCCTCCAGCCCACAGCCCCATGACAGAGCCTGGAAGTGGGTTCTCCAGACCACAGCCTCATCTAATAGCTTGTCTGTGACCTCACAGGAGACCCAGAGCCAGAACCAAGAGATTCACTGCTCTCAGCTTGCTGACTCCCAGGAACTGTGGGGTAAGAAATGCTATTTTAGCTGCTGATTTGTCATGCAGCAGTGGGTAACCGATGCAGAGCTGAAGGAGTTGGCCGTCCAATGAGGAACAGAGACAATTAAGGCAGCACTAGCAGAACAGCTCGGCACTTCACCGCTATGATCTGGTCAGCCTTTTGCATGTTGCTATCATGCGCTTCCTTGTCCAGGTAACCGACGGTACAGTGAGTCTCCCCAGCCACTGCTCTGGTCACTTTGGCTCCTGCTGCCTCTGCTCTGCCCACTGAGCTCAGTGGCCCACTTGAAGCACAGGCCTCTGTTCACAACCAGGTTCCCTTGGGCGGTCATGACCATGACAGCTTCCTAAACCCAAAAGCTTCTTGCCCGGAATCTTACTCCTGCCGCAGGCCCACTGGTGTCCCTAACTTCTGGTCTCGCTCCGAAGACTTAATTTTCAATATGTTCCCTTTTGTATTGTCTAGTTTTTTTTTTTTTAAACCATATGCAAGCATTTTTCAGTTTAAAATAGTCAACATGACTCCCACTTCTGGTCATGGTCAAGGAACAGACAAGTAGAAAGTACATGAAACAATAGTTTTCCAGATCAATGACCAGGAGTACAGGAGAGTGATCTTTGAGAGAAGGCAAACCAACAAGCTGGGCTACTGCCTGCCCCAGCGTACTGCCAGAGAGGGGGAGCCCAGGTAGAGCTCAGTGGTTTCTCTGAACTAAAGAGACAGAGTTGAGAATTTGACCAGGTATAGATGGTTACAATTTTAAGGTCACAAACCTGACAGAAGAGAGTATCCTAAAAGGGGAATTCAAGAGATCTGTGGAGAGTCCCTCTTGAGACTCCAGCTGAGTATTGCTTAAAGCATAAATGTAAGGAAAACAGGGCTGGGCAAAGAACTATCAGCAAAAGACGGTTGGAAAAATCACCATCATTCATATAGATCTGGGAACAGTGCATGCTCTCCAAGCTACAGCAGAAAGACCTTCCAGTACACAGGCCCAGGGCAGCTAGAGTTAACTTCAGTAATGTGGAAAACTTTAGACCTGGAATGAAAGCTACTCTTGTCCAGCCAAACAAGCTTGAAAGGAAAAGGATCAAAGTGCTACCAAATGACTTAATTGTATCCCAAAATAAAGCTCTAGAATAATTAAAGGAGTATCAAGAGATTTAGCATCCAAAATAGTAAAATTCACAATGCCTTTCATCTAATAAAAATGATCAAGCATGTGAAGAAGCAGGAAAATATAACTCATACTGAGGTTAAAAATGAATGAATATAAACACTTAGAAATGATATAGATAATGGACCTGGTAGACAAGAGCATTTATATAATCACAAATATATTTCGGCCGGTGCCGTGGCTTAACAGGCTAATCCTCCGCCTTGTGGCGCCGGCACACTGGGTTCTAGTCCCCATTGGGGCGCCGGATTCTATCCCGGTTTCCCCTCTTCCAGGCCAGCTCTCTGCTATGGCCCGGGAAGGCAGTGGAGGATGGCCCAAGTGCTTGAGCCCTGCACCCGCATGGGAGACCAGGAGAGGCACCTGGCTCCTGGCTTCGGATCAGCACGATGCGCTGGCCGCAGCAGCCATTGGAGGGTGAACCAACGGCAAAGGAAGACCTTTCTTTCTGTCTCTCTCACTATCCACTCTGCCTGTAAAAAAAAAAAAAAAAATCACAAATATATTTCAACATGTTTGAAATATAGACAAAATAATATTTATATTAGGGAGAGACATGAAAAATATAAGAAAACCCAAAGTGAAATGTTGGCAATTAAAAATGCACTGCATGGGATTAAAAACAGATTAGATACTACAGAAGGAACAATGACTGAACTTGAAGACATAGTGATAGGAAATAACCAGAGAAAGAAACAGTGGCAAAAAACAGAACATCAGTGAGCTGTGATACAACTTTCAATAGTCTAATACATGTGTATTCTGAGTTCCTAAAATAGGTATCTGAGTGAGTGATATTTGAAGAAATAATGGTAAACATTTCCAAATATGATGGAAGAAAAATACCCACAGATTAAAGACACAGAATGTACTGCAAGCATAAGAAACATGAAGAAAACTACGTAGTGGCACATCTAAATCAAATTCCTTGAAACCAGTGGTAAATATGTAAAAATTAGCTATAGAAAGATGGTGCTATGGCATAGTGGGTTAAGTTACCATCTGCAGTGCCAGCATCCCATATGGGCAGCGGTTCAGATCCTGGCTGCTCCACTTCCCATCCAGCTCCCTACTTATATGCTTAGGAAAGCAGCAGAGGATGGCCCAAGTCCTTGAGACCCTGTGCCCACATGGGAGACCCAGTTGAAGCTCCTGGTTCCTGGCTTTGGCCTGGCCCAGCATTGGCCATTGTAGCCATTTAGGGAATGAACCAGCAGATGGAAGATATCTCTCTCTCTCTCTCTCTCTCTCTCTAACTTTCAAATGAATAAATGAATCTTTGAAAATCAATAAATTAAAAAATTAGCTATAGAAGAAAGATACATAATGGAAAGAGGAACAAGCTAAGAATGAAAGGAGACTTCTTTTTTTTATTTTTATTTATTTTATTTTTTGACAGGCAGAGTGGACAGTGAGAGAGAGAGAGAGAGAAAGGTCTTCCTTTTTGCCGTTGGTTCACCCTCCAATGGCCGCCACGGTTGGCGCGCTGCGACCAGCGCACCACGCTGATTCAATGGCAGGAGCCAGGTGCTTCTCCTGGTCTCCCATGGGGTGCAGGGCCCAAGCACTTGGGCCATCCTCCACTGCACTCCCTGGCCACAGCAGAGAGCTGGCCTGGAAAAGGGGCAACCGGGACAGAGTCTGGCGCCCTGACTGGAACTAGAACCCAGTGTGCCGGCGCCGCAAGGCGGAGGATTAGCCTAGTGAGCCACAGCGCCGGCCGAAAGGAGACTCCTTAGTGAAGAGTTTAAATCAGGAGACTGTTTTCAGACATACAATTTGAAAGAATTTATTAACAACAGAACTTCACTATAAAAAATAAGAAAAGTTTGCCAAGAAAACAAATGATCCCAGATGGAAATCTGGATCTGCTTAAAGGAAGAAGAGCACCAGAAGGGAAAAATATTAGAATAAATATAAAATATGAAAATATGTTAAAATTAAAAATATATAATTAGCTATTTAAATAAAAATACCATTAAATTTATAACATGTAGAAGTAAAATGTATGAAAAAGTAGAGGTTTGGCTGGCGCCGTGGCTCACTTGGCTAATCCTCCACCTGCGGCACTGGCACCCCAGGTTCTAGTCCCGCTTGGGGTGCCGGATTCTGTCCTGGTTGTCCCTCTTCCAGTCCAGCTCTCTGCTGTGGCTTTTCCTTTAGTTTCCATCTCATATGGGCGCCAGGTTCTAGTCCTGGTTGCTCCTCTTCCAGTCCAGCTCTCTGCTATGGTCCGGGAAGGCAGTGGAGGATGGCCCAAGTGCTTGGGCCCTGCACCCACATGGGAGACCAGGAGGAGGCACCTGGCTCCTGGCTTTGGATCGGCGCAGCATGCCAGCTGCAGCACACTGGCCATGGTAGCCATTTGGGGGGTGAACCAATGGAAGGAAGACCTTTCTCTTTGTCTCTCTCTCACTGTCTAACTCTGCCTGTCCAAAAAAAAAAAAAAAAAAAGAAAAAAGAAAAAGTAGAACAAAGGCTAGAAAAGGAATGATAGAACTATATTATTATGGTTTTTAAAAATATTTATTTGACAGACTTAGAGGGAGAACCAGAGAGAGATCTTCCATCTGTTGGTTCACTTCCCAGATGGGCGCAACAGCCAGGACTGGGCCAGGCTGAAGCCAGGAGCCTCCTCAGATCTTTCATGTGAGTGGCAGGGGCCCAAACTCCTGGGTCATCTTTCGCGGCTTTCCCAGACCATTAGCAGGGACCTGGATCATAAGTGGAGCAGCCGGGACATGAATCCATGCCCACACAGGATCCCAGCATGGCAGGTGGAGGCTTTACCTCCTTACGCCACAATGCCAGCCTCTGTAATGTTATTATACTATATGTGAAATGGTCTATTACTACTTGATGGTATACTTATATTACTATTATTATTTGAAGATATATCACTACTATGATAAAGACATCACTAAAAATTTTTTTAAAAAAGCAACCAGTAATGTAATCACTAAAATCATTGCTAAAATTCACTGAAGCAGTTATCCAGAAAGGTAAGTGAAAGGAGGCACACAAGGCTACTTCAAAAAGTCCCTGGGAAATGGAATTAATACATTTAGTTTTGTGCAAAACGTTTTGAAATCCCTGGATACTGGGGGTTTTCAAAAAGTTCATAGAAATGTGTATTATCAAAAAACAAGAAATGGACTTCAAAAAATTTTTACACGAAAATTTATATTTTAAATCCACGTTCAAGAAACTTTTTGAGGTACCCTTGTAGCTAATGAGTCAACGAAGGAGATAAAATGAAATAGTATCAAAATAAAGAGGAGTGGGCGTGTGATGCCATGGTTAACGTACTGGTTGGGGTGCCCACATCTTAGAGTGCCTGAATCTGAGACCCATCTCCTCCTTTGAGTCCAGCTTCCTGCTGTTGCACACCCTAGGAGGCAGGAGGTGATGGCGCAAGTGTTTAGACCACAGCTACTCATGTAGGAGACCTGGTCTGAATTCTGGGCTCTTGGCTTTGGTGTGGCCCTGTATTAGCTGCTGGAGGCATTTGGAGAGTGAAGCAAAGCATCGAAGATCTTCTGTTTATATCTGTCTCTTTATCTGTCTTTCTGCCTTTCAAATAAACAAAAATAAATTAATTTAGGCTGGTGCCGTGGCTCAACAGGCTAATCCTGCGCTGGCGCACAGGGTTCTAGTCCCGGTTGGGGCGCCAGATTCTATCCCGGTTGCCCCTCTTCCAAGCCAGCTCTCTGCTATGGCTTTTCCTTTAGTTTCCATCTCATGAAAATCCTCTTTGTCGGCTTAACAGGTTAATCCTCCGCCTAGCGGTGCCAGCACACCAGGTTCTAGTCCCAGTCGGGGTTCCGGATTCTATCCCGGTTGCCCCTCTTCCAGGCCAGCTCTCTGCTTTGGTCTGGGAAGGCAGTGGAGGATGGCCCAAGTGCTTGGGCCCTGCACCTGCATGGGAGACCAGGAGAAGCACCTGGCTCCTGGCTTCGGATCAGCGCGATGTGCCGGCCGCAGTGGCCATTGGAGGGTGAACCCATGGCAAAAAGGAAGACCTTTCTCTCTGTCTCTCTCTCTCACTGTCCACTCTGCCTGTCAAAAAAAAAATTTTTTTTAATTAATTTAAAAAATCAAAAATAACAAGGGCAGAAAACAAGGAAGACAACAAGACCTGAGGTAAAAAATAGTAAACAAGTTGCAAAATAGTAGATTTAGATCCACACCTCTCTGTTATTATCACGTTAAATCAGGAGTGGGTGGTTAGGCTAGTGGCTAAGATGTCTAGAAGGCCTATTGGAGGGTCTGGGTTGGATTCCTGGCTCTGGCTGCTGGTTCCAGTTGTTGAGTTGATCTCCACAAGATAACTATGGTAGATATTTCTGGACTATGTTAATTACTTCAAGTTCAGTTGAAATGCCATCTGGATATTTTATTACCTAAAGATGAGTTGCGCTGGGACTGGTGCTGTGGCTCAGCGCCGGCATCCCATATGGGCACTGGTTCTAGTCCCGGCTGCTCCACTTCCAGTCCAGGTCTCTGCTAAGGCCTGGGAAAGCAGTGGAGGATGGCCCAAGTCCTTGGGCCCCTGCACCCACGTGGGAGACTGGGAAGAGTCTCCTGGCTTCGGATCGGCACAGTTTCGGCCATTGAGGCCATCTGGGGAGTGAAACAATGGATGGAAGACCTCTCTCTCTCTGCCTCTACTTCTCTATAACAAAACCTGTCAAATAAATAGAATAAATATTAAAAAAAAAAAAAGAAAAAGATGAGTTTTAAAGGTAACCATAATCACCATCTCTTTATATTTGAAAGTAAAGGAAATGAGAAGGGTAGAGAAATTATAAATAAGTTTACTAATACCTAATTAAATAATAATTAGCATCCATACTAATTTTATATATAGCATTCATACAAGGAATCTTCAAAAAGGTTATGGGAGTATGCACTATCAAAAAACTCTGCATGGGATCCGACACTGTGATGTGGTGGGTAAAGCCAACTCCTGCAGTGCCGGCATCCCATATGGGCTCCGGTTCGCATCTTGGCTGCTCCACTTCCGATCCAGCTCTCTGCTATGGCCTGGGAAAGCAGTGTCTCCCCTCTGCTGTTGACTGTAGAAATGCTCACAGTGGGCAAGAGCCAGGAGCTGGGAGCTCAGCCGGGGTCCCCCGCGTGGGTCACAGGGACTCAAGCGCTGCAGCCGTCACTTGCTGCACCACACATGCACTGCAATTATAAGTGGAGCCAGAACTTGAACCCAGACGCTCCGATCAGTGATGGGGGCATCCCAAGCAGCGTCTTCACTGCCATCCAGATCAAATGCCTGCTCCTATAATTTTATCTTTAATCCATTTTTTCATGAACTTTTTGGAGTACCCGCATATACAGATTACTGTATGCAAGAGGACTTTAAAAAGTTCACAGAAAATGAATATTTAGTTTGAAAAAACTATGCATGGATTTCAAAATTTTTACATAAAATTAGGCTTACATTTTAATTCTATTTTCCATGATTTTTTTGAAGTCTCCTCATATGTATGCACACACATTTTATGTAAATACACAAAATACACATAACAAATAAGGAAGGACATGTATAACTATTACCATCCTCAGATCTATAAATAGTTGCAAGACAGCTGTTGAACTTCCTTTTTCCACTGTTATTTCATGTTTTCTTTGCCCTCAGCCAGCATCTTAACCAGTCAGAGTTTTTTACCTGATGGAGTTACTCAAACCTTCATTCCCAGGGAGTCTGCATTGTAGTAGTCCTGTTTTTTCTCTTTTGTTTTGTTTTTGTGGCTTTTCATTGACTTTTACTCTTGGCTATAGGAGGATTCAGAAGCACCTTTGGGGCAGGCTTTATGGCCTGGCAGTTGAAACCATTACTAGGAACAGATGCTCGCGTCCCGTGTCAGAGTGCCTGGACTTGAGTTCTGCCTTTGCCCCAATCCAGCTTCCTGCTAATGTGCGCCCTGGGGGTTGGGGTGGGCAGCACATGCTGATTCAAGTGCTCGGGCCCCTGTCATGCATGTGGGGGGCCGGGATGCAGGTCTAGTACTGGCCCAACTCCTACTGTTGTGGCCAATTGGGGAGTGAAGCAGTGGGTGGAAGATCCTCTCTCTCTCTCTCTCTCTCTTCCTCTGCCTTTCAAATAAAAGTAGATAGTAAACATTACAAAGAAACAGCTCAGGGTGTTGCCCATGTCCTTGACATAATCCTCCCTACCTCTCTACCAGCTGTGTAGCAAGAGCACCACTTCCCTTTGGAAGTTGGGATAAGTCAGGCCAGCCAGAAGAGTAACCCTATTCTTCACTTATTGGTTCAGGCACACAAGGAATCCCCAGTGGCCAGGTGGCATCTGGACTTCCAGTTTAGTGGGTCTTTAGTCTCCAGTCAAATCATTTCTGCTCTAAGAATCAGAGCCTCTAAACTTGCAGAGCGCAACGTGGTGTAGCTGTGCAGCCAACTTTCTGTGAGCTCTTGGGTGCCTTAGTGACAGACAATACCACCATCTTCTTACCTTGACTGCTGAACCTGGGTTTCTGCTCATGCTGCTTTGTCTCGGCTGCTAACTCCCAGCCTCGCTGTGTCCTGCCTTCCCCGTTCAGGGTGTTGTCTCCCAGTAGTTGCGGTAATGGAGTTGTTAGCAGGCCATCATGCCGGCTGCTTTCTGGGTGATCCTCCGTGTAGCTGGCACAGGCTTGAGTCCGCTGCTCCACTTCTTATTCCTGGAAGCACAGATGAAGGCATTTGATGAATGGCAGCACAGCAGTAGAGCTGTGCGGCTTGAGGGGACGAGAGAGCCCCGGGGAATATCGTGATCTTCAATCCCTCAAGCTGGCATCGTTGTGTCAGACTCCGCACTTTGCTTCCAGGCTCTTGACTAAGAAATGAAAAACAGTGACCAAATCTCATTGTCAGTGAACTCCAGATGACTCTGTTCATTGGAACTTCTCCAAATAGAAGGGCTTTCAGATGAAGGGGACTTCTCTCCATACAACTTTACCCTGGGATTTGTGGAAGCCGGGGCTCAGTGTCCGACACCATGCAAGGATTAGTCAGCAGTTTGGTTTCTGAATCTTTGTGGCTCTAAGGGTTCCCCAAAACCAATAATGAGAAAATGTAACGAGCCCCGATCAGGCCACGACAGCTATGGGTGTGTGAGGAGGACCTTTTAAAGGAAAACCAAGGATGGGATCTGAAGGAAGCCTGTATTCAAATCACCGGGGGCCAAAGGGGTCATGGTTCTTCTTTTGATTAGAAAGGAATTGCTAGCGAGACCCAGATCTGTCAGAGGAAGATGTGCAACATACAATATCCGAGCTTTGAATTTTAGCAAGTACCTTTTTGAATGCAGTTCAGAATGCTTTGCAGCCACTCCACTGATTTCAATTCACTCTTAAAATTACTGTCCCAGAAACTGAAGGCAATATTTTTCTACCTAGGTTTCATATATTTTTTCCATTTCCATTTCTTTAAACTTAGCCATGATACAGTTTTGTTGCCTTTCAACATCATCATCAAAGTACTTTACAAATATACCTATGTATGGAATGAAGAAAGGATCTGTATTTTAAACGTATTCTTAAAAGAATGGATATTTGCTCTGAAAATCTCTGTGTGGTACAGGTATCTGAGTCTCTTGGGAGCTTATTTAACAAGGTGAAAAAGACATGCTTATTTTCCAGGAAAGAGGAAAACAAAAACAAGAGAAACACAAAGAAATGTTAGCTGTCATGTAGAAAGGATGAGGTGTTGGAGCTGGGACCCACCTTCTTTCAGAGCGCAAGGCAGGTGCAAGAGCTCCAGGCAGGGCTGCTCTGGTTGACAGGAGGTGGGAGGACACCCAGTGTCCTGGTGAACGATCCTCCTCGCCCCACCCCTCTCCAAGCAGCACCAGAAGAGGGTTGGCAGCACTCAATTTTGCAATCACCCTTAAGAAAAGAAAAACACGTTTCTCTTTCCTTGAATCGTAGGTTCTGAGTATGTAGCCAGGTAGTAGTGACTCCGTTCATCCGGGCTTTTTGGAGCAACCTTGCCCCTGTTGTCTTTTCGTTCCCTGGTTCCTGTCACCATGCTTATCCCTGCATGTGTGTACCCACTCTGGATCTTCTGCCTCCCAAATCCTACCCAGCCTGGAGGTTCACCTAAAATCCTCTCTCTTCTCTAAAGTCTTCCCCGATTTTTCCAGTTGGATGTAACCTCCGCTTTCTGTGAGGTCCAGCTACTGCACGATTAATTCGTGTGGGATGAATGAAGTATTTACTGCTGAATTCACCTTCGTGGTGATAGATGTTAGAGATAAGGTGGTGAGGGAGGTGGGTAGGGGCCCTGCCCTGTACAGAGCCTATCTGGTAGCATGAAGTAGTGATAGAGCCAGTCCACAAAACATCAGCAGGGAACAGGAGCCTCGATTGCGATGCAATCAGAGTGCTTGGATCTCCAGGTGCAGGGGTGGCACTGCAGTGCAGGGAGGGAGGCCGATGGGAGAGGCTGGCGCTGAGCGCAGAGCTGTGAGAACTCAGGGGCGTGGGAAGGAGCAAACCTGGACATGCGATTAGGAATTCCAGAGGCCGGAGGACCACGGCACAGAAACTACAGAGCAGGACAAGTAGGGGTCATGAGATGCCGAAATGCTAAAGATGGAACTGGCAGCGGGGACCAGGGAAAGCCATCTTGGTATAACTCCTGAATGAGAGCCAGAGGCCGGGAGACTCTCCCGGAGTCCCTCACACTTGCAAGCTCTTCTAGGAGAAGATCCACATCTCATCCATCTTTGCATCTCTCACAAGCACTGTCACAGGTTTTTTTTTTTTTTTAAGATTTATTTATTTATTTGAAAGAGTTACAGAGAGGGAGGGAGAGAGGAAGAGAGAGAGAAAGATCTTGTACCTGCTGGTTCATTCCCAAGTGGCCGCAATGGCTGGGGTTGGGCCAGGCTGAAGCCAGGAGCCTGGAATTCCATCTAGATCTTGGGTGGCAGGGCCCAAGCGCTCGGGCCATGTTCTGCTGTGGGACTCAATTGGCGCTCATATGGGATGCTGGTGTCACAGGCGGTAGCAACCTGCTGTACCACAATGCTGGCCCCTGGTGTATGGTTTTACCCAGAGAAGGTATGGAATAGTTGGTAAAACAGAAATAAAGGCCCAATTAACTGCTTCCTGAGGAGCCCTCTGATCTTAACCAAGTAACCTTTCTCCCCTCTGAACACCAGTGAAGGTGTCCACCCCACCAGTGTATCAGACTGTGGCTGTGTCTGCTTCACAGTAGAGCTCTCTGGCGATGGAGCCTGCTACTGCAGGAATACCTGTGTGATAGGCAGCACTGGCCAGTCCACTTTTTAAAAAAGATTTATTTATTTGAAAGACAGTTACAGAGAGATGTAGAACCAGAAAGAGAGAGAGGTCTGCTGGTTCACTCTCCAATGACTGCAACAGCCAGAGATGTGCTGATCTGAAGCTAGGAGCTTCTTCTGGGTCTCCCACATGGGTCCAGGGGCCCAAGGACTTGGACCATCTTCTACTGCTTTCCCAGGCCATAGCAGAGAGCTGGATAGAAGTGGAGCAGCCAGGACACGAACCAGTGCCCACATGGGATGCCAGCACTGCAGGCCAGGGCTTTAACCTGCTGCGCCACAGCGCTGGCCCCATTTTAATGAGCGCCTTTCTTCCCCGTCTCCTGCCCACAATGAGAGGAACTTGGTGGGGTAAGCTGACATACCCTGGGTTAACTCATGGGCACGGGTATAATTAAGTGAAGATATATTATTAAAAACACAAGTAGGAGGAAAACAACTTGATCTGGATGTGGGGGTGTAAAGATATGATCATCTCTGATTGGAGATGAAGGGAGAGACATTTCAAAGAAACAGGATCCTTTTATAGAAATTGTAAATTGAAGGGGAAAAAAGAGACCCGAGGGAAAATTAAGACATCCTAATTAAGATGACAAGCTCAAATTATCCCAAAGGGAGTCTAAACATTCCGAGGCTCTGCAACCAGGAGGAAGACTCCTCTCTGTGAACGAAAACCAGAAAAGAGTGGCCTTGAGGTGGGCCGTGAGGGCTACAGCTTTGATCTGAGAAAGGCACAGTGGAATTGGTTCCAGCTCAGAGGCTCTCCTCTAAGGATCTAGGAGATTAACAGTGATAGGAGAAGCAACTTCGAGCCTCAAGAGAACATTTGCCTTGCATTCTAGCCCGGGCTTGCTTGTGAACCTCCTCTGGGAGATCTTGGCAGGGGTGAGAGCCTGTATTGAGCTTTAATTCCTATCTACAGAGAACCCCAAACTCTATCTCGCATACAGAAATCAGTGGGTACCTATCTGTGTTGAATAAAGGAGCTTGTCCAGAATTTAGGACCCAGAAGGATACAAAGAGGCCTTTGTACCAGACTGCTGGTCTCCAAATCTATCCAAACCCCAGAATCCCCTGCGAGGCCAGAGTGGGGTGCTTTTTAAGAATATCACTCCACACACACAACACACCTCTTACCTCCAAGAGAGACAACCCAACACAACTTCCTAATCAGCCTCAGGGAGGGCAGGTCCCTGAATTCCAGCCCTCTATCTCACCCTAGCCCCTAGCCCGTCATCTCAGGTCATTTTGATGGAAGTTCGGCTCAGTATTTGCAAATCTCCAATACGTGGCTTTTGCAACTGGCAGAACATATTAAAAAAATGGCTGGGCCCTTTTCCTAGTGAGCAGCACTGACCCCTGACCCTGGCTTTTCCTCTGTTACGGAGATTTTGGCTTGCTGCCCTGAAAGAAAAATGTCTCCAGTGTCTTGTGATGCGAAATGTGGTTCCCGGGCAGGCAGTGTCTGCCTCACCTTGTGAGATGCGTAGCACCTTAGTTCCACCCAGAGGTAGCACCTGCCGCGTGACAAGGCC
Source organism: Lepus europaeus (assembly GCF_033115175.1). Taxonomy (NCBI): domain Eukaryota; kingdom Metazoa; phylum Chordata; class Mammalia; order Lagomorpha; family Leporidae; genus Lepus; species Lepus europaeus. Next base: position 40,976,359 of record NC_084830.1, read on the forward strand.
TCCAGGTGCTTCTCAGGCAGCCAGTGGATTGAGCAGCATTGTCCTGAGCTGGAGCAAACAGCAGACTGTAGCTTGAAAACGCCTTGTTTGTAGTTATTTGATAACTGCACCTTATAGTTATTTTATAGTTATATTTTTTTGCAAACAGCATCAATGAGGTACAATTTGCATCCCAAACAGTTTGCTCATTTAAAGTGTATAACTCAGTGGCCTTTATAATATTCAGAATTCTGAAATGATCCCCACAATCCATTTTAGAACATTTTCACCACCCCTAAAAGAAGCCCATCACCCATGGCAGTCATTCTGCATTTCCCCTCAACCCCCTCCCCCCATCCCTGGGGAACTACGGATTTATTTTCTGTCACTGTGGATTTGCCTGTTCTGAGCATTTCCTATAAATGGAATCATAGAACATGTGTGACCTTTTGTGACTGGTTGTTGTCATTAAGTGTGATGCTTTTAAGGTTCACCCACAAGGTATTATCAGCACTTTGTTCTTTTTATGTGTCTATGGTATTCTATCATAAAGGACATACCACATTGTATTTATCCATTCATTAGTTGCTGTATATTTGGATGGCTTCCATCTGTTGGCTGTCATGAATAATGCTGCCATGAACATTTGTATGCACGTTTTTGCGTGGGTGTACGCTTTCATTTCTCTTGGCCATCCACCTGGGAGTGGAATATTGCATTGCATTGTAACCCTATGTTTAACATTCTGAGGACCTGTCAAATGGTTTTCCAAAGCAGTTATACCAATTTACAATCTCAACAGCAATGCGTGAGGGTTCCAAGTTCTTTGAATCGATGGCTAGTCATATCAGAAGGTCACTTGAGTCTCCAGGAATAAAGAATGAGCAACAAAATGGTAGATAAAATTCACATGGAAACCTACAAAATAATCCCGAATAGTTAAGGAAATCATGAACAAAAGAACAAAGCTAGGGGCATCAGCTGACCTGATTTCACTGGCATAAAAATAAATGTTAACAAGGGAAGAGAATGGGGATTCCAGAAATGAGCCCAGACAAGCACGGTGAACTGAGTTTTGACAAAGGTGCCAAGAATACCTAGTGGGACAAGGACAGTCTCTTCAATAGATAGTGCTGTGAAAACTAGATGTCCACATGCAGAAGAATTAAATCAGATACCTATTTCACACTACATACAAAAAACAATTCAAAATCGGCTAAAGACAAGGATGTAAAATCTAAGGCTATAAAGCTACATAGAAGAAAACTCTCCAACACTGGTCTGGTCAGTGATCTCTTTCGTTGTTTTGATTTGACTCCCAAAGCCTAGGCAGCAAAGCAAGAAGAGACAAATGGGATTGCAGCCACCTTTTCAGTTCCACCCAGCAAAGGAAGCAACTGCGTGAAGAGATAACCTAAAAACTGGGAGAAAATATTTGCAAGCCATTGATTATCTGATGAGGGGTGAATATCCAAAACGTACTGAGAACCCAGAAGTCAATAATGAGAGAGCATTATAACTCCATTTTAAAAATGGGCAAGGGATCTGAATGGACATGGCTCAGAATTGTTCATTGTACAAATGTCCACGAGATACATGAAAAAAATGTTCAACCACCACCAATCGTTAGGGAAATGCAAATTAAAACCACAGAGATATTGCTTCACACCTGTCAGAATGGTTATCACCAAAAAGACAGAAAAGAACAAGGGTTGGGGAGAAAGTGGGGAGAAGGGGAGCCTGCATATTGTTGGTCAGAATGTAAAATAGTGCAGTCATTATGGAAAACTCTGTGGAAGTTACTTAAACAACTAAAAGCATAATTACAAGCCGGCGCCGCGGCTCACTAGGCTAATCCTCCGCCTTGTGGCGCCGGCACACCGGGTTCTAGTCCCAGTCGGGGCACCGATCCTGTCCCGGTTGCCCCTCTTCCAGGCCAGCTCTCTGCTGTGGCCAGGGAGTGCAGTGGAGGATGGCCCAAGTGCTTGGGCCCTGCACCCCATGGGAGAACAGGAGAAGCACCTGGCTCCTGCCATCGGGACAGCGCGGTGGGCCGGCCGCAGCGCGCCTACCGTGGCGGCCATTGGAGGGTAAACCAACGGCAAAAGGAAGACCTTTCTCTCTGTCTCCCTCTACTGTCCACTCTGCCAAAAAATAAAAAAATAAAACAAAAGCATAATTACTGGCTGGTCTAGCAACCCCTTTTTTGGATATGTACCAAAAGATTTGAAGTCAATGTGTTGAAGAGACATCAGCTCACTGTGTTCACTGAAGCACTGTTCACTATGACCAAGTTACAGAATCAGCCTCAGGGCCCATCGACAGGTGGACACATCAAGAAAGTGTGAGGTGTCTACACAATGGAATCCAATTCAGTCTTAAAGAGGAAGGAGATTCTTTCATGTGCTACAACATGGGTGGAATTGGAGGACCCTGTGCTAAGTGAAATAAATGAGGCACAGAAAACAAATAGGGCCTGTTCTCATTTATATGAGCACCTAAAACAATGGGATTCAAGGAGGCACGGAGTAGACTGGTGGTTTCAGAGGCTGGGAGTGGAGGCTTGGGGGGATACTGATGGAAGGAAAGAGTCAGCTACCAGGAAGAATAAATTCTTTTGAGATTTATTGAACAGTGTGGTGGATCAATACTAGTGTAGTATACATTTCAAAACTGTCAAGAGAATAAAATTTAATCTTGCCACAAAATGATAGGTGTTTGAGGTAATGGCTATGTTGATTAGCTTGGTTAAGTTATTCCTTATTGTATTAATAAATCATAACATCACACTATATGTCATAAATATATACAACTATAAAATATCAAGTACAGTAAAATTAAAATAAAGAATTCCTGGAACTCTCATCTCTTGCTGTTGGGAATACAATTTTAGAAATTGGTTTGGAAGTTTCCTAAATACACTTAAAACACAGACTCACCGTGCAATCCAGCAATGCCAGACCCACGCGTTTGCCTAAGTGAAAAAAATGGCTTCTGCTCATACAAACAACTGTAGGCAAATATTTATAGTAGCTTTATTAATAATTGCCCCCAACTGGAAATAACCTAAATTTCCTTCAACTGAAGAGTGGAAAAATGGCCTGTGGTGCACTTACACGGTAACAAGAAATGAAGCATCGATGCAATTAGCAACAAAGAGGAATCTCAGGAGCTTCAGGCTCAGTGGGAGAAGGCAGCGTGACAGGGTGCACACCAGACTCCTGCTATGATCTTCTCGAAGGAAGAAACTACAGAGGCAATGAACACGGCAGTGGTTGCTAGGGCTTAGCTCTGTGGGGAAGGCCTGACAGCCAGGGGCAGCCACCTTATGGAAGCCATGGCTCTTCTCTGCATCTTATAGTGGGGATGGCTGCAGAACTATGCAGTTCCTACAGCTTGCAGAACTGCTTTTTAAGAAATCAAATTGTAATGGATGTCCCTTAAAAATCAACTTAAAAAGAGCCTTCAGTGGGTTTGTATTGTTCTTAGAATAAGTTCAAAATGGGAATAAATTTTATATTCTTTTTAAAAAAGATTTATTTATTTGAAAGGCAGAGTTACAGAGAGAAAGAGAGGCAGAGAGAGGTCTTCCATCTGCTGGTTCACTTCCTCAAATGGTTGCACCGGCCAGGGCTGGACCAGGCTAAAGCCAAGAGCCAGGAGCTTCTTCTGAGTCTCCCATGTGGGTTCAGGGGCCCAAAGAGTTGGGCCTCTGCTGCCTTCTCATGCACATTAGCAGGGACCTGGATTGGAAGTGGAGCAGCCGGGACTCGAACTGGCACCCTTGTGTGATGCCAGCAGTGCAGGCAGTTGCTTAACCCACTCTACCACAGCGCCAGCCTCAATTTTATATTCTTGATCTTGACTTGTGAAGCAGTGAATTGGGCTGGCCCTGCCACTCTCTTACCACATCTTTGTCTCACTCTTTCCCTTGCCTACTGTTCTAAACCCATTGTGTGTACCGTATTAGCTTGGTGGTAATGCATCATTTTTCTAGAGCAAGCCTAGCAATGGTTTGCACTGCTCCTGTGCTCATGGAGCCAGGTTGCTGCTACTCTGTCACTGCCCCAGATTGAGGAGCCCACTGTGGCTGCTGCTCCGTCTTTCCAGTTGGTCTTGGGTCTTGCCCAGTAGTGCCTCCCTTCCTGGCATGCCTTTGACTTTGCCCCCTGGGAGTTCTCTGATACTGTCTAAACCCCTACTTGGTGACCACTCCCATGCAACCCAGCAGTACTGAAAAATGACCTCTGCCCAAGGGGAGGAAGGAGCCTGCTAACCACTTTTCTGTCTTCCTAGCATACCAGTATTCTTCGTCCCACCCTCGACAGATGAATGGAGCTTCCAAAGCATTCCACTGCTTCCCTGTAGACCAGAAACCAGCACTTCTCTCTTGGGTTTTTCCCAGCCTCTCCAGTAAGGCCTCGGTACTGGCTCCTACCACACGATGGTGCCTCTGCAGACTCTGGTGGTGATGGCCAGCTGTGTAACACACTTCCTTATGTAGTCGTGCTTTGCTTAGCTGAGAGATGCGCTGTTAGGCAATTGCATTGTGCAAACATCATAGAGTGTACGTACACAAACTTTGGTGGTGTAGCCTACGCTATACCCACGATGCCTAAGTGGATGTGCTATACTTTTACACAACTGGCAGGGCAGTACGTTTGCTCACACCAACATCAGCACAAACATATGGGTGATGCATCGCGCAGTCACATCACAATGGCTTTGATGATACCGGGGAGCAGGAATTCCTCTCTCCATTTTAAGCGTATGGGCCCATGGCATTGTGGCCCATCATGGATGGAAACCTTGCTACGTGGTGGGTGATTGTAGCTGTCTCTCCTCTTTTCCTGACTCCCTTCCTTTGTTCTCTCAATCTCCTCTTCGATTTCACTTCTCTACCAAGAGGTGCCACCTAACCTTTCACGAGGACTGTACTCTCTAGGGAGTTCAGCCAAAGAGCCCCGCTGAGCTCCAGCCACATTCGATTTCTTTGTGTTCCCAGCACGACCTATGCCTTTGCCCGTCCGAACTGGAGCCTTTGCACTGTGTCCTCTCTGCCGCCCTCCTTGACATGCATGTGATGCGTATCCTTTGTGCTCTCCCTGTCTGTCTGCTTGTTTATTTTCTCAACCTTGCCTGGCTTCCTCGATTCTATATTCTGAGAGCGTGGAGCCCTTCCAAGCACGTGGGAGGAGGTTCTTAGGAAATATTTTCAAGTGAATGAAAAACTACTTTCCATTGTTGGCCTACTGAGTCCAAAGTGTATACTCACTCCAAATGCGCTCCCTTGGCAAACATTTGCCATCCAGTGCCCAAAGCTGAGTAGATGAGGTGCTGAAAGGGCTGGCCCAGCAGCTTATACAAGTGGGAAACTTTGGCCACAGACTCATAGCCAGTTGTTTCAATATTCCTAGTTTCCAACATCACACACTAAAAAACACTTAAAAAAAATAAGGCCCATTATTCATAAATCTTTGTGACACTGAATTAGGCAAAATTTTTACAATATGAAGCCCAAAGTTCAAACTGTAAAAGGAAATACAGAAACTTTGTTTCATTTAAATTTTAAAAATTCACGCTTCAAAGAATACCACCAAGGAAATGCAGCAACAGCCCACAGAAATGGAGGACATATTGAGAAGTCGTATATCCAGCAGGGACTTACATCCGGGACCTAGACAAGAACACCTACATCTGGAGAGTAGAAAGTTCAACAACCGGAAGTGAGCAAAGCACACAAACAGAGAAACAGAAGTGGCCACGAAGCACCTGACGCTCAGCAGTGTTAGCCATTGGGAACACGTAGATTAAAGCCGTAATGAGATATCACTTCATGCCTACTAGGATGGTATGATTTTTTTCAAAATGGCAAATAAAAGTGTTGATGAGGATGTGGAGGAGTTGGAAGCCTTGTGTGCTGCTGAGGGAAGTGTCAGATGGTCAGCTGCTTTGGAGTACCCTGGCAGGTACTCAGAACGTGAACAGTGGAGCTATGATGGGCCCTGGCAGTGCCATTCCTGCTTAGACGGCCAGGAGAAACGCAACACTTGGGCTCAGTAACTCTGAGAAGTGGGAACAACTCCAAAATCCAGCACCTGACAGATGAAAAACAGGACATCCAACTGAATAGGATTGGTTCATAAGAAGGAACGTTGTATCGATACATTCTATAACATGGAAGAACGCTGGAAACATTATGCTAAGCAAAAGGAGCCCATCACGAAAGTCCTCGTATTCTATGATTCCATTTGTACAAAATGTCCAGTCAGTCAGTCAGTCAGTTCACCGGCCCGGGCTTGGGCCTGGGGGAAAAGAAGGGCGTGAGTGCTCACAGGTGCGGAGCTTTCTTTGGGGATAATAAAATCAGGGCTAAAATTGATTGACGTGTGGTGATGGTGATAGAACTCTGCGAATACACCAAAAATACTCAACTGTAGACTTTAAATGAGTGCATAACATTGTACTTGTGAATCATATATTAATAAAACTTTTTTCTGTAAGCAGAGACCACTAAAGCAAAGGGCAAAGTAGGTAAGTGGGTATTCAAGTCACCTCTCTCTGGCGAGGAATCCTTGGTGCCAGCATTGACACCTTCCTGTCACCTCCAACCCCAGTGTCTGCCCAGACCACAGCGATGAACTGATGACCGGGGGACATTCTGTGGCTTACGAACTCTTCTTCCTCGGCTTCTAGAGCATGTAAAATATCTTGAAAGTGAGTGACTAATATTTCAAACAGAGCTGACATGAAATGTGGGTTTCTGGCTTCTCTGGGAAAAAAACACAAACAACCCGAACCAAATAAAATACGGAATTCCAATTGGGTGGCCACACCAATTTCCCACATGGAAAATGAGGCTGACCTCTTTAGGGCCATGGTGCCTGCATTTGTTTTCTGTTGCTATAACAGTACCCGAGACTGGGTCATTTATAAAGAAAAAGGCTTTATTTTGGCTCATGGTTCTGGAAGCTGGAAGGTCCAAGTTTGGTCAGCTGCGTGCGGTGAGGGCCACGTGCTGCTTTAACTCATGGTGGAAAAAACGGAAGGGAAACGGTGCCTGGGAAAGAGAGAAAGCACCTGACTACCCTCGCTTTATAGCAACCCTGGCACCAGCTCACTCCCTGGAGAGAGACATCAATCCACCCAAGAGCACTCGGCCCCTAGGTCCCAAACACGGGCCCCACCTCCCACCACTGCTGCTGCGTTGAGGGATTAAGGTTCTGCCCGGGAGCTTTGGGGAGACCACCTGCCTGGACCTTTCCATGCTTCGAAACTTCCTAGTTCACGCTCCTAGTTCCTCCAGCTCTCTTGAGGACTGGCTCACCCCATGGTGATTTCCAACCCTGGCTGCTCATCAGAATCGGCTGGGACCTAGGTAGAAAACCCTCATTTGTCAGGGCTGCAGCCCTGAACAGCGCAGTGAAATAAGAATCTCTGGGGATGAGACCCAGGCGTCATATTTAACACACACACACACACACACACCAAACAAAACCGACATCCCCAGGAGATTCAGTTGTGTGTCCAGGCAGGCAGAGCACCAGGCTCACCTGCTGTGGCTTTCAGCTCTGATGATACAGTCTAGTGTCTTTTGTGAGATAATTGTTGTTTTCCAGTTGATGGCAGCCAGCAGAGGTAGGGAAGGGCAGTTTTGGTCAGATACACCTTTTAGTTGACGCTCAGATTAGAGATGGTGGGCGTTTGGACTCACCTGTCAATTCTGTGACAGGTCCCATGAAAAGATTTTTGGGATCATTCTAAAAGCGTGGTCATGGTGCCTTTACAGCTGCCACTTCGTAAGCGGATGAAGATGAGTGGCCGTTGAGTCCTTCTGAGGGTTCTGGAAATGTCGCTGGGGTCGAGGCGCACAGGTTGCAGTGGCTTTTTGAGAGGCTGAGCCTGGCGGACACCTTAGGCCAGGAGCACGTCTGGCCGCCCGCAGGCACTCAGTACACATTGGCGGAAGAAACCGTGAAGACATCATCAGCCTCAGTCGAGGTGAAAAGTGCCACACTCCTCAGTGGGCAATGGGGACAGGGGAGCGGGCCCCTCAGACGGGTGGCGAAACACTGGTTAGAAAAGAGCAGCCCCCTTCTAGCTTGAGGGCTTGGTGGTGCAAGGGAAGGTGCGGAAGAGGCTTTTGCGTTGTGTTCCAAGATCACCTTGAACTTCACCGCGGGGTGTCAGGGACCCCCCCCCCCCCCCCCCCCGTTGCCGAAGCTCCGAAGGGGATGCTCCAGGTTGACCGCCCCACGACCCCAGCAGGCAAACCGATGGCACCCTTGGAAAGCGCCGCTGCAGCCTGACCAAAAGCCTGGGCGGTGGGCTGCGACCAGGAGGCACAAGCGGCACAGTGGGGCGTCCACGGCACCTGCGATCCCCGCGTCTCGGCTTGGCACCCCCTGGCAGCCCGGGGTGTGCAGCCTGCAGAGCCTCAAGTGGGGAGGGGACAGCGACGGACAGGAGGGAGGTGGCGAGCCGAGCTGGGGCTGGGGGCGCGGCTGGCGGCCGTGCTGTCCAGGGGGAGGCGGGCGGAGGGAAGGCGCTGCCGCCGCGGCCGCCGCCTCGCCCGCGGCGACACAGACGCCGGGAGCGGCGGACGCGGTGAGTCGCAGGGCTTCCCTCCGCCGCTCGGGAGCCCGAGCCGAGTCGGAGCTGCGGCCGGGGCGGGGGCGCCGGGGGCGGCGGCGCGGGGAGCCGCTGCTGGGGTGGGATCCGCGCGCGCTCCCCGTGGGCGCAGAGGTGGGCGCGGGGAGCGCGCGGTGCTGGGAGCTCTCCCGGGTGCAGCTCACCCCGGCGAGTCCCGTGTCTGTCTGCTCACCCTCGGGTGCCTGAGAGGGAAAACATAATCCAGCCAGAGGACCGGCCGCGGCACGGGCACAGCAACTTCGCCGGGGCTCGCGGGGCAGGCGGGGCGGGGGCGCGCGGGGTCGGAAGGGGGCGTTGGTGAGCTTGGTGGTCCGCGGCCCTCTTGAGCATCCCTTCCGTGCAGCTGGTGGGCAGCCGCTGGATTCCGGGCTCGGCCCCGGGAAGCCGCGGGACGCCGGCGCGAGGGGTGGGCGTGTGGGGAGGGGGCTTTGAGAGGCGCTGGCTGAACCCTGTGAAGGCAAAGATCTGCACTCGGGACTTGGGACCGGAAAGACCTGCGTCGGTGGCCCGGGGGGCCTCGGCGAGGGTGTGCCGGCGAGATGTGTCGGAGTGTTTTGCTGTGCATACCGATGTATTTTTAGCTCCGAGGGAAGCAGGATGTGCAAAGTGGGTTGTATCCGCGCGGGAGGGGCAGGAGGTCTCCCTGCGCGCAGGAAATCGCACACAAGTTTCTTGCTGCCCGATGCCTGCTGGAACTTGGAGGCCGCCTGCGGGCCTCCGGGGCCGGCTCGGGGTCTTCCTGCGGGTGGGTGGGAGGCCGCGGCCACGCGCGGGGCTGTCAGCCGCAGACGGAAGCGCGCGCTCCGATCGGTGCGGCGGCGGGCGAGCCTTGGCCGTCTGAGACGGACACCACGCGGGCTTGCTCTTAGGTTTTCCCGGATCGGGCTCGTTGGAAAAATAACAGACCCGAGCCCCCGAGTTAGCGAGAGCGGGGCTCGCCGGCAGGGGTGGCTCCGATCGCTCCGGCGGCGCTCGCCGGCCCGGCCCCGGAGGGTTTCCCTCCGACGGGAAGGTGCCTGTGTTTTTACGGCGCGGGGCAGAGATGCCAGGACTGCCAAGGGGGAGGGGAGGGGGCCGAGGACGGATGTGGGTTGGAGCCGCAGAGGAGGCGGCCCAGGAAACTGAAACGCAGATGTTCAGGTACCCAAGCCGGGGCCCTGGACATTCCCTGGAGGCTCCCCTGTGAGCCGCTCGGTGCAGACCTCTTGTCCGCGCCCGTGGGGAGAGTCGCTAGGGTGGCCGCTGGGGATGTGGGCGCTGCCGGCCGGGAGCTGCCAGACCCCCTGGTGCTTCCTTTCTGACCCTCTTTTGTCTCCTGCTCTGTGGCGCGAGGTCCTGGAGAGGCGCCCGCCCGCATCTCTGCCGCCCCAGGGGGTTGTGAGGATTAAACGAGTTAATACCCCAAAGCACCAAACCTCATGCGCTGTCTTTAGAAGGTGCTGCCGCGGTGCGAGTGAGCCTTCTTACTATTTCCATTTTTACTTATTTGAAAGGCAGTGAGACAGGAACAAAGAGAGATCTTTTCTGTCTGCTGGTTCCCTCCCCAAATGTCTGCAACAGCCAGGGCTGGGGCTAGGCTGAAGCCAGAAGCCCAGAACTCCATCTGGGTCTCCCACATGGATAGCAGGAGACCAAGTACTGGAGCCACCACCTGCTGCCTCCCACGGCGCGCATTAGCAGGAAGCTGGAGTCAGAACCCGAGCTAGGGCTCCAACGCAGACACTCCACGAGGGATGCACGCGTCTTAACCATTGCACCAGATGCCTGCTCTCTTGATTGTTATTTTTGCTGCTGTCCTGTGTCCCTGTCCGGCCAGTTCCTGCTGTCAGTGGGCTGGTTCCTAGCCTCATCATCGCCTGCATCGCTGCCACTGCCTTCAACAGGCCTCGTGGCTCCTACGTGTTATATATCAATGTTAGCCATCGCAAAACACACCGGACACCGGAGTAAGGGGAAGGGTTTATTGGGGAACACCCTACTGACCGGAGTGAAGGGGCGGCGAAGGAAAAAGAGAGAATAAGAGAAACAGGAGAGAAGCTAGCAAGGAAAGAAGAGAGACGAGAGGAGCCAAGAGAGCACGTGTTCAGGAACAGGCCCTTTTAAAACTTTACCCGAGGGTGGACAGGGAAGCAGGAGCAGCGCATCCCATTAGGATGGGGGTGGAGCCTGGCTCAGGTAGCTGGGCCATGCGGCCACCTGGCTAAAACTGCGCCAGTTTCCTAACACTACATCCTGGGCCCATCTATTGCATGACTCTCGTTCTGAAAGCAAAATCCAGGCCTATCATGGCGCCTAGTTTCCTTTCCAGGGTTTTGGTGCCGATCCCGGGCTTGCCTCCTCCTCAGCCTCGCCTCCCATTTCTCCCCACGGGGAGCCTCCTGCTCAAGCCGCAGACTCTCAGCACCTGTCCTCGCTTGGGCTCCATGCTCAGTTGCAGCAATGCCACCTTCCAGCAGATCCCCGGGGTTGCTCCTCCCCAGTTGGCTGAGTTGTCCCCCACTTCACATAGCCGTGGTGTTTCACGCACAGCCCCCTGCATCGCCGTCTGTCAATGGTCCAACCCGCACGTGCTTTGAGTGACAGCTTCTGTTGTGAGTAAACGTTTGTTGAGTGAATAAGTGATTATCAGTCAGTGTTCCATTGTTTTCACTAAAGCCAGAATCAAACATGAAGAATAATAGAGTGGGCAGTAAAGGAGGCGGGGAAATACTGAGGACTCAAGGCCCAAAGAAATGAGGCTCCTCTCTTGGAACTAATTCCGGGGTGGCCCTTTAACCGTGGGGGGCAGACTAACAATGGAGAATGTAGTGACTGGCACCTGGCTCTTTCCTTCCCCCATAAAAAGGCAGCGCAGACCTGGCTGGGGGTGGGGGGGGAGAGGGTGGAGCTGCAGCCCCTTGAAGGGGTTTGTGCAGTGAACTTGGTGTGGAAGCGCAGGGCAAGGTCACAACACCCACAGGGCAAGGTCACAACACCCACAGCCCTTCCTTGGCTTGTCGCTTCCCCCCACTGTGGCTCTCGGCTTGCCGGGGCTTGGTGGCATCACTGGGACAGCAAGCCTCTGTCATAGCGCTCCCCTGCTGCTTTTCAGGCCCTGGTGTGTGTCCGCGGGTGCCTCTCTGGCTCCGGTGGTGTTTCCAAGGCGCTCCATGCCTGGGCTCCCAGGTGCTCTGCAGAGAGGACTAGACGGTGCCTGGTGCCCTCAGGCAGCCCCAGGGTCTTGTTTCAAGCCTCTAGAGCAGGTTGTTTTGTTTTGTTTCATTTTTGTTTAAAACATCTTTTTTTTTTTTTTTGACAGGCAGAGTGGACAGTGAGAGAGAGAGAGAGACAGAGAGAAAGGTCTTCCTTTGCCGTTGGTTCACCCTCCAATGGCCGCCGCGGTAGCGCGCTGCGGCCGGCGCACCGCGCTGTTCCGATGGCAGGAGCCAGGTGCTTATCCTGGTCTCCCATGGGTTGCAGAGCCCAAGGACTTGGGCCATCCTCCACTGCACTCCCTGGCCACAGCAGAGAGCTGGCCTGGAAGAGGGGCAACCGGGACAGGATCGGTGCCCCGACCGGGACTAGAACCCGGTGTGCCGGCGCCGCAAGGCGGAGGATTAGCCTGTTGAGCCACGGCGCCGGCCTGTTTAAAACATCTTTAAAGGGTTGTAAACAAAACACAAAGGAGAATGAGTGATAGGAAATACGCCTATTGAACTACCTAATTCTTCATGGAAAAACTGCTAACCGCTGTGCCGGAGCACAAATTGGTTTCATTTTGTTTGTCCTATCTGATTGATTGGTAGTGACTGCCTGGAAAGCTGGGTTGAATAGGAATCCGAGGCTGGGTCCAGACTCAAGGAAAGAGTGCTGTGATCAATTAGTGATGTCTGTCAAGGTATGGGATTAAGACGTGCTGGCAGATGGATTTTGTCCTCACCATTCCTCTCCTGGATGGAAATGAAATGAAGACAGAAACCGGGGACAGAGCCCATGAGTTAAGTGTCCCTGGAAGAAGGTGGGGAATTTCTACCACCACAATACGCAAGGACTACTGTTAATTTAGTAATTGCCAGCTAATGAGTATATAGGATGTGCTCCTAGCTTACATGGGGTGCCTCATTTAATCTTTGTAACAACTGTTTGGGAGACTCTTATTTTAATTAAGGCCCAATTCTCTTACAAATGTCAGCATCTCCCAAACAGAAACTGTTTTAGCAAAAAAAAAAAAAAAAAAAAAAAAAAAAAAAAAAATTGGTTTTGCTCCAACTCCTTAGTCCAGAGGATGGCACTTCTGGTATGGCTTGTTCCAAGGCCCATATGTTGTTAGGGGGACCTGATTTCTCCCCACCCGCCTTTTTTTTCTTGGTTGGCTTTCTTGGAATTGGCACCAGATTTAGACTGCCTGGTGCTGTGGGACGGCTGGACCTTACATAGTCTGGGGATTTAAATCCTGGTTGGTCTTGAAGCCAGCTTTGCGTGTGGTGACTTGGTTTCTTCCTGTGGCCAGGTGCCTCATGTTACAAGGCCCAGGCTTGGTCACATCTTTCAGCCCTGAGCCATCTGCTGAGGAGGAGGAGCAGCAATGGTTGCACTGTCGCTGGGAGGTGGGCCTCTTGGTTCCAGCTTGCAAAACAGCAGATGTTCACTGTAGGGCTGTGAGCGCTCCCACCGCACAGATAAGCACTCTGTAACTTGCCCAAGGTCACCTGGCCAGTACACAGTGGAGTTCTGATTTGAAATCCACAATTTCTGCACTCTGCAGGCGGAATTACCTGTGAACACAATGTTTAAAGTGAGTTTAGTGTGAAGCTCTATAATATTTCTGAAAATGTAACCCAGCAACTTCAAGAAATGTTAGAAAAAAGGGGATGTAAGACATCTCTGGCTGAATTTTAGGGTCAATTTCTATAAGCTCAGCATTCTGTTAGTTCTAGGGATACAGGCTGAGCAAGATCTCATCCCTGTCTTTCAGGAATCAATGCAGTGAGCAGATTGGCTCGAATGTGCAGTATGTGAGGGAAGTGTAGGAGCTGAGACAGTAACTTTCCATTTTATTCACAGATGTTACCCTAGTACAGGTTATTTTTGAATACATTAAAAATGTGGTTGAGTATGTACAACATAAAACATACCATTTGAGCCATTTTTAAGTATAGTTTTATGGTGTTAAGTACGTTCACTTTATTTTACAACCATAATCACTGTATTAGTCAGCTTTATGTCCCTGTAACTAGAATACCTGAGGAGCTGCTTACAAAGGAAGGGTGTTTATTTCAGTTCACAGTTTTGGAGGTTCACAGGCCAAGATCGATAGTCCCCTTGGTCTGGTGTCTGATGGGGGAATGTGTGCAGAGGAAGGATCCCACAGCAAGTCAGGAAGCAGAGAGAGAGCAGCTGGATCCAACTCAGATATCACAACCTACCCCTCCTCAAGAACTACCTGCCCTCCCAGGGCAGCCTGCCCCCAGCCAGTTGTCACTGGGCCTGCCTCATGGACACTATAATCAATTCTCCACCCTCAATCCATCACCCATTAACATTAATCCATTAAGCATTAACAGGAGATCTTGTGGGCCAAACCTTCTACATGGGGCCTTATGGGGGTTTAACCCAAAGTAATACCCAAACTATAACAAGCATCATCTGGCATCAGGATTTTTCTTTCTTCCCAGATGAAACTCCATACCCACTAAACACTACCCTTCCTTCTTGTCGCCCAGGCTCTGGAAACCACCATTTTACCTTCTGAGTTTATGGATTTCACTACTTTAGGTACCTCATGTAGGTGGAATCTTAAAGCATTTATCTTTGTAGTACTGGCTTATTTCACTTAGCGTGATGCCTTCAAGGTTCATCCATGTGTGGCATGTGTCAGAATCTCCTCTCTTGTTTTTGGCTGTGTTAATATCTACTGTCTGTAGGCACCATGCTTGTTTATCCATCCACCTGTTGATGGGTATTTAGACTGCTCCCCTCTTGGTTATTGAGACTATGCTGGGAACAGGTGCACATTTGGGTTCCTGCTTTCCATTTATTTGGGTACAGACCCAGAAGTGGGATTTCTGGATCACGTGGTGATTCTAGGTCTAACTTTTTGAGGCACCGGCCATGCTGGTTTTCACAGCGGCACCACGGCCCAGCAGCAATGAACGAGGCTTCCAGTTTCTCTGCCTCCTATTGAATTGACACTTGTTATTTTCTTTTTTAGTGGCTAAACTATTAAACATATTCTTGGAGGTAGGTTGACACTGAATTCTGGGGGAGAGTGGCAGAGGTTAGATTTCATTCTGGGTCTTAGGGAGCCCCTGAATATTGGTGGCACATGACAACAACATGATCAGAAATAACAGTAGAGAAGGGGAGGGGAGAGAGGGAGCAGAGGTGTTGCAGGGTTATTGCAATTCTCCAGATGAAAGAGAATCTAACAGTTGCCCGCATCCACGTGCTCATCGCCGCGTTTAGCGATGCTGACCTTGGGAAGAAAAGTGAGCATGGTGGTGAGCTGTCAGGTGGCTGAGGATTCTCTGGACAGTTGACTGCTGTTAAAAATGTGACAGCAAATGCCAGCAAATGCCTGAGGGCGTCCAACGTCTCAGCGCGGTTAACACTGACAAACCCGATGAAGGACTTATTCTCTAGGGTCAGATGAGGCAGGGGACACACTAGGATGAAACTACAGAGCTGAATGCAGGGGGAATGTACAAGGCAGGTTCAGAGAAACCAGCTGGAAGGACTAGCCATGCATGGGTGGCTCTAACACCCTGCTCTGAGAAGGTGGTGCCAGGGAGCAGTTTCTAGAATGATCTGGGGGAGGGAAGTGTGGGGAAGGGTGGCCAGAAGGAGCTGTGGCTACAGTAGAGGAATAAATCCAAACTGTGGCCTGGGAGGGAGGCATCCAGTTGAACAAGTCCCCAACCATGCCTGTTTTCACCCCTTCATGAATTGCTGCTAATGCCTCTGAGTCGGCCAAACTGACCTGAAGCCAGAGCTAAGAAAGCTTGTTGGGGGGCCGACGCTGTGGCGCAGTAGGTTAATCCTCCACCTGGGGCGCCAGCAATCCCATATGGGCACCGGTTCTAGTCCCGGTTGCCCCTCTTCCAGGCCAGCTCTCTGCTCTGGCCCGGGAAGGCAGTAGAAGATGGCCCAAGTCCTTGGGCCCCTGCACCCGCATGGGAGACCAGGAAGAAGCACCTGGCTCCTGGCTTCAGATCGGCACAGCTCCGGCCGTTGTGGCCATCTGGGGGGTGAATCAATGGAAGGAAGACCTTTCTCTCTGTCTCTTCCTCTCACTGTCTGTAACTAACTCTCAAATAAAATAAAAAAAAAAAAAAAGAAAAAAGAAAGCTTGTTGGTATGGGGGCTACCCTGTGGTCCACAGAAGGGAGGAGGGAGCAACTGAAGAGGCAGGGGCAAGCAGAGAGTATCTAGAATGAAGGAGCATCATGATTATACCCATTTTACAGATTTACAAACCAAGGTAGTGTGGGTCAGTCCCTCCACTGGACCTCTTTTTCTTTTTACACTAACGAGGAGTTTTATTTTGGGTAAAAATTATAATAAGTAAAACCTAAATGTTTAAAGGCATAGAACTACCAATGTTTATTAACTTACTCCAAATTTTGTCAGAATGATGCTTCTCCCTGTTCATTCATTCTTTGGTCCTTTTTTTTAAAAAGAACTTTTTTAAAAAGATTTTTTATTTTATTTGAAAGAATTACAGAGAGAGGTAGAGAGAGGTCCTCCATCCACTGGTTCACTCCCCAAATGGCCACAATGATCAGAACTGGACTGATCTGAAGCCAGGAACCAGGAGCTTCTTCAGGTCTCCCACGTAGGTGCAGGAGCCCAAACACTTGAGCCATCTTCTACTGCTTTCCCAGGTGCATTAGCAAGGAGCTGGATTGGAAGTTGAGCAGCCAGGACTTGAACCGGCGCCCATATGGGATGGCAGTGTTGCAGGCCAGGGCTTTAACCCACTGTGCCACCGGCCGCTCGCTCTTTCTCTGAACATATGTATTAGGTTCATCCTGTAAGTGTTTAAAGATGATCAGTGATCACCCAGGAGCTGTGAGGCTTTGCGTGCTCTACTCTGGGCAGATCGCACTGTTTCTACAGTGCAGTTAGCAAGGCCAACCACCTCCCAGGGAGCCTGTGTCTTGGAAGAGCTGTCTCCTCTCCTGGCGTCACGCCGTGTGTCCTCCCTTTTGTCCTAGTGTCTTGAGATGCTCAGGAGATGCCACACACATGAGATGTGCAGGGCTGCTGCCTGCGCGACGCACACTCTGGTTTGCAATACATTTTTTTAAAAGATTTATTTATGAATTTGAAAGGCAAAATGAGAGAGAGAGAGAGAGAGAGAGAGAGAGAGGGAGAGAGAGAGAGGGAGAGAGAGAGGGGGAGAGAGAGCAAGAGCTTTAATCTGTTGGTGTACTCCACAAGTAGCCCCAACAGCCAGGAATGGGTCAGACCAAAGCCAGGATCCTGGAATGGTCTCCCATGTGGGTGTAGGGGCCCAAGCACTTGGGCCATCTTCTACTGCTTTCCCAGGCACATTAACAGGGAGTGGGATCAGAAGCGGAACAGCGCTCGAATTGGCGCTCTGGCATGGGATGCCAGTACCACAAGCAGCAGCTTGCCCACCGTGCCATCCTCCTGTCCATGCAGTACGAGGGTTGGTTTACAACAGCATCACCTCCCGCATGGTAATGCTAGTGCTGTGAGATAGTAATGGGTTGCGCAGATGCTGTGACCTTGAACTGCGTTGAAAGGACTATGTTCAGAAGGGGAGTTTGTTACCAGTGGGCCGAGCTGGCTGTGGGGGAGGGCGGAGCTGGAGGGACGGCAGTGGGCAGTGTAGTGTAGTCAGGGCTGACCCCTCCCTGAGGCATGGCTGTGGGGATGACCTAGGCTCTGTTATGCCCCACCCTGGGGATAAGGGGTGAAGGAGGCTGGCCGTGACAATGAGATGCGCTGCGTGGACAGGGATGGGCTACATGGACAGGCGTCACCTGTTCCAGTCCTGGAGGTGGTGTAGCTAAGGCTGCAGGGCAGAGACAGGCTCAGGACTTGCATCCATTGCCTGTGGCCAAATGATCACAGCGGAAATGCATTCTCTCAGGGTGATAGAGGCCAGAGTCCCGGATGGCGGAGGTGCTGGCTGGAGGCTGGAGGGGAAGAGTTCCTTCCTCACCTGCTGTGCCTGTTCCCAGGGTTGGGGTTGCAGTACTCCAGGCTCTGCCCTGATCCCGTGGCCTCCTGTCTTCCCCATGCATCTTGGAGAAGGCCCTTTGTCACTGGACATGACGCTCAGACACATCTCCCTGGATGATCTCATTGCAAGACCCTGCATCACCTCTGCAAAGACCCCTTTGCCAAATCAGGTCGCTTTCTCAGGTTCGGAAGGTTGAGGCTTAGACAGGCTTTGGGGAGCCACCATTGCACCTGCTCCAGGGTCCAGGAGGGTACACAGAACTCTTTCTTCTCTGATTCAGATTTGATTTGCCACCTGGATTACGGTTTCCTTGACACTATAGGAGTTGTGTAAATAAAATGATTTGTTCTTTTGATGTTTTCTTCTAATTGTAAGCAGCAAAGCAAACAGAGCACTTAAAATCTACCGTCCTTTATTTTTGCAGTGATGGGGTGAGTACAGGAATCTATGGCAAGACAGTGTGGCCCCTGCTTTGGGGAAACGTTTCTGTGTATGGCTTTGCCTTGGGAGAAAGGGCAGTCCCTGGCCCGCCCTGGCTTCTCACCTGGGACTTCCCCAAGTGCTTTCTGAAATACAGTTTCTCAGAGGAAGGCTGTACATGTTACAGTCTCTCAGGGAAAGAAGCAGAAGCAGCGCACAACCCAGTTTCTCAGCTCTCAGAAAGAGCGGCTTAGACACACTGTCTGGGAATGCCGCTGCCTATCAGTCAGTGTTCTCAATGCTGAGTCCCACAGTGGGCGCACACAGCAAGCTGAGGGCGTGGCTTTGACAATTACCTGGCTAATCGGGCGACGCCGGCCCATCCAATGGGGCGCATCAGGAAAGTCCATTCTGGGGCATCCATCACGCTCTTTGGTCATCTGTGCTGATGGCATTAACTGGGGATGAGCCCAAGTCCGGTGGCGCTGCACTGTGCAAGTTTAAGTGACGTCTGAGTCTCTCTGGGGGTAGCTGATTGTGGTTTTTCAGCCGTCCAAAGAGAGGAAGGAAAGAAAATGGTGAACGCGGCTCCTGTCTGTCGTGTTACGTATTCTGCTGTCTCATTGTTCCCCTGGTTAGGATCAGGTTTGCATCTTTTTGCTTTGAGTCGTGGATCCGGAATGCTGTGACACACAGAGAATTTCACCCGTACCAGCTGGACCAAGGGGTTTGTCTTGCAGAGAACCGGCTCCTTGCTTTGTGGGACTCATCGCAAAATGAAAATGTTGTTGAAAAATGGTTAAAAATGTCAAGGCGGTGACAGCAGGGCGTTTAACCAAGGGTGGGCCCTTCTGAGCCTGGGGCTTGTGTGGCTGTGCAGGTCTCGTGTCCATGAAGCTGGCCTGGCTTCTGGTAACACCCTGAGGGTGACGACCTTTTGCTTAGCTGGCACCTGCCAGAGAGGGACCAGGCCAGTTTATCTTGCCTCGATTGGAGCAAGGACACCACGTGGGCTGGGTGTCTCGTGCTCGTCCCCCAAATTCCCGCTGCTTCCCTCTCCACCTGCCTCTGTGCCCCGAGAGCCGGTCTTGGCCATCAGCGGCCTTGACCTCAGTGGGCATCCGTGTTAGATGTCAGGGGGAGGAGGCCGAGTGAGGGTGTTTATTTCCCCCGTTCCCTGCGCGGCGCTGCACGCTGCAGACGGATGCTGTCACAGCTCCTGCTGGATGTCCTGTCCAAGCAGCCAGCACCTGCCCTCTTGTGCCGTCAGGCTAAGAGGTAGTGGTGGCTTCCTGCCCTCGCTAGCCTTGGAATTCCGCTCTGAGTTCACTGCTTTCCTGATTCTCTGCGACTTTCTTCTCAATAGCCTCTTTCAGATGCTCGAGAGACAGTCGTTAGGATTCCAGGCATGGCACTGGGCAAATCCTCTCATCTGTAAAATGGGCGTGATGGTAGCTCTGTACTTCTTGGGTTGTTTTGGGCTTGGAGTGAGATCATGGAGGCACAGTGCTTGGTATGGTGCCTGGTATACAGTAAGCGCTCAAGAGGCACAGTTGCTTGCTTGCTTTGTCTCTGGTCTGAACTAAGTCACTTACCGCCTAGGCTGCACCAATGATGATTAATTTCTCAGAGTTTCACTGTTGTTTCAGATGTTATTTCTGTCTTCTTAACTAGAGTATTCTATCTTATCAACGTTTTCACTAATCTAAGTCCCCAACCTAGTCAACAGCACATCATAAATGACCAAGAAATATTTCTTGCCTAAATACACAGAGACTGCATAATTTATCATTCACCCCAGGACATTTTGAAAGGGGAGTGCTTTCTGGAAATGACGTCGGAGCAGCAGGCACAGACCCCAGCTGTCATAGATAACCCAGGCAAACAGGGGTAGGGACTCACCCTATGTAAGTGAAGTTTAAGGTCGTTCTCTAAAAATGTTTTAAAAATGTGCTGGCCTACCACATTTTGTGTTAGTCTGCCTTGGGCATATGAGATAAAAACATGAGATTGGAAAGAGGTAGAGAAGGTACAATTTAATGCTCCTAATAGATTGTCGGCCTGGGTTTCAGGCCATGGGTCACGGCCTCTCCCTCGGGTAGAGACCTACTTCTACCTGATCAGCCTGCTTCACACTTGGGACCTATTTTCCAAACTTCCTTCGCACCTACTTTCTCTTTTCCTCTTCGGTCTCCTAATGATGTTTCCTTGCTAGCATGATCCTTTATGTACAGTAGATGGCAAAAATAGATTTATATGCATATATTTTTCTGAATATCCTTGTCTTTGTATTTTTGGTTGTCTGGGTGACACTTCTGAGATACATACTAATCTGCTATTATGAAAGCCGTCGTGAGATGGAAGCTATTTTTAGTCCCTTCTGTACCTTTCTTTTTTCTGCACCAGACCATTTCATTTTATTTTTTCCTGTTCCTGTTATCTGAAGGCCGTGTATAGCTTCCTTCCTGTAGTTCTAATATAGGAACTGGTTGATTTTTTTGAGCATTACTATAGCAGTTCAGTACCTTCTTCATTCAGAATTGCTACATATGTGTTCAGAGTCTATTTATTTGGTTAGTGACTATCAGCTCCCCCCCCCCCCCCCATGGCCAACCAAGCTTAGGCAAGGGATATTTGTGGTCTATAAAAGCGAAAAAGAATGCTAGTCAGACTATGGTTCTGGAGTGGAAAGAGTGTGTTCCCCATGGAGGGCTGGATTAACTGGTGTGGTTTTCTTCTTGTCATTGATTAGGTACGAATCTTCAGGAGAACATGGGGGCAATGCAACTGCCTGCCTCGTGGGTTTACTGTGGGGTTGAGAGGGTTCACCCCGGAAGGCACAGAGTGCAGAATCTCCTCCACAGAGACACTGCTGCTGTCCGTATGGAAGGGACAGGTGCACCCTGCCTCTCAGGCCATCGTTTCACACAGGATATTGCAGATGCTTCCATTTACCAAGGAGATCAATTGGGAGGATTGCTGCTGCTCTCTGATTAAAATGCTTTTGCTTTTATAACTAGTTCATGATTTTTCACAATGGTGAATACCTTTGGATGTATTTATGGTAGTATTGAAATTCAAAATCTTAGTGACCTTCACAC
Organism: Lepus europaeus; assembly: GCF_033115175.1. Classification (NCBI taxonomy): domain Eukaryota; kingdom Metazoa; phylum Chordata; class Mammalia; order Lagomorpha; family Leporidae; genus Lepus; species Lepus europaeus. Next base: position 40,997,704 of record NC_084830.1, read on the forward strand.
TTTTAGAGCATAACTAGTGTTCTCACCCGTAATTCAAATGTTTAAGGGCAGCCAGAGAGACGTGGGGTATTTTCTCTCATTGTTTTTATTGTTAAGATTTTTATAAAAATTTAGGTTTCATTTATGTGTGATAGATATCTTCTAGTGTTCTGTCCATAAGAGATTTGGAATGTTTGACCATTGAATACGCTTGAAGGAGAAATTTGTATCCTAATTCAGTAGTAGGCAGAGGGCGTGAAATAGTGCGGGCATGGATCTGAGATGGTTAACTCGTGTTACATGGCCAGTGTGAAAGGACTGTTGGGTTTTACGTGCTGTCCCTTGGAATTCCTTGATGTGGTGGGGTCGCCCTGGCTGGGGTTCCTTTGGCTCTGACTGTCTTGCAGTTGTTATTCTGCATTGCTGCATCGTGGCCCTAGAGTTTGTCTTACTGCCCTTGAGAGTAGGGGAAGGAGGGAGGAGGCAACACAGACGTGCACGCGCACACACATCTGTTAGCACACACACACACACACGGCTGTTTAGACATGCGAGCTACCCTTCCTGATGGATGCTTCAGATCGAAGCTCTTTGGTGAAGTGTTGGAAGTGGAGGATGGGCACGGGGGAAGACTCTGCTGTTGCGTTCTCAACACCTCACCCTTTAGAAGACAAGGTGACCACTTCCATGCTGGGCCAAAGCACAAGCGGTGGGAATCAGAAGTCAGCTCTGGTCTCTGGAGTTTCTTGGGAAAGCAGCAGGAAGACATTTAAAGAACATGCTCCCCATGCCTCAGTTGCTGTTCCCTCCACACTGTTCCCTTCATAATTATAAAAGTAAGGTATTAATGCTGATATAAAGAATGTATAATGTAGAAAATTAGAAAGAAGAAAAAATATCCCCCATAATGCAGATTGGCAAAGGCAGAGTCAGTATTTTTTAATTTGGTTATTAGAGATTTTTTTTCCTTAGTTACAGTTGTATTTGTTTATATTTTTATGTATTTTAAAGGATTTACTTATTTATTTATTTGAAAGGCAGAGCTAGAGAGAGAGAGAGAGAGAGAGAGAGAGAGAGAGAGAAAGAGGAGAGGTCTTCCATTTACCAAATGGTCAAAATGGCCAGGGCTCCGCCAAGCTGAAACCAGGAGCCAGGCGTTTCTTCCAGGTATTTTTTTTTTCCCACAGGCAGAGTGGATAGTGAGAGAGAGAGAGACAGAGAGAAAGGTCTTCCTTTGCCGTTGGTTCACCCTCCAATGGCCGCTGCGGCTGGCGCGCTGCGGCCGGCGCACTGCGCTGATCCGATGGCAGGAGCCAGGTGCTTCTCCTGGTCTCCCATGGGGTGCAGAGCCCAAGAACTTGGGCCATCCTCCACTGCACTCCTGGGCCACAGCAGAGAGCTGGCCTGGAAGAGGGGAAACCGGGATAGGACCGATGCCCCGACTGGGACTAGAACCCAGTGTGCCAGCGCCGCAAGGCGGAGGATTAGCCCATTGAGCCATGGCGCCGACCATCTTCCAGGTTTTCCATGTGGTTGCAGTGGCCCAAGCACTTGGGCCATCTTCTGCTGCTTTCCCAGGCCATTAGCAGGGAGCTGGATTGGAAGTGGAGCAGCTGGGACAAAAACTGGTGCCCACATGGGATGCTGGCGTCACAGGGAGCAGTGGCGGCTTAACCCGCTATGCCCTGTATTTATCTATTTTTATTATATAATATTATATTATATTTTAAAATATTTATTTATTTGAAAGGCAAAGTTACAGATAGGCAGAGCCAGAGAGAGAGAGAGAGAGAGAGATCTTCCATCCACTGGTTCAATCCCTAAATGGCCACACTGGCCAGAGCTGTGCTGATCTGAAGCCAGGAGCCAGGAGCTTCTTCCAGGTCTCCTGTGTGGGTGCAGGGACCCAAGCACTTGGGCCATCTTCTGCTTTCCTATGCCATAGTAGAGAGATGGATCAGAAGTGAAACAGCTGGGACTCAAACCAGTGCCCATATGGGATGCCAGCACTGCAGGTGGTGGCTTTACCCACTGCGCCACAGCACCAGCCCCCACCCCATATTTATTTTTAAATTATTTCTTTCATTTAGCTGTATGTTGCAGGCATTTTATATGTAATCTTTGTAGATAATCATTTATTGTGTATACAATGTTCCACTGAATGGCTGTGCCTCAGTTATTCCATTTTTGGTCATTTGGTCAATATTTTAAATAACTTTTTGTGCTACTACCATTTTTTTATAGTAGCTTTTTGTTTATTTAAGATCTTAGGCTAGGATATATTCCATTGGATTTAACAGGTTGATGTTTGAGCATTTACAAAAAAAAATCTTAACACATTTTGCCAATTGGCTTTCCAGGTGGATCAGGGCAACTCATGCTGTGTGACTGTGTTGGTGTCATCTTTCCCCGGCCCTGGCTTTCCCCGCTGTGAAATGCTCTCACTGATTTGGCCCCCAGGAGAACTTTGCACTTGTGTGGCGCTGAAGACTCGGCAGGCTGAACATTTCTTTGCCGTGTGAGTGCGTACTCTTCCTCCCCGTTTTCAGTCATGTGTTCTCTGCCGGTAGACGGTTTCCGCACAAGTTAAAAGGAAAGTTCGTCCCTTTCTCCAAGTGCTGGAAGTCATGTATGCTTGTGTTAGCAAGAGAAGTTTAGGACACGGATCCACGAGGGCACGCAGCCTTGGCTCAGCCAGAATCAAGGCTCGGGGTGTGTCTCCCTGTTTGTGAGCGCAGATACAAGTGGCCTTCTGTCCCTGGGTTTGCACCTGCGGATTCGCCCAAGAGCGGCAGAAAATGCTTGAGAAAAGCATTGCCTCTGGACGTGTGCAGACTTCTCCCCTTGTCATTCCCTGAACCATACATGCTAACAACAATTTACAGTGTTCACATGGTGATAGGCTTTCTAAGAAATATGGAAATGATTTGAGTATACCAGAGGATATATATAGCTTATATGCAAATACTTGCCATTTTATATCAGGGACTTGAGCACTCAAGAATTTTAGCATCCTGGTGCTGGCGTGTGGCACAGGGGGTTAAGCCTCCACTTGCAACGGCAGCATCCCACATCAGAGCACTGGTTTGAGTCCTGGCTGCTCCATTTCCAATCCAGCCCCCTGCTAATATGCCTGGGAAAGCAGCAGAAGGTGGTTCAAGTACTTGAGTCCCTGGTATCCATGTTGGAGACCTGGATGAAGTTCCTGGTTCCTGGGTTCAGCCTGGCCCAGCCCTAGTCATTGTGGCTGTTTGGGGAGTGAACCAGTGGATGGAAGATCTCTCTCTCTCTCTTTCTCTCTCCCTCTGTAACTCTGCCTTTCAAATCTACCTGGGTGGCAGGGGACCAAGCACTTGTGCCATCTTCTTGCTACTTTTCCAGACATATTAGCAGGGAGCTGGATTGGAAGTGGAGCAGCTGGGACTCAAACCTGTGCTCATATGGGATGCTGGCATCACAAGTGGAGGCTTCACCCACTGGGTCACCATGCTGGTCCAAAGAAAACAATCTGAGTATCCTGAAGGGGTTTTGGAATCAATTCTTCCAGGTTACCAAGGGATAGCTGCTTACCTCTTTAAAGATACAGACAGCATGGTTTTTGTTACCAATACAAAGTTGTAGTATGCATATTAGCCTGTAATGTGCTTTGGTTTTAACATAGGATATATATCACGGGCAGAAGATCTTTAATAACATATAATAAAATGTCTTGAGCATGTGTGCTATGAACATCTTGGTGTATAATATTGCTCCTTTGACAGTTTCATATCACGGGCAGCTGTTCTCCTGTAATTCTCCACAGGTAGTACAGTGTGCTCTGCAGGGTTAGAGAGAGAGGGAAAGAGAGAGAGAGAGGGAGAGGGAGAGGGAGAGGAAGAGGGAGAGGGGGAGAGAGAGAGGGAGAGGGAGAGGGAGAGGGAGAGAGAGAGAGAGAGATCTTCCATCCAGTGCTTTACTCCCCAAATGGTCCCAACGACCAGGTGGCCATCCTCCGCTGTCTTCCCAGGTGTACTAGCAAGGAACTGGATCAGAAGTGGAGCAGCTGGGACTCGAACCAGCCTCCACATGGGACACCAGCATTGCAGGCCAGCACTAGCCCCCACCCAGAGGGGCTTTTTCTAAGGAAAGAAATACTTTGCATTTCTTGGACGTTAGTGGTTGCACCAAGAGAAACCTGGCCTTCTTTGCCTGTAAGTTGACTGTCAGGATGCTGTGGGTATGGACTCCACGGGGGCTTGGGTGCTTCTGCTGCTGACTGCTCGCTCATCTCTGCTGGGTTGCGGGGACGTGCTACAGCCACCCCATGCGATCTATGGTAAAAGAGGAGGCCAGGCAGATGGCACTGTTCCCCCCCAGGGTTATCCTGCTTTTCTGTTCTGGGCTTCTTCCCGATTGCTTCTTCCAGGGATAAGACCTTTATCTCTGAGCGTGCATTTGGGTTGGCTGGTTGGGTCCCTAGGTCAGGGAACCCCGGGGAAGTTGCCTAGAAATGAAGAGAGGAGGACTCTCCCAGGGAGCACTATTACTATTCTTTAACCCACAGTAGTTGTGTGCCTGCTCTGCCGGAAGTTGTGGGAACTGCAGGATGACGTCCTCCAGGGATGACATTCACCCTGCGAGCATGGCTGTAGTCACTTCCACTGACAGCCGCCCTGCGCTGGAGGTCAGGACCCTGCGTGGCTCTCACCCCACTGGCCAGATCCCCGCGGTCGGGGGGCGCATGCTCTGTGCGGCAGGTCTAGGCACAGGCACTGAGCGTGAAGTCTTCTTTAAAGAGTCCTGGGAGGTATCTGCAATGCCCGAGGCCCTGACCAATGCATATTTTATAAGCGGAGATGGGCTCGCTGATCTCTGGGCGTCAGTGTCTTCTGCTTCTAAATAACCATGGCCCCAGCTTCTCTGCCTGTGCATATTTGTGCGACTCATTTGGCCAACCGGGATCTAAAAATAAACCTAGAAACTTTGGGAGTTTTTTTTTTTTTCCTTCTTCTTTCCCTTGGCGGACTGATGTGTTTTTGTGTATTCCAAGCTGTGCTGTGTAACTATTTACTTTTGCATTATGCATAGCACTTAGCAACGGGACAGTGGAAATGGGAGCCGAGAGCACAGGCTGTCCCCCGCCAGGGGGGAGGGGTGGCCGCCCGAGGCTTCCCTCCCCCACCTCGGCCCCAGGCCTGGTCCACTCTGCTGGGCTCCTGCTTTCTGCCTTCTCTGCTGGTGACCCAGTAGGGACTAGGAAGAGGGATGGCAAGGACCCTTCCTGCCCTCTCGCCAGGGCCAGGAGGGGGCCCTGGGGTGTCAGCCAGGGTGGGGGAGGGGGACGAGGACAGGCCTTGGCCACCACGGGTGTCGTGGCTGAAGGACAGCCTTGTAGGGTCAGAGACACCGAGGAGCTGTGTCTTGTTGGGAACTCTAAGTTCATTTGCAAACAGGACGGTCACGAATGGCGGTGGATTGCGCAGGACCCAGGACGGAACTCTGGGAACCCTCTAGGGTGGCGTCAGCCCGCACATACAGCGTCGCTCTCAGGAGGCAGCCTTCTGGATTCTGAGCATTCCGGGCTGGGCAGAGTGCTCTGCTGTCTGCCCAGTGACTGGCTGGGGAGCCCAGAACTGGCTCCTTTCCACGTGGGAATGTCCCTGGCCCGAGACTCCGCAGTGTGCCAAGTGTGTTCGGCCCTTCTTGCTGCCAGTTTGCTTTTGTTCTCTGATTTCTAGAGTAGCAATTGCATTAAAAAACAAAAAAACAACTCGCATCCTGATGTGCACCAGAGGAGGGAGGAAGGCCTGAGGAGTGTGGACTTAACCCCTTGGTTACCACTTTTTAGCAAAGAAAGCAAAATTAAATACATCTGGAGGCCATTGTGAAGGGCCTGGGTTTTTTTTTTCTTTTAAGAAATCACACCTCTGTTCCTTTCTTAGGACCAGAATATACCTCATATTCTTGATGCATGTTGGGGCAGAGATTTGGCAAATATTTCTGTGAAAAAAAAATGCATACATAAACACAAAGATTGTGGTGGAAATCTTTTTGAATAAAAAGGTTCTTTGAGGCCGCAGCTCACTAGGCTAATCCTCTGCCTGCGGCGCTGGCACCCAGGGTTCTAGTCCCGGTTGGGGCACCAGTTCTGTCCCAGTTGCTCCTCTTCCAGTCCAGCTCTCTGCTGTGGCCCGGGAAGGCAGTGGAGGATGGCCCAAGTGCTTGGGTCCTGCACCTGCATAGGAGACCAGGAGGAAGCACCAGGCTCCTGGCTTCGGATTGGCGCAGTGTGCCGGCCGTAGCAGCCATTTGGGGGGTGAACCAACGGAAGGAAGACCTTTCTCTCTGTCTCTGTCTCTCTCTCTCACTGTCTAACTCTGCCTGTAAAAAAAAAAGTTCTTTGAAAGTTGATTTAACATTCTGTAGTACAGTCAGGTGTGTGTGTATGTGTGTGTGTGTGGGGGGGATTTCCTGCTGTTTTTTATTTCAAGGACTGGACCACAGAGATGAGCCGTTCAGAATGACTAAACAGCTCTTCTTTGGAAGGGGCCGCAGTCTGCACAGTCGCTTGTGTAGTTTCCACAGACGTGGACCCATCAGTTAAAGAACAAGACCCTGCAGCCTCAAGGTGAATGTTTTTTCCAACCTCACAAGAGGTGAGCGCACTCAAAACAGGAAGCAATCATAGGCCAGCGGTTTGAGACGTGAGAGCTGGCTTCTGGATTAGGCTGAGCTGTTGTCTGCGCACTGAAAGACAAGACGGTCGCTAGCAGCTCTGCTCACTGGCTCTCCAGCGTTTGCATCTCCTGCAGAGCACCTGTGCCTCTCCTCCCAGAACGAGGAGCCACAGACACAGCCAGAGATGTGCAGTGCGGCTCAACAGGAGCCTGAGCTCGCCGTGGTGATGGAGCCAGGGCGAAGGCTTGCAAGCTGCTGGGGCACCCTGGGGTGTGGAAGTCATCTGGCCCGAGGGACCATTGCAGGGTCCTCGGGGCGTGGTACAGAATGAGGGTGAGAACAGGAGCGTGTCTGCACATCTGAACACATTTGAGACATGTGACTGGGACACTCGTGGCGAGAAGGCTCTTACACTATGGCTATACCCACATGGTAGCCCTTTCGTATGTGTTGTGAAAAAATACATTGGTGTTGATGTGGAGCACTTAGTAAATTGTTGCTTTAGATGAGGCCTTCTCAGTGCTCCAAGGCCGTGGATGCTACTGAAATGAATGAGCGTTGAATGGCTCCCTGTAACCATGACTACTGCTAGCACTGATGAGGGCATTGATTAGGACATTTATTAGGACAGCCTCAGACACTGTGCTGAGTATCTAATCTCACAGGATCTTCTCACCTGCCCCAGGAGGAAACACCTTATTATCCCCTTCCTGCCAGGGAGAAGCGGGCTCAGAGATTGCGCACTGAGGCGCGTGGGTGGTGACTGGGAGTCAGCACCACCCTCCTGCTTTGCCCGTGGAGAGCATTCCACGGCTGCGCCTCCAAGCGCAGCTTGGCTTCCTGGGTCCAAGAGAAAGCACTGGAAATTGAGCATTCTTTCTCGGAGGGTGTGTGGGCTCTGTTCAGTTAGCCTCTCTTTTTTTTCTCTCTTCTTTATTTTATGTGTGGCTCTCGAATAGTTCACCAAACTCTCGTGGTTGCAGCCTGAGTCTTTTTTTTTTTTTTCCAAAGAAACCTTTTATTTAAAGAATACAAACTTCATGCATTTCATTAGTACAACTTTAGGAATAGAGTGATTCTTCCCACCATACCTACCCTCCCACCCACACTCTCACTCCTCCTGTTCTTCCCTCTCTCATTCCCAGTTCCATTCTCCCCTAAGATCCATTTTTAATTAACTTTATACACAGAAGACCAACTCTATACTAAGTAAAGATTTCAACAATTTGCATGAGAAAACAAAACCAAAGTGTTCCTTTAATAGTTGAGACAAGGGCTGTTCAGAATCATTGCATCTCGAAGTTAATTTCACTTCTTCTTTTTTTTTTTAAGAAACAATTTTCAAGAAGCACCCAAGAATGATACATCTTTTGTGAACACTTAGATATAACTTATGAGACATAAGAATATCCCCCACTTAATACATTAAAAGAAAGTAAGTCTTTGAGAATGAGTTTTATCATTAATTAATGAAGCTCCTAAGAAAGCAAGCAATGGAGTCTTAGCATAACTAAGACTTCTGAGACAGAAGAATATTCTCCACTTAATACGCTAAAATGAAATAAATCTTTGAGAACAGTTTTACTGTTAACTCTCATAATATAACTCATTAAGGACAGAGGTCCTGCATGGGAAGTTAGTGCACAGGGACTCATGTTGTTAATTTAACAATTGACACTCTTATGTTTGATGTCAGTGATCACCCAAGGCTCTTGCCATGAGCTGCCAAGGCTATGGAAGCCTTTTGAATCCACAGTCTCCATTAGTATTTCGACAAGGCCATAAGCACAGTGGAAGTTCCTCCCTTCAGAGAAAAGTACCTCCTTCTTTGATGGCCACTTCTTTCTGCTGGGGTCTCACCTCCCGCAGTCCTTCACGTAGGACATTTTTCTGCCACAGTGTCTTGGCTTTCCATGCCTGAAATTGCAGCCTGAGTCTTCAATTTCCTTTAGTGTCTCCTGGCTCCAGTTCATAAGCAAGAGATTCCTATTGGTCCAGCTCATCGAGTCCAGGCCACGCAAGCTGCTGGAGCCTGGCCAGCAAAACCATCCCCGCTGCTGGGCTGACTCTTCATCCTGTGTGCTTTGGTGGTATCATGTGCACAGCCTCCCCAGCCCCGTGCCCCAAGCAGGAGGTTGTGGGTAAGGCAGTGCCCACTAGGAAGGGAGATAGTTCACAGCTGGAGATGAACATCTCAGGTACAAACTCCTTTTATACTTTGATAAACACTTTTGTTCTTTGGAAAGCCTCCAAAGAATCAGTATCAATGAGCCATATCTAGAGTTATATAATATATTTCTCAGAAACCTAATTCAAGGGGTTTAGGAAAAAAAGTCAAATTCATTGGTTCGTGTTACCGTAAGTGCAAAGGCTTGGCTGGATCCGGATCTCCGTCAGTATCATCAGAAATCTGGCTCATGTATTGGCTCTGCATTCCTCTGGCTTGGTTTCCTCCTCAGGCAGGTCTTCTCTTCATGATACCAAGACATCACTGAAAGTCTCAGGTCTATCTGTTCACTGAGCCTCCACAGCAGAGGGCTTCTCTTTCCCCCATAGTTGCAACAAAATCCCCAGGCTTAATTCTCATTGCCCTGAATGAGTTGCATGCCTGCCTGTCAACCAAGCATGGTGGCCAGTGCGATTAGTCAGGTCTGGGTCATTGCCCATGCCTTGGAAGAGGTTAAAGTCTCTTCCCTCCCTCCATTAAATCGCATGGACTGGGAATGGGGGAATGTTGTCTCTTCTGTTATTACCAGAAGAAATGGGGCGGGATGTTGTTCAGGCAAAACCAACTCATATCTTTCCTGAGTGCTTTCAAGTTTATTACCAAAAATACCTGGACATCTGAAATTAAGATGTTGAGGCTTAGTAAAAGCAGACTGGGCCACAGCTGCCCTCTTTGTGTGTGATAAATCCAGAGGCCTAGGAAATCCAAAGTGCTGAGACAGGGCTAGATCTTCCATTGTCTTTTAAGTCACAATCCTGAAAGGTGATGTTTTTAAAATTTGCATCTTTTTGAGAAAGGCAGTTACAAGTTGGTTTGGGCTTCAATTTTTGATACAGTAGGAGGATAAGACTTGAAGGGCTCTTATTAGGTGCCCTCTATTTGAAGTCTAAGCTGTTCTGGCATCAAAATGACCTTGGTGAAGTACATACAAGCTTTGAAGCCTGAGCAGTGCCTAGGATTTAAGACCTACTGAAGACCCATCTTATCTCGCTAGTGATGAAAACACCCTATTTATGTGTCAATAATCTTTATGCCCATTGGCAAATAAATGCTTGTTTTGTTTTGTTTTGTTTTGTTTTGTTTTTTTTTTGATAGGCAGAGTTAGACAGTGAGAGAGAGAGACAGAGAAAAAGGTCTTCCTTCCATTGGTTCACTCCCCAAATGACCACCACAGCCAGCGCGCTGCGCTGATCCGAAGCCAGGAGCCAGGTGCTTCCTCCTGGTCTCCCATGTGGGTGCAGGACCCAAGCACTTGGGCCATCCTCCACTGCACTCCCGGGCCACAGCAGAGAGCTGGACTGGAAAAGGAGCAACCAGGACAGAATCTGGCGCCCCAAGCGGGACTAGAACCCGGGGTGCTGGCACTGCAGGCAGAGGATTAGCCTAGTGAGCCGTGGTGCCAGCAGATGCTTGATTTTTAACCATGTCATAAGTCAGGAACTGTGAGTCCTGTGGAAGTTAAACCAGCAAGTCTTCCTCCCTGCAAATATAGGTTAATTCCATGCAACCTCAGGGGTCTTGAGTAGCATCTATGTATGTGTTAATATTCCAGTGCTAAAAATTCATGGAAAATGAGATTAAAAGATTTATTTATTTTGGCACAAAAATACTTAAAATCTATTCATGGATTGTAGTTTTTTCATAATTCACATTTTCATGAGTCTTTGAAGACACCTTGTATTAACTTTAGATAATAACACTGTCATGTCCTTTGCTTCCTCTGCTTGCTGCAATGATCTTGGCTGTCCTTTGGCACAAAGTACCACCTCATTTTCTCAAAGTTTAGCAGATGGTTGCCTTAATTTCCTTCACTTGTTTAAAATTTTGTATTTCTGGGATTAACAATATCTCCTCATATGCCAAATGTCTCTCACCTCTGTTGATTTTCTTGGTGCAACTGTTATTCAGTCACTTGGGGTTTTAAGGTTTTAAGTCACAGACAACAGTGCCCATTCTGGCTAGTCTAAGTAGACGGGGAGCTTCTAAAAGGAGACTAAGGAGCTCACAGAATCTCTAGCCCCCAGAGTCAGCCTTGGAAGTCATACAGCCAGGAACACACCACAGATTACATCACTGGTGGCTCCCCAGAGGCCCCCGTGTGAACACCACCAAGTATAGGCGCTTCTGCTCATCCCACCAAATGTGTTCCTTCTGGGGGAACGCGGTCATTGCTGCCTCTGGAGGCAGGGCGTCCATACCATCCTCCACCAACCTCCACCATGGCAGGGCGTCCATACCATCCTCCACCAACCTCCACCATGGCAGGGCGTCCATACCATCCTCCACCAACCTCCACCACGGCAGGGCATCCATACCATCCTCCACCAACCTCCACCATGGCAGGGCATCCATACCATCTTCCACCAACCTCCACCATGGCAGGGCGTCCATACCATCCTCCACCAACCTCCACCATGGCAAGTCCCGCAGGGCACCTCCTTGCTGATCTCTCTTCTTCTGCTTCTCCTCCTTCTCTGTCTTCCTCTTCCTCCTCCTCTTCTTCCTTTTTCTCCTCCTCCTCCTTCTCTTTTTATCTATTTGAAAGGTAGAGTGATGGGGGGTGGGTAGAAAGATCTTCTATTTTCTGGTTCACTTCCCAAATGACCACAGCAGCCAGGGCTGGGCCAGGCCAAAGCCAGGAGCCTGGAACTCCATCCTGCTCTCTTCACATGATGCAGGGGTCCAGGCACTTGAGCTATCTTCTGCTACTTTCCAAGGTGCAATCGTAGGGAGCCGGACTGAAATGAAGCAGCTGGGCCTCCAGCCAGTGCTCCAATATGGGATGTTACATTGCAGGCGATGGCTTCACCTCTTGTACCACAGCACCTGCCCCTACCCAGAAGGAATTTTGTGTGAGTGCTGCTCATTGGTGAAGCTGGGCCACATGCCTGCACCCTGGGTGCAATGTAGGCTGGGGAGACAAATACTGGATTTTCATCTTGGGGAGGTGTGGACTTGTAGGAAATTTCTCAAGTGTGGAAAGAGTGTTCAAAAAATGCCTTTTGGCCACAAAACACAAGTCACCACCCACACCGAGCAAGGGGCCTTGTCTGACACCTGAATCCCTTGATTTTGGAAGCAGTGAGGACCACTGCTGGCAGGAGGGCTGTTCCTTACTGGGAGTAGCAGGATCCCAGGAGCACCTGCTGACCGGATGCCACAGAGGAGGTTCATTGCTTTCTGTCAAGTGGAGTCCACTTACCTTCCATCCCCCACCTCTAGACTGACTTTGGGGACCCTATCAGTGTCAGCCAAGCCAGCCCCATCCCTCCCCAGCATGAAGGCAAGGGGTGGGCCTAAAAGAAGCCAAAATGAGGCATTGGGTGCTCAGAGAAGGTAGACAACCTGCACCGAATCACACAGCCTGTGTGGTAAAAACCAAGGCTCCCCAGCGTCCATTCCCTGCAGGCAGGCAGGTGCTCCGGCTGTGTTTCGATTGGATCCCAAACACTGTCCTGCTGCCTTCTTCAAGGGTGAACCTGACAGTGGCATTTAGGGGGTGGGATTTGCCTCGTATGTCTGCCCCAGCCAAGCCCTTGGTGGCTGTAGCTGTGTCCAGAGGAGACATTTATGCACCAAGACTGTGAATATTAGTAGTCACTTCTGGAAGCTTCTGAGACATTCTCTGGGCTCTTCTGGTTTGCTTTATGATCTAATTCTTTGGTGGCTAGATTCACCTTCTCACCTGGCTGGGGAGGTGGGCTGGTTGTTACAGACACGGCAGAAGGGGGATCCTTAAAGACTCTATCAGATGCCCGTTAAATGGGCAAGAAGGGTGTCACTGGGTCTTGCAGGCTGCATAGCTTCATGGTTAAGAGCTTGGATTCTAGGGTCTACCTGGGGTTGAATCTGGCTGGTGGCTTGCTGGCTGTGTGACCAGGGGCAAATTAACCTTACCTTTCTTAGCCTTCATTTCTGAAAAGGGAGATTAAATGAGACCACACGTGCGCAACTGCTAGAGCTGTGCCCAGCCTGGAAGCACTCGGTAGGTGCTAGCTATTCGCATTAGCTTAACAGGCAGAGAGTGAGGCAGGCTGTGTCTGGGGAGAGGAGCGACGGCTGAGGGTTTGTGTGAGGCCTGGAGGGCAGGCAGCACACAGCAGGCTGGGTGGCTTGTCTGGGACCCAATCCATGGAGGCTGCTTTTTCTCTGGGCCTGTATTTTCCAAGGAGGCTCCCCTTAATGATTTGGTTTCCAAAAGGAGGCTTGAAGCTAAACTGCAGAATGTCCTGATCTGCCTAGCGATCCGTTTCTCATCTCATGAGTCCACTGGCCTTCTGCTGCATGTCAGTGCCTTGAGCAACATTTGGTTGCATGAGTCAGTTCCCCAGAGTCTCATTGCTCCCGAGTGGGCCGATAACATCGAATTCCTGAATGAGTGCGCTGAGGACCAGACCACGGACCCGGGGTGGCCCTCGGAGGCATGGACATGGCGAGGCCCAGTTGGAAGCAGAGAGCTTGCCCGCCTTTCTCTCCTTCCCCTTGATCGTGCCTTTATTCTTTCCTGCATGCAGTCAGCTAAATAGCAGACATCTGGTGTGATGGAGCACCCCCTGGCATGCCAAAGGAAGGGGCGCATGAGATGCTTCTTGACTGAGTGGGTGAGGTGCACCTGCTGCTGCCGCTGCCCTGGGCAGAGGGCTGGGGCAGGAGGATTGTGTTGAGAAGCAGGGCCCTGGGTTCTGGAGCCTTTTCTCTTATATGTCATTGGCCACATCCCTCATATGCACAGTGAACATGAAATCTGAAGACTGGAGCCTACTGAATGTCCGCTGGTCGCCACCGGCTCAGACGTTTATACCCCGACAAGGTTACCCCAACAAGGGTCAGAGGTCTTATGACACCAAATGTTTCCTCCACATGCAACCCAAGGGATGCTTCAGGATAGATCCTGCCTTCTTCAGGGCTCAGACTGCCTCCTGTTTGCTTTCTTCATTGTCCCCTGTGAAAGGTAAGCTGGGTCGTTTGGGTGAAGTATTATGGTGGGAAAGTGATGAATACAATACCCATGCGTTATTGTAGTGCCCATCACAATACTGAGCTTTTTGAAGGCGTTCAGGACACATTTGTCCAGTTTAATTACATAGCACAGCCCAGCAATCAATGAATTCAATTCATATTGTTACTCTAAAGACATTATTTGTTCCGTCTCCAGTATAGAAATAATAACACCAATACAAACAGACGCTAAAATCAGTTACTTGGAAGAGCAGAGGATGTGTTTGTACATACACGCACACACACACATGTGTACTTCACAAAGTCTGGGGACCATGCATGTGAGAGCAGGCTCAGCTGCCTCTGAGGGCCACAGGAGGGCACCCAGAGTTGTCTATTGCTTCCCAAGATACTCACGAAAGGCTGCTCGGCTGCTTCCTGGGTTTGTGGCTGGTTGGATGGGGACACTTGTTTGCTTCCCAAGTTAAGGTTGTGGCCTGGTTGCTTCCAGCGTGGTGGAAGGCACGTTGGCAGGGTGGCCAATGGCAGAGTGAGCAGGGCCACATAGCTGCTGGCAAGACAGTAGCTGACTATGGGGCCTCTGCAGGGTGAGTGGCTAAGGGTGGGCTGCTCGGGTTTTTCAAGGAGCATTGGGAGCGCGGATGGATCCTCCTGAGTGGTTCGCAGAGCTGGGTCAGTGGCGTGTCTGGTTCAGCTGCCTGAGAGCTTCACAGGTCGCTGGGGGGTGGGGTCTCAGGAGGTCTCCCTCCAACAAGAGCCTGCAGGGGGAGGGGCACCACGCGGGCAGGGCTGTTGCTGCAGGGTGGTGCGGTGGTGCAATGGTGCTACGTTGGCACTGCAGTTCCCCAGCTGGGCCCAGGGCGGCAGGTGCTTCAGTGATCTGGGGTGTGAGTGGGGACAGCTGGTTCCCACCCTTCCCTGCCGAGCCAAGTCCATCTGGGTTCAGGGTGGATCATGAGAGATGGAACGGCAGATTCCGACATGCTTTATTTGACCTGTAGAGTTTCACAAACTTAGAACATTTGCTGCCAACTTAAAAAGAAAGGATATGTATTTTTTTAAAAAAGTAGATTTCAAGTTTCTCTTGAAACATGATAATCTGCATGACACTGGGCGAGATTCCTGCACAACAGTCGGTGTGAGCTGAGCACTGCCTGTTCTCTTTAGAGAGGAGGTGTTGCCCTGGTTCACTGAAGTGGTTTTTTTTTTTTTTTTTAATGACAAAATAAGTGTTACTTAAAATTAGCCATTAAACATTTATTTATGTATTTGAAAGGCAGGGAGAAAGAAAAAAAAAGAGAGAGAGAGAGAGAGAGAAATATCTCATTTGCTGATTCATTCCTTAAATGCTCACAGCGGTTGGGGCGGAGCGAGGCCAAAGCCCGGAAGTGGGAGAACTCAGCCTGGGTCTCCCATGTGAGTGACAGGGACCCAAGTACTTAAACCATCACTTGCTGCCTCCCAGGGTGCACGTGAGCAGGAAACTGGAGCAGAGCTCAGACTCAAAACCAGGCACTCCAGTATGGGACGTGAACATCCAAGCAGCATCTTCATGTGCCCAATGCCCACCGGAAATCATTTTAAAAAGTGTTTGTTTCATTGGAAACACACCTGTGCACACACAGAGACACACACATACACAGATAAGATAGAGATTTTTCCATTCACTGGATCACTCCCCAGATTGTGAGGCTGGGTCAGGCTGAAACCAGGAACCACCAAGAACTCAATTCAGTTCTCCCACATGGGTGGCAGGGATCCAGCGATTTGAACTCTCACTGACTTTCTCCTGGGCTGCACATTCGCAGGAAGTGGGACCTGCAGGCAGAGCAGGGACTCACAGCCAGGCACTTCAATGTAGATGTGGGCGTCCCAGGTAGCACCTTAACCACTGTGCCACATGCCCATCCCCCAGGCCATCTTTACATGCACAGTTCAGTGTCAGTAAGTATTTCAGATAACTGTCCTACCCTCACCACCACCCATTTTCATTTTTATTAAAAATATTTATTTATTTGAGTAGAGTTAGAGAGGTCTTCCATCCGCTGGTTCACTCCCCAAATAGCTGCAATGGCCGGAGCTGACCCCATCTGAACCCAGGAGTCAGGAGCTTCTTCTGGGTCTCCCATGCAGGTGCAGAGGCCCAAGCAGTTGGGCCATCTCCCACTGCTTTCCCAGGCCATAGCAGAGAGCTGGGTCAGAAGGGGAGCAGCAGACACACGAACCGGCACCCATATGGGAGGAGGCTTAGCCAACTAAGCTACAGCACCAGCACCTGCCCGGCTCTTGTTGCCTTTTTTTTTTTTTTTTTTTTTGACAGGCAGAGTGGACAGTGAGAGAGAGAGAGAAAGAGAGAAAGGTCTTCCTTTTGCCGTTGGTTCACCCTCCAATGGCCGCTGATCCGATGGCAAGAGCCAGGTACTTCTCCTGGTCTCCCATGGGGTGCAGGGCCCAAGCACTTGGGCCATCCTCCACTGCACTCCCTGGCCACAGCAGAGAGCTGGCCTGGAAGAGGGGCAACCGGGACAGGATCGGTGCCCCGACCGGCACTAGAGCCCGGTGTGCCGGCGCCGCAAGGCGGAGGATTAGCCTAGTGAGCCGCGGCGCCGGCCATGCTCTTGTTGCTTTTCTTGAAGCTTTTCCTGGTCCCCCAAGACCAAGACCTGCAGGCTGGGCTTCTGCTTAGTTCAGTAACTTTTTGGGAAGACTTGAAAAACATTTTTCAAGACCCCTTGTGAAAGTGACTTCAACTCTTTAAAATTCTAAAAAAAAAAAAAAAAAAACCTAGTTAGTGTGGGACTTTCCAGAGTTAGTATCACATTAGCAGAAATCTCTGGAAATAGCATTTTGTGATTTGTTCAGTCTTCAAGTTCGTTCTGAAAAGCTCCGATTTGAAGACAAAATTCGTAGTGTGTTTGATTTTCTTGATCTGAAGGGAGCTGGTTCGTCTTGCCTCAGGCGCTGCGTATGTTAATGAGACCTTTTACTTACAGGTGTGGATAAACAGGAAATATGAACATAATTTTGGTTTTATTCCTGAATTTTCAGGTAGCATTATACTAGAACAAATATGATTTTATTTGCTAGATGGAAAGGTCAAAATAGAGCTTTTACTCTTCATGTTGACAGGTTGCCATTTCTGGTTTGTTTTTTATTAATGACAGCATCAGCCGAAATGTCATTATCTGACAGAAGCCAGTATGATTCAATTTTATGTGAACAAAATCTTGCTACCAAGTCAGTTTTGTATATTTAGTTAGGCGTTAGGCTAGAATTTAGGTTGCTACTATTTATTTATTTAATATTTTAGAGTAATCTGGTCAAAACTTGTATTAAAATTCCTTAAGAAAAGACTATTTTCAAGTACTTACAGAAACTGAAAAGTATGAATTCACAAGCAATTTGACATGCAAATTCTTTTCTTCATTATCACTGGACCCATCATAACTTCTTCCCCATTACATATGATTTGTTTTAAACCCTTGCTCTGGGTTTAATGTTTTCTTGAAAGCTTTGTGATTACATTTCTTTAGAAGTGTTTCATAATCTAGAATTTTCAAGTAATGCAACAAACCTTCCTCGAAAATACTGAATCTCTGCTGTAATTACTTTTTAAATTATTTTCAATATGCTTGTGTTTGTTTTGTTTGGTTCATTCATTTATTTGAACCCAGTGGTTCACTCCTCAAATGTCTGCAGTAGCCAGGGCTGGGCCAGGATGAAGCCAGGAGCCAGGGACTCCATCTGGATCCCTTCCGTGGGAGACAGGACCCTAAGATGCCTCCTAGGCACTTTAGTAGGAAGGTGGAAAAAAGAAGAGGTGGGATTTGATCCTAGGCACTGTGATATGGGATGTAGATGTCCCAGGTGGCGGCTGAACCTGCTGTGTCACCATGCCAGCCCCATTGTGCTTGCGATTTTAAGTCTTACTGTGTGGGTGACATTTTTTCATCTCAGATTGGCTGAACCATTGTAAGGGTGGATGAGCAAGACAGAGAAACAGAACGTGAATTCACAGCCAGAACAGGTTTATTCAGAGAGAAACCAGAGAGGGACTCACAAACAACCAGTGAGTGCATAACAGAGAGCAGGTTCTCTTACAAGCTAGGGACTTCTGTAGCCTGAGATATTGGGAGGGGCTTGGGCTAAGGCTGAGCTCTTGATGTAGTGAGCAGTGTGGCTTGGGAAGGTTTGGGTTAAGGTTGGACTCTTAAGATAGTTGGGAGGGTTTGGACTAAGGCTGAGCTCTTGAGATACTGATGTGGCTTGGGAGAGTTTGAGATCTGCTCTCAGACTTGTAGGCAAGGATTAAAATAGATCGAAGGCTTTTGTCCTTGGTCCATCAACCGTTGAACTGTATTTTAAGGACCAATTCTGTGTATTAATATTGGACATATTATCACTTGATAAGGACTTGGACTCTGTACCTACTTATTTTAAAACTAGTATTTTTAAATTTTAAGACATGTAGGAGAAATTCCTTAGAGTTAAGGTCCAAAAGTCTTGTCTCATCTAAGTGTGTTGTAGTTTGGGATGGGCCTTCCCTCCTGCCCGTACCTCTGTTCCCCAAAGATATTATTTATGACTCCATGAAGAAATTCATTTTCTGGTGCTAAGTCTTGGGTGCTTGGATTGTTGGTATACTAGACATTTAACAAAGGAGGTCATTTTTACTCTTTAGGATCGTCTTGTTTATGAGGAGTAAGTCAAATAAGCTGCAAACTCCAAGAGTAGAATTCAAATCCGTTGGGATCAACTCCATATCTTTCTCACGCTTCCTAATTTTCATCTCTGCTTTCACCTGTGTGGCCAAGCGCTCAGCCCGTTCTCTCCCATGTGGAAGTCAAAAAGGCCATCAGCAGTTCCAGGCATGTGGTATCCTCCTACTGAGAAAAAGAGAAAAAGCTTCTACACTAGTGCTGATGAAGTTATAGAGAACAGTCAATGTCGGGACACGTGCTCAACCCTGAGCCAGCCACTGCGGAGGGAGGGGCTGAGTACCATGACTGGCCGGGCCTGGGTCTTCTGGCCATCCTAGTGTAGGGGCTGGGGAGTGGTTGATTACATTCCAAGTGTTTGGAGGGGTTTCTCCTGGGAAGGGCAGGCCTGGTGCTAGAAGAAAAAAGGTGCCCACAGCACTGCTCAGTTGACCTGAAAATTCTCCAAGAGGAAGGACTAATTTTTGTTTCTTTTAAAGATTTTTTTAAAAAAAATTTATTTGAAAGTTAGAGCTATATAGAGCGAGGGAGAGACACTCACAGGAAGATCTTCCATCCACTGGTTCATCTCCCCAAATGGCTATAAGAGCCAGGGTTGAGCCAGGCTGCAGCCAGGAGCCAGAGGCTTTATCCAGGTCTCCCATGTGAGTGGCAAGGGTCTAAGCTCTTGGGCCATCTTTGCTGCTTTTCCAAGGTGCATTAGCGGGGAGCTGGATCGGAAGTGGAGCAGCCAGGACAGGAACCAGTGCCCATTTGGGATGCCAGCGTCGCAGGAGGCAGCATCTGCTACCCCACAGTGTTGGCCCCGAGGACCAGTTTTATTTATCGTTGTTTCCTTTAGGGGAGATGACACGGGTCTTAGCAAAATTGCTCAATTAATGAGTAACTTAAGGGGTGACTGAAGAGAGTTTAATTAGGGGATTATTTCTTAGGGATTAATTCTAAGGGATTAGCAAGGTTAAGAGAAAGAGAGATGGTAAAGCCGGTTGGGGCCAGCAACTGCAGGAAGCTGTTAGAATCTCAGGTCAAACATACTGGGGAGAGGAGTTTCCGGAGAGCAGTAGGTGTTGTAGAGGGAGGCCTGACAGGAGCCGGTTATGGGGCACAGGAGGGCACCATTGTCCCCTGGGGTCTGGTGGGGAATGTAAAAGCACTCCAATTCCTCTCTCTCTCTCTCTCTCTGTCTCTCTCTCTCTCTCATTCTTTCCAGTCCTCTCCTGTGCTCCCCACTGCTTGGAACCATCTAAAAGCCAGAGGGCAAGAGAGCCCACCCAAGGTCAAGCATGAAGCTCCGTCCACGGGGTTCACGGGGTCAGAAGACTGCCGTCTCCTTTCTCACTCAGTCTTCTGCCCTAGCCCTAATGCAGACCCTCTGAGATGTGTCACCCCTCTCCTGCACTCGTCCTGCAAACACAGGCTGCTCTTGGGTCAGTGTCTCACGCCACGGGCCCTTACCCAGGGTGGAGTGGCTGGTGGCTTCGGCAAGTGGCATCGTGTGAATGTCCTCTGGCCGCACTCGCTGCTCCACGGCCCTGCCTTTGCATTGCTTTCTCCATTGTGTCCGCTGCCGTTGAGGGTAGGAGAGGTCAAAGAAAGCAGAGAGAAAGACATGGGGAAAAGCCGTCTCATGCCATACATTTCAGTACAAATTTAGAAATAGTGACCTGTATATGAAGGGATTGGGGTGAGACCCTGTCCCCTCAGGTTATCAGGTAGCAGCTGCCAGGCAGAGGGGGGAAGATGAAGGTTTCAGTGATAAAAATGATGGAATCTGGGGATGGCACTGTGACGTAGCAGGTAAAGCCACCGCCTACAGTGCTGGTATCCCATACGGGTGCTGGTTCTAGTCCTGGCTGCTCCACTTCCTATCCAGCTCTCTGCTATGGCCTGGGAAAATAGTGGAAGGTGGTCCAAGTGCTTGGGTCCCTGTACCCACGTGAGAGACCCAAGAGAGGACCCTGGTTCCTGGCTTTGGATCAGCACAGCTCCGGCCATTGCAGCCAAATGGGGAGTGAACCAGCAGATGGAAGACCTCTCTCTATCTCTGCCTCTCCTTCTCTGATTTTCAAAATAAATAAATAATTTTTTTTTTAAAAAAAGTTGGAATCAGTCAATGAGAGTCGCCAATAAGGAGGTACTTTTCAAAAGAGGTGATTCATTATCCCCAGGGAGAGGGTAATAGCACTTAACGTGACCCAGCTTCTTGTGGAGTCTACAACTGCCGCCCTTGGCTTTCACGACCCCCTCAGACTTTGCTTGGATGGCATCTCCTTTGCCCTCGTCAGGAGTGAGGGATGGGGAATCAATATCTCACGATGATGAACCACAAAGAGCATGAACACACCAGCAGGACACAGTGTGATTATCCAGCACTTAAGGGCCCTTGTGGTTGGAGCTGGGTGTGCGGGCCCTGGTGGTGACTAAGAACCCTGGGTCAGAGGCTTGCTGTGCAGGGAGGTGAGCAGCAGATGGAAGATGCTCGTGGAGTGTCAGCTGCAGTGCACAGAGTGGTTTTAATGCCTTTTCCCCAGTTTGTTTTCTCCCCGTGTTCGTTCCTTTTTGGTCTCAGATTCATACTGTTACCTTTTAAAAAATGTCTTGGGCTTTGGACTTGGGTAGTGAAGACTATGGAGCATAGATGGGAATTGTGGGAATTGTTGCCTTCTCGAATCCCTACATACATGCATGACCTCTGGCTGGGCCTGTGTGTTCAGGCCCATGGCTGTGTTTTTCTGAAGCCATTGAGAAGTCTTCTGCCCTATGTCCAGTATGTCTTCTACCCCGATCGCTGTGGAGAAAGCCCACCACCTCTATCATGGACTTGACACTGAGTTATTTCAGTAAAAATAGCAAATCTTTGTCACATGCCTACTGCATGTCGTCCACTTGTCTAGACACTAGAAAGTGGGGTAGAAAAGACAGGCAGATTTCTATTCTCAAGGAGATAGATACAATGAAAGTACGGTTAGAGAGAATTCAAAGTAGACTTTCAAATAAAGTACAATTTAAAAAGTACTCATGGAATCAAATGATTATGGGCCCATGATCACATTTTGTTGGATGATTAGGCAAAATGTCTTTGAGGAAATAGGATTTGAGCTAAACGGTGAATAACAAGAGGGAGGAAGCTGTGAGAATAGCGTGAGAAAGAACATTCCAGACAAAGGAAACAGCCAGTGCGAAGCCCAGAGGTGGGAATGAACTTGATGTGTGGGAAGAACAGAAAGACAGAATGTTTGGCCTCGAGGGTCAGGGTCAGGGTCAGGAGAATGGCGTAAGCTGAGGTTCCCAGGTACACAGGGTTTGGAGGCCAGGGCTAGAAGGCTGCAGTTGTCCAGGGGCAATGGGAACCTACTGATGGACTATATGCAGGGAAGTGGCAGTCCTTTCCATACTTATGAAAGCAGTGAGCCCTGGAAGGGTAGGGTTGAGCAGCAGAGTGAGGTGTGGTGGGTACGAAGTCATTGGCTGGGCGTGGGAGTGCTCCTGGCAAGTGGCCTTGGTTTTGCAGGTTGTTAGCTTGGTTTTCCATGCATCCTATGGGCCAGCATCCACCCCAGAAAATTCCTCTTTGAATGTACATTTTGGATTCTGGGATCAATTTCTTCAGTTGCCCTGTGGTGCTTGTTCCAACAATCATTACATTTATTAAAGGAAGGGTGACAGATGTCCCATTTGCCCAAGACTGGGGAGAGTCCTGGGGTGTGGGAACTTCCGTGAGGAAACTGGGCCATTTGTAGGCAAATGGAATGAGTCAGTCACTGTAACAAGAGGGAAGTGGTGGCACGATTTAGTTGTTTCAACTTCCTGGCATCACTGAAAAGTAACTGGTCTAAAAATGTAGCTGCTGCTGTAATTACTGCCTTTGAGATGTTTATATATATCTTTCTAGAAATTACCTAGAAATGAGTGTGTCCATAGTGAGTCAAGCCAATTAATGAAAAAGTGAGTTGGAGAGACCCTTAGTTCCGTGATCCGATATGTAGCTTCATTTTAACAAGAATATTTTCTTGCCTTACATTTGGAGTATTAATAATCTCATATATTTCAGAGTATACATTTTGAATAATTATCTCTCCAAAGATTCTAAGCATTTGCTTCAGTTAATTGAACCTTTTAATGAACCCACGAACAACATCCTTGGCATTGTATCAGATCCACAGTTGTATCCAGTCCCTGTTCAGTGGGGTTTAACTGTTCCAAACCTAACAGATGCTCAAACTCTAAACACAGGATGAATTTGGTTTACCTTTCATAAACCTTTTGTGGCCACCTTCTGGGCAACTGGAAGAAAAGAAAGTCCTTCTGTGTCACCTTCCAAAATCCTTGTTATTGGTTTGCCTCTTACCCAAGCCACCTGCCACTCGGTTCTGCTGGCCTCTCTCCATCTGGCATCTTCCATCTCATCCTCTTCAGTGCCTTTCTGGACAGGGCAGGAAGAAGAACAGGACACATTCCCAGCTCCATCTGACCCGTGTACCTCCCCATATCACAGCACATGGACAAGGTTTTATAGGCAACTGAACACCTTAGTGGTGTGGCCAAAAACAGCCCAAGGTCAGCCCAACTTCTCTATGCATTTCCCAGGGGTGCTGTAACGAATTACCACACATTGGGTAGCTTAAAGCAACAGAATTTTATTCTAAAGTTCTGGAGGCTAGGAGACAAGATGTCAGAAGACTCCAGGGGAGAGACTTTCCCCTCCTCTTCCTGGCTCTTGGTGGTTGCTGGCAAACCTTTGCTTTCCTTGGCTTGTGGAGGCATCACTCCGATCTCTTCTCTGTCTTCCTGTGACAGCCTCCTCAGTGTATGTCTGTGTCCAGGTTTCTCTCTGACAAGGATGCTAGTCACTGGGTTAGGGTCTTCTCTAGTACAGTGCGACCCCATCTTGACTGGTTGCATCTGTACAAACCCTATTTCCAAATAAGGTCCCTTCCACAGTTCTGGGGATCAAGACTTCAAAACACCTTTCACAGGGATAGAATTCAACCTGCCAGAATTCCCAAGTGGGACTTAGCGCTTGGGGAGGTCTCAACCACACACTCAGTATACTCATAATCTGGCTTGGAGGCCAAGTGAGTAGTGGGAACAATACAGTACCGGGTGTGGAGGCAGGTGTTTGGAAATCCTGGCCCTGTTCCTTGTTTGAGAACCTTGGACAAGTTACCATTTCAGGTCCTGCTTCCTTATTTATCAAATGGGAGCCGCAGTTACCTGACAGAGCTCAGGTTCACCCAGGACGATTTATCCCAAGCGTGTGGCACAGTCTTTAGCACAGGCTAAGTGTTCAGTTAATACAGTCTCCCACTTTCCTTTTAAAGGGACCCAATTTCGTGTAAACACAGTTGCAAATTTCATTGTGTTCTTCAGAGAACTCAAAACAAAACCTGGCTCCCGTTGAGGTCGTTAGTGGGTCTGAGCTTAGCTGAGGGTTTGTGTTTGAGGAGTAACTCTGTGCGGGGTGATAATTTTGGAAATGCCTTTCCTTGTGAAAACTCACGAAAATGCCATAGCCAAGCGAACACTCCAGCTGCCGCTCAGGGCTGTCATCTGAGCTCACTGCTGTAATCTCCTGCCTCCCTGGGCCCATTGTCTTTTTGTTAGCAGATTTGTGATGTACTCAGGAGCAGGATTTGCTTCTGTTCATTCCTGTCATGTTGATGATTAGGATTTGTGATTGGTTGCTGCGAACAGAGCTGATGTCAGCGTCTCAAAAGCATAAGAATTTACTGGTTTTTCCCTTATCAAAAATATCTGGAGGTGGAGTAGGGAAGATATGACTGTGTCTGGTTCACCAGAGACCCGGGATTTCGTTCCATCTTCATTGCACATTTCTGTTCTCAAGAAAGCCTTACAGTCCAAGATGGCTGCTGGAGCTCCAGCCATGACGTTCATGTTCTGGATAGAAAGATGGACAGAAAATGAAAGAGGCAACGGGTTATGCGTCCCAGCTGAGTGAGCTGAGGGCCTTTCCCCAAAGCTCACTAATCTTTCTAAGCAAACTTAATTGTAAGGAAGGCTGAGGAAATGCAAGTATTTCCATTGGGCCCTTTGCTACTTGGGAATATAGATAAGAGAGACGTGGGATGCTGGCAGTTGGCAGTCTCTGGTACACACCCTCAACTCATTCAGTAATCTCCCTCCTGATGGATGCAAAACATTACCTACTGTTCAACTAAAATTACCGTGATTTACTTATTTATTAATGTGAGAGGCAGAGAGTCAGAGACAGGGACAAATGGAGAGTTCCCATCTGCTGTTTTACTCCTCTGATGCTCACTGGGCCAGCATGAAGCCAGGAGCCATAGAGACAACAGGAACCCAACTACTTAACTATTTCATGTGGGCATTCGCAGGCATCTGGAATCCGGAGGGGAACTGGGGCTCGAACCCAGCACTCCAACATTGTATGTGGGGAGCCCAAGTGATGTCTTAAGGGGTAGGTCAGACTCCCACCCTGGTAGTCCCTCTTACATTAAAAGTGAAAACAGTGGTTCTCCCTAGGGCACATGGGATAGTTCTTGGGGATTTAGTGACAATCCATTCATGCAACAAATAGTTGTTATAGAACAGCCCCTCAAGCTAGTTGGGAACGTGGCTGCGTAACCCCCCAGCCTGCACTGGGATGGTGGAAAAAAGTGGCTATTTGTTGTGGCGCACGGAGTAAGGAGCTAGGCAGCTGGCTCTCGACTCCTGGACTCTGAGGAAGTAAAAGCAGCGAATCTTGTAGCTCTGTTACCAGAGAATGGCAGGGTTCTTTGCGCAAGAAAGAATTCAGGCGTGAGACAGAGTAAGTGGAAAGCAAATAGCGAGGTTTATTAGGGCAGGGACATCCGTAAGACCGGATGGGCACCTCTCCAGACAGGACCTGAGAGAGAGTGCCCAGTCGCTCTGACTGGGGAACAGCGAGGTTACATGGTTGAGTGGAGAGATTACACCTGGGCAGGCAGGTGGGCGACTCAGCAGAGAGGCAGAAGGCTGAGCGCGCAGTCCGGTTGAGGCCGGGGGTGGGTTTAAGGGGATCGTTCTTTGTCTTCTCACATCTTCTCTGGGAACAAAGGACTTTTTGGATATAAATACTAAAAATTCCTTTCTGAGTTTTCCCCCTGAAGTTATCAGACAGGGGGAAGCCTGGCTGGCCTTGCCCTGGTTAGAGGAAGGGTGGGCAGGATGTTTGAAGCGCAGATACTGGGCTGCCCCTGGAAGGTTATCGGGTAGAAGGGGTGGGACCCCCACCTGGAAGGTTATCAGGTGGAAGGGGCAGGGCAGGATGTTTCAAGTGCAGATACTGGGCTGCCCCTGGAAGGTTATCGGGATGACTTTGAGATGCAGATGCTGTACCTAGATGTCAACTCCTTAGGCCTTTGTCACACACACATAAGCTCATATTTGACTTCCTGTCTAACAGCTCCAAGTTGGGGGATGAAAGGCTCCTGTGTGTCCAGGTTCCTGGCTTGTCAGAGGTGCTGGTGGCTTTCCTTGCTTGGTCTCGGTTAATTAGCAATCGTAAACAAAGGGCAGAGGCTGCTGCGGTGGCACAGCGGGGTAAGCTGCCGCTGGTGGTGCCAGCATCCCAGATAGGTGGCGATATGAGTCCCGGTTGCTCCACTTCCCATCCAGCTTCCTGCTAATGTGCCTGGGAAAACAGCAGAGGATGGCCCAAGTGCTTGGACCCCTGCACCCACTTGGGAGACCTGCAAGAAGCTCCTGGCTCCTGGCTTCAGATAGGCCCAGCTCTGGCTGTTGTGGCCATTTGGGGAGTGAACCAGCGGATAGAAGATCTCTCTCTCTCTCTCATGTTTCTCTCTCTCCCCCTCTCTCTATAACTCTGCCTTTCAAATAAATAAATAAATCTTTAAAAAAAAAAGAAGAAAGGTACCTTAAGCTAAGGGTAGGGGGGCTGGGATAGTGGGACCTGCTGATATCTTGCATCTGCCTCAGTTTCACAGTGGTGTGTGCGCGTGTGTGTCTACTAAATGTTTAGCAAAGTGCAAAGCTAGGAGGATAGAGCAACAGGTAAGACAGAGATGGTCGGTCTCTCCTCTCCCAGGGTCACAGTTTGGGAGCAGAGGCACATGAATCAAAGGAGCACACAAAGCCACCAAAAATTTCTATTGGGATGAGAAGGAGTGATGGGAGACATGGGAAAAAAGGAACTCTTTTGTTCATAGACTTAGGAAGGCTTCGGATTCCAGGGATGAGTTGAGACTTGATGGGTAGGAAGGAAATAACAAGCTGAGGGGATGTATGAGTAAATAGCATTCCAGTAATTCCAGGCATTCCAGGAAGAAGGAATCCCTCAAAGCCAAGGCCAGTGGTGGGAGGAGCGTGGAGAAGGCTGCTTAGTGCGGCTGGAGCACAGGGAGGAAGAGACAGTCAGGAGATGAGACAGGGCCAGCCCTAGGAGGATGGGTGAGGCATACTGAGGACTTGAGTCCAGTTTCCAAGAGCAATGGGAAGCCTCTGTGTTTTAGGGGGAGGGAGGGAGAAGTTTCAGGCATATGAAATGACCATCCTTGTTCTTTGAAAAGATTGCTCTGCTAGAGGATGGACTGATCTGGACTGAACAGTGGCACGCAGACCAGCTAAGAGTTTGGGCAAGAGACGAGGGTCACTCGGTCCAGGAGGTAGTAATTCTGGGGGCGGAGGGAAGTGGATGCCATGTGGGCTGGGGTGTATTAATTTCTACTCTTGGCTCTCGCCTTGCACAAAAATAAACATTCTAAGTGCAGACACAAATAAGGTGCAAAGAGTGGTAATGAAATTTATTCAAAAGGTCAGAAAGTGAGCACACTGACACACGTGAGCAGAGGTTGCCCCACTAGTCATTGCAAGGTATCCTGTATGTAACAAATCTTCCCAGCCAGATAATCAATTAATTTACAAGCTTTTATTGGGATTTCGCTCTCGGGCGAGGTTCACGGTCCCAACAGAACAGGGGCTGGGGAAGTCGTGTGTCAGAGATTGAGAGGGCTCCTTTTGTAGATACAGGGCATAGGGGTTAAAGGTTGAGGCAGGTCTGATCCTCACTGGTTGACCTTTAGGCACCTGCAGGGACCTTGGCAAGGACTTTTTGTTTCCGGAAGTGCGGGTGGGGACTCTCCATTCCCGGATGTGTGGGTCTTCTCTCCTGCGGATCCCAAAGCTACCAGTCGTGAGTGGGTATTGGGCCAGAAGATCACTCAAAAGGAGAAGGAGTGGGAGAGGGAAGAGAGGAATGGCACCCATATAGCCCTTCCAGCTATGGTCTGCAGTGGAAGAGTGGTCTCCTGTATGTGGTAGGGGGCAGTACCTCTCCAGGTGTGAAGCCACCTGGGAATTATATGGTACCACCTCAAGTTCCATGTGGAGCTCAACAGCCATATTTTCATGGCATTTCTCCCCTTAGGTCCTGGATAAATTAAATGCATCCCAGGAAAGGGGACGTCTTGATTGACAAATAGGAGGATAGAATTACATATGGCGACTTGTAGCAACTTCCAGCTCAGCAGACGTCAGCTAGCTGCCTGCCTGTCCCACTTCAGATGGATTTAGTGAGCAGATTCATTGAGCCGCTTGACTTCTGGGGGTTGATGGTGTAGATGCATCTTTCTGGACCATAGAATTTCATTTTTAATGTGGAAGAAAACAAGTAGGTACATTAACTTTGTTGTGTGAAAGAGATTCTCTCCTGGAGGTTTGGTCAGTCTTGAAATAGCTCAGGTGTCACCTGCTCTGAGTTGGAGTGAGCTTTGGGCCTGGTTTGGTCTTGGACAGTGTTTCACATATTGCTCCAATCTTAAACAGGAACTTTGATAAGAAATGCACAAAGGCCTTGTATTCTCAGCTGAGTGATACTTACTGATAAAGAGTTTCAAGTGTTCTTCATTTACCCGAATTTAAGGACTAAAACATTGGGAAGTTTCAGGTGAAGCGTGGTGCCCAAATGCCATGTTTACTGTTGACTTTTCCCCATCTGTAACGCCAGGAGAATGTCAGCAAAGCAGGTTAAGCAGCATAAATCCATGAAGACAAAAAATAGGGAATGAGGTGATTGTCTACAAGAGATAGCCCACAAAATTTTGAGATATGGAGAATGAATAACTAGTAATGTACTTGAGTTTTAGCTTTTTCTGCTGGAGTGAAATCCCATAGCTGGCAATAAACAAGGTGATTTGTGCCATAAAGCTCCAGAGAGTACAGCATTAGAAAACTGTGAGAATAGGGTCCATCCGAAGATTCATTTAGACAGGATCATCCCTTCCCTTCACTCGTGATGCTAGACAAGCCCCCCTCTTCCATTCTGGAGATGAGGATTCACTGCTCAGACAGAGTGAACCAGAGAGCTCCCAGACAGTAGGTCAAGTCCAGAGACACTTGGCAATGGTTGGCAGCATTTTTTTTTTTTTTTTTTTTTTGCTGTCCCAATCAGGTGGGAGTTTGCTACTGGCACCTCGTTGGTAAATGCCAAGAGATTGTGTTAAATAGTCTCCAACGCACAGGACATCTCTACAGCCAAAAGTTACCTGGCCCAGAGTCCCCTGGGTTAAGTATCAACCTGGACCAGAACTCTCACCCCATCACTCAGCACAGACGTGTGTCTGTTAAACACTGTGGGAATAGGAGACTCTGTCCTGGGAATGTCAGAGGGCAGAATTGCAAGTTGGTTTTAGTGATCTTAATTGGCTTTATTTTGAATTCTAGAGCCAGGTAACACTTGATGCCATAACGCTGAGAAAGTGATCTACTGGGGTTTCCGCAGAGAAGGGCTGGAAAAGGTAGGAGGGAGGCAGACTGGCCATTTCAAAGTCCCTTGCCTTTTAAGGCTGGGACAGAGAGACAGAACAGCTTACCTTTTTTGTGAACAGATTAAGACCAAGGGAACTTCATTATCATGCCAATTGGAGCTGGCCTGTTTGGGAAATTTGGCTGTTATCTCTCTAATCCTGATTTCTCAGAGGGTCAGATAAACAGCTTAGTTTCAAGTGTGAGTGACTCTGTTTTGATTTTTAGCCTGGAGCATAAGAACTTTGTCTAAAACAATGGCCCCTTGTAATTTTTATTTAACAGGAAATTAACTAACAAAGCAGGAGATGTTGACATTTCCAGGTCCCCAAAACATGACAGGTCCCTGCCACTCACTCACTGTGGCTTCCACCCACTCTCCCAGAACTTCTATGCATCTTTTCAAGATTCTCTTACATCTGGACAGCCACGTATCACCAGATGATTGAGGAGAGTCTCTTAGACAAAACTAGAGATGAAACTAAGGAGAACAAAACTGGGGTTCAGCAGAAAAATAAAAAATACAAGCAACAGAAGAACATGTTAAACATAACTTGATTGTAGTATTATAGAAAGATAGGAGCGGCTGTTGTACTCTTTAAAATAGAACAGTGTGCTCTTCACAAGGAAGGAGTATTGAGAAAGTGAAGTTACCATAAATGTATATGCCAGCAGGAATAACATGAAGGTTGAAAAGTAAAGTTGGAGAATTCTCAGAAAATAGAACATGAAAGACCAAGAGATGGATAAACAGAAGCAAAAAAAAAAAAAAAAAAAAAAGAAAAAAGAAAAAAAAAAAAGAAAAAAGAAAAAAAAAAAAGAAGCAATGGAGGAAAAATTCAAGAGGTCCACTTCAAGTAATAGGAATTTCAAGAGTAATATGGAAGAAAGGAGATGGGAAGATGAACAGAAAAGTTTCCCCAGAGAGAATGAGTTTCTAGATGGAGAGCATCATTGGGTGTGCAGTAATCAGAGGTGCGTTTCCTTAAGATATTTTATGCCAGGAATGAAGAAAAATCTATGAGCTACCAGCAACAATAAGAAACCATCAGAGGGGCACCTGACTTATCAACGGAGACACTGAAAGGTGGAGTGCGATGGAGCGTTGCACCCAGCATCTGGAGGGAAATGATTTCCACTGAGAAGTCTATATTCAGACAAACATGGAGGTTTGACTGAAAGCATCTACCTGGCAGGTTTCTCGTCTTAGGAATGTGCTGGGGGTGTGCTGGGCCCACATGGTAGAGAGAAGACGACAGCTGGCAACTGGATGTATGCAGCAGCCACCCAGAGTTTGTGACAGATTGCAGCAGGAGGCTGGAGCACTCCCAGAAGGGTGTCTTCAAGGAAAACAAACAAGGACACACAGACAAAAAACTTTGCAATTGAATGTCTGCAATGAGCAGAGTTGTAGAGTTTTGCAGGAATTTTCAGGGCCTATAAGTGAAAATTCTGTAGACAGTAAGTTAAGTGAAAAAAGAGGCAAAGGAAAAAAAAAAAAAAGGAAGAAAGGAAATCTATTCTGGCCATGCATTTAGAGAGTGCTCACCGTGTGTCTGTTGGATTAAGTGCTGGCGGGCCATTGCTCATTTAACTATGCAGCAACCCCACAGCGTAAATGTGCATGCTATTTTCATTTTACAAACGATGGATGAGGTCACATGGCCCGTGCCTGTCCGAGGCAGAGCGTGAACCAAGGCTGTCTGGGTTCATGGTCATGACAGAGTAGACATGGAATTGCTTTATCTGAGACAGTGGTATTACTACGTGGAGGTGACCCTGGGGTGAGGCCACGGGAGGAAGTCGTGCAAGCTAAATCGTACTCTTTACAGTCTGCATAGAAGAAGGAAATAAGAATTAGAAGTGACGGGTTTACCATAAAAACATGGTGGTCATGGGCAGGCCTTTAGCCCAGCAGGTAGGAAGCTGCTTGGGATGCGTGCATCCCATATTGGTGTGCCTGGGCTCAAATCCTGCTCTGTTTCCCATCGAAGCTTCCTGCTAATGCACGCCCTGGGAGGCAGCAGAGGATGGCTCCAGTGGGTGGGTCCCTGCCATCCATATCGGAGACTTGGATTGAGTTCTCGGATCCTGGCTTTGGCCTGGCCTAGCCCTGGCTGTTGGAGATGTTTTGGGGAGTGAACCAGTGGGTAGAAGATCTCTTTCTCTCTCTGTGTTTCTGTCTCCGCTCCCCCTTTTGAATAAATATGTTAATTTTTTAAAAAATGTAAGTTATGATCATAGGGGATAGCTAAAACAAGTTGAAAATGATTGCTGGTAGGGAGTGGGACTGGGAGGGGTAGGGAAGCTTAGCAAGCTTAATTTTTCTTTTCAACCTTAGAGTGCAGTTTGACTTTTAAAAACAATGTACATTTGATTTTTTAAAAACAGTTAAATGGAAATAAAATAGAATAGAGAGAGTCTTCAGTCCTGTGTTGGATCGCCCTGTTGTAGTGTAAGCTGCTCCACCCATTTAACCTCTTATCTCCATGACGACAGCCACTCGACTCCACCTGGTCATGGAAGGCCTATGGGGTGTTCTGGAAAGGTTCATTGCCTGAGCTAAGCCCACATCATGCTGAGCTGCTTTGAAATACTGGTCTGCTGTATTGTTGATTGCTTCAACTGAAGAAAAGTGTCTTCTTGGCTTGGGATTGTAGATTTCATTAGACAAGTTCAGAGGCACGGCTGTGGAGCGAGTTGCCCTTTTAGAGTTGAGTCGGTCTTTCTGGGTCATCAGTTGGGGGGACACAGAAGTTCTATGTCCCTGTTATGAGTGTTGCCACCTGCAGTTCTATTTTTGTTGCTTATCCACTGGAGGAAAATCCCTGTTAATAAACACAAAGGCTGGAATAAATGCGCATTCCTTTTGCCCTTCTGGAAGAAGGGAG
Source organism: Lepus europaeus (assembly GCF_033115175.1). Classification (NCBI taxonomy): domain Eukaryota; kingdom Metazoa; phylum Chordata; class Mammalia; order Lagomorpha; family Leporidae; genus Lepus; species Lepus europaeus. The sequence continues at coordinate 41,029,899 of NC_084830.1, forward strand.
AGGAGGTGCTCGCCTCCCAGCTGTGCTTCTAGGTTTTGTTCTGAGCTCTCTGGTGCAACATTCTCCTGTGGATGGGTGAGTGATTTGGAGAATGGTTTAACAAGAGCCATGGTAGGAATGCCATCCGCCTGGCAGTGAGAGGCAGTCCTGGTACCTGCATGAATTCTGCAGCCCCGTTACAGGTGCACCCTACTGTGGGGCACAGCTTCGTCTCTTCCCACCTGGCAGTCTTCTGATGTGAACGGGCTTCTGCTTAACCACATGTTTTTCTGGAAAACCCCCTCCTGTCATTTTTTTAAAAGCTGATTCCTTTACTGATACCCTAACATAAAGAAAACAACAGCCCTAGCAGTACTGGAGGAAACAGGATCAGCTTTGAAGCGGTGCTTGGCGATCAGTTTTCTCTGTGGGGCTTTCATATCTGACCATTTGCAGTGGGAGTTGGCAAGGGGCTAGGGATTGTGGATACTTCACGGTTATTTATTCAGGGATTTGGGGAGAAGCTGCAATTTGAAGAGGGCTTTTAAAATTTGTATGCATTTCTGGGAGGGACAGAGAGCTCATGTGTCACTCCAACCTCCAAAGAGAGCTTTACTTGTCAAACAATGACTCATCCAAAGGGCTACTGTTTGAAAAGAGTAAGCACCAAGAGATGGTGTCCTCGGACAAATCCTGACGCTCTTCTGTTCCTTTTTGTACTCTTAGGATGGGAAACAAGCAGGTTCCTTGGCTGAGGCAGCATTGATGAAGCCCTCGTGGGGTGGCCTGGACGTGTTAGGTTATGAAGCCAGAGTTAGAAAGGCAACGGAATCCCAGCCCGGGCCTCTCCTCCATCCACTGCGTGACTGTTACATGGCTAAGTACGAGGTTAGGATCCCACGGATGAGGCCACCAGCCACTGCCCGCTTAAATTCACGCCAGTAGACTGAACTCTGACTGCCAGGGCTGGGCCAGCAGCTGGAGGATCCCACCAGGTTCTGTTGGTTTCCAGAAGCACCTGCCACGCCCAGCCCAGTGTCTCTCTTTAGTTTTTTTCTGTTTATCAGATGACATTCTATCTTTTCTTCTTCTTAAGACAGAAGGGGAATCATCTTTAAGTATCAGTCTGATCCTTGGCTTTATCTACAGTGTACTTTTGTTGGCTGGCTGACTGAACTAATGGAATTGATTGAAAAGGGGTTGATTTGGGGGGAGGTTGGGGGAGCGCATGTGCAGAACCAATGGCATGTAACACCCCTCCCCCATCTGAATCTCCTTGGGGCTGCAAGTCAATAAGAGGTGTAAATGGACCAAACTATTTGTAAGCCCAAGGACCGTTTGTGCCCAGGTACAGCTGCAGTTTTCTGTATGAAAGGGGCTTTGTTGAGACAATGAAAACCAAGTCGCTCATTAAAGAGGTCTAACCTCCAAAGCAGGGTGCTCATGCATTTGCCATCTGAGCAACCCCAGTGTAGGTGGCCACGTGGTGTCTGAGTGACTCACTGACACTGGGGAAACAGCAGGTTTTCTGAATTTATTGAAAGCGCGAATATTTGGTTCTTTTTGAGAATAAGAGCCATCAGGAAAAGGGGGTTATAAAAGAGTCTTTGGAATACTGCTAGTCTTTTTTTTTTAAAGATTTATTCATTTATTTATTTGAAAGAGTTACACAGAGAGAGAAGGAGAGGCAGAGAGAGAGAGAGAGAGAGAGGCCTTCCATCCGCTGGTTCACTCCCCAGTTGGCTGTAACAGCTGGAGCTGTGCCAATCCGAAGCCAGGAGCTTCTTCCAGGTCTCCCACATGGGTGCAGGGGCCCAAGGACTTGGGCCATCTTCTACTGCTTTCTCAGGCCATAGCAGAGAGCTGATTGGAAGTGGAGCAGCCGGGACTCGAACCGGCACCCATATGGGATGCTGGCAATGCAGGCGGAGGCTTTACCTGCTACGCCACAGCGCCGGCCCCTTCTTCTAGTCTTAAGAGAGTGGTTCTCTGACGTGGGGAACTTGTGTAAAATACCGGGACTCCACCTCCCCAAGGCTTAGATTCAGAAGCTAAGGCCAGAGGCCCAGCCATCTGAATATTTCCCAAATGCTGCAGGTCATTCAGATGGAGGTGGTTTGAGTCCCATATCTTTTTGGGAGGAAAAAAAGCCAAATCAAATAAAAAAAACTTCCACCATACTTTTTCAAGCATCGAAACTTTGTCCCTTGTCTCAGACCCTCGTGCTCTTGAACACTTGTAGAGCCGTGGCTTTAATACGTAGTGAGGGGGCCGGCTGGAGCTCTCCCCCACCCTGCCTCTTGGTGTTGCATAATTTGAGAACCATTGATTAGGTGTGACACAGGCTGGTCTCAATGTTTCCTTGCAGTTGCAGTTTTTATGGGAGCTCCAGGCCCTTCGTGTCCACCCTACGGAGTTTTCCCATAACTCAGGGTCCCCGGAGTGGGGGCACCTGCTGTTGAGTATGGGGAAACGCGTGAGACGCTTCCTGTGGCGACAGGAACACCTGTAGGTTCCTGCTCACTCCCGAGCCCCACCTGGGTTGACCGAGGCCCCTCCAGTTCCCTGTGCAGCTCTGATGGGTGCAGAGCCATAGTGTGCTCAGGCGCTAACCCTGACGACCTGCCCTGAAACAAGTGGTCACCTCCCCCGCCTTTGTGCTTTCTGAAAGAATGTGCTGTGACATGGCGTATTGTTTCTGGAGAATTCCACAGGCCAATCTTGAAATGAATGCTTATAGGAAGCTGTCAAGATGAACCCAGCATTAGGCTGTGAAGGTCGGTTGGGGGTAGCTTAAATAAAGGTATTCGCTTGGGGTTGTATGGAATAATGGAACTTTTTAAAGTGAGAAATCAAAATAGCAAATGCCGCTGGTGGCTGGCAGCACACTGTGCTATTAACCTTTCATGGGAAGTCATTGGAAGAGAGATGAATTATGTTTCCTGGGAAGACTTTTTTTTTTAAGGAGGTGGGCGGCAGCCGTGATCTATTTTTATTAAAAAGGCTTGAGAAGTGCAGTGAAATGCTACGTGTTTGCCATCAGGTCGTTCCTGTTCCTTGACAGGTGTGAGTAATGGGAGGCGGAAGACCCAGGCGTCGTGCCTGGCTGCTGGGGCACTTCTCTGGATGTGCTTTGTCATATCTGGGCGAGTTTGCCATTATCCTTGTGTCTCAGTCTCACTTCCTTTAACATGCTTTAATGCCTCATAGCCTGAGAGAGTTTCCTTACGCGGCAGCAGATTGCTTTAGAGTGCTAGTTGTGCAGGGAGAGGGGACTCCAACGTATTGATTATGCATTGCAGTTCATATTCTGTTAGAGCTGTTAAGTGATCAGCTGTAGGAGGCGCGTGGGAAAAGGACAGGTACAATGGCTGCAGCTGGTGTTGCTGTACACCGGGCTCATGGCTGCCATGGCCAGAACCATGGGAACAAATGCATTTTGTGATTTCAAAGCATTAGCCACTGACGGTTGGGTTCTGGGCAGCAGAGTTGTCTGTATTCCCCAGTTTTTGGAGATGAAGGGCTCTCCCGTTATGATGTCTTCCAAAAGGGGACTTCCATGTACTGGGCGTGGAGTATGTGCTGTACAAGAGGGACAGCCATTCTTCCTGTCTTCAGATCCTGACTTTGCCAGGGTTCATGCCAATGCCACATGTATGGCTGGGCCTCAGTCTCTCTTCCTGTGAAATGGGAGGAAAAGCTGTGGCTGTCCAGCTCCCTGGCCCTGGGTGCTTTTGCTGTTTGGAGGGTTAGGGAAGGAATTAAAAACAGGAGCCCCTGGTGGCTCTGCAGGGTCTGTTCCCAGCTGGCATTCAGTGCTGTGTGTGTGCACACAGCAGAAGCTTACTGAAGCTAGCTCAGGTGCAGGAGGTTCCGCAGGTTCTGCGGTAGAGCCAGCCTCCGTGGGAACTGCAGCAGGAAGTGAGTAGAAGTGAGGCCGCGGTCTCCACTGGCCTGAGACAGCTGGCTTCTTTCTGGGTTCTTGTCTCAGCCAGCTTCCTCCACTAGCTTCGGTGCAGCCTCCAGCCTTGCCTGCTCGTGATGCATGTGGTTGAGAATTTACCACCGACTGTCTAGCGATGCTAAGCCCCCCAGTCCTCCATTCCCAAGAATTCGTGAGTGCTTCCTGTGCTCCAGGCACTGTGCTAAGCCCTGCTGTCTGGGCAGAGAGCCACACAATCATCAGCGAAACACACACATGAATGAACTTTATGAGGATACTTCAAAAGGCACTGAAAAAATAGAATTTTACGAGATTATTTTGATGCAAAGCAAAATAGAAAACCATGCAGTTTTTTCAGAATCTCCATTTACCATGAACTTTTTGAAGATCCCTTGTGCACTTTCAGGTATTGATGGGCAAATAAAAACAATAAAACTATAATGGGATAGAAAGGGGGTAGAGTTGGTGATATCATAGAACTTGAAAGAAAAGTGGCCAAGGGAACACGTGGATAGATTAAAATAGTAAGCACAGTCAGTGATGCAGAGAGCTGGGGAAGACAGCTGCAGGCCCAGGGGGCCGGCATGCATCAAGGCCCTGAGGCCGGCATGAAAGTGGTACATTGGAGGAACAAGCAGAGGCCACAGTGGCTGGAGTGTGATGAATGGTGGTGGTGGTGGTGGGGGGGTGACAGGGTTAGAGGCCTCAGAGGCAAGAGGCAGGGACAACTCCCAAAGGGTTGCTCAGGAGTTGGGACTTTCCTCTAAGTGAGACAAAGACAGTGATTGGGAAGATCTCAAGTCGGGGAGTGAAGTGATCTGCTCCACAGGTTTGGATGATCGCCATGGTTAAGAGTGGCCACAAGGTGACTGGGTCCAAGGCGATGGCAGTAATTCCGGTGAGAGGTGGTGGCGGCATGGGTCAGGGTGGTGGCAGTGCAGCTGTGAGACGTGGCGACTCAGGAAGATGGCAGGATTTGAAGGAGAGTTGGACTGGGGTGTTGAGCAAGAGCTACGTCGAGTTTGATGAATGAGTTTTTGCCAGAGGAACTAGCAGTGTGGAGTGGTCATTTGCTGACATGGGGAGACTTAGAAAGGAATAGGTCAAAGGGAGAAATTAAATTTTTTTAAAAGACAGAGTTACAGAGAGAGAGAGAGAGAGAGAAATCTTCCATCTGCTGGTTCACTCCCCAGATGACCGCAATGGACAGAGCTGAGCTGTTCCGAAGCCAGGAGCCAAGAACTTCTTCCGGGTTTCCCATGCAGGTGCAGGGACCCAAGCACTTGGGACATCTTCTACTGCTTTCACAGGCCACAGCAGAGAGCTGGATTGGAAGTGGAGCAGCCGGGACATGAACTGGCGCCCATATGGGACACTGGCACTGCAGGTGGTGGCTTTACCTGCTGTGCCACAACGCCAGTCCCTAAACATGTTAACTTCTGAGAGACCTATTAGAAAGCCAAATGGAGGTGTCAAACCGTTGCTAGGATAGCTGGACCTGGAGCAGAGGAGAGATAGCACTGGAGAAAAACTAGTTCTAGGCTGGTGCCACAGCTCAATAGGCTAATCCTCCACCTGCGGTGCCGGCACACTGGGTTCTAGTCCCAGTTGGGGTGCCGGATTCTATCCCGGTTGCCCCTCTTCCAGTCCAGCTCTCTGCTATGGCCCGGGAAGGCAGTGGAGGATGGCCCAAGTCCTTGGGCTCTGCACCCGTAGGGGAGACCAGGAGAAGCACCTGGCTCCTGGCTTTGGATCAGCATGGTGCACCGGCCACAACGGCCATAGGAAGGTGAACCAATGGAAAAAAGGAAGACCTTTCTCTCTCTCTCACTGTCCACTCTGCCTGTCAAAAATAAAAATACAAATAAAAAATACTAGTTCTAGCCAAGGTCCTGTTCCCTGTGGAGGAGCCATAGCTTGGGGCGACCGTGATAGTCCACACTTCTCCTGGCAGTGGTGAAATGGTTCTGGCCCTTTTGTACCAGGTATGTCCCAGTGAACCTGTCACTCAAATAGCACTAAGGCATCCCAAGGTGTCCCGATGAACCGTTTCCCTCTAGGGAGAGCCAGGGAAGGAGTAAGAACATTACTTCATTTTGGGAATCATGGGAGTAGATGTGGATTAACAGAGACTTCCTGGTTTCCTGGTTTGGGGAAAATGGCACAGCATTGCTCCTCTGTTCCCCAGCCTTAGGAGGAGTCCTCCTAAGCCACCAGCCACAGGTGACTGTGCAGCTGTGAGTCAGGGGCGTGTCCCAGGAGCAGCAGGGGGACACGTGACAAGTGTAGGTGATCGGGCAAGCCCCTCATCACCATTAGAGAAAGTGTGTCATTCATTTGATGTCCTAGGTACCCATCGTTATGTGGTGATTTTAATTACCTGTTCACCTGTTCCTGAGACCGTATGTGCCTAGCCATACAAAGAGGACCTATTCCATGCAGAAGCCTCTTTGATGCATGTGCAGGTGTTATGTCGTGCTAGTTCTTTAGATCCCCCCTGCTTGGAGAAGAGGGATTTGTCCTCTCTGGAGAACCATTTCTCACACAGGCACCGTGGATAATAGCGCTGATCTTTCTCACTCTGACTAGTGAGTTTAATGCCCTTAAAATAAGTGCAGGGTGGCTGCTAAAAGTCTTATTCCACTTCTGTGCTCCCAGCCTCCCGGGCTCATTTCAGGGAGTGTTCTATTACAACCAAAGAAGGCAGAGCCTTCAGCACCTTCCTGGGCAGAAGGAAACTGATTTTTCCCCATCTGCAAACCTCTGTGGTTGTCCACTAGCTGGAGTTGGCTGGTAGAAATAGCTTAGTGTTAGGACTGGCACTGTGGTGCAGCAGGTGAGGCTACCCCCTGTGATAGGCGTTCCGTATCAGCCCCTGTTCTAGTCCTGGCTGCTCCACTTCCCATCCAACTCCCCACCAATGTACCTGGGAAAGCAGAGGAAAATGTGGGTCCCTGCACCCAATAGGAGACCTGGATGGAGTTTCAGGCTCCTGGGTTTGGCATTGCTCAGTGTTGACTGTTGTGGCCATTTGGGAAGTGACCCCATGGATAGAAGGTCCCTGTCTCTCTTCTTCTCTCTCTCTCATTCTGCTCTGCTTTTCAGATCAGTCAGTCAGTCTTAAAATAACTTACCAGTGTTCTGCTAGCAGAATATTTCACAAAGATTATAAAGACATTCAAGAGTTGCAAATCCTAATAAATGCAACTTTTTTCTTTCCTTATTTCTTTTTGTCTTTATACTATTTATATGCATTTTCAGAATTTTACTTATAGCATCCACAAACTTGTATATCTGTTTATACTTTTTTTTTTATTTTTGACAGGCAGAGTGGACAGTGAGAGAGAGAGAGAGACAGAGAGAAAGGTCTTCCTTTTGCCGTTGGTTCACCCTCCAATGGGCGCCGCGGTAGCGCGCTGCGGCCGGCGCACCGCGCTGTTCCGATGGCAGGAGCCAGGTGCTTATCCTGGTCTCCCATGGGGTGCAGAGCCCAAACACTTGGGCCATCCTCCACTGCACTCCCTGGCCACAGCAGAGAGCTGGCCTGGAAGAGGGGCAACCGGGACAGGATCGGTGCCCCGACCGGGACTAGAACCCGGTGTGCCGGCGCCGCAAGGCGGAGGATACTTTTTTTTTTTTTTTATAACCCAATAGCTTTATGTTTCTGTGTACTATCCCATAGATTCGAATGACCATGGTGCATTGACTTTTCTCTTTAGTTTGTTTCTACTTTGAAACATTTCCATTGCATAGCTTCTGGCTCTGTGCATCTCAAACCTTGTGTCTCTTCCACTACCTACAAACTTGCAGTGCTGGCACCTTGCGCTTGTTCACGTTTTCTGAACTTCTGGGTGGGAGGAATATTCCAGAAAGCCCTCTCTACCTTTAACTACACTTGGGAATGACCAAAACCACATTAGTATGTCCAGTGAAACCCCAAACTCAGTGTATCTGGACTCAACTGCCTTCTATTCAGGTCCCCAAACTGCTCAGGCAACCCTGATGCCAACCTACATGCGACAGAGTATGAGGGAGAAGCTGTTGTAGAAAGAGACCACAGTTCACCCAACTGCTGATCAAATATTTATGCGGATGAATGACAATGACCATGGAAGCACAGTGTTGGAATCCTGCCCGAGAGTTTAGGGAAGGATCCCAAAGCTAAGCTTCCAGAGCTTTATGGTGAACCCATCTTTGCACCGCCTTTCAGCAGGTGTACGTGTAGCACCTATGCCAGTCTCTGGGCTGCTTTGTATGCTGCCTGCCAATTTGAGAGAAGTAGAATTTTTAAATTTGTATTTATTTCTTTATCTGAGATGTGGAGAGAGAGGGAGAGAGACAGCAGATTAGGAAGGGGGAGCAAGTGAGCTCCCTTCTGGTTCCCTCCCCAGATGTCTGCTGTAGTGAGGTCTTCACTAGACAGAAGCTGGGTGCTGGGAACTCGAACCAAGTCTCCCATTTGGTGAAAGGGGTGCAGTTACTTGAGCCATCACTGCTGCCTCTGAGAGTCTACATTAGTAGAAAGCTGGAGTTAGGAGCTGGATCTAGGAATTACATCCGGGCACTCGAATGTGGGATGTAGGTGTAAAAGCCTGTGCCAAAAGTTTTTTTTTTTTTTTAAATATATGTAGTTGTTTTAAAATTGTTCAGGTAACTAATGGTATTGTGAAGAAAATCCATAAACAACAGCGTTTTTAATTGTAACCCTGACATTTGATGTAATTTCTTCAGAAAATCTATTATATTTAGGAGGATGCTTTAGAGAGTTAGTGGAAAAAAAGATAAAATAAACTTTATTTTGATGCAAAGAACTTGAAATCTATGTGTAGTTTTTCCATAATACTGCATTTTCCATGAATTTCTTAAAACTCCCTCATAGGCCTTTTGCCATCAAAATAAATTTATCTTTTAATTCCATTTCCCACCAACTTTTTGAAATACCCATCATTTTTTATATGTATGCATTTCTTCTTCCTCATCAGCAAAAAAGAAACAACTTACAAATATTATTCTAAGGGTTAGATTGTGGTGAGCTTTCTCCTATGTCTTTAAATATTCTATAAGGGTGATTTTATTTTATTTGTTTTAAAAGGTGTTATTTACTTATTTGAAAGTCAGAGTTACAGATAGAGGGAGAGATGGAAAGAGAGAGAGAGAGAGAGAGAGCAAGCTCTTCTATCCACTGGTTTTCTCCCCAGATGGCCATAATGGCTAGGGTTGGGGGCAGGCCAAAGCCAGGAGCCAGGAGCTTCATCCGGGTCTCCCCAAGTGGGTGCAGGGGCCACATCTTCCAATGCTTTCCTGGGCACATTAGCAGGGATCTGGATGGGGAGTGGAGTAGCTGGGACATGAACTGTCACCCTTATGGGATGCTGGCACTGCAGGTGGCAGCTTAACCTGTTATGCTATGACACTGGTCCCACGCATATATATCTTTTACATATATCTTTATGTGTGTTTCTCATGGTCACATAATAACTCCTAGGATAAATTCCTAGAAGTGAAATTACTGAGTCACAAGATGTGAAAATGTGAAGCATTTTCCACATGCAGACAAGCTGTCTGCAGAAAGTCCGTATGAATTTACACTTCGGAAGGAAGTGTGTGAGCGCGTCTTCCTAAGCCCATGCCAACAAGATGTCCCAGGATTTAAAAACATCTTTAGGGTGCTAACCGATGGCTTAAAGGCTTATTTCTCTGGTAATGATGCTGAGTATTTCTTAAAAGTGTTTTGGCTTTTTTATCTTCTGTAAATTGTCAGTTCATATCCTTGGGAAAGAGTTTTTAATTAGAAAGTTAATTAAGGGAATATGTTTCCCCAAACGCATAGAGCCTTGTATATTGTATATTGTGTTGTTGTTACTTTGCTTTCCTCCCCTACCTGCTTTGTCTCTGATTTTCTTGTGCTCCCTGAACAGAATCCCCCAAAGAAAGCCCGTGATTCCTGTTTTCACTGTGTCTCGGGTTCTGAGCCGTATGAAGCTGCCATGTCGAGGAGGTTGAAAAATGATTGAATATCAGAGGTTCCGTGAGCTGAAACCTGGCGTTATGTCTCCTTGACTATCTGGTTACATTTCCCTTTCCCGCAGATCCAGATCTTTCCCCTCTTCCCAGGGAAGTCTCTCTGCGGCTCCCTGCACCTGCCCCATTCTTTGTAACTACTGCAGACACAACCTCACCCTGCCATGCAGCTCTTCTGTGGTGTTCCTCCTTCTTCCAGGTGGTTTATTTTTGCACTTTCTTTTCTTTTATGTTGCAATATCAAATATAGGAAAATGCAAGCATCTTAAATGAGTATCCTGAATTTTTAAAACTTTGGTTTTCTAAAATGTTTATTTTATTTCTTTGAAATGTAGGCTAACAGGAATCAGGGTTGGGAGAGAAGGGAGTGGGGAAGGGAGAGAGAAAGAGAGAGAGAGAGAGAGAGAGATATCTTCCATCCATTGGTTTACTCCCTGGACGTCCCAATATCTGGTGCTAGACTATAAACTTTCTTGAACAACTCTTTTTTTTTTTTTTTTCTTGGACATACCGGGAATGGGTTTTTGACCCATGGATAGGTCTATGTTTAGCATTAGCAGAAATCATCAGTTTCTAAAGGAATTGTTCTGGTTTATACTCATTAGAAGTATGAGTTGACCTACATCCTTGTCATCACTCGGTGGTATATACTTCTTTTTCATTCTAATGTACATGTATGAATACCTCGCTGTGATTTTAATGAATCATGTGGTTTTAATTTCATGCTTATGGTCTATGTGGATATCTTATAAAGTACCTGTTTACATTTTTTGCCGAATGTCTAACTACTTAACTTCTATGGTCAATCTTGAAGTCTAGAAGTTTAAACCCTCAATGCTGTTCTCCTCTTTCAAAATTGTCTGGACTATCTTGGGACTTTTGAATTTTCATATAAATTCCAGATTTGAAGAAATTTGGTGAATTCCATAAAAAAATAAAACCTGCTATTTGAGTGTGACCTTGTTGAATCTATAGGTTATTTGGAGAGACTGATAGCTTAGCAGCCCATGAATGTGGTACAGTTCTCTAGGTCTTCTTTCATGATCTCAGTAATGTTTTCAGTACAGAGGTCTTGAATATCTTTTATTAAATTATTCCTGTGTATTTGATTTTTTTATGCCAGTATCCATGGTATTGGTTTTTTTTTTTGTTTGTTTGTTTGTTTGTTTTTTTGACAGGCAGAGTGGACAGTGAGAGAGAGAGACAGAGAGAAAGGTCTTCCTTTGCTGTTGGTTCACCCTCCAATGGCCACTGTGGCTGGCACACTGTGCTGATCCTAAGGCAGGAGCCAGGTGCTTCTCCTGGTCTCCCATGCAGGTGCAGGGCCCAAGGACTTGGGCCATCTTCCACTGCACTCCCGGGCCACAGCAGAGAGCTGGTCTGGAAGAGGGGCAACCAGGACAGAATCCGGCGCCCTGACCGGGACTAGAACCTGGGGTGCCAGTGCCGCAGGCGGAGGATTAGCCTGTTGAGCTGTGGTGCCAGCCCCATGGTATTGGTTTTAAATCTCATTTTCTGATGGCTACTGTTATTATATAGAAATAGAATTTGTACTGGTCCATTAACTCTGTGTGATATCTCCCTCCTTAACTCACGTAGTAGGCTCTGTAACTGTAGATCGATCCCTTTGGACTTGTGGGTACACAGCTGTGCCCCTGCTCATGAAGAAGCGTCGCTTCTTCCCTGCCGGTGCTCATTATGCCTTTGTGTCCTCCCTCCACCCCTCTGCCCTCCCTCTCTCTTGTGTTCGTGTGCAACTTCTGTACACTTCTTCCCTCCCCTTCAGACCAGCAGCTGAGTCAGTATCCTTTGTGGCAGAGCCCCAGGGTGATGCCTTAAACACACGCAACAGCAAAAGGATTTGGTTGACTTTGTGAGTCTTGATGGGGTATGAAATGGAATGAAAACGGATGTACTAGCCAGCGCTGCGGCTCACTAGGCTAATCCTCTGCCTTGCGGTGCCGGCACACCAGGTTCTAGTCCCAGTCGGGGCACCGATTCTGTCCCAGTTGCCCCTCTTCCAGGCCAGCTCTCTGCTGTGGCCAGGGAGTGCAGTGGAGGATGGCCCAAGTCCTTGGGCCCTGCACCCCATGGGAGACCAGGAGAAGCACCTGGCTCCTGGCTTCAGATCAGTGCGGTGCGCCGGCCGCAGCGGCCATTGGAGGGTGAACCAACGGCAAAAAGGAAGACCTTTCTCTCTGTCTCTCTCTTTCATTGTCCACTCTGCCTGTCAAAAAAAAAAATTAATTAAAAAAAAAAAAAAAGAAAACGGATGTACTATTCTTCGTGTTCAGTGAATCACCACCAAGGAAAAGGATGCTGGGTAGATGTCATTTGTGTGGGTTGGTACGTCTTGATTTACCAGTGTTATTTTGTCTGGGTTGTGGTTCCCAGTTCCTGGGTCCTACACTGATGATTTGTTCACGTTCATTCTGTTCTTTGGCCGGACTCTTGCTAAGCCTTTTGAGACTTCCAAAGTAGCAATGAGTGCTTCTCCCTGGGAGAGCACAAAGCAGATGGGTCTCTGGACCTCACAGCCTCAGTCCCAATGCTTCAAGCTTCTGTTAGTGTAGAACAGAAAAAACCCTACACTTTCAATATTGCTGGAGGGAAGCCTGGGAAATTTTTAGCTTCAAGCCTTTAAATTCCAACACACCGTGTTATTTTTAGATTTCTGCTTGGCACTTGGAGTTTGTGAGTGAAATCGTATAAGGGGGCGAGCATGAGGCTGTGAGTGGGCAGAGGTCTTTTCCCACTGAGCACATCCTCTTGCCAGTTCTGGAAACTCATGGAGCTGTGCAGTGTCTGTCTGTGAGCTGCAGATGACTCCCAGGGCGGGAGGCAAAGAATGCACTAGACTTCGTTATCTGTTTTTGCATTGGGTTGTAGGAGTCAATGCCCTTTGATAGTTCCCATTGTCTGGGTGCCTGGGCGATGCATGTGTTTTCTTAAGGAGGTCATTTCGTTGTTTCTTTCCAAGCTGCAGACATGTAGATAAGTAGGTGTTCAAGGCAGCTGTGACTCCCAGGTCACGTGGACTCCCATCGGGCTTTGCTTCCTCTTTGGTTGGCTCTTTCCCATCCAGTTAGGCTCACACATCAATAGAGGGCGAGCAGACGCAGGAGCTAAGCATGTTCTTCCTGTTCAGTAAATACAGATCATCCTGGAAAGCACTGCAAAGGACAAGGAAATAACAGAAAACAGAAAAATCAAAGAATGAATACCATGTAAATGAGGATTAAAGGGCATAAATGGAGCCTGAGTACTTCTTTTCAAATACTTGAATTTTTAAAATATTTTATGTATGTGGTCTCTTCAATGTTTCCTATTAATGTTAAACAGTGTTCTCTATGTATATTTGTGATGATCACTGACCTAAGGTTTCTGTTGGGCCTAAGCATGGGGTGCTTCACTGTGGTGGAATGAGAAGGCCATGCCAAGATGGCTGCTGGCAACAGACACTGCCTGGCAACAGGCTGTGATTGGATGGCTTCAGAAACTGCCTGGCAACAGGGTGTGATTGGTTAGGGCATAGACCTTCCCTTGACCGGATTGGCTGCCTTGGCTATATAAGCTGTTGTAGCAACTGAAATAAACGAGTCTGCAGGCTGTTTGCATTCACCAGACTCCTGGGGTCTGTGTGGTGACTCTGTGCCTCTTGCTCCCACCACGCTCCTCCTCCCAGAAACGAATCCACAGCAACACTTCACCTCAATTACCTAAATTCCTGCCACTGAGAAATAATTATTCTTGGTAAATGTTTGCTGCAAATTATTATTTTTTAAAAAAGTACGCATGACCTTTGAAAATCTGTTTTTGTCACTAACCAATCTATCCGTCTCTATATAGATGTTTCTATGTCAACAAATACAATTACATTATTAGTATTATTTTTAAAGATCAAATTTTTATGTATTTGAAAGGTAGAGTGACAGAGAAGGAGAGGCAGAGGGAGAAAGAGATCATCCGCCTACTGGTTTATTTCCCAGATGGTCATGTCAGAGCCAGGAACTCCATCCTAAGGCCATCAGCTGCTGCTTTCCCAGGTGCATTAGTAGGGAGCTGGGTTGGAAGCAGAGCAGCCGTGATTCGAACTGGGGCTCATATGGGATGCTGGTGTTGCAGGTGGTGGCTTAACCTGCTGTGCCACAACACTGGCACCTCATCTTTTTAAAATTGGGTTATTTGTTTTCTTGCTACTGAGTAGAATTCTTTATATATTGTGGAGGTTAGCCCCTTATCAGATATGTGTGATAGGCAAATATTTTCTCCCACTCTGTGGGTTGTCTCCTTACTCTGTGAATTGTTTGCCCTGCAGAAGCTTTTTCATTTCACACAATCCTGTTTATCTGTTTTTGCTTTTGTTCCCTGTGCTTTTGGGGGTTGTATCTGAGAAACCATGGCTCAGACCACGTTGTGATTTGTTGTGAATCTTGACTTGCTTATATTTTTGAATTTTTACCCCCAGGAGAATCGAATTGTAAACTGACTTAGAGTGAGAATTCAATCAGAAAACCCAAAACCCACACTAGGTATTTCTAGTAGTGATTTCATATGGAATTGGTTCCAGAGGTGTTGGAAATGCGGAAGTCAAAAAGGAAATGCTAAGGTCACCCAAAGACAGTGACAGCAAGAAGCGGTCATCATCATCAGGGCTGGCAGTGATGTGGGGAGCAGATACACAGGGGTGGGGTTGGAGGAAGGGAGAAGGAGACACGGTTCAACCTGTAAGGTTAGTGTACAGACTTTTAAAAAACAGGGGTCCTTTTAGCCCCCAGATGCTCTGTTAACTCTTCTGCATTCCTCAGTCAACATCCAGAAGTCTGGATCTGATGCTCAGAATTGGAGTCTGGTTGGATTGCGCAGTTGGATTTCTATGGCTTACACATGTCCCCCAGAACTTCGGGGGATGGAAATTTAATCCCACGATTCCTATGTTAAGGATACTTGGAGGTCAGCTTGTGAAGAGCCCTGGCAGCTCTGCCAAGAGTTGGATCACTGGAAATGGACCTGCCCTGGAGTCGAAGGATGCCCAGGTCAGAGCCACAGATCTTATTGGCTCTAAGCTGAAAAGCCCTTCACTCAGCCCAACTTCCAAAGGGACCACTGCAGCTGAGGGGATGGTCAAGTAGGGTCAGCAACATTCCAGGCAGAACTGTAAATTTCTTGTTAGAGATGCCCCCTGCCTTTACCTGGCCAGCTCTCCTCCCAGGCCAGCCAAGTAATGAAAGTCAACAGAGTGCCTTCCCCTAGGAGGTTCACACCTCCCTTAGGATATACCCCATGTGAAGAGATAGATAGGTCTGGGCCTCTGAATTTACAAGGCCTAAAGCCCACCAGATTATTATCAAGCCCCTTCTATCAGGTTCTATTTGCCTCTCAATCAGAAAACTTAATTGTAGCTTAGACAGCACCTTTCTTAGCTCCTCTAATAATGACTCTGTCCTTTGTTCTAGGCCCTGTCTAGCTTACTTGGGCCTCATTCCTTTGTAATCATAACCTCTACTCTACCACCAATGGCTCTACTCCCAACATGTGTGTACTGATGGTCCTCTTCCCCACTTAATGCTGTATAATTGTTCAAACCTGGAAAATGCCACTCTTAGGATCATTGGTTACTATCCTCACTCTGTCTTTTATGACCTTGTCTAAATATGATCAGAGTCGGCAAACTTGGAAGGCTTCCATAGCCTTGGCAACTCATGACGACAGCCTAGGATGGTTACTGGCACCATAAACTAGAGTGTCAATTTGTTGGGTCAACAACAGGAACCACTGTGCACTTGCTCCTCATGTGGGATCTCTGTCCTTAATGTGCTGTACATTGTGATTTAATGCTATAACTAGTACTCCAACAGTATGTTTCACTTTGTGTTTCTATGTGGGTGCAAACTGTTGAAATCTTTATACTAAATTGATCTTCTGTATATAAAGAGAATTGAAAATGAATCTTGATGCAAATGGAAGGGGAGAGGGAGCGGGAGAGGGGAGGGTTGCGGGTGGGAGGGAAGTTATGGGGGGGGGGGGGAAGCCATTGTAATCCATAAGCTGTACACTGGAAATTTATATTCATTAAATAAAAGTTAAAAAAAAAAAAAAGAAAACCAGATATATTTGAAAAATAAAAAAAAAAAAAAAGGATACTTGGAGGACAGGCCTCTGGGAGGTGACAGTAGACGAGATCAGTGATGGCATGAGTGGCTTTGTAGGAAGTGGCAGAGTGGAATGAGCTGGCACCCGCTCTGCCTGGGCACGTGCTGTCCTCTGCCGTGTTACCAGGCAGCCAGAGGGCCCTCGCCAGATGCTGAATATGTGACAGGGCCATGAGTTGGATTTCCTTGTCTCTGGAACTTTAAGTCAGTTAAACTTCTTTGAAGAGTTAATTCATTAATTTGAAAGGCAGAGAGACAGAGACCGAGATGTCCTGTTCACCCCTCAAATGCTGAAATAACTGGGGCTGAGCCAGGCCCGAATCAGGAGCCTGAAACTCAGCCTGGGTCTTCCATGTGCATGGCAAGGACCCAAGAACTTAAGCCATCGCCTGCAGCCTGCTAGGGTGCACGTTCGCAGCAAGCTGGAATTGAGAACAGAGTTGAGACTTGAACCCAGGCACTATGATATGGATGCTGGTGTCCCGAGTCAGATCTTAACCACCACACTAGCTGCCCTACTCCTTCCCAACCCCCCATTCAACTTCTGCTTATCTGTTTGTTATTTATTTTATAGATTACCTGGTCTCAGGTATTTTATTCTAGCAAGAAAAAACAAAGACTTGGGGCCTTTAACATGTGATGTATTATAATTTTACCCACCTGACTGAATGAGGTTGCCTGGGAAGAGAGGGAAGAAGGGGCTATCTGGTGGGAATAGCCACGCAGGGAGGCTGTTGATCTTGAACCTGAGCCTGGGAGCAAAGCTCTTCTTGCATCCTTGGTGAGATGCAGTGTGGATTTGGGGGCTGGTGCACTGTGCCCCTTGAGCTCTTCCCCTTGGGAGAGGCCTCTCTCCTGTGGAAGTGACCCAGTATTTTGGGCCATCTGGAAAAGTTGGTTTATTTTCCAGGGAACTTTCTGAGTGGTTGTAGAGTCTTAGCCTTGAATGTTCTTAACTGCAGCAGGCGTCCTGGTCTCCCTCCCAACTCTATTTCTTATCTGGCTTTTTATAACAAGGATTTTTCAGTTGGTTGCTTTTTCCTATCAAAAATTTCCCCAGAATGTGCTTTCTTTTATTCATTATCTGACAGCAACAACAATTTATATTCTCTATGCCGAGATTTGTCAAATTTTTACTTCTTCTAAGGGTTTTTTTTTTTTTTTTTGGCATTTTTGGGGGTACATTTAACAAAAAATACAATATTTCTTTTCTAAACTAGAGCATTTACTTAACCATTACATGATTTTTTTTTTAATGTAATATTAGAAAGTCACTACCAATTTACCCAGTTCTATAGGTCAAGAAATTCAGCTTGGTATAGTCTAAAAACTATATGCTCAAGTCTCTTATAAAAAAGTAGAATAATATTTGTACACAGCCTATGCATATCATCCAACATATTTAATGTTTAAATATTTTTAAAAAAAGATTTATTTAATTAATTTATTTGAAAGGCAACATTATAGGGAGAAAGAGGAAGGGAGAGGGTGGAGAGGGAGAGAGATCTTCCATCTGCTGGTTCGCTCCCCAAATGGCCATAATAGCTGGGGCTGGGCCAGATCAGAGCCAGGAGCCAGGAGATTCATCCAGATCTCTCTTGTGGGTACAGGAGCCCAAGCACTTGAGCCGTCTTTTGTTGCATTTCCCAGGCCATTAGCAGGGAGCTGGATCAGAAATGGAGCAGCAGGGACTCAAACCAGTGTCTGTATGGGATGCTGGCATTGCAGGCAGTGGCTTTACCTGCTATGCCACAATGCCAGCCCTCTCCCACATACTTTAAATCATCTCTAGATTACTTATAGTGCCTAGCACAATGTAACTGTTTTATAAATAGTTGACATTGTATTGTTCAGAGCTTAATGACAAGAAAAAATATATTTATGCGTTCAGTACAGATGCATTTTTTTTTTCTCAAATATTTTTGAACCTTGGTTGAATTGGAGAGTGTGGAACACACACAGAGAGGGCCAACTTCAATAGGTGCTCCAAAAATATCTTTTGAAAATTGAATAGGAATACATTTCAGAGTGTTTCAAAGACTTGAACATAACGCCGATCAGCAAATTCTCTCTGCCATGGCAGTGGGAGGCTGCTGATGAACTGCATTTCATTGATTTTATGCTTTCCTGTTGTCGTGATGAGAGTTCTGCTTGTTTGTGACTTGAGTTCTTTATATATGAGGTGGTAGTCATCTCTGCTCCCTTATTTATTCAACTAATGTAGCAGGTACAGTTATCAGCCCCAAAATTCGGACATGTAAACAGTGGCATGCGTTTATGTTTAGTTCATTTCAACCTGACTGCACTCTCACCTTCAAGGCTGCTGCAGGTGTAACTTCAGCCATTCTTGGGGCACTTTTCCTATCAGAAGTGCACCACAGCTGAGTTACTAGAGGGGCTGGTGTTGTGGCGTCGCAGGTAAAGCTACCACCTGCCATGCCGGCATTCCACATAGGCACTGGATGGTGTCCCAGCTGCTTCACTTCTGATCCAGTTCCCTGTTAATGTGCCTGGGAAAAGCAGTGGAAGATGGCCCAAGTGCTTAGGCCCCTGCACCTGTATGGGAGACTGGCTTCAACTTGGCCCACTCCTGGCTGTTACGGTCAAGTGGGAGAGTGAACCAGAAGATAGAAGATCTTTCTCTCTATAACTCTCTTTCAAATGAATAAATCTTTAAAAAAATTTAAAAAAGAATTGAATGACTTGGACCATGCATGAAGGAGGGGCCTAGACCTGGACTGTGGTCCCAGCATCCTAGCTGTATCACAAACAAACTGCCTTGTCAACAGGGCATTATTGGAAAGCAGTGGCCAGGGCCTATCCCTATCACTATATCGCCCAGCCTCACATAGCTGGTAGTAGCTGTGGTGGACAGCTATTTAAACAACCAGTGAGCCTCCATGCTTAACATAATAAATGTTCAGTTTTCCCTTTTGCAAGGTTGAATGGAGATGTTCTGGTTGGGCAGCTCCCCCTCTAGCACTGCCTCTGGGATCCAGGTTGTTTCCATTTTTTCAAAAAAAGATTTATTATTTTATTTATTTGAAATACAGAGTTACATAGAGAGGCAGAGCCGGGGGAGAGGGCTTTCCATCTGCTGGTTCACTCCCCAGATGGCCGCAATGGCTAGAGCTAAGCTGAAGCCAGGAGCCAGGAGCTTCTTCCGGGTCTCCCATGGGGAGGTCCAAAGACTTGGGCCATCTTCAACTGCTTTCCAAGACCATGGCAGAGAGCTGGATCAGAAGTGAGCAGCCGGGACTCGAGCCGGCACCCATGTGGGATGGCAGCACTGCAGGCAATGGCTTTACCCACTGTGCCACAGTGCTGGCCCCATGTTTCCATTTTGTAAATCTACCAAAGTCCTTTGTTTCTACTGTGTAGAGGGAGGAAAGCAGAATAAGAAAGATGAGACTTTGGCCTAGTAGGCCCACACATCACTTGCTCTCATGTTGGTAAGAACTAGTCATGTGGCTTCACTTAGACGCAAGGGGACCTGGGAAATGTAGTTCCCAGCTGAGCAGCCATGTCTCAGCAACAGCTGTACACCACAAATGGGGACTATGAAACTTTTTAAAAACGATTTTTAAAAAAGTCTTTATTTGTTTGAAATGCGGAGTGACAGAGAGGGAGAGGGGAGAGGGATCTTCCACTGATTTACTCCCAGATAGCCATGGCCTGGGCTGAAGCCGTGAACCAGGGACTCCATCTGAGTCTCCCATGTGGGTGGCAGGGACCCAAGTACTTGGGTCATCTTTGGCTGCCTTCCCAGGCACACCAGCGGGGAACCGAATTGGAAGAAGAATAGTGGGGACTTGAACTGGCACTCTGATTTGGGATACCAGCAGCCTAACCCACTGCACCACAATGCTGGCCCTGGACTAAAATTTCAGTGGACAGTGAGCTGTCTCTGTGACAACCCTTCTCTTTCTGCTGCTGTCAGTTAATTTTTGCTCCTATCCCTTTGTTGTCTCTAGGGGCACTTAGCTAATATATATTTTTTAAAGATTTATTTACTTTTATTTGAAAGTCAGAGTTATACACAGAGAGAAGGAGAGGCAGAGAGTGAGATCTTCCATCCGTTGGTTCACTCCCCAACTGGCCACAATGGCCAGAACTGCACCGATCCGAAGCCAGGAGCCAAGGGCTTCCTCCAGGCCTCCCATTCAGGTGCAAGGCCCAAATATTTGGGCCATCATCTACTGCTTTCCCAGGCCATAGCAGAGAGCTGGATCAGAAGTGGAGCAGCTGGGTGTTGAACCGGCGTCCATATGGGATGCTAGCACTGCAGGTGGCAGCTTTACCCGCTACGCCACAGTGCTGGCCACAGCGCCAGCCCCAGCTAATATCTTTGATGAACTCAGGCTCTAAGAAAAAAGGAAGGACAATATCTTGCTAGGATGTCACTTCGAATCTTTAAAAATTGGATTTTTCTGTGAGAAGTTAGCTTGGCTGCTTTCATGGGCAGGGAGAGAGAAATGCAATGAAAAGAAATAGAAATTAATTTTTAAGTTAATTATCATAGCATGTAACTATTTCTTGAGCAGCTTCTATGGACTAGACATTGAAATAAAACAATGGTCGGGCAGGTGCCATGGCTCGCTTGGTTAATCCTGTGCCTGCGGTGCCGGTATCCCATATGGGTGCCGGGTTCTAGTCCTGGTTACTCCTCTTCCAGTCCAGCTCTCTGCTGTGGCCCGGGAGTACAGTGGAGGATGGCCCAAGTCCTTGGGCCCTGCACCCCATGGGGACCAGGAGAAGCACCTGGCTCCTGGCTTCGGATCAGTGCGGTGCGCTGGCCGTGGTGGCCATTGGGGGGTGAACCAACGGAAGGAAGACCTTTGTCTCTGTCTGTCTCTCTCACTGTTTATAACTCTACCTGTCAAATAAATAAAAAAAAATTAAATAAAATAAATAAAAAAAATAAAGCAATGGTCAAGATAGATATGTTAAGAAAACTGGATTCTTCCAGAAGCAATAAGTGAGATGAAGAAAATTAGTAGAGTGCTGGAATTTGTAGTTACTGGGCTAGGGTGGGGAGATAAGTTTAGATTAGGAAGCCAGAGGTGGCTTCTCTGGAGACCGGCGGGTGGTGTGTAGACTGAGACCTGAGACCTCAGCAACTGTAGCCTTGTGAAGAGCGGAGGGAAGAACATTCTAGGAGGGGGTGACAGCCAATGCAAGGGCCCTGAGGTGAGACGCACCTTGGTGTTTGCAAAGAATAGAGGAGAGGCGTGAAGTGAGCAGCAATGCGTGCTGTGTAGTGAGGCTGGACACGCCCATGGAGGCTGGACACGCCCACAGAGGCTGGACACGCCCATAGAGCCCGGTCACCCAGAACCTTGCTGGTCAGAGAGGGCGTGGGAGTTTGTTGTGGGTGCACTGGGCAGCCACAGCAAGACTGCCCGGTCACTCTTGGTCTGGAAGTTGTCTGTGAGCCTCTTGATGCCTGGCTTACTCTACAGCGAATACCTGTGTGTACTCTGACTCTCCATTCAAGATTTTGAGCTTTGCATCACGGAAAACCACAAAACTGGTTCTCATGAGTGCTTGTGAGCCCAGCACTGGAAGATACAGCCAGCTGTACAGGGCAGACCTGATGGAGCTGGAGGGCTGGGGCTCTAAAGGAAGCCAACAGAGGTCAGCAGCAGACAGGGTGCATGTCGGAACAGGATTCTGGCATCATGAGGCCAGATGGAAAATAATATGATTAGACCGGGAGCGATGTGGGCAGAAAACCAGGCCCTGGTACAGCAGGAAAGGGGACGTTTGCTTGCTGCTTGTGACTGTTTAGTTTTGTTTACTTTTCTGTTTTCTTCTTCTTCTTATTTTTTTTCTTTCCGTTGTCCCTGTCACTGGATGCTTGCTTCATGCTGCAAGATTATGAGCACAATTAATTCAAAAATATTTGGAATGAATTCTTGGGCTACAGATTGCTTGAATTAGGAGGAAGGGGTCCTGCTGAGGATACTGCCAGTGCGGCCTGAACGCTGCTGTTTAATTTTCTGAATCTGGTTCATGCTCTTCTGCAGTCTAAGAGCCACCAGTCTCCTCCACGGGCTGGGACACTTTGTGGTGCTTGAGAAAGTCACGGAGTGGGGTTTCACCCCTTCTCTTCTTGGGAAGTCGTTGCTGAAAGGAAATCACATACAGGTTAGATAAGGACAGCAGGTGTGTGTGTGTGTTTGGAACAAGAGGATTCGTGTCACTTAAAAAGTGTACAATTATCGGTTGCATAGTTTGCAAACATTTTTTTCCATTCTGTCGGTTGCCTCTTCACTTTCCTGACTGTTTCTTTTGCAGTACAGAAACTTCTCAATTTGATGTAATCCCAAATGTTAATTTTGGCTTTGACTGCCTGTGCCTCAGGAGTCTTTGCCTGTGGCTATATCTTGCAGGGTTTCTCCAATGTTCTCTAATAATTTGATGGTGTCAGGTCGTAGATTTAGATCTTTAATCCATGTTGAGTGGATTTTTGTGTAAGGTGTAAGGTAAGGGTCTTGCTTCATGATTCTGCACATGGAAATCCAGTTTTCCCAGCACCATTTGTTGAATAGACTGTCCTTGCTCCAGGAATTGGTTTTAGATCCTTGATCAAATATAAGTTGGTTGTAGATGTTTGGATTGATTTCTGCTGTTTCTATTTTGTTTCATTGGTCTATGCATTTGTTTCTGTACCAGTACCATGCTGTTTTGATTATAACTGCCCTGTAGTATGTCCTGAAATCTGGTATTGTGATGCCTCCAGCTTTGCTTTTGTTGTACAAGATTGCTTTAGCTATTCAAGGTCTCCTGTGCCTCCATATGAATTTCAGCATCATTTTTTCCAGATCTGAGAAGAATGTCTTTGGTATTTTGATTGGTATCGTATTGAATCTATAAATTGCTTTTGGGAGAATGGACATTTTGATGATATTGATTCTTCCAATCCATGAGCATGGAAGATTTTTCCTTTTTTTGGTATCCTCTTCTATTTCTTTCTTTAAGATTTTATAATTCTCATCATAGAGATCTTTGACATCCTTGGTTAAGTTTATTCCAAGGTATTTGATTGTTTGTGTATCTATTGTGAATGGGATTGATCTTAGAAGTTTTTTTCTCAGCCGTGGCATTGCCTGTGTATACAAAGGCTGTTGATTTTTGTGCATTGATTTTATATCCTGCTCCTTTGCCAAACTCTTCTATGAGTTCCAATAGTCTCTTAGTAGAGTTCTTTGGGTCCCCTAAATAAAGAATCATATCATCTGCAAAGAGGGAAAATTTGACTTTTTCCTTCCCAATTTGTAGCCCTTTAATTTCTTTTTCTTGCCTGATGGTTCTGGCTAAAACTTCCAGTACTATATTGAATAGCGATGGTGAGAGCGTACCAGATGCAGAGAAGGACTTCTAAGAATCAAGGCAAAAATGCAAGAAGAGATGCTTGGGAAGTAGCTTGGCTTAGTTACCATCCATGCCTAAGGCTGCTCCTTGGCTGAATTCCCACATTTACGGCCTGGAAACTGGACAGACACTGCTCCAGGAGACCCACTGGCTTGCCTCACTCCTCTCAGGCCCAGCAAGGCCGAGATGCCAGTGGGTGGTCAGTGCTAAGAGTCTACCACTCCAGCCCTGACCCTGCCCTACCTCTCTGTACTTGGCAGAAGGTAAAGAATAAGAGAGTTCAGGCAA
The DNA here is from genome assembly GCF_033115175.1 of Lepus europaeus. Classification (NCBI taxonomy): domain Eukaryota; kingdom Metazoa; phylum Chordata; class Mammalia; order Lagomorpha; family Leporidae; genus Lepus; species Lepus europaeus. The sequence goes on from NC_084830.1 coordinate 41,053,659, forward strand.
GCTCTCAGTGCCCACACACCAGCTGAGGGGTACAGTGCCCCTGGGAGAGGACCATGCAGCCTCAGGGAGGGAGACACATAGCCTAGCAGAGGGCACAGCTCCCTGAAAGGGCAGCAGGGAAAGTAATCAAGGGCCCCCACTGTGAGAGGGAGGCTGATGCCCTGGGGGCAGAAATGGCAAGGGCAACCAGGCATGCACTGGTTTATTGACCAAACCTCCCGTTCCAGACAACCTGTGTGACAGGCCAGGACACTCCTGGCCTGTGGCAGCTGAACACAGTTTCTTGGTGGACAAGTTTACTGGAACACAGCATAGGCAGGGTTTATAAATAGGAGGCCAGCCTTGGAGGAGCCCTACATGGGTCTTCCAAAGGAAATTATCCCATCCCCCCAAAGAACTCCATGATCAAATGGCGCAAAGGATGAAGAGACTCAGTGTGGCCCATGATGGGAGAGAGGAGTTCTGCAGCAACTGAGGGGTGAGGGCTGTTCCTCTTCAGAACCAAGCCGGGCTCTCAGGGCCTCAGCTACCAGTGAAGGCCCGAGGGTGGTGTCTTCTCATCTTCATTGCTTTCCAGGGAGAAGGGTGGGATCTGGACATCAAAGTGGGAGCCTCAGGTCTCTCAGAGTGGGACGTGCCCCACATTAACATTGCTTTTGCTGTAGATCTCTTAAGTTTTGGTATATTGTGTTGTTATCTTCACTCGTTTCCAGGAATTTTTTGATTCTCCTTTTGATTTCTTCTATGATGCACTGTTCATTCAGAAACATGTTTTTCAGTCTTCATGTGTTTACATATTTTCTAGAGTTTCTTAAGTTGTTCATTTCCAGCTTCATTCCATTGTGGTCTTATAAGATGCATGATATGATTTTGATGTGTTTGAATTTACTGAGACTTGCTTTATGGCACTGAAATGTATATTCTGCAGCTGTGGGATGAAAAGTTCTGTAGATATCAATAAGGTCCATTTGGTCCATAGGATAGATTAGATCTGTTGTTTTATTGTTTATTTTTTTTAATCTAGTTTTTTTATTTGACAGGTAGAGTTATAGACAGTGAGAGAGAGATGGAGAGAAAGGTCTTCCTTCCGTTGGTTGACTCCCCAAATGGCTGCTATGGCTGGCACTGTGCCAATTTGAAGCCAGGAGCCAGGTGCTTCTTCCTTGTCTTCCATGCAGGTGCAGGGGCCCAAGCACTTGGGCCATCTTCCATTGCCTTCCCAGGCCACAGCAGAGAGCTGGACTGGAAGAGGAGCAACTGGGACTAGAACCCAGTGCCCATATGGGATACCGGCTCTGCAGGCGGAAGATTAACCAAGTGAGCCATGGTGCCGGCCCTTTAATCTATTTGATATGCCCATTGATACAAGTGATATCCCTCATTTTTGTTGTATTGAACTCTATGTCTCCCTTTAGATCCACTAACATTTATTTTAAGTAGCTGGATGCCCTGGCACTGGGTGCATATACATTTACGATAGTCATATCTTTTTTTTTTTAATTGATCCTTTACTTAATACATAATGAGCTTCTTTGTCTCTTTTAGCAGCTCTTGTGTTAAAGTGTATTTTGTCTGATACTAGGATGGCTACTCCTGCTTGTTTTTGCTTTCCAGTGGCATGGGATATCTTGTTTCATCCTTTGATTTCAGTCTGCATGTATCTTTGATGGTGAGGTGTGTATGCAGCAAATAGATGGGTCTTATTTTTTAATCCAGTCAGTCTGTATCTTTTTTTTCACCTAGAAATGTTATATTTAAGATGTACAAACTTCATGCATTTCATATATACAGATTTAGGAACATAGTGTTTCTTCCCACCCTACCCTTCCTCTTGCTCTCCCTCCCACCCACTTCCTTCTTCCTCTTCTAAGAAGTTGCATTCTAACATGAACCCGTGAGCATGTGTAGAAGTGGCTAACATAAAGAGACAGATTTCGCTAAAAGGGGCCATGTGTCTTCACATGGGTGGAGATGACATACCCAAGAATTGTACATTCACATACAACCTAAACAGCAGTTTGTATGATGTTTCAATGTTCAAGTCAGGAAAGTTTTGTTCGTTCTTAGAACCCTCCTGAGAGCCACATGCTTGATGAAACCTTTCTAAAACATGTAAATGCAAGTTTAATTATGATGCTTTATTTTTCCAGAAGTTTTTTTCCCTTTGAGAACATGTTTTATGGTTAGCTCTCATAATACAATTCTTTGAGGACAGAGGTCCTGCATGGGAAGTTAGTGCACAGGGACTCCTGTTGTTAATTTAACAATTAACACTCTCATGTATGACATCAGTGATCACCCGAGGCTCTTGCCATGAGCTGCCTAGGCTATGAAAGCCTTTAGAATCCACAAACTCCATCAGTATTTAGACAAGGCCATAAGCAAAGTGAAAGTTCTCTCCTCTCTTCAGAGAAAAGTACCTCCTTCATTGATGACCACTTCTTTCCATTGAGGTCTCCCCCACAAATGTCCTTCATGTAGGATACTTTAAAAATTTTTTATAATCTTTTTTATTTTTTAAAATTAAAAAAAATATTTATTTATTCAAAAGTCAGAGTTACACAGAAAGAGGAGAGACAGAGAGAGAGAGAGGTCTTCCATCCGATGGTTTACTCCCCAGATGGCTGCAACGGCTGGAGCTGCACCCATCTGAAGCCAGGAGACAGGAGCTTCCTCTGGGTCTCCCATGCAGGTGCAAGAGCCCAAGGACTTGGGCCACTCTCCACTGCTATCCCAGGCCACAGCAGAGAGCTTGATCGGAAGAGGAGCAGCCGGGACCAGAACCGGCATCCACATGGGATGCCAGTGCCTCAGGCCAGGGCGTTAACCCACTGCGCCACAGCGCTAGCCCCACTTTTTAAAATTTATTTTTTTAATTAAAAATTTTTTGTTAATTAATTTTAAGGAATACAAATTTAATAAATACAACTTTAGGAATATAGTTATTCTTCCCACCATACCTGCCCTCCCACCCACACTCCCACCCCTCCTCCTCTCTCTCCCCTTTCCAGACCCATTCTCCAATAATATTCATTTTATTTTTTAAAAAAGATTTATTTATTTATTTGAAAGTCAGAGTTACACAAAGAGAGAATGAGAGGCACACACACACACACACACAGAGAGAGGTCTTCCATCCAATGGCTTACTCCCCAATTGGCCGCAACAGCCAGAACTGAGCCGATCTGAAGCCAGGAGCCAGGAGCTTTCCCCAGGTCTTCCCACGTGGGTGCAGGGGACCAAGGACTTGGGCCATCTTCTACTGCTTTCCCAGGCCATAGCAGAGAGCTGGACTGGAAGTGGAGCAGTCGAGCCTTGAACCGGCACCCATATGGGATGTTGGCACTGCATGTGGTGGCTTTACCCTCTACGCCACAGTGCCAGTCCCAAGATTCATTTTTAATTAACTTCGTACGCAGAAGATCAACTCCATACTAAGTAAAGATTTCAATAATTTGCACACACATGCACACACAAAAAAACTAAGAACTGGTTTTACAGTTAACTTTCATAGTACCACTCGTTGAAGACAGGGGTCCTGAGTGGGGAGTAGTGCACAGTGACTCCTGTTGTTAATTTAGCAATTAACACTCTCATGTATGACATCAGTGATCACCCAAGGCTCTTGCCATGAGCTGCCTCTGCTATGGAAGCCTTTAGAATCCAGGAACTCCATCAGTATTTAGACAAGGCCATGGGCTAAGTGGAAGTTCTCTCCTCCTTCAGAGGAAGTACTTCTGCTTTTCTACTGTTATTCTTCCATGGTCAGAACCAGCACATCTTTTTCCTATTCAGCCATCTTGGACCTTCTACTTTTTGTTTTCAAATGGCTTTGTCCCTTGCCCTGTCACCTTAGGTGATATAGTGGCCATTGTGCTAAGAAGACACACAGACAGAAATAAGGCATGGGCTGAGTGCTTGCATATGCAGAGGTGGGCCTGTTTCTCTCTCTCCATGAGTTGGTACTGGGCACTGGTATGGGAACTCCCGATATGAGGCATCTTTTTGAAAAAATATATTTATCTGAGAGGCAGAGAAAGAGAGTGAGAGGGAAGGAGAGAAAGTGAGTGGGCTTCTGTCTTCTGGTTCACTCCCCAAAGGCCAGCAATGTCCAGGACTGGGCTGTGCTGAAGCCAGGAGTCAGGAACTCAATCCATGTCTCCCATATGGGTGTTGGGGACTCAACAAGCCATCACCACTGCCTCCAAGGGTATGCATTAGCAGCAAACTGGAGCCCAGGCATTCCAATATGGGACATGGATGTCTTTTTTTTTTTTTTTAAAGATTTATTCATTTATATGAAAGGCAGAGATACAGAGAGAGAAGAGAGAAACAGAGAAAGATCTTCCATCTGCTGTTTACTCCCCAAATGGCCATAACTGCTGGGGCTGGACCAGGCCAAAGCCAGGAGCCAGGAGTTTCTTCTGGGTCTTCCATATGGGTAGTAGGGGACAAAGGACTTGGGCCATCTTCCACTGACTTCCCAGGTACATTAGCAGGGAGCTGGATCAGAAGTGGAGCAGCTGGGACATGACCTAGCATCCATGTGGGATGCCGGCACTGCAGGTAGCAGCTTAACCTTCTATCCCACAGTACTGGTCCCAACATGGGTGTCTTAATGAACCACTTGGCTGGATGCCTACCCTATCCATTTCTGTAGGTCCCTTTTGGATCCATTTGTTTGATGAAGCTGATAATAATTTTATCATTATAATTTTTAGAAGCTGAAAGTTTTCTCTCAGTCTTTTGGAGTCTTCCTTTAAGGTGCAAATGATTTGGAATGAGCCATATTCAGCCAATATCTCTGCTGGAATTATTTTTTAAGATTATTCATTTATTTGAGAGGTAGAGTTACTGCCAGTGAGAGAGAGAGACAGAGAGAAAGGTTTTCCTTCCGTTGGTTCACTCTCCAATAGCCACAATGACCGGAGCTGTGCCGATCTGAAGTCAGGAGTCAGGTACTTCTTCGCTGTCTCCCACATGGGTGCAGGGGCCCAAGGACTTGGCCATCTTCTACTGCTTTCCCAGGCCACAGCAGAGAGCTGGATTGGGGGAGGAGCAGCCGGGACTAGAACCAGCGCCCATTTGGGATGCCGGCACTGCAGGTGGAGATTAACCTACTGTGCCACAGTGCCAGCTCCATCTGCTGGAATTCTTAAAAATGAACTTGAGGGTAGGTGTCCCCCCGCTGTGGCAAGTGGAGTGGGGTTGAGCTTGGAAGGTGACAGGGACAAACATCAGGCCAACCACTTCCTGCATGAGCTGCGGCTATGTGTCGGAGATTTTCTTTTAGACACATTTGATTTAGTCAAAGACTTTCCCCCCAGCATTTGGATCTAACATGAATTTGTGCATTTGCATAAGTTCCATAGGCTGCAAAGCTCATGTCACTGTCTCGGAGTATGACAGAGTTGCGTGGAGGGTTCCAAGGTCAACATTAACCCATGAACATGCACCTGCATTGCGGCTGGTTTTCTTTCCCCTCCCTTACTGCAAGTCTTGAAATTGTCTTTTCAAATGATATCCCATGATAATTAAATAGCTGTGTGTATGGTAAATGCCACCCACTCTGCTCCCACCAGGGAAGGCCACGCCCCTCCCTACATGGCAACAGGCCCCTGTATTGCTCATGCTGCATCTTCTAGGCCGAGCACCTGCCACTCACAGAGCAGGGTTGCAATAGAGGTTCTGGAATCACTGAACATATGCTTTGGTAACCGTAACGGGCGTGCACCTGAGAGAGACAAACCATTCTCACCTTAGGCAAGAGGTTTAATCTGGTCTGCACAGCAAGTGCATAAGGTTCCGGGAGGCCCAGGCTCAGGACATAAAACACGCTTCTGTAAGGGTAAGAGACAAGAGAGCTGGCCCCTGAGGGACAAGAAAATGTTTCTGGATCCGTGCTATCGTGACATTCTGGGGCACTTGGTGTGTGAGATTTCTTTTCGGACTTTGCCTGGTTGCCTTTCGGTAATGTCAGTACTTTCTGGCCTCACCGTCTTGGCTGAGGGAGGAGGCAGAAAAATGACTCATTTTACCACTCAGCAGCAGCCGTGAGCTGGGTCCACGAGGGTGAAACTGAAAACTGAGATGATCATGGGGAGTGTTCGTGAGACTTACTTGTCTTCTCATGAACAATTGCAAGCCATATATAATTACATTATATAGAGTGAAATATATTTGCTGTTGTCCAAAACATGCCAGACCTGTCTGCTTGGACGTGCAGTGGTGTGGGAATGTGCTGGATTTTATTTATTTATTTTTTGGTGTGGGGGGAGGGCAGTGTTGATGTTTGTAACATTGGTGCCTTCACTAGGTAACTCCTGTGGCCCAGGGAGCTTGAGACTGGGGACAGAGTTGGAAGGCTGGAAGTTGGGGCGGGGAGGGGTAAAAAGGAATGCCCTGTCCTAGGAGCTTCCGGTTTAGCTGATACGAAAGGTCTTGGCTTTATTTTTAAGCATTGGCTCCTGGAAGAGTCCCTCCTGAAAGCTATGACACGGACATTCCTGGGGGCACCTGCTGGTGGCTCAGGCAGGGGGCTAGATGGTCCCTGGGTGCGCCCCCAGCGCAAGCTAAGGCTCTGTTTTTGAGACATCAGCCAGCTGCATGGGAGTGGTGTCTGGGTATGGGGCAGTGCAAATGCTCAACCAGATGCAAAAAAAAAAAAGCCTTGCTGATTCACATCAGGACCCAGCAATGTGACTTTCCAGATTAGCAGACTGAAGTCTGTTGCCGGCGCTCAGCATCTCTATTTTGAGCTCGGGGAGCATCTCTCCAACTGTTCCTCTCCTCTTTTTGCACTCCTCCTGCAGGCCTCAGAGCCCCTTCTGCTTTGTAGCGTTTCCATGTTTGCCAGTGTGGAGAGAGTCCATGACTTGAGGTTTCTTGATGGTTTTCTGGGGTGAGAAGACGGGTCAGCCCTGACATTTTATCACAGGCTGTGCCCCACCGAGCAAGGCACAGAGCGAACCAGGGCTGGGTGCTCCGTGCAGTGGACGGAGTGAGGGCAAGAGCGGTCGAGGAAACACATAGAGAAGAACGAAGCGCCAAAGAATAAAGCACGGGGTTCCGCTACGAGACGCGCTCAGCGCTGGGCCTTTGCCAGGGCACGCCCCACTGCCGACACGTCACTTTCACACCGCCCAGCGAAGGCAGTGGGTGTTCCTCTGTGGTATGTACATTTTGTGCATTTCATGTCATCTGAGCACCGCAGAGTCTGTGTAGCTGCTATGGACCATGGCTGGCTGGCTAATGTATGCGTGCGAAAGAGAGTGCGTTCTCTCTTCCCTGTCGCTTGCTCTCTGCATCTCTTCCTGCTCGAGCAGCTGTACAGGTGTTGGACCATTTTCTAGAATAGGACAACCAGAGGAGATAAAAATCGTTGGATTCCATTTCATGAACAACAGAGCCCAGGCTCTTTCTGGTATTTCATGCGAGGTCTAAATAAATAAGACCTTCAGCACTGTTTTTAAAATGTTGGTACTTCATCTTTGGAGAACACTAAAATTTCAAAAACTTCATCTTTTTAATTTTTAAAAAAAATTTTTTTTTCACTCTTGAAGGCCAACTTTGCTCAACTGAAATATCCTCGGGTTGGCTCTTCTCTGTCTGTTAATTTGCTCTAGGTGCTTTGGATTTAGCGTTGGACAGTAAATGATGCTGAAATGTCTGTTTCAACCTCCGTTTCAGCCTTTTCCTCTCAAAATTACGATTGTCATCGTTGTTGCATAGGAGAATGTATATACCTTCTTTTTTGTACTTTTGTTTTTAGGCATAAAAATGAAAATAATAAATATCTTCACGTTTTCCCAAAAATAAGTTGTTTCATGAGTAGCTTCGGTTTTGGCTTCATGTGTGTTACATTTCATTGAGTATCTCTGAAAGAACCAAGTTAATAACTGTCCTTAATGGATATATGACTGAATAGACAGGTGAGGCATTTGGGACACATATGCTTAAATAAAACATACATTTATGGTCATTTTTTTCTCCACACTATTACAAATTCTTTTGTGGCAGGCACTGGATAGAACAGTAAATAAGCTGTGCTTGAACCAGCCAGTCAATCCACTCCTGTTCTAACAGGTGTTGAGGAGGATAATAGCAGGATCTCTGTTCTTCAGGGGGCAGTGAACTTGGCCTGGCTTGGCTTAACCTCGTCATACAAGAGGCAGGATAGTAGAATGGCTACAAGCAGGGACTCGGGGGCCAGACTGCTTGGGTTTGAATCTCCTCTCTGCCACTTACTCCCTGGCTGAGCTTGGGCAGCTACTTGATAACTGTTATTTCCTTATCTATATGCTGATGTGTGGGATGCTGATAGTAATGCCCTCTGGGGACTGTGATGAGCATTACATTAGCTAACACGTGTCAATCCTTAGACTATGTCTGGCACATGGTAAGAACAGAAGCTCTTGTGTGTATTCCAGGACTGGTCAGGTGATTGCTGCAGTCCCCAACATAATGAACAGGAACAGGTTCACTGAGCAATACTACCGGTAGACACTGCCCTTGACCCTGACATTTTGGAGATGAGTAGATATGGTCCTTAACCCCAAGGGGGTGTCAGTGGAATGCTGTCTGCTTTGATCTGCCTCTATGGTAGAAACGAAAAACATTCAGCAGCTCTCTCAGAAAAGGAGGGCAAATGTTCATTCGGGGTAGGAAAGTCTAGAAAGCATTGTAGCAGGTATTTTTTGTGCTTGGTACTCTTGGACCTGGCAGGGCCACAGAGGTGTGGGCAGCCATCCATTGGTAGTCCCTTAGTCTCTTTGTCCCAGGGGCACCTGTCATGTACACACAGCCAGTGACCTTTGCCCTGTGCTGCAGAGTGACCTTTGTCAGCGCTGTCACTTCGTGAGGGCAAGATCCGGGAGCTTTGGGACCAGAGAATAGGCAAGGAAGGGTTAAGCCCAGGGCTGCAGCAGCTGACTGTACAGCATAAACAGCATTTGGAGATGAGATCACTTCTGTTTTGGGAAACTAAAGGCAAACACAGTTGCATTTGTTCGTGTAATCATTGTCTTGTTTGAGGTTGTTTATGTTTAGAAATTCATGATGGAATATTTATCAGTTGGGCTACAGAAACCAAGTCTGGCTACTTAAGCCAAAAAGGAATCCACTGTAAGGCCATGGGGGCAGTTCCCAGAATTGAAGGAAAGGCATGGATTGTACGTGAAGCCAGCCACGGAAGGAAGTTGTGGGATTCGAAATAATGAAATATGAGGGGGTGATCTTTGTAGGATGCCCTCGTGATGAACCATTGACTGTTTCCCACCCTGACCCTCTTCCCTGGAGACTCAGATTCCTAGAAGAGCAGGCTCTCAGGGTCACTCTGCCCATCCCATTACAGAAGGCCCACCAGGTTGCAAGCAGGTGAGAAGGGTGATTTCCCAAACCAGATTGGGTGAGCCTGCTGGAAGGAGAAGCCGACAGATGTCCATGCCTGGCTGTGCAATGGTGTTTTATTTCTCAGGTCTCCTTTTGCCTAAGCGTCTGGCCTATTTAGTTTTACAAAGTCCATTAGGAGTAGTTTTGAGCTTTTAGAAGGGCACAGCTTGGGGTTGTAGTGGCCATGGTGCAAACTGTTGACCCGAAGAAAGCAGAACCACACGGAGGCGGCAGATGGAACTGCGGGTCCCAGGACAGGGGCTGTGTCCAGAGTGTCTTCACAGTGCACTCTGGTTAGGAAGCCAGAGAGTGGACAGGGTGACTAGTCCTCCGTACTGCTGTAGCAGAATACGGCAGTGAGTTCCCTTGTGGAGGACAGACACTTATTTCCCCACAGCTGTAGGGAGCCCACGGCCGTACAGCAGGTGCAGTTGTCGACATCTTGGCTTCCCAGACGGCAGCTCTCTGCTGCATGTTCCGGAAGGCAGAACGCTGTGTGCTCACACGGCAGAAGGCAGAGGGCGAGCCAGTGAATGCTGTCTGCAGCCTCTTTGATCGGGGCCTGAATCCCGCTCAGGGGGTGACAAACTCTTGGGACCTATTTAAGGCTTCACCCCTTGATATGATCACATTGGCCATTAAGTATCAATGCTTGAGTTTTGTAGGGAATGTATTCAAACCATGGCAGTGAGCTGCTTGATCTTTGTATTTCTCAAACTGAGGTCTTTCTGGGGAAGAACTTAAAATGAGAACTTACAAAAAATCAGTTTCATTTAAATAATGAACTGAACAATATATCTCTTTGTTCTGGATCACTGGGATGAAACACTTTACCCCTCTCTTCATTTGTTTCGGTTTTCTGAAGTATTAGTACTAAGTAGAAGTTCATTCATTGTCAGAGGCCAATGATAGCAAAATACAAGCAGGCTTAATATAAAAACAATGCTTCGTGTCAAGTTCAGGGTGAATGGTATCCGAGTGCTGATTTTAGCGGAGAGATGGACGTCTGGGAGACGGGGCCTCCATATGGCCTGTGGTAGTCTGGGCACGGAGCATGCGAGGGATTCGGGCCAGAGCCATCAGCACCACGTTCTGACTGAAAGCAGCAGTTTCGTTTCAGCAAAAACAAGATAATCCTTTACATGGTCCTGATGTGATTTGGAATTTTATTGGCTTTGTGGTTCTGTTCGAGTTTAATGTGCATTTGTTTGGAGTGGACAAGCATGTGATGTGTAGAAGTCATTTTGCATTTCTGTGCAGTGAAGTGAGTTATAATCAAAATAACTGAAATCAACGCTGGAGGGCCAATGAGGTTTATTTTTTTTCTTTGAAGAGAAAGTCCTTTATTTACGACTTGAAAATGCTGGCCTGCGGGAGCTATGTGCTTCCTCCTCAACTCCACCTCTGTGGGAAAAATGTGCTGGCCCAAGCCAGGAGTGCAGGGCTCGGCCGTGGAACTCTGGTGGTTGGAAAGCTATCAGGTGTGAATGCCGAGCCTTGAAAGGTGGTCCTGGTTTGGCCTGGCCCCTCTGCTTCTCCCTTTCTTTGGGAGATGATCATGCGTCATGTGCTGCTGGTTTGGAGAGGAAGATTGGCCCAAGCTGCGTCCATCCTGGGCCAGCCAGCCTGCAGACAGCCAACCGAGGGAGGGAGCAGCGTGTACACACAGCTGTGCGCCTCCAGGGGCTAGCCACCCAGCACCACTGCACGAGATCTGAGTCCGAGGGGCTTTGTTCCTGGCACACCAGGGCATGGAAGTGTGGATTTCATTGAGCACCTACTATGTGCTAGTTGTTGCAGGTGCTAGGGATTAGACCAACTCTTAGCCGTTTGGGAGCATACATTCGCAAGGCGATGTTACTAGGTTTTGGCTTGACCGTGAGTCTGATGAGAATTTTGTTTTTTCCCTTTTTCAAAGAGACAAGTGAGCTCTCCTCTGACATTTTTGGAAAGTGACAGGATCTAGATAGATATGAACTTGCCTCCATATCTATATTGGACAAAGACGGTGGGGAATAACTTGGCCACTGATGTTGTCACCATGATTGTAAAAGCTGCCTTCCTGAAGGCGTTTACTTCTCCTGACTCCTGTCTAGAGAGACTTTAAAAATGGATGAGAAGATATTTGCTTTTGGTTGATTTTGCTGTAAAGGAAGTCCTGACTGGGCTCCATAATGAAAAATACTCTCCCTGCGGATGTGCGATTTCACCAGCCTGAATGGCCGTGGGTGCGCTTCCATTGACGCCACGTTTGGAAATTCGGCCGAGGGCAGAGCGCTGTGGCCACGGGGCTGGAGTGCAAATGTAGTCCCGGCAAGGCAACAGAAATGGATGCTGAGTGCATTTTAAAATATCATTCAGAGGATGGCAAAAATTCACCTCGATGACTTGGGGAGCATTGGGAATCAGTAGCACAACTTCACGTTTGTTGTGTTTGCGGCGAGCTGGCTGAGACGCGGCTGTCTGCTTTCAGTTATTAGCTGTCTTCATACTGCACAGGGTCTGTTTCTGGTTTAGCTCAAAGGAAGTGAAGTTTGCTGTCCAGGCGGGCGCTGGGGAGCCAACAGCAAACAGGAGGCAGTCTGAAAAATGATTTGTTGTCCTTTGGAATGCACTGGAATCTGGGTTCCCTCCCACCTTGATTTGCAGTTCGTTTTGGCGAGGCTCTGATTGCCAGTGGTCTGGGCTGGTGCGGTAACCCACCCGGATGCACCCAGATGGGACTTGCAGGGCCATCAGAGCTGGGTTCATCGACCGCGGCAAGTGCGAGTCTGTAGTTCTCAGAGGGAGTCTGGGGCTCCCCTCCCCCTGTGCCCATTCTACGGATGGTGGCCACGCAGCGGCTGAGCTCACCCCAGTTGTTATCTTCATGATGTGTTCCCTGTTCTTTTTCTTTATCTGACTGAGTTTTCACTTTTGCGGAGAAGGTCAGTGAATGCATTGCTTATGCACAGGAGCTGTGTTGTTTGGTGGGAGTGCTTGAGCCATCTCTGAGTCTGAAAATTGTGACTTAATCCCAGTGGTGAGGAAAAGCGATCTCATTACGGTTCCCTGAGGTTCAAAGCACTGCCCAGCCATGGAGGGCTGGGAGAGAGCCTTCAGTGCTTCACTTATCGGAGAGCCATTTCTTTCCTTGTTTCTTTGTTCCCTCACTGAGTTAAGCCCACAGTGCCCAGGGCACAGATGCCCCATTGTAATATGACCTTGTGGGTCTGCTCTCAAGGATGTTGGGTTTTCTGGGCTCGTCTGGCAGCTCGTGCTGCCCAGGGCCCCGGTGCTGTGGCTGCGGTAGTTCAATTCTTAGGCTCTGGGTTTCCGTTGAGGGAGAGGTGTTGCAAATCATCAGTGAGACAGGCTGCAGCACTGGGGAGGTGGACCAGAACCAAGGGTCTGGCCCCAGCGGAAAGATCTCTGTGTACCTGGGCAAGGAAAAACGGAAGTCGGTATTTACCCCGTGGCTATGGGGGAAGTGATGCTGGCCAGTGCCCGAGCCCAGACCGGCCCGAGAAGCCACAGTGGTCAGAACCAGAAGCCCGGGGTGAGCCAGGCCCTAAACAGTGTTCTCCAGGTGTGTTCTCTGACTCACTCTCCCCTGGTGACGGGAACTTGTTGGAAATAAGACTTCATGCAGAGCTGCTGAGTGGGCAGTCCGATGGTGGGGGAGGGAGCAGCTGCCACCACTGTGTTGAACAAGCCTTCCGGGGACCCAAATACTTGCAGAGTTGGAGTACCATAGCCCTAAAGATCAAAGTCCCCGGATTGGTCACTCACGACCCCGTGGGGAGCAAGCTGTCAGGACTCATTGTGGAGGGCTTTCCTGTCCTACCCGATGGTTACAAACAGCAGGTAACTGAAGAGACCAAGAAATGTGTACTCATTTTTCTTCCCTAAATGTTAAAGGAGCGTAGCCATGATTTGTAGCTCATTGTAAACTTAGAAAAATGGGTGCTTAGGTAATATTTTGATATTTTACTGATAGTTTTAAATTTTTAAAGGTTAATTTTATTTATTTAAAAGGGAGTGTGACACAGAGATATTTTCCTCTTTTGTATACATTTTTATTTTTATTAATATAAAGAGAACAAATTTTATGTATTTCATAGGTACAGGTCTAAGAGACTAGCCACACTTCCCTTTCTCCCCTCTCCTGCCCTCATCCCCCTCTTTCCTTTCTTTTTTATTTTCTTTAATTTTTGCAAGGATGTACTTTAAAGCCACTCTATAATCACAGGCTTGATTCACCACTAACCATAATATTCAATAAGTAAAATGTAGGAAGACCACAGTTGCACAGGAGCCTAAATAAGGGCTGAAGCAAATCATATCACAAGATGTTTTCCGTTTCATTCCTTTATGTTTTTCTGTATTCTATATTAACTGACACATACCGGCAAACATATGATATTTGTCTCTCTCTCTCTCTTTTTTTTTTTTTTTTTTTTGACAGGCAGAGTGGACAGTGAGAGAGAAAGAGACAGAGAGAAAGGTCTTCCTATTGCCGTTGGTTCACCCTCCAATGGCTGCCATAGCCGGCGTGCTGCAGCCGTCTCATCGCACTGATCCGAAGCCAGGAGCCAGGTGCTTCTCCTGGTCTCCCATGCGGGTGCAGGGCCCAAGCACTTGGGCCATCCTCCACTGCCTTCCCGGGCCACAGCAGAGAGCTGGCCTGGAAGAGGGCAACCGGGACAGAATCCGGTGCCCCGACCGGGACTAGAACCCGGTGTGCTGGCACCGCTAGGCGGAGGATTAGCCTAGTGAGCCACGGCGCCAGCCCAATATTTGTCTCTTTAGGACTGGCTTATTTCACTAAGCATAATGGTTTCCAGCTGCATCCATTTTGTTACAAAAGACAGGATTTCTTTCTCTCTTTATGGCTGAGTAGTATTCCATAGTGGATATATTTTCTCTGTCCAGTCATCAGACGATGAACATCTGGATTGATTCCATCTTACCTATTGTGAATTTAGCTGCAGTAAACATGGGGGTACAGATAATTCTCCCATATGCTGATTTCATTTCCTTTGGGTAAATTCTCAGGAGCGGGATTGCTTGGTCATATGGTAGGTCTATTTTCAGATTTCTGAGGAATCTCCATTCTGTCTTCCATAATGGTTGTACTACTTTACATTCTCACTAACAGTATATTAGGGCACACTTTTCCCCCACATCCTTTCCAGCATTTAATGTTTTTTGGTTTTTGAATAATATCTATTCTAACCGGAGTGAGACATGGCATTGTAATTTTTGCTTTCATTTCCCTGATGGCTAGTGATGCTGAGCGTTTTTTATTGTGTCTGTTGACTATTTGAATTTCATCCTTTGAAAAATGTGTGTTCATGTCCCTTACCAATTTCTTAACTGCTCTATTTGTTTTGTTGTTGTTGAGTTTCTTCAGCTCTCTATAGATCCTCTATATTAGTATTTTGTCAGTTGCATAGGTTGCAAATATTTTCTCTCATTCTGTCAGTTGCTTCTTTACTTTAAAGTGTTTTCCTTTGCAGTACAGAAGCTTCTTAGCTTGATGTAATCCCATTTGTCTATTTTGGCTTTGATTGCTTGTGCTCCTGGCATCTTTTACAAGAAGTCTTTTCCTATGCCATTGTCTTGCAGAATTTTCCAAATGTTCTCCTCTAATAATTTGATAAAATCAGTACATAGATTTAGATCCTTCATCCATTTTGAATTGGCTTTTGTATAAGATGAAAGGCAGGGATCTTATTTCGTACTTCTGCATTGGTAGATCAAATTTTCCCAGCACCATTTGTTGAAGAGATTGTTCATTCTCCAGGGTATTGATTTTAGGTTGTTTGTCAAAGATTACTTGATTGTAGCTGCATGGATTAATTTCTGGGGTCTCTATTCTGTTCCATTGGTCTACATGTCTATTTTTGTGCCAGTACCAGGCTGTTTTGATTATAATTGCCCTGTTGTATGTCTTGAAATCTGGTATTATGTTGCCTCCAGCTTTGTTTTTGTTTTTTAAGATCGCTTTAACCATTCGGGGCCTCTTGTGTTTCCATATGAATTTTAGCATTGTTTTTTCCAGATCTGAGAAGAATGTCCTTAGTATTTGATTTGGATTGCATTGAATCTGTATGTTGCCTTGCATTGTGTGGGAATTTTGATATTAATTTTTCAAATCCACATATGTGGAAGATTTTTCCATTTTTGTGTCTTGTATTTTTATTTAATGTTTTGTAATTTTCATTGTAGAGATCTTTCACCTTCTTGGATATTTGTAGCTATTGGCTACTAATCTCACAAGTTCTTTCTCAGTCATGGCATTGTCTGTATATACAAAGGCTATTGATTTTTTTGTGTTGATTTTATATCCTACAACTCTACCAAACTCTCTTATGAGTTCCAGTAGTCTTAGTGGAGTCTTTTTGTTCCCCTATATGTAGGATCATGTCATTTAAATAGGGATAATTCAACTTACTCCTTTTCAATTTGTATCCCTTTGATTTCTTTCTCTTTTCTAATGGCTCTAGTTAAGCGTTCAGAACTATATTGAATAGCAATGGTGAGAGTGGGCATCTTTATCTGGTTCTGAATCTTAGAGGGAATGTTTCCAATTTTTCCCTATTATGAGATGCTGGCTGTGGGTTTGTCATAAATTGCCTTGATTGTGTTGAGGAATGTTCCTTCTATACCCAATTTACTTAAGGTTTTTTTTTTTTTTAATCATGAAAGGATGTTGTATTTTATCAAATGCTTTCTCTGCATCTATTAAGATAATCATATGTTTTTTCTTCAATTTGTTAATGCGATGTATCACATTGATTGATTTATGTATGTTGAGCCATCCCTGCATACCAAGGATAAATCCCACTTGGTTGGGATGAATGATCTTTCTGCTGTGTTGTATTTGATTAGTTAGTATTTTGTTGAGGATTTTTGCCTCTGTGTTCATCAGGAATATTGGTCTATAGTTGTCTTTCTTGTGCATATTTTTCTGATTTTGGATAAGGTAATGTTGGCCTCCTGGAAGGAGTTTGGGAGGATTCCCTCCCTTTCAATTGTTATGGATCATTTGAGAAGCATTGGCATTAGTTCTTCTTTAAAATCTGATAGAATTCAGCAGTGAAAGCATATGGCCTGGACTTTTCTTTGTTGGGAGGGTCTTTATCATTGGTTCAATCTCTGTCTTGGTTATTGGTCTGTGTAGGTTTTCTATGTTTTCATGACTCAATTTTGTTAGATTGCATGTGTCTAGAAATCTATCCAAGAGATTATCATCTGCTGGTTCACTCCCTAAATGACCACAACAGCTAGAGCTAGAATAGACTGAAGCCAGGAGCCAGGAACTTTATTCGGGTCTCCCACATGTGTGGCAGGGGCATTAGCACTGGGACCACTTTTTCTTGCCTTCCTTGGTAAAAGAAGCTGGATTGGAAGCAGAGCAGCTGGAATTTGAACCTGTACTCTGGTATGGGATGCTGGTGTCTCAGGTAGTAGCTTAATGCTGGCCCCAGTTTTACATTTCCTTTTAAAGATTATTTATTTGAAAGACAGAGTTACAGAAAGGCAGAGAAAGAGAAAGAGAGAGGGGTCTTCCAACCACTGGTTCACTCCCCAAATGACCACAATGGCTAGAGCTGGGTTGACCCAAAGCCAGGAGCCTGGAGCTTTTTCTGGGTCTCTCACATGGGTGTAGGGGCCTAGGGACTTGGGCCATCTTCTACTGCTTTCCCAGGCCATTAGCAGAGAGCTGGATTGGAAGTAGAGCACCTGGGACTTGAACCAGAGCCCATATGGGATGCCAGCACTGCAGGTGGCTTTACCCTTTATACCACAGCGGCAGCCGCCCAGTTTTACATTTTTATAAGATGATTTCTTTCATGTTTGCTCTCACTATTTTTAGAACTGAATTCTGTGACTTCAGATTTTTTTAAAAAACCTTTATTGTTCAGTCAAATACTATGGAGTGCCTGCCATGTGCTAGTCCCTATCCTTACTTGAAAAGACATGTCCTGCCGTCAAGGAGGGGATGGGGTTCAGTTCATGTCAGTAAAGCCAGTGTACCCAACAGAAGGCAGCACCAGGAGCTCTGGAAGCAAGAGTGAGGGGTGGCCCGCAGAACCCGATGGGAGGGCAGCCCTTAGGAAGTCACAGAGAAGGTGCTGAGAGACAGAAAAGAAGGAAGTGGGGCCGGCGCTGCAGTGTAGCAGGCTAAGCCGCCTCCTGCAACACTGTCATCACATGTGGGTGCAGGTCGGTTTGAGTCCTGGCTGCTCCACCTCTGATCCAGCTCCCTGCTAACGCATCTGGCAAGGAAGTGGAGGATGGCCCGAGTGCTTGGCCCCTGCACCCAGTCGGAGATGCAAATGGAGCTCCTGGTTCTTGGCTTAGGCCTGGCCCAGTCCTGGCCATTGTGGCCATTTGGGGAGTGAGCCAGAGAATAATAGAAGCTCTCTCTCCATCTGTCTCTTTGTAACCCTGCCTTTCAAATGAATAAAAAATAATTTTTTTTTTCAAGAATGAAGCAGTTCTCCGGTAGTTAAGGTAGGAAAGAATGCTGTGGGTAGAGGGAACACATACGGGAGTATACAAATTTTCTGTAAAAAATCATCACAGAGTAGGGAGCTTAAGCAGTACAAATGGCTGTCTTAAAGTCCCCACTATTTGAGACCCTTGGCTGGGGGAATCATTTTCCTCAGGGCTCTAACATGCAATTTTAAATGGTCCCGCAGTAGTTACTGAATATGTGTCACGAACAATAATGGCCTTTACGTTGGTCGTAACCCCCACACCCTCTTCTGATCCAATCTCTAGAAAAGGTTTTATTGCATTAAAAGCCCACACTTCGGGAGCATAGTTTGCAAGTGCTACATGCTGAGAAAATACCCTGATATCAGTGGTTATTATTAAAATATTTTTTCCTTAGTGTTTCATCACTGAGAAGGCATACGAGGGAAGGGAAGCCAGAGAGTGAATGTTAGGTGGATCTGAGAAGCTATGGAATCAAAGAGGTAATTGTAGCCCAGATTGCAAGAACGGTAAAAGAAGGTAGCTGGGAACTTACGGCGCTGTAGAGAAAGAGCACCATCTTTGGAAAAGCCTGCCTAGGATGTAAATCCTAGCTCATCAAGACAGCTGGAAAGGTAAAAATGAAAGCTGATTTCCAATGAGGGCTGGAGTCTGAAACTGTTGGCATTGTGTGTTTCCACCAGCAAAACCCTAAAATACAGCTGGGCTGACCCAGAGACAGCTTCTACTATCTGCTGTGTGTTCTTGCAAACCTTCTGTAGCTCACTCACAGAGGCTGAGTGGTAAGTCGAAGGAGACTACAAGTCACACTCTTCCTGCTGTGTAAGTTTCGAGCTAATTAAGAAAGAGAGCTGGGGAGCCAGACAGGTGAGGACACGTATGGATGGGCATATCAGGTGCTTTATTGCTGACGATAGCAGGGTGGGAGGATGTGGCTTTGGACGTGAGGCTGAGAGCTCGGCTGGTTGTGTCCCCCCGGGGATCACCAGCGTGCCCCCCTCAGAGGGGGGATGCCCACTCTGTGTGCACAGGGAGGGGAGTGGGGAGGGGGAGAGGCACAGTGTGCTCGCCACCACGCCCAGCTCGTGCGCAGGTAGTCTTGGCTCCTCTCAGCACAGAGAAAGCCCTGCTGCTGCTATCCCAGCGCAGCCCAGACTGGCCTCATGCACGAGGCCACCCACGAAGCTGTCGCTCTTCTTTGCACCCCAGGCTCCCAGAACCCGCTTGGATTTCACTGGAGATCTCCTGATGGAGTTGGGGGGTGGGATGGGGCGGGGCATCACAGCACATACCTGGCTGTGTCCTTTTCACCCAAAACAGTCCCCAGTAGGCATTCCACCTGAGCCTCTGATCTTAGCTCATCAGCGCCTGGGTCTCTTCCGGAATCTTCCGGATCTTTCTGCCTCTCAGTCTTCCCCTTCTCTATCCAACCTCCTGTAACCTGGTAAACTTCTACCTTTCATCCTGCTCAGCAGGTGGGGCTGCTCCAGGAGCAAGGCCCGTAAGAGTGCCTTTAGAGGTAGCAGAGGCATGTAAGTAACCAAGGACTTCTTATGTGCACGTGTGAGTATGGACTGCTCACTATTAACGGGAAAAACATACCACTAACACTTCTTTCCTTTCGCTCTGCTTTAGGCAAAATTAACAGAGCAGTCATAAATCTCTATAAACTGTAGTGTTGCATAGCAATTGCATGTTTTGGTTATTTCTTTCTTTCTTTGTTTTTTTTTTTTTTTTTTTTTTTTTAAAGTTGTCTCTCAATTGGCTTGGCTGAGTGGTAGACAGTCCTGGAAGCCTAGACTGGCTCAAGTATCTCCCAGGCTAGACGTCACATCTCAGACAATCTTTATGCTTATTTTTTTTTAATGTTTTATATTTTTATCTACTTGAAAGATAGGTATAGGGGCTGGTGCAGTGGTGTAGCAGGTAAAGCCACCGCCTGCAGTGCCGGCATCCCAAGTTTGGCTGCTCTACTTATGATCCAGCTCTCTACTTTGGCCTGGGAAAGCAATAGAAGATGGCCCAAGTACTTGGGCCCCTGCACCTGTGTGGGAGATCCAGAATAAGTTCCTGGGTCCTGACTTCAGATCTACCCAGCTTTGGCCATTGTGGCCATCTGGGGAGTGAACCAGAAGATAGAAGTCCTCTCTCTCTCTCTCTCTCTCTCTCTCTGCCTCTGCTTCTCTGTAACTTTGCCTTTCAAAGACAGTTACAGAGAGAGATGCTGCATTAGCTGCTCACTCCCCAAATGGCCACTATAGCCACGGCTGGGCCAGGCGAAAGCTAGGAAGTTGGAACTCCCCCTGGGTCTTCCACGTGGGTGACAGGGTCCCAAGTCATCAGTCACTGATGGAAACTGGATCAGAAGCAGAGCCGCTGGGACCTGAATTGGCACTCTGATATGGGGTATGAGCCTCCCAAGCAGCAGCCTAACCCGCCCTCCCCTGTGTTTGTTATTTTAGGTGTGATCAGGAGGGATGAGTGGGTGATACTTGGTTTGGGGAGAAGTTGGTATCCAGAACTGACGTGTTGTACCGAGGCAGGGTACCGAGGCAGGGTACCGAGGCTTTTCCACCTAGCTGTGTTGGCATCACGGCCCTCTCTCCTGGAGCTGGGGAGATCTCTGGACACCCTGAGACACTGACGGTCTCAGAGCTCGTAGGGCTGCCCTTTCTTTTCCTGCTCCCAGCAGGTTACCACCCACCATTTCAACACATGTTTCATTTCCAGGAACAGTGGTGGAGGGCGGGCCCTGAGCAAGACAGCGTGCAAGGCATTGGGGATCTCCACCATGGCTCCTGCCACCGCCACCCAACCACAGGCCCTCCGTCCTCCCAGCTTCTTCCAGGCTGTGCCGGCATTGAGGGTACAAGCGAGTGCTTTAAACCATAAGTACGGGTCCTGTCACCCCACATCCCTGCACCTTGCCCCTGCTCCTGCTGCTTCCAGGGGAAAAGTGACTCTGGGCTATGGGGTGCAGGGAGCATTACATGGTTGGCCCCGTCTCCTCCCTCCAGGCTCCTCATCCCCACCTCCTGTGCTCGCCGACAGGCCCCTGCCCAGCTGTCTCCCTCCCTCTGGGGCACGTAGAGTGGGCGGTTCTCTCTGCTAGAGGGCCCCTCCTTCTCCCTTCGCTGGGATAACCCCTGCTAAGTGGCCACTTCCCAGTCTTCCTTGCCCTTCCTGCCTGGGGCCAGTGCTTCTCAGAGCTCCTGGGTGGTAGCGCTTGGCAGTTGCAAAGTTTCTACTTATTTGGCGGCTGCCTGTTTCTTTCACTAGCCTGCAAGCTGTGCAAGGATGGATTCCCGTCTGTGTTCGTTCACCCTTGTACTTCTGGTGGCCAGCACAGTGGAGATCATCAGTACATGTTTGTTGAATGAATGTAGGAACACAGCTTCCTGTGCTCCAGGAAGAAGACTGTTAGACAGGAAATGAGAATGTGACGTGGGCAGTACTGACCACGGGGCAGGTTTGAGAACATACAGGCAGGGCTCCTGCTCCAGATTTAAGGAAGACTCAAGAACAAGCACGACGTGCTGTGGCGGTGAAAAGCACCGGCTCTGAGTTCAGGCAGACCCATGTGTAAATCTTGTTTTTCCCTCTTTTTAGTTGCCGAGGCTTTGAGGAGCTCACTTAACCTCTTTGTGCCTCAGTGTCTTTCTCTATAAAATGGGCCCAATAATAATGAATACTAAAGAAACCTTGTATTGGCCGGTGCCGTGGCTCAATAGGCTAATCCACCGCCTGCGGTGCTGGCACACTGGGTTCTAGTCCCGGTTGGGGAACCGGATTCTGTCCTGATTGCTCCTCTTCCAGTCCAGCTCTCTGCTGTGGCCCAGGAGTGCAGTGGAGGATGGCCCAAGTGCTTGGGCCCTGCACCCGCAAGGGAGACCAGGAGGAGCACCTGGCTCCTGGCTTCGGATTGGCACAGCACCGCTGTAGCAGCTGTTGAGGGGTGAACCAACGGAAGGAAGACCTTTCTCTCTGTCTCTCTCTCACTGTCCACTCTACCTGTCAAAAAAAAAAAAAAAAAAAAAAAAGGAAAAAACCTTGTACTCTTTGGGATGCTGTATTAGTTATTTATAGCTTTTTAATAAATTAGCAGCTTAACACAGCGAATGTCTGTTGTTTCAGAGTTTCCGGCGTGTCAGAGATTCAGGAGTGGCTTGGCTGGGTGGTTCTGGCTGAGTCCCTTGTGAGTTGCGGTTAAGCTGTTGGCTGGACGGGCTGCAGGCTCTACTTCCGAGAGGCATGCAATTATTTGTAGGAGCCATGGGTTCCATCCCTGATGGTTCTCTCCATAGGGCCACTCGTGCTATGGCAGCCTCCAGGAGGAGTGAGCAAAGCCGAGAGCCCCAGCTGGAAGCTGCAGTCTGTCGTAGACTAATCTCAGGGGGGACCTACCATTACCACATCTGTCGTGCCGTATTGCTCACGGAGACCAAGGTGGTCAACCCGGTGCAGTGTGAGAGAAGGACACTGGGGGGCGAGGAGGAGAGGGTGGTTAGGGAAGGTGAGGATGGTTGGGGAGCATCTTGAAGGCTGCTCACTCAGATCTCGAGGACACCTGGGACTGGTCGTTGACTCCACCTGCTGAAGTCACTCTGAAACGTGAGTGGTCAGGCTCAAGTTCACGGGTAATATTTTCAGTACAAAGTGTACTTATACTCTGATATTGTTCATTTAGGATTGTAACTGATGATGATATCAGAGCAGCATGGAACAGTGACAGTCAGCACAAGGGGAGAGAGATCTCTTTTTAATTTCAATCATTTTTTAAGCAATGGAATTTTATTATTTATTTCCTTTCTTTTTTTAAAGATTTATTTGTTTATTTAAAAGTCAGAATTGGCCGGCGCCACAGCTTACTAGGCTAATCCTCCGCCTGCGGCGCCAGCACACCAGGTTCTAGTCCCAGTCCGGGCGCTGGATTCTGTCCCGGTTCTCCTCTTCCAGGCCAGCTCTCTGCTGTGGCCCGGGAGTGCAGTGGAGAATGGCCCAAGTGCTTGGGCCCTGCACCCCATGGGAGACCAGGATAAGCACCTGGCTTCTGGCTTCGGATCAGTGCGGTGTGCTGGCCGCAGCGCGCTGGCCGCGGCGGCCATTGGAGGGTGAACCAACGGCAAAGGAAGACCTTTCTTTCTGTCTCTCTCTCTCTCTCACTGTCCACTCTGCCTGTCCAAAAAAAAAAAAAAAAGTTAGAATTACACAGAGGAGAGGGAGAGGGAGAGGGAGAGGGAGAGAGAGAGAGAGAGAGAGAGGTCTTCCATCTGATGGTTTTCTCCCCAGTTGGCTGCAATGGTCGGAGCTGGGCAGATCCGAGGCCAGGACCCAGGAGCTTCTTCTGGGTCTCCCACAAGGGTGCAGCGGCCCAAGGATCTGGGCCATCTTTTTCTTTTTCTTTTTATTTTTTTGACAGGCAGAGTGGACAGTGAGAGAGACAGAGAGAAAGGTCTTCCTTTACCGTTGGTTCACCCCTCAATGGCTGCTGAGGCTAGTGCGCTGCAGCCAGCACACCACACTGATCCGAAGGCAGGAGCCAGGTGCTTCCTCCTGGTCTCCCATGCGGGTGCAGGGCCAAAGGACTTGGGCCATCCTCCACTGCACTCCCAGGCCACAGCAGAGAGCTGGCCTGAAAGAGGAGAACTGGGACAGAATCCGGCGCCCTGACCGGGACTAGAACCCAGGGTGCTGGTGCTGCAGGCAGAGGATTAACCTATTGAGCCACGGCGCCGGCCAATCTGGGCCTTCTTCTACTGCTATCCCAGGCCGTAGCAGAGAGCTGGATCTGAAGAGGAGCAGCCGGGTCTCGAACTGGCACCCACATGGGATGCTGGCGCTTCAGGCCATGGCGTTAACCCACTGCGCCACAGCGCTGGCCCCTATTTCCTTTATTTCTAATTGACAAATACTAATTGTATTTATGGGACAATGTGATGTTTCGATCAGGTCTCCATTGAGCAATGATTAATTCAGTCATTAGCATATCCATCACCCCAAATAGTTATCATTTCTTTGTATTGAGAACATTTAAAATCTTCTCTTGGGGCTATTTTGAAATGGACAATACATGATTATTGAGTATAGTCGTTTTACAAAGAGTGGAGTCCATGGAGAGATCAGAGGAGACCCTCGCACCTGTCTGGTGGTCTCAGGACAGGAGGATGCTTCTGTGGGTCGCTGGTGGTTGTGTGGTGTGCTGTGGATATAATCTCCAGGCAGTCAAGTTCAGGGCCCTTTCCTATACCAGGGACGACCATGTTGCCTGCCTATGAATGAGAGGAAAACCAACTCTTCATGGGTTTTCCATCTCTGTCAACTCTGTAACAGTAACATGTGCTCTTATAAGTTTGTTGTGAGGACTTAATGGGGCAATGCATAGGCAGTACAGGCGTCTTCAAAAGCGTTCATAAGAAATGCATGCTATGAAAAAAGTGCTCTGGGGCCAGTGCTGTGGCACAGCAGGTTAACGCCCTGGCCTGAAGCGCTGGCATGCCATATGGGCACAGGTTTGAGACCTGGCTACTCCCCTTCCCATCCAGCTCTCTGCTATGGCCTGGGAAAGCAGTAGAAGATGACCCAAGTGCTTGGGCTCCTGCACCCGCGTGGGAGACCTGAAAGAAGCTCCTGGCTCCAGATCGGCACATCTCCAGCTGTTGCCCCCAAATGGGGAGTGAACCAACAGATTGAAGACTTCCCCTCCCCACCCCCACATCTCCTTTCTCTGTGTAACTCTGACTTTCAAATAAAATCAATAAATCTTTTAAAAAAAGTGCACTGATTTTAAAATTGGAAAGAATGTACTTATGTGAGAGGCAGGGAGAGAGAGAAAGCTCCCTTCTTCCCAGCCATCGGCTCACTTCCCAAATGCTCCAATGACTCCCAGCTGCGGCTGAAGCTGGGGGCATCCAGGTCTCCCCCGTGGGCAGCAGGGACCCGTTCCTTGCATCAGCACTGCTGCTTCTCAGGACCTGTTAACAGGCAGCTGGCGTCAGCAGCCCAGACACTCTGATGTGGGATGTGGGTATCTTAACTGGTTTCTCTTATAAGTGCTAGGCTAAATGCCCAGCTTATGGATTTTAAAATTTCTTACGCCAAAATAAATTTATCTTTTAATTAAATTTTCCACGAACTTTCTGAAGCACCCTTGTCCTTGGCACACTGCCCTATGTGGCATAGTCCCCAACGCCACCAGTATTGCCAGTTAGAGTGCGAAGCTTATGAACCAGCCGCAACAGGCACCTGAAAGTAGAAACCAGCCAAGTAGGAGGGAGAGTTTTCCAGGCAGAAGGAAAAGCATGCATGAAGTCCCAGAGTTAAGAGAGAGTAGGGCCGGCGCCACGGCTCACTAGGCTAATCCTCCGCCTGCGGCGCCAGCACCCCAGGTTCTAGTCCCAGTTGGGGCGCTGGTTCTGTCCCGGCTGCTCCTCTTCCCATCCAGCTCTCTGCTGTGGCCCGGGAGTGCAGTGGAGGATGGCCCAAGTGCTTGGGAGACCAGGAGGAAGCACCTGGCTCCTGGCTTTGGATCGGTGTAGTTCTGGACATAGCGGCCACTTAGGGGGTGAACCAATGGAAAAGGAAGACCTTTCTCTCTGTCTCTCTCTCTCTCACTGTCTAACTCTGCCTGTCGAAAAAAAAAAAAAAAAAAGAGTGAACAGGGAGAGTTGGGGAACTAGAGACTTTCCGGGATGTCTTCCCTTTGGCTGGCCACAGATGAGGCCCCAGGAGTAGGCCTGGGTGGATAAAGGGCTTTGCAGGTCATTTGAAGAGTTACCCCTTGGTCCTCAGGGATTGGAGGGAATTTCCCAAGGACGATTGCCAGGGCTCTCGGTGAAGTCTGTAGTGGTTCTTGGCACATTCTATGTTTTTCTCAATAAATTCCGAACTTAGTATCTCAAAATTACAAAAGCTCTTGGATTGACAGCTCCGTAGCCTGTGGTATTGTTTCGAAGCCTGAGCAGTCAGTGATGGAAATCCTGTCTTCCCCGCGTATTTAAGAACCAGAGTAATTATTGTTCTCCAAGAATCACGTTTATCTCTCTCACTAAGCTACCCCCAGCCCCTTGCCAAGTGCCCAAGGGGCTGTTGTGTGCAATGTTAGGCATCTTTCTTTGAAGAGTCCTTATGTCTGCGCAGCCTTGACCCAAGGTGGGACAAGGAAAGAGTGTTTGGTGACATGGAAGGGAGTGTCCCTCAGCCCAGGCAGCCTGTGGCCAAGCTAGAGGACTGTAGGCCATGGAACAGCCCAGTCTGCTCCTCCATAACCAACCAGCGCCATACAGAACTTCTGGGATGCTTTGTTCCATTGTTCAACCAGGCGTCTACTCAGTCTTTCAAAAACATGTCTACTGCACGTACCGACTGTGAAACAGAGCCCTGGCGTGCGGGGCTCTGGGGTGAACCTCGAGGGAGGCATTTATTGTCCCCGTCTTGCAGATCTCACTGCTGGCACTCCAGCGGGCTGACTTCCTCAAGAGTGTGTCGTTGAGCGAGGTGGCTTCAGAGTTCTGACTCGGTACAGCTCGCGCTTTCAAAACAGAGCGAACGCTCAGGCAAAACCGAAACAAGCCCCATTGTTCTTGCAAGATAAATCATAGACATTCTTTGGTGAAATTTCAGCAAAGAAGCAATTCAATAATATCTTTCCACATATGATATGATATTATTGTTCCTTTTGGAGAATTTCTGGGAAGTGGAATTGGTTCAGTCTCAAGATGTAAAAAAGTGTTAGGGCCTTGAACCCGTTTCTGGCAGACTGGAAGAGGACCAAGTTCCCCTTCCCAAAATCTGTGTCCTTCATCATACCAGCCTGTCTCCGAAAGATAACTAAGCACGTGTCAAAACACATTCCCCGTGTATCTTCTGTGCCTACTGTGTACTCCCTGTGCTGAAATTGAAGGGCTCTGTTTTGATCCACAACAGCAGAGAGTAGGTGAAATAAGGCTCTGAGAATAGTTTGGTTCAACAGGTCCTGGTAAGATATAGAGGGTGGGGCTGGTGCCGTGGCTCACTTGGTTAATCCTCTGCCTGCGGCACCGGCATCCCATATGGGCACCGGGTTCTAGTCCCAGCTGCTCCTCTTCCAGTCCAGCTCTGTGCTGTGGCCCGGGAAGGCAGTGGACGATGGCCCAGGTCCTTGGGCCCTGCACCTGCATGGGTGACCAGGAGGAAGCTCCTGGCTCCTGGCTTCGGATCGGTGCAGCACTGGCCATGGTGGCCATTTGGGGAGTGAACCAACGGAAGGAAGACTTTTCTCTCTCACACTGTCTATAACTCAACCTGTCAAATAAAAAAAAAAAAAATTAGGGTACTTCACAAAGTACATGGAAAAGTGGAGTTCAAAGATACATTTATTTTGGTGTAAAAATTGTTGAAATCCATGGATTTTCCACAATGTATATTTTCCACAAAGTTTTTGAGGAACCTTTATCTGGATAGCTTCTAAATTTAGGGAGGCACCAAAATAAACGTCTCTCTCTCTCTTTTTAAATATTTATTTATTTGAAAGAGTTATGGGAGGGGGCAAAAGAGAGAGAGAGAGAGAGAGAGAATATCTTCCATCCATTGTTTCGCTCCCTAGATTGTCACAAGAGGCAGGAACTTCATCCACATTGATTCAGGGGCCCAAGCACTTGGGTTGTCCTCCGCTGCTTTTCCTAGGCCATTAGCAGGGAGCTGGATCAGAAGTGGAACAGCTGGGACTTGAACTGGCACCTGTATGGTATGGCAACTTTACCAGCCAAGCCACCCCAATAAGCTTATCTTTTAATTTCATTTTCAATGAACTTGTTTTTTTAATAATAGTTTTTCTTTTTTTTTTCAATTTTTAATTTTGTTTATTTGAAAGAGTTACAGAGAGAGGGAGAGAGAGAGAGGAATTTTCCATCTACTGGTTCACCTCCCAGATGGCTTTCCGGGTCTCCTAAGTGGGTGCAAGGGCCCAAGTACTTGGGCCATCCTCCCCTCCTGCTTTTCCCAGGTGCATTAGCAGGGAGCGGGATCAGATGTGGAGCAGCCAGGACTTGAACCGGTGCCCATATGGGAGGCCAGTGTTGCAGGTGGTGGCTTTACCCGCTACAGCACAATGAACTCCTTCAATGCACTTTTCAGAACACACCTGTAAAATGATAAGAAGGAAGCGGAAGGGGAAATTAGACCTTAGTGTACTTTTGTTCTATCAGCTGTCCATCATGCAGTTTCACCCAATGGTGTGTTTTGCGTTTCAGTCTAAGAGCAGTCTGCACACAAGGAACTGCTGCCTGGTAAGTTGCCACCATTTGTTAATTTCATGGAAAAGGAATACCATGTCCAAGTCAGATGACTGCTCCAGAGAACTGGCTGGCTCCACCACAGTGGCTCATCTGATTCCGTTGTCTACAGGCTAGAAGTGCTGGAGGAAGCTGGTTTTCTTAGTCACTTAAAATAAAAACAGTGTGCTGCCTACTTTAATGCCCTTTATAGTAGTTACTGTTGTCAAGCACTTGCCACGTGCAGACATGGTGCCAAGGGCTTTCTTTAAGTTATGAGCGTAGGCTTTTCACAGTGGGCCACAGGAGCAGCAGGCCATGGGAGTGGGGGTGGGGACAGGGAAGCCAGACAGGGGCTGTGGTCCTCTGGGGGAGGATTGGGGTCCCAGCGTGTCACACATGGCTCTGCTGGCTTTTTGTTTTGTTTTGGTTGTACTGAATCATGGTTGGGACTTGGGTCTCTCTTGAGTGACTTGAGAGTTTTGACACTATTTCTCCAAGTGTCCTCTTGGGTAATGCACTCAGCTGTTCTGTTGGTCAACTCAGCAACAGCTCCCAGTGGCTCTGGCTCTGCAGCCCTTCATGGTTGCTCTTCTGGGGCTGGTCACCGGGTGAGTGTGCCATCCACTTTCCTAGATATCCATCGATGGCCCCTTAGTATGCTAGTGGAGCTTCTACCCCCAATGGCAGCATGGGAGAGCAGAGGGGTCCCTGTGTCCACCTCTCAATGCTTGTTGAGTTTTAAGGTTTTTTTCACCCCCCAGTATGATGGAGCTATGGTGATATGTATTGGTAAGGGTTTTCCAAAAGTGTGTGTGTGTGTGTATGTGTGTGTATGTTTAGAGACAGAGACAGACAGACAGACTGATGCAAGAAATCTATTATCTACAGCTATCCATATCCACGAGTTCTGCATCTATAGATTCAACCAACCATGGATCAAAAATATTCACAAAAATATGTCTTGAGTATATACAGATATTTTTCCTTGTCATTTCTTGAAAAAGATTTATTTTATAACTTGAAAGGCAGAGTAATAGAGAGAACAAGAGAGGGAGAGAGAGGAAGAGAGGGAGCTGGGGGGAAGAGAGAGAGAGAGAGAGAGAGAGATAATTTTCTATCTACTAGTTTATTCCCCAAATGCAAGCAACAGCCAGGGCTAGGCCAGGCCAAAGACAAAAGCCAGAAACCAGGAACTCCATCCAGGTTTCCGTCATGGGTGATAAGAACCCAAGTCCCTGTTTCCTTCCCAGGTGCATTAGCAGGAAGCTGGATCAGAAGCGGAGCTGCGGGGACTCAAATTGGCGCTGTGATATGGGATGCTGGTGTGGCAGGCCATGACTTAACCCGCTGCGCCACACGCTGGTCCCCTTTCCTTGTCATTATACTCTAAACAATATGGTAGAACAACTGTTTTCATAGCATTCATTTGTTTTAGATGTTAGAAGTAATCCAGAGGTGATTTAAAATATGCGTGAGGATGTGCATAGGGTTATAAATGAACACTATACCATTTTATATGAGACCTGAACATGCCTGTATTTTGGTATCTGATGGGAGTCCTGGAGCCAATATCCCAGGGCTACAAAGGGACCACCTGTCTCTATATAAGGCTAATAGCTATATCAATACGAATATGCAGAAAGATCTATTTGCAGGAGTTGGCTCCTGTGTGTGTGGAGGCTGGAGGTCTGAGCTCCGCAGGGTAGAGACCCAGAGAAGAGCAGAGCTCGCAGCTCCATCCAAAGCCGACCTGAATTCAGTCTTTCTCGGGGGACTTCAGTCTGTTTCTCTTCAGCCTCCGACTGACTGGGCAGTCACGGCCACATCAGGCGAGGCAACCTGCTCTACTCAGACTCTGCTGGTTTAGACGTGAGTGTGCCTAATAGGAATGCCTTCCCAGGCACATCTACACCGGTGCTCCGCCACACTGTGGCCTGCCTAGACGAACCGGCGTGGGGTGTGTTTCACCTTGCAAACATTCCTGTCCCAGGGAAAACGACTTGCACGTGCTGAGTGTGTTCAGTGTACACGTTTGAATGCGTGTGCACGCGTGACTGACAGCAAGCACACGGCGGCTTCAAGCGTGTCTCAGTTCTTCCCTGGGACGGACACCCTGAGGGTCTGAGATGTGCTGTCTTAGAAACACAGATGCACTGGATTTAAAATTGTGTGAGAACCGGGTCCTTGATGGAGTTGGGAGTGGATACAGATAAAGCCAGAGAGCGGACACTCGGCTTGGTCTTTTTTGGAACCTGTTAGCAGGTAGAGGAAGACACAGAAGCCTTTACGTAAAATAAAGTACGTGGGTGTTGTTTGGGTTTGAGCCTTTCAAGTCTGCTTTCCTGTCTGGGGTAGTGCAGGTGGCTACAGCCCTCCCACAGGAGAATGGCAGTGCAGGCAGGCAGGAGGGAGGCTGGGAGTGGAAGTCTGTTGCTTCTTATTTTCTGTAGGCCCAAATGTGTCAGGTAAAAAAGGCCATAACCCAGGGGAGGGTTTTTCCTTTTATTTTCTGACATTTTCGGGCTGTAACTTTTCAGCTGCTCCATCAAGATTTATCTCCTGTAATTATGTGGATCTGAGGTACACGTTATCAACATGTCAGAAGAACTAAGACATCTTCCCCTTCGAAGTAAAGAAGAAAATTATCTTAAGCTGCCAACCGTGAAATGCTGAAAAAATAGGTCTTTGTGCAGCTTCATAAAGTGCTTCTGAGAGATTCTCCCTGTTTGTCTTGCTGTTAATGGAAATCGCAAGAACATTAAATTCTGTTTTCTGTAGGTGGGCAAATTCCGGGGGGAGAGGGAAGTATCATTCTCAGGGGCAAGTTCCTTCTGGAAAGCTTATTCTCCTGCCCATGTGAAGAACTACTTTCCTGGGCTGTCTGCTGGAATTTCTGTGTTTATGTAGTTTCTCATTATTATTCAGAAGGAACACTCTAGGGAAATGATACCTCCCAGAAGTTTCATGTTTTACAAATTTTGAAAGAATGGAACGTGGTGGTAGCCCGATGCACCGCAGTCGCTTCTGCGTGGCACACGTAAGTTGTGACTGCTGTGTTCTGATCGCTTGGTCGTGGATGGCGACTGTGCCAGGCCTCCTTGAGATGGTTCCATTTCTTCTCCCCAGTGGCCTACTCCGATTGCCTGTGGGGTACAGCGCTGCTGAGCAAGTGCTAAGCACCATGTCCGTGTAGAACAAAGCAGCTGTGGTTGAGTCCCTGTAATCCAACAGCCATGAAGAAGAAAGAATACAGAGAAGGTTGCCTTATATTTTTATTAATAGTGAAAAAAATGAGCATAGATTTCCAAGTACAACTGAGGTGGGTTGGCTGCGTAACCAAGGTTGTAAACTGTGCGAACTGCTCTGGGGAGCACCGTGACTACTGTGTAGCCATGACTCAACTCCTTTATAAAGACCCTGTGGGCTGGTGCTTGTCTGTGTCCTTTATGTGCGTTGTCTCATTGAGCCGCACCACCGACTCCGGGAGGTAGTTATTACCAGCAGTGTTTTTCAGATGGGCTCTCAGGCACAAAGAGTTGAAGCAACTTGCTTACGGTCACTCCTACAGATAATTCCTGGATCCCAACCTAGCACGTAGCTCCAGAGAAGGAGAGAGCTCAACTGAACTTGACAAATGGTCAGAACCAGAGCTGGGACACAGAACACCTGTTATGGGCTGGGAGGTGCATTGGAAGGGCTGGCTGGGAAAGTTTGGCCTCACAGCAGCCTGCTGGGATCACTTCCAGAGTAGGCTGTGTAAGTTCACTGAGATTTTTTTTTTTTTTACCAAAAAATTCTCTGCATATATGTCACTCACTTTTTTTTTTAAAGTGATCTTAATAAGATGGGAGTTTAAAAAAAGAAAAAGAAATACTTCATTTCTCCCATCCTTTGAGAGGTCCCCAACATTTTATTAGAAATAATATCATTATTTAATACAGAGATTAAATACAAACATTGACCATTCTGTGATTTTTTTTCAGTGTTTAGAATTTCGTCTTGCATTAGCTCTATTCATTTAAAATATTCCTAAGTAGATACATGATTAACTACGTCCCATTCACTAAAAAACAAGGGATTATTAAGAGAATGAAAAGCCACAGTTGTGGCGATGTCTTTGAAAAAACACATCTGATAAAGGACTCATTCAAAATCTGCAAGAACTCTTAGAACCCAGTGATAACAAAATAACACAATTGTTTCAAAAAGTGAGCAAAATATCTGAATACATATCATCAAATAATCTACAGAGATGGCAAACAAACATGAGAAGATGATCACTAGCATCTGTCAGTAGGATTGTAAAATAAAACAACAATGAGAGGACACTCTGTCCCTGAAGTCCAAGGCACTGACACCAGCACGTGCTGGGAGGATGTGGAGCAACAGGAGGTCTCATTCATTTCTGCTGGGAATGCATACCTGTGTAGCTCCCTTGGGAGGCAGTTTTACCATACAGTTTAGCAGTTACATTCCTGGTATTTACCCAAAGTGAACACTTAGGTATATACCAAAAAGCCTGCACACAAATGTTTGCAGAAGCTTTATTGATAATTGCCAAAATGCAGAAACAAGATATTCTCCAGTAGGGGAGTGGATAAACAGTGGTCCATGTGTACAATGGAGTGTTATTCAGCAGTCAAAAAAGTGAGCTAGCCAAGCATGAAAGATACAGAGGAAACGTAAATGCATTTGGCTAAGTGAACAAAGTCAATCTAAAAAGGCTATGGACTGTGTGATTCCAGCAATTAGACATCCTGGAAGAGGTCAAGCCACAATAGAGACAGTAGGAAGATAAGTAGTGATGGGTGGGAGGGAGATCTGACCGATGGAACACAGGGAGTGTTTAGTGCTGTGAATGGTGGACGCACATTGTCGTGAATTTGTCCAGATCTGTAGCATGAGCTGCGCACAGAGTGACTCCTGTTGTAAACTATGGACTTTAGATAAAAGTAAGGTGTCAATTCTGACTCAGTAATTATAACAAATAACTCGCACCAATGTGAGATTTAGTAATGGGGGAAACTGTATGTAGAGTAGAGGAGGGAACATACATGGGGATTCTAGACTTTCCATTCAATTTTTTGGTAAACCAAAAACTGCTGGAAAAGCTAAAATCTATTAATGAAAAAAAATCTATTAAAAAGCAGATGTTGTTATAGCAACATCTGGGTCTTAAATCTCTTACCTTTCTTATTAATACTCATTAACTTTTGGAATTCTTAATCATTTATTTAAAAAAACAACAATTCACCTTTTCTTCTTAGCAAAGTATTTGAGAGAGAGGGAATGAGAGAGAAAGATCTTTCATCTGCTGGTTCGCTCCCCAAATGCCTCCAACAATTGGTGGGGGGCAAGACCGGGTCAAAGCCAGGAACTCCATCTAGGTCTACCACGTGGGTGACTTGAGCCATCATCCACTGCCTCGAGGCACATTAGCTGGAAACTGGATCAGAATTGTGGAGGGGCCAGGACTCTTGAGATGCAGGCATACCAAGTGGTGGCTTAACCTGGGTGTCACAATACCTGTCACTCATCCAATCTTATATGACCAAGAGACAGCATTAATTACAATGTTTATTTCCATTGTTACACTCTCCCAAAATAAATATTTAAAGTTCTATTTCTTTATTAATCTATTTGAGAGGCAGAGTAACACAAAGAGAGAGTGAAATAGATATATACACACATGCACACACATGAGCACACACAGAGGGAGGGAGTGGGGGGAAGAGAGAGAGAGAGAGAGAGAGAGAGAGAGAGAGAGAGAGAGAGAATAATCCACTGCTCCATTCCCCAGACACCCACAATAGCCAAGGCTGGGCCAGGCTGGAGCCAGGAGCTCTAACTGGGTGACCCATGTACCTTGGCCATCATTTGTTCCCTCCCAGATGAACTAGCAGTAAGCTAGATGTGGAACAGAGGTGGGACTCATTCCCAAGGACTTGATATGGGATGGGGCATCCTAAGTGGTGTCTTAACTGACCTGCGGTGCCACAACGCCTCCTCTGATGAAGTATGTATTGAGTGGGCTGAGTAGGGTGGAAGGGTGAGTGGTGTACACCAACACCAAAGAAGACTGTTGGGACTTTGTGGGTGTTCTGAGGGAGAGCGTGGTATGTTAGTAATGGCTGAACAGTTTTTAGTTTTATTGCTTTGGAGCGTTGGATTTAGCACACAGTTGGGTATATATACTCCCCAGAAAAGGGGAGTAAGGAGTATAAAGACAGTCTGTCAGTCAGCCCAGACTTGCTGGCCACCAGTAGGTGCCAGGCCAAGTGTACAAGTTTCAAGGTGGACTTGGTGTCTCCCATCAAAGATGAACCTAGGAGCTTTGACCCAGAGATTTGGGGTAGATGGTCTTGATTCTGAGTCTCGCTTAGATGCCTACTGGCCAAGGGATCTTAGGTGACTTACCTCAGTGGTTTTCATCTTCAAAATGGGGTAAAGGTCATACCTACCACTGGTGGATCTGTGACGATTAAATTAAGGCTTATTAAGAGCATCACACATAGCAGGTGTACAAATTGTGAACCTTTTCCCTGTTCTCTTCCTAGGGAACTAGAGGAACGTTAAAGCTGCTAAAGGCATTGCACCCCACTGTCCTAACTCTCCCACCACCACCAGCTCAAGGACTCTCCTAAGGAAAAAGCTGGGTTACAGGTAGCTGCGTCCTGGGAAAGAGAAAACACCTCTCCTTAGAAAGTCCCTGTAGGAGTTAACTGTTTAAAGTAGAAAAAGTGTGCGTGTCTGTGTATAGTTTTGTAATTATTTCCCTTATCCAAATAAGAAGGAAGTGCATGAAGAGGCAAAAATCCTTAACCATATTCAAAACACTTGATGCAACCTCTGACGAACACACAGTCACACACACACAAGTTCAGCTCCATCGCAAGTAAATGACAACAGCAGTCCTTCGCTTACAAGGGCGTCCCTGGTGTGCTGGTGGTGGAGAGGCTGCTGCCCGCCCCTCACCCCACCCAGGTGCAAAGACAGAGGCTCTGAGCCTCGGAGTGTTCAGCCGCAGCAGCGGACACAGGAGGCTGCTCAGAGGGACAGGCAAGGAAGCCGCACCTGCGTGAGTGCTGGGTGGACAAAGGGACTTGTAGGTGCTCTTGCAAGGGAAGTGCCAGGGCGACGTGACTTCTCAGAGAACTGTCTTTACTGAGTTCTATTTTCCTGAAAATCTGTCTGCTTCTTGGAGGACGAGAGAAAAAGGAATTATTGGAACAGTCTGTATCTCCAGGGAAATCTGAAGTTAATTTCTTTGTCAAGAAATAAACAACAGATTCCATTTGCAACCTAAAGCCCCCACATTTTTATTAATTGGTTAATTAATAAAGTTATTATGCTAATTATTATCTACAATTATTGTTACTTTTTTGCCTTATCCGTAACACTTTAGTGTTTATTCCATCAATTTTTTTTTTCCCAAAATGACTTTTGTTCTTTATGATCCTTTAAGGCCTTAAGCACACTCTGTGAATCCCCTCAAATTTGCTCAGAAGCAGACAGGAATAAATCATAAATAAATGTAAAAATAGTATTGTGTCCTCAAGTGGCAGAGCTTCTCCAAGCCATAAATATAACTGAATTCTAGTCCATGGAGCTCTTGATCTCCAACCTTGTATTTAAATCACACAGACGTTTGTTTTTAGGGCTGGAAGGATTCTGTCTTAGGTTGTTCTCCTCCTTCAGGGCTCATTTTGGGTTCCCAGTAGAGGAGATGTTTGTAAATGATAGAGAAAATAATTTATTCTCAAGTCTCTTGCACAGGTCTTTTTCCTGTCGATGATATTAAAGGCAGACACACACAGGACCAGTGGCATTGGTGTGGGAGAGAGTGGTTCTGCTGGCAGGGCTGGGTCTGGATCTCAAGTTTCACGGCTTAGTAGCTGTGTGATTTCAGTAATTTTCAACTGAAAAAGTGGGAAGAGTAACAACAGTACCTACCAGGTTGGGTTGTTGTGAGAGCAAATTGCATAAAGTGTAGGCTAATAACCTCACTCCAGTCAGCTATGGCTATAGTCAAAAAAGGCAAGAGATAACAAGTGATGGCAATGATGTGGAAAAAAGGGAACCCTTGCACACTGTTGCAGAGAATGTTTGGAGGATAGTATAGAGCTTCCTTGAAAAGTGAAAAATAGAATTACCAAGTTTTTTTTTTTTTTTAAGGATTTATTTATTTATTTGAAAGGCAGAGTTACAGAGAGGCAGAGGCAGAGGCAGAGAGAGGTTGGTCTTCCATCTGCTGGTTCACTCTCCAAATGGCCACAATGGCCAGGGCTGGGCCAGGCTGAAGCCAGGAGCCAAGAGCTCCAGGTCTCCCATGTGAGTGCATGAGCCCAAGCACTGGGCCATCTTCTGCTGGTTTCTCAGGCACATTGGCAGGGAGCTGGATTGGAATTGGAGCAGCTGGGACTTGAACTGGTGCCCATATGGAATGACAGCATCGCAGGTGGCAGCTTAACACACTATACCACAGCGCCATCCCAGAATTACCACTTGATCTAGAAATCCCTGGATTAATATATATTAATATATACAACATTATATATATTATATATATATCTCCAAAGGATGTGAAATCAGTGTGTTGAAGACACATTTGCACTCCCTTTTGTATTGGAGCAGTATTCACAGTAACCAAGATATGGAAAGAACCTCAGTGTCTGTCCACAGGTGAATGAATGAGAAAATGTGGTGTGTATGCACAATGGAATACTATTCAGCCATCTAAAAAGATGACATCCTGTCATTGGTGACAGCGTGGATGAACGTGGAAAACACGTGAAGTGAAATACACCAGGTACAGAAAGGTAAATCTGCCTGATCTCACTCACCTCTGGGATTTTAAAAAGCCAATTGCACAGAGGTAGAGAGTAGGATAGTGGGTCCCGGAGGTGGGAGAGGGTGCAGGGAGGGTGCACAGGGAGAGGTTGATCAATGGGTACAACACTACTGACAGGAGGAGTGGGTTCTGGTGTTCTGTTGTTCGGCAGGGTGACTGTGGTCAATAAAATGTACTGTAGATTTCAAAATAACTGGCAAATTCCGGTAAATGTTCAATAAATGGTACCTTTTATTATCATTTATTTTATATCAGGTTTGTTAGAAAGTCCTGTGATAAATGATGCAGATTTGCACCAATGTTATAGCCATAAGCCACATGTATCTGTTTTCTTTTTTTTAAAATATTTATTTATTTGAAAGTCATAGTTACACAGAGGAGTGGCAGAGAGAGAGAGAGAGAGAGAGAGAGAGAGAGAGAGAGAGGTCTTCCATCTGAAGGTTCACTCGCCAATTGGCCACACGGCCGGAGCTGCATGGATCTGAAGCCAGGAGCCAGGAGCCAGGAGCTTCTTCCAGGTCTCCCACGTGGGTACAGGGACCCAAGGACTCAGGCCATCTTCTACTGCTTTCCCAGGCCATAGCAGAGAGCTGGATCAGAAGAGGAGCAGCTGGGACTTGAAAATCCAGTGCCCATATGGGATGCCAGCGCTTCAGGCCAGGGTATTAACCTGTTGTGCCACAGCGCCGGACCCACATGTATCTATTTTCATTTAAATTAAGATAAAACTCCAATCAGCTAATTAATGATTGAATTCCATATCAGGTGTGATGACCTCGGCAATATTTGAAAAGTGCACTTTGTGAGATGAATTAGGATAAATCTGTAATGATAAAAGATGCCAGGGGCCAGAGTTGTGGCATGGCAGGTTAAGCTGCTGCCTGTGTTGCTGGTATCCCATATGGGTGCTGGTTTAAGACCCAGCTGCTCCACTTCTCATTCAATTCCTTGCTAATGTGTCTGGGAATGCAGAGGAAGATGGCTCAAGTGCTTGGGCCCCTGCACCCATGTGGGAGACCTGGAAGGAGCCCTGGTCTCTGGCCTGACCCAGCCCTGGCTGTTTTGGCCAACTGGGGAGTGAGTCTCTGTCATTCCCTCTCTTTCTGTAACTCTGAAGTTCAAATAAATTAAAAAAAAATTTAAAAATAATAAAAGATGTCAGAGGGTTGGATATTTATCTTCCTGATAAAATGAGCTGGGCACGAGAGTACTTTGCTATTGTCCTTGTAGTTTGTAAAAGCTGCCTGAGTACATGAATGGGGAGTACAGCCCTGCGAGTGAGGAAATGATACTGCAGAGGGTTTGGCATGTGTGGAGAGGTCGGGCATAGTTAAAGGAAGTCTGCTATCATTGTGGTGGTAGATGGAAGTTTTTTCCTAGGGGGACCCTTTATGGACCTGTGAGGATGTATTTATCATCCATTGTATTCAACTGATGGAGTTTATAAATACTTGATGTAACATCAGGGAACATCCATCCACCAATGGATCATTTTAATGTAATTCGTGGACATGGATTAAAGTAAACTGATCAATGAAAGTGAAATCAGTAACACCATTTCTTATTTACAAAGTACCTGGAGTAAATTTTATCATGCACGTACTAAAATATTTCGGGGGGAGCGGATTGTACAATTTGGAAACTCTCTAAGCATTTAGTTTCTAGCATGGTGCTCAACAGATGTTGGTGGACTTTGTCGTCAGTTCCTAGAAATGGCTGGCAGAAATTGTTAATGCAGTGCTCTTTAAACCATGGATAGCAACCAACTGGTGATCCTGGTCACAGCTCAGTGACTGTAATCAGCATTTCAAAAATAAAATGGT
The DNA here is from genome assembly GCF_033115175.1 of Lepus europaeus. Classification (NCBI taxonomy): domain Eukaryota; kingdom Metazoa; phylum Chordata; class Mammalia; order Lagomorpha; family Leporidae; genus Lepus; species Lepus europaeus. Next base: position 41,092,463 of record NC_084830.1, read on the forward strand.
AATACCATAGTACATTGCAGGTACTAAGGGAAAACATTATGTTCTAAAATGGTTGCTTCAACTATAGATGTGTGGGTACACTGAGTCACAGTGATTTATTTTTTCTCCATTGATTGTGGTGAAGAGAGTAATTAAAAGCCAGTAGCATAGAGCAAATTCAAGTTCTTATTGTTGAGGAGATAATGACAAGGTAGGCAATAATTTAACGCAGACCTTATTTTATTTGGGAAATCCTATGTGTAACTCAGTTCATTAATAAAGAATGAATGTAAGGATTCTCTAATTGCATTCTGGTAAGGTGGGCAACACAATATTCCCAGCCTATGTGTGAGCTGTGTACATTTCCATGAGGGTACAGAGCTGAGGTCTGAGCTGATCTCTGTGGGCTGGAACGACCATGGTAGACTCCAAGACTCCTTCAAACAAGGCGAATCTCAGCTTCTTGATCATTGCTCAATGGCCCTGCCATCGGAGTGCAGCCCCGAGGAGCTAAAGCAAGTGATGCTAACCCTGATTCCTTCTGGCTGCGGGCCCCTGGTCTCATGACAGTGTTAGTGTGAAAAGCCCTGAGTTTAGAAAGATAGACTTGGATTTGAGTGCAACGTTGAACTTTTTTTTTTCAGCCTTGCTTTCTTCTCCATTCTTGTTTTATAGAGCTGCTGTCTAGTGAGGTCTGGTGTACTTAAATGCACCTACTGTGTGCTAGGTACTGTTCTAAGCTCTTCCCATGCACTAATGGATCGAGTCCTACAGAACCTCATCCAGTTGGTCCTTTAGCATTCTTGATGTAGTAGCACCAAAATGGAAGTCTACAGAGGACCAGAGACTTGCTGCCTTCACTCAGCTACCAAGTGCAGTGCTGGACGTCAACCCATGCAGACCTGCTCCAGAGCTGTGCTCTTGACCGTGACACCAAGGGTCCTGCACCAATATCAAGGGAGTCGTTTTTGTGCTTTCCCCATTCAACTCTTGGGACATCTTTCTGAGTCCCTTCTGATGGACACGGAAGAGCTTCCTAACTTACAGAAACTGTGTCACCCCATCGCTCTTCTGCCCTGCTACCCCATTTTCAGGATGAAGTATGGGCCCTGCTCCCCATGCTTGTGGGAGTGGTGCTAGTATTGAGTCCACAAGAGCAATTTCCCATGTGTGCCTTTCTTGAATCCATTTCTGTGTATCCTAGAGCCCCTGGCAAGGATGAACTATTCTTACTTGTTTATTCATTCATAATAACTTCACAGTATCTCTATCTGTTCAGATTCCTTGTCTCTGTCTCTTCCAGACTTTAGCAGACTTAAAATCTTCAAAAAAGAATTATCTATGTGTGACCCATGGAGTAATTTTCCATATGTCTTGGCAAGGTCTGCTGAAGACGAAGGCCACATCTGGCTGAAAGTAAGTGACTATGGGTTGAAAATCCAAGTGCTGGCACTCAGGGATTCCAGTAATGTTTTAATTTCAGTCAGTTGACTCTGAGTAAATGTTGGAATGAGTTTCCTTCCCAATAGAAATGTAGCCTGAGTCCACCAGATGTCTTCTTTTGGCTTGGCCTTTAATTCAGGTGGGGATACGGAAGCAAAGAAAATGGGCAGTTATGTAATTTTCTCTTTCCAACCTCTCCTCTTCCCTCTAGACTGATTTAATACAACACATGTGACTTTTAAAGCATTTTCTGTCTGCAGTGCAGATAGACAACAGCTGCTTGGTCACCTCCTAACATTTTAGCTTTTTACTCGAAGTCCAAGTTCAGATCATTCCTTCAGTTTCAATTCTTTTGATTTTTCCAAGCCCCAAACCCACAACCTTTCTTTTCTGTTTTTTTTATTTTTTAATTAATTAATTTATTTGAAAGACAGAGTTACAGAGAGGCAGAGGCAGAGAGAGAGATAAAGAGAGAGACAGAGAGAAAGAGAGAGAGAGAAAGAGAGTCTTCCATCTACTGGTTCACCCCCCAAATGGCCATATAATGGCTGGAGCTGTGCTGATCCAAAGCCAGGAGCTTCTTCCGGGTCTCCCATGTGGGTGCAGGGGCTCAAGGACTTGGGCCATCTTGCACTGATTTCCCAGTCCATAGCAGAGAACTGGATCAGAAGTGGAGTAGCTGGTATTCGAGCTAGTGCCCATATGGGATGTCAGCACTGCAGGCGGTGGCTCTACCAGCTACGCCATAGCACGCCCCACCACCCTGCAACTTTTATTTTCACAGCATTTTTCTAACACCCAGATTTTCAATTTGTGACAGCCTATTAATTTTTAACCAAAAATATGGATATGTTTGGCGTGGTGGTTATCTGCTGTTTGACATGCCTGCATCCCACATCAGACTGCTTGGGTTCAAGAGGCAGTGGGTAATCACTCAAGTACTTGGGTCACTGCCACTAACAGGGAAGATCTAGATGGAGCTCCTGGATCCTTGCTTTGACCTGTGTTGGGTGTGGGGGCATTTGAAGAGTGAATCAGAGGGTGGGAGATTCTCTCTCTCTCTCTCTCGGTATGTGTGTGTGTGTGTGCGCGCCTTCCTTTCAAATAAATATCATGATAATAATCACAACAGAGAATGTAGTCACTTGTTACTGGTTAAGGGCCAGATAACTGACAACCTTATGGAAGCAATTATAGAAGGAAGCAGGAAGAACACCAAAACAAACAAAAAACTGGAAGAGACCAAATGCCTCCACACCTTTCATGCTAAAGAAGAGTTTCCAAGGCTTAGGCTCTAATAAAATATTATGCTGAAATAGAAGTGGGTGAGTCATAAGCTAGTTGAGAAGTACAGCTAATTCCCCATTATTGCATAAGGCAAAGGTAAAATAAGAATAAGTTGTGTGACCACTGTGACTTCCTTGTTTTAGAGGTGAAGTTATGCTTAACCGTGAACGTGTTGAGAGCAAAGCCAAATTTCAGGAGATATTTTTAAAGGAGGGGCTTGTGATGTATTTGCCATGGGTGTGTTGTTGGAGCACACCCGGGACGGGGTGGTTGGCTCCTCGTGGTCACCTCTTCTCCACCTGCAACTACTGTATCTGGGCCATCTACATTGGAATAACAGCCTTTCCCTGGCCTCCCTGCTGTGGGTGGCTTTGTGCTCTCTTGATCTGGGTGTTTAAGGCTAATGTTTCCTCTCCTAGATGTTTTTGTGGGTGTTCCAGAAACTGCCTGACCCTGTGACCCCCTGACTTCCTGCTTTCTTCAATGCGACCTTTTCACCTGTAGCTTTTGCGATGCAGTTGCTGTACTGTCTGGCTCTTCAGTTGCTCATCCTTCACCCCAGGGCCTCTGCCAGTCACCTCTGGCTTTCACAGACTGAGGTCTTGTCAGCCCTCTTGGAGACCCTACAAGACAGGTCCTCACATGATCTCACACCAGCTGCCTCTTAGGAGTGAGTGGCCCACATCTTGTCCATGGGACACATCCGGGTGTTGCTGGCCTGATGAGCTGAGAGTACAGGGTCCCCCAGTTTCTAAACAGCTGCCCTGCCTTGAGCTCAGGTCAGCAGCAGACCGTCTGCCTCTTGCTCTGTGGGATTCTCAGTCCACGGTATCTTCCTAAGCGAGGAATCTCCTGGGAAGCTCCCTGAATTCCCCTGAAGGCTTGAAATGAGAAGACCACTTCCAATGGGAAGAGAACCTCTCTCTGTCTCACTGCATACATCCCTCTCACGCAGGCTTTTCTCAGGTCTCTGACTTTGATATAATTGTGTGGGTGAAGGGTCTGTGTACTTCAGGTATTTCTTAGACACCAACTTTGAAATTCTGCCATGGGGTCCATTATTACTAATCTGAGATAGAACAATTTCCCATCGGCATCCAGTACTTTTTTTATTGATTTTATTTGTTTATTTATTTTAGAAGTAGAGCTATAGATAGAGAGAGGGAGAGACAGAGAGAAAGGACTTCCATCTGCTGGTTCACTCCCCAGATGGCTGCAAACAGCCAGAGCTGGGCTGATCCAAAGCCAGGAGCTTTGTCCTGGTCTCCCACACTGGTGCAGGGGCCCAAGCACTTGGGCCATCCTCCACTGCTTTCCCAGGCCATAGCAGAGAGAACTGGATTGGAATTGGAGAAGGCAGGATGTGAACTGGTGCCCATAAGGGATGCCGGTGCTGCAGGCAGAGGCTTAGCCCACTACACCACAGTGCCAGCCCCATGGCATCCTCTACACAAGTTGTACATTCTCTTAGAGGACTGTATGTCCTAATAGGACTAGACCAAACTTTGCAAGGACAAAATTTGCTCTCGAGGGACTTCAGCAGGGAATTTCTCCCTAGGGAAAAGCTCTGATAAGGACTGTCTACTCAACAGGGATTGCCTTGCTTGGTATAGCTTGCTGTGAAGTGGCTTAAAACCCACCCTGCAATCGCAGATGATCAGTAAGAGGAAGCATTTTCCTTTGATCGAAATAGCAGGGGTGATTCATTGGGCGTCAGCAGCCGAGGCATCACCTCTGGATTTTACCTTTTGTGTTTAGGCTGATGTGTCGCTGTAGCCTTTGGATTTCTAGGACATGTCTCGTCCAGCACTCTGAGCTCACACATCACTGAGGACGGCAATTTTCAGGAAGCCAATCTAGTTGTTTGGATTCTCTCTCTCTTTCTTTTTTAAGATTTATTTATTTATTTGAAAGTCAAAGTTACGCAGAGAGGAGAGGCAGAGAGAGAGAGGTCTTCCATTCGATGGTTCACCCCCCAATTTGCTGCAATGGCCGGAACTGTGCTGGTCCGAAGCCAGGAGCCAAGAGCTTCCTCCGGGTCTCCCATGTGGGTGCAGGGGCCCAAGGACTTGGGCCATCTTCTGCTGCTTTCCCAGGCCACAGCAGAGAGCTGGATCGGAAGAGGAGCAGCCGGGATTAGAACCAATGCCCATATGGGATGCCGGCGATTCAGGCCAGGACGTTAACCCACTGAGCTACAGTGCCGGCCCCTAGATTCTCTTTTAGTTCTTCCAGCCTCTGTCCGTATTCCTGTACCCAACTGGCTTTTCAGACTCCTACTTTCTAGTTCAGGGATCCTTGCAAACCAGGCACTTCAGGCCACCCAGGCCACCCTGGCAGGACTGTGTTTGGGTTTTTCTTTTGTTGGCACCGGTGCTGTACAAAGCAAGCCATGGAGGGTTGTTGCTGTCGGCTTAGATCACACAGTTCCCTGTTAATGCACGTGCCCTCTAGACGTCTGGGCTGTACCTCTTCTTGGATCTGTCTGGCTATCTTCAGGAGCATGAAGGTGAAATGGCTGGGACAAGCTGACTTGCTCCTGTGTCGTTGGGAGATGAGGTAAAGTGCGTGGCTGGTAGTTTTCCATTCCCTTTTGAGTGATTTGTTGTCAGGAGACAGCATGTATTTTGGAAATACCGAAAAGGGGACAATTGGCATGACTTTCTGTGTGACACCAAGGCTTGCAATGGTGAGGACCGGAAACAGAAGAGTGATATTTGTTGTAACACACACACACACACACAGATGCTTAGCTGCTTACTCGGATATTCCCTCTCCCTGTCCCCATCAAGTGTTGTTCTTTAGAATGTGAGTTGTGAAATCAGTGCACTGGGGCCAGTGCTGAGGTTCAATAGGCTAATCTTCCGCCTGAGGTGCTGGCACACCGGGTTCTAGTTCCAGTCGGGGTGCTGGATTCTGTCCCAGTTGCTCCTCTTCCAGTCCAGCTCTCTGCTGTGGCCCGGAAGTGCAGTGGAGGATGGCCCAAGTGCTTGGGCCTTGCACCCCATGGGAGACCAGGAGAAGCACCTGGCTCCTGGCTTCGGATCAGCACAGTGCACCAGTTGCAGCGGCCATTGTGGCGTGAACCAACTGAAAAGGAAGACCTTTCTCTCTGTCTCTCTCTCTCACTGTCCACTCTGCCTGTCAAAAAAAAAAAAAAAAAAAAAAAAAAAAGAAAAAGAAAGAAAGAAAGAAAGAAAGAAAGAAATCAGTGCACTGGGTTAGGGATGACCAAGTATGCCCCTGGCCAGTGGTTCTTAAATGAGACTAAAATTTTTACAGAAAAATACACCTTTATCTATCCCTTAAACTTTTACAGAATACAGTCACGGCTGTGCTCAGGAACCAACACATGCCATCAGGCCCTAGCAGCCTTGGTGTTTGGAACTGTCTGACTTATTGGGATAATCCGTAGCTAGGAAGTGTTGTTCTGCGAGTCTGCATCTGTGTTTATAAGTTTTAGTACACAGGCAGCCCTGCCCCCTCCCTGAGCGAGCCCAGTGAAAACTTTTTGTCCTTGTCACGTGTGCAGCTGACGGCACCTTAGGAGGCACTGCCAACCCTCCAGCCCCCACCCCGGTGGACCAGAAGACTTCGGAGGAGGGGAAATGCTTTTAAGTGTTTGCAACTGACAAGTCTACCTAGAAGGAAGAGCTTTTGCAGCTGATCCACCTTGCGTGAAACCACAGCAGCCTGTCTGCTCCAGACCATGAGATACAGATCACGGAACTCTGACCACAGAGGCAGGAACCCACGTGTACCTGTGTTCTTGTCCCAAGTCCGGAGTCCCATTGGAACCAGGGTTCTATTTTCTTTTCTTTTTTTATCAAGTTTATTTTTTAATAGAAAATTATTTAATAAATATAAATTTCAAAAGTACAACTTTCATATTACAGAGTTCTGCCCCCCATAACCACCCTCCCACCTGCAAACCATCCCATCTCCTACTCCCTCTCCCATCCCATTCTTCATTAAGATTCATTTTTAATTCTCTATATACAGAAGATTAACTCTATACTAAGTAAAGATTTCAACAGTTTGCACCCACAGACACACAAAGTATAGAGCACTGTTTGAAGACTAGTTTTACTGTTAATTTTCATAGTACAACACATTAAGGACAGAGGTCCTACATGGGGAGCAAGTGCACAGTGACTCCAGTTGTTAATTTAATAATTGACACTCTTGTTATGGCGTCAGTGATCACCCAAGGCTGTTGTCATGAGCTGCCAAGGCTATGGAAACCTCTTGAAATCACAAACTCCGACCTTATTTAGACAAGGCCATAAGCACAGTAGAAGTTCTCTCCTCTCTTCAGAGAAAGGTACCTCCTTCTTTGATGGCCCGTTCTTTCCACCAGGATCTCACTCACAGAGATCTTTCATTTATGTCATTTTTTGCCACAGTGACTTGGCTTTCCATGCCTGAAACACTCTCATGGACTTTTTAGCCAGATTCGAATGCCTTAAGGGCTGATTCTGAGGCCAGAGTGCTATTTAGGGCATTTGTCATTCTATGAGTCTGCTGTGTATCCCGTTTCACATGTTGGATCATTCTCTCCTCTTTAATTCTATCAATTATTATTAGCAGACACTTGGTCTTGTTTATGTGATCCCTATGACCAGGGTTCTATTTTCAAGGGGACAACAGAAAGCAATCACATGTGTGCTCAGCCCAGGGTGCTTCTTGTGTGTGCCCCAAGTTTATTTGCTCTTGTCTGCATTCCCCTGATTTAGGATCCTAGCCAGAGGGTGGCTGGCCTCTTGTATAGTTGCATGTTACCATTCTCCAAGATAATTCCCAAGCTCACAGGGGTGGGGCTTATCAAAACCTGAGGTTGTTGCTGGCATAGCATGCTATGGTGGGAAGGAGGCAAAGCTCACTGCTTTCTTGGTTTGTTTAGATAATACCATTGGTAAGAATATCAACAGCATGCACCCAACACTGTGAGCTAGACTTTGTACAAAGTCACTTCATCCTCGCTGACCCTCAGGAAGTAGGAATTATTGCATCCCTGTTTAACAGGTAGGGAAACTGAGGCACAGAGCACACAAGAAACTGGCCTGAATTCATCGAGTGCCTAATGTCTAAAAAGGCACTGTGGCTCCAGTATCTTTGTTCCTCACCACGGCTGCCTGCCTTTGTCATATGAATGACATAAATTTCCAGTAAGATTTTATATGAAAACTCCAAACTATTATGTAGCCATCAGTTATTACTTTCCTGTAGCTTCCTTTAGGGTTGAATCTTGCAGTCATGAATTTCTTCCCTCAAAGTAACACTCATATTTCATTCTGAAGACAGTATAAGGGTGAGAAAACCCATCCATAACACTCGTTCTAGCAATGGTTATCACATTTCTTTTCTATTTTTGCATAACAAGTAACCACAACATGGGGGCTTAGCTTCACACATGGTTCTTCAGGAATCAGGTGTTTGGCCCAGGCCTGTGGTATCCTATGCTTAGGGTCTCATCAGGCTGAAATCTCATCTGAGTCTCAAGGTCTTCTCCCCAGCTCACTAGTTGTTGGCAGGAATTCATCTCCCTTTTTTTTTTTTTTTAAGATTTGTTTATTTATTTGAAAGTCAGAGTTATACAGAGAGAGGAGAGGCAGAGAGAGAGAGGTCTTCCATCTGCTGGTTCACTCCCCAGTTGGCCACAACAGCCGGAACTGTCCCAATTTGAAGCTGGGAGCCAAGAGTCTTCCTCTGGGTCTCCCACGTGGGTGCAGGGGCCCAAGGACTTAGGCCATCTTCCACTGCTTTCCCAGGCCGTAGCGGAGAGCTGGATCGAAAGTGGAGCAGCCAGGACTTGAACCGGCGCTCATAGGGGATGCCAGCACTGCAGGCAGTGGCTTTACCTGCTACACCACAGCGCTGGCCCCAGGAATTCATTTCCTTGAATGATGTGGGGCCAAAAACCTTGTTTTCTTACCAGCTGTTGGCTGAGGGCCTCTCTCAGCTCCAGAAGGCTGACGTAGCTCCTGGCCACGCGACCCCTCTAGAGGGTTGGTACTGCAGATGTTGGCTTTCTTCCAGGGTCAGTAGGCGTGGGTCTCCCTGCCTTCCCATGCCTCTCTGCTCAGCCAGGATGGGGCGATTCTCCCATGGTCATCTGCCATATAATGTAGCCTCGAGGAGGACATGACCGTCCCAGCATCTTCACAGGTGACTCAAGAAGAGGATTATGTAAGATGTGTGCCCTTGGGACCTTGGGACCATACTGGAATTCTGCCCACTCCATTAGTGATTTTGGAGTCTGGGGGTCTCAAAAAAGATGTTTTTCTTTATGTGATTAGTGCAGGTCAGGATTATCTGCCTCTTTGTTTTCATGAAGATGAAAACTAACAAACAAAACCCCTCTCCATCTCGTGGTAAAAAAGGAAGGCAGGGCAGGCAGAAGTCTTCAATGTGTCGTGAGATGGTCACACTAACCATGCTGTCCTCTTGGGTCTGGCCCAGAGCCAGGGGCCTCTCAGGACAGCTGGAGTAAAGGCACCAGGGGACTTTCTTACATTCCCTGTTGTAAATGTACTGTCTGCTCAATGGAAAAAAGTAAGATCAGCACAACAAAAGGAAGAAGATAACAACACTGCCCTTGATCTTCATACCCAGAGACAGCTGTTGCTGTTTTGACATATTTTTGTGACAGGTATGAGGGTACTTCAAAAAGTTTGTTGAAAATGAAATTGAAAAATACATTTATTTTGGTGCAAAAAAATGGATGTTTTCTTAAATAATTTGCATTTTCCATGAACTTTTTGCAGACCTCTTGTCTGCATGGATTTCAAAATTTTTTGACACCAAAAAGTTTTATCTTTTGATTCTTCTTTCCCTAAACTTTTTTTTAATGGATTATTTATTTGAAGAGTTACAGAGAGGGAGGGAGGGCAGGAGAGAGAGAGAAAAAAAGAGAGAGAGAGAGAGAGAGATTTTCCATTCCTTGCCTGGTTCAATCCCTAAATGTCTACAATGGCTGAGGTTGGACCAGGCTGAAGCCAGGAGCTTTTTCCGGGTCTCCCACATGGGTTTCAGGGGCCCAAACACCTGGGCCATCTTCTGCTGCTTTTCCAGGCACATTAGCAGGCGTCTGAATCATAAGTGGAGCAGCTGAGACTCAAACTGGTGCCCATAGGGGATGCAGCACTGCAGGCAGCAACTTAACCTGCTACACCATAGTGCCAGCCCCTCCCTGATCTTTTTGAGGCATCCCCATCTACAATACCTCTCTATGCATACACTAAATACATAGAACACGTATGAACTACAATTTAATATGCTAACTTAAAAATTTTACAGATACTTTTTAAAGATGTTTTTAAACATTCTTTCACAGTACAATGAAATGATGGTTAAAAGCATGAAATCTGGGACCACGTTGCCTGAATTTGAATGAGTCTTGGTCAACACTGTCTAATTTTGTGGCTTTGGGCAAATTATTTAAATGTGCTTTACTTTGCTCTCTCTAAAATAAGCACAACTTAGCATTCACCTCATAGGATCATAGTAAAATGAAATAAATGAAATAAATTAGTGTATTTACAGCTTAGTTATAATAGAGCCTGCCATGCAGAAATGCTGTGTAATTGCATTAGTTAATGGTTGCATGCAATTCTTTTGCGTGAGTCATAATTTGAATTACCTTATTATTAAATGCTTAATATTTAGATGTTCCCAGTTTACTATAAATTTATGAAAGCCTTTACTTTTTTTGTATACCCATTACAAACATTATCCCTTAAGCTATGTTTCAAAAAATAGTGTCTGGACCAAAGTATATAAATCTTTTTAAGGGCTCTTATATATTTTGACAGATCCATCTTCTGCAGTGTTGTATCAATTTATATTTCCACCTGCAGTATTAAAGGCGTCTGTTTCCTCTTATCCTTACTTGTCAAGACAAGAGTAGTATCTGATGTGGTTTTGACTGGCATTTCTCCAATTGCAAGCTAGATATTTTTTCCACGTTGATTTGCAGTTGACATTTATCCTTCATAAAAGTTCACTTCCTGGTTTTTGCTTTTGTGTTTCTCTTTCACAGTTTCATGAAATGCTTTGCCATATTGAATGCATTTAACAAGCAAGGGTCAGAGCCTCGTATAGTTGAATCCTGTGCCGGGCGGGTCCAGCTACTGATTTCCCATGGGAGATGTCTTCCCATGGGCTCTGTGTTTTTCAGACTCTTTATTATTATTACTGGTTATGTTTCTATAGCAACAGTGTACACTTCTGATATAAATAACATGTGCCGTGAACAAAATGGTGCACTAACAAGACCATATCCTGCTTTGGCAACTCCAGAACCCATGGCAGATTGATGGGCTTTTGCAAGTGAAATTTCATTTGTGACAATTTTCGTCTTTGCAATTGTAGTAAATATTGTGACTACCTGGGAGAGAATCTTTTGGTTTATTAAAAAGATCAAGCAGGTACCTAATGAGAAACTGCCAGCAATCTTATGAACATGTGGAGGAATATTTATTTTTAAAAGGCTCGCTGAGCAGAGGACCTCAGGAAGAAACACTGATTCACTGTTTGAATCAATTCCTGAATGCTGCTGCCATGCCTGGGCTGTGGAGACCTCTGGATGCACAGCCCACGGTTGCTGAGTGTTGAGTATCAACAGAAGTTGTTATTCTTTATTTGTGTTCCTGATTTTCTTCCTGTCAATCTTACTGTCTCATGGCAGGCTGAGGCACATGTGATAAAAACACGTTTTTAAAATAGCACAAAAACATGTAAACCGGAAGATGGAAGGAACATGTTTTGTTCTGGGAAACAGATCAGTGCCAGTGAGCAGCCAGTCAATATTCTGGGTTAAGGTAAAGAAGTTTTGTATTACAAGAAATACACCCAACAGCATGGCCCATGTTTCTGAAGCAGTCACTGGGATTCTTCCAGCAGAGACCAAATGGTCAAACATGAGAGGTTCCTGAATTTAAGATGAAAAAGTTGGGGCTCATACCCTGGGCAAGATCTTAGGCTAGATTAATTTTTTTTTGACAGGCAGAGTTAGACAGTAAGAGAGAGAGACAGAGAGAAAGGTCTTCCTTCTGTTGGTTCACCCCCCAAATGGCCGATACGGCTGGCGCTGTGCCGATCCAAAGCCATGAGCCAGGTGCTTCCTCCTGGTCTCCCATGTGGGTGCAGGGCCCAAACACTTGGGCCATCCTCCACTGCACTCCCGGGCCACAGCAGAGAGCTGGACTGGAAGAGGAGCAATCGGGACAGAGTCTGGCCCCCCAACTGGGACTAGAACCCGGGGTGCCAGCGCCGTAGGTGGAGTTTTAGCCTAGTGAGCCACGGCGCTGGCCACAGCTAGATTAATTTTTAGATTTTTTTCAACTCTGAGATTCTAGAATCACCTAATTATATTAAAAATATGCTCATTTAATAGTCAAATTCATAAAAATGGAAAATAACATGATGGTTAAACAGGCAGGAGGTGAGGGGAGTTGTTCGTTGAGTGTTGAGTTTTAGATTTTTAAGATAAAAAAGTTCTGAAGATACCACACAAAACAATGGGAATCTATTGAACACCACTGAACTGTATGCTTAAAAATGGTTAAGATGGTACACTTTGTGTTACTATTTAGAGTATTTTATTTATTTATTTATTTGAGAGGTAGAGTTAAAGAGAGAGAGGGAGACAGGAGAGGTTTTCCATCCACTGGTTCACTCCCCAATGGTCACAACCACTGGAGCTGGGCTAATCCAAAACCAGGAGCCAGGAGCTTCTTCCGGGTCTCTCCTGGGTGCAGGAGTCCAAGCACTTGGGCCATCTTCCACTGCTTTCCCAAGCCATAGCAGAGAGCTGGATCAGAAGAGGAGCAGCCAGGACATTAACCGGTGCCCATATGGGATGCCAATGCTACTATGCCATGGCACCAGCCTATGTTATTATTTTCTTTAATGTAATAAAAAAGGAAGGAAACAAACAGCAGATCCATGTGCCAACTCTGAGCTTAGCCCTAGGTGGGGCTCTCCGGGGGATGTGTTTGTAAGACAGTTTGGCTCCGAGACTCTTCTGCTATTAGCACTAACATGCTGGAGCAGGAGCCTGTGAGGCTGTGCTGTCGCTGTCGCTCCTACTGCCACTGCCACGAAAGCACTTGCCAGAGACCCAGAGAAAGAAAGACGTTTCTAACTTTCATCCAAACTCCTGTGATTGTCTCCATTGGTAGAACCCAGTGGGGAGCCGATTGGTGACCTGGTCTTAGAATTATGCTGTGCTGCCTTATTTCCCCACTAGTAGAGCAGAAGGTGCAGAGAAGTGAATGTGGAGTTGAGCAAGAGTAGACACCATGAGGTACCACCTGCCCCTTGTCTCTTTGCATTCTACCCAGCCATCTAGCCATATGTGGCATGATGAAACAGCAGCACTATTATAGTGCTTCTGCTGCTCCAGGTTCTCAAGGGGGAAAATCAGTAGGAGTTTCTCAGAGGGAAAAAATTAGTACAAGAGCTTGGTTTTGCTTCAACATTCTATTATTCTTTTTTTTTTATTCATATGTCTTTTTTGGTATTCTTTATTAAATAGTACATATCTGAGAAAACTATATTTGTCCTTTTGAGACTGTATTATTTCACTAATAATGGATTCGGGGCCGGCACTGTGATGCAGTAAGTTAATCCTCTGCTTGCAGTGCTGGCATCCCATATGGGAGCCAGTTCTAGTCCCAGCTGCTCCTCTTCTGATCCAGTTCTCTGTATGGCCTGGGAGAGCAGTAGAGGATGGCCCAAGTCCTTGGGATGCAGCACCCATGTGGGAGACCTGGAAGAAGCTCCTGGATCCTGGCTTTGGATTGGCTCAACTCTAGCTATTGGAGCCATTTGGGGAGTGAACCAGCAGATGGAAGACCTTTCTCTCTGTCTTTCCCTCTCACTGTTTGTAACTCTATCTCTCAAATAAATAATGAAATCTTTAAAAAATTATTCCATTTTGTTGCAAAAGACAGGGTTTTACTCTTTCTATGGGTGAGTAGTTTTCCATAGTGTATATATACCACATTCTCTTTATCCAGTCATCAGTTGGTGGACATCTTTGTGGATTCCAAAGCTTTGCTATTGTGAGTTGAATACATGCTGATTTCATTTTGTTTGGATAAATGCCCAGGTGTGGGATGGCTGGGTCATATGCTAGACCTATCTCCATACTGTTTTCCATAATAGCTTTACTAGTTTACATTCCCAACAGTATGATAGCGTACCTTTCCTCCCCCCATCTTTGCAAGCATGTATTGCTTTTTTGATTTTTGGATGATAGCCTTTCTAACTGGGGTGAGGTGAAACCTCATTGTAGTTATTATTTGCATTTCCCTGATGGTTAGTGGTCTTGAGCATTTTTTCATGTGTTTGCTGCCATTTTGTATTTCATCCTTTGAAAAATGCCTGTTCATGTCCTTTGCCCATATTTGGAATGGACTTTTTGTTTTGTATTGTTCATTCTCTAGAGCTCTTTTTAGATTCTGGATATTAGTCTTTTATCAGTTGCAGAGTTTACAAATATTTTCTCCTGGTCTGTTGTTTAACTTTTCACCTTGTTGAGTGTTTCCTTTGCAGTGCAGAAACTTCTTAGCTTGTTGCAATCCAGTTTGTTTATTTTTGCTTTTATTGTCTATGTTTCTGAAGTATTTTCTGAAAGTCTTTGCCTATGCCAATGTCTTGCAGAGTTTTCCTAATGTTTTCCTCTAGTAATTTGATGGTATCAGGTCATAGAGTTAGACCCTTGATCCATTTTGAGTTGATGTTTGTTACATTTTTGTATGTTTAATACAAAAATTTTCATACTTCCACATGTGTAGGTCCAATTTTCCCAACACCATTTGTTGAAGACACTGTCTTTTCTTCAGAGACTGATTTTAGCTCATTTTTTCAAAGATTAGTTGGTTGTAGCTCCATGGATTGATTTCTGTAGTTTCTATTCTGTTCCATTTGTCTAGATGTCCATTTTTGTGCCAGTATCAGGCTCTTTTGATTATAATTGCCCTGTTGTATGGCTTGAAGTCTGGTATTGATACCTCCAGCTTTGTTTTTGTTGTTTAAGATTGCTTTAGCTATTTGAGTCTCTTTTATTTCCATATGAATTTTAGCATTGTTTTTTCCAGATCTGAGAAGAATGTCCTTGGTATTTTATTGGGATATAATTAAATATGTAAATTGCCTTGGATAGTATGGACATTTTGATGATATTAATTCTACCAATCCATGCCCATGGAAAATTTTTCCTTTTTTAGCATGTTCTTCTATTTCTTTCTTTGATGTTTTGTAATTTTCATTGTAGACATCTTTCACATCTTTGGTTAAATATATTATAAAGTATTTAATTTGTTTTGTAGTTATTGTTAATGGTACTCACATTATAAATTTTTTCTCAGTCATGGCATTATTTGTGTATCCAAAGGCTATTGATTTTTATGTGTTGATTTTATCTCCTGCAACTTTACCAAATTCTTATGAGTTCCAATAGTCTCTTAGTGGAGTCTTTTGGTTCACCTATATATAGGATTGTGTCATGTGTAAACAGGAATAATTTGACTTTCTCCTTTCCAATTTGTACTCCTTTGATTTCTCTTTTTGCCTAATGGATCTGGGCAAAAATTCCAGGATTATATTGAGTAGCAATGGTGAAAGAGGGCATCCATATCTTAGTGGAAATGCTTCCAACTTTTCCTTATTCAATATGATGCTGGGTTTGTCATAAATTACCTTGATTGTATTGAGGAATGTTCCTTCTATACCCAATTTGTTTAAGGTTTTTATCATAAAAGGATGCTATATTTTATCAAATGCCTTCTCTGCATCTATTGAAATAATCATATGGTTTTTCTTCTTTAATTTGTTAATGTGACATATCACATTGATTGATTTATGTGTGTTGAACCATCCCTACATTCCAGGGATAAATCCTGCTTGGTCTGGGTGAATCATCTTTCTGATGTGTTGCTTGATTCAATTAGTTAGTACTTTATTGAGGATTTTTGCATCTATGTTCAGCTGCAATATTGGACTATTGTTCTCTTTCTTTGTTATCTTTTTCTGGTTTTGGAGTTAAGCTGATTCTGACCTCATAGAAGAAGTTTGGGGGAAATCAATCCCTTTCAATTGTTTTGAATAGTTTGAGAAAAATTGGAATGAATTCTTCTTTAAAATTTGGTGGAATTCAGCAGTGAAGCCATCTGGCCTGGGCTTTTCTTTGTTGGGAGAGTCTTTATTATTGAATAAATCTCTGTTTTGGTTACTGATCTATTTAAGGCTTTCAATGTCTTCATGACTTAATTTTGGTAGATTGTATGTATCCAGAAATATAGCAGTTCCTCTGCATTTTCCAATTTGTTGGTATATAGCTGTTCTTAGTAATTTCTGATGATTGTTTTTGTTGCTCTGGTATCTATTGTAACATCTCCTTTTTTAACTCTGATTTTTTATTAATTTGGGTCTTCTCTGTCTTGCCCTCCCTTTTTGATTAGTAGGACCAATGGTGTATCTTTTTTTTTTTTTTTTCAAAAAACCAGCTCTTCATTTCACTTATCTTTTGTATTGATTTTTTGTTTTATTTCTTCTCTAAGTTTTATTATTTCTTTCCTCCCCCTAATTTTGGGTTGGGTTTGTTCCATTCTAATCTGTGAGTCTCCCCCAGGGATTGTTCCAGGCTTGTTACAGCATTCTCTAAGGCACAGGGGAGATGGGCCACATCTCCTCCAGCCATCACAGAGCCATCCATTGCCACACGGAGGCCATAGAATTCTGAGTTATCAGCGAACATCTTTCCTTTCCAGTGTTCTTAGCAGAATTACATATTTTCCTAGTTAACATTTTTCCCCCAGTATTGATCATAGAAATTTATTCAGTATACTTTTAATTCACCTTCCCCCAGTAGGAATCATTATTGCCTTATTTTCCTGTCATACCATCAGAAAATTTAGAAAACATCAAATTTTTCATGCTTGGTGAAAGTGTCTTTAAATCAAATCTTCTTTACATCAAACTACATTACTATAAAATAAAACACAGATGCAATTCTCACTTTGAATCCAGTAATTGGCTTAATGAATTACATATGGCAGACACATTTATAACTACCATCCAGGTCAGGAAATAGAACTTTGCCACTCTTTCTAGAAGTTTCTTCCATGTTCCACATCTAATCAAAGCCTCTTCCTTCCTCCTTCCCTTCATAAGTAGCCATTATCCAGATTTTTAGAGTAATCACCCTAATGTGCATCCCTAGATACTATAGTTTGATCTTACTCATTATAACCAAAAATTGATGCATCTTTTTAAAAAAATTATTTATTATTTGAAAGACAGAGTTACAGGGAGAAAGAGAGAGAGAGAGAGAGAGAGAGAGAGAGAGAAAGATATCTTCCAACCACTGGTTCAATCCCCAAATAGCTGCAATGGCCAGAGCTAGGCCGATCTGAAGCCAGGAGCTAGGACCCAGGGTCTTCCTTGTGGGTGCAGTGGCCCAAAGAATTGGGCCATCTTCTACTGCTTTCCCAGGCACATTTACAAGGAATTGTATCAGAAGTGCAGCAGCTGGGACCTGAACCAGCACCCACATGGATGCCTGCACTTCAAGCAGCAGCTTTACCTGCTGTGCCAATGTGCTGGCCCTGATTAATTTATTTTACTTGAAAGTCACAGTTACACACAGAGAGAAGGAGAAGCAGAGAGAGAGAGAGAGAGAGAGAGAGAGAGAGAGAGAGGGAGAGGGAGAGAATCTTCCATCTGCTGGTTTACTCCCCATATGGCCACAATGGCCAGAGCTGTGCCAATCTGAAGCCAGGAGCCAGGAGCTTCTTCCAGGTCTCCCACATGGGTGCAGGGACCCAAGGACTTGGGCCATCTTCTACTGCTTTCCCAGGCCATAGCAGAGAGCTGGATGGGAAGTGGAGCAGCTGGGTCTTGAACCGGTGCCCATATGGGATGCTGGCACTACAGGCGGCAGCTTTACCTGCTATGCCACAGTGCCAACCCCTGCATCTTTCTTTTAATCCATAGATTCCTGTTCTATATCTTTATTCTTTTTGTTAACATTTTTTCTTTTTAATTTATTTGATAAGTAGATAGAGAGACACAGAGAGAACTCCCATCTGCTGGTTCACTTCCCAAATGCTTACAACAGCTAGTACCAGATTAGGCCAAATTCAGGAGCCAGGAATTCAGTATGAATCTCCCACGTTGGGGGCAGGAACCCAACTACCTTAGTCATCGCCTGCTGTCTCCCAGGAAGCAGGAGTTAGGTGCCAGTGTCAAGAACCACACCCACGTCCTTAATGAATGGCACAGGCATCTCAACTGGCATTTTGATTGCTAGGCCACCTGCCCTCCTTCCCTTTCTTTCCCCTTGCAGTTTGTTTGTAGATGAACTCAGACTTCTGACCTGTGGAGTTTCTTCTTAGTCTGGATTTTGCAAATTGCACACTCATAGTACATTTTCGTGTTTTTCTGCTCTCTGTATTTCCTGCATTGTGGGGGCTGGATTTAGAGATCTGACAAGACTCAGGTACAATTCCTTTGGCCAGATTATAGTAGATTTCTTCCATCAGGAAGCACATAATGTTTGCTTTGGGACCAGTGTTGTGACACAGCAGGTTAGGCTGCCTGTGATGCTAACATCACCTATGAGCTCTGGTCCAAGTTCTCATTACTCCTTTTCCAAACCAGCTCCCTGCTAATGCTCCTGGGAAGTTAGTGGAAGATGACCCTAAGTTCTTGGGCCCCTGCTACCCACATGGGAGATCTGGATCCAGTTCTAGACTCTTGGCTTCAGCCTGGCCCAGCCCTGGCCATTGTGGCTATTTGGGGAGTGAACCAGTGGATGGAAAGTTCCCGATCTCTCTCTCTCTCTTTCTCTCTCTCTCTCTATCTTTCCCCCCATCTTGTTCCCTCCCTCCCTTCCTCTGTAACTCTACCTTCAAATAAATAAACTAAATCTTTACAAAATTTGTGTTGTCCATCTTTCTGTAATGTTAAGAATTCAGTGCTTAGCTTCATTTATTTATTGAGGTTTCTAAGATGTCAAGTGATTTTATCAGTTAGGATACTTTTATAAGTGAAGGGGCCACATGTACTTTTTGGTTGCTTAGTGGCATAATTTATGTAGGAGAACCAAAAGTAATGTTTGATTCCTCTTTATTTTTCAGATTTCAAAATAAATTGATTCTCTTTCATCTTTAAGAGGTGGAATGTGCGTGTGTGTGTGTGTGTGTGCACATGAACCTGTATGAAGCATATTTAATGGGTTCCACTTAATTGTGGTGATGTCTTTGAAAGCTTAAATGATTGTGTTGCTGATCAGCAGCCGCCTCCTGAGGTTGACTTGTTTGTTTTCCTTGGATATTAATTCTTGGATGTTCTTTGTGCATCTGCACCTTGATGTGCTAAGTGTATCTGAGAAGGATTTCTCTCGCTCAGACCTTCCTCTCATGCATTCCTGGCCTCAGCGGACCAGAGGTTGCATTCTGCAGAGCAGGACACACCCAGCCTGTGTAGAAGGGGCGCCTTGGTTTCTGTTTACAAATATCCCTGGCTCTGTGTTGAGGGAGCAGGGTGCTGGCTTCCTGTGCAGCCCTTCTTTCCTGGAAATGAGATTCCTTTGTCAGTGTTGGCCACCTCTTCCGGAATCTCTGGGATGAATAGTTGCTCTAGAATGACTTCATCTTCCAGGGGCGTGTGCCCTTTCGTAGTCAGATGTCTGGGATTAAACTGAAGACAGCCGATCCCCAGTCTATTAATCCACCCCGCATTCTCTATGTAATCTGAGAAATATCTGTACATAAACCTTTCAGAAACAATATAATTAGTAAACGTGGGATTGCTTCCGGCTTCTTTGTGTGCGGTGGAGAGGTTGCATTGCAAGGAGCTGTGCTTTCAAAGTGCAGTTTTGCACCTGTGGGGAAGACGTATCCCACCCCTCCCTTCTTGGTAAGCCGCGCCCCGCGCCCCCCCCCCCCCCCCCCCCCGTGCCAGGCTGTTTGCTTTCATCTGCTCGGGCTTGGATGCTCCTGAACACTTGAACTCTCGCATTCCGTGGGTGACAGCAGCGTTCTGGCACTGGGACTTTGAGAATATTTCTGATGAAACACTGACAGGCGCTGTTCCACCTGTGCCGGCCCGTGGAGCCCCGCCCAGGAGAGAATGAAGGTGCCTTTGCTAAGCAGATGGCCTCAGCAGCTGAGACGGCGGTCTTCTCTCGGTCTGTGTGCTTCGTGGTTTCAGGCTGGGCGGTATGGATTGGCACTTCCAAGCGTCCTGACTGTGGAAGGCCCTTTCTTCTGTAAACGACCTGAGTCTCTGGATTTTGCTCTTTATCCTGACGGTCTTATCACTGACCTTCTCAAAAACCCTTCGTGACTCCCTGTTGCCTGTTGGGTCAAGTGTGAACTTCTCAGTGTGGTTCCAAGGTCCTGCCCCAGACTGGTGCCCCGTCTTCCCTTTGGATGCCTTTCAGATCGGATCCATTACCTCCACTCCCCTGGCACACCCCACGTTCTTCTTCTTCGGTCTTTGGTCTCTGCTCACACAACTCCTTCCACCCAGGATGGCCTGGATGACCTTTCACCTCTACCTGCAGCAGCATCATTTGGAGACCGACTGAACCTCCCCCTTCTCCAGGAACTCCTACTTGATTTCTCCACAGGAAGTCCCTTGTCTGTCCTTTGGACTCTCAATAAACTTGTTTATGACAGTTGCTTCGTGTTATTTTGGTATATGGTGAACAGCTGTGGTTATTGTTTGTGTATTTTCCCCCCACTCTTGGGGCAATTCCTAGGATGCTCATACTCCAATATCCAACTTTCCTGGGATAGTCCCAGTTTTCCTGGTGTGGCCTCAATCTACACCTGTTGTGCCAGCACCCTGGCTGGTTAGCACCCCTTTTCCTCCTCAAAAGTATCCTGATTTGGGGTGGCACTGGGGTGGAGTGGGTTAAGCTGCCACCTGAGATGTCAGCATCCACAGGGGTGCTGGTTTGAGTCCCGGCTGCTCCACTTCCAATCCAGTTCCCTGCTAATGCACCTGGGAAAACAGCAAAAGGCAGCCCCAATACTTGGGCCCCTGCCACCCTGTTTTGGCCATTTGGGGAATGAACCAGTGGATGGGAGATCTCTCTCTCTCCTTCCCCCTCTGTAACTCTGCCTTTCAAATAAATAAATCTGTTTTTAGAAGTATCCTGATTTGGGCAATAAATTAAAAGGTCACCTTTGGATTAAGCAACTGGAAGCCTGGGCTGCCTCCTCCTCATGTGTGGATCTCTGTGCTCAGTGTCAGGAGAGGTGTAAATCATATACTGTGGGCGGAGGAACTAGCAGGAAAGAGGCAGCGTTGTGCTAGGACAGGGACCTGTGGCCTTGAACTTCAGGAAGCAGAATGAGATTAGTTTTGTTTCCTCCCAGAGCCAGTCTTCCTGACAGGTCTGCCCGAAGCCATCATTTCCCCTTCAGAAAGCTGGGTTCCCTGAGGGATGGATAAACATGGGGGGTTCCCAACATGGGGAGCTGTGGGTGTGGTTCCCCCACTGTGGCTGTGCCCTTAGAGCTTCAGAAGAGATGACTTGGGCGCTCTGCGGAATGTCCAGTCCAATCTAGAAAGTCTAGAAAGGGACTCTATGGTTTTTTTTTTTTTTTTTTTGAAAGGCAGAGTTAGACAGTGAGAGAGAGAAAGACAGAGAGAAAGGTCTTCCTTCTGTTGGTTCACCCCCCAAATGGCTGCAACGGCCGGCGCTGCGCCGATCTGAATCCAGGAGCCAGGTGCTTCCTCCTGGTCTCCCATGTGGGTGCAGGGCCTTCCCGGGCCACAGCAGAGAGCTGGACTGGAAGAGGAGCAACCGGGACTAGAACCTGGCACCCATAGGGGATGCCGGCGCCGCAGGCGGAGGATTAACCAAGTGAGCCACGGCGCCGGCCCTGGTTCCACGCACTTCGAAGAACAAGGACATTGTCTGACATCACCACTGCATCGTCATTACACCAGAGTAACCAGTGATTCCACCAGTCATCAGAAACAGCCCGCGTGCCAGTTTCCCCAAACTGCTTTTGGATCCAGAATCCCTTAGGTCCCTTTCGTCTCGCCGCCCTGCCCTGTTTTGTGACGTGGCTGGGGTGGGGAAGGGAGGCAGAGGTGTGATGTATTAGCATCCTTCCCTCTCTATGCTGCCTTGAGCCTCTTGGCTTCTTCTCCCTCCGTTCTCCTCCAAAGAGAGCTCCATCTTGGCCAGCTTCGCTCCCTGGTCCATAAGAACCCAGCACTGACACATCCAGAGATGAGTTAAAGGGCAAGAGTAAAGCGGACGTGGGAGGAGAATTGTGTGCTTTGGGTGCTGGGCTTGGGGCTGTTTAAAGGCCAAGGTGCCTCCTCTGTGGACCCCCGAGCCCGGTAGCTCTCAGCGGCCAGGGGCTCAGAAAGGCGAGGAAGGCACTGGGAGGAAGCCGTGCTGTGAGTCACATATGGGATCCTCTGTCATGGGAGGGGACTTCCAAAGGTTCCTGGGAAAACGGAATGAAAAGATGTGTTTGTTTTGGTGCAAAAAATTTTTTGAAATCGATGCTTGTTTTTACATAATAACACATTTCCATTTTTTTTTAAGATTCTGAGTATTTCTCAAAAACTATCAGAGATTATGCATCTGTGTTAGTTACTTAGGGACCGTGTCGCCCTGGAAGGGGCCTTCCCCATGGAATGTCTGGGCCTCAGGGGCAGCCAGCTTTTATTCTGATCACCCCCACTCCTTTCTCTTCAAAGGACAGAGAATTTTAATGTTCAGTGGGAGAGAAAGCTTTCTTGTGGCTATGGTCTGAAGCCTTCGAGTGTCTTAGACGACTGTAGCAGATCATAGAGATTTGTCACCCAGCTGAGACATTTTTGCTGGTGAAATATTTATAGTGACTCTTCTGAATATAATAGTGAAATTATTATTCCAGGGAAATAGGCCTAAACCAGAATAGTGTCAGGCAAATCAAGACATGTGTTCACCTTGTTGTGTAGCCCTGCAGTCTGCAGTATAAATGGATGAGAGTTGTACAGAGATGGAAATGTGTGCCTGTATCATATTGAACCATAAGAAACTGCCCTGTACAAACAGCCATTTTATTTGGTTCCACCTGATATGTATAAGAGATGTCCACGGTGGTTTCAACATGTTCTTCTGTCAGTTATTTTTTATAGTGGTGCATGAATGAGGATATGAAACATTTTTTTTTGTTCTATTGCACATTTTTTTTGTTGGTTCAAATACTCATTCATCAAACATTTACAGAGTGCTGTGACATGCAGGTGCTGTGCCAGCTGCTGGGAACAGACCAGTGCCACAGTGAGGGTAGCTGGCACCCGAGGGCAGAGTGACGTTGTGACATTTCCCCATCCTAGCTAGGATTTCTGATAAATAAACAACTACCATAGGCTCCTCTTTGTTATTGGCTATTGAGAAAAATCTAAAATGCAAATGTAAGTTCACAGTTATCTTGCTGCCATGCTTGCGACCCCCTCCCCCCATTGGACACCTGTGCAAA
This sequence comes from Lepus europaeus, assembly GCF_033115175.1. Taxonomy (NCBI): domain Eukaryota; kingdom Metazoa; phylum Chordata; class Mammalia; order Lagomorpha; family Leporidae; genus Lepus; species Lepus europaeus. The sequence goes on from NC_084830.1 coordinate 41,115,682, forward strand.
TCCATCCCCCTCTGCAGTGCTCTCATTGGACCCTAAGGCTCCCCATGTCTCAAGAACACATCATGACTTGTGCCTAGGAGAAGCTCGGAGTCCAGTGGACAAACCATATCAAAGTGCAGCAGATCAGCCAGCACGGGGGTCCAGCGAGGAGCTGGGAGGGGAACAGCGGTCTCACTTCTGCTGGGAGTGAGAGGAAAGCATTGGAACAGAGGCTGGCTCAGCAGCGGCTGGGGCAAGCCTTGGCCTGAAGCCACAGAGCCAGGGATGGAGAACAGGAGACAGGATGCTGGGGTGGGGGGGCACAACCTGTAGGAACTGGTTCCTGGGAGAAGTGGAGGAGGAGGGGGAGGAGGAGGAGGAGGGATAGAGTGTACGGGTTTTGGGCCAATGTGAAGAATGGGAAGGAACACCAAGGGGAGGGGCCCACGTGGGCCGTAGGTGGGGCGTTCAGTCTGCCCTGGCTATGGGCCACCTGCTAGAAGCAGACCCAGCCTGATGTTACATAAGCAGCTGATTAACGAATGTTTTCTGAGGCTGATCGAGTTCTTTCTGAACATTTCCAATATGTTAACGTGGCATTTATTGAAAGAGCTGGGAGCACATAAACTATTTATCCAGGAGCCCTTGCGTTTTACAACAGACAGATGGCTGCCTTTGGAATTACCCGTGACAGACTTGGGTTTGCTGTGTGTTTGAGAGACGTTTGACTCCGCTATAGCTTTGAGCAGGGTGTGTCTGGCATGTGTAGATGGTGGGTTTTCCAGAGCAGTAACATGTCGCCGCAAGGCTTGCTGTATTTGGTCACTTTCTTCTGCATTCAGTTCCCGGTGATTTATCCGAGGACAACATCTGGAGTTCTTCTGTCTAAGGACTCTGGCGCAGAAGCAGCCACTGCTGGGCTCAGCACTTGACAAAGCATCCCGGTGTAATATTTTCATCTAGAGCGGGGTCTGGGGTCGTGTCAGGGGCAGCGCTGCACAGTGTTACCGAGCGGCCACTTAGTAGAATTCCTTTTATGGCTGGGACCTTCGGGAGCTGCACGGAACAGCCCATGGGTATGGAATCATCTGAGATAGAAAGGCGCTGGGGTACACCCCGGGGGCCATCGGAGCCTCCGGGTGGTTTATCGGTTTGTCGGACGGCAGCCCTGCAGGTTGGTAAGCGCCAGGCTTCTTTCTTGGCTGCCATTTGCAATGCCAGATCTGTGGCCTCTGAACTAGAAAGTCCTTTTGCCAGCCTCAAATAACAGATTCTTAGAGCTGGAAGCGCTCTCGATCATTCCCTCAACACAAACCCCTGGTGTTTCTGCGGATGAGAGTGATTTCGTCTGTGAATACCGGTTAAGCTGGCCGGCCAGTTAATTCTCAACTCTGCCCCTGCACAGGGCAGGCTGGCTGCCTCCCTCCTCCTCTTATTCTGTGATATTTTTTAGAGGTTTGAGAGCCCCCATTCTCCTTCTAAAGCCTCTTAGAAATGTCTTGACTCATTTGAGAGAAGAAAATACATGTTTTTTTCTAAACATTGATTTGTGTGTGTGTGTGTGTGTGTTTTCTTCCCAAATGGGCTTTGTGCTAAGCCAATGTGATTGCCTCTCTCTACAGGTGCTTTCCCAGCCCAGTGGGACTGGTCTCTAATGGCCCCGGCTGCCTGGCTGGACTTTAGTGTGATGACTGGCTGCAGCCGAAGCGCAGGTGCTGTGGCGTGTTCTCTCTGTCCAGGAAGGAGCAGACAAGGGCCACTGTGCTCAGCACCACTGCTGGGCCATAGGCCTGGGGGATTCTAGAAGCTTCCTTAGAAGCCACTATGTGTTCAAACGCAACTTTTGAAAGGGTTCCTTCTTTCTTGAAATGCAGCATTTCACACCTGGGTCCCTGACCCCTCCTGTGTGTCCCTGGGGCCTGGTTGCCCCTGGAGGCTGGAAAGGGGTGGGTGAGTGACGCTTGGAGCCCCCAGCCCAGTCTGGAGAAAGAATGGAAGATTTTTTTTAAAAAAGGATGGGAGTGAGAAGTGGAGACTACGTGTGTTTCTCAGGAGCCACGAGGTCCACGCGAGCCAGGGTGGTGAGTATAGCTGTGGCTCAGCCTGTCGTCTGTGCCCTTGGCTTCGGAAGTCCCAGGCCTTTTCTTGGTTCTCACTGGGCCCCCTCTTCTTGCCATTGCAAAGCTAATTCTATGGCAAAAGGATCACAGAACACTGGAGCTCTGTGGCAACTCGGAGATGATCTGTGCTGAAGGTTCGCTCATCCTTCCGGTCCCCCCCCCAACCCGGGCTGTGCTGGGTCCCGAGAGGCTGTCTCCATGGTTGTGAAGAACCTGCATCAGCACCCCATGGTGATTTCCCTAACGTTGTTGACTCCTTGTAAATGGTCCCCTCCATTAACGCTCTCCTTTGAGTGTGCCTTGGCTCTCCTGCTGGGACCCTTACCTGATACATCCTCTAATCCTCTATGTCTGTATTTGCTTATAAGGAAACTGAGGCACACAAAAGCCTCTTGGCTTTTCCAGCGGTCTGCTCTTCTTCCGCATCTCCTCCGCCATGGTTGGATATTCACAAAAAACCATGAGGTCCTAGAATGCTGGACTGGGAATTAGGAAACCTCTGGCCCTGTAGTCTCCTCGGCTCTAAGGTGCCAGCGCATTTCTAAGCGATGTCCATTTATCAAAGAACTATGTGCGGAAAATATATTTTTAAAAGATTTATTTATTTTACTTGAAAGAGTTACGTAGAGAGGAGAGGCAGAGAGAGAGAGAGAGAGAGAGAGAGAGGTCTTCCATCCGTTGGTTCATTCCCCAGTTGGCTGCAATGGCTGGAGCTGCGCTGATCCGAAGCCAGGAGCCAGGAGCTTCCTCTGGGTCTCCCACACAGGTGCAGGGGCCCAAGGACTTGGGCCATCTTCTACTGCTTTCCCAGGCCACAGTAGAGAGCTGGATCAGTAGTGGAGCAGCCGGGTCTCGAACCGGCATCCATAAGGGATGCCAGTGCTTCATGCCAGGGCTTTAACCTGCTGCATCACAGTGCCGGCCCCTGAAAATATTTTAATCAGACCAAAAAGTAGGTAGGGAGAAGAGCTTCCTAAGGGAGGGTGCTGTCCTCCCCTGGACAGCAGGAAGTTAGAAGTGGCTTCTTCCTCCAGGGCAGAAGTTCCTGGTGCCAGGGCTTAGCTAGTGGAGTGGATGCTGATTCATCCCCCAGTCAACCCGTGGCCCAGGCACCTGACGGCCCAGGCAGCATGTGTGGCCGTGTCTCCAGCCATGTGTGAGTAGATGAGTGAGTGTGTGTGTGTGTGTGAGACAAAGAAATAGGGAGGGAGGGAGAGAATGAATTAAAGGCTCCTTTTTTTGAATTCTTATTTGTTTTGGACAATGATATTTCACTGATTTTAAGACATGCTTTATTTTTCTCTGAGACCATGGCTGTGTTGTGTGGCCAAAACCACCTTGTGTTGCAGTTGGCAGGTGTGGTTGTGCAGTAGCTGCAATGCTTGTGCACGGGCAGTTCTGGCTGCCTGAGAGACAGTTGACACCCTAACTGTTTGCTGACCGGTTGAGAAGGTCATCCTGACACCCATCAGCATCAACGTCTGTGGAAAGATAGCAGCACTTAGGGGATGTTCTCAAAGATGGTATCTGCGCTCCTCTAAGAAATGCTACGCCACTAACGCTCTTGGTGGCACGGAGGACAGCACCGTGTGGACAGTAATGTGGTCCTGAATGGGAGTGCCAGTGCCAATTTAAATGGGACTGCCTGGCCAATTAATTCACTTACGTCTCCATATTTCCCTTTTGTATGGATACCATAGAAGCTATGCCTCAATAAGGCTGACTGATCTCTTTTAATAAGTATGAAATAAAAAATTTAACACAGCATCATATCATAACTATGTCACCATTTTTCATGTTATCATATACAATAGCATTATTTCTATAATCAGCAAATCATGAAAGTCAATGAAATAAGGTGTTGAGGTAGGAAGTTCATTACATTATCCTTTTTTTTTTTTTTTTGGACAGGCAGAGTGGACAGTGAGAGAGAGAGACAGAGAGAAAGGTCTTCCTTTGCCGTTGGTTCACCCTCCAACATTATCAAGATGAATCAAAAGATGAGCTGGGTGGGCAAAGACTGAGGAAAAGTTTTATGAGTTCTTTTACTCATAGAGGTTTATCCAGTGTGTTCTGTGAGACTGGTGCTGGCCTAGGGGTTAGGGATATGGTTGTGAACAGATAAGATGGTCATAGTCAGTCACGTATGTAGGAAGGGTCTTCAAAGGACTTCATGGAAAATGTGCTATGAAAAACACAAGCATGAATTTCAATATTTTTGTACCAAAATAAATGTATCTTTTGTTTAAAAAAGATTTATTTATTTGAGAAGTAGAGTTATAAAGAGAGGGAGAGAGAGAGAGGTCTTCCATCCACTGGCTTACTCCCCAGTTGGCCACAATGGCTGGAACTGTGCCAATCCGAAGCCAGGAGCCAGGAGCCTCTTCCAGGTCTCCCAAGTGGGTGCAGGGGCCCAAGGACTTGGGCCATCTTCTACTGCTGTCCCAGGCCATAGCAGAGAGCTGGATCAGAAGTGGAGCAGCCAGAACTTGAACCAGTGCCCATATGGGATGCTGGCTCTGCAGGTACTGGCTTTACTAACTATGCCACAGTGCCGGCCCCTAAATGTATCTTTTAATTGCATTTTCCCAGGACATTTTTCAAGTGCGTTTGTCTGATGTTATAAGAAAGAACACAGGTTTTTCTGAGAGGTACATAGGAGAGTGAGGATGGTCAAGGGCTGGCTGAGGGAGGACATGGCTCTGCTTTAATGGGGGAGAGGAGGGCCACGGAGGACCTTGGTGGTGGCGAGTGGGGAGGGGGAGAGGGCAGTGTGGGCAGGGGAGCAGTGGCTATGGGAGCTGGCGGCAGGAACAGAGGGACAGTGTTGCGGGGCTGGGAAGTGGGTGGGCATGGGGGACGGAGCGGGAGGGTGGACACACCATGGGGAGGAGTTTGGCCGTCTTGGGAAGGCTTTCGGGAGAAGATGTGATACATTTGGGATTATCACCCTGGCGCAGTGCAGAGCTGAGGCGCTGTAGCTCTCGGGCAGGTAGGAAGTGTGGAAGGAGTCCTCCCTCAGATGTATGGCAGCTGCTGTGGGTGGCGTCACCTGGTAGCAGGGATTCCGGGAGCCAGGGGTCGCCCTCATCACCACCTGCAGGCTTCAGACGGTGTTGCCTTACTTCCTGACAACCTGAGACAATAACTTTCCTTGTCTTTGACAGAGTGGCCTCTGACTGGAGCCTGCCGTGGGCTGTGAGAGATACGCCACCAGGTAAATACAGAGCAAGTTTTTCTGATTTTTCAATAGCGTTTTTCTCCCAAGACTCCCTAAGACCTAAACCTAGCACTTTGTTTCGTCCTTACTATAGCCCTGTGGGTTAGGTGCTGTCTTATTTCCATCTTACATATTAGGAAAACAAGGCACATATAAGGTTAGGCAACTTGATCAATGTGTATAAAGGTGTTCATCACAGCATATATAATACCAAAATAAAGCAAAAAGGTAAATTGTATTAAATTAATCAGGGTGTAGTCATTAGATATATTTTGATAATACTCTGTCAAAGAGTTTCTCTTCTATTTTTACTTTACTAAAAGTTTCACAAATGGATGTTTAGTTTTAGTTAATGCTCTTCTACTCATATCTGCTGAGGTGATCAAATGATTTGTATCCTTTTATCTGTTAGTGGTGATTTTTTTTACATTGATTTATTTCAAATGTTAAGCTACCTTGCATTGCTGAGATAAAATCAACTTTGTCATGATGTCTTACCATTTTTATACTTAGCTAGATGTAATTGGCTAAGCTTTAGCATAAGTGAGATTGGTTAAAATTTTCTTTTCTGGCATTTTTCTTGTCAGGTATGGTTTTTAAAATATTAGAATTATTTGCGACTTGAATGTATGTTTTAACTTGACAATACAACAGTTTGGTGTTTCCTTTGAGGGAAGAGTTTTTACCTGCTAGTTTAGTTTCAGGTTTATTTAGGTTTTCTATTTCTTCTTGGGTCAATTTTATCGTTATGTTTTTGACTGTATATGCAGATTTCTGTTGGATATATATATATATATATATATATACACACACACACACACACACACATATACAAGAGGGGAATTTCTGAATCTTATAAGCAAACATATATTCAGGGTAGGAGATACTATCAAACAGTTTTCCAAAATGATGTATCAATTTAAAAACAAACTCCCTACAGGAGTGAGTCAGGGTTCTGATTTCTCCATATTCTTTCAAATACAAAATATTTTGTCTTTTTGCTTGTTTGATTTTTTTCATTTAAAGCTCTCTTGGTGTGTATGGAGTAGCAATGTATTCCAGTTTTAATTTGCATTTATTTTCCTATACATTAATGTGATCGGACATCTTTCATATGTCAAATGACCATTTATCTATCTTGTTTTGTGTCAACCTTTTTATATGTTAACAAATGTGAAAAAATTTGGATTGTCTTTCTTACTATCTTTTTTTATTTAGCTGTGGACGTTTTAAATAATATATTCTGGATTTAAGGACTTGGTAGTTACAAGTGTTGCAAATATCTCCTATTTTTTAATGGCTTATCTTTTTATTACATTTTTTGTGACTAGAAATTGAAATAGTGTAAATTACCATTTTTTCCCATTGTGGTTAGCACCATCGTGTTCTTTTTAAGAAATCTTGGGCTTATTCCAAGATCACAAAGATACTGTTTTATGTTTTCATCTGAAAGCTATGTTGTGTTATCTTCACATTTTAATTTATAATGATCGGGAATTGATCTCATCAGAACAGGGTGAAACAGAGGGTCGAAATTAATTTTTTTTCCATGTGAATATCCATGGACTGTCCATGACCAGGCACCATTCTGTCATCATAGTATTCTTTGTCTACTTATTTATTTTGGTTGGAGTCACTGAGGCACAGTTGATCCACAGTGAAATTCTCTACGTTCTGTCTGATCTGTATGGTCCTGTGACCACCACCACGATCGAGTCGTAGAACACATGCAAGAAAGAGTGCTCCTGGCCAGTGAGCTACCCCTCCCTGCCTCCAGCCCCAAAAGCCTCCATCTGGGCGCTGTCTCTGCATTGTCCTTCTGCCAGAATATATCAGTGGGGTAAAACAGCATGTAGCCTTTTGTTTCGGACTTCTTTCACTTAACCCAGGTTGTTTCAGATTAATCCATGTTGTTGGAAGTATCAGTGGTTTGTCCCTTTTTATTGCTTAGTAGAATTCCATTGTGTGATGGCCCACAGTTTGTTTATCTGTTTACCTATGGTTGAATATTGGTATATTTACAGATGTGAGTACTGTGATTTAAAGCAGCTGTAAACCAAGTAGCCTTTGTGTGGACATACGTTTTCATTTCTTATGGGCAAGTTACTAGCTGTGGGGTTATTGAATCATATGGTAAGAGTAGCAGGTACATGTTTAACATTACCAAAAAAAAGTCCTCGGACTTTAAGTGACTGTGATGTTTTACATTTCAGTCATCAACACAGAAAAGCTTTCGCTGCATTACAGTCTCCCCAGGCTTCCTATTCTTAGTCTTTGTAATGCTCACAATTTGAGATGGTGTATAGTTGTTTTGATTTTTATTTTCCTAACAGTTAATAATGTTGAACATCTTTTCTTGTGCTTCTTTGCCATCTGCACATTCTTTGGCAAAGTGTCCAAATTATTCACCCGTTTTAAAAATTACTTAGGTCCATATTATAGAACTATGATAGGATACATTCTATGTACAGACCTTTTATTAAAATATCAACTTCGCAAATACCTTTATGAAATATCAGCTTTGCAAATACCTTTTCTCAGTCTCTAACTTTTTTTTTGACATCCTTTAAATGTGTTATTCAGAGAGAAGAAACTAAAACTTTGATGAAGTTCAACTTTTTTTCTCTAGTGAAGGGAGGTTTTACATCCTTCCTGAGCAATCTTTGTTAAAACTAAGGAAAAAAGGTGTCACAGTGGGTGAAGCTCCCAATGGGATGCCTGCGCCCCATACTGGAGTGTTGATTAGAGTCCTGGTTACTCTGCTTCTGATCCAGCTTCCTGTGAATGCCTCCTGGGAGGCAGAAGAGGAGGGTTCAAGTGCTTGGGTCCCTGCCACACATGTGGAAGTCCTGGATGGAGTCCCTGGCTCCTGACTTTGGTCTGGCCCAGCCCTGGCTATTGTGGGCATTTGGGGAGTGAACCAGCAGGTGGAAGATTGATGTGCCTCTCTTTCTATCTATCTTCCTCTTTCTCTTTGTCACCCTGCCTTTTTTTTTTTTTTTTTTTTTGACAGGCAGAGTGGATAGTGAGAGAGAGAGAGAGAGAGAGAGAGAGAAAGGTCTTCCTTTGCGGTTGGTTCACCCTCCAATGGCCGCTGAGGCCGGCGCACCACGCTGATCCGAAGCCAGGAGCCAGGTGCTTCTCCCAGTCTCCCGTGTGGGTGCAGGGCCCAAGGACCTGGGCCATCCTCCACTGCACTCCCGGGCCACAGCAGAGAGCTGGCCTGGAAGAGGGGCAACCGGGATAGAATCCGATGCCCCGACCGGGACTAGAACCCAGTGTGCTGGTGCCACAAGGCGGAGGATTAGCCTGTTAAGCCACGGCGCTGGCCCTGCCTTTCAAATAAATAAATATTTAAAAAACCCAGGACACCAGTATTTTCTTACTTTTCGATAGGAGTCATGATTTATGGATGATGTGTCTTTTTCTTGTCATTAGGACGGCAGTGATATCTCTGTGACTTTCTATATCTCTGTGGCTGCAGAGCCACGCTGTAGCTTTTTAAACATCAATGGTGGCCGGCACCACGGCTCACTAGGCTAATCCTCCGCCTTGCGGCGCCGGCACACCGGGTTCTAGTCCCGGTCAGGGTACCGATCCTGTCCCGGTTGCCCCTCTTCCAGGCCAGCTCTCTGCTATGGCCCGGGAAGGCAGTGGAGGATGGCCCAAGTCCTTGGTCCCTGCACCCCATGGGAGACCAGGAGAAGCACCTGGCTCCTGGCTTCAGATCAGCGCGGTGCGCCGGCTGCAGCGCGCCTACCACGGCAGCCATTGGAGGGTGAACCAACAGCAAAAAGGAAGACCTTTCTCTCTGTCTCTCTCTCTCACTGTCCACTCTTCCTGTCAAAAAAAAAAAAAAAAAAAGAAATAAAGCTAAACATCAATGGTGTTAAAGAAAATTTTTGACTACAAATAAAAATGCCAGTCAGAAATGAATGGAAAATTGAATCAAAAGAAGGCAATACAGCCCTAATCCAAGAGTTGAAAAAACTGCAAGGATTGAAACTCTGTTCCTTTCTTGGGTTGGCTGTATTTGGCATTCTTCTGTTTTTGCTTCTCAGACATTCATGTCTGTAGGGCATGAACAGCACAGCTTATTTGGGGTCTGGGCTAAGAGAAGAGGAAGCCTTGCTTCTCGCTGCCACAGTTGCCTTCGCGAGGGCAGATGAGAAAGGAACACACAAAACGAAGACAAGGGTGAGGCAGTGGAACGGGCTCTCTTGGGAAGTTTGCAGATCTTCAGGGAAGGGGTGCAAAGATTCTAAAGGATTATTGTGGCCCATGGTGCTGAGGGGTACCTCGTCCTAGTTCCAGACGATCTTAATGGTTCCCCAGCCATCTCATGGACTGTCACCTTGACCTCCTACATCCTGGGTTCTCCAAGGGTGGTCTGGGGAGTAGCAGCATCAGTGTACCCTGAGAGCTTGTTAGAAATGCAGAATCCCCAGACCTGATCACTTAGAATTGGCTTTTTGAAAGATTCACTTATTTATTTGAAAGGCAGAGTTAGAGAAAGAGGGAGACACACAGAGAGAAAGATCTTCCATCTGTTGGTTCACTCCCCAAATGGCTGGAATGGTTGGGGCGGGGGCTGGGCCAGGCTGAAGCCAGGAGCCAGGAGTTCATCTGGGTCTCCCACATAGGTGAGAGGGGCCCAAGCATTTGTGCCATCTTACACTGTCTTCATAGATACATTTAGCAGTGGAGCAGCCAGAACTCAAACCAGCACTTGTATTTGATGCTGGTGTTGCAGGCAGTGGCTGAACCTGCTGTGCTCCAGTGTGGCCCCAAAATTGGCATTTAAAAAATATTTATTTGTTTGTTTACTTGGAAGGCAGAGTAGCATGTGAGCACACACACACACACACAGAGAGAGAGAGAGAGATAGAGAGAGAATGAGGGAGAAGAAGAGGGAGACACGGAGGGAAAGAGAGAAAATCTTCCATACACTGGTTCATTCCTCCAAATGGCCACCAGCCAGATCTGGGCCAGGCTGAAGCCAGGAGCCAGGAATTCAATCCTGTCCTTCCACATGGGAGGCAGGGGCTCAGGCACTCAGGCCATCTTCTGCCGCCTTTCCAGGTACATTAACAGGGAGCTGGAGTGGAATCCAATATCCAGAACTTGAACTTGTGCTCTGATGTGGGATGCTATGTCACAAGCCCTGGCTTAACCCACTCATCCACAATGCCAGTCCCCAGAATCTGCATTGTAACAAGTGATCCTTATGCACTGGAATGTTTTACATAATCACTGTTTATACTTCTTTTTTTATAGTCAACTGACTCTGTTCTTTTTTTTTTTTTTTTTGAAATTTATTTAAGGCACACAAATTTTATGTATTTCATGTCTACAGATTTAGGAACATAGTGCTACTTCCCACCCTACCCTCCCTCCTGCCCACACTCCCACCCTTCTTCCTCTTCCCTCTCCTATTCCCACTCTGAATTTTTACAAAGATCTATTTTCAGTTTACTTTATACTCATAAGGTTAACTCTACACTAGGTAAAGGGCTCAACAAACAGGATGAAGAAAAAAAGCACTGTTCCCCCACAGTAGAGACAAGGGCTGTAGACACTCATCCAATCTTGACATGTCCGTTTTACTGCAATGCACCGCATTTTAGGCACACCAGATCTTTGAGAAGTACATTTCAGCTGTCTGCCCCCCACCCTCCCCACCCCCGGTCTTTGTTATTCAGCTGTCCCAGCCCAGGCAGACTGACATGCCTCCAGGGTGAAGTTGTGAAGCCCTGGTGCAGGAGATGGGTGTGAACTGTCGGTAGACCGTAGGAAGAATAATCTTAAATTATGAACTATTTTGAGTTATAAAGGGAATTTGAAGAGTTCTACAACTCTGAAATCCACAAAATAACTTCTGTCAGCTGATTTTAGAGAAGTCTCCTTTCTGAAGCCACCTTCTTCAATGCTCTGTGTTGGAATAGCACACGCACACTATGTGTTTGCTTGCACATAAGCTAGGTATGGGAGTTTTCAAAATCAGATTGTTGACTGAGTCTGGACCCTTCTAATCCCCCCTTATTGGCATTCATTCATTGCATTAAAGATTTGTTGAGCCCCCTGGGGTCCCGGGGGGCTTAACAAAGCAGTAGGAGACAGTCCCTGCCTTCAAGGAACTTGCATTCTGGTTGGGAAGTTAACATCGCCCAGGGATCCCTGCTGTCTTCCGTGGAGATCCCACCAGTCCATAAGGCTCTCAGACTGAGCAAACAATGAAGAGAGGCCAGGGTGTGCATACGTGTGTGTGTGTGTGTTGTGGAGTGATGGCGGTAAGGATTGGCCACTGAGGTGGAGAAAGTGGTCACTGGAGAGGTGAATGAGTGGAGTGGAGGACTCTGTGAGGTCCACAAGGACCTGGAGAGCAGGTGAGGGGCGAGGGGGCATGGCCATGGAGTCTTGTCTGCGTTTCCTGGAAGAACTTGACTTTGCTTGACAGAAGGGTGCTGGACAGTTACGTTTTCTTTTGTATCTCCCTCAGCTTTTGTTCCACTGAGAGTCTCATACCTGCTTCCAAATATTCCCCAAAGAACCTGGGCTCGTTCATGGGGAGGTGATTTGTTTCAGTGATCACACTGCCTTTGCACTTACAGAAATGATGAACTGTTCACTGGTTTGGGTACGTAGGACCACCAACGTGATTGCTATGATGGTATAAACACATCACATCCATGGTGAAGAAGCCCCTATCATCTGATGATTGGCCATTACTTTCAAGTGAAGGAAAACTGTTGTCTCTAGAAAGTTCTTTAGTACTTGGGCCCCTGCCACCATGTAGGAGACCTGGATAAAGCTCCTGGCTCCTGACTTTGGCCTTGATCGTTGAGACCATTTGGGGAGTGAACTGTAGAACGGAAGATCTCTGACTCTCCCTCACTGTAAATCTTTTTAACAAAATAAATAAAAACTGAAACCTTATGATGGCATACTTGCTCTATTTTTTTTAAAAAAAGATTTATTCATTTGAAAGGCAGAGTAACAGAGAGAGAAAGGGAGAGAGAGAGAGAGAGATAACTTCCATCTGCTGGCTCACTCCCCATATGGCTGTAATGGTCAGGGCTGGACCAGGCTGAAACCAGGAGCCAGAAGTTTTTCCCAGGTCTCCCATGTGCGTGCAGGGACTCAAGCACTTGGGCCGTCTTCTGCTGTTTTCCCAGGTGCATTAGCAGGGAGCTGGATCAGAAGTGGAGCAACCTGGGCTTGAGCTGGTGCCCATATGGGAGGCCGGCCGCTCAGGCAGTAGCTTAACCTGCTGCTCCACAATGCCAGCCCCAGTCTTTATTCTCTTAATCTTATAATAGACTTACTGGTCGCTGGGACCCTGCACACTGGGACCCTTGGAGATGGTGTCTTCTGTCTGTATTGGTTAACTCAGGAGCTGGAACAGGGCTGGGAGCCCTGGAGAGCCTCATGGCAGTGTGGCTGCATGTAGCCTGTGGGTTCTGTGTGCTGTGCCTACGGCTCAGGAGTCTCTGTTCTCATGCACATTTTCTCAGGGAGTGTTTTAGAATTCCCTCAGCTCTATCCCAGACACGACAGACTGGACCAGAATCACGCAGTTACCATGGCATCCACAGATAGCCCTTAGAAGCTTGCCGACTTCTCCAGGCTGAAAGATGGTAAACTTCTCTGATAGAACATTTTCCACCTTATGGGCCGAGAAGAGAAGCTATATTTATCTGGGACAGCAAATCTGATTTTCAAAACTTCTCTCAAGCATCATCTTTTAGATCTTTGCTGGTTTATGTGCTCCGACTTGTGGCAGCTTTTTCCTCTTTGATCTGGAGGATCCTCTTTGATCTTTTTAAATCCCCTGGAGATGGGCAGGACCCTGGCTAAGACATCCCTTTCTGTTTCAGACAAGTGTTGAAGCAATTGAGCTTCAGGGAAGCCTTATTTCAGGGAGATGGAGGCAAAAATGGGTCTACAGCAAATGAAGTTACAGAGTGGCCCTCTACAGGCGACCTCTCCATCAGACACCATTCTCTGCTTTGTTTTTTGAAGATTTGTTTATTTATTTGAAAGGCAGAGTTACAGAGAGAGAGAGAGAGAGATCTTCCATCCGATGGTTCACTCCCCAGATAGCTGCAGCAGCCAGACCTGTGCTGATCTGAAACCAGGAGCTAGGAACTTCTTCAGGTCTCCCCCATGAGCACAGGGGACCAAGCACTTGGGCCATCCTCCGCTGCTCTCTCAGGAGCATTAGCAGGGAGCTGGATCGGAAGTGGAGCAGCGGGGACTGGAACCGGGTGCCGGCCACTTCAGGCGGTGCCTTTACCTGCTATGCCACAGTGCTGGCCCCAAGTTCTTTTTTTTTTTTTTTTTAAATAAATTTTATTGTGTACCTATGAGGTTTAGGATACATGCAGATAGTAAAATGGCTGCCACAGTGACTCAGCGGAACACAGCTGTCATCTTGCATACTGATAAGAACAGCTGAAATCTACTCAATTAACAAAACTTCCTGATACAATGCAACTTGATTTTGTTAACTTTAGTCCTCAGTGGTACACCAGGCCGGTGAACTTGTTCGTTCTCCGCAGCCACTTGTAGCCTTTGCCTCCGTTTGTTTCTCCCTTTCCCTTCCCCCACTCCGGGCAATCACTGTTTATCCCTGCATAGCTGAACGCTCTCTCGCGTTCTCTTTCTCTCTCTCTCTCTCTCTTTCTCTCTCTCTCTCTCTCTCTCCCTCTCCCTCTCTCCCTCTCTCCCACCCTCTCTCTCTCTGTTTAAATGTTCCGCATCTAAGTGAGCTCGTGCAATATTTTTCTTTCTGGTAACACGGTTCTTTGATGTTAATCTAATTCTCATTACTTGTTCACTCCTTACGCAGTCTCGTTGTCTGACGGCTTCGGTTAATGGAGAGGTCCGCGGACCACCAGCTTTTGCCTTAGAGGTGACAGTCGCGGCCTGTTGCAGTCATCAGTTTGCATTACTTGGCATTTGTGTAGTACTGAGTTCAAAGCACCTTTGCCCCCACTGTTACTCGAACTGTAAGCTGGGAGACAATTTCCTTTCATTTCCTTTTGTTTTAGATGAGGGGATTGAGGGGATGTGGGAGCAAAACCTCACTTCTTGCCTTTTAGAGTTCCTGAGAATTAAATTGACAGACCACAGATTAAGAACATGAATTCATTGGGCTGGCGCCGTGGCTCACTAGGCTAATCTTCCGCCTCCGGTGCCAGCACCCTGGGTTCGAGTCCCTGTTGGGGCGCCAGATGCTGTCCCAGTTGCTTCTCTTCCAGTCCAGCTCTCTGCTGTGGCCCAGGAAGGCAGTGGAGGATGGCCCAAGTCCTTGGGCCTTGCACCTGCATGGGAGACCAGGAGGAAGCACCTGGCTCCTGGCTTTGGATCGGCGCAGTGCGCCGGCCATAGCGGCCATTTGGGTCTCTATCACTGTCTGACTCTGTCAAAAAAACCAAAACCATGAATTCATGTCATGCAGTAGTTCCCCCCTTATCTGCAGTTTCACTTTCCATGGTTTTGGTTATCTGCATTCAACCTCGTCCAAAATATTAAATGGAAAATTCCAGAAATAAACAGTTCATTAGTTTTAAATAACTTTTTATCACAGTATGTTGTTTTAACTACTAAACTACTATAAAGTTTTGCTTCCCCATATATCTTCAAGCCTCTCATTCAAAAGAAAACAAAAAGGAAATTAAAGAGAAATCTCCTCATGTGCCTACTTATACATTACATTATTATACGTGTGTATGTATTAGGACTGCATAGTTAGTCTACATGGGGTTTGGCGCTATCTGTGGCTATTCAAGCATCCATGGAATGTCCTAGGATGCTCCCCCCACCAGCAAGGGGGTCTACTGTATAAGTTTTATGGGTCAGGAGTGCATTCATGAGGAAGGGAGACCCAAAGAAGCAATTGGAGTTTGTCACTTGTACAGAGAATTGGACCAAGAATGGCAGTGTGTGAAATCCGACAAGGCAGAGGGCCCAGGCTGCAGCAGGTAGTTGGTGGAGAAGTGACAGGGAAGGTAGGAGCTGGTTTAACAAGCTGGTGGTGCAGGTCTGGCTTCCCCTTCTTGCCCCTGAGGATAAGAACAATGTGACTTTCCTTCTGCTATGTAGAGGACATCTTTTAAAACATTGTAAAAAAAAAAAAAGAATTCATTTATTTGAAAGAGGGGGGAAGAGAGAGACAGACATTTTCCATCTGCTGGCTCATTCCTAAATGGCCGCAACAGCTGGGGCTGATCCAGTCCAAAGCAGAAGCCGGGAGCTCCATCTGGCTCTCCCCCATGGTCGGCAGGGGCCCAAGCAATTGGGTCATCTCCCATTGCTTTTGCAGGCACGTGAGCAGGAGCTGGATCGCAAGTGGAGCAGCTGGAATTCCAGCTGGAGTTCCTATATGGGATGTTGTTCGCATTGCAAGCAGTGGCTTAGCCTGGAGTGCCACAGCAGAGGCCCAGAGGACATCTCTCTCGTGGGAGTATCATCCCCTGTGTTTATGAGCTAGGAAGAAGGTTGCGTGGTCTTCTTGCACCTGCTGTTTTTCTAAGTGCCTCAGCAGTATGCCACGGCAGCATAGTTTTGGGGTGGTGCATTCTCAACTCTTTCAAGGGCAGAAAGATGCTGTCTCCTTTAAGAATCCTTTCTTCTAGGAGTCACACCTGGGCTAGAACCTGCCCTTCCGGTCTGTGGCTTGGACTCAAGGTGCCCTGTCATGGGGGGCACGATGTGAGAGTAAGAAGAGAACCGCAGCTTGTCTGGCCCCCAGATCTAACTTTTGCCCCTTGAAGGTGGAGGTTGTCTTCTAATATTGATGGCTGATTTCCAGTACCTTCCATAGGGCCTGGCGCACAGGAGGTGCTCAGTTAGCATTTTTTGGTAAGATATGATGTCAGCATTTTCATCTCTGCCTCTCCCCTTTTACATATGCAACAGCACAATGTTAAATATAAGAATTAGATCTAAGGGACGGCATTGTGGTTATGCTGTGGCGTATGATGCCAGCATCCCCTACTGGGGTGCTTGTTCGAGTTCTGGCTGCTCTGCTTCCAATCCAGCTTCCCACCAACGTGCCTGGGAAAGTAGCAGAAGATGGCCTGAGCCCCTGCCACCCATGTGGGAGATCTGGATGGAGTTCTAGTCCCCTGGCTTCAGCCTGGCCCAGACCTGGCTGCCTTGGTCATTTGGGGAGTGAACCAGTGGATGGAACATTTCTCTTTTCCTCTCTCTCTCTCTCTCCTTTTCTCTGTTACTCTATCTTTCAAATAAATAAATAAGTGAATAAATGAATCTTTTAAAAAATAATTATATCTAACATAACTAGGCAGCATATGGGGACGCAAATAAATAAATAAGTGAATAAATGAATCTTTTCAAAAATAATTATATCTAACATAACTAGGCAGCATATGGGGACGCATGGGGTTTCAGTCCATCAAACGTACTGGGTGAAAGCGTTGAACTGAGCTGGGGAAAGCCGCAGGGAGGCTGCAAATGGGGCTCCTACCTTCAGAGAGCTCCACGTCTGCTCGGAGAAACAGACTTCCCGCTGTGGAAGGGCTGAGGAAGGGCTGCTCTTGGGAAGTCTCACCGGCTGGAAAGTCAAGGCGAGGTGTGGGCCGGGCGCGGGCCATGCACAGCGGGAACTCTCGGGCTGAGGGGGAGGAGGAAGTGGACCCACGCTGCTGTCATTTTCTTTGTTGGCTTCTATAATTACCTATACGGTTTCGAGCGCTTTCAGGCAAGAATCTAAATTCAGTCACTGGTCCAGGGCTGACTCATTCTCATTAACTGGAATAGAACTTGAACTTTGACAAAGCTTCAGTTGGCTCTTTGCTTTAAATAGTCAAGCAATTATGCCCTAACTTAGCATCCATAAACAATCGTTTCCATCCTTATCTCTGCTGGAGTTATGCTTTTCCAAGTCCTCTAGGGTAATGATTTTCAAGGTTCTGTCCTCAAAAAAAGGTAAATTAATTAAAATACAAATAAACAAACCAACAAAACAGCTGAAGGAGCCACTGCTGAGATTCCGATTCAGGGGCCTAGAAAGCTGTTCTTTGTTATCATCAACATTTTATTTTGGAATAATTTTATATTTACAAAAAAAATTGCAAAGATGGTACAGAGAGTGCTTTTGTTTCCTTCATTTAGCGGCCCCTGATGTTATCTCCTTTTATAACCATAATAATCTGTCGAAATGAATAAATTACCATTGATGCAATGCGGCCGCGTTCGTAGACTATTTAGATTTCTCGAGTTTTTCCACTAATGTCCTTTTCTGGTCCGGTTCAGGATCTCACGTTACATTGAGTCG
Organism: Lepus europaeus; assembly: GCF_033115175.1. Classification (NCBI taxonomy): domain Eukaryota; kingdom Metazoa; phylum Chordata; class Mammalia; order Lagomorpha; family Leporidae; genus Lepus; species Lepus europaeus. The sequence goes on from NC_084830.1 coordinate 41,133,305, forward strand.
TTGCATTTCCTCAGTCTGCTTTGTCATAGTTTCAGTTTTCTTTGAATCTGCAGTTTGATTCAGCTGCTTGATTCAATACCCATTGTCTCCCCAAGGCAGGGGACAGACTCGGGGTGCCCCTCACAGTGCCTGGGGGGCCCTGCCTCGCCCGAGCAGCACCCTGTGATCCTGTATCTGTCGTGGACGCTGTAGGCCACAGAGCCCCACTCTCGAGGATTCTGGAGAGAATTCCACAGAGAGCTGTTTGCAGAGGGGTAGACAGGGTTAAGGGTGAGGGTTGTGAAGACAACCAGGAGCTATCTACAGAAAGAAGCGCTTACTCTTTTGGGAGAGGGCAGGAGCAGGTGGGGCCACGGTCACATGTGCATACAGGCCTCTCATCCCCGTGTCTGTTTCCAGGGCTTCACTCACCCGCGGCCCACTGCTGCCTGGATACGTTGATGGGAAAATTCAAGGCGTTTTAAACTGAGCGTTGTCCCGAGTAGCGTGAGGAAGCCTGGTGCCACGCTGCCCTCTGTCCTGCCGGGAGTGTGAACCCAGCCTTTGTCCAGTTTCCACGCCATGTACACCACCTGTCCGTTAGGCATTTAGCAGCTTTCTTGGTGCTCACGTTGACTCCTGGGTGTTGTGTTCAAGCAACCCTTGTAGTATACACGGGGTTCAGTGTTGCTTGTAGTCTCACTGGGTACTTGGGGGCCACCCCCGTGCATGCAGAGATACTACTGTTCTCGGAGAGCCCGCGCTGCCAGTACCTTGAGGCTGTGATGTGTGCGGACAGGAGGAAGACCGGCCCTGCACTTCATCTCCTTTGCCGTGGCTCTCCTGCTGCTGCTGCCCCACAGCAGGACTCAACAGGAAGTCAGGGGGCAGGGATGGGACGATTCAGATCCTAGGCAGACAAGGGAGAGCAGGAAGGGGAACGAATCTGAGGTGAGAACAACTAGCACCATGTCCAAGCAAAGTGCTCGATTAGTTAGTTGGGTCTGGATTAAAACTTGATCTCTGCTTATTAACTCACTGCTCTGTGTTATTTGGAATTTATTGCTTCATACTAAAGAAAGGCCAATACATTTTTTAATAAGATGTCTTTATTTATTTGAAAGTTACAGAGAGAGAAGGAGAGATACAAAGAGGGTGAGAGATCTTCCATCTGTTGGTTCACTTTCCAGATGGCTGCAACTGCCGGGACTGGGCCAGGCTGAAGCTGGGAGCCAGGAGATTCATCTGGGTCTCCCACATGGGTGCAGGGGCCCAGGTACTTGGGCCATCATCTGCTGCTTTCCCAGGCCATTAGCAGGGAGCTGGAGAAGAAATGGAGCAGCTGGGACACAAACCAGCACCCACAGCATTGCAGATGTTTGGCTTAACCCACTATACCACAATGCTGCCCCCCCATAAATATTTTTAATATTTAATGTTTAATATTGGAAACTGTATATTTTATCAACTAGTCAAAAATTCAAGACATATTAATTTTGTGAGCTAATGCTATGTAGAAAGAAGTCAGCAGCTTCCAGCTAAATGAGTGAACATTTAGACTGAAGAAGAGAAATATCTGAGATATGCTTTTAGAATTGATAACAGATTTCAAAGTGGCCTATATTACCAATAAAATTTGCATAAAACAGTGCATTTTCCTCCATTTTGTTGTTAAGTCTAGATTTTTTTTTTTTTTTTGACAGGCAGAATGGATAGTGAGAGAGAGAGACAGAGAGAAAGGTCTTCCTTTTTGCCGTTGGTTCACCCTCCAATGGCCGCCGTGGCCAGCACATCATGCTGATCTGTAGCCAGGAGCCAGGTGCTTCTCCTGGTCTCCCATGCGGGTGCAGGGCCCAAGGATTTGGGCCATCCTCCACTGCCTTCCCGGGCCATAGCAGAGAGCTGGCCTGGAAGAGGGGCAACCAGGATAGAATCCGGCGCCCCAACCGGGACTAGAACCCGGTGTGCTGGCGCCGCAAGGCGGAGGATTAGCCTGTTAATCCATGGCACCGGCCAAGTCTAGATTTTAAAAGGAATAGTGGCTGCATTTTCTGCAAACTAAACTCTGGACACCCCCCCAAAAAAAAAAAGAATCAGAAAAGGTCTTCATTTTCAAAGGAACACCATCTCGGGTGGAAAATAGCTCATTGCTGTCAAGTGTCCTTGGGACCTATGGGAAATCACCAGTCTTTAGAACTGGACTATCCTGGGCTTTATCCAGTGGTGGGGGTGGCTGGGTGAGATGCTTTTCTCCTTCATTTCAAATGAGGAGTTGAAATTAGAAATTAGCTATATCTTATGATTTTTGACGTTAAATACTTTACATTTGCCCAAACAGAAGGCTTTGGTGGAGGTGTGTTTTGTCCATGCATATTTTTCATAGGGGTCTTTTGTGTTTGCTCATCGGGAAAGGGGCACATCTATGTTTATTTTGAAGAGCAGTTGCATTAGGGTCTTGTCAGGAAATAGAATTTACTCCCGAGGATTTGAATGAAGAGAATTTAATGAAGGGACAAGTGCAGGCCTGTGGGCAGGGCTACAGGGACAAACAAGGTGTGATCTGGTACCCAGACAATAGTAGCAGTGGTATCTTAGTCTATTGTCTATTGCTGTGACAAAATACCCGAGATTGGGTGAATGAATAAGGAGAGGGAATGGACTTCTGGCAGTTCTGGAGGCCAGAGATTCCAAGTGCATGGTGTAGGGGTCTTCTCAGCCTCTGGTGAGAGCCCTCTTGCTGCCTGGTAACACAGCAGAGGGCGTGACGAGGCAAGACAGAATAAAGGTGCTAGCGCAAGACTCTCTTCCTCTTATGAAACCACCAATGCCATCAAGGGGCCCTCACAATCATAACCTCCTCTACTGATCACTATCTGCCAAAGACCTCACCTCCAAATACCATTCATTTGAGGATGTTTCTATCACTCGAACCTAATAGCACCCATTGAAACCATAACAAGTGCAAACCATTGGCATCCCCAGGCCAAAGGGACAGGAGGAGCCAACAGTGGCATCCAGCAAGGATATACTCATGGACAAAGAAGCCAGAGCTGGGAAGGCACAAGCTGTTATCTCTCCCGAGAAACAGGGAGAGAGCAGGGAGAGCAGCTCCCATCGCCCTCCTCCCACCTTCCTGCTTTGGGCTGGGGCCTCCCATTCATCAAACCCAGCAGAAGCTGGGGGCACAGGAATGAGGATGACAAAGGGGGTGCAGTAGACGTGGGTAGGGAATACCAGCAGAATGCTCCATGGAATTGAGCCTACAAAATGATTGCTTATGAGATCAGGTTTGGAAGAAGTGCAAGGTAGATGCATTAAACTAAAAAACAAATCCATTTTCTTTAAGAGCCAGCTTTCCTGTTTTAAAATGACTTCCTATTTGTCTAAGCCTGCTCTGAAGGCTTAATGTATAAAGATCTTATTTTTCCTGCATTTTCTAAGCCTCACTGTGTGGTGAGAAAGGTGGTGACCACTAATGACACGGAGCCTGAATTTGACCTCCACGGCCCCTAAGGCAGAGGGCTCCAGCATGGTTTGTTGCTGCAACCGGCATTTTCAGAATTAAAAATGGCCATCACTGGCTGCATGCTTTTATTATCCTAATGGGTTATTTCTGTTGCAGCTAAATGTAATTACTAAATAATCATTTCCAGTTGTTCATTGATTATTTGTACATGAATTATTTAATGAAAATGGACCCAAATGACCCAGTGGTAGAAAGAGCCGTTTCTGGGAAAAGCATTCACTCCAAGCCCATCCCTCAATTGTAGTTTATTTGAAGAGAAAGGCAAACAACGCAGCAATCTTAAATGTGTCTGGCATCTTTAACCAAATCTCATCCCAGGATCGTTTAAGAGAGAGACGCGGAGCTGAAAATAGACCGGCGGCTGCAGTTTCTGAGCAGGGACTGGAAGTGTTTTCTTTACCTGGGGGTTTTAAGTGAGTGACAAGGCAGCAGGGACCTGCAGTCTGCGTTCCTGGGAGAAGGCGTTGGTGTTCCATCTTCCTTTCCCTGCGGACAGCCCTGAAACGCTTTGCAGCCAATCTTGAAACGTGCTGCCGGGAAAGCTCACCAGCTCGCAAGTGTTGCGAGGTGTTTGTCCGATTTAATTGGATTTCTCCTTCCCATGTTTGTACAGGATTCTTGGGCAAAGCTTTCTTCTTCTAAAAGACTCTAGAAAAACCAGTAATACAATAGAACCATGCTCCTTAGTACATTTTCGTTATGTGTTAAGTTGGTTGACCCCATTACCAGGATTGACTGTTTTCCATTGTCTTCGGCCATCCTGGCTGCCCTCTTTATGTCTTAAAAATGTTAGATGAAAGGGCTGGCGCCGTGGCTTAACAGGCTAATCCTCCGCCTTGCGGCGCCGGCACACCGGGTTCTAGTCCTGGTTTGGGCGCCGGATTCTGTCCCGGTTGCCCCTCTTCCAGGCCAGCTCTCTGCTATGGCCCGGGAAGGCAGTGGAGGATGGCCCAGGTGCTTGGGCCCTGCACCCGCATGGGAGACCAGGAGAAGCACCTGGCTCCTGGCTACAGATCAGCGCAATGCACTGGCCACAGCGGCCATTGGAGGGTGAACCAACGGCAAAAAGGAAGACCTTTCTCTCTGTCTCTCTCTCTCACTATCCACTCTGCCTGTCCACTCTGCCTGTCAAAAAAAAAAAAAAAAGAAGTTAGATGAAAAGTTCAAACAATAGCTTTGCACTCTAGGGGTCCATTGGCTTAACTAATACTCAAGGGTCTTTGACTCTCAGGGCTTAAATGAGTTTAATTGAAATGTTGAGCAAAGCTGAAAAAACAAATCTGTTTATCCTGCCTTATGAAAAAAATGCTTTGATTTTAAGTAGCTAGGATCAATAAGCTGATTGTAGTTACTCATCCTAAATCGATACCAAGACCTTCTTTGTTCCCATGGAGCTGACCTGTGCAAGGTGTTAAGGCAGGTTGGTCGCGGTTGACGTGATACCATGCTGCTTGCTTGAACTCAAGTTAAGAAGCTGACCCCAGATCATGGGCGTTGGTGCTGCTGTGGTAGCAATCTCTGTCCTTTGCAACCGTTCCTGTCCATGTCACAATCATTTTCCGGACCACTAAGGCAATAAACAATGATGTATCCTGAGCGCCCGGCCTTCCACGTTCCCTCGGGCTTGGCTGTCACCATGGTCTCTTCTAGCTCTGCAGGACACACCCACTTCCTTCTCTGCCGTCCCCTCCGTGGGAAAGGACCCTTCCCCTGGCCTGCGTTGAGACCAGCACCTCTTGCAGGCTACCTGCCCGGTGTTTCCTTGCTCTTGCCACTAATTAGCCTCCAGCTTTATCAGGCTCTGTCTCTGCTGAACTCCTGCCTCTCAGCCGGTTATCACCTACAGAGTGAAGTGCCTGCAGGAGCCAATGAACATGACTCCATGGGTGGCTACCATGGGCCTGACCCAATGCCAGGTGCAGTGAGGACATGGGCCAGGTCCACTTGCTTGTTTATCCTATGTCCTTAATGGGTTTAACATTTCCTCTAAGGTAGGGATCACACTTGGTGTGTATAAGTACACAGTGATGAGATTGGCAGTTTTCAAATTTATTTGAGAGGCATGCACACACATGCACGCACACACAGGGAGGGAAAGAGAGAGCTCCCATCCATGAATTCACTCTCCCCGAGTGGACAAAGGCTGAAGCCAGAAGCCAGGAACTCAGTCCAGGACTTCCACCTGGGTGGCAGGGGTCCAACTACCTGTGCCTTCCCTGCTGCCTCCCAGGGCCTGCATTAGCGGGAAGCTGGAGCCAGGAGCCGGAGCTGGGTACTGAACCCAGATCCTCGGATAGGCAATGTGGACGTCTTAACTAGAGCCGTCCGTGATCACTAGGCTAAACGCCCGTCCTAGAGATGGGCTTTTAGCAACATTCTTGAATACATCTTTTCAGCTGAGGATTCTCTGATGCTTGACGTGACTCCTGATATTTCTGGAACTCTCTATCTAGAGCTCAGAAGCTATGGCAGAAGAAGCGTCCTAACTCCATTCTTTTGTTCAGGACACAAGGTATTGGATGCCTTCTCCGAGCCAGGCACAAGTGCTCGACAGACTCAGATGTGTCAAAGCCCGCGGGGATGACGCCGGAGTCGGAGCGGTTTTCTTAACTTGCTGCAGCCAGCGGGAAGCTGTGGGTGTTTCAACACGGGGGAGTTAGGGAAGAACATCTGCTGGTGTCTGTGGGACCAGAGTCGGTCACTGGATGGTCTTGGCAGGGATTGGTCAGAATCTGTCTCTAAGTAGGAAGTTTCTGGAACAATCAGTGGTCTCATCTTTAGGACACATGACCTTGTGTGGAGTCCCTGCTGGCTCCATGTGTCTGAGGTCTTATTTAGAACATTTGTGTTTGCTGGCGCCGTGGCTCAATAGGCTAATCTTCCGCCTTGCGGCACTGGCACACCGGGTTCTAGTCCCAGTCGGGGCACCGGATTCTGTCCCGGTTGCCCCTCTTCCAGGCCAGCTCTCTGCTGTGGCCAGGGAGTGCAGTGGAGGATGGCCCAAGTGCTTGGGCCCTGCACCCCATGGGAGACCAGGAGAAGCACCTGGCTCCTGCCAACGGATCAGCGCGGTGCGCTGGCCACAGCGCGCCTACCGCAGCGGCCATTGGAGGGTGAACCAACGGCAAAAAGGAAGACCTTTCTCTCTCTACCTCTCTCTCACTGTCCACTCACTCGGCCTGTCAAAAAAAAAAAATTGTATTTGAATCAACTGGGAGGCTGCCTGGCCGTGTGTCTGACCTCACTCTGCACTTCTCCCTAGCCCTGGCATTGGACTTCATGTCTGTGTTCTTAACTGCTGTGCTACTGTGGCTCAGCACACAGGAGAGATGACACGGGATGGATGGTGTCCATGTGGGTTGGGGCGTGATAGAGAAGTGGGCTGTTTCTGGATGGAGCAGGGATAGAAGACTGTGACTTTTAGCCAAGGATGGAACCCTTGGGGAGCCCTGGGAGCAGAGCTTCTGCTCAGTCAGGCAGCTGTGAGGTTTGAGGGGCTGTGAGGGCCCAGAATGGGGGCGTGGTAGGGGGCAGCTGATGGAACTAGAGACAGGCCTGGTGGTTATCCTGGGATCTCACCGCTGCTTTTCACAACTTGACCACAAGCTGCACCTCTTCTCAAGGCCACACTTGTCTTGAAATGGGCATTCTGGTCACAGTGCATCCCCAAAGGAAAGAGAGCACCGAACATATTCACGCTGAAGACAATTCCAGAGGAGAAGTTCTCGAAATCTGTTAAGCAAAAGAAACTTTGGGGGAAAAATTACCCATGGGCGAGGGAACCGAGACGTAGAGTGCTCTGGCATGCCTTGCAGAGCCAGGCTGCACACAAGCTACAGATCTGTTCCATTCTCCTCTGTTGTCCCCCCGAGTCCCCGCGGTGCCTCGCGAGCCCCTTGGTGTACGATGGCTTCTGCACTCGGCGATCCGTCTCCTTGAGGTCCTGGCTTCCTCGCTCTGTCTGCATCAGCAGCGTTTGTCCCTCTGGGCACATCCTGAGCATTCTTGGCTCCCACCTGCTTGGGAGAACGGAGGCCCAGGACTTAGTTCTATTTATGTCCAGCAGATAACTTTGGCAAACTTCTCTGTGTTTCAATATTACGTTTTTCCCCCCTCCTGGCATTTTTTCCCATGAAGCAGAAATAAGAAGGCTACAAGATGAAGGTTTTGGTAGAAGTGGGGTTACATTAGTGATGGAGCCACACTGCCACCCATTCTTCTCAGGTTCCCATGGTGCATGAAGCCGCCTCATGGGGGCAGCTGGCCCTGGTGGCGTTTCCAGGAGAGGTGAGGAGTGCAGGGTGATTCACAGGGCTATGACAAGGCTGCTTCAAGGTGACATCCATCACCCCAGGAGAATATCCTTCCTTCCTTCTTAAGACCCAAATCAGGCTGGCGCCACGGCTCACTAGGCTAATCCTCTGCCTGCGGTGCCGGCACACCGGGTTCTAGTCCCAGTTGGGGCACCGGATTCTGTCCCGGTTGCTCCTCTTCCAGTCCAGCTCTCTGCTATGGCCCGGGAGTGCAGTGGAGGATGGCCCAAGTGCTTGGGCCCTGCACCCCATGGGAGACCAGGAGAAGCACCTGACTCCTGGCTTCGGATCAGCGTGGTGTGCTGGCCACAGCGCCCCGGTAACAGCGGCCATTGGAGGACAAAGGAAGACCTTTCTCTCTGTCTCTGTCTCTCACTGTCCACTCTGCCTGTCAAAAAAAAAAAAAAAAAAAAAAAAAGACCCAAATCAACCACTCTCCATCACCACCATTCACAGATGTAATTTAAAACTAAGCCAGAATGGAGAGAGAGCATTTTGTGTCTAGGGCAGAGATACAAAAACAATGAGGTTAGCAGTCGAAGTGGAGGCCTGGTCCACACTGGGCAGTCAGAGGGCCTTGTTCATCTCCTAGGGGCTAGGGAGTGTGTGTTGCACCTGTTACTTCCATTGTGTGTGGGACTGAAGTGGTCGTGGCAGGCTGTGTTTCTGGGAATCTTACCTGCCCTGGGAGAATGTGGCTCAGAAACCAGAGTGCAGAATCCGAGCTGGGCCTGTTCTTCACCTTTTCCACCTGATGGCTTCAAAGGTACTAGAATCAAGTTGACATAGGATGATTTCTGCCACCCTGCTTCCTCTGGGCTGTGTTGACTGTGCTTCTGGGTCTGCCCACAGTTTCTCTCTCAAGGCGCTCATGGCCTCTTACGAGAAATTCCTGCCCTGTGCACGTGCTGCAAGTTGGGATCATGAACAGAATTGGATCACAAACAGCATGTGGCATATACAGCTGGTACTCCCTCATAGAAAGAGTTAATGATTGGTGTTAAGATGACTTGTTTCTTCCCTTTGTGCAAGATCCTTAAAAACACCCAGAAAGAATTCAAAAGGTACACACAGGGACCAAATGAAAGGTCTCTCCTGATACCCTGCTGACCATTCCTGCTGTGCTGGCTGGCATTTAAAGAGTTTTTTTTTTTTTTTTTTAATTTATTTGCAAGGCAGAGTTACAGACAGAGAGAGAGGTCTTCCATCCACTGGCTCACTCCCCAGATGGATGAGATGGCCAGAGCTGGGCCAATCCAAAGCCAAGAGCCAGGAGTTTCTTCCAAGTCTCTCATGTTGGTGCAGGGGTCCAAGCACTTGGGCCATCTTCTGCTGCTTTCTCAGGCCATTAGCAGGAAGCTGGATCAAAAGTGGAGCAGCCAGGACTCGAACTGGTACCCATATTAGATTCTGGCTCTGTAGGTGGAGGCTTAACCTACTATGCCACGCTGCCAGCCCCTGAAGAGATGTGTTGTGAGAGCCATTGTCAGCCCTCTGAATGCAACTGTCGGAGAACGGGAGATCTCCAGTCTTCAGAACAGGAGAAAGAGTGCCACTGCTTTTTCCTGCTCTTCCTGTTCTAGAACTAACGAGCACGAGAGGCCCCAGGTCAAATCTCTTTTAAAGGAGGTGGACGATTGCAGACATTGTAAATCTGGTGGGATGGGCGTTAGTTTCATAAAGTCATGGAGTGTGAGGGAAATAAAGGCGATTGGAAAGCCGGGAGAAGCAAGTGGGTGAACCAGCAAAGCTTCAAGAGGCCATAGCTCGCAAGGCATGGGCTGTGTTCTTTGTCCTGGGTGCATCCGGACAGCTGCAGGATGAGTACTGGTATTCTGGCTTTTTGTAGTTTAAGGAGCTATCATAAAATGTTTCCACGTTGCAACGTTGGCATGTGAAACAAAGTCATTTCATTTTCTCAAATCAGCACGCCCTCATTTAGCTGGTGGGTTGCTGGCTTTCAGGTTTTTCCATTGTACTTGATGGTGCCCTGAGCACCTCTCTGTCTCCAAAGTTTCCTTTTTCCCTTGGGGATGAAGCAGTTGCATTCAGCAGGGAGAAACATGTTTTATGGCTCCAGATAACTAGTGCCAGAATATTTTTTGATGGGTGGGAGCGAATCCGTCCAGGGACTGTCTCAGCTCCTTGTGAAGGCTGGGTGTGCCGCTCTGAGACCTTGTTAGATCTGAAGCCACGAGCTCCGGATTTCTCTGTCGGTGACTTGACTGCAGTCCACACGACAGCCATGTTCCTGAAGTCTTACTCTCGGGACAGTATTGCATCCATGGAAACATCACAATCCAACTCAGAAAGATGAATTCCAATCTGCTGGACCTCTCAAAAAACAGTAAATGCGAGTTTGGAAAATGGTCTCTCCTCTCCTTTCCGGTCCCGTCGCAGGCTGCAGCTGCGCGATGCCTCATCTCCCGGTGCTGCTCTCTTACTCCTCCTTGGCTTCCCCTGTTCCTCTCTGCCAACACATGTGGTCTAGCTCACATACTTCACTGTCCTCCCCAGAGCCCACACATCCTACGCAGGATGCGGCTTCCTGCTGGGGGATTTCCTCACATGCAGGTGCAGGCTTCACGCAACAAGGGGCAAACCCTGAAGCTGACCCATCCAACAAGAATATCCCTTTCTTAGAAGCTGGAGTTGGGTGGGGGCACCGTTCATAGACAGGTGTAAATAATTGTGCCACAGTCCCAGATCATACCAACAGCAGTCATAGCAGCAGCACACGTGGGTTTGCTACCAGTTAGGCAGTGTTTTGAACACTTGACATGGGTGACAACCTGAGGAGTTAATGTGTATCATCAACTCCATGTATTAGTTGAAGAAACTGAACTAGGGAGTGTTGGTGGTCCATGATGTCTCAGTGTCACATGTAAATGACAGGACTGGCATTTGACCGAGGTGGTCTGACTCCAGGGTCTGGGGTCTCACTAAAATTGTCCTTTGGTACCTGCCTGGGGAATTGGTTCCAGGCTTCCCACAGCTGCCAAAATCCAGGGACGTGCCATCCCTTCTGTGCATGGGGTAAGTCAGTGCACGCATCCTGTGCCTTCCTCCCGTGCGCTCTGAATCATCTCTAGGTTACTTATAGAACCTAGTAAAATACAAATACTATGCACACAGGTATTCTACAGTATTGTTTAGGAAATAATGACAAGAGGAGAAAAGTCTGTGCATGCTCAGTACTAACACAATTAAAAACATTTTTTTTTTTTTAAATTTGAGATTTGTTGAAGCTGTGGATTCAAATCCAGTGGCTATGGAGGGCTGACTCCATGTACACACAGAAACACGCATGCACAGGCAATGTGCTGTCCACAGTATGTGTATGAAATGTTTCCCTTCTTTTATTAAGTGTAGAGGTAGAACTTGAAAAGTGGGGGGGGGGGGGGCTGTCCATTTATTTTCTTTCTTTTTTTTTAAAGATTTGTTTTATTTATTTGAAAGACAGTTACAGAGAGAAGGAGAGGCAGAGAGAGAGAAAGGTTTTCCATCTGCTGGTTCATTCCCCAGATGGTGGCAATAGCCAGACCTGAGCTGATCCAGAGCCAGGAGCCAGGAGCTTCTTCCAGGTCTCCCAAGTGGGTGCAGGGGCCCAAGGACTTGGGCCATCTTCCACTGCTTTCCCAGGCCATAGCAGAGAGCTGGATTGGAAGTGGAGTTGCTGGGACTCCAATCGGAGTCCATATGGCTTACCGGCACTGTAGGCGGCAGCTTTACCTGCTAGGCCATGGCACCGGCCCCAGAGACTGTCCATTTCTTATGAGTTATTTCTTTTCATTAAAATCCAGGGGATTCTGTGCTGCCGTGTCGACCTGTCAGATCTTATTGGAGCTGTTTCTATTACTTCTTGTTATGAGAAACTCTTGTTCTGATGAGGTCTGTGGAAAGCTACAATCCATCTCAGAATCTGGAGCACACTGGTGGCTGGAGTAGAAATGGATTTGATGGGAGACTGGCAGGGAGCGACTGCTGAGCCTCTTAAACAAAAGAGTTGGTAATTCAAGTTGCTTTTTATCAATTTCTTCTGTAAATGCGCACGCCCTGGCTGTGCTCTGGGCTTGTTTGTAATGCATCAGCTTTTATCTTTGATGTTGCTCTTTTGGACACACCAGGGACTCGGTCTGGTTCGTGTTTTCAGCTCAGAGAGACAAACCACGCAGTGATCAGATAAGAGTTGCCTTCTCCTTTGGAAAAATGACTTGCACATGAGATACAGGAACACATCTTTCTCAGCCAGAGAAAAAAGTCCATCTTTTTGTTTTGTTTTGCTGGAGAAGAAATTGTCTAGCAATGTAGGTTACCCTTCACAGTAAAGCTGACTTTAAACTCACCCTGCAAATGTTCAGTTGGAAACACTGCTCTGTGGTCTGCTCTTGGAAGAGGAGAGGCAGCCCTGGGAGGAACCCTGGAACAGGAGTCGGGATTCTAAGATGGGGGCCATTTCTGCGGATAACCAGCTGCTCTGTGGGTTCTCCTGTCCTCCGTGCTGTGCTGTTCTCATCTGTGGAAGGAGAGTTTACCCTGAATAGTTTCTGCACCCTTCGTCATACGTCAGGAGCACAGCATAAATTTCTGTGCTGGGTCATCTTGAAGTCCCTGCCTGCTCTCTGTCCGTGTGACTTGGGGGGTGCCTGGGCATACCTGACATGCATTATAGGGTGTGTCCCTGCACAGAGTGACCCCCTCTCTCCCCCAGTGCTCACCTACTAACCCTAACTGGCTGGCTCAGGTGCAAAATGGCCAATTATGGCTTTTCCTTAAACTTAAGCACAGTTAAAGTGAAAAGATTCCCGGAAGGATCTTTGTTAGCCATTTGCTGTAATTATTTAGTTTGTTTAGCTAATCTAATAAGCAGTAATTTAGCAAGTAAGATAGGCAAGAGACCGAACGGGGCTCTGGGTGTGTTTGGAGTGATGAGAAGGAAGGCAGAGATGGATAAGGTGTGGTTCTGACCTTGCAGGGGTGGAGAACGGGCCCATTTGTATAAAAGCCAGATGTTTTCTGTGGTTTAGAGGCGCCGTAAGAGTTTAAATGGGGGGTGTGTGTGTGTGCTGTCAGGTGCAGGTGTTTTATTGGTTTTAATAGAGGTCAGGGTCGAACGTGACTTTGCAAGGTGGTTGATTGAAAAAAAAAAAGTCCTGGCCAGCACCGCGGCTCACTAGGCTAATCCTCCACCTTGCGGCGCCGGCACATCGGGTTCTAGTCCCGGTCGGGGCACCGGTTCTGTCCTGGTTGCCCCTCTTCCAGGCCAGCTCTCTGCTGTGGCCAGGGAGTGCAGTGGAGGATGGCCCAAGTGCTTGGGCCCTGCACCCCATGGGAGACCAGGATAGGCACCTGGCTCCTGCCATTGGATCAGCGCGGTGCGCCGGCCGCAGCGCGCCAGCTGCGGCGGCCATTGGAGGGTGAACCAACGGCAAAGGAAGACCTTTCTCTCTGTCTCTCTCTCTCTCACTGTCCACTCTGCCTGTCAAAAAAAAAAAAAAAAAAGTCCTAAGTAAGGGAGCTGGCTTGGCATGAATCAAAGCTTAGAGGTATAGAAGTAGCCAATGGAGGCTGCAGGTGCAGTTGAATATTTAAGACGGAGCCTTGGGATTATGAAAGATGGACAAAGAAAAGGCGATTTAATGCACTGGACAAAATGCAGAGACCAATTCTTGAAGAAGGGAGTGACACGCTAATGGGTGAGGTTTAGGAACCTCAGGTGGCAGGCGTGTGTGCGGGACTGGTTAGAGGGAAAGAAAGGGACACTACAGGCATCAGGGCTTCAGCTGTCACCCCGGAATGCTAGTGACAGAGCGCTTCTAGGGTTTGCTCTGATGATCCTTCTAGAAAGAAATGTGGAGGGGCCGGCGCCGTGGTGCAGTAGGTTAATCCTCCTCCTGCAGTCCCAGCATTCCATATGGGCGCTGGTTCTAGTCCCAGGTGCTCCTCTTCCAATCCAGCTCTCTGCTATGGCCTGGGAAAGCAGTAGAAGATGGCCCAAGTCCTTGGGCCCCTGCACCCACATGGGAGACCTGGAGGAAGCTCCTGGCTTCAGATTGGCGCAGCTCCAGTTGTTGTGGCCATTTGGGGAGTGAACCAACGGGTGGAAGACCCTTCTCTCTGTTTCTCCCTCTCACTGTCTATAACTCTACCTCTCAAATAAATAAATAAAACCTTTAAAAAAAAAAGAAAGAAAGAAATGTGGAGCACAAATAGTCTTGCCAGCAAAAATAAAGAGCTTAGGAAGAAGGGGGGGATGGTTGCAGGATCCTGAAGTGCAGGGACAGGGCTCAGAAGGGCCACCCATGGCTGGCACCGCAGCTCACTAGGCTAATCCTCCGCCTGCAGTGCCGGCACACCAGGTTCTAGTCCCGGTTGGGGCGCCAGATTCTGTCCCAGTTGCTCCCCTTCCAGGCCAGCTCTCTGCTGTGGCCCAGGAAGGCAGTGGAGGATGGCCCAGGTACTTGGGCCCTGCACCCGCATGGGAGACCAGGAGAAGCACCTGGCTCCTGGCTTTGGATCAGCGCAGTGCGCTGGCCATGGTGTACATTTGGGGGGTGAACCAACGGAAAAAGGAAGACTTTTCTGTCTCTCTCTCTCTCTCACTGTCTAACTCTGCCTGTCAAATACATAAATAAAGAAATAAAGAAGGGCCACCCGTGTCTGCTTCTGCAGTCCAGTGACACCATGTCCTCCCTTTCCTCTTCTGATTTTTGCGGCCCTTGAAATTGAGTACAATGTCAAAGACTGATGATTTTCTTTGTTGTATTCATCTCATAATTTTTTAAAAGATTTATTTTATTTATTTAAAAGGCAGAGTTACCGAGAGAGGTAGAGATGGAGAGAGAGAGAGAGAGAGAGGGAGAGAGAAAAAGAGAGAGAGAGAGGGAGGGAGGTTGGTCCTCCACCTGCTGGTGGTGGCCACAATGACCGGGGCTGGACCGGGCAAAAGGCAGGAGCCTCTTCTGGGTCTCCCACGTTGGCATAGAGGCCCAAGCACTTGGTCCATCTTCTGCTACTTTCCCAGATGCACCAGCAGGGAGCTGGACCAAGTAGAGCAGCCAAGACTTGAACTAGCATTCATAAGGGATGCCAGTGTCACAAGCTAGGGCTTTAATTCACTGCACCAGAGCACCAGACCCTGGCTTCTCACAGTTTTTTTTTTAAAAAGTGAATCTATCGAATCTGCCTCTCATTTCTCTGTGCTCTCACTGGACAAGGGTGTATTTAACAGATTGCGCACTGGAACTAGCAGCGGAGGTTCTGACTGTCTGTGGCTGCACACCCAGTCATCCCTCAGCCTGGAGACTCATCATTGCCATCAGTCATCCACCTCACGAGTCTCTGCTCAGATTCTGGTCCAGGTGGGAAGGCCCATCTCTACTCCACATGGCATCAGTGGAGCAGCTCCCCTGGAGGCTGGCGCATCCACTTCCCAGGTGGCTCCTCGCGTGGCTGGCAGACTGCTGGTGCTGTTAGCTGGGGACTTGGGGTAGAGGGTTGTTGGAGGACTGGAGGTGGGGGAAGCCCTGATTCCCCCCCCCCCCCCACGGGCCTCTCCATAGCTTCCTGATTTTGATGCATCATAGCAGCCGAGTTCTAATAGTAAACATCAAGGAGGCGGGGAGGATCTGACGGGAGCTGTCGCCTGTTGACCTAGATGTTCAAGTGGCCAGCACAGCTTCCACCACATTTATTTTTTAGACATAAATTTCTAAAGCCATCCTGTATTGAAAGGAGGGGAATTCAACTCCACGTCTAAACAGGAAAAATGGCATGAAATTTGCCAATCTAATTTAAAACTTAAAACCATATAGTGTCTGGGATTCTCCTCCCACCCTCTTGAGTTGTAACCTGAAATGTTCCTAGTTCTATTCCCAGACAGGATCTGGGACAGGGAAGACTGCGCACGGAGATGGAGGTGAGTGAAAGGGGGGAGGGGTGGGGCCAGTGAGAGAGGACCGCCTCGCTTGAAGCAGGTGCACCCCACCTCCTGGGTCACCAGCCTGAGATTCCGCCTGCAGGGGGCAGCACAGGGAACCACCCCAATGCCCCACTTGATTTTGTCTTTGTTGTTTCCTTAATCACTTCTTTCTTCCTGGAAACAGATTATCAAGAGCTTTTGATAACAACACTCAGCATTTCCCCACCTGTGTGTCACTGATGGGAGGATAAATTACTGAAACCTGAGTGATCGCTTAACAATATTGTAACGAAAGTCTTCAAAATGTGCTCATCATTTGACCTGGAAATTTATTCAAACAAAATAATTACATGTTTTAGAAATAGGTTAACTGCAGCATTATTTTTAAAAGTAAACAGTGGAATGAAACTGTTTCACATATGATGGAAGCAACATACATACACTTGGAAAATGATTTTAAAAATTATAGTATATTTGGCAGTAAAGTTATAAGTGGTCATTAAAATTACTTGCAAAATATTAATGATGTTAAGTGGAAGGGCTAACTGTAAAAAAAAAAAAAAAAAGAAAAAAAAGAAAAACTGCCCAGTATGATCCCATAACTGCACATACACACTCATGGGATGTTGATTGGAAGGACTTACCCTGAAATGTTAGCGGTGGTAATAGATGCTGGATCCCTAGTTTTATGCTCTTCACATTTGTCTGAGCTTTTTTTTCCCTGTTATTTGCCTGAATTCTTTTTTTACTTTAATTTTAATTAGTTTTTAACAGATTCAATGTGATTTGCAGACACAATTATAAGAACATAATGATACACCCTTTCTCCCTCCCTCCCTCCCCCCATCCTCTTTCCTTGTCCTTTTCTTTTTTATAGTTTTCGAGATAGCTTATTTTAAATTTAATTACAGTAAAAGGCTTAATATTTCATTGAATAAGAAGTTTAACAAGTAAAAAGCAAAAAGACCTAATTTAGTGGGAATATAGACAATGGCTATAAACAGTAATTGAATGGAAAAACAACCATTTCACCCATATACAGTAAATTTTAAAGTCATTAAACTTTAGTAGGATAACATTCTTTTTATAAAAAAGTTATTTACTTATCTGAAAGGCAAAGTTAGAGAGAGAGAGTCAGAGAGAGATCTTCCTTCCTTGAATGGCTGCAATGGCTGGAGCTGGGCCTATCTGAAGCCAGGAGCCAGGAGCCAGGAGCTTCTTCTATGTCTCTCATGTGGGTGCAGAGGCCCAAGGACTGGAGCCCATATGGGATTCTAGCACTGCAGGTGGTGGCTTAACTTGCTGCGCTACAGTGCTGGCCCCTTAGTATAGCATTCTTAATCACTGGTTTGACAAAGGTATAAAACAAAGTTTTACAAAAGTGTATTTGCAGCAATACTGGTAACATAGACATTTCCTTTGTCTTTCTTCTTTCTTTTTTGTTTGTTTTTCAAATTTCAGCTCCCACATATAAGGGAGAACATGCAGTATTTGTCTTTCTAGGTCTGGATTATTTCATGCAACATGATGCCCTCCAGTTGTGTCCATTTTGCTGCAAATGGTAGAATTTCATTCCTTCTTATAGCTGAATAATACTCCATTGTATACCACATTTTCTTTATCCATTCATCTGGTGATGGACACCTTGGTTGCTTCCAGATTGTGGCTGTTGTGAGCTGTAACCATGGTGACTCAGGTATCTCTTTGATACAGTGTGTTCACATCTTTTGGGTATATACCCGTAGTGGGATTGCTTACAGGGATGAGGTGATATCTCATTGTGGCTTTCATTTGCGTGTCTCTAATGGCTGGTGATGCTGAGCTTTTTTTTCAAGTATTTGTTGGCCATTTGTGTTTCTTCTTTTGAGAACTGTTTATTGAAGTCCTTTGCCCATTTCTCAGCTGGATTGGTTGTGTTGTTGTTGTTAAGTTTCTGATATATTTGGGATGTTAATTCTTTGTCAGATAGGTGGTTTGCAAATATTTTTTCCTATTCTGTTGGATGTCTCTTCACTCTATCAATCATTTCCTTTGCTGTGTGAAAGCTTTTGAGTTTGATTTAGTGTCATTTTATTTTGTCATTGTTGTTTGATCCATCTCCTTAATTACGTTTTTTAAAAATTTATTTGAAAGGCAGAGTTAAAGAGAGAGAGAGAGAGAGAGAGAGAGAATCTTCCATCTGCTGTTTTACTCTGCAAATGGCCACAACGGCTGGAGCCGGGCTGATTCAAAGCCAGGAGCCAGGAGCTTCTTCCAGGTCTCCCATGTGGGTGCAGGGGTCCAAACACTTGGGCCATCTTCTGCTGCTTTCCCAGGCCATAGCAGAGAGCTGGATCGGAAGTGCAGCAACCTGGACACTAACTGGTGTCTGTATGGGATACTAGCATGGCAGACAGCCACTTAACCTGCTATGTCACAATGTTGGCCCCTCCTTAATTATTTTGATAACTGAAACTAGGACCCAGAATGGGCCAGAAAAGGAAACCTGCTTTTAGAAAGAGTCCTTCACCTTTGAAGCTTGTGTTAAATGACAGCTCTCAGTGGGGCACAGAATGCGGATTCAAGGCAGTCTGGGACGGATCTTGTGTCAGTGATCTATGCTCTAATAAAGTAGATGAACTCTGGGTAGGGTTTGGGTGTTTTGCCGGTACAGGTTCCTTGGAGGGCTGGAATCTGTGAGAGGCATTCCAGCCCCCACAGTGTGTGAGCTCTGTCACAAAGGTGTGATAGAGATGAAGGCAGTAACCACCTGGGGAGAGCTGTCTGGGCAGCCACAGAGCCCATCAACAAATACCCTTTTCTGTGGCCTGAAGGTCAGTGCTGCTTTTTCTGCAGCCCCACCCTTGCTTCTAAGGAACTATAATCCAGAGTATTGCATACTCTTTCCTTCCAATGGGTTCTGGCGGCCGAGGTCACTTTTGATAGCTCCTGGCTCATCTCCAATCTTGAACGCGGCGGAGAGAGGCTGTTGTTTGGAGAATGCCGCAGGTTTTTGCAGCTGATGGCAGGGGCGTGCCTCGGAGCTTGTTGATTTCCTAGGGTTCTAAGTGCTGTTCTTGGGTCATTTAGAAACCTCTGATGGGCCGGTGCCGTGGCTCACTTGGTCAATCCTCCGCCTGCAGCATCGGCATCCCATATGGGAGCCGGGTTCCAGTCCTGGTTGCTCCTCTTCCAGTCCAGCTCTGTGCTGTGGCCTGGGAAGGCAGTGGAGGATGGCCCAGGTACTTGGGCCCTGCACCTGCATGGGAGACCAGGAGGAAGCACCTGACTCCTGGCTCCTGGCTTTGGATTGGCGTAGCTCCGGCTATGGCGGCCATTTGGGGAGTGAACCAATGGAAGGAAGACCTTTCTCTCTGTCTCTCTCTCACTGTCTACAATTCTACCTGTCAAATAAATAAATAAAAATCTCTTAAAAAAAAAAAAAAACCACTGGGCAATTTCCACGTTAAATTCCAAAGCTGTTTCTCTTCAGAGCTTCAACGCTCATTAGTCAGCTGGCCTACAGAGCAGGTTTACTTTTATTCTTACATCTTAGATCATTTCTTCTATAAATAATACTATCTGATATCATAGTTATGATGTATATATCTACTCATATATATTGCTATGCTGATTTTTTATTAAAACTGTTGATGTCATTAAACCATATGCTGGGAGAAGTCTACATCTTGGAAGCAGAAGCTAGATTTTTTGGATCCAATGCCTGGTATTGTGGTTTATGATATTTTAATTTGGTAGAGGTTTTTTTTTGGGGGGGGCATTAAAATCTTTGGAAAGTTAAAGAATTGTAAACAGAACAGTCCAGGGGATAAGGAGTGAGCTGCCTTTTTTTTTTTTTTTTAAGATTTATTTATTTATTTGAAAGTCAGAGTTACACACAGAGAGAAGGAGAGGCAGAGAGAGAGAGAGGGAAAGAGAGGTCTTCCATCTGCTGGTTCACTCTCCAACTGGCTGTATCAGCTGGAGCTGCACCAGTCCAAAGCCAGGAGCCAGGAGCTTCTTCCAGGTCTCCCATGCAGGTGCAGGGGCCCAAGGAGTTGGGCCATTTTCTACTGCTTTCCCAGGCCATAGCAGAGAGCTGATCAGAAGTGGAGCAGCCAGGTATCGAACCGGCACCCTTATCAGATGCTGGCACTGCAGGTGGCGGCTTTACCTGCTACACCACGGCGCACAGCACCAGCCCAGTGAGCTGCTTTTATAACAATGTACAGCCAGTCGGTTTCTTTTCTTTATGCTGCTCTTTCTCTGTTCAGGATGTGTAGGACTGTCAGGTGGAGGTGTTGAAAGAGTTACAAGACAGAAAATAACGCTGCAGGGAAAGAGCAGTTTAAAGAGAAGACCCCTTTGTAACAGTGTAGTCATGGTTGAGGGACACTAATCAAAGATGAGAAGTGGCCTTAGGAGCCACTGTAACCCCCGGGCCTGCAGGGGCCTCAGGAGGGAACCCGGGCTGTGCCAGGGGCACAGGGGCGGGAGTTGTGTCTTCAGGGGCAGAACTCATCCATCACCAGGAAGCTGGCCAGCAGAGTGCACCTTGCAGCGGCTCTCCTTTCTGACCCCTGCCAAGGCCTTCCATTGCCAAACCCCACCCAGCACCCAGAGAGGAAGACAACCCATTGCTACATTCTGGAACATTTAGCCTTTCAGAGTCACAGCAGGGTGGAAGAGACTAGCCAGAGCCTCTGAAGGGGCGGGCAGGCAAACCCCGCCCTGTGGTTTTGGTTTGTCAGTTGTTTTCTCATAAAGACAGGCTCAGCAGGAGGGCCTGGTCGTGTGATGAATTTCCTGCGAGCTTCATTCTACTAGGATCAGGCTGAGAACCCAGATTGCACACAGTTCCTCCCGCAGTTGACTGACTGCGGGGCAAAGGGAATTGGAGACTTGGTAGTCCCGGCTTCCTTTGCGCTGTGGCACCGGGACGGAGTTCTGGGGTTAGGAAGAGGAGGAGGACTAAAGTGTGTGGAACTAGCCTGTCCTGAGGAGTCTGTGCCAGGAAATAAACCCTTGGTGGAGCCCCTGAGACGGCCAGGGCTGGGGAGGAAGAGGAAACAGGACCGGAGAGCCAGGCCCCCTAGGGTGGATAAACCCATAAAGGCAGAGAGGCGGTGACAAGCATTCAGCGGACATCTCAGAAGTGTGTGTGTCGAGCCAGTAGGGGATCTCGAACTGTTCACACTGTGGCTTGTTTCTCCTTGGAAAATGAAGTCGTCTACGTGCACACAGCCAGGGAGATCACGTGGCTGCCTTTGGATGCTCAAGCAGGCCAAGATGGAAGGGAGGAGCATGCGTGTCCCGAGCCCTGGACAGCTTCCGACACACGCTCCGCAGGGGAGGTCACAGAAAACACGCCTAAGAAAGTGGCCGGTGGAATTCTTGAAGGTGAAGAAATGATAGGAATTCTCAAGGCTGTGGCATTTTGTAAGAAGCCCAAGCACTTCTTATAAGCCCCGGGGGCTTTCGACATAGGAAGTGGGTCTGTGATGTTCGCCATTTAATCGGAACCGTGGCCTGGCAAGCTCACGGTCACGGTTCCGAAGCGGCATCTTCAGGTACTTTGAGTTTCTTCGGCTTTGGCCTGAAGCTGGCTCCTTTTCCCAACAAATCGAGGACGTGAACTTCCTTCTGATCTTGGGAATCTGCATCCACCAAAGGCTCTGTTTGGAAAAATAAATGTTCACACAAATAGATTATGATCCCTGATGGAGCCATGCTTAGCAGGTAGAGTTGAAGAAGACTTCTGGGGACTGAAAATTTCCCCTGTGGTAGTTCAGTTTGGAAGTCACCTTAATTTGTCATTGGCCTTGAATTCAAATATTCACCAAGGCCGTGTCTGGATAGGAGACTGAATCAGTCGTGTTAATTGTCCTTGTTTAATTCAACTGTAGGGAAAATTAATCCTTTTACGAGCGAGTGGTTTTCTGGCTGACATCCTGCTGCTGAACCATCCCTTTTATTTTGTGATGGAAAGAAAGGTTATAAAATGCTCTTAATTAAAACTTTTCATCCCTTTCCCCACCATGCTCTAAAAATACACTGTGGAAGAATACTATTTTAATTGGAAGAAGTATTTAGTTCAATAAAACTAAAATATAACTGTGTATAATCAGGAAATGAAATAATCGGGATCAGCCATCTGAAGGATCCCGTACGGTTTCTCGTCTGTGTACACAAGACATTTAGACTGAGATCTGCAGATTTGCAGAGTCAGCGCTAAGGAATTCTGGCCATCCGCCAGCAGACTGGGAGTTTGCTGTGTGTCAGACTAGTTTGAGGCATAGGACAGGTGGCTGTTACCCTCAAGAAGCTAATCTGATGGCAGAGACCAAACCCTTGAAAGTGATGGATGCTTGGAATTAACTGACTACCCAGCTAAGTAATGCCAGAGAGCTGTACCTACTTAGCTATCAGACTAGTGGCACAGGCAATGAGTACTTGGTTCAGAAAAGAGAGTTGGCAGTGGACAGGCCTGAGGCCACTTGGGGATTGGCCTTGAGGACAGGTGGGGCTTGGATAGATTGAGTTGAAATGCCTTTGGCATTACAATGGGAAAACATGAATTAATAGGGCTTCAGATGCCCTGGGATCTTCATGGCCACGTCATCGCACCGTACGTGAATCCCGACAGTGAGTCACTACCTCTGCTCTATTTTTGTACAGTGTTAGTCACCCGGAAGGTCTCCTGTTTGGTCCTCAGGTAAAATCTGCCCTCACTCCCTTGAGCTTCCATTCAAGCTCTTCCCTGGCAGGGAAAGCTGAATCCTTCCTCCACAGGTGAGCCCTTGTGTGGTGGGCTAGGTTGTGCCTACAGGTCTATTTCAGACTCTTGTCTTTTACTTAGAAAAGAATTCAAGTACTGACACAAACACAGTGTGCACAATGATAAAGTTTATCTACAAAGGAAGGCGCATACACAGCACTGGAGGGTTTTATTTGGGGAGAGTGGGCCAGGCAGGGACTTCCATACCCTGCTCACCCTGTCCAGGGGAGAGAGCACGAGTGAGCCCGAGAGCCCCTTCCCCTTTACCAAGCTTCTTATGAGCTTAGAAGGGGGGCGTGGTTACATAGTACTGCCCCCAGGTCCCAGGGAAGGGAGGTGCATCCTGGGGGAGGGGTCATCTGATTGACAGGTGGGTGGATTGGATTACCTGGGGCAGGGTAGGTGTGGCTTCCAGCTGGTGAACTTGCTCTGTCTCCCTGACTTGTCCCACATCACTTAGAGTATTTGAAGTGGGCTGTTTGTTTCCCTTCGGTTTGTCTCCCTGCCAGTCCTCAGTTCGGGCTGTCCCCTACCCTGCCTTCAGTTCCTCCTCATTGCTCATCATTTCCAGATACTTTGCCATCTTGGTCGTTTTCTTTCTAGGCATCTTGAGAGCCTTCGTTTATTGATACACCTTTGTCCTGAAAACCTAGGTCTGATCACTCCCCGACTGCAAACCCTCAGCAGCCCTCCAGTGCCCACAGAGTCAATGCAGGCCCCTGGCCAACCCAGCAGCTGGAACCCAAATTGTTGGCACTGCGCACCCCACCCCTGTCAATGCACCTGTACCAGAAGTTGCAGCCTCCCTGTGATCCTACCTGTGCGTAGCATCTAATGGGCTGCCACCTCTCCTGCAAATGGATTTGGGCTAAGCCAGGCCGAGGTTCTTGGTGGTGAGGAAGAAGGAAAGGAATGGGGCCTTGAGTTGTGTTTCCTCTTTTTCTCTTGCCTTGGTGAAGAGAAAGCCTATTGCCTGCGTGCTGGAGGAGCTGCACATTTATAGTCTGGTCACCCTCTGGTGGCTTCCAGGGATGCCAAGGCCAGTGTGGGCCCATCCTGGTCTCCCATATGCTTCGGCTTCCCTCAGCACCGTGTCTTGCTCCTCAAACCTGCCAAGCCTTTGCCCAAGGCAGTGCCACCACCGCACCTGTCCTGCAGGTAAGTTGCAGGCCCTGAGATACCACGCTGGCTGAGTTTCTGATCGTCACCACTCCAGGAAGTCCCAGTGTTGTCCATGGCATTGAGGTTGCACCACTGATGATGCCCATGGCCGGGAGTTGGGTTAGTTTCCAGAAAGACAGGTGCTGGAGGCCTGCAGAATCCATCCTTAACACCTCGACACTGTTTTGGTGGAGTTCCATTCACTTCTATTGGCTACGTTTGCTCTTTTTTTAAAAATGTTTTGAGCTGTTCGAATCTTTACTTAGCCACACTGCATTTACCATTCTGAAAGGAAAACCATGTCTATAAATTCTCGAAAGAAGACTAGATTGTAGTTTTTGGCTCCTTTGAGAAAACCCAAAATGCCCTCTTGTTTTTATTCTGCTACTCTCAAGTTCAGGGTGGATCCTCGGCCAAGCGTCTCTCATATTTAGTTGTTGATTTGCTGTATGGTCTATGAGAGCCATAGTTCCCTATTTTTATTCTCTTGATTTGCCGTATGGTCTATGAGAGCCACAGTTCCCTATTTTTATTCTCTGCATAGTGCTTGTTCCCTGACACGGCTCATGTTTACTTGTTAGCTGCATAAGAGAGGGAATGCTGGCTTTGTCCATTACGCTATTAATGAGCTACCCAGTGTCTGGCACACAGTAGACATGTGATGGATGGTGGGATAAGTGCTGATAGATGTTGAATTATTCTTGGTGTGAAGTGCATGCTTCACACTGACAAGCCTCGGCAGGTTTCAGCAAAAGGAAATGTTTCCCAGAATGAGTGCTGCCTAGAAGATGCTCTCCTTTTCCCTACTGGTCCCTGGAGGCTGCTCCCTGGGTCTCACTGCCAGTGGTCATCTGCCCACCCACTTTCCTAGAATCTTCTAGAATGCAAAGTTGCTCACTGCCTTATACCTCCTTGGGGTTTGCTCTCTGGGCATTTCTTACCCACCTAGATGTGGTCTGAACACCTGGATCTGAGCCCTCTGCTGTATGACCAACGTCTTGTTTTGCATCTTGCTTATTACTCTTGTCTCCGTGAACAACTGGAAAATTGCCTGCTTACTTCTTTTTTATTTTATTTATTTTATTTTATTTTATTTTATTTTATTTTATTTTTTGACAGGCAGAGTGGACAGTGAGAGAGAGAGAGAGACAGAGAGAAAGGTCTTCCTTTTGCCGTTGGTTCACCCTCCAATGGCCGCTGCGGCTGGCGCGATGCGGCTGGCGCACCGCGCTTATCCGAAGCCAGGAGCCAGGTGCTTCTCCTGGTCTCCCATGGGGTGCAGGGCCCAAGCACTTGGGCCATCCTCCACTGCATTCCCGGGCCACAGCAGAGAGCTGGCCTGGAAGAGGAGCAACCGGGACAGAATCCGGCGCCCCGACCGGGACTAGAACCCGGTGTGCCGGTGCCACAGGCAGAGGATTAGCCTAGTGAGCCACGGTGCCAGCCTCTTGCTTACTTCTTAAGGGGCCATAGCATCCTTTCAGCTCCAGGAATTGGGATTCAGACAGCTAGACATTTTTATGTGTTTTTTACCAAACATGCCATTGTGGTTTTTTGAGATCTTCATTCTTAGCTTTTTTTCTCTCTCCCATCTCCCCGCCTTACTGCCTCTGTCTCTCCCTCCCTTTCCTCAGGAGGCGTTTGTTGAACACCTGCTATGTGCCAGGCCTGGTGCTCAGTTCGGGGAATATAGTGATGCTTCAGGCCTTGTGGGATGCCTCCCCTCTTAGAGCTCTTGGTGAAAATGCTGATAGAGACAACTCTAAAACCGACGTCCCTCCCCCACCCCCACGTGTAACACTTGTCCAGCTGAGGGGTTAAGCTCCGTTGTGACAAACACCATTATAGCTAGAGAGTGACTGTGGAATCCAGCAGACCCAGGAGACTGCCCAGGTCTTCCACTCATTACCTGGGTGACCCTGAGCGGCAACTTCATCTCACGAGGTTTCAGCTGCGTTAACGGTATGATGGGGGGCATCATAGGGTTCACCTTACAGAACTCATAGAGAGGAAAGAAAATGCAGTTCCTGTAAGACCCAGAGGACAGGACCAACTGTAAGTGTGAGTCAGAAGGAGGGCACAGACGGGAGCTGGCAGCCCGCCCTGAGCATTTGCAAACAGTCTCATCTTGGTTCGGAGACAAATGCTCTTCATCTCCAGTTGCCCCAGCAGACGGAGACAGGACCTGTTTAAATGGACAAAGAGCGAAAAAGAGGTGACCGCAGGTGGGACGTGTGTGGCTGCAGTAACCCTGGTTTCTGCACTTGGGAGATCAGCCCCGGGCAGGCTGACAAGCTCACACGTGCGCTTTCCTGAGCAAGGGCAAACCTCTGCGCCCGGGCCCACGGCCGCTGTGTGGAAGGGCTCAGGTCTTCTGTGACAGGCAGGCTAGTGAGGGCGGAGAACAAGGGGCTTGCTGGGAAGGTGTGTGTGTGAGGGGGGCGGGGGGGAGGGAAGCAGGAGTTAAGTACATGAGGCTCCTGCGCTTTCGAATTTCCTGCTCTATTTACTGGGATTTGCCTAGAGCTTTTTCAGCCTTGTCTTTAAATAATTGAAGATTGTCTGAAGTACTGGGGCCTTCCTGAAAGCCTGCTCTGCCTGGTTGCCCTATGGGGAATGAAGAAAGGTGAAAATTGCAGGAATCACGCTCCACAGGGGTGGGGGGGGTGGGGGTGGGGGTGGGGGTGGTTCTGGCCAGGATGGGAGGGGCAGGCGCCTGTTTGTCCCAGGATGGCAGGGAGCCCTCTGGGATTGGCAGACCCCAGGGAGGCCCAGAAAGACCATGAGTGCATGTGCACATGTGTGTGTGTGTGTGTGTGTGTGGCCTTTAAGGTGACATCTACTGGAAATAGTTGGGAGGCAGAGAAGCATCTGCGGCCAAGCTGTAGTTCCCTCATTAGCTGTAGTTCCCTCATGGTTTGCTGCTTGAGACGTCAGTTAATTTGAGAACTTTGGCTTGTCTCAGGGCCCCTTAGCAATCTGAGTACTTAGAAAGACTCTTGGGGAACCTAAACAACAGTTCCAACCAAAATGTCTTCAAGGGTAGCAAGAAGTCTCCCAATTCTCATAGGATCCTTGTTAGAGAAACCCAGAGTGGAGTGGGAATATGGTATAAAAATAGTGTAGGAAAAAAACATGGAATTGTTCTTTTGATGATGTGAGAATGTTGGTAATAATCTCAATATTTTCTTTCTTTCCCCCTGGTCACCATTTCCAGGTAATGCCTCATGCTGGCCAAATATTCATTGCTCAACTCTTCATCTTTTGATTCCCCCTCTCAATAGTTTTCAAATACCTTACATTACTGTATATTTTTCAAGATTTATTTTATTTATTTGCAAGGCAGAGTTAGAGATAGAGATAGAGATAGAGCTAGAGCTAGAGAGAGAGAGAGAAAGAGAGAGGAGACAAAGACATCTTCCATCTTCTGGTTCACTCCCCAAATGGCTACAATGGCTGGAGCTGGGCTGATCTATAGTCAGGAGCCAGGAGCTTCTTCTGGGTCTCCCACGTGGGTGCAGGGGTTCAAGCACTTGGGCTGTCCTCCACTGCTTTCCCAGGCGCATTAACAGGGAGCCAGATTAGAAGCGGAGCAGCCGGGACTCGAACTGGTGCCCATATGGGATGCTGGTATTGCAAGCAGCAACTTAACCCACTACGCTGCAACGCCGGCCCCTGTGTTTTTGTTTTAAATTTGGATTCCCAGCAGGAAAAGATTCTGGAAAGACTGTATTGAGGTGAAGTACGGCCATGTAATCCTGCTGTTCCCAAGGCAGGGTCAGCTCCCCCTCCCTCCCTGCCCCCAGCCCCACCTTCTGTCCCCTTCTGGCTTTGCCTGTAAACTCTCACAGCAGGGGTGTCTCCTGCACAGCACTTGCTGCAATGTAGGGCTACCTTTTGTAATTCGTGTTTTAATCGCTCTCCTTTGCTTGTCTGTAGTCTCCATGAGAGCTGAAGAGTCTGTTGCATTCACGTTATATTCATGGGTCTGACCTTGTGCCTGGCTCACAATCAGACCCCAGTGAGTGGTGTGGAATAATAGCTAACCATAGCTGAGTGTTCTACTCGCAAACAATCAAATGAATAAACTGCAATTAAAGTCTATAAAAATCTGCATGCGAGATTTGTCTGTGGTTTTGAGGTTGTAAGCTATTGCAGGTACCAAATGCTACAGCTGACTTGGGTTATAAACACTTGAGTTTCCAAAAATGTAACTTCTTCACTTCTCCGTGTGTGACGTAGAGAAGCGGTGGGTAGTTTTACTAAATTGCAATCTGCACAGGCAGAGCAGGACACGGGTGGGGATGGTCCCGCAGCCCAGGCGTCCCTGCTGAGGGCAGTCAGAGCCACACACCTGCAGGGCAGTCCAGACAGGAAGTGGCAGGCGCTCTCAAACTGGCAGTCTGGGAGCATTTAACAAAGGGATGACTTATGAAAGTGAGGGTAGGACTTACAGAAATGCTTAAGTCACGGGGCAGTGCCCCAGGGCTCGCTAGGGCTGGGCGCCTTTACTTCCAATAGTCCTGGCAGGTGGGGGATGGAAAGTGGCCAGAGCCCACAGCAGGTGGCTGAGAAGAGAGCACTGTTTCCCAGGGGCCATTGCAGGGGTTTCAGAGAGTGGCCGGGATGAAGCCAGGTAGATGCAGACACCAACCTCCCTCTCCTCCACCACCTAATCTCTGGCCAGCACCTTCGGGAGGTGCACCCCAACCAGAAGTCAGGGCACAAGGACACCCATTGCTTGCATTCAGCAGGGCCCTGAGCAGGGTGGGACATGTTGGGGAGTGAATGTGATGGGCCAAGGGAAGGGGTGAGGCGTGCAGAGAATACTGAAGACGTGGCTTACGCGCTGTCCACCGCCACCCACCAAGGCACCCAGAAAGCCTGCAGGGCCTGGAAACCGCACACAGAGATGAGCCCTGCAAGGCCCGCCTCTGAACGGCTCCGGTGAGAAGTGGCAGCAGCCAGGCTTCCGTCTGGGGCTTTCCCTCACCTAATTGTTCAGCACGGACTTATAAGGACCTCGATGCGCTGGGCACGGGGGTCTCATAAGGAGGCTTTTTTTTTTCTTTTTTTGACAGGCAGAGTAGATAGTGAGAGAGAGAGAGACAGAGAGAAAGGTCTTCCTTTTTGCTGTTGGTTCACCCTCCAATGGCCGCTGTGGCTGGCGCATCTTGCTGATCCAAAGCCAGGAGCCAGGTGCTTCTCCTGGTCTCCCATGCGGGTGCAGGGCCCAAGCACTTGGGCCATCCTCCACTGCCTTCCTGGGCCATAGCAGAGAGCTGGCCTGGAAGAGGGGCAACCGGGATAGAATCCGGCGCCCCAACCGGGACTAGAACCCGGTGTGCCGGCGCCGCAAGGCGGAGGATTAGCCTATTGAGCCGTGGCGCTGGCCAAGGTGGCTTTTTGAGACTGCATTTTCCAGCAGTGCAGTGAAGTTCAAGGTGAAGCACCCAGAGCAGCGGCAGCCACAGCCAGGAGCAGGCTGCAGGTGCAAACCCGTGACTACCACACCCTAGCCTTCCCCAGTCAGCATCTTGGGGCTTTGGGTGTTTGGACAGCTCTTGGGGGTGATTCCTGTGTGTACTCTCATGTGGGAAGCACTGCTGTAGCAGCTACCAGGGGCCTTCAAGTTCATGGCAAATGCATATTGTAAGCAAACTATGCATGGGTTTCACAATTTTCTTGCATGAAAATAAATGTATCTTTTAATTCTATTTTTCAATGAATTTTTTTGAAGTTCTTGTACATCAAACTTTTGGAACGTGAACAGATAAGCTCAGGACTTGGAGGAACACCTCCAACCCCAGTACACACAGTTTTGTCTTAATCTGGGCACATTTTCAATTAGCCATGTAAAATAAGGACATCAGAATAGAGGTGGCTTGCCTGCCTGCCCACCTGCCCTCCCTCCTACCTTCCCTCCCTCCCTCCCTCCTTCCCTCCTTCCCTCCTTCCCTCCTTTCTTTTTAGACTTGTTTACTTGAAAGGCAGAGTCCCAGAGAGAGAGAGAGAGAGAGAGAGAGAGAGAGAGGGAGAAAGTTACCATCTGCTGGTTCTCTCCCCAAATGGCTGTAATGGCTGGCCATAATGAAGCCAGGAGCCAGGGGCTTTATCCGGGTCTCCCACATGGGTGCAGGGGCCCAAGCACTTGGGCCATCTTCTGCTGCTTTCCCAGGTGCTTTAGCAGGGAGCTGGATCAGAAGTGGAGCAGCCAGGACTTGAACCTGTGCTCATATGGGATTCTCTCATTGCAGGTGGTGGTTTAGCCCTTTGTGCCACAATATCAGCCTCAAAAGGTGGTTTTCAAACGGTGTTTATCTCATCCCCTTCAAAGCCCCGGGAGTCATGGGCCAATCCACCCAACCAACGTGATATGTTTGTTTTTGTACAGTTTCATCCAAGATTTAGGAAGCATTTGAAAACCCTTGGTTGGGATTAGCTAGGATTCCTTCTTGTCTAGACGTTTACTGGCCCTGGGTATATGGCCGATTGTGTTGGTTATGTGTATCTATACTTAGTCCTTACACAGATGCAGACTTTGGGTTATTACAAAATAGTAGCAGTGGCTTATGGCCAGAGGTGTTACTTTTCCATTTCCTGTCTTTACTGGTGTGACTCAAGGTGCTTGTTCATAGATCACTGTACCCTGAAATCACGCCTGATTTCTGACACACCGGTTACCCCTTGACAACAGGATACACCAGTTACCCCTTGACAACAGGTTATTAGTTGTTTTCATATCTCTTCCTGCTCTTTTGCACACACACAGAATGGTAGAATTGTGTCATTGCGCCTCTGCTTGCATCAACTTGTGGGCCTGAGCTGTCCATGCAAGCATTGGGCCATTCACTATTTATAAGCAGGGAGTGCTGGGGTCGGCAGGCAAGGTCGAGTGCTCCAATCATGATTGTGTCTTTGGCTTACATGGACCCAAAGCTCGCCCTGCTTGCGTTTTCCTGTTTGTCTGAGACCATCATAATATGCCACCTCTCTGTGTCACAGGGATGCTCCAGAGTTTCTACATAGTGAGATTTCAGCTGGGGCTATGGTGCATGGGCACTTGAAGGTTAATTGGCAATCAGACATACAGTGTTTTTCTTGCTTTGTGTATCAAAGACCATAAAATCAGAAAAGTTTTCCAAAGATTTATTTATTTATAGTAGACTGAACATGAACAGAATGGCCATGAATGAAATCAGAGAATATTTTTAAAAATTCCAGGTTGGCTTTGGGGGAAGATCGTCGTGGGCAGGGAGGATGAAAGTTCTTGCTCCTGGCTACTTCTGGACAGAGATCTTGTGTGACCTTGGATGCTGTGAAGACAAAGAACTGGGGAAAGAATGAAACAGGTACAACTGGAGGACTAGCAAGCTGCAGGCACAGGTAGTTCCTGGAAGGGCTTTAGAGAATGGGAGCGCAGGATTAATCCTTGTGTGTTTCCCCAGCTGCTCAGCACCTGGTCCCGTGCCTGTCTTCCAGCAGCTGTTAAAGCACTCTGAGAGTGCAGATAAAACACAAGTAACATCTGTAAATAAATAACTATTGTTTCTGCAACTCAGTTGTTACCAGGGGGTCACCTTGTTCTTTGAAATATAAAGAAATTGAACTGGAGCACTGTGGTGGAATGAGAAGGCCATGCCAAGATGGCTGCTGGCAACAGAAACTGCCTGGCAACAGGCTGTGATTGGATGGCTTCGGAAACCACATGGCAATGGAGCCTGCCTGGCAACAAGCTTTGATTGGATGGCTTCGGAAACTGCCTGGTAACAGGCTGTGATTGGTTAGGGTATAGACCGCCCCTTGACCAGATTGCTGCCTTGGCTATATAAGCTGCTGTACCAACTGAAATAAACGAGTCTGTGGGCTGCTTGCCTCTGGCCTGTTTTCATTCCACTCCTGAGGTCTGTGTGGTGACTCTGTGCCTCTTGCCCCCACCACGCTTCTCTCAGAATGAATCCACTGCAACAGAGCGCCCCCTAGCTTCTCCACAGTGCTGGAGGCTTGCTCCTTGGGACAGGAGTCAGGTGCCTGTGTAACCTCTGGCTCTTCCCTGCTCTGCCCTGGGTGGACCCACAGCCAGCCACTTCTCCTTGGTTTCCTGGAAACAGTTCTCACCCGTGACATCTGTGTCTCGGAGACTTCTAACTATTTAGGGCTACCAGCTGGGAGCCAATAGCACATAGAGAATTTAAGCTGCATATTAGTTTTATTCTTAAACATTTTTCCTGAGTAGCTTAGCAAGTGGCTTTCTTTCAAAGACTACGGTATGGAAAAGGTGAGAGGGTAGCTCCACAGCAAAGAACCCCAACAAACACCCCCTTAGCTGAGTGATCACAATCCACACCAACAATGCCTAGTCCTGCTGAGACTGTGCACCCTCAAAACGGTATGATGAAAGTGGTACTTAACCCCGGGCGTCCCTCCCCAGGCCCCTCAACCTCTGTCTCATCATTAGACCAACTGGGGAACATTCTAATGGAGGGCCATCCTCTGATGTACCTGACCAGGACTCTTCAAAACTCTCAAAAACAAGGCCCATCTGATGAAGCTACGGAGACACAGGGCCTCAATGTGCATGGTGTCCTGGCCGGGATCCTGGAGCAGAGAAAGGACATTAGGCCTCTGCAAACGCTGTGACCACGTGGTCTCATCTCTGCTCTTTCTGCCAGCATTCCTCCTGGCAGTCCCTGGCGGAGGCTGGCCCACGATCCTGCTCTGTCCACACCACCGCTCTTCTCTTCCCAATCCCACTTCTACACTGGGGTTCCTCTAAGCACCTCCACCTCCCCATTGGTTTCTTTCCTGGAGCACTTTGGGGATTTTTGGTTCAGCCCCAGCTCATCCAGTTAGTGGCTCTTGGAGTTCCAGTTGTTGACTCTGCCTGTTGCAAATGAACGAACTGACTGTCGAGAGAGCTGATTCTCTGCCCAGACCCGGCTCCCCCGAGGCACTGTCTGGAGACTCTTGGGTCATGGTGTTGGCCTGGATTAGGACAGCTGCATTGCTCAGCACCAAAGAGGAGGGTTTGCTCATCGCTCAAGCCTTCATCTGAATCTTTCTATTTATTTATTTGAAAGAGAGTTGGAGTTATTTATTTGAAAGAGAGGTGGAGGTGGAGGTGGAGTTGGAGTGAGTTAGAGTTAGAGTTAGAGTTAGAGTTAGAGTTAGAGTTAGATCGAGAGAGATCTTCCATTTGCTGGTTCACTCCCCCAAATGGCTGCAATGACTGGAGGTGGGCCAGGCTGCTTCTGGGTCTCCCATGTGGGTGCAGAGGCCCCGGGACTTGGGCCGTCTTCTGCTGCTTTCCCAGATGCATTAGCATAGAGTTGGTTTGGAAGTGGAGCAGCCAGGTCTCAAACCAGCGCCCATATGGGAGGCTGGCATCGCAGGCAGCAGCTTTACCCACAGTGCTGGCCCCCTTCATCTCAATCTTACATGACCCCCCCCCCCCCCATAATTCAGGACATTTAAAATATCCTTTGGGATGAGCTGTCTAGAAATGCATAGACTTCACTGAGCGAGAAGCCAGTTTCACATCAGCTGTCAAATGTGCTTGTTCCTGCAAAAAATTCCCATCCGGTTGCAGAGTGGGTTGTGGGCCGTGTTATTTTCTCAGGCCCACCCCAAGAAAAAGGAGGGGAACAATGAACGGGAGAAGGCATGTGTTGGCTCACGCGTTGCTGGAGCCCGACTAGAGTCTGGAGCCCAGTTCTGCCTGATGCCAGGGCCTGGGCTGTCCTCACAGTGTCACTGGGGGCCCTTGGCTTTGTCCCCAAGTCCTTGATTCGGGCTTTGATCTGTCGCCGGGGCTTTCCATAGGTTGAGTGCTAATTTGCACGTTAGTTCTCTCCTCCTCTTTCTCCCACCTTGTTCTCCTATGCCTCTGGAGAATTGGCTGATTCCTGCCGGGGAGCTGGTGGGAATACCTATTCAAGTCCGCTTCTCTTCCCACCCAAGATGCGTGCAGGACTCCCCCTCCCACAGGTGGAAGGCGGCAAGGCTTCCCTGTGATCCATTAGCTGTCTTCTCATGCCTTTTAGAGCATTCTTGTACATGGTAGCTATCAAATGAAGGGCAGGGGGAGCACAGGGGGGTCAGATAAGCCACCAGTTCAAGCAAAACTAGGGTCGGGCCGCCAGGTCAGCCCTCCCAGGCTCTCCGTGTCTTTGATGAAGTGGCATTTCAGTGAACGACATAGGTGAGACTTTGCGTTGATGCCTGCTGTGCATCCGGTCCCACCTGGGGCCATCACCTCACTTCTACCCTGTGAGGTGAAGGGCGAGGGATGGGGTGGTGCAGCCCACAGAGCAGAGGTTGAAGGCTGCATTCCACGTGGAAGCCGGGACATGAGCCAGCGCCTGTTTGGGATGCCTGTGTCACAGGTGGTGGTTTACCCACTATGCACAGCGCCAGACCTTAAATTAATAAGCCTTCCTAGGAATAGCCTCATTTCTCGTCACACACATAGTAAGTTTTGAACCCTGGAACTGAGCAACTCTATAGAGTACACATTGCAAAATATGACTGTTTCATAGCGCTAAACAGAAGGAGTGGATGGCGCTTCTCTCATTGGAGCTGCAGGTGCACCTCTGAATGGTAGGAATCTGCCCTCCAGGAGGGGGCAGCCAGGAGCAGTGGTTGGCAGTTTGCAAGGGAAGATTTTTGTTGTTCCAACAGTATCACAATGCAGTAATACAAAAAGCCATTCAAAGATCAGTGTGGCTCAAAGAACGTTGCAAGGAAAATCGGAATAAGAAAGCAAAGGCATTATAGAGGTCATTATTGCTTTCATTCTCAGTATCTGGAACAATTTGGGCTACAAAATGGCTGGAAAATTAGTGTCGCAAAAATAATGCTAACAAAGCAACTGACAGGCAAGTTAATTAGTATTCTGAGAACACTGCAGAATACCTAAGTATTCAAATGGTGTATGCTTTCTTATCTGTGAACACACCCACCTGTAATTAGATTTATTTCTGCTTTCTACATTTCTCAGATCTGAAATAAATCTACGAGCTTCAACCTCTGGATTCTACAGAAGGTGGGACGTTGCAAAGTGGAGGGTATTAGGTCAAATCATAGGAGGTCAAATCATTGTTTTCAGAGGTCCAAAATAGCCAAGTGTCAGTGATTTCATGTGACCCCTTCTGTGACAGAGCTTGGTTAATTCTACACATATCATAGAATGGGGTGTGTCGGGGCCAGTGGCCCTGGCCCGACATGAGATGCAGCAGGCTGAGGCTGTCCCTTATCTAATCCTGTTTCCAAGACTTTTCGTCCCATATTCCTGCAGGCAGGATGTGACTTCTGATGAAGGTTTATGATGTTCTTTGCTCTATCTGCAGAGCTTGTACCCTGATCATTGCTACTTTGTAAACTTGCTCTATTCCTGTGCTATGCATGATTGCACACAATGAATGTTATCTGTATGTGGCCTGGGGTATATATCCTTGTCTTTCTGTGTGCTCGCTGCTGGAGACTGAAGGGTTTCCTTAGGGAGACTGCCTCCAGTCCCTCATCGCCGGGCCCCCTACTTTGGCTTGGAACGCGACGAGGCAATAAACGTGGTGATGAATTGACTGAGTGCTGCGTGTCTCCGTGTGGTTTGTCGGGTGGCCTCCGACAGGGGTGAACTATCTATCATCCAGTATCTGGTGGGAATCACCAAGGATGACACTTTGTACTGAAGGAATTAAAAAAATCTGTCCATGTTTTGTCTGCAAATGTCAAGCTTTCTTATTGGGCAGAATCCATCCTACTCTTGTGGCCAGTAGACCTGCCTGGGAGTTAGAGAACCCAGCTTTCACTGCTGTCTTCATTGAAAGACGTGATAATTAAGATAATTAAGAACTGCCTCCAACCTCTTTTAAGAATTTCTTTGGGTTCATTGAAGTCAGTGCTGAGGGTTTTGAGCGTTGACTGTTGTGTTGGGTAACAGAGAGGCATCAGCGCAATGTGTTGGGGCGTTAGACTGAGATGATCCGGAGACAGAATTGTAATCCCGAGCGAGAGAAAGCCCTGAGACTCCTCATCCATCCCGGGGTGCGCGGCCAGCAGCTCA
The DNA here is from genome assembly GCF_033115175.1 of Lepus europaeus. Lineage (NCBI taxonomy): Eukaryota > Metazoa > Chordata > Mammalia > Lagomorpha > Leporidae > Lepus > Lepus europaeus. The sequence continues at coordinate 41,169,026 of NC_084830.1, forward strand.
GCCAGGCAGAGCTCACCGCGTACCCTCCAAACGGCCCTGCAGGGCTCGGCTTCCGTAAAAGCGGAGACATCACTCGGATGGCACCAGATCAACATTTTTTTTTTTAATTTAAAAATATCTAACTTTGTGCTGCAAGAACAAATGGTTCTGTGTGTCACCAGATTCGGGAGAGACAGGTGGTGCTCAGCCTTGTCCTGGGGGCTTCCTCACGCGCTGAGAGCACCCATGGGGCCAAAGAAGGAGTTTTCCGTGGCTGAGCCCAGGCCAGCGCCACCTGCGCTTCTTCCTGGGATCGTGTCAGACTCCCATCCCAGGCTACCCAGGGCTGGGTTCTGAAGCCGCCGGCCCCCTGGAGAAGCCTAGCGGGCATTTTGCTAACAGGTGTGTGTCACCGGGCGGGGGAGCTTCCGGCAAAGCGCTCTGAGCCCACGCTGGCTGATTGCTCAGTTGACATGTTGGGGTTTTGTTGAGATTTGATCTGGAGGAAAAGAATGCATACTGATGGTTTGAAGAGCACAGTGGAGAAGGGACGTGCCATTTGGACAGCTGTTTTTTCTCTCTATAAAAGAGATGTGGAGAATTTGGCGTGGGGGGGGGGGGAGGTGGATGGCAGGCAGGGAATGGGGAGAGGGATGGTGAGCACTTTCCTTGTGCCGGGAACCCACAGTGCACGCCTGACCTCATGGGTTCTGCACGGCATCCTGGGGGCAGGTGGCACTGTGTCCACTTTACAGACGAAAAGACTCATCTTCAGCGGCCAGGTACTCTGGTCAGTGCCTCGGCCTCAGCCACTGACCTCAAAGGGTTGACTTTGTTCACCAAGACTTGGGTGGTTAAACTCCAGCCTGGAAAAAAACTTTATTTGTCATAAAAATTAGTATTGATCATGTTTGACCCAGAGAAGTTTCTCTAAGCTATGGGGGGGAGGGGGGGGGAGGGGAGACCTTCACTCTAAGATTCCTTGGTTTTTTGTTTTTAAATTTTTGATTCTTACAAGCAAGATGAACCACTCTTTAAAGTTGTTGGCCTTCTGTTTCCACAGCTGTGGTTTCCTTGGGAGCAAAACTTTTTTTTTTTTTTTTTGACAGGCAGAGTTAGACAGTGAGAGAGAGACAGAGAGAAAGGTCTTCCTTCCATTGGTTCACTCCCCAAATGGCCGCCACAGCAGGAGCTACACTGATCCAAAGCCAGGAGCCAGGTGCTTCCTCCTGGTTTCCCATGCGGGTGCAGGGCCCAAGGACCTGGGCCATCCTCCACTGCCCTCCTGGGCCACAGCAGAGAGCTGGACTGGAAGAGGAAAAACCAGGACAGAATCCGGTGGCCCAAATGGGACTAGAACCCGGGGTGCTGGTGCCGCAGGTGGAGGATTAGCCACGTGAGCCACGGTGCCGGCTGGGAGCAAAACTTCTTGATCTGGGAAGACCCTTTTAGTTATGCGGACAGATTGGGAATCCCCCCACCCCGCCATGTGAGGGTGGAACGGCAGAGTGAAACCTAGAGGTCCCCAGATGGAGAACCGTGGTTTTCATGTGTTCTGCAGAGTTTATTAACATGCAGAGCTTAAAGGTGGCAGGGCGCAGGGTAAGCGGATTTGCATGAGGGGCAGTCTTCTGTATTCTTTATCCCTTTGAGGCTCTGACTTGCTCTCCTGGCTAGTGATCCGGATCCCACAGGCCCCATCGTTGTCAGAGGGGAGGCCCTGGGACCCCTCTGGCTACCCTGTCTTGAAAGAAGGGTGTATTCTGATCTGTGTGTAGGGCCATGCACTCTGTGTGTGTGTGTGTGTGTGTAAAATTGCAGCTAGTGGAGAGTCTGGAGATTGGTTGTTGTTGTTTTTTTTTTTTTTTTTTTGACAGGCAGAGTGGATAGTGAGAGAGAAAGACAGAGAGAAAGGTCTTCCTTTTTGCCGTTGGTTCACCCTCCAATGGCCGCTGCGGCCAGCGCATCTCGCTGATCCGAAGCCAGGAGCCAGGTGCTTCTCCTGGTCTCCCATGCGGGTGCAGGGTCCAAGCACTTGGGCCATCCTCCACTGCCTTCCCGGGCCATAGCAGAGAGCTGGCCTGGAAGAGGGATAGAACCCGGCGCCCTGACCAGGACTAGAACCCAGTGTGCCGGCGCCGCAAGGTGGAGGATTAGCCTGTTAAGCCACGGCGCCAGCCAAGAGTCTAGAGACTGTGACAAGAGAAAAGGCTATGCAGTCACAGCTGCCTTACTGATGGTGGGATGGCACTGGGTGTCCAGAACTCTCGTTGCCAGTGACAAGATCTGAGGCTGTCAGGTTCTGGGCCCAGATCGCTCTGGCATGACATTGTTGCATTGTGCTGTTAGCGGCACCACTATAGGACAGGCATGGGGACAGGGAGTGGGGCGCTGCAGCCAGTTGATCCAACTTTCTACCTCTTCTTTTGCTAAGGGTTGAATAGGGGCCCCTAGGAATTTTGTCCCATGCAGGCAAGGGATCCCCAGGAAGAAAGACACACTCACCAGAAGTGGAAGCAAACTTGGAGTCATGTTATTCTTACATCAAAATGGGATGGCGTGTTCCCCAATGAAAGTCCTTGAATTTTGCAGATGAACTTTGAATTCTTTGATTCTATTTGCTCCCCTCGTTTTGAAGCAATGGGAATACAGCACTCTTCCTTAGTGGCTTCTGTTGTGCTTTGTAACTCTGTTCATGGATCAGTTGCTGACATTTTAATATTTTAAGGTCATTGCAAACACTGTGCTATCACCAACAGATAGCTAAGACCAGGAAACAATAAGAATTCACTTTGTGCCCGATTTTCAGCAGCTGTTGTGAAAGCTCTAGTTCTTCCTCTTCTCCAGCATTCCAGTGCCTTTTTATCATAGACACGTTATTCCGCAATACTCTATAAAATTAAACATGCAACAGTCAGCATCCTTACCCTTGGTTTCATTTTTTGTGGCTTCAGTTACTAATTGTCCCCCACAGTCTGAAACTATTAAATGGAAAATTATAGGAGAGGGAGGAATGGGGGGGAGGGGAGAGAGAGAAAGGGGGAGGGAGAAGGGGAGGGAGAGGGAGAAGGAGAGGGAGAGGGAGAGGGAGAGGGAGAGGGAGAGGGGGATAGAGATATTCCATGTGCTCACTCACTCTCTAAATGCCCAGACACCTGGGGTTGGGACAGGCTGAAGTTGGGAGCCAAGAGCTCCATCCAGGTCTCCCACGTGGGAGCCATCCCGCTGCCTGGTGAGCTATCACTTGCTGCCTTACAGTATAAGCATTAGCAGGAAGCTGGAATTGGAAGCAGAGCTGAGATTTGAACCCTGGCACTCTCCTATGGGATGTGGGCATCCCAAATGGCCCTTAACTGCTAGGTCAAACCCTGCCCCATCTTTGTTTTTTTTTTTTTGTTTGCTTGTTTGTTTTACTTTGATTGCTATTGAGTCAAACTATTTTGTTTTACTGACTCTGTATTTTGTGACTTAATGTTTATTTTAATCAGAATATTTATTTTTATTATTCATTATTTGCAAGTATTCTTTATATTTTAGGGATATTAGCTCTTTGCCATTATCATCACAAGAATTTTCCTAAGTTTTATACTATTTATTAGCATATAGAAGTTTTTCTTTACATAATCAAATCTATCAGTTTATTCTTTTGCATCTGCTTCATTTTATTAAATATTGAGTGAATATGACTAATACTGTCAGAATAACAAGGCAGCATTACATTGTTGTTCTTTAGAAAGAATTCAAGTAACAGGAAATTTTTTCTAAAACTGAAAGTTTTTACTTTCAACCGACTATTTGCTCATTCATTATGCTTTAGGAGAAATGGATTTTCCTAATAAACTTCTTAGGAAGCCTCTGGGAGGCACTTTTTTCCAGATGTTTCATCTTCTGTGCGAAAACATTTTCTATTTTCATGAAATATTAGAAAATGTGTTGGTATCCCTAATTTCCTGTGGCACATCACTCCCTTGTGGATAATTCGGATTTCTTGTAAATGTTCACTTAGACAATTAACATGGTCCTTGTGGTAGAGTTTGGCAGGCTGTTCACCATATTTCCATTCTCTTCCTCTTGGTCACACAGTTTCAACCATTTCTGCCTTGCAGTCTGAAGTTAGGTGTGAGCAGAAGTGACGTGTGCCACCTCCTGACCTGGCCCACAGCCACAGCTTTTACCAGATCCTGGACTCTTTCTGTTGCCATGGGGACTTTGGAAGTCATGCGCTAAAGCTGGAGGAGCTGGAGTCCTGGGCCCCTGAGTCATCACCCATCAGAACCCTGCTTTTGAATCTATTGAGGGAGAATTAAACTTCTACTGTGTTAAGCCAATGAAATCTGAATTATTCTTGGTTATAGAAGTTGGTGTGCCCTTTATAATGTGGTAGTCTCATGAAAAAGTATAGAAAATTGCAAATCATGACAGATTATAACCTTGTGTACAGAGAAAGTAGATTCTTCTGGAGTAATGTCGAAGTGGAGGGCTATGCCTAGAGGCACGTCACTGGGCTCTGTCCAGAGGGAGAGGTAATAAGATGCTGGAGTCCAGCTCCAGCAGGTCCAGGGGATCCCGAAGGTGTGGGAGGCGCTGGCGAAGGAAGAGATGAGAGCCACTGTCACAGCAAGGCTCATGGCATGGCTCTAGCTCTCAAGCACCAGACTTTATTTTTATATCATAAGTCACATAATGATGCTTTTTTCTCACAATAAGAACTCTGTTGTCCATTTTCTTAGAAACATCGACCTTGTATTTTATGTTGCCTTTAGAGTCTATGTCTACATGTAGTTACAATTTCTTTAATTTTCAAAGGCATGTTCAGAGCATGGGTTACTATCACAGACAGGTGCTAGATAACAGGCTGCCCACACAAGCCAAGGCCTGGAGTGCTGTCGAGCTATGCAGAAATTGGCTACAAAGCTGGAATAGTACCTTCCTAATCTAATCTTTGTTAGAAGCCCCAAGTTCAAAGCAGGCCCTTTTTAAAATGTATCCCCTCTTATGCAGTTCTTTCTGTAACTCTTTAATTTCTTTGTTGTACTTATTTGAAGGTTCACTTAGATCTGTTCCACAGGTTTGACATCCTAACCATTGTTGTATTTGTTGCACATATTGAATTAAAGCGTTAATACCATTTGTCTTTGTTTTAGTGGGAAGCATATACCAGGGAGCCTGTTGCCTTTTAATTCTTTTCCACAAACAGCTCAACTTTGCGTAAAGCATCAACCCCTTCTCCTACACTAACATTCTGCTTGATTAAAATTCTACAAAGCAATGGACATTTTGGGGATAATGAAACTAAGCGTTCTTCCCTAAAATTAGGAATACAACAATCATTAGCGGGGCCACCAGGAAGCTCTGGCTTTCTTATACAGAGTGTAGTTCCCAACAAACCTAAAACCACCAAGAGGCCCTCAGCTGTCCTTCTCACGCCTTGCTGAGACAGACCTTCTGCTGTGACCTTGTCAGCCAGCTGAAGTTGCCTTGGCCTCGTCAATAAGAGATCTGAATGGTAACTAGAGAACAGAAATTAGAGGAAGGCATATTTTAACTCATCATAGAGAATGTAAAGTAATAAAATGTACTATCTTACAAGGGCATGATTTTTTCTTTTTTTAAAAGATTTTATTTGTTTACTTGAAATTCAGAGTTACAGAGAGGCAGAGGCAGAGAGAGAGAGAGAGATGCTGGATACTGGCCAGGAGAGTGCATCAGAGCAGCGTGATGGGCACCTGTGCATCTCAATAGAAATGTACAGAAAATGGAAATGTGGGAGCTCCTTAACGTTCTTTCCAGTGTGCCTGGAAGAAATAGCGAATGAGGTGATCTGAAGGCGGTCTGAGCCCTCTTCCTCTGTCTTTCTGGAATGGTTCAATCCAAAAGCATTAGATGGGGCACAGCAAGATGGATATTCACTGTGCATGGGGACTGGGTATTTAGGTCCTAGGGGAGAGACGCCTCAGTGGCTCAGGGCAGGATGTGGGAGCTTGAGTGGTGGAGAGTTGAAGTCTGAGAAGGGTGAACAGGACGCCTATGGTGGGGTGGGGGCAATGGCAGCAGTGAGCAGTGGCTATGAGCACACCTCATGCCTCATTGTTGGCTCCTAACTACCATTTCCCACAAAAGAAACCAACACTCTTTGGGGAATGACTGACTTCAGAACTAGGGCAGTCAAAGTACAAGATGAGCCTGGACCGTCATGTTGTGCCAAAGAATAAGACTCAAAGAATGATGAAGATGTGTCAGAAGCATCTAGAAGCCAGCTGGGAAGGTCTTCCCACTGACCAAACCTAGGATAACTTGAGCATTAAAAAATGGTAAAGTATTATAACCCAATGAGTGAAAGAGGAACCTGGGTTCACATCAATATAAATAAATTAATTAACAAATAAATGACTCAAAAGTTTCTTAAGGAATGAGATATTTATAGAATCTCAAAGTGTCTTCTTACATAGTACTTATAAGTTACTTATAAGTTAGTACTTATCAGTTATAGTACTTATAAGAAAAATAGAATTCATTTACACTGGGGTTTCTGCCGAGTTTCTCCAGTTAAGATCACAAGAAATGGAATGAATCACGATTCTATGCCACCTGATAAGTGCTGGGAAGGCTAGAATATAACTTGCATCTAATAATAAGGATACATCAGAAAAACTCAAATCGAGGGGCATTCTTTAAGCTGGACTATAATCTTCAAAAATTCCAAGATCATGAAAATCAAGGCGAGATGAAGAAGCTGTAGCAAGCTGAAGGATGTTAAGCAGCCACGACAATCCAATGATACTCGTGACTCAGAACTGGTTGAGCTGATGGTGCTGCTTCTGTCTTTGTTTCCGGAGTTTGGTGGTTGTCTCATAGATACAGGCTGCGTTCACTAAAGCGTTCTCAGGGTCGATGAAACACAATGCTAGCAACTCCTGCCATTTCCGCAACTGCTCTAGCTGACTGGAATTTCTCCCAAGGAAAAAGTTTTTAAAATGACATAAAAGTAGGCTAGAATTGTAAGGAACTGGCATCTCTCAGATACTGCGTGGTTGCGTATGAAATGAAACGGCATTGCTTGGGTTGGAGTCCCAGTTCCGAGCATCCTTGGGAGAATTATCCAGCCTCTCTCTGACTCAGCTTCCTCTTCCGGCAGTGCACAGTGGGGATAATAGCCCATTTACAGGATTAACAGGAGATAGTGCGATCATTACGTAAAGCCTCCTCTGAATGGCCTCCCCTACGTTGAATGTGTGAGTCACTGTGCTGTGAGAGTAAATGCCCTTGAGCATTATGAGATTATAACGGGATTATAAACTGTCCTCAAAGCCCCTGGGGAGCCTGTTGGTCCATCTTTAGCCAGCTGTGAGCTGTGGCCACATACAAACGCGCTCATTGCTGGTGCCCAAGATGGTTATCTCAGTTGCTCCTTGTGATTCCATTTTTAAAGCTGGGGAGGACCTCAGAGACTATCGGGGCTGACTCTTTCCTGTCTCATCGTGTAGGTGAGGGGACTGAAGTCCAGCGTGGGGACTGATGCCTGTGGGAGAATTATACTGCTTGAGTTTTGAGTCCCTGGTGATGCTGACACAGAAGTAAAACAGCCTGAGTCACGCTGTTGGTCTCATGGGTGAAAGGGGCGAGTCTTCTGGTGATGCTGGGAGACATGTGCCAAGATGCCAGGTGGGGGCCTCTGCTTGGGGGTGCCGTGACCTGGTAGGTCCCAGGTCAGGGGCACAGTGCCAACAGCCTGGTAAGGCCTCAGCTCTGGAACTCCCTGGTTTTTCCTAGCAATTCCATATAACGTGTCACACACACCACACCCAAAGCACTGACTTTTCAATTGTTCTCCGTGTGTTCCCGCAGGTTCCTGATAACCAGACAAGGCGTGGGACCCTTAGCTCGGGGCTCCTGGTGCAGCTCTTTTGATCCAGCAGTTGAGGCAGATTCCTCAAGTGCTCTGGTCACTGTATCCACTCCACATTTTAGGAGACTCCAGCTATTTTTGGAAAGAAAACAAATATCTTCCAGGCTGCCCGCAGGTTTGCCAAGACGTATCCTGGTTCATTACGCAACCAGCAAGATACAAAGCCCTAAAAATAGGGAACTTGCTTTAATGTTGCGTTTGGCATCAGGATGCTGGGTTCACATTAGCTGCAGTCAGTATTTCAAACTGATTCCATTTAATTTCCTGAGTATTATGCTCTTTGGCAGTGGAGGGCAACTTCTTGTTTATCTTTATCTTTGCTTGGCTTCAGATTAAGGCTTTGTACTTGAGAGGAAAAAAAAAACTCAACTCTTCTTTTCACCACCCATCTGCCTAATAATTATTTTCCCCTTTTTAAAGCTCATTTGTGATGCTAACATTGCTGAGTCTAAATAGATTGTCTATATTTGATTGTACTGTTCATTTGCAAACTGTTTTCCTCGTTTGTTTTCTCTGAATTTATCACATGCGGAACTAGATCCTTCTCAATAATGCAAGCATCACAATTACATTCATAAATCTCATTGAATTAGCAAAAGAGCCCCCATGTTTCCCGGAGATGCATTAAAGAAGAAATCTTTCCTGTTTTCATGTATTTCTATGGGAATGGGGAGGGAAGAAACACAATCAATTTTTATTTAAATAAGGCTTTTTCAGAATTTAGCTTTTCCCTAATTGATATCTCTGTATTTTATTAAGCTATAAAATGTACTTTGGGTAAAATGTATTTTTTTTTTGACAGGCAGAGTGAATAGTGAGAGAGAGAGAGACAGAGAGAAAGGTCTTCCTTTTTGCCGTTGGTTCACCCTCCAATGGCTGCTGCGGCCGGCACATCGCGCTGATCCAAAGCCAGGAGCCAGGCGCTTCTCCTGGTCTCCCATGCGGGTGCAGGGCCCAAGCACTTGGGCCATCCTCCACTGCCTTCCCGGGCCATAGCAGAGAGCTGGCCTGGAAGAGGGGCAACTGGGTTAGAATCCAGTGCCCCAACTAGGACTAGCACCCGGTGTGCCAGCGCCGCAAGGTGGAGAATTAGCCTGTTAAGCCACGGCGCCGGCCGGGTAAAATGTATTTTAAGAATGAAAATGAAGTGCATTTTTTTTTCTTAAATATTTTCTTATTTATTTGAAAGGCAGAGTTAGAGAGAGAGAGAGCATGGGGCAGAGAGGTCATCCATCTACTGGTTCACTCCCCAAATGGCCTCAACGGCTGAGGTTGGGCCAAGCCAAAGGCAGGAGCCTGGAGCTTCCTCTGGATCTCCCAAATGGGTGCAGGGGCCCAAGCACTTGGGCCCTCCTCTGCTGCTTTCCCAGGCATGTTAGCAGGGAGCTGCATCAGAAGTGGAGCAGCTAGGGCTTGAACTAGCACCCATATGGGCAGGTGGCTTAACCTGCTATGCCACAATGCCAGCCAGGAAGCACAAGTTTTGAATGATTATTTCCTTCTACCTGGGCATGGTGGCATGGTGGCATGGGTCAGAGGAAAAGATCTTTAGCCTTGTAGGGTCTCTGTTCCTTGCTTAGTCCTTTGAGGCTAGGTTTAAGTGGGGACTAAGGAATGTAACTGGTTGGCCATATTCTTTTTAGACCTCAATCTAGTAAGCAGTATCTGACTGTCCATGCAATGGGCTCACTCGCTCTCTCTCTCATTCTGCGGAATATATGTGTATACAGATACATACACCTGTGTTGCCACACAATTGCAAAGACAGCGCCTTTTGTGTATGTCTGCAGCAGTATTTATGGCTTAGGGACACTTGTGGTTCTGTGACCCGATGGTTCCATTCTGCTTAGGTGTCTCTTTCCACCAGCTGTGTTTGGATAAACTCTTCGAGAAACTGGTTTGTGTTGGTTCATTGAACCCAGTCATCTTTCTAAAACCTGGACCTTTCTGTACCCAGCATGCCATTAGCCTGACTGAGGCTCTGGGCTGGGCCCTAGTTCTCTTTAAACTGTTTTTTTTTTTTTTTTTTTTTTTTAATCACAGGCCCTCTGAGGTCTGTGACCCTGCAGTGAGATTTCCTTAGCTCTGCCAAGGACAGACAGAGGGCTGCGTGCCATCTTTGTTGTGATGGGCTAGTCAGGGCAATGCAGATGTGTGCCTGGCTCTCTACGGCTCTCCCAACTGGAGGCAGGAGAGATGATGACAAACACGGTTGGCTTAAGTGAGGGCAGGGTCCTCGGAGCCAACAGCTGAGCCTCGGCTTATGTCACAAAGACTTCCACGGGGCTGGGGCAACCTGGTGCTTCCTGCCGGGTTCTTTACTTTGGGGAGAGCCAGCAGGCAGACACTCCCAGACTGAGGACTGTGCCACTGCAGCCGTGGCTATAGTTCATCTGGTGACAGTGGAGAGGGGGAGGGAGGCTGTGCCGCTGTGCCACGCGCCTCCAGCTTGAAGGGACGCTGTTGTTTTTCCAAGAGCAGATGCACACTGTTCTGATGGCTCACTGCACTGAGGGTGCAAGCTTTCCAGAGAGAAATGCAGGCTTGATACAGTCAGCTCAGCCACCCCGGCTCCTCTAGAGCCGTGGGGAGGAAGGCAAGGAGGTAGACCGAAAGGAATGCTGGGAAAGAAAAGGTGTCAGCCCACTAAGCTCTGGGACGCAAACACAGCTGGTGGAAAGAGATACCTAATCAGAATCGAAGCATCTGGGTCACAGGCCCACACTTGTCCCTAAGCCGTAAAGGCTGCTGCAAACATACGCAAAAGGCACTTTCTTTGCAATTGTGTGGCAACACAGGTGTATGTATACACACGTATGCCACAGAGAGAGAGAGAGCATTGCACGGACTGTCAGATACCTGCTTATTAGAATGACATCAAAAAAGCAAGAAGAGTCTTGCTCTTGCCCCCTGGCAGCCGGCTCTGTGCACTGTGGTTGCCCGTGCCAGTGTAGGTGCGTGCGTGCACGTGTGTGTGTGTGTGTGTGTGACAGCCTGAATGGAAGACCCTCCACTCACGTCTCCCTCCTCCCTCCCTTCACCTTCCCCGGTGTTCAGTTTGGGTTTGGCAGCTGATGGAGAGCCCCCATCAAGAGCCTGCTGATAGCACGTGCGTTCTGCCACTGGGATCAGAGTGGAGGCGGGGCGGAGGGGCAGGGAGAGCAGGCCCAGGGGTGTCCACACGAGAAGCCTTTTCCCCCCGAGCGAGGGCTGAGTGTGTCTGGTACCGCCTGTGCTAGGCAGAGGAGGGGTGGTTTGCAAGCCTGGTGGGTGTCAGCCGGCCTGGGGTGAGGCGGGAGCACAGGAACCCAGGAGCTGTGCTCATGGCTTTGTTCCACAGACTTGGGGACCCGAGTGACCTACATTCGCCTTCTCTGTGTGTGTTCAGTGCTCGCGCCAGGAAGACAGGGGGCAGAGGGGCTGTGTTCTGGGGCTTTTTCCCAGTAGGGTGTCGCATGAGTAGCTGAAGACCAGGTATTGATTTGTGCAGGGAGTGTTTGCTGAGCCCCAGGCACCAGGAGCCTGTGCTCAAGAATGGTCTGAATAAAGCCCTCTAGGGGGCGTCGGGCATGGCGAGGGGCAGGCGCGGAAGGGCCTTTTCAAACCCAGCTGAGAAACATCCAAGGCCCAGCTGAGAGGGGTGGGAGCGAGGTGTGTGGGCCCCGCCTTCTGCCGAGTCCCACCAGGGACGTACCACCTGCTGCACGTGCATGGATCGGGCCTCCCCCTAAATTCTGCCCTATTTACCAACTCCTCACTAGCGTTGGCCAACTGAAGATTAACACCCCAGCCCTTGCTGTCAACATTTTGCCTGGAAACCTCCATGCTCAAGGCTTCGGGCTCATTAGCTACATTTTTAATCTTCCCAGCTACTGGAAGTAATAATTATACCAAATATTTTGCTGTTATGCAATATGGAAAGCCCTTTTTCTAGGCTCCTGTAATATTTGCCTAGTAGTTTTTTTAACTTCTGGAAATAAATGTGGCAACACCTTAATATGGCCACCGTGACCTGTTTCCCCCAGGCCAATCGCACATGTTGTAGGTTCTGTTACCACAGTATCTCATTTCTAGGGAGCCTATGGCCACCTCAGCCAACGAAGCTCTGGGACACATAACCACAAGTGGCAGTGATGTCCTGCTACCCTGAGCACTTGCCGCCAACTCCTATGATTTCAGGGCAGCTGGGCCTGCTTGGGCTTGGATTCGGGCTGCGGGCTACCACATGAGGCCCTCACTCTTGGGCCGACAGTCTCCTGTTCATCTCAAGGCCATGCCAGACCTTTAATATGGAAAGTGCACACAAACAGTGTGTTTTATAGTCCAGGCTCAGAACATGTTCGTTGTCACTTCTGGCCACCTTCCATTGGCCAAGCACAGCATTGGTGAGGCAGACACAAGGGTGCTGCAAAAGTTCATGGGAAATGGAATTAAGAGATCTATGTAGAGGTGGGTGTTGGGCTAAGCAGTTAAGCTGCTGGTTAGGACATCCACATCCCATAGCTGGGATGGTAGCTGGGTTCAGTTTCCAGCTCCAGCTCCTAATTCCAGTTTCCTGCTAATGCAGACCCAGGCTCAGGTAGTCCCTGCTATCCACATGGATGTCCAGCTTGAGCTCCAAATACCTGGCTTTGGTCCACCTGCTGTTGTGGGCGTGTGGGGAGTGACAAGCAGATGGGAGCTCTCTTTCATCGCTCTCCCTCTCAAGTAAATAAAACTTTACAAACAAGGTATTTGTTTTGGGGCAGAAATCTTTCTTGAAATCCATGCACAGTCATTTCATAATAGGCAGGTTCTGTGAACTTTTTGAAGTACCCTTCTATATATTCTGCTTTTAGGGGGAACAACTACGAAGTCCCATGGCGGAGGGAGGGATGATGAATTGGGACGATCCTATGACCTACTGTGCTGTGTAGGAGGGATGCCTGGGGGTCCGACAGTCTCTTCTAGACTTCCGGTCCATCCTCTTGTGTTTGGCACTAACATAAACCCCTCCTTCCAGAAATGCCTGGTGTTGCTAATTCCTGAGCTGTCGGGGAGTTACACAACATGAATCTGCTTGCTCCATGGCTTGCCCACTCTTGTCTTAGGATTCGTATTTGCAGCTTTGTTGAGTTCCTTACCACTGGCCATCTGCTCTCCAGCTTCCAAAATTTCATTGCTGTTGTTTCTCTTCCCATTTTCTTCTTCCTTGTGGGCTTCTTTCTGTAACAAAGTCCTTTTCCTGCCATTTTCGTGGATTTGAGGAGAGAGCAGGGCTAAATGCCTGGTTTCAATCTTCATCATTCTCACCTGGATCTTTCTGGCCCCCTTAATGCTCAGCGTCTTTGGCTTTAATTACGCACTGCTGAGCCCCTCGTTGCCCGGAGGAACTCTGATGAAGTGGCTGACATGGTGACTCACCTCGCCGTCTGCGTGCTTGTCGGAACACAGTGTCAGCTAGAGACTAACCCTTCCTGACTCAATGCTGCGTCCAGGAGCACAAATACATCTGAAGCAACTGTCAGCCTCTCCAGAGTTCTGAACACACATTGCTGCTTTTGATCTGAACCTGAGGCATAAGATTCATTTAATTGAACACACACCAGCTAGATTTTCTTACGCTAAACTGAAGCACAGGAAAATACATGAATTTCCTTTGCCTGTGTGGACTGCCTTCATTCTTCTTCTACCAGTTCTTTGGAAATAATGGGGATGGGCAGGATAAAGCATAGTTTGGTCATCTATTTAGTGTTTTGCAAATGTGGATTGACCATTGGCGCTTCCTGTCTGGCAGATGGCAAGACTATGGACGGGAGTGCTCTAGCAGGAGTGAAATTTATCTCCGAAAGGTGTTTGACCCCAGCTCCTGTACAGCACCAGGTGTAGCCAGCTAACAGGGCAAGGATGATCTCAGGTGAACATCATCTTGAAAGCCAATGGAAACATTTTGGGGTGCTCTTGGGATGAATCAACAAATAGATTTCCATGCAGGTGAAGAAGGGAGATGACTTATAACCATCAGTGAACCTCCAGCCAGGACACTGGGGTTCAGGTCCTGTTTATAGCTTCTTACATTCTGAAGGATCTCAGCAAGCTCTTTGGATCTCTTAGATGAGAAACAAGTTTCCTTGCTTGCTCATGGGCTGTTGGGGAAATGGAAAATGTCAAGGGCTGTTCTCTGCTCAAAGTGCTGTTCAGAAAGAAGCCTCATTTGGCTGTGGGTCTGAGCGCGAGCATCGTATCCAGCGTGGGTGTGTTGTGTATCTGCTGTTTCTCCGAACTACAAGTCACACACTACACTGGATGCTGATGAGAAATAACCAATGGATGCTTGGTGCCCGCCTGGCCCTGCACAGGAAGCAGCCTGGTCCTCAGAACACCTCTGCAGTGGGTTTTCGAGTTATTATTGCCATTAGTTTACATCGAGGGCCACTGCGGCCCAGGATGCTAAGCATACTGCCGAAGCACATCTCGCAGCGCTGGGGGTGTGCGACAGCCCCCACGAGCACCTCCGTCCTCTGCGGCCCTCCTGCCCAGGGAGCACGCGTGTCTGGCCTCCTCTTCCTCTGTTGCTCCATGTGAATCGCATCCACGATCTCCCGGCCCACAGACTGCTTTCTCTGAACAGCTGCTGCATATCCCAGGCCCCAGTGGCCATTTCTACAGCAATGACTTCCATACCTGTACCCCACCCGGGCTTCTCCTTCGGTGCCCACAAGAGTTTAGTCACCTGTCTACTGCGTGTCTTCAGTCGGACACCTTAAAGTGCCCCAAACTCCTCCTGTCTCAGGATTCGCTCATTCCCTTTCCTTCTCACCATCTAACTCTGCTGCTTCTTGATCCAGGTGTTCCCTAGGGAGGCAGGGAAGCGGTGCGAGACCATCCTGAGTCTCCTTTTACTCATGTCTTCTGTCTGTCCTGCCCAACACCAAGTCCTGCCAACCCAGTCATCTAAATAGCTCAACATGCTGTCTTTTTTTTTTTTTTAAGATTTGTTTATTTATTTGAAAGCCTGAGTTACAGAGAGGAGGGAGAGACAGAGATCTTCCATCTGCTGGCTCTCTCCCCAGATGGCTGCAACAGTTAGGGCTGCGCCAGGCCGAAGCCAAGAGCCAGGCGCATCATTTGGGTCTCCCACATGGGTGCAGGGACCCAAGGGACTTGGGGGGTATCTTCCACTGCTTTCCCTAGGCTAGTAGTAGGGAGCTGGATCGGAAGCAGAGCAGCTGGGACTCGAACTGGCACACGTATGGGATGCTGGTGCTGCAGGCCGCAGCTGAACTTGCTATACCACAGTGCCAGCCCACTCTGTGTTGTACCTTGGGCCACCACCCGGGTCCCAGCCAGCATCATCTTTCATTGACACGATTGCAACATCCTCCCCAAACAATCTCCCGTTCCTGCAGTCCGTAGTCAACCTGACCTTTCCAAGACTTAAACCTAATGACGTATTTTCATGCTTAGAGCTCTTCAGGGACTTCCACTGGCCTTAAGATAGAGGATAACTTCCTTCAACTTGGCCTCTAAGGCTGGCTGTAACCTGGCTACATGTGCCGCTTCAGCCTTGGCGTTCATTCTGATTTTTCTTATATCCTTATCTGCCTGCAGTATCTCTACACCCTTCTCTCACCTTGGGACCTTTGTACGTGAATCTGTCGCTTTTTCCTAGAACAGTCTCAGTATCCTACTGTACTGTGAGGTCCAGGTGCTATGCATTTTTCAGGTATTAAAGGAAAAACTTTTCCTAGGAAGTCTTCCTCGACTTGTCTAGCCTTTGTTAAGTGGCCGCCACGTAACACTTGCCGTAATGTATTGCAATTGCTCACTTGATTGTGTCTCTGGCTACACTTGGGAATACCTTCAGGGCAGGCTTCCTGTGGGTCTAGCTCATTACTGTATCCCCTGAGACAAGCGCAGTGTCTGGCATATAGCAGGAACTTGACAGCTGTTCAGTGACGATTAAATGAGCGTTACACAAAAGCATCAAAGCTTGTACACTGTCACCTGAGACCCGTCCGTCCCCCCAAAAGTCAGTGCTCCATAGTCTAGCACACAAGGACGCCATCGGAAGACTGATCTTTGCTGGGCACCGTTCAAGACATTGGGGGAGCAAAGGAAAGTCAAAGGCAGACTTTCTTCTCCTCTTTAGAAATTCCCATGCCCTGTTCACTCGGATCACTTGCCCCGCTTGGGGAACAAGGAGGTGACGAGGAGACGAGGGCAGTGAGGCGGGAGGGGTCTCAGTGCTTTGTGGCTACAGGAAAAGGGGAGTGCTGACTGCCTGCTCTCAAACGAAGCCAAAGCAAGTGACTGGTCCCCTGGTCTCACTCCACAGGCGATCTGAAGACCTAGCAAGTGTTGAAAACATGAATTGAAGACAGGGTTTGGACTAACCTTGGCCTTCATCCTGCACATGGGATATTTATCAAAACCACGTGTCTGTTTTCAGTAGCTGAACACACGCTGTTGGAGGTGACGTTGGCCTTACAGTATCAGCACAGGCATTTTCTCCCTAAATATCTCCACTGTCGCCGTCTCCTCACCCACAGCATGCATGGTTTGGCCACAGCAGCTGCAGCCAATGAGGTGAGGTTCTACACGGGACCTCCCGTTACTCTCTCTCTGCCTCCCGGAGGCCCTTGCAGTCACCTGCCATGGTTTGTGATTCCAGGCGTATTTGCGCGATTATTTGTTTACCATCAGCTCCTTTCGCTGTTTTAGCCTCTGCTTCTCCCTTCCCCGCTCCATCCTGCCTTGACCCCGTAAGCTCCAGGACCAGGGACTTTGTGTATTGCACGCCTCCCCGTGTGCATACTCAGATCCTCACACTGTGCCTGCCACCTAAGAGGGGCTCAACAGATGCTTGGTTTACGAATGACTGGTGGGATAAGCATAGAACAGGGACAGACAGGGGACCCCCTGGCCTTTTGCTTGTGTGACTGAGGCCTTCCAGGGCGTCCTGCCTAGGTTGCCTCAGGTGGAAAGAGTTATTGTAACGGCGGGAGAATGAGGAGGCCTCTGCACAGCTGTCACGTCGAACAGGGGCGTTGTCCTGACGGTGTGCATTCCTCGCACTGGTTTTTCTGGCAGTTATTCTCTATGTCATGCTCTGTCACACCTCAGGCCCAACCAAGACAAAAGGCTACGAGGCTGGGATCTGATAGTCGAATGAAAGGATCCTTTGCAGGGGTGAGGCAGGAGCCTGGGTCTCTGAAGCGCCTGTGGAGTGGCGAGAGTGAGGAGCAGTTCTTACTCCGGGGCCTAGGGGAACTGCAGGGGTGGGGAAGACCCCCCGGAGCCTTTCTTAAAGGGGGTGCAAGGCAGGGAGGGGGTGAGGAAACCCCCTAACTCGCGCTGTGCGCTGAGCACCTGCTGGTTGGCAGCTGGCACTGCCCAGTGGAGACAGCTCTCAGGTGATGCTCTCTGCAGGGGAATGGAGCTGTAGGGGTGGGAGAAAGGCTAGCAGGTGCCGTTACTCTTAGTGATGCTTCCAGCAGAGACCGGCTGCGTGCAATCAGCCCCAGCCCGCGCACCCTCACTGCAGTCCAGCGGGGCTATCAGCCTGCCCCCTGACATCAGCTGGCTGCTACCTGGTCTTCCTGCCTCTTTGCGGTCCTGCACTGAAACTTTCCGAGAGGAAATTGGCTCTCACCCCTGCTAGGGTTAGCCTGTGCTTCGTGTCTCTGCCTGCCAAAGTCTCATGTGTTGGGAACTTGGACCCCAGGGTGGCAGGACCCAGAGGTGGTGGATCCTTTAAGAGGCGGGTCTAGTGGGAGGTCATGGGGCAGGGGGCGTTGCCTAAGGTGGGTGGCATAAGATGGTTGTTATAAAAGGAGTAAGCCCTGGCTTGCTGTTTCCGCTCCTGGTTGGAGATGCGACTGTCCGTCCATCCGTGCTCCTACTGCTGCCAGCGGGTGATGCCGCTAGGGGCCGATCCTTGCAGGCCTGCACAATGCGGTCTGAACTTCCAGTCCTCCACAACTGGGAGCAAGCGAAACCTGTGCCCTTGAGTAAGTGCTTGTTCACAGGTATTTTGGGACTTTGATGAAAATTCTTATCTTCCAGTGAGCGACAGCTGACTCGGGCCGGCTGGGGCCGTGCACCTGTCTCTGCCTTCCCTAGCCCCAGGGCAGGCTGGCTTAGGAGAGAGACATTCACAAGTAGGCTTGAGGGTGGCGGTCCTCGCTTGGCCTGTCCGGTACTGTGTTGTCGTCACTTTCCCCACAGTGGCGCTCATCTCCCATGGGCAGGAAATCATCACTATGGGGCCAATGCTCCCTGTTAGCACAGCGCCAGGTGTCCCCGCCCAGCAGAGTCCCCAAACACGCCCAGCCTTGCTGGGAGTTCTGTCCAGACGCGTCTTGGGCACCCTCCCCTACTCCAGGGTTGGCTGACGCGTCGGCTGTGCTCCGAATGTGGGGTTCAGAGTCTGGCTCCTGTACTGGCTATGTTCTGCTTCTAGGCAGAATAACCATAATCCTCTGCTTTCATAAAACATAGATGCGTCTGGCATGAGGGGCCTGATATATGAGGGTGTGCAGCTTTATGGCCATGGTGGTGTTGGCAAAGCCTCTTGCAGACAGGAAGTGAGTGTTTCCTGGCATCTTTGGACGATGGTGAGAGGCGAATTTACAAACAGTGATGGCAGCTGGCTGGTGGTAGTTTGAGGGTGGCAGGGATGCTGTCTTCTGCAGTGCCCCATCTTGCCTGGTGTGGTGTCTTTTCTGGGCCACTTCCTCCAAGAACAGGGTGGGCAGGGCCTGTGCCATTCCAGGCTGTCGGTTGCTGTTGACCCCTCCATGACCAAAGGCTCTCTGTACACACCCTTTCCTCCGTCCACCCCTTGGGGAACACCCACGCCCTTTCCCTCCGTCTGGTGAAATCCTCATCGTTCAAGTCCAAGGTCAAACGCCCCTTTGGGTGGGCATTTGGCCCAGCAGCTAAGACGTTCCCCGTTCTCCCTCACAATACCTGCGTTTGATCCCCAGCTTCCCGCTAATGTGTACCCTGGGAGGCAGCAAGACCTCACTCAAGCAATCAGAACCCTACTACCCATGCGGGAGACCTGGGTGAAGGTCTCGGCTCCCAGCTTTGGTGTGGCCCGGGTCCAGCCATGCCAGGCATTTGGATGGTGAAGCAGTAGATGAGAACTTCTTTTGTATGATGTTAAAAATATCCAAATGCCCGTTCTTGGTGGGGGGGGAGAGAGCACGCATGAGAGCTTGGGAAAGTAGGTTCTGTGGTTAGACCAGTGCATTTTGTGTCTGGGCCACCTCATCAGCGGGGCCTGAATCTTTGTCTAGAAGCATGGGAGGGTAATTCTGTGAAGCTGTGACTCTCAGAGTCGAACAGGTGCACATTAGAAACAGGTTGCACGGGCTCAGCTGCTGGTTTGGCCACCTGCCTCGGTTTCCCCTTCTGTAAAACGGAGCTGATGAAACGTGTGTGGATTTATTACCGTGCTTAAATGGGGTAAAGAACAAGCCCTTAGGTAATGCCTCACACATGGTTAGCCCTTAATATGTTAAACTCATATTCTCCATCTCACTGCGTTGTAAGGATTAAGTTAGGTGAGCCATGGAAACCTCCGGCATCGGCCTGCCCCAAGGTCGGTTCTCCATAAATGATGGTGGTGGTGGGCTTGCCAGTTTTCGGTGTCGTTCTCCGGTGGGCTGGGGAGGGCGGGACTGCCGCTGTCCTGCGGAGCTCGCTGATGGTAGCAATCTGATAAGAGCGCTCGCAGTGCACCGTGGCTGCCGGGGTTCTGCTTTCCATTTTGGGCGAGTGTACGTGGTAGCGGCTTGAGGTCGGTCCGAATGAAGACTGGCTGCAGCACGGTAGGGTTTTCTGCCTCGAGATTGACGTTTGATAGCTTCTCAGTGCGTCCTCTGTGTGCGTGGAAGCTGGCAGCAGGTGGGCTGAGACTTCCTGTCTCGGGCAGCCCTGCTGCTCTCGCTGGTTCCTGTGGTTTGCTAAGCGCTGCGTTGGCACGTGACCTCCAGTGCTGAGCGTGTGTGCACGCGCCTCCTCCTCAGATGGGCTGTTGACAGTGCTTGGAGTGAATGATGGTGAGGGAGACTTGGGTCCTTTCGTGCCATTTTGTGTTAAAGAAGAAAAAAATGTGCTGGGCTTCCAATGAAGGCTTCCTACGTCCATATGGAATTCTCCCACCATGAAGAGCTGTTAGCTAGGAAAGAACTCCTGCAGGAACAAGCAGACAAAACGTACTGTTGGGGGTTGATATTCCCCGACATGGTGTGTAGTTCTAAGTGAAACCCTTGGCCTGCGCTCAGGAGGTATTCATGGCTGTGCAAGAACTGACAGGAACCTGATGTCAGAGGTGGCAGCAGCTAGGGCTGAGATGATGGTCTTGCTGAGCTGCTCCCCCTCCTCTGTAAACATGCTCACAGGGGTTTGCACCTGACAGGCATACCCGGAAATCCCCAAGACCGGCCCTCGCTCATCGTGATAGCTGTGTGAGTGCTATTACTGGAACCTAGTGCCTGTTTGTTATGCATTGGAATAATCATAAATATTCCTTTATATAGATGATGAATGAGCCTGCTATCATATTTCTGGTAAGAGAAGTTTAGAGTACTTTTGAGGTGTCTAAAAAAGGTGTTTTTTGTTTGAGGGGACCAGTGCTGTGGTGTATTAGACTAGACTTCTACCTGTGGCACCAGCATCCTGTGTGGGTGATGGTTCATGTCCCAGCTGCTCCTCTTCTGATCCAGCTGTCTGATTACAGCCTGGGAAAGCAGTGGTAGATGGCCCAAGTGCTTGGGCCCCTGCACCTGCATGGGAAACCCAGAGGAAGCTCCTGACTTCAGATCGGCTCAGCTGCAGCCATTGTGGCCATTTGAAGAGTGAACCAGCGGATAGAAGATCCCTCTTGGTTTCCCTTTGTCTGTTGCTCTGCCTCTCAAAAAATGTTGTTTGAAAGGCAAAGAGGGAAAGAGAGCTCCTACAACTGCTGACCTGGGTGAGGCTGAAGCCAGGGCCTGGGAATGCATCCTGAAACCTCCACATAGGTAGGAGGGAACCAACTATTTGAACCGTGGCCTGCTTTCTCCCAGGGTGCACATTCACAGGGAGCTAGGTGAGCGGAGCTGGGACTCAAACCCAGAGGCTACAGCGTGTGATGCGAGTGCCCAAGCATGGCTTAGCTGCTGCTCCAAACACCTCGCTTGGAGGTGCAAAATGAGTTCTAGCCTATGCTGCTGAGGGAAATTTATGGGAATGCCCATGGAATTTCTCCATTATATGTGTCATTTCCAACTAAAATCTTAAATGTGTTGGGTCTCTTCTTGGGGAAAAGCTGATGTTGAATCTTTGTTAAAACACTTATGAACATCCCTAATTTTGTCTTAAAATATTTCATACCTCTGGTTTTGTTTGGAAGCCTTTGGATCCATCCAATGTGCTATTGTCTGAAGCAATGGTGGGTTTGGCTGCTCTGTGCATGCTCCTTCAATTTTTATTCCATTCAGTTTTGTTCTGTATCTTCCATTCATCAGCTGAACAAGGAGATTCTGTGCAGCTTATTCTATATATGTTGTCTTCATAATGTCTTACGTCCAAACCAGGAGCTTGTCCAATCCTGGATTTGGATGGTCTCTTTGCTTAACAGCTGCGTCCTTCCTCATGTGAGTTGTCTACCGAGTGTCCCAGAACCTGTACTACCTGCTGCTATTTGCACAGACTCTGGGAGAAAAAGGCCGAGGGTTGAACAGGTGCTGGGGCTCCTATGCAGAATCGAATGTTCAACGCCATTCATCAGTGTTTGTGTATCTTAACTGTGAGTGTCCTCAGATGATGGGGTGTGTGTGTTGAGCATTGAAAATGAGCCACCCTTTTGCTTCTGTACACATTTCCTCTGATGGATGACAGGTGATTTATTGATCCAGATCTCCATGCGAGGCTTTCTCAGTCCCCTGGGGAAAGTTTGCTTGATATCTAAACCAAACCCTTCCTGTGTATACCTAATGAAACCAGTGTTCCTTGGGTCTTTGCTTTAATAATTATCTTTTGTATTTTAAACACTATTGTGTAAAACTGAGTTGTTAAATTTGAGTGAAGAGTAGCAAGACTTGCATTGTAGACAGAAATAGTCTGAAACAACAAGAGGAGCCGTATATTTCTCCGTGAACTTCATGTCATTATCTTAGCATTGTATAGCAATTTTTTGGGGGGTGGATTATTTCCTGTTTTTAAAAATTGTTTTAAATGTATGCAAGGGGGACAAATCTCATGTATTTTGTATATACAGTGTTTCTAAACAGATCACTTATTTTTAATTTATGTAAGAAAAGTCTTCCGTCGGCTGGTTCACTCCCCAAATGGCTGCAATGACCAGAGCTGAGCTGCTCCGAAGCTGGGAGCCAGGAGCTTCTTCCCAGTCTCCCACATTGGTGCAGGGACCCAAGGACTTGGGCCATCTTCTACTGCTTTCCCAGGCATAATAGCAGGGAGCCAGATCAGAAATGGAGAAGCCAGGACTTGAACTGAGTGGGGAGGCATCAGGCTTTGTCTTATAGAATAGCTCCTCTCTTGGGAGCTAACTGGTTTCCCACGAGAGACATGTGAGCCTTTCCCTGGGTGCCACCTCCTAAAAGCCCTCCTGCCTCTCGGCATCACCATCCTGGGGGCTGAGTTTCAAACACATGAAACTTTGAGGGATGTGCCAAGCCTGTACACCTTTACAGAGAATCTTTCAATTCTTGTCAGCCAGATTGTCCTGCTGTTCTGGTGATATTTCTACTTGCCTTAGCTTTGCCCAAGACTAAGGAAGATGGTCCAAGGTCATTCCCATTATCTCACTCTGACCTTGGATCTTCTCGTTTTTGGTGGCAGCCTATAAAGCCTATTCTGTCTTGACAGTTTAAACACTTGGGGGCTGGCACTGTGGCACAGTGGGTTAAAGCCCTAGCCCGAAGCACCAGCATCCCATGTAGGCGCCAGTTCTAGTTCTGGCTGCTCCTCTTCTGATCCAGCTCTCTGCTATGGCCTGGGAAAGCAGTAGAAGTGCTTGGCCCCTGCACCTGCGTGGGAGACCAGGAAGAGGCTCCTGGCTTCGGATCAGCTCAGCTCCGGCCATTGTGGCCATCTGGGGAGTGAACCAACTAATGGAAGTCCTCTCTCAGTCTCTACCTCTCTCTGTAACTCTTTCAAATAAATAAAATCTTAAAAAAAAAAAAAAACCAAAAACTTGACAGGGGGTGGGTGTTAGACCTTGTGGTTAAGACCCTGCTTGGGATGGCCACTCCCATATCAGAGTGCCTGGGTTTGAGTACTGGCTCTGCCTCCAATTCTAGCTTCCTGCTCACGCAGGCCCTGGGAGGCAGTGGACGATGGCTCAAGTTGTTGACTCCCTAGCAATCATGTGGGAGACCTGAACTGGCTTCCCAGCTCCAGGCTTTGGCCTGTCCCAGCACCAGCTGTTGCAAGCATCTGAAAAATGAACCAGTGCGTGGGAGGTGTCTTTTTTTTTTTTTTTTTTTTTTTTTTTTTTTTTTTTTTTTGGGTCTCTACTTCTCTGTTTCTCAAGTAGATCAATAGATAAACAGACATGGACAGCTAGAGATAAGACTTGACAGGCAGGCATGGATCCCATTCCCTTCTTACCCAAGACAGTTGAAAGTGCAGTCTCAACACACAGCCTCCACTTCTTCACTTCCAGTCACTGTCCAGTCCCTTGTGGTCTGGCTCTTGTGGCTCTGAGAACACCCTCCCCTGGCTCCCCATTGTCCCTTTCAACCCTCCTCTGTTGGCGCTCCCGGCTTCCTGAGCGCTGGACCCTGCTACATCCCTTGCTGCTGTTTTCTCCAGGCTTTTATCCTGCTCATCTCTTTCTGGACTCATTTCAGGCTGTTTGACCTCTGCCTTCTCCTTAACCCTTACTCCCTTACTCTCTTCTGGGGCTCTGTCCTCCTCACTCTGCACAGTCTCAGGGGAGAAGCCACGATGGCTTTGTAGCCTTTCCTATAGCTTGAATTTTCCCCCTTCTCTCCCTCCCTACTCATTCCTCAAAAGTTATGCCTACGTGGAGGTTCTCTTAGATTAGAATAACTCTCTCCTTCACTCTGTCCCTGGAGTGTACTTCTTGACGCCATTATCACACACACATCCTATTATAGTGAAATTAGCTGTAATCTCTTTAAGGGAGAAATTATGAGAGTCTTTCTATCCCAGGCCTAGTGTGGAACTCGGGAACTTAATTTGCTGCTTGCTTCCCTCTGAATGAGATGCGTTCTTCTTCCCTATCTAGCTGATATTTCTTTCGGCTCAAGACAAATTTAGAAATTTATTCTCTAGGTCACACTTTGTTTTTGTTGGGCATTCAAAGACACACAAAGCTATCACGTGCTTAGTGAATCTCCTTGATTCCCTTCCTAGTTCTACCCAAGTCATCCTGCTCTCTCTATGTGGTCTCTGTGGGTTGACTTCAACTGGCACTCCTATGTGATGGCTCCCAACTCCATTGTGTAGCCGCCACTGCTGTCAAAAACCCCTGGTTGTTCCTGCATGGCCCATGGCCCCGTGGTCCAGAGTTGCTGAATCCTTGAAGCCCCCAACACCCAGGCTGTGTTGTTCAGGGTCACAGAGGAGGGATCTGCTTCCGAATTCCTCACGTGGATGCGCTCTGGGAAGGGTGGAGCCAAGGTGGGCAGTGTGGATGTCGGCCCAGAAAAGTGCAGGGTGAGCCTCCCACAGCTGCCCTAACAAAGCCCCACAAACCTAATGTTACCGGAGAAGCAAAGGGTCCTTGTCTTCGCGCAAGAAAGAATTCAGGCGTGAGACAGAGAGCAGGGGAAGCAGCATAGCAAGGTTTATTAGGGTAAGGACATCCGTAAGAATGGGTGGGCACCTCTCCAGACAGGACCTGAGAGAGTGCGCAGTTCACGTTTAGGCTGGGGCTTTTAAGGGGATGGCTCTTCCCTCCACCTCTCCTTCTCCTCCTCCCGGGCAAAGGACTTGCTGGATGTAAATATGAAAAATTCCTTTCTGAGTTTTTCCCCAGAGGTATCAGACAGGGGAAGCCTGGCTGGTGTCGTCCCGCCTTAGAGGAAGGATGGTTATGGGGTAGAAGGGGCAGGACCCCCTGGAAGGTCAATGGGATCCGGGCAGGACATTTGAAGTGCAGATACTGGGCTGTACCTGGAAGGTTGTCGGGATGACTTTGAGATGCGGATGCTGGACCTAGATGTCAATTCCTTAGGCCTTTGTCACAAACATATAAGCTCATTTCTGACTTCCTACCTAACATTAACAGCTTAAAACCGTATAGGCTGAGTGCTTTCTAACTCTGGATGCCAGAAGTTTGAAATCCATTTCACTGGGCTAACCTCAGAGCTGGTCCCTTCTGGAGGGTTTCAGGAGGGGAGGACCAGGCGGCCATCATCACTCTGCTGTCTCCCTGTCTCACTCTTATAAGGAACGTTGTGATGATCATGCGCCCACGCAGGGTATCTGTCTACTTCAACCTTCTTAGCTTCATACCTACTGTGTCCTTTTTTGCCACAACAAGTAACATTTACAGGTTCCAGGGATTAGGCTATGCACATATTGGAGGGAACAGACAGCCTAAAACAGTGCTCCTAGGTTACGGTGGAAATACAAACTACTCTTGGTGAAAAGAGATCCACTATTTTTGATTGTTTTTAATTTGTAAAAACTTTTTTTGAGGGAGGAAAAGAAGTTGCCCCATCCACTGGCTCATTCCCTAAATGCCTACAATGACCAGGTCTGGGCCAAGGTCAAAGCTGGGAGCTGAGAATGCAAGTCTCCCATGTGGCTGGCAGGAAACCAGTCATTTGAGCCATCCCTGCTGTCTTCTAGTGTCCACATTCCTGAAGCTGGATCAGAAGCAAGGTATCAAAGCCAGATAGTCCAAATGGGGGCATGGGAATCTCAACCAAGGTCCTGACGCTCGAGCCAAAGGCTCGCCTCCTAGAAGCTTTGCTTTTTAGCAGGTATGAGGATCAAGATGGATGTGTATGCTTGGCAAAAAAAAAAAATATTGCTATGAGTGCTATATTTAGATAACAGAAAACCAATAATTGGAAGACAAAGTTCTGAATAGTTTTTTTTTGTATAAAAGCAATAAGCCTTAGTCATTCGTGGGAATTAGATTTATGCCTCAGTACCTGACAGTGAAATAACATTCTCTAATTAACGTGCTTGAATAGCATCACTTGTTTTGTATTACAGTGTGTTCAGCTGTCTACTCCCTACGTTAATAAAACAGGGGCCGTTACTGCTCAGTGAGCTCCCCTTTCAATGGAAGACAGGTCTTGAGGGCTTGGGGAAAAGGAGAACATCTCTGGTTTGCTTTTCTTCCTTTCTGTACCTTTTTCTTTCCCGGGCACTGTGGTGAAGGGGATGACAAGGACAAAGTGGGAAGAGAGTCCTTTGTTTGCGAAGCTGACCTCCCAGCACCATACAATGCGCATGCGCTGAGGCCAGTCTGCCTCACACAGCCAAGGGGAGGGAGGGGGCTGAGGAAAGCCTCTTGGTTTCTTGCCCAGACTAGCGGTAAGTGCACCGCTCCAAGTCATCAGCACAGTGACCCTAAGTCCTGATCCCCGTCGGGCAGCACACTGCCGCTTTGCCTGTGGCTGGCGTCGCTGGCTCGCTCTGTCGTGAAGCAGATGTAATGGTACTCGGTACCCACCAGGCTGGCTGACCCCGAGGCCCGTAAAGGAATTTGGTGGGATGGTTCAGGTTAGCCTGAGGCTCGGGGATGCCAGGGACACTGGGGGCTGGCGACAGCTTCTCTTGATAGGACACTGATAAGCGGCTCTAGCAGTTCAGGACGTGGAGTCGCACCCCCAAAAGGAGTCATACAAGCCTTGCATAGGAGGAAATAGTGGCTCACAGGTTAGCAGTGTCCTCTCTTCACTGGGAAAGGTCCCAGTAGCAAGCCTGGCACTTGATGTCCTGGCTAGAGGGACACTCTCTGTCCCCGCCCCCACACACTTGCACTTGGTGCTGGCAAAGGACGGATCCTGACGTTGCTGTCGGAATGCCGTCTCTGGGAATGTTTGACAGCCAAGATCCCATGAAGCTCCAGTGGCCTGAATGCTGCCGGTTGCTTCTGCACAGCTCCCACTGCTGCTGGGCAGGAGGCGGCGTGGGCGGTGAGCCTGCACCTGCGAGTTCCCCTACCTCATTGAACCAGGGGCATAGGCGCTCCCATGGCCCTCTCTGGGGTGACAAGCATGTTGAATGCTTCACCACACACAGGTGTGCCATATGGTTTCTGGGTCAGTCGCCCTGGGTGAGGACCCTCTCCTCCCTGATCTGGCTTCTTCCCACCCTGCACACTTGGCCCCTCCCTTCCCTGGAGGCCCTCTGCTCCCCTGCCCTTTCAAGCCACTCCCCCAGGATGCAGTGTCTCTCAGTCTTTGCATTTAGTGCGTCTTGCCCAGCTTCTCTTGATGTTTCCTTTACTGGAGACACTAGCTGTAAGTTGTCCAGTTTCTCAGTGGGAGATAATACGGGGCGGGCACTGTGACACAGCAGAATGAGCAGCTGTCTGGAACACCCGATCCCATGTCTGTCTGGGATCAAGTCCCACCTCTGCTTAGCACTCGGCTCCCTGCTATTGCACCTGGGAGGCAGCAGGCGTTGGCCCCAGTGCTTGGGTTCCTGTCACCCTTATGGGAGACCCAGATTAAGTCTAAGGCTGTGGCTTTAGCCTGGTCCAGCCCAGGCTGTTGTGGCCACTTGGGAAGTGAACCAGTGGATGGAGACTTGTCCCCAACTCTGCCTTTCAAACAAATATATAAAATGGAGCGCTACAACTAGCTCATTGATGTTTAGGGACAAGTTGCTAAAGGTAAATCACACTGAAAATGCTAAGTCCCAAAAGTGAGTAAAGAGACAAGAAAAGAATGAAATGTAGTAAAATAAATCCTGATGCAGAGTCCATCTCCTTTAGGAGTAAGTGTGTTTATGCTTCAAGGTGACTTTGGCAGCATCATGGAGTCACCGATATTCAGAGGTTAACGTGGGGGTTTGGTATCCAAAGGGCAGAAAATATGAAAACTCTGGCTCAAAGAAGTAGGTCTCTTAAAGTTTTAATTCTAACAGGGTCTCTGTGGCATGAAGGCTTTTTTTTTTTTTTTTAAGTAATGTAGATGACTCAAGAAGGTATTTCACTGTGGCTATGGCGTTGGGGGAAGTGTGGCCTGGTGATGAAGTTTTGGAATCGGCCAAGCCTCATCCTAACATGCTAGGTCTTCCAGCTGATGAGTTGAGCGACCCTTCTGAGCTGCGTTTTCCTCATCTGGAAATGAAAGGCCTCATCTCTGCCTCCCAGGGTGCAGTGAGGGATGGTCCGTTCATTGATTGATTTTTGATAGGTTCGTTGGACCGTTGCTGTGTGAGGCTCTCTGCAAGATGGTTCTGCAGTCAGTCCCTGACGGCCACCTGCGTTGCGACCCTGACAATTTCCAGTGCTGTGAGAAGAGGGCACTTCATCAGCTGCTTAGACCTTAAATAGACAAACATATTAGTTACATTTCCTGTGCTGCTATTTTTAGAGGCTTTTCATATTTTACGTGCTTGCTTCTGGGACTAATAGAACAGGTGGCACTCCGGGGCAGGAAAATCCAGATTCCTCTTGGATGTACCTCCGTTGGCTTCATCTGCCATTGTCTCCTGTATGCTCTGTTCAGACATTGGACCACGCCAGAGCCTTTCCCGCCGCTGGGCCTAAGCTTGGTCTGCTCAGATACCTCTTCCCGCCTCCTGGCAGGGTTGGCCACCCTGCCCCTCTCAGCTCAGAGGGCACTCCCTGGGGCTCCTTCACCTTGGGCAGAGGCTTCTGCTGTATTCCATGTCAGATCCCACTTCTCTGCCCATCATGCTTACGGCAATGCATACCTGCTGTGTATGTTTGCTTATGTTTAAGTGTGTGTGTGTGTGTGTGTGTTTACTCATGGTTCATGCCTTCCCCCTCAAGACTGGGTGTTCCAAGAGAGCAGTGACTTTGCTTGTCTTTCTGGCCTGTACATTCCTGGGCTTAGCAAAGACACTAGAATATTCAGGTTCCCCCTATGCTTTCTAAATGATAAGGAATGAACAGATTGGTAAAACGAGGTGAGAAGCAGAGCAAGCCTGGTGACAGGATGGCAGAGTGGGTAGCACTCCAGGGAAACTGAACTTGCTGGGACCTGCAGCTTAAAAGCGATGACTGCAAATCAGCAGTCATAGCAGTGAAAGGGGAGAGTGGGGCCAGCGTCTGTTAACGGAGCCTTTGGAACCACCTGTTGCAGGCACCCATTTCTTTCAGCTCTTCCCAGGAGGAAACCAACGGTCCTAATTTTCTTACATAGTACAGGAAAAGCAAAAATGAACCCAGAACACAGTTCCAAATGTAGACGGACCAGCCCTGGAAAGTAGCGCTGCCACCCTAACTCCACTCTTTCTAGGGAAAGCACGCCCTGCCCCCAACCACCACCACATCCCTAACCCTACAATCTGGCCCTGACACGGGTGGCATTTCTAGTTACTGATCATATCTTAGAACGTGGGTTTCCCAGAAGTTTTTGGTAAACCAAAGTGGGAGGAGTGGCTGACTCTGGTCTGTGGAGTCCACCGCTGGCTGGTAGTGACAGCTTGGACACATGCTCCCACTACTTTCAGCCTTGGAGTCCTTCGCTTGAAACATGGGAAATGGTCACAAAGAGAGCTGGTTCTGAAGTTGCCTTGGATGATACACAAGAGCTCAGCTCGGCACCTGCACGTGGTTAGCATTCCATAAAAACTCATTGCTGTGAGCCCTTCCAAACCACGTTTGTCTTTTAATCAACCCTCATCCTTCTAGAAAGCTTAGAATGTAATCAACAAAAATAAACAGACTACTGGAGCCAGAAAAGTTTATTGGAAGGCTAATTATAGTTTCAAGAGCTGAAGGCAGAACTCACCAAACAGGCCTTAAGAAAAACAAGAACCAGGGAAGTTAGGGGTCTCGGGAGCAAGAAAGCAGGAGCCATTTTTCCAAATGCTGCTGCTGCTGCTGCTGCTCTTGCTCCTGTGGGGTCTACATTTAGCCATCCAAGAGGGGGAATCGGGACCTGTGTTGAGTTTGGACCCCTATCCTGTGGTCAGAAGGGCAGAAATCGGTGATTGGTTGCACCATCAAAGTGACATGGAACTGGGGAGGACAGTTGCATCAGACAGAATACTGGACAGACAAAACTACATGTACTCCACACGCCCATGGCTACGCTACGTGTTCCTGGGTACCTGCCAAGCAAACTTCTCTTGGCTGATTTTTCAACTTCTTCCAAGTCAAAATGTAATTGCCTTCTGCCATAACACAATATCATTTCCTCAGATAATTCCTTTTTAAACATAAGAACAGTTATTTGAATTGCAGAGAGTGAGAAAGAGACAGATCTTGGATCTGCTGGTTCACACCCCAAGTGGCCACAACAGCTGGGGCTGGGCCAAGCGGAAGCCAGGAGCTGCATCTAGGTCTTCCGTGTGGGTGGCAGGTGGCCAAGCATTTGGGCCATCTTCCACTGTTTTCCTAGGCCATCAGCAGGGACCTGGATCAGAAATGGAACAGCCAGGACACAAACCAGCGCCCATGTGGGATGCCGGGTGTCACAGGTGGCAGCTTCACCTGCTATGCCACAACACTGGCCCTAATTGCTGTTTTTGAATGACTTCTACAATGTTGATTCACTCTGACATTCCTTTAGTCGACAAATACTTTCTGAACACCTGCTGAGTGTCAGATTCTGTTCTGGGGAGGCATGGAAAATAAGTCCCATGCTCTTAAGGACTTGGAGTGGAGCACACACAGCCAAAAACACAGTGCTAGTGATCACGTTCTAATGAGGAAAAGCATCAGGCAGGGATGGGGCATTGCTCTGGTTGGTTAGTCATGCCGATACCAGTCTGTTGAGGTCACATTTCGACTGCTGTGTTTGCTTGTCTGCCATAAATGGATAGCTGGTTAGCTCTGTCTACAGCAGGTGTTCTAAGATGTACTCGCCCCTGCCTCATTGTCTCACGGTGGCTGCTGAGTAAAGGTTGAATGAGGAGTGGACTTTTCCCTCTATTGTATGACTATCTGATGACTGTGTTTTTTGACATGGGAGCCAGATGGCTCTTCTCCCAAATGGGGCATTGTGGGTGGTCTGATCAGATGGGAGAGATGGCATCTAAGCTCGGCCCTTGTAGGTGCTCTGTCATGCTGTTGACGGACTGACCCAGTAGCACATTGTTTGACCTCTGTTCAGCCAACTTGGCTTCTTTGCAATTGGTTTCATTTTTTAATGTCATCGTGCATGTTTTCTGAACTTACGACCAACTCTGAGATACAAAGGAGAAGAAATCATCCCTCACCAGTTATATCACAGACCCATAGCAACTGACTGAATCCGAGCATCTGAAAGAACCCTGAGAGAGCATCTAGCCCAAGTTGTGCAAGGAGGACCGCAGCAATAATGATGTTCCTGCGAGGGAAGCTAGAATCCCATTGAACCTCACCCCATGTTCAATGTCTGTATTTACTAAGGGGCCAAACTGGATTAATTCTCATGTGAGGACTCATTCTCAAATAGAGAACCAGATAATGGAATGCTTTAGAAGATTCTCCCTAGACATTTGTGAAGTGGAGCAGAACTGACTGGGTGATGTTCAGATGTGGCCTCCACTTGACCGAAGAAGGGTTGCCTTTGCCCCGGCACTCTGGCTCTGCCGGTAGCTGTGTTTATGAATGGTCAGCTGTGTTGTGAGTATATTTAGCTTATGCTAAATGCCTCTGAGAGGATGAATAACATCTGTTTTTAGTTTAATTGTGTTTGGGAGGATGGTACTTTTTTTTTTCTACTAGATGAATAAACATTAAACCTCTTCTACTTCCTGAAGAAAGTTAGGGCTGGATTCTGCAGTACAAATGACAAACTTATTCAATCAAATTAAAACTGTTAATGAGTCTATTTGTCAGAATAGACTACTCAAATAAAAATGTTATGTTTGGGGTGAAAAAACGATATACCAATACTGACAGACAACAAACCATCTCATTCACTTGAAGCATGAATGGACAGTATGACTGATAAAATGGTTAGAAATAGTGGTTAAATATAGTGAGAATTGTGTAGTATCTTCATATAGTATTAAAAACTTTCAAAGCTTTTTTTTTTACTTGAATGTTCTGACTCTCATATCTTGAGTGAATGAAATGAAATTTTTTTGGTTTTCTTGTTAATTTTATGTAAATTATACAAATTTCATGTATTTCATATATGTAGATTTAGGAATATAATGACAATCTCCCCCCCCCTCCATGCTTCAACCTATCCTCCTCCTCCCTTTCACATTCTCATTCTTAATTTTTACAAAGATCTATTTTTGGTTTACTTAATGAGCATATAGTGAACCCAACACCAAGTAAAAGACTTCAACAAATAGTATAAAGACAAAAGAAAAAAAGAACTGTTCCTCAATGGCAGAAAAAAGGGCTATCAACAATCTTCAAATCTGAAAATGTCTATTTAACTACAATACATTACACTTCAGGTTCTCTATTAGTTACCTCCAGTCATAATTCACAATAGCAAAGAAATGGAATCAACCCACATGTCCATAAACTTTTGACTGGATAAAGAAGTTATTTATTTTTTTGACAGGCAGAGTGGACACAGAGAGAGAGACAGAAAGGTCTTCCTTTGCCGTTGGTTCACCCTCCATTGGCCACCGCGGCTGGGGCGCTGCGGCCGGCGCACCGCACTGATCCGAAGCCAGGAGCCAGGTGCTTCTCCTGGTCTCCCATGGGGTGCAGGGCCCAAGCACTTGGGTCATCCTCCACTGCACTCCCGGGGCCACGGCAGAGAGCTGGCCTGGAAGAGGGGAAACATGATCTCTGTCTCCTTGGGACTGGCTTATTTCACTTAGTATAATGACTTCCAGTTGTGTCCATTTTTGTTGCAAAGGTCAGGATTTCATTTTTTTTTACAACTGAGTAGTACTCTATAGTGTATATATACAATAACTTCTTTATCCTTGGCTGGCGCCGCGGCTCAATAGGCTAATCCTCCACTTTGCGGTGCCAGCACACCAGGTTCTAGTCCCGGTTGGGGTGCCGGATTCTGTCCCGGTTGCCCCTCTTCCAGGCCAGCTCTCTGCTCTGGCCCGGGAGTGCAGTGGAGGATGGCCCAAGTGCTTGGGCCCTGCACCCGTATGGGAGACCAGGAGGAAGCACCTGGCTCCTGGCTTTGGATCAGCGTGGTGCGCCGGCCACGGCGGCCAATGGAGGGTGAACCAATGGCAAAGGAAGACCTCTCTGTCTCTCTCTCTCTCTCTCTCACTGTCCACTCTGCCTGTCAAAAAAAAATAACTTCTTTATCCAGTCAAAAGTTTATGGACATCTGGGTTGATTCCATTTCTTTGCTATCGTGAATTATGCTTCAATGGGCATGGGGGTACAGATAATGCTTTCATATTCTGATTTCTTTTGGTTTAGGTAAATTCCCAAGAGTGGGATGGCTGGATCATATGGTAGGTCTGTTTTCAGATTTCTGAGATATCATAATTCTGTCTTCCACAGCGGATTTATCAGTTTACATTCCCATTAACAGTGGACCACGGTACCTTTATCCCCACATCCTTACCAGCATTTGTTGTTTGTTGATTTCTGTTTGAGAGCCATTCTAACTGCAGTGATGTGAAACCTCATTGTGGTTTTGATTTGCATTTCCCTGATGGCTAGTGCTCCTGAGCATTTTCTCAAGTGTCTGTTGGCCACTTGTATTTTCTCTCTTGAAAAATGCCTGTTCAAGTCCTTTGCCCATTTCTTAACTGGATTGTTTTGTTGTAGAGTTTGAGACCTTTATAGATTCTGGATGTTAATTAAGCCTTTATCAGTTATGTAGTTTGCAAAATTTTTCTCCCATTTGGTCAGTTGTCTCTTCACTTTGCTGAGTTTCCTTTGCAGTGCAGGAGCTTCTCAGCTTGATGTAATTCCATTTGTCAATTTTGGCTTTGATTACCTGTACTTCTGGGTTTTTCCAAGAAGTCTTTGCCTATGCTAATGTCTTGTAGATTTTCCCCAATGTTCCTAGTAATTTGATGGTATCGGGTCATAGATGTAGGTCTTTGATCCATTTTGAGTAGATTTTTGTGTAAGGTGTTAGGTATGGGTCTAGTTTCAAACTTATGCACGTGGAGATCAGATTCCCCAGCACCACCAGCACCATTTGTGGAAGAAACTGTCCTTGCTCCAGGGATTGATTTTAGCTCCTTTGTCAAAAATAAGTCGGGTATGGATTCATGGCTTGATTTCTGGAGTTTCTATTCTGTTCCATGGGTCTATGTGTCTGTCTTTGTGACAGTCCTAGGCTGTTTTTGATTGTAACTGTCCTCTAGTATGTCTTAAAATCAGGTATTGTGATGCCTCTAGCTTTGTTTTTAAGATTGCTTTAGCTATTCAAGGTATTATTTGTTTCTGATGACTTTTAGCATTTTTTCTAGATCTGAGAAGAATGTCCTTGGTATTTTGATGGTATCACATTGAATCTGTAGGGTGCTTTTGGTAGTAAGGACATTTTTGATGATTCTTCTAATCCATGAACATGGAAAATTTTTTCCTTTTTTTGTGTCCTGTTCTATTTTCAGTGTTTCGTAATTTCATCATAGAGATCTTTGAAATCCTTGGTTAAATTTATTCCAAGGTATTTACTTCTTTTTGGAGCTATTGTGAATGGGATTGATTTTAAAAAGTTCTTTTTCAGCCATGATTTTATTTGTGTAAACAAAGGCTGTTGAGTTTTGTGTGTTGATTTTATATCCTGCTACTTTACCAAATTCTTTTATGAGTTCCAATAGCCTTAGTTTAGTCTTTTGGATCTCCTATATACAGGATCATGTCATCCCTTAATCATTACATAGTGCCATTCTTCATCTCTTATCAGTTTTTATATCGATCCTTTTTTTGTCCGATACTAGGATGGCAACACTTGCCCCCCCCCCCTTTTTTTTTGCTTTCCATTAGCATGGAATATCATTTTCTAATCCTTTCACTTACAGTCTGCATGAATCTTTGGTGAGATGTGTTTCTTGTAGGCAGCAAATAGATTTGTCTTGTTTCCTAATCCATTCATCCAGTCTGTATCTTTTAACTGTGGAGAGTTGAGGCCATTTACATTCAATATGACTACTGACAAGTAATGACTTGCCTTGCCATTTCTCCATAAATATTCCTATTGTTTACTTTGGATTTCCTTTGTACTTTTACTGGGAGATTGTCTGCCTTCACCTACTTTTGTATTGATGACCATGTTTCTGTGTGTAGCACATCCTTACGCACCTTTTGTAAGGCTGCAGAGATGGTGACAAATTCTTTCAATTTCTGTTGGTTGTGGAAGGTCTTTATTTCACCTTCATTTATAAATGAGAGCTTTGCAGGGTACAGTATTGTGAGTTGAAAGATTTTTTTTTTCTCTTAAGACTTGGAATATATCTTGCCATTCCCTTCTAGCCTATAAGGTTTCTTATTTTTCTTTTTTTTTTAAATGTGTCACAATTAGCAATACAACTTGTTAACTTTTTTTATTTGAAAGGTAGAGCTACACAGAGGTAGAGAGAGAGATCTTCCATCTGCCGGTTCACTCCCCAATTGGCCGCAACAGCCAGAGCTGCGCCGATCCAAAGCCAGGAGCATCTTCCAGGTCTCCTAAGGACTTGGGCCATCTTCTACAGCATTCCCAGGCCATAGCAGAGAGCAGGATCACAAGTGGAGCATCTGGATCTAGACCTGGTGTCCATATGAGATGCGGCATTGTAGACAGTGGCTTTACCCAGTGCACCACAGCACCAGCCCTTGTAGGGTTTCTGATAAGAAGTCAGCTGTGAGTCTAATTGAAGAGCCTCTGAAAGTAATCTGTAGTTTTCTTGTGCACAATTTAGTCTGTTTTACTGTGGAGAGTTGGACTACAATATGTCATAGTGAAGATCTTTCCTGGTCATGTCTATCGGGAGTTCTGTATGTTTCCTCTATTTGGACATCCCTTTCTCCAAATTGGGAAAGTTTTCTGTGATTATTTCACTAAATAGGCCTTCTAATCCATTCTTTCCATACCTTAAGGAATTCCTATGACCCATATGGTGGGTTGTTTGATAATATCCCATGTATCCCTAACACTATTTTTTTTTAATTTATTTTTTAAAGATTTTGAGAGGTCAAGTTACAGACAGTGAGAGGGAGAGGAGACAGAGAGAAAGGTCTTCCTTCCATTAGTTTGCTCCCCAAATGGCCAGAGCTGTGCTAATCCAAAGCCAGGAGCCAGGAGCTTTTTCCACGTCTCCCACATAGGTCCAGGGGCCCAAAGACTTGGGCCATCTTCCACTGTTTTCTCAGGCCACATGAGAGAGCTGGATCAGAAGTGGAGCAGCCAGGACTTGAACTGGTGTCCATATGGGATGGTGGTACTGCAGGCAGAGGATTAATCTACTGTACTACAGCACCGGCCCCTCCACCCTCCAACACTGTTTTTAAGCTTTCTGTTTTCTCTCTCTCTCTCTGTGTGTGTGTGTGTGTGTGTATTACTATTGTTGTAAGATTCCCAAAGATTTGTCTTCTAGTTCGGGAATTCTTTCTTTTGCCTTTCCAAGTCTGTTGTTAAGGCTTTCCACTACATTTCTTATTTGTTGTACTGAACTTTTCATTTCCAGTATTTCATATTGATTTGTCTTTAAAAATCTCAATTTTATGGGAAAAATTTTCATTCATATCACGTATGGTTTTCTTTCATTTGTGGACTTGCTTCTGATTGCTTTTGAGTAGTCCTATAATTAATCTCTTGAATTCCATTTCCAGCATTTTCTCAAATCCCGTCATCTTCACATTCTAATATTGAAATGTTGTGTTCCTTAGTGGGGGGTCATGGTGTCTTCCTTACTCTTGTTTCTTGAATTTCTGCATTTATTTTTAGGCATTTGTGGGATTGATTGTTGTTTCCTCTGATGGCTTTTATCTTTGAGCTATGCATTTGTGGCTTAGTGAGATGTCTGCACATTCAGTGCATATCAACAGACGTGTGGTGGGTGTGGCTAGGGAGCTCTGGTTTGTGCTGCGGGGTGGGGCGAGCATCCAGGATAACACCCGAGTTGGGCGTGGTAGACCTCAATGCCATATGCAGCACACAGGTGATCTGCACAGCTACTCCCTTTACCTTCTCATTTAACCCCTGGATACTCATGGTCTCAGCTCAGGAGGCTCCCACAGTCACCAGGCCCAGGGGTTTCTGTTTGCTCACCAGCCTGCCCAGTCAACAGAGAGGCAGATGTTCCCCAAGACAGCTCCGCCTCGGTGTCTTGATCCTGGGAGGCTGCAGGTGCCTTAGCATCCTATGTGGTTGCCCAGCCACCTCCCAGCTAGGCTCAGAGTCGGTGGGGACTGTGGATTGTTCCCTCCACTAGAATCACTGGATCACACAGGTGCGCAAGAGCCACTGGTCCAAAGTAGCCCCACCACTGCTGCCTGTACTGCTGTGAAGGCGGTGTCCTGTCTCAGCAGGTTGCTGTGCGAGCTCACAAGGGCTTGCATAGTTGCCGCCCAGATGCACGATGGCGTCCACTCTCTCTCAGCCAGGCAGCGGGCACTGTTGTGGGGAAGTCAGAGCGAGACAAACGTGCCTCCTTTACTTCTGCTGGGTCCGCTAGCAACCGCCAACCCCCAGACAGGACTTGCGTCTCGCTCTCCCTCTGGTTATATAGCCACGGGTTGCGGTCTGGTCTCGCCTCTGTCTCCAAGCTGCCATCTGCTCCAGCTCGCAGCTGTGTGCTGTGCCCACACCCTCCACACACACCCACGGGGTTCCTCCTTCTCTTTAAGGATTTCCAGTGCAGTTTTCTCTCCAATCATCCCCTGGCAGTGCTTCCTACACCCCTTTCTTTCACGGTTTTATCCCTAGTCTGGCATATCCCGTCTCTCCCTAATCTACCATCTTGGAATCTCCCATGAAACTTGATTTGTATATGTACGTAGTATCCTACACATTATTACTATTACACAAGCAATTCATTCACTCTAGGTACTTGAAAACCAAATTTGGTCAGCTACACTTGTGCATAAACCAAAAATTTCCTACTAGAGATTTTTAAAACAGTAAGGACCTCTTGAAATAGTCCTCAGGATGGAAAGTGTTTTCGGAGGCGCATACACCGCTTTCTGTGTGATCGTGAGTGATTACTCCAAGGTCAGCCTTCTGCCAGAAAGTGGGGAAAGCAGGTCGGGACCCCAGTCTTTGATTTCTCCTCCTGTGTTCCCGTAACCTTATCCCTTGGTCTCCTTAAAGTGGTAACTTAGGCAAAAAAAAAATATGCGATTGTCTTTGTTCACTGATGCTGTAACAAAATACCTGTAGCTGGGTGATTTATGAAGAATGGATATTTCATTTCTCATGGGTCTTGTGACTGACTGGAAGGCCCAAGATCAAGGCCCTGGTGAATTAGGTGTCTGCTGATAACTGCTCTATGCGTCCAAGACCTTAAACACTGTGTCACGGGAAGGAGGGGTTGAATGCTATGTGAAGTGGCTTTTGTCAGGGCCTTAATCTCACAAGAATGGGGCCCTTGCAACCTCCACACCTCCCAGGAGCCCCACCTCTGAATACTGGTGGGTGGGGGATGACATTTCAAACTTTTTTTTTTTTTTTTTGACAGGCAGAGTGGACAGTGAGAGAGAGACAGAGAGAAAGGTCTTCCTTTTGCCGTTGGTTCACCCTCCAATGGCCACCGCGGTAGCGCGCTGCGGCCGGCGCACCACGCTGATCCGATGGCAGGAGCCAGGTACTTCTCCTGGTCTCCCATGGGTTGCAGGGCCCAAGGACTTGGGCCATCCTCCACTGCACTCCCTGGCCACAGCAGAGAGCTGGCCTGGAAGAGGGGCAACCGGGACAGGATCGGTGCCCCGACCGGGACTAGAACCTGGTGTGCTGGCGCTGCAAGGCGGAGGATTAGCCTAGTGAGCCGCAGCGCCGGCCTGGTGGGGGATGACATTTCAACGTGAATTTTGGAAGGATGCGAACTCAAACTGTAGCAGTCATCTAGAAACTTCCTCTGTGGTATCATTTTAATGAGATGCTATTATGTAAGGAATAGAGAATAGGCTGTCTTGATACTTGTGTTCTTGCACATCCATGCTCCCCCCATGGTGACACCTCCATCATTTTCCCATCAATTCTTGAGAACAAATAGTATAGGGCAGTGCATCTTAGTGGATGAGCAGATCAGTGAAGTTGGTCCAGTGGCTTCGGCAGTCAGAAGCCGCCTTTTAGCATCACTCAGCTGACTTGGACATCCTCGATTACCCTGATGTTGAAGGCACTGTCCAGTTTGATGCTAGGGAGAGCTGCGACAGTCCAGTCCAGCTCACCTCTGCCACCTGCTCATGTGTTCATCTTGCCATTTTAAACCCAGTGCTCTCCCCCCTCCCCCCCAGTACGTTGTGAAAATCTAAAATGAAATGTGCGGTATATATTTCAAAATGTAAACCTCCGAATTCCCTGACTTGTTTCTAAGTCTTGGCAAAGAAAAATCTGAAAATGTCATCTTGGCTGTCGGCAAAGAAAGTTCGAAATGAAATTATATAAAAAGCATTTTGGTGCTTTGGCTCACTTGGCTAACCCTCTGCGTGTGGCGCTGGCACCCTGGGTTCTAGTCCCGGTTGGGGCGCTGGATTCTGTCCCGGTTGCTCCTCTTCTAGTCCAGCTCTCTGCTGTGGCCCGGGAAGGCAGTGGAGGATGGCCCAAGTGCTTGGGCCCTACACCCGCATGGGAGACCAGGAGGAGGCACCTGGCTCCTGGCTTCAGATCGGTGCAGCAAGTCAGCCATAGTGGACATTTGAGGGGTGAACCAACAAAAGGAAGACCTTTCTCTGTCTCTCCCTCTCTCACTGTCTAACTCTGCCTGTCCAAAAAAATTTTTTTTGGTGTGTTTTTCCAGTTAAAAAGTTGTGCTCAGAAAGATTACATTTATGAAGTCAAAACCTGCTGAATCATACCTGTATTAAGTGTATAGGATATGTGTAAGAAAAAGATTAGGAATCTGAGATCAGAATGTGTAGAGAGCAATTTTACTTTGAGTTCTAGCTGTCGTTTCTATGGCGTCTGGAGGTTCTGTAACACAGAAACACATGGCCCCTGGTGCATGCTCAAAGGGACAAATCTATCAACTCTTGGGTCTCCTAGTTCTTCTACTGCGTTCAATTCTCTGTGCAATGCTTTGAGTGACCCGAGTCGCCGGTGAACTGGACGTACCGCAGTGATTGGTACATCCTCGGTGCACAGGAATCGGTAGCTGTATTTTTCCTCCCACCATGCCAGTGTGGATATATTTCCTCTTTGGATTATGACAATTGACTTTTTAAGTAAAGCTATTGAGAAACCCAAACAATTGTACATTATTTTACTATCTATTGTGAAACTCTGATAGTTAACAATGGCATGATGTGAGTTACAATTTTTTTTAAACAGATTTTCTGAGAGGGCTTTGCCACTGCATTAAATGGATTAGTTAGATTGTCGAGGCTGCTGCTCCCAGTAGTACTAAAATGGACGTTTGTCTCAGAAGTTAACAAACATCAGATCCGGTAGACGGAACCCTCTTCCTCGTGCCAATCACACATGTGAAGTCGGTGTCCTCGGAGGCTAATCGCTTGGATGATTTCCTTGGCACATTCTTGTCTTGCAGAATCCAACCTATGGTTCTCAGTGGTTCATCTATGTTGTGGTGGGCTCTTGTTACATGACAGGGACTGGGTCTGCCAATTCTTTGGTGCACTGGGTGGCAGCTCATCGGATGCTTGCTCTGAACTGAAAACAAAGGCCCACATCCTCAAGGGCCCCTCGAATTCTGTATCTTCTCTCTCTCCCTCTCTTTTGACAGGCAGAGTGGACAGTGAGAGGTCTTCCTTTGCCATTGGTTCACCCTCCAATGGCTGCCGCAGCCG
The DNA here is from genome assembly GCF_033115175.1 of Lepus europaeus. NCBI lineage: Eukaryota > Metazoa > Chordata > Mammalia > Lagomorpha > Leporidae > Lepus > Lepus europaeus. Next base: position 41,209,864 of record NC_084830.1, read on the forward strand.
ATGTACTACCCTGATCCGAAGGCAGGAGCCAGGTGCTTCTCCTGGTCTCCCATGCGGGTGCAGGGCCCAAGCACTTGGGCCATCCTCCACTGAACTCCTGAGCCACAGCAGAGAGCTGGCCTGGAAGAGGGGCGACCGGGACAAAATCCGGCACCCCGACCGGGACTAGAACCCGGTGTGCCGGTGCTGCAGGAAGAGGATTAGCCTAGTGAGCCGCTGCGCCGGCCCTGTATCTTCTCTTGCAAGGAGAGTGTAGATTCTAATAAGAAGCCAGTTCTAGACCCTTCCCCCCACTGCACTAGCCTCTGCCTTCTTTTTCTAGGGGAGTTCTGTGGCTGAGCCCCATCCCCACCCTGACATGCACTCTATTTTGTAAAAAGCACAGATGGCCGCAATCCCAAGTCATGAGAAATGTCACAGTGCTCTGTCCCTGATGGGGATAAAGGACTTTAGGGCAGGGAGTCCTCTAAGACATGTGCCTTCAGCGTGGGTGTTTTGAATGTCTTCTGGCTGGTCATTGCAACTCTGGCCTCTTGGAACTCCCACTAGTGACGGCACAAAAGGACACGTGTTTGTCAAATCTTCTAACCACTGTAAAGGGAAATCTCACTTTGTTGAGTGGTTTGTCACAGGAGACTACTTTGTTCCAAAATCTTGTTGGTGAATAACAGCACGATGAATGGCATTTCATCTAGAGACAGGAAACTCCTTGAGATGCGTGGGAAGGATAAATGGAAAGAAGTGAGGCAGGCGAGGCACTGCCTGGCCTTCCTGAGTAGTACCTGGAGTCAAAGGAAGGATTTCTGTAGCTATGGGATGACGTGGCTTCAGCATGACAGCGCCATCCCTCCAAACCGTCAGGTGTCCCCAGAGGCACGGTATAGCAGCCACCGCCCCTGTGTTAAGTGTGGCGTAGTCGGAGAGGTGTCTCCTGTGGCATTCGGCATCACTGAACATCTAGTAGAGTCTGGCACCCGATGGGCACTGCCGTGCGTGTGATGTGAGTTTTGTCCCAGGGTAGTAATAGTGAGACAGACGCTGGGGAACCTTTACGGGGCGGAGACTAGTAGAAGGTGGTTAGGAACCTTGGAGAGATTCGTGTAGTTGTTGCAGGAACCCTGTTGGCTTTCTTGAGAGTGGATTGTTGGAAACAGGGCAAACCTGGCCCGTGGACCTGCCTGGCTTCCTGTCTCACTGAGGGCCATCTTCAGCACACCTTCTCAGCTGTGTGATGTGATCCACCCTCCCCAGAGGCAGAACACAGGGAGCCACCTGAGCTTGGACTTGGGGCCTCTGAACCAGTGAGCAGATGAAGCCTCTTTGCTTTATGGAGCGCTCAGCCTCCGCTATTTTGGTATGGCAACAGGAAACAGCCTAGGCCAGGCAGGTCAGAGACTTTAGTGAATGAACGAGTGAGTCCGTTAACTTGTTGACTTGATGTGGCAGCTCGCTGAGCTCTGGCCCCTGTGTAGCTGTGAGGATAGGTGGTTAGAGCCCCCAGATCTGGAACAAGATGCAAGGGTTCAATTCCTGGCTCTGCTATTTAGTAGTGTAGTGACTTTGGGCACATGTCCAGATCTCTCTACCTCAATTTTCTCCTTTGTAAGTGGGACTAGTACTACTACTGTATTCCTGTTGTAAGGTTATTACAAGGATTGCATGAGTTAGTATTTAAAAAATGGTAAGTGATAAAATAATTAAGAATATAGTGACATACCAAGGTCCCATATCTAGAGAATGAAGGCCTGGCTTGGTCTAGTGGCAACAACCCCCCATCACAGTATGCATCCCTGCTCCCATATCCTGGTCTATGAGAGTATTGTCCAGTGGAAGGAACTGGAGTTTCCTGGAGAAGTGGCTGGTTGAGGACTGGATTGGGAAATGCACCAGAGGAGCCACAGTAATATAGGTACCCTTGATGGGATGCGATAAGGAGGACACTTTGCCTTTGTGACCTTCCTCCCCTCAGTACTTAGACCTTAACAGGAGAAAAACGTAAGAGGAATTCCAGTAGAGAGCATGCTACAAAACAAGTAGCCAGAGCCCCTCGGAACTCTCACGGTTATCAAAAGCAAGTGCAACCTGAGAAAGTGAGAAGGCCAAGATCTGGGCTAAGGAAGGAGTTCCTCCTGATCAGCAAAGACTGACCTTTGCGGGCAAGCAACGGAAGCTGCAGTTCATCTGACTACAGGTTCAAAAGGCGTCCACTCTTGATCTTGTGTTGGGACCTGGTGGTGCTAAGGAAAGGAGGAAACCTTCGACCCCTGCCAAGCAGCATAAACAAGACAGAAGGTTTTGCTGGCTGTCCCAAAGTGAACTATAGGTGGAAGAGAATGGAAATTAAGTCCCCTTCGTCGTGAGTGCCCTCCGAGTGAATGGGGTGCCGGAGCGTTTGTGACCGGCCACTGGGACAGACGACATCATGGCAATTGTCGGCTGACTTCCTGCTTCAGTAAACAGAAGACAAGTCACTGTATATGAGGAGTGAATAGAAGATGGCCCAACGACCACCAACACTGCAGTTCCTGGCTAATACATAGGTCTGCTCCCTTGCCGCCAACAAGGCTGTCGAAGCACCCCTCACGGTCACCAAGTAAGAGCTAGGGTTATTTGAAGAAGCAGCAGTTGGGGGAAAAACATTTGGAATTAGCTCATAAATACATCACTATTTCCCTGACTGGTACTTTTTTCTTTTTATAGCGGTGAAGAAATTTGCACAAAAACATGCTCCCGACGCCATGGCAACAATGTTTATGTACCTTAAGAACTCACTTTATTAAAGTTCAAATAACAAGTTATTTCCAGCTTTTCACGGCTAACTTTTTTTTCATTTTGAGACTGTTTTCTCTTTTCATACTTCTTCTATTAATGATACTGTTCAGGTTATACTTTTGACATTTTACATTAGACTTAATAAATTTGTATATGTTACATGTATTAAATATTTTCATTGCTTCTATGAGGTCTGACTTTTTTTTCCTGTAAAACATTAAATACAGAAATATTACTTGTGTTGCCGTTTTTGCTGCACCATTGGCGTTACCACCCACATTGTCAGGGCCCCAGATTGTCTTCCTCTGGGTGGTTGCTGCTTGTATGTCCAAGCTGCCTCGAAAGTCCTAGTGTTTCAGCATCAGAACTGCACTGGCTTGGCTGCTCTGGCATCAGGGAGGAGAGTTGGACTGTGTCTGAGTGTGTGTTTAGAGCACGTGAGCACCTGTGGGGGTACCGCAGGCCTGAGCTGCAGCCCTTTGCTAATAAAGTTCAGAAGCCAGCTGCTCCAAGGAGAGCAGGCGCCTTGTGGGCTCGGGGCTCCTTAGCAGCCAAGTTGATGTGAAAAGTGGGAGCACTGCAGGAGGAAGGCTCTCTGAGGCTCCTCCCCCACCCCTTGTCTTGTCTTACCTGTGTGTGTCTACTCACAACCGGCCTTGAGCTGTGCCAAGGGGAACAAAGGGTTGCTCTTTCAGAATGGTGAGAACATTCTCACCTGCACTCTATGCTAAAAGAACTCATTTAGCAAATAAGTCACAGTGCACTTGCTTCCCCTTCAGGGTTGCTTTCTTTGTAGGAACTAAATAAAGGGATCTCCTATAAAAACAGTACATAGACGTAACCTTTCCTGCTTGTGAGGGAAGTGAAAGCCCAAAGAAGAAACGTTGGCTTTGGCTGGCATCACAGTAGTTAACTCATGATCACAGCTGAATTCAGTGAAAGCTCTTAAAGCTTCTGAAAGTTGCTGGCCAGGGTGGCTGAAAGATCACTTTCCTATGATTGTGTTTTTTTTTTTTTTTTTTTAAGATTTGTTTATTTTGAAAGTCAGATCTTCCACCTGCTGATTCACCTGTGTGATGGCCAGCACTGGGCTATGCTGAAGCCAGGAGCTTCATGTGGGTCTTCCATGTGGGTGGCAGAGGCCTAAACACTTGGGCCATCTTCTGCTTTTCCCAGGGCATTAGCAGGGAGCTGGATTGGAAGTAGAGCAGATGGGACACAAACAGGTGCCCCGTATGGGATGTCTGCAGTGCAGGCGGTGGCTTAACTCGCTGTGCCACAATACCGGCCCTGTCTCCTATGGTTTTAACTGAGCTTCACCAGGGTTTAGGCTTCGTTATTAAACAGTTACCTGCTGTGGATTTTAATCTCTAAATCTGCTACATTCATTTTTTGCTGAAATTCTGTTTTTAAAATATCATTAGATCAACCATTGTTTCATTAAAAGTGCTGAGTTGATTTTGAAGTAATGCACTTTATAAATAGTATCTGTTCATTTTATCTGTCTTTAGATTTTGCTTCTAGACTTGTTCTAACACCGTGTTCCATCAGAGTGGTGAAACTTATGTGGGATTCACTGGATTGGAAGTGTTGAAGTAGCAGCTGGCTGTGCATGCCTGGGAAATACCTTGGCCCAAGGCATCATTTCTCTTTATTTGGTGTGTTCTTGGGCCTCATGCCCCCAGTGCCGCCAGCACTGCCTCCTCCCACCCAGCTCACCCTCCCCAGACTTGCCCACCACACGTGCGTCCTGTGCTTGGGCATTCCTTGTCTGATACACCCCCTGTTTCCTGTTGGCACATCTCTCCAGCGACAGCAAGGCTTCTGCTCTCTCAGCCTTCATGGTGCTCAGCCCCTGATGCCCACCTGCCACCCTCGCCCCTGAGTCGTCCCCTTACACCTGTTTAGAACTGGTCCTCGCTTTGAGTGAAGTGTGTGCCTTCCATTTGCCTCCACCACATAAAGCATCTGTCTCTGAAACCTCCCTACCCGCCTCTAGGGACCGCTCTGCGCATCCTGGGACTCCGAGGTTCCTTTCCAGGCCATGTCTCCCACATCTCAAATTCTTAGATTCCCTACCCTCCCCGAGTTCTTAGGTGAGGATTATATTTCCTAGAATAACAGGCTCTAGAAAAAGACCAGAAAGGCTTCAAATCCCAAAGTAAGGCACCTCCACTGGTGCATTTCCAAGCTCCGTGATAGCCAATGGGCCAATGGTGTGGCATTGTTCGTTTTTTTTTTTTTTTTTTTTTTTTTTTTTTTTTTGTAAAGAGGGAGAAAGAACTTCCATCCATTGGTTTTACTCCCTAAATGGCCACTATGGCCAGGCCTGGGCCAGGCTGAAGCCAGGAGCTTCTTTTGGGTGTCCTATGTGGGTGCAGGGGTCCAAGCACTTGGGTCATCTTCCAGTGCTTTCCCAGGTACATTAGCAGGGAGGTGGATCAGAAGTAGAGCAGCAGGGACTTGAACTGGCGCCCATATGGGATGTCGACAGTGCAGGTGGAGGTTTAACCTTCTATGCGACAGCATCAGCCCTGGTGTGGAGCTATTTTTAACCCATCCGTGGCTGGCCTCATAAATCACATGACACAGGTAGCTGTGTATTCTACTTGCTTACATGTCCACCTGCCTGGGAACTCTTAAAGCAAAGGAACTGTTGAGCTCTGTCAAAGTGCAAATAACCTTGCTTATGGAGGAAGACAGATGTACCGCTGAAGAGCTTGGTGATGCGGTCCTGGGTTCTAATGTCAGTTTTCCTACTTACCCACTGTGTATCTTTGGGAAAGTTTCTGAAACTTTGGAGGCTTGTTGTATTTGTCTGTAGCACTGAGATAAAAAAAAAATCAAAAAAACAAAATAACAACAACAACAAAAAATTCTGAAGGTGTTTGGAAAATCTGACGAGTTAATTGCACAGCATCCTGGACACCCAGTAAATATCCATGACACGGGTGCCGTCAGTAGGAAGTCCAAGCAAGGCGGTTTGGAAGCGTGAGGCTGGGAACAGGTCTGCTGAGCCGGAGGGGGGTGGAGGAGAACCTTACGTAGGAGCACTCGTTTGCCCTGAGTGCTATCCAACACCCATGCTTGCCCAGCCACAGGTGGCACATCCCTGGATCCATTCTTGGAAGCAGCCTGCTGCAGAGTGGCCCAAAGCATAAATGGAACCTTTCGAAAGACAGAATAACAAATCGAGTTTGACTATCTCGTCAGTTTTTATTTGTGGTTCTAGATGAGGGCAGAATCTCATTCTATACAGCAGAATGGAGGTTCCAATGGGCTGAGCGGAAGGGGTTGGGCCTCATAGGTGAGAGGGCTGAAGACAAGCAGAAGTGGAACAAAAAGCTGGCTGGTTATGTCGAGGTTACTTTCATTAGAGGGTGCAGACGGGGGACTTGTTGTCACGCTGGATCAGGTACACTGGGCCCGTTGCGATTGGTTGCTATGCAGCTCCTGTGTTTTGGAAAACTGTCCCGTTCCAGTTGGATTAAGGTGATGTGGCTTGCGTGTGACTCCATCCTGGTGTAGTCTGGTCTGCAGGAACTTGTCCAGCCCAGAGGCCTCTGGACAGCTTTTGTTTAGCGAATTCCTGCACACGTTCACTCCACGACTGAGTATATATACGTAGCTTCATCCTCGTTGGACCTGTGTGTTTCCGTGTCTCTTGTGCGTGGGCCTGTGGTGCTCCTCAAGGCCAGGCTGTGAGCGGTTCATTCCTCTTACTCCAGGCGACTGCCCAGAGTGCGTGCTTGCCACTTAGTTACTGGCAGAGCGATGGAAAGCATAGACCATGAGACGATGCTGGGGTTTTACCGCACTAAATCTTCTGACGACACAAGGGATTACACAGTGTAGGCTCAGACTCAGTATAAGGATGGGAACATATTTTCAGTGCCTGCAAGAATGCGCTTCAGTCAAACGAGAGATGGAAATTCTGTGGTTTGTGGTTCTTCAAAACAACGTTGTTTGTGGGGTCAGAGGAAGAAGAAATATGTGACTCGGGAAAGTTGCAACAGCCTTGAAAATGCTGCTTGTGGTGCGTGAAAGGGGGGGAGGAAGAAACCCAAACCCAAGCATGTGCCAGCCAAAGGGGAGTCTGTGAAATCGGACCCGGTGCCAAGAGAATGGTTGGCAGAGTGGAGTGGCCCCTTGCAGATGGCTGCGGACACCTGGCGCGGGCTTCCTCCCTGTTCTCAACTTGTCTTCCTCGGTATTTGTGACTAAATTTATTCCTGTCTTATTGTCCTTGTCAAAAGCAATGAGTTCTTAAGAGACTGGATGTTTTCTTTCTGTTCTCGTTTATACCTTGCCAACCTGCTATTTACAGGATGGGTCTAACCTGCTCTGCCAGGGGTGTGTTCTATTCTTGTGTAGTTAAAATCGCCAGAGGGGTTTTTTGAGCTGGTTGATTTTTGAAGACTGGGGGAGCTGGGCTGGCCCAAGGAATCCTGGCTTGGCATGGCATCTCCCCAGTGAAAGGGGAAAGTGACCAGCAGTGAAACTGCACAGTCACATATTCTAAATGCTTGAAGGTGTGTGTGGTGTATCTCCTTACAGAGAAATAATACCAGGTGTTCTTGGCACGGGAGCTGTTGCCTCTTTGCAAGTAGCCTGGCGTGGCATGAAATGTGATCTCTTTCCAGAGTGGAACTCTTGCTGTTTCCTCGCCAGTGCTGGGCAGGGAGTGATGCCTCACTGCCTCCTGCCTTCGCTGCGCCGGCGCACTATGCACCTGGTACTTGGTCCCCATCTGGATGTTTGCTGTGTCCAGGGTTGAGGACCCCCCAACTCATGGTTGCCCCTGGGACAAACGGGCAGTGGAAGCTGGAAGTTGTAGACTTGATTTCCCCTCCCCTCCTTTTCCCTTTTTTTAGATTTTATATTTACAAAGTTGTAAGAACACAATACCTCCCACCCTCCCTCATTATCCCTTATTTCGCTTTTAATTTTTGCAGTGTCATTCTTTCAACTTTAAATCGCAACCTTAATCCTCCACTAAATCAAGAATTCAACAGATAGTCATGGAGCCCAGAAAGTTTGATGGGTTGGAGTGGAAGTTGCTTTGATTACAATTGCTTGAATTTGAATTTCATGGCTCCTGGCACTAGGAGGGGTAGCCCAGGGCAGAGTGGTGAGTGAGGCCAGGTTTGGCCTCACCCTTCTTTTTTTCTGTTTTTAAAGATTGATTTATTTGGAAGTCAGAGTTAGGGAGAAAGATAGATCTTTTACCTGCTGGTTCACTCCTCAGGTGGCTGCAACAGTTAGGGCTGGGCCAGGCGGAAGCCAGGAGCCGCCTCCAGGTCTCCCACATAGGTGGCAGAGGCCATATACCTGGCCCATCTTCTGCCTTTTTTGGGTGCATTAGCAGGGAGCTTGATCAGAAATGGAGCAGTTGGGACTCAAACCAGTGCCCATGGGAAGATGGTGTTGCAGGTGACAGCTTTACCTATTATGCCACAATGCTGGCCCCACCCTCGCCCTTCTGAACTCTCCATAGCCACATCCCTCCAGGGGCTTGTCAATCCCTCCTGCTGCCATCCTTGTTTGTCTGGCTCTGGCCTCCTGAGGGCAGCTAATGATGGGTACTTCAGGCTCCTTCCCCTATGGGCTCATTTCCTGCCACCAAAGCTTCTGGTCTCAGACGTTGTCCCTTTAGGGTCCTTGCTACCATGTGAACCTGGTGGCCTGCGGTCAAGGTTTCCTGTGCTGGGTGCACTTCCCTAGGGATGTAGTCAGAAACACAACTCGGCAGGCTTCAGAAGGGATTTGTTAGCTGGGGACCTTGGGTTATGTTGCTCAGCATTGTTGAGTATTGATGCCCTCTGCTTCGTTCATGGAATTGGTGGGTCCGTGCTGGTACATCCTAAGCCATCTGAGATGTTGACCTCTCGGGACTAGTGGAATGCTCAGGGGACATCCGGCCATCAAAAGCTCTGTGTAAGTGAGGGAGGTACTACGAAATGTCGGAAGGCGAGTAGGCGCCCTAACTTGGCCTGAAAGGTTGAGCTTCTTGGCGGCGTGTGCTGTCACAGAAAGCTCCAGTCTGCCCTGAATGCTGTGTATAATCTCCGTTTATCTGAGTGTCTGCTTCCTCGTTCCCCTGGGGTTGTCATGAGGATGAACTGAGACAGTGGCAGTGAGGTCCCTGAGCGTAGTGGAACTTGATCGGATGTTATCTCTGGCCTAGTTACCTCTCGGCTGTGGTGATGCCACTTGAGAGCCTCAGCCAGGCTCTCAAAAGGTACTTCTTAAAGGACTTGCTAAGGAGAGAAGAGAACATGTCATTAGATGCTTGCCAAGTAACAAGATAGGACCAAAAACAGGCCTGTGCAGAGCTGCATGGGGACCTAGGGCAGCAAAAGAAAAAAAAAATCAATGCTACTGATCCATCTTTATTTGAAAATTGGAGGGCTGGGCATTTGGCACAATAGTTAGGTTCCCTTTTGGGTCACTCACATCCCATGGCAGAGTGCCTGATTCCAGTCCTGGCTGCTCTGCTTCTGATCAGGCTTCCTGCTACTGCACACTCTGGGAGGCGGCAGGTGACGGCCCTCGTACTTGAGTCCCTGCCATGCCTATGGGAGACCCAAACTGACCTTCAGCCTGCTGGCTTCCACCTGGTCTAGCCATAGCTATTGCAGCCATTTGGGGAGTGAAACAGTGGGATGCAAGTCTCTTTCTCTCTGTCTTGTCTCTCTGCCTTTCAAATAAAATGAAAATGTGAAAAATGATTCATTTATCACAGATGTTATTTTGATTTTTAAAAAATGGCAGTATGATATTGCTCCTGATGGCTGCATTTTTGGGCGCATCCCCTTACATTTGGCACTGTTGATCTATTTGGCCTCCCCTTACCTCTGCTCTGGGCTATTGCCTGCTGGCCTGGGTGTGCAGTCCCAGAGAGGCCTTCAAGTCTCCATTCGTTGGTTTGCCCTCACCTACTCTGGACTCCAGAGTGTGAATATTATCTGGTGAAAAGACCACACCTACAGAAATGAATGCCCGTGTTCTTTCTAGGCGAGGGACGACAATGGAAGAAATAGTTGGGAAAGAAGACATTAAGTAATCCATTCACAAGAAGCTTGGTTCTGGGTGGAGACCAGCACCCAGTGGCCAGCAATGCCTGCTGCCTGCTGCTGTGGAGACAGTGTTACTGGCACATGGGCCCACCCCGTTCTCGTGTTGTCTAAGGCTGTTCCTGTGCCCCCACGGCAGAGCGGAGTAGTTGCAACTAAGACTGAATGATTGGCCACGCTGGAATGTTGACCGTCTGGCCTGTTACAGTAACAGGTTGTGGTCCCATGATTCAGATTATTAAAGCATTCAGGTAATCTTGGACCAGAATGTGGGTTTGGCAGAAGTTTAAAATCTCAATTTTTTTTTGGTAAGATTTTTTTCAACAGAATGTAAGGACTTGGACCAAGAATACGGCAACCTTCCACCTCTAAGGAGTGGGGAAAATGAGGAAGGGACCTAAAAAGTCTAAAAACTCATTTGAGGGTGGTGGCACTGGGTCGGTGGGGTCTGTATCTGCCTGTGCCTGTTGGAGTCTTGTCAAGTCCTGCATTGACTTTGATACGGACCTCGGTACCTTCCTCATTACAGGTTCTTGTCTCCCAGAGACAAGAATTCCAAGTGCACAGGTGAGAACAGGAGACACAGCTCATGGCGAGTGTGGGCCACCCCACACAGACAAGCATCTCTTGTGAGAGGCCCGGAATGTTGCCTATAGGGGTGGAGAGAGAGAAAGGAAGGCTGAGTGGTAGCTCCAAGAACGGTCAGGGTCAAGAGGAGGCTTCTCCTGCATTGTGCATCTTTGATGAGGATGGGGGTGGTGTCTTAATTGACTAAAACAGGGTGGGGTGTGAGCGTGCAAGGAACCCTCAGGGATCTTTATGGCACCTCCACGTGGAATTTGGAATTTGATCATCATGGTGTCTTCTCCTTCCTGGTCCCAGAGGAGACGGCAGGGATAGCCTAGGGAGGTGGGCCTATCAAGCTGACAGGTGAAGGGATAAGTACACAGCAGGGCAGGCAAGAATCCCAGCCTTCCTCGACCTAACCAGCTCCCTACCTGGCTACCCCATATCAACCTGGCATCACAGACATGAGCTACTTCTGTGGATTACACACCAGCCATAATCAGCAGTAAGAAAGCAAATGGGTTTGGGAAAAATTGCATTCATTTGCTTGGTTGTACAAACAAGTCTGTTCCGTGGTTGATTTTTTTCAGCTAACTTCATGAATTGAGCAAGCATTTAATGTCTGATGCAGGTACTGCATGAAAGTAGTGGACATCTGAGTGTGAGCAAAGAGAGGAAACCCTAGGTACTGTGTTCTTAGGTTCCTTGGGCTCTGCTTGCATAGAGACCAAAGGGAGGCAAAAGGAGAAAGGTGAACTTGTAGAGCACCCTCGATGCTGCTAGGGAACCTGAGGTTTAACCCGTGGCCAGTCGGGAGCTTCCTTGACTAAGGAAGTGGCATATCCTAGTAGTGCCTTACTTAGGGTACTGATTGAGTGGTGGGGCGGGGAGACTACACAGCAGGCAGTGCAGTAGCCTGGCATGGCTTGTAGCAACACAGAAATGGATGAAGGCCTCTGGTCAACAGAAACCAGGAAAATGGAAAGAGAAATCTGAGAGTGGTGGCTGGGAGAGACCAGGCAGGACTTAGCCTCCTGATGAAGGAGGGCTCCTGGACTTGGAGTTGAGGTGTTTGGGAGACAGGAGGAAGTAGGAACAGAAATAAGGTCCAGGAAGGGAAGCAGGTCTGGAGGTGAAATGATAAATGTGGTTTTATATGTGATGGATTGGAGATGCTGGAAAGGACCCAGGGGAGAACAGGAATGTATCCGGGGAGACACAGGGAGATGGACAGGGTGCTGGAGTTAGAGGTTTGGAGTTGGACGAGAAAATGCTCCATAGACGTACAAGTCAATAAGGGAGGAAGTCGGAAGAGATGAGTTCTGAAGAGATCAGTATGGTAGGGTTGAGATAAAAAGCAGCTCAGCCAGGGCTGGCATTGTGGCAACACTGGCATCCCATATGAGCTCTGGTTTGAGACCTGGCTGCTCCACTTCTTGCTAATGTGCCTGGGAAAGCAGTGGAAGATGGCCCAAGTGCTTGGGCCCCTACACCCATAGGAGTTGCAGAAGAAGCTCCTGACTCCCAGCTTTGGCCTGGCACAGCCCCAGCCGTTTAAGGAGTGGACCAGTAAATGGAAGATCTTTCTCTTTTCCTCTCTCTGTAACTCTTTCAAATCTTAAAAAAAAAAAAAAAAAAAAAAAAAAAAACTCAGTGAACATTGAACTTCAGATCAACCAAGAATAACATTTTGAATATAAGAATATCCCAGGCAGCGCCGTGGCTTAACAGGCTAATCCTCCGCCTTGCGGCGCCGGCACACCGGGTTCTAGTCCCGGTTGGGGCGCTGGATTCTATCCGGCTGCCCCTCTTCCAGGCCAGCTCTCTGCTATGGCCTGGGAAAGCAGTGGAGGATGGCCCAAGTCCTTGGGCCCTGCACCCGTGTGGGAGACCAGGAGAAGCACCTGGCTCCTGGCTTCAGATCAGCACGATGTGCTGGCCACAGCGGCCATTGGAGGGTGAACCAACGGCAAAAAGGAAGACCTTTCTCTCTGTCTCTCTCTCACTATCCATTCTGCCTGTCCAAAAAAAAAAAAAAAAAAAAAAATCCCATGCAAAATTTTGGACATACATACACTAAAAAAATTATTCATTGATCTGAAATTGAAAATTAACTTGGTGTTTAACATTTTTTATTTGCTAAATCTGGCAACTGTAGCCTATGGGATTGCCCTCATCGATGGGCAGGTCAGAAGACGAGAGAGTGGGTGTACATAGGAATGGACGGATTGGTCCCAGGAAAGCCAGGGTGTTGTACTTCCCTGGAATCACGTGGCGGAGTGAATTTTGGGAAGCTTGAGCAGGAAAGGTCGAGGCAGTTGCGTTTGGCAAGTTGGAGATCGGTAGGGACCCCGCAGAAAGCAGATGGAGTCTGGGTAAGCAGTAAATAAAGGCAGAGAGATGCAAGTAGTCGGTGTGGATCCTCCTTTTATGCAGCACAGTGGGGAAGGCTGGGGAATGGATTGTGAAGGGGCAGTACTGCAGGATGAGGGAGACTGAGTGTGTTTGCTAGCCATGGGGAAGGAGCCCAGGCAGTCGGCCTCCTGAAGACCTGGGAAGAGATGGAGGCGGGAGAATCGGGACATGGGTGGAGGGCCTGACCTTGCGTGGAGGCTGCTCCCGCCTCATCACAGTCATTAAGGAAGAAGTGAGAGAAAAGGGAAGGGGCTGGAAGGCTGCTTCTTCTTGCTGTCGGACAAGCTATTGGAATTCATGCTGTGAAGGCGGGTTAGGGGAGCAGGAGGGAAGATTTGGGCTCCGGATGCTCCCTCTTTGCTGATTGCACAGGACTGATAGGATGAGGAGCTCAAAGGTGTTGAATTCATCCAAGTGGGAAAATTTATTTCCTTCACCTCATTCTCACAATTGCCTCTCATTCTCACAATCCATGTCGATCCATGGTGTTGTTGAATTACTCTCTTGGGGAAGGGAAAGTCACAGAATTGAACAGACCTGCTCTGTCCTGATTTCTTAAGCCTGGAGACTGACCCTGGAAGGATCAGGATCATAGATCTGCGTCTGAGAGTGAGATCATGGGGGCAGCAGGACTGCCCAGCAGAAGGCATTTTGGGGAGCACGAGGAAGTCCTTGGCTGGAATTGCTATCTCTACCATCAAGTCTGTGCCATTTGGTGTCAAGGGCTTTGCCATGTCACACCCAGCAGACCAGGGACTTATGAATGTACAGGAGTTGTAACTGGTCCCTAATACCTTCTGTCTGTCAGCTGGGGTCCAAAGCTGATGAGGCACTTTGCTAACAGGAGAGGGCGAGACTGGGGAACTGAACAACCTGCAAGCTCTCAGCTGCTTTTCCTCGCTGCTGGCAGGAGCAGGGTTGCCATTTGCAGCACAGGGAGGGAGCCATTTGCAGAGCTGCGAAGCCCGATAAAGCTGAGAAAAAGTTATTTCAGGGACGGATGGGATGATGCTTCCTGCCTAGGCAAGCTCTTCAGGGCTGCCGCCTCCAGGAAACATTAACAATGCCAAGCCCCTTTTCCGTAGCCCCCTCTCTCCACCCACTCTTCGCCCCCGACACAAAGGCTCCAGTGAGATTCCTAAAAGTAGACTGCTGCTGTCTAGTTATTTTTAGTGTTTGCTGTTAGTATTTATCCAGCTTTTCAGCCATGGAACAGACTTGTTTGTCCTCCCACCCATTTCTCTTCTTGCCTCCACCTGCTGGGGTTGGGATGGAAGGAGCACACACAGGGAGCAGCTGGTGACCTCAGAGGGGGAGAGGAGACTGGCCGTTCACAGTCAACCTCTCCTATCTCCACCAGGAAGAGGGCAGAGATAGGTCAAGGACCCAGTCTGCTGAAGAGCTGGGGCAGGATACGTGCACAAAATCCTATAATGCATGCAAAAATGGGTCAGAAGCCAGGTAAACCAGCAGAGGTCAGGACGAAGCCGATGCCATGGAAAAGAAGTTTGTATTCCTTAAATAAAAGGTCTCTGAGGGGGAAAAATGCATGCAATTATTCCATGATTTTAAAGAGCTGAGGTGTTAGAGCAAGGGTGAGGCAGGGCTGGGACTCAAGCCCTGCTTGTCCTGCCTCAACTGCTGGCACCAGCTCCTGGGGGCAGCCGTGCCCAGAGGAGCTGCCCTGCTCTGAGGAGGAGCTCCCAGCCTGTTTGGAAGCTGAGCCATTCCAAATATGAGTCGCATCAGTCTGCGTGGTTATTGGATCCCTTGCCTATCGATCAAATGTATTCATGGCTCAACAAGCTAAAAGGACTTAATTCCTTTTGCAACTTAGAAGAAATGTGTTGCATTGATTTGCATTCCTTTTTACCTTACTATAATTCTCCGTTTCCAGGAAAACATAAATAAAAATGTAATTCTCAACAGCAGATAGGGAGGGGACAGAGAATTGGTGAGTACTTTTTCTATTTACAAGTCCAATCTGAGTAACAGGGAGAACAGACTAAGAGTGGAAGGAGTGGGGATATAAAAGTTACCTGACATGTGTCTCAGCATCCTGGAACGAGACGGGGAAGCAGGCGAGGCATAGAGAGCATTCAAAGAAACAGTGGCTGGAATACGTCCACCTTTACATAAAAGATACTGATCTGCAGAATCAAGAAGTTGCATGAAACCCTAAAAAGGATTAAGCCAAGGAAATCCACCCTAAGAATACCATAGTCAAAATTCTAAGAGAAAGCTAGGTAAAGATCTTGCAAACAAAAGAAATGGTACCTCATCAATAAATGGAACACAATGACAATGAGAGATTTCTTTTAGGAAAACATGTAAACCACAAGTGCGCTTAAAAAAGTAGCAATCCAGAATTGTACATCGTGAAAATATCCTTCAGGAATGAAGGGGAATACAAGATATTTTCAAATAAAAACTTAGAATTTTTCACTAGCAGACTTACCCTAAAGAAATAGCTAAAGGAAGTTGTCTAGACTAAAAGGAAACTAAAAAAACAGAATCTTGGAAGATCAAAAAGATAATGCAAAGAGTATAGGGATAAATACAATAAGCTTTTTCTCAAATTTTGTAAGTTGTTCATTGAAGTAAAAATGTATAACCCTCTATGATGGGACTCTCACTGGATGTAGAAGAAATTTTAAGAAAACTGCTCTATCAGTGAGGGTTAGTAATGTATATGAAGGGAGGTAAGGTTCTACTTTCATTGGTGGAATACATTTTGAGTTATATGTGTTTAATGTCCATATGGAGAAAAACCATGGAGAGCAATACAGAGATACTTAAAACATTATAGATAAAAATGCAATTAAGAAATGTCTCAACTACATAATGCTAAAAAATGAAAACGCCAACTTTACTGCAAACATACCAGTAATTATATAACTATAAATTGGCTAAATATAAAAACTAAGACAATACAATACATTTAAGAAGACCCAAATATGTGCTGTGTACAAGACAATCCCTTAAAATATAGCAATATAAATAGGTGAAAAATATTTTGGTATTTTTGAAGTTTAAGATATACAAAGTTCGGCCAGTGCCGCAGCTCATTTGGCTAATCCTCTGCCTGCAGCGCTGGCATCCCGGGTTCTAGTCCCAGTTGAGGTGCTGGATTCTGTCCCAGTTGCTCCTCTTCCAGTCCAGCTCTCTGCTGTGGCCTGGGAAGGCAGTGGAGGATGGCCCAAGTGCTTGGGCCCTGCACCCGCATGGGAGAACAGGAGGAAGCACTGGCTCCTGGCTTTGGATCAGCGCAGTGCACTGGCCACAGCGTGCCAGCTGTAGTGATCATTTGGTTGGTGAATTAATGGAAAAGGAAGACCTTTCTCTCTCTCTGTCTCTGTTTAACTCTGCCTGAAAAAAAAAAAGATATACAAATTTCATGTGTAAAGATTTAGGAAGGTAATGGTACTTTCCACCTTACCCTCCCTCCTGCCCACACTCTCATCCTTCCTTATATTTCCTATTCCCTCTCTTAACTTTTATATTGATCTGCTTTTGGTTTACTTTGTACTTAGAAAAGTTAACCCTACACTAAGTTCAACAAATAGTATGAAGGAAAAAAAAAACACTTTTCCTCAATAGTAGAGACAAGGACTGAAAACAATCATCACAGCTCAAAATGTCATTTTCACTCCTATACATTTAGGTACTCAATTTGTTACCACAGGTCAGGGAAAACAAGGTATTTGTCTCCTTGGGACTGGCTTATTTCACTAAGAATAATAGTTTCTAGTTGAATCCATTTTGTTGCAAAAGACAGTATTTAATTCTTTTTTTTTTACAGCTGAATAGTATTCCAGTGTGTGTGTATGTGTGTGTGTACACCATAACTTCTTTATTCAGTCATAAGTTGATGGACATCTGGGTTGATTCCATATCTTAGCTATTGTGAATTGAGCTGTAATAAACATGGGGGTACTATATTTAATTTCCCTTGGGTAAATTCCCAGGAGTGGGGTGGCTGAGTCATATGGGAGATCTGTTTTCAGCTTTCTGATGTATCTCCTTACTGCCTTTCACAATGGCTGCATGAGTTTACATTCCCACCAGCAGTGTGCATTAGGGTACCTTTTCCCCCCACATCCTATCCAGCATTTGTTTGTTGATTGCTGTATGAGAGCCCTTCTAACTGGGGGTGAGGTTAAACCTCATTGTGATTTTGACTTGAATTTCCCTGATGGCTAATGATCCAGAGCATTTTTTCATGTGTCTGTTGGCCATTTGAATCTGTTCTTTTGAAAAGTGTCTGTTCAAGTCCTTTGCACATTTCTTAACTAGATCATTTGTTGTTGAGTTTCTGGAGCTCCTTTTAGATTCTGGATATTAAGCCTTTATCAGTTGCATAATTTGCAAATAATTTCTCTCATTCTCTCAGTTGCCTGTTTATTAAGTGTTTCCTCTGCACTCTCTTAACTTGATGTCCTACCTGTCAATCTTGGCTCTGATTGTGTGCTTCTTGGGGTCTTTTCCAGGAAGTCTTTACCTATGTCAATGTCTTGAAGAGTTTCCCCAATGTTCCTCTAGTAATTTGATGGTATCAGGTCATAGATTCACATCCTTGGTCCATTTTGAGTTGATTTTTGTTTAAGGTATAAGGTAGGGATCTCACTTCAGACTTCTGCACACAGAGATCCAATTTTCCCAGCACTCTTCGTTGAAGAGACTGTCCTTGCTCCAGGGATTGGTTTTAGCTCCTCTGTCAAGGATTAGTTGGTTATAGATGTGTGGATTACTTTCTGGAGTTTCTATTCTGTTCCATTGGCCTGGATATCTATTTTTGTGCCAGTAGCAGGCTGTTTTGTTTATAACTGCCTTATAGTGTGTCTTCAAGTCTGGTATTGTTTTTTGTTGTATAAGATTGCTTTAGCTATTTGGGGTCTTGTGTTTCCATATGAAATTTAGAATCTTTTTCTAGAACTGAGAAGCATGCTGTTGGTATTTTGATTGGGATGGCAATGAATCTGTAAACTGCTTTAGGTAGTATAGGCATTTTGATGATATTCTTCCAATACATGAACATGGAAGATTTTTCCATATTTTTTGTGTATTTCTTTAATGCTTTGTAACTCGCCGTAGAGATCTTTGACATCCTTGGTTAAATTTCCAAGGTATTTGTTTTTTTCTTTAGGTATCTTGATTGGGATTGGTCTGAGAAATTTTTTCTCAGCCATGGCATTCTCGGTGTATACAGAGGCTATTGATTTTTGTGTGTCAATTTTATATCCTGGTACTTTATCTTAATGGAGTTATTTGCTTCCTCCATATATAGAATCATGTCATCCACAAACAGGGATAATTTGACTTCCTCCTTTCCAATTGTATCCCTTTAATGCCTTTTTCTTGCCTAATGGCTCTTCCTAAAAACTTCAGGACTATATTGAATAGCAATGGTGAAAGTGGGCATTCTTGTCTTGTTCCAGATCTTAGTGGAAATGCTTCAAACTTTCCCCCATTCAACATGATGCTGGCTGTATGTTTGTCATAACTGCTTTGATTGTGTAGAGGAATGTTCCTTCTATACCCAATTTGCATAGAGTTTTCATCTTGAAAGGATGTATTTTATCAAATACCTTCTCTACATCTATTACGATAATCATATGGTTTTTATTCAGTTTGTTAATGTGATGTATCACATTTATTGATTTGTGGATGTTGAACCATCCCTGCATACCAAGGATAAATCCCATTTGGTCAGGGTGAATGATCTTTCTGATGTGTTGTTGGATTAGATTAGCTAGTATTTTGTTGAGGATTTTTGTTTATAGATCAATATCCCTGATGAACATAGTTCCCTTTCTCTGTTACTTCTTTTTCTAGTTTAGGAATTAAAGTGATGCTGAACTCATAGAAGGAGTTTGGAAGGATTCCCCCCCTTTCACTGTTTTTGAGTAGCTTGAGAAGAACTGTAATTAGTTCTTCTTCAAAAAACTGGTGGATTGGGGCTGGCACCATGGTGCAGTAGGTTAATCCTCTGCCTGCATCCCATTTGGGCGCCAATTCTAGTCCCAGCTGCCTCTCTTCCCATCCAGCTCTCTGCTATGGCCTGGGTAAGCAGTAGAAGATTGCACAAGTCCTTGGGCCCCTGCACCCACATGGGAGACTGGAAGAAGCTCCTGGCTTTGGATCGGTGTAGCTCCGGCCATTGCAGCCATTTGGGGAGTGAACCAATAGAAGGAAGACCTTTCTCTCTGCCTCTCCCTCTCACTGTCTGTAACTCTACCTCTCAAATAAATAAACACAATCTTAAAAAACTGGTGGGATTTAGCAGTGAAAGACACCCAATCCTGAGCTTTTCTTTGTTGGGAGGGCCTTTATTACTGATTCAACTTCCATCTTGGTTATGGGTCTGTTTAGGTTTTCTATGTCTTCAAGGCTCAATTTAGGTAGGTTGTATGTGTTCAGGAATCCATCCATTTCTTCTAGGTTTTCCAGTTTGTAGTAATTTCTGATTCTTTTTATTTCTGTGGTGTCTGTTAATTTCCTTTTTCATCTCTAATTTTATCGATTTGGGTCTTCTCTCTCTCTTTTTTTGGTTAGGCCAATGGTATGTCAATTTTGTTTTTTCAAAAACCAGTTCTTCGTTTTGCTTCTTAATTTTTTTTGGACTCAATTTTATTGATTTCTTTATTTTTAATTTTCTTTTCCCCTACTAGTTTTGGGTTTGGTTTTCTGTTTTTCTAGATCCTTGAGATGCATTGATAGCTCATTTACTTGGTGCCTTTCTAATTTGTTGGTGTTAGAACCAGTTGCTATAAACTTCTCTCTTAACATTGCTTTTCCTATATCCCATAAGTTTTGGTAGGTTGTTTTGTCCTCTTCGTTTCCAGAAACTGATTTATCTTCTGATTTATTCTATGACCTACTTCATTCAGGAGCATTTTCAGTTCTCGTGTCTTTCCATATGTTCTAGAGATAAAGTTGTTAATTTCCAGCTTAATTCCATTGTGGTCAGAAAATATACATGGTATAATTTCAATTACTTTGAATTTGCTGAGACTTGCTTTATGACCTAGCATGTGATCTATCCTAGAGAAAATTCCATGCACTGATGAGAAGAATGTATATGCTACAACTATGGGATGAAAGGTTCTATAAATATCAGTTAGGCCTATTTGATTCATGTGTTGATTAGCTCTGTTGTTTCTTTATTTTCTTTCTAGTTGACTTATCCATTGATGAAAGTGGGGTGTTGAAGTCCTCTTTTACTATCATATTGTTAATGTATTCAAAGGAAGACAAACATTTTTTAAAATTTTAAACATTTGTTTTAAATATTTAAAATGCCAGGCACCCCGTAATTGGGTGCGTATACATTTATTATAGTTACATATTCCTGTTGAATTGATCCCTTGATCATAACATAGTGTCCTTCTTTGTCTCTTAACAGTTCTTGTGTTACAGTCTATTTTGTTTGAATTAGGATGGCTACACCAGCTCTTTCTACGTTTCTGTTAGTATGGAATATCTTGTTCCATTCTTTCATTTTCAGTCTGCTTGTATCTTTGTCGTTGAGGATTGTTGCTTGTAGGCAGCAAATAGATGGGTCCTTTTTTCTAATCCATGCACCAATCTGTTTCTTTTAACTAGAGTTGAGGCCATTTATATTCAAGGTGACTATTGATAAGTAATAACTTTGCCCTGCCATTTTCCATAAATATTCCTATTGCTTGCTTTGGATTTCCTTTGTGCTTTAGCAGGGAGATTTTCTGACTGCATATTTTTTCCCTAATGATGTCTATATTTCTGTGTTTCTGTATATAGAACATCCTTTAGCATCATTAGTAATGCTGGACTAGTGGTGACAAATTCTTTCAGTTTCTGTTTGTTAAGCAAGGTCTTTATTTCACCCTCATTCATCAATGAGAGCTTTGCAGGGTACAGTATTTCTGGTTGACAATTTTTTTTCTTTCAAGACATGGACTATGTCTCTCTGCTCTAAGCTGGCCTGTAGGATCCATGGTGTCCCTCTTCTGTAGAATTTCCACTGCAGATTTTTTTCCAACTCTCCTCTGAGAACACCCTCCCTCCACTTTTTTTGCTACTATTTTCTCCTAGCCTAAAGTGGTATGTCCTTTCCCTGTTCTGCCATCTTGAGGATCTGGAAAATATTGTTCATATTAACATTAATCATAAGACAGCAGGAATAACTATACTAACATAAGATAAAGAAGACTTCAGACTTCAGAAAATTACCAGGAACAAAGGGTGACATTACATAATGATAAAAGGGTCAATACACCAAAATGATATAGCAAACATCAATTTTACATGCAAATCCTAAATAAGTGCAAAACAAGACATCCAAAAGATACATAAATAAAACTGATAGAACTGAGAACGAAATAGACAAATCCACAATTTGAGTTGGAAAGCTCAACATACTTCTTAACTCTGACAGAGCAACTGGAAGAAAATTAGCAATAGTCGAGGAAACAGCTTTATCAATGACCTGGCTCTAATTTGCATTCCTAGGATCTACCCCCACACAGAACAGACACTATTTTCAAGCACTCACATGGTGAATGGCCTACTTTGATATTTTGTAACCTTGATAAATTTAAATATAGAATCTGTTATGTCTACAGTGGGATCAAACTAGAAATCTGTAATGGAAAGATTATCGGAAAATTGCCAAAAAGCTGGAACTGACCAACAAGTTTCCAAATAATATAATTACCTATATCAAGCAGCTAATTTTTTAAGAAACTGAAAAGAATTTTGAAACATAACACCAACAGCACAATCTATAAAAGGAAAAACATCAGCAAGTAGGACTCGATCCCAATTTGCAGTGTTAGCTGCATGAAGGACTCTATTAAGGGGATGGGAAGAGAAGTTCCTGACTGGGAAGAAAATATTTGCAAACAAATACCTGACCAAGGACACATATCTGGACCACATAAAAAATATAAACTCAACAGTTAGGAAAAAACGGTAGTCCAACCAGGGAGTGAGGAAAATGTGTAAAAAAAGACATTCTGTAGAGGATACTTAGATGGCGAACAAGCAGATGGGAAGACTTCAGCCTCACTGGCTCTTAGGGAAGTGGGAATGAGGACCCTAATGAATCAGCACTATCCTCCCATTGGAACAGTTCAAAATTACTGAAACACTAGATGTTGACAAAGATATGGTAAAACTGAATTCTCATACATTACCATCGTTAAAATGGCAAAATCGCTCTGGAAAATAATCTGGCAGTTTCTTAAGAACTAAACATATGCTTACATATGACCTAGAAGTCCTTTTCCTGGGCCTCTATCCCGGAGAAATGAGCACTTGGATGCATAGAGACCTATACATAAGTGTCCCCAGGAGATTTGTAATAGCCCCACACTGGAAGCAAACTAAATGTCCTACAGTGGCTGAGTGGCTGAACAGGTTGTGGTACTTCTATACCGTGGAGTGCTACTCAGTGATGAAAAGGAGCAGATGTTGATACGTCTATCGACTTGGGTGTATTAAAAAAGACTTTATGCCAAGTGAAAGAAATCAAAAGGCCGCATTCTGTATGACTTTTTCTTAGCATTCTGGAGAGGACAAGATTAGAAAGGTGGAGAACAATTAGTGGTTGTCAGGGTGAGGAACCAGGGGCCCAAGGATGAGTGTACCTATAAAATGGGAGTAGGATGGTGTGCTGTGTGGTCGTGGGACACTTCTGCAGCTTTACCACAGTCCCGTGAATCCGTGCATAGGCTAAAGTGACACAGAACTGCAAGAAAATTACATATAGTTTTGCTTTAAAGATCATTTCAGTATTGCTGCTTTGGGGCTGTACTGCAGAGTTATTTATATGTAACTGACTTGCTATCTCATGAGTTAGGTTTAAGGTTCACCTAAGGTGTTGCATGCAGCGATGATTTATTGACTTCCCCTGTTGTCTAATGTTCTGTTGCATGAATGTGACTTGGCTTGTTTCTTTGTTTTCCTGTTTACGGGCATTTGTGTTAAATCTTGAATTTTTTTTTTTAAGATTTGTATTTTTTTTGAGAGAGTTACAGTGAGAAGGAGAGGCAGAGAGAAAGGCATTCCTTCTGTTGGTTCACTCCCCAGATGGCCGCTATGGCCAGCGCTGCACCAATCTGAAGCCAGGAGCCAGGTGCTTCCTCCTGGTCTCCCATGTGGGTGCAGGGCCCAAGCACTTGGGCCATCCTCCACTGCCTTCCCAGGCCACAGCAGAGAGCTGGACTGGAAGAGGAGCAACTGGGTCTCGAACTGGTGCCTATGTGGGATATGGACACAGCAGGCAGGGATTAACCTATTGCGCCAACAGCACTGGCCCCAAATCTTTTCAATGTTTTGAGTAAAGTTCCTTGTTAGGAATACTTTTTTCTTGTCTGCTATGCAAATATACCGGAATCTGTCCAGATTTCTCAGTCCATTTGTGGTGTTATGAGGCAGTACCTGGCACCAGGTAATTTATAAATAAGTCAGTTCTTTTATAGTGCTAAGGCTGTGATCACTGCACCGGTGGACTTGGTGTCTGGTGAAGCCTGGTGTCTGTTTTCAGGGTGGTCCCCCACGTGGCAGGAGGGGCACACTCCCTCCAACTGGGAGCCCGTGGGTAGGGATGCCAGTCTCATTCAGGAAGGCAGGGCCCTCGTGATTCCGTAATCCCCAAAGGCCACACTTCTTCTATGTTGGGGGTTAGATTTCAACATGAATTTTGGAACAGACTCTATCGTTCAAAGTGTAGAGCATATTGATGGCAATTATTTGCTCAGATGGAGGATGTGTGAGCGTTCAGCTTCATGAGCTAAGATTAAATCATTCTCAAATGTCAATTTCTACTCCCACATTCAGCTGGATTTACATCTTTCTGATTACAAATGAGGCTGCTCATCTCCTCGGATGTCCGTTCACCATTCATGTTTTTCTCCTGTGAGATGCATGTTAGATCTATTGCTCATCTAGTCTCTGTTGCACTGTCTTTTTCAGACTAGTTTGTAACAGTTCTTTCTATCCTCTGAATGCAACACATAAAATGAACAGAAGTAAATTTTGTCTCTGGTGTGAGTTGGGTCTTTGCTTTCTTTATGTACCTTTGGATGACCAGAAGCTCTTAGTAGTGGGAAATGTACCCATCTTTCCTTTTATGGTTAGTGCTCTTGTGTGTTAAGAACCTCTTTCCCATTTTGAGGTCAGACAGATGCTCTCCTATATTTTCTTGTAAAAGTTTAAACCTTTTGCTTTTCACAACTAAATCCTTAATCCTCCTGGAATTGCCCTTTGGGGATGGTTCCATCTTGGCTATTGACTCAGCAAGACATTCCACCGTTTGTGAGAGCTCTGTTACCTTTTAATAGCTGAGGGAATCAGAAAGTCAAGACCCACCCCCTTCTCCCTGCAAGATTTGGCGAGATAAGTGCTTCTTCCTTAGGTAGCCTTGAAAAAAAAAGTCAATGAAATGTAAGCTTCCTTAGCCAAGGCATTCTTTTCTTAAAATTTATTTTTATTAAAAAGTTTTTAATTGACCTATATATTTGTACATAGTAATAGGGTCTAACACAATAATTCAGTGCATGCAATATAGTGTGTAATGATGAAATTGCCATCACTGGCCTTTCCATCTCCAAATGTTTAGAATTTCTCTGTGTTGGGCACCTTCAGAAGGTGCTTTAGTTCTTACATAAATGGGTGTGGGCTGTAGCTACCCTTCGGTGCCACCAGGCAGTAGAGCTCATTCCTCTTACCTAAGTGCATTCTGGTACTGTTTTCCAAGCCCTCTGTATCCTTGCTATCCATACTGCCAGCCAAGGATTTCTTCCTTGAGCAATTCTGCAAGTGCTTGAGTTACATGTGGAAAACGTCAAAAGAAAAACCCTCCTCTCACCATTTGAACTATGACCTAGGTCATTGAAACAAGTTATTTGTTGAGAGGAAACAAAGCATACATTTAAAGCACGCAGAGGACAGGTTCTGTTTCTGGAGAGCCAAGGCCATTTTGTGGGAATATGAATGGGCAGGTGGTCGAGAGACTCGTGTATGTCTTTACCCCATGGTTAAATTGCTTTGTGTCAGTTAGGATTACGTTCAGCAGACTGTAGCAAGAACCCTTCTCGGTGGCTTAACCAGACAGTGTTTATTACCGTATCTTGGCCCAGGAGCCGGCAAGCTGCTTTCAGCTTGTGCTTCACAGCATGGGCATCCATCTTCATGCTTCTAGCCTTGTTGGAGGCTTGAGGAGGAGAAAGGGCAAAGAACAAAACATGAGTCCTTTTAAAGAGTTTTCCCAGGCTGTCTACCTAGGCGCTTGGGCTTATGTGTCCTGGACCAGAACTGCCCTACCTGCCCACCAGCCTTAGCTGTCATTTTAGTATGGCAAATTCTTGCCCTAAGATAAATGAAGGTTCTGTAAAGAATATGGGGAGGGAGGCCTGGCGGAGCACCTGCCACGCCTGCCCTGCTCCAAACTTCCGGTCAGGGATGCTTGCCCATTGCTGGGAGGGTTGCTTGGCTGACAGAATGAGAGACCAGATGTCAGTACTACACAGGTGGGACTATTTTCTCAGCATATCTAAGGTTAATGAGACATCCAACTACATGTAAAGCCATGGGTAGCCCATGTCCATGGAAGCTGAACATGTTCTCGGGTAATGGTAACCCAGGGGCTGTCATTTGCATAGATGCACAATCTCAAATACCACATAGATCATCATGGAGCATTCTGGTGGTGGACGTTGGTTGATTCTTTCTCCCAATATTTGTTTCTCCCTTTCAAGCACTCCGAACATCTCTCCATGTGGTTTTTGTTCAGATAGACCGTATCCTCAGCCCAGAGATAAGCCTTGATTATTTTTGGCTATTTAGCATATGGAGACCCCCAAAGCATCGTGACTGATTCCATGATGACCAACTCAGTGACCTCAGAACTCTGGTTGGCATTGCCATCATAGCTCGGCCATCCCCTTGGAAGATGGGTGCATGATCTTGGACTGCTCTAACCATTTTTTTTTTGCACTGAGAGGGGAAGCAGCCCGAGGGTTAAGTGATTCACAGAGAACACACATGCCTGGAGAAGTGAGAGAATCAAATCATATAGCAAACTTCTGCTTTCCCCAAAACAATGTACCTCTGGAGTTTTCTATCTAGCTCAATGAACCAATGAAATGTTCTTATTTTTGCATGTATTTTACAAGTGAATTAGAGTTGGGTTTTCTATTACTTGTAACCAACAGATTCCTAAGTGATGGTTCCTATATATGTACTAGGGGAAATTATTATTAACAGATAGTAGTTACAACAATGATATATATATATATATATATATAAAAAATACATGTGATATACTTTTAACTAATATTTAAATTGGCATATGTATGGGTAGATGTGTCTATCCTAACAGACATGAGTCTACTTTGAAGTGTACGGGTCTTCCTGAATTGAGGCCATGAAGCCTGCATGTAATGAAGAATGCTTATTGCTCCCTGTAATTGTTGCCTAGGCAGCATCTGAACAAAGGCTTTGACTGTGAAATGCTAAGGCCTGATTCCTGCCCTTTGGGGGACTCTGCCTATTAACCATATGGTGCTAGACTCACCCCTGAGTACTTTGAGCCAAAGACCAATTAAGCCAAGAGATGGGAGTGAGCTTGTAGATGTGCTTCCTGTTTCCTGTTTGCAAAGGCAACTGCCGAAGAAGTCAAAGTAACAGACTCGCCTAAACTTCTGACTAAGCTGTCAAATGTTCCCGTGAGATATTCACTAATGATGGACCCTCTCAGTTGCAGGGCCACGGCTGTGCTGGTGATACACTGGGCTGGAACAGGAGGCACGCTCCGAGAAAGGCCCTGAGGGACTGCCAACCGTGAGTTACTCTTTCAATCTCTTGCAATGCCTGGGTTCGAAATGGTGTAAATTATCAATGAAAATACAAAGGTGATAGACATCAGTTAGGTGGTGGTGTGTCTCTCTGTTTGCGTTGGGTCAATAGAAACTACTGGTTTACCATCTGCTATTAGAACTTTGCCCTGGGGTATCCTTTCCATTTTTAACTCTTGAATGTGTATGTTACTGAAAAGATGGCTGTTGGTTCATCTGCTCTTTGTCGTCTTTTTAAGTTCCTGTGTCTATGGCGACTGGTGAAATGGAAACTTCATTTAAGTGTACAAATTTTAGTGAAACAAAGTCAAGCAGAGAAACGAGATGCACAATGATCAGTAAGAAATTGCTTCCTGGGTGGTGCTGCTGGGGCATGATACTCATGTGTGCTCCTCTGAACTCTCCAAATCTGCTCATTTGGTAGAGAAAATAGAGAGATTGTGCAGCGAGTAGATAGGATGATTTTTAGTTTGGAAAACATTGTTATGAAAATCTGTTACATCATAGTTAGGACAGCAGCACCAGAAATAGTGAATTTCCTATTGAGAATGGAGCATTATAACTTTGCTAATTCATTGATATGAGCCTCAAAAGCCATCTCATTGAACATTTAGGAAATTGGCTTTTCAGGAAAAGGAAATATGCTGGGATATGAGTGTTTGGGGAAGTTTTCAAAGCTAATGGCCTCAGATAAGAACGAGCCGAGACTTTTAAACAAGGTAGTATGGTTCAGACCTCTGTAATATTTTTTGTGCTTGTTTAGAAACAAGGCATGACTGTTAATCTAATTTTTACTTGGTCAACTGATTTTGTATGCAGAACAAATGGGGAAATTGAATGAGAGTAAGAATAAAAACTGTCTGTTGTATTTTGCGAATGAGGGAGGGAAGGCAGACGAATAGATGCCAAGGGACTCTTCGGCGTACGTTGCTCTTTCCCATGCCCCTTCCTTTCCCCTCACTCAGTCTCTGTGGCTTAGTGAAGTAGAAGACAAGCGACGTGGCTCATGGGGACGTACTAAGAAAGTGAAAGTGAAAAAATCTTTATTCTAATTTTGGTAGGCCAACCCTAATGAGATCAACAGAAGGCAATAAAATAGTTGAAGTCTTGTTAAGCAACATCGAATGGGTTTTTCCCCCCCTTCATGGCATTGAAAATAAAGACTCAATCCTATTGTATTCCTCATGGATGCCAAGGAGAATGTGCAGTTAAATTGGGAATGGGTGAGTTGCTTGGGAAGCTCTTTCTTGGGCTGCTTTAGTTAAGCTACTTGTGGATACCCCAAGCCGAGGCATGGCGGTCTGCACTGTGTTAATTCCTTGCATGTTTGTGACATGAGAATAGAGCGCCTAGAATGGGTAGTTTTGCCTGCAGACAGGGAAGCACGAGTCTGATCAGACCGAAGAGGCCTTCCCCTTGACTGGGAGGTGTGGGGTCTACTGCCTGCTGGTTGTTTCTGCCTCTTGTCCAGCATCCAGGTCCTTCATCTGTGCCCTTGTTCTCAAGAACAGGGGATTCTTTTCTGTAGATCCCCATCTAAAACGAGCATAAACAAGATGTGTTTCGGTTCTGAGTGAGGAGAGGCCTAGGAGTTTCTGCACACACTCACAGCATCGCCAGACCCAAGGGCGGGTGATGTGAAATTGGCAGAGAAACTCTTGGGACAGGAAGAAGCCACTCCTGGCTTGACTATTGTTCTTACAGAGCATCAGAGGGGGCAGCAGATGATGGCCTCCTTGGCAGAGATGCACTTCCTAAGTGTGACCTTCCGAAAGCATGGCCTAAGTCAGGAAATGCTGAGCGGATTTCCTGGGCATTCTGGAATTTTGTTCAAGGATCCCAGACACTCTGGTGAAAATGGCCTGGAGGCAGAGATGAAGCTAGCAATAGGTAACAAAGATATTCGCGGAGAAATGACTTACAAATGAAGTCCATGAATAGACCCCAGGTTTGTAATGATTGCAGACGTCCTGTTTGGTGGTGTTTTAGTTCTCATAAACCAGGATTGTTGTGTCTAGACCTCCAAGAAATCCATGTTGTTCTTCGGGGGCTCCCTATGTGACCAGTTTGTCAGTTACAGGATGGTACCTGGAATTGCATTTCTCTGCGGTTTTCTCTGCTAGACTTCTTTCCCCCTCCTCTTAAAAATGGAAAACTGTTTTAATGTCTTAGCCTGGGAACTCGCTCTTCCATGGGGTGGGGTGGAGGGGGGGGGGGTGTCCCTCTTCTCCTCTATGGTGGGATGGAGGTGGGCACCACCTGTTTTGTATAGACGCCCATTCGTTCGGGAACAGTGCTGAACAGAGATTATCTTGGAGACTGACAGCAGGAGACACAAAGTGTCCAGACAGAAATTGAAGCTTCCAAATGCGTTCAGATGCAGACATGCAGACACGCACTGCTCATCTGAGTAATGGATTCCCTGTGAGTTGTTTCTACCCCTAATGCCAAAATAGCTAATAACCTCGGGGGAAAAACAAGAGTAAACCAGTTGTCTTGCTAGCATGCAGAAAAAGAGCATGTCGTTGTGCAGAAATTTTACGACAAGCTCTCTTAATGTCATGTTTGAGGGGTCTCAAAGTTTACAGAAGATGCATTGAAGAACTACGTTTATTTTGGTGCAAAAAATGTTGAAATCCATGCTGTTTGTTCTTCATATACATCTCCATGAACTTTGGGAGATACCTCATATTCATGGGTGTCATGGTTCTTTGCACCAAAATAAACTTTCAATTCTATTTTCTGAGAACTTCCTGAAGCACCATCATTTAGCTGAAAAGTTTTGATGAAGCATCGACTAATATGTGCCCTGTGGTGTGACATGGATTCACATATTTGGTATCAGATTATGTTCCTAGAAACATAATTCACTTATACATTCTATAAACATTTGAGCACTTGCTATGGGACAGCCACTATGTTGGACGGTACTGAGGAACAGGAAGGTGTGGGTTCTGCCTACAGCTAAACAGGGTGGTGTTTGGGGGACATTGATCACACACTAATTCAAATGCATCTTACAAATATGATAAGTAGTCTGATGGAAAGTAAGGAAAACTGTAACATGGAACTATGAGACTATAAAATGGAAGAATTACACCTTGCCTGGGTTTTTAGAATTTTTAAATTTTCACTTTATTTGAAATGGAGAAAGATAAAGACAGATCTTGCACCTGCTGGTTCATTCACGACAGCTGGGGCTGGGCCAGGCAGAAGTCTGTAGCTCTGAGGTCGATTCATCTGTCCTGTGGGTGGCAGGGACCCAGTTACTTGAGCCGTCATTTGCATGCGTTAGCAGGAAGCTGGGTTGAAGCAGAGTAGCCCAGACTGGAACCAGGCTCTCTGATGTGGGATGTGGGCATCCCAAGCAGCAACTTAACTGCTGCCTCAAGCATCTACCCTTTCACCAAAGAATTTGGAAGGGGTTTGGGGTGGGCAATGGGTGTTTTTTGCAAAGGCCCTGAGGTAGAAAGGAGCATGGAGCTTACTAGGAACTGAACTAAGGCCAGTGGTGCTAGAGGGCAAAGGTGCGTGATCTGAGGGAGAGTTGAAGGGGTGACAGAGGTCAGATGGTGAAATAGTACAGAGTGAAAGACCAGGAGTAGTTGTAAGTGTGTCCTATGGTCTCCAGTAAGGTGTAAAAAAAATAAAGGGAGTCTGCAATTGTGCAATGACTTTGCTGTTTGGGAGAAGGTATATGTTTATATATTCAGCTAATAAATACAAGACAAAATTTGTGTTCACATCTGTCTTAAATTCTAGTGTGGGTTGGGTGTTTGCTGTAGAGGTTAAGATGCTAACTGGGATGCCCACATCCCATATTGAAATGCTTGGGCTGAAGTCCTGCCTCTGCTTCCAGTCCAGCTCCCAGCCAATGAGCATCCTTGGGGGAGGGGCATAGGATGAGGAGGGACAGAGACAGGTGATGGCTCAAATACCAGAAGTGGATTGGGTTTCAGCTTGGCCTAGCATCAGCTGCTGTGGACAGTTGGAGAGTGAACCTATGAATAGGAGTTCTCTATCTCTGCTTTTCAAATAAATAGAATGAATTTTTAAAAAACATAAAATTGTAGTGGAACAGGCAGCTGATAGTCCAATAAGCAAATATACATGTTTTATAGAGTAAAGTTGGCCCGGGGGGGGGGGGGGGAAGGGAAGGTTGGGTTTGTATCTGTGCAATTCTCAAGAGCCTGTGATACCACTGTCCTTGTCCTACTTGCTGCTCTTGGAGTGGTGGCGAGAGGATGTGTGGAGTAATGAATGTCTTCACAGGTGCTCCTCCACTTGCAATGGAATTAGGTCTGAATAAACCAATGATATACTGAAAACACTGAGTCTAAAACGTGTCAACTCCACCTTGCCAACCGGATATTGGAGCTTAGCAGCATAGCACCCTGTCAAGTGTCAGCTGTTTCTCCTCTTTTTTTTTTTTTTTGACAGGCAGAGTGGACAGTGAGAGAGAGAGAGAGACAGAGAGAAAGGTCTTCCTTTTGCCTTTGGTTCACCCTCCAATGGCCGCCGCGGTAGGCACGCTGCGGCCGGCACACCGCGCTGATCCGAAGACAGGAGCCAGGTGCTTCTCCTGGTCTCCCATGGGGTGCAGGGCCCAAGCACTTGGGCCATCCTCCACTGCACTCCCTGGCCACAGCAGAGAGCTGGCCTGGAAGAGGGGCAACCGGGACAGGATCGGTGCCCTGACCGGGACTAGAACCCGGTGTGCCGGGCCGCAAGGCGGAGGATTAGCCTAGTGAGCCGTGGCGACGGCCTGTTTCTCCTCTTGATTGAGTGGTTGGCTGGGAGCTGTGCTTACTCCTGCTGCCCAGCATCAGAAAAAAGTATCAGACCGCATATCGCTAGCCCAAGAGAAGATCAGAATTTAAAATTGGAAATATGGTTTCTAAGTGCTTATTTCTTTAGCACCATGGTAAAGTAAAAAAAAATTGTAAGCTTGAGATCTTCTGTGTATAAAAATAAGCGAGTCGAAATCAAGGCTGTAGGGTGGATGCCTAATGATTTCCCATCAGACAGCTCACAAGAGCTCTCTTGTTTGCTAAGGGAAATGAGTAGAAGCGTTGCTATGGTGGATAAAAGACTGTTGAAGCTTCTCCCAGGGTTTTTCTGCTAAACCTTTGGTTAACGCTCTCCAAACACTCCCAATAAAGCAGATGTTATCACGCTTCAGCCTTCTGGAAAGTCAACAAACAAAATCCCTCGAGCACCCCAAAACCCATTACCATGACCCCTTGTTCTGTAGCTTTGAACCACTTCCACCTGAATGTCAGCTGTCACTGCTTTGGCCATGACTTTACCAGGATCGTACTGGCAAAGTCAGGTTTCTTCTCTTAACAGTTCTTCGAGAAATGCCTGAGCACCTTGATCCCACTCAAAGTCTTCACTGAAGGAGCGGCCCATGTCTGCAGCTGTTGTAGGTGCCACAGACTGGACACCCCCAAAGCAGAAAGTTTGCTGCACTTTGAATTGTCACCCAGAATTGTGTGAATCGACCTGTTGCGATGTCTGTTTTTGACATTTGTTTCTGTTGTCAATCATCAGTGTGCTTCAATTAGAGCACAAACAAGATTAACTTTTTCTTTAGAAATTGATGTGGGTGTGCTTCATCTTCAGTATTGTCTTTACAAAACAAGTTATCCTTCTGTAAACTCCTGATTTCCTTCCAGCTCCTGGCTCCATAAACATTTTACAAAGCATCAGTGATTTCAGCATTCTCCTACCCCAGCTTCACAATCATTTGTTGTTTGTTCTTCAATTTTAGTAGAATTGCTGTTACCCTGATAGGGCTCTGTCGAAGCTGATGTCTTACCCTTTATTAAGCCTCAAACTAAATCCTATTCAGACATTTGTAACAAGGGTTCATTATGGTACAAATGTTTTTGGAATCCATGCATATGTGTCTCATTGTTCACGCTTTCCATCGATTCTTGTAAAGATCCCTTGTATATGTTTCCAGTCAAGACAACTATCTTTAGATACTGCCAAATGTGTCTTCTGAGAAGGGAAAAATTACCCTCAGTTGAGAAATCAGTGCTTCAGTGCATCGTAATCAGTGACTTGCAATCCTGGGTTAGCATTCCATTGCAAATGTGTCCAATTCTAAATGTGTAGTGTTCAGTTTAGCACAACGGTGTCTTCACAGTGCTGTAGTTCTCACATGACAAAAATAACATTGCGAGGGGACAAATGTTGAGCGGCAGGTGAAGCTGTGCATGGGCCACCCATGTCCCATAGTAGGTGCCTTGGTTCCAGGCCCATCTCCACTTCTGATCCAGCTTCCTGCTGGTGTGCACACTGAGGGGCAGCAGTGTTGGCTCAGGTACTGGGGTTCCTGTCTCCCATGCTAGAGGCCCAGATACACTTCCTGGTTCCTGGCTTTGGTCTGGTCCAGTCCTGGTTTGTGTGGGCATTTGAGGAGTGAATCAGCAGATAGGAACTTTATCTCTGTCGCTCTGCTTTTCAAATAAATCAAACAAAAAACCAAAACATTATTCTGAAACCTGAAATAGAAGACTAATTAGATATTTCCTCAGCCAAACAAGTGAAATCCTAAAGCGGTGCTTGTTTTTGTGGGGATTATATATTTCAGGAGCCTCTCTCTACTCGTTAAAGCCTTATCTAATTCTACCCTCAAAGTTTCAGACTTTTTTGCTCCGAGTTGGATTTTAGAAGATACACTGATGGTAATCTCGGTGCTGAAGAAGACCCCAGCTCGGTCACAAGCCTTCTGTGACCCACAGAAATTCAGTGAGGCACACGTGACAAGAGCAGGTGTAGTTTTATAGGAAGCCGGAAATAAGAGAAGGTGCCACTCCTGCAGCCTTCCGTGACAGTTCTTGACATTTTAGTGTTCAGTTACTTAGTATATCGGTTGCATGTTTCTTTAATCAAAGCTTTGGAAGGGAAGAATGTGTTCTCTGTCACTGTAAAGCTAAGAAAAAACATTTCAAAATCACTTTAATCCTACGTGATTAGATCTGGTTTACTATGCTTCAGTGCCTGGAAGAGTTGAGATTTGCGGAAGTTCACCTAGATGACTAATAAGTGACACCAGGAAGGCTATTTCTTCGAATTCCTTCTGCCAGCTCTCTGCCTCCCTTAAAGGCCTCCAGCCTGGAAGTGTTGCAAGGAGTTCAGGTAAAAGCAGCAACATCTGTAAGATGGGAATGTCTACTGTGTTGCTGCTGTGTTCAGAAATGCTGAAGTATTTCGGGCGACCTCTGGGAAATGAAACCCTGACTCCTGTGTCACAGTGAATGCCCTGTAGTAGCTGTTACCACAGAACTCCACAGAGGGGTCTTCCCCATCCCACTCCTGCTCTGACTGCACATCACACCCTCACTGTGAAGCCAAGTGGCTGGGGGCATCCTTGCACTGCCCTGCTTCCACGGCTCTCCCTGTGTTGATCTTTCCCTCTCAAGTTTCAGTCCATGCTTTAGAATCATTCCCTCACCAGACTTTCCCAGATCTTCACAGTTGGAGTTAAATTTTCTCTCTTACCCTCTCCCCCTGCTCCCCTCTCCCTTCTATAATGCATTTCTTAATCTTTAAAAAAAATTTATTTGAAAGGCAGAGTTACACAGAACAAAGATCTTCCATCTGTTGGTTCACTCCCCAGATGGCTGCAATGGCCAGGGCTGAGCCAGCTGAAAGCCAGGAGCTTCACCCAGGGGCCTCCCCTGTGGGTGGCAAGGGCCAAGGTGCATTACCCGGGAGCTGGATTGGAAGTGGAGCAGCTGGGACTCAAACCCTTGCCCACGCAGAATGCTGGCTTCACAAGTGGTGGCTTAATCCACTGTGCCACAGTGCTGGCCCCATCTATAATGTTTTGAAAACACTAGATTAGTGCTTCTCAAATCATCTGTAAGAACTGGATTTTTTAAAAAAAAGCTTCCAATTCATAACAAACTGATAGGTGGCCTCCTGTCCATGACCAGTACCTAGATCCTGCCACATGAAACTCAACAGGCAAGGCCAATAATACTGAGCCATTCCGTATCCCATTCAGTGATGCTAGACCACTTCATCACACCTCTGGACGTTCCAGCTGTGTCCAGCTGCTGTAAAGGCACGCATTGCTAGTGATGTCTGCACGTGTGCTGTGGCAGTCTGAGAATGGCCCACAGACTCCATGAGAACAGAGCCTACCTGTGTGTTGCTTCATCCTGCTTGCAGCACCTGGCCTTGCCCGTCGCACAGTACACATGTTCATTATACATAGAAGTGATTGCTATGTAGGTCATGCACCTGCTTCTCAGATTTTTTGTAAAGATTGATTTATTTGAAAGGCAGAGGTATACAGAGAGGGAGAGACAGCTCTTTCATTTGCTGGTTCACTGTCTAAATGGCTGCAATAGCAAAGGCTGGGCCAGGCTCAAGCCAGGAGATTCCTCCTGGTTTCCCATGTGGGTTCAGAGGCCCAAGCGCTTGGGCCATCTTGTGCTTTCCCAGATAACATAAGCAGGGATCTCAGCTGGGAACTTGAACCAGCACCCAAATGGGATGCCATTGTGGCAGCTTAACCTATGCCACAATGTTGGCCTCTTGAATCAGATCTTGATCCCTTCTTAGTACCTACAGGTTTATCATGCCTTACTTATATTCTCATTCATTCTTACTTTTCTAACATCAGATTTTTTTAAAAAAATACATGAACGCTTCTGATATGACCTTTATAAATGAAGCATGTTTGATCAATTTTTTTCACTAGATAGTTGGAAACATTTACAAGATCAAGTGAAATAAGGGGAGCTTAAAAGAAATCTAGAACAACCAGCCTGCTAAACAGTGATATTGTCTGGCTCCTATTACAAGAAAAGTCCTCCATCCACCAAAAAAAAAATCACCTTGTATTTGAAACCAAAATGGATTCCTTTGATGCAGCTCAGTTGAAACTTTTGAACAATCAAAAATGGTATTTCTGAAAATGAAAACCGTATGGAGTTAGTTGAGCATCTACCTTTGTAAAAAATCATACTGGGGAAAGATACCTGGAACACGAGCAACATTTTTCAAAATTTAAAATATAAGATTGAGAATAAATGACTTGACAATGATATTTGAACTTACATTTGTAATTTTTAGTAGTTCAAGAATACACTTCTTAAGTAGTAACAAGAACTTGCAGTTCAATGTTTGTTTGTCACTGACTATTCCATTATAGTAAAGTTAACAGCTCAGCAAAACAAGGGCATCTATATGCTTTTTCCCAGTCTTATTAGCCACTTATTTTTCCACAGGATATTTGTTATTCCTGGGAAACGGATGACAAGAACCATAATTAGTAGCAGATTGATGTTATAGGAATTCAAACTTGAGCAATGTCCAGCTTAATTAGATTAGTGGCTTCCTCTGAAATATGAAGGCAGCAAATACAGATGCTAATGGTGCATTCTGGAAGCAGGTTTTTTTTCTCCTTTACTAACTGCACAATTTGCTTATTTTTTGGTGGAGACATGTTTGAAGACTCTTGCAATCAGCCAAATAGTTTCTCCCCCAGTGCCAGGAGGCGTGGCTGTTAAGTTCTTTACATACACACATCATTGCAATAACAGGAGGGAAAGCAGAGGCGTGAAGACATTCATCTGCCCAAAGGTACTTACGTGGGGAATTATGTAGTGTGACTGCACCCAGCATAGTCTGTGCTGTCCCATGCAAAAAATCAGTGTTTAGGCAATATTGCTCCTGTAAAGCAATGAAAACTTCCAGGAGCCCACTGGTGAAGTCCTCCCCAAGAGGCTGTCGCCTTCCAGACTTTGTCTAAAGCTTACGTGGTAGCTGAGACCTGCCGCAGGAGAGGCAGCGCTGGGTAACTGGGAATGCCGTCGGGGACTGGCAGAGAGGGGCAGGAAGTCATTGGTGGGCAATGACTGGCCCTGAGCGGCTCTAAACCAAGAACACGGAATCCTGGATGCCCTCACACACAATCCCCAAAGGCGGTGTTAGCTTTGAACCAGAAGAACGAATACCTATAGGTGAGTCTCGCCTCAAATCTCGGAGTATATTTAAAATTCACAGTGTCTTCGCACTTGCTGCACACGTGCACACACACACACGTGCAGTTGCAAAGAGGAGACATTTCAGGAAGAGAATGTTTATTTTTTAAAAATGTCAGACCAAGTTTTTTGGGGAGCTATGGAGTAACAGATATGCCAGTAGGAGATTGCCCATTGGGTTCTTACATACTAGCCAGGGTTGCTAGTTTGCAATACTAATGTAATTATTAAGCACTAGAAATACAGGATTGTTCCATAACATGCGTAGAAATATTTATTCTTTGGAGCAGCATCAGCAGTCAGCTGTATGTCTTATAAATGTTCTCATGGGTATTGACCTTTTGTCTAACACTAATTGTATCCACTACTGTGCTGTTAAGCCCATTGTTCAGTCTGGCCTGGTTGGGGGAGAATTGGGTTTTAGTTACGTTCCTCTACCTATAGAGATCAACTCTGAAAGCTGGTGTTAGCCCAGTCTAGAACCAAGAGGAGATGATGCTACAGATAAGAGAACGTAGTCGGGGATTCCTGCAATGCTCATGTTTTGAATGAGGCTTCTAGGTGTCCCAGCTGGCAGGAGCTTCACGGTAGTGACGTCACTGTGACGAACAGGAAATTGCTATGATAGTGCTCAGCCCTCATGTGCTGTTGACGTTAGTCCATCAGGCAGCAGTTGAGTCCAAAATAACCAAAACGGTCATAATTCCTACTTCCACTTTCCTAGTAGTGCTGGTTCTCCTGTCACTGATGTCAGCCTGTGAGTTAGAGGTCAAGTTACTCCTGGGGAGAGTCTGGTCTGGATGGACTTCTCCATCTAGAATACCAACTGTGTGTCTCTGAGCCCTGGCCTTCCTGGACTGTCTGCTCCTTCCGAGCCTCCCTGCTCATCCTAGGTCGATCTCTCGACTCCTGCTATTCTAACTTGACTTTCACTCGGAGAAGAGCAAGAATTCCCAAGGGTTCGGTCTATCTCGTGAGACCGACGGTCTCTAGAGAGGCTTGAGCAATTTTGAGAGGAAAGTAGGGCCAACCTTCCCTTGTACATACAACAGGGAAGAATCGGTTCACTGCTGGAACAGAGCAGTCTTTTGTTCCGGAACTGGGAGATGTTCCGCTTGGGGTTGTCGTCCTACTAATGTCTGTGCATCCCCGAGATGTGTGGAGGTACTTGCAGGAGTTTGAGTCAGGGAGCAGACCGTGTCATTCTTTGCCCTTCCCTGGGGGAGAGTCAAGAATGTGTGCATCATCTCCACACAGTCTGAGGTTTCAGTGTTTTCCACATCTTTGGCTTTGGCTTGCTTTGTGATGTCCTGGAATCACTAATTAATGATGGACACAGTTGCCTCTGTGTGCTTGCTAATTGGATGTTTTGCAAAAATGCTTCATGCTGGCTTAAATAAAAAGAGAATTAGAAAGGCTGAGAGGTGATGGGAAAGGAGGAGGCACCACAGTGGTCATGGAAATTGAGCTGGGAGACCTGTTCCCCACTAGCCAGGGGAGACAGGGTACTGGGGTGGAAGGATTAGGGAAGCACAGATGATGGGGTCGGCAGAGGGTCTGTGCTGGAGAAGATTGTTTGCAAGAAGGGGTGTTGGCCAGCCCTGGCCAGCCGGTTGGGTAGGAGAGTTCCCTAAACACAAGGTCAGGGCCAGGACTCTGGGATCCAGCACCGTGACATCCATATCTGGATGCTCCCATTAAGTAGATGTGGGGACAGTGAGCCAGTGACTTTCCCTCTTTGAGATTTAGCTCTTTGATCCTTGAAATGAAAAATAGTAGTACTTGTGTTGTAGAGTTGTGGTAAGAAATGAATGAGATCAAGTTGGTCAGTGTCTAGACTATTTCCTGACAAATGGCAGACTTGGTTCTGGCCAACCATTATTAGTATGGAGTTATGTTGTCGATTCAGTTATGTAATAGCAATGGGATATTGATAGACGTAATATCCGTAGCCTGCCATCATTCAGGGTTGAACATCTACTGTAGGGAATCGCTGTTCCTAGTCCTTTCTCTCTACTTTGTCACCAGTTGTTTTTTCTGTCTCCTTCCCCTGTCCCTCTGCCCAAGGAGAGGAGAGGAACTTAAACAATGAAATAAGACTACAGCTGTTCAGCAGAGCCTTGGGTTGTTGGGTTATAGCAGAAATGTGGAACGAGACCTTCGGACCTCAGCTGGCCGGTTGACCCCTGGAAACCATGCCCAGTGTGTACCCATCATGGCGTTTACACACAGGTGACACGCAACTGTGGCTTCCAGATGTTTCTCCCATCACTAAAACATAAGCCCCCAGAATGGCAAGGCTTTCTGTCTCTCCTGTTCATTGCTCTTTCCCTCGTGTCCAGACACAGCTCTTGGCTCCACCTTGAGGTTGCCTCTCCTGGACACTGTCACATTGGCCTGAGAGTCCTCATACCAACTCCCTGCCCCATCTTCTTCTCCATTCCCTTACATCTTGGTACATACAGTCAGGAAGATAAGAGCTTTCAGAAAAAGAAAAAGATGTTTGGGGCTTCGGAAAGACTCTCTAGTAGCAGCCATACAGTAGAAAAACTTGGAAAAAAGAAGTTCGGAATCTAAATTCTCATTGTGCTCCTCTTCACTGGGGTGATACTGGGCTGACAAGTCATGTGACCCCCAGGCTGAAAGTGTTGGACCAGACTGTAATTGTAAACTAATTGTAAACTTCATGACCTGTAACCCTTGACTATAGCATCATTTGAATTTGATTTATCCCGGCAGAAACATTCCTATGTGTTTTTGGCCCCTGGTGTGAAGTTGCGAGCCCTAAGCTGGTGCATCCTAGGCTAACAGCTGCTTTCCCACCCTCCACGCCAGGCTCAGGACTGCACGAAGGAAGAGGGAGTGTGGCCAGGGGCTGACGACATGTCTCCTCCTTCCTGGTTCCATCAAATAAGCATTTTCCAAGGGTTAGTCATCGGGGTCCCATCTCCGTGGCTTTGACCGGATCATGTTCTATCTGTACTATTTTTCACTTAGTGTCTTTTGAGAGACCATTCTCATATTGTAACTCAGTGCTCGCCTTAAGCAGTAATCGCTGTGAAATTGCAGGTTGGCTATGCCAGCTGGTTCCTCCTAATGACATTAAAATGCAGAACCGTAACCCACAGTGAGTGTGTGCGATCTGAAGTTGCCTCTGGCACCACTAGCACCATGCATCCTGTTCTTTGGGAAGCATCTCCACAAAGGTGAAGGGCAGAGCCTGGGAGGGGTCCCTGCCATCCCTTCCCTCCTCCTAGGGCCTGCAGAGCTTGGGAGAAGAGAAAAAGCCTCTGTTCTCAGTGCTAATATCGGGGAGCTCATTGTAAGGAGATGGGAACCATTTCTTTGTACCCTCTGCACCTCATTCCAAACCCAAAGTCTTTCCTTTGGGGGAGAGAACAAAGGGAGTTGCAGAAAGAAGGGGTTTTTGCTGGGGGAAAAAACGGGAGTTGGTGGCAGAGGAAAGGGCTGGAGAGAGTATCTGCAGGAGGTTGGAGAAGCTGGGGTTGCTGGACGGAAGTGCAGCTGCTAGCGGACGCAGGGCATTCAATGGCCAAGGAGACTTGGTCAGGTCCGCCTTTGCTCCTGCCTGTGGAGAGCCGGACTCTCACGTTGGGTGTGGGAACCGCTGACTCACACCTGGGGGCTCTGCCTGAGGGTCTGAGGAGTCACCTCCCTGACACGTGATCCTGGCATGAAAGACGGATTTGACGCTACCCGATAGACAGAAACAATTCCAGCCTCGCTCCGGGGTCCTTTCGTCCTTAAGGGGAAGAACTTGCCTTTAGCATAATAACAGATCTGATTGATTCTGCAAAGGTCAGATTTAAGGAATAAATATATATTAAAAACAAAATCTGAGTTCCAGGGGATTGAAATATCTGTTTGGGAACATCTCCCTTGCGTGCATCTGCAGGAGGTGCCTGTGGACGGCCCAGGCCCCGTTGCGGGGGACTGGCTTTGGGGCCAGCAGGCAGTGCACGAGGCCCCTGTTCCGGTGCACAAGTTCAACTCTGCCATCACAGAATTTTGATTGCAGAGAGCGGAGCTACATCGGGGGCCAAGTCAGCGACACAGCAGCCAGTTGGAAAAGGCACTTCTGTATTGCTTTGTATTTTTCCCAGATTTCTCTATTTAAAAATAGAGCCCATTAAGAGGGCGTGCTGATAGGGTTTCCATCCTTTCCAAGGGAGGGCAGGACTGGGAGGCTCTGAGAAAACTGGGTACGGTCCATCCATCAGCGGGAACATGCCGCCCAAACACCAGCAGCTCTTTGCCGCGCTGTGCCACGGAGGCCACTGGGTCCCCTTTTCTAGGACGAATTTAGGAAGAGCCCAAGAATTAAATTGCACTCGACGTGCGTGAGATGCAGTCTCATCTCCTGTTCTTCCCAAACCCCTGCTAGGTTATTTATAAGCAGGTTCTGGTTCCTTTCCAGATTCCAGAGAACACTCATCCAAAATTACATTTCCAGGTCAATTTCTGCCAGATGTTCTTTAGATAACTTGTGAAAACTTTTCTCTTCCTCTTAACCTTTTTTTTTTTTTTTTTTTTTTTTTTTTTTTGCCTGTGCAGGGCATTGTCCCTGGAAGGTCCCATTTTTCCCTTCCTTGTTTTCTCTTTGCCATTTTATTCTTGAGTTTACTTAGAGGCAGACCCATGGCCAAAATCTTAGTTTCCCCAAACTTTTTCTCCAAAGAAAGGCCACTTGGGTTTTTCAGAATTCTGAAGACTACCTTGGAGCCTAGAGCAAGTCTCACCCCGGTGTAGAGGCCACACATCCCAGCAGCGGCACTGGCGGGCTGACCACTTCCCAAAAGAATTCCCCATGGGGCGTGGGTCCCACGGTCACCTTGCGTTTCTCATCCCACCTTGGTACACTTGACAGGGTCCTTGACCAATTCAAGCAAATAATAACTTCTAAATCACTGGACTGAAAAACAAAAAAACCTTTAGTGTACTTCCTTTCATGTGATTTTTGATTTCTTCTTTTGTTTCATATTAACTTTGATGCGACCAAAATAATTGTGGTGAGTATATGTACAAATACAAATTTAACAAAATCAACCAAACTGCGAGGAAGCTGTTTTCTCATTAGGTATTTGTTCTGTGTCCATCCTTTGACATACTCATTTCCAGCTCCTGCTTTTCCCCTGGGAAGTCATTTTCCTGTAGCTCCAACCCACTAAAGCTATCACATGCCTCCTGGGGGGAGGTAGGGATTTTTCAACCTTGTGAAGTGAGGGCCGTCCTAAAGGCTGAGCAGATGGATCCCAGTATCTCGTTTGGTCCCCAGCATCTTGTTTGGTCCCCTCTCCTGGTGAACGAGCTTTGTGCTCACGCGGATGGCCTGGTGTATTTTCTGGTTTTCATTTCCGCAATTTTTAAACTGCAGAATACCATATTCTAGTGTCTGTTTCCTGGGAACAGTAAACACAAGTAAATATTTGAGAAACTTGATATGGAGAAAATTGGTTTGCAACTTGTCAGAAAGATGCACGCATTGCAGTCCCAATAAAATGCTGTTCTCCTCTGGGTTGGGTTTATCGTGATTTTGTGAAATGACTCTTCATAGTGAAATCATGGATAATTGTATAGCCGATACATAAATGGACAGGTGACTTAAATGGCATGGTGCTGACCGTAGCTAGCATTTTAATCACTGCACACGTGGAGACAGTGTCTCTTAAGCCTGTCCTAAGTCGCTATTGGAGCGTGCATGAGGGAGGCCTTACTTCATCTGCATCTCCTGCCTTGTTTTCTGTCCTCATCCCTGGCTTCTCATGATGCGACCCTCCCACCATTTTGCTACATGTTTCCTGTAACTGCTGTCATCAATTACCCCCGCCCAGAGGCCTGAAACAGTGCCAGTCTGTTAGCTTCAGTTCTGAAGGGCTCAGCAAGGCAGTGCTCCCCCTGGCGGCCCTGAATGGAGACTGCATGCCCTGGCCTTTCTCCTTCTCTAGAGGCTGCCGGCACTCCTTGGCTTGTAGCCTCTCTCTTACCATGCCAGCCTCTTGCTTCTGCTGTCACAGCTGCTACTGCAGACTCTGATCCTCCTGTCTCCCCCTTTCCAGGGCTCTTTGGATTGCAATGGGCCCATCCAGATAATCCGGGGTAGACTTCCCATCCCTAGATGCTTTACCTCATCCTGTTTGCAATGCCTGTTTACGGTTTAAGCTCACGTGTTCACAGGTGCTGTGGTCTCCGAGGTCAGGAAGCCTGCCACATCTGGGAACTCTGCAGCCTCAGATTTTCAAAGCCCCGTTCCCCCCACACACATGCGTGCCCACACACACATCACACACACATACACACACGTTCTGTTTACCTTTGGGAGGACCTACCCAGGCAAGTGCTTATGTGGGTCCTGGCAGTGCCTGGGAGCAGCTGGATAGGGAATGCTGGGATCCTGGGCACCCCAAAGCAATGGTGGGGTTTAGGGGAAAGTCTGTGCAAGCTCAGCACTTGCCCATGGCTCTGGGACTCCCTAACTCCTGAGGAAGGGGTCTGGGCCCTCTCGAGCTGGAGGCACAGGGGGGCAGTGTTCACCTCCACTAGTAGCACCGCCTCCAGCAGCCAGACGGGCCCCGTCACCAAATGCCTAGCCATGGACTGTGCTCAACTGGAGACATCTGGCCTGCTCAGGGAAGGAGCAGAAATGCGGTGGTGGACAAAGGGAGCCTGGTGTTGCAACATCTACTGTCTTCTCTGAACAGAATGAAAAATCTGTTTTTAAACACGGTATGGGCCCCTGAAAAGCTGCATGGGAGCCAGCTGTGGCCCACAGCCACCTAATTTGCAGCTGACTGTGGTTTGAATGAATATCCACAGAATCCTTGGGCAAAAATGGTGCTTGATTGATGTGTGAACAATGTCCTTTAATGCTAAGTGCAGAAATGATGCATGAATTGAATTACTCATGGTATTCACCCCAGTCATGCCACATCATTCAAGAGGCTCATCGGAGATTTAGCCAGGGGACAAGTGACAACATCAGCATTTATTAAATATTAAAATGCCACCGGTGTAGTGTGATGGTGCCTCCATTGTTATAAACTCTTAGCCTTTATGAAATTCAGACAAGGCAAATCTTGTATAAATTAAGTCCCCTTGCCAGTAAAACTCCAAAGTGTAAATCCAAAGGCATTAAATTCTAAAATCAAAGCCTTTTGTCTTGTGAGTTAAGAATCCGAAGGAATCAAAGCTTTAATCATTAAAGTGAGGTTCAAACTCACTGCAGAAGTTTCTGCGGAGTTACCTCATGTGCACTTTATCTGATGAGAATTTACTAGGCTGCTGTGTACCAGGCTCTGTGCTAGTACTTGAGATAGAGCAGGGAGCAAAACCCACAGAAATCATGCTGTGATAGAATTTATGTTTTAGGTAAGGAGCTACATGAAATATCTTATTTAAGATCGATTTATTTGAAAG
Organism: Lepus europaeus; assembly: GCF_033115175.1. Classification (NCBI taxonomy): domain Eukaryota; kingdom Metazoa; phylum Chordata; class Mammalia; order Lagomorpha; family Leporidae; genus Lepus; species Lepus europaeus. The sequence continues at coordinate 41,253,973 of NC_084830.1, forward strand.
GCAGAGTTAGGGGGAGAAGCAGAGAGATGCTTGGGACCACTCCCCACGTGGCCGCAATGGCAAGGGCTGAGCCAGGTGGAAGCCAGGAGCCTGGAACCCCATCTGGGTCTCCCCCACGTGGGCTGCAGGGGCACAAGGGCTTGGACAATCTTTCACAGCTTTTCCAGGCACATTAGCAGGGAGCGGGATTGGAAGTGGCACAGCTGGAGCTTGAACTAGCACTCACAGGGGATGCTGGCATCACAGGCAGTGGCTTAACCCACTGCACCACAACACCAGCCCATGGAAGGTGACTTTTGAGTTAAGGGTCGAAGGCAGTGAGGGCGGTTGTCTTACGGGTGGTTAGAGGGAGGCCCTGCCAAGCAGAGGGAGTGCCACGTGTGAAGCACTTGTGTTGGGACATAGGTCTGATGTGTGGGAACAGCAGAGATCAAAGAGAGAGAGGGGCTTGGAGGAAGTGGGCCAGATCACATAGGGCTCTTGACAACAAAGGACTTTAGTCATCACCAGCGGTGTGATGGAGCTACTGGAACACTCTGAGTGGAAGAGTGACAGGATCCGACCCTTCGGACAGATGAGTTGTGGGGAAGCTGAGAGAGGAACAGAGACAGAGACCCCAGCTAAGGGGCCACGGTGTTGACATTCAGGGGTGAGCGTGACGGTATGGAGGAGAAGGCAGCTTCTGGGTGTGTTCTGATGATCCACATGTCAGGATTTCCTGTCTGGGTCACGGGTAAGAGAAGTCAAGGTGACACTGCAGTTTCGGCTTAAACAACTGAGGATGGGAGGGGCTGGGAAGGAGGCGGGATCTGAAGAAAATGATGGAAGGACCAATTTAGGATCGATTAAGTCCCAGCTGCCTATCAGACATGGGGAAGTGGATGATCGGATACTTGAATGCCTGGGGTCTGGAGTTCGGGGAAGAGGGTTGGGCTGGACGTATAAGTGTGGTGATGACCCATGTGTAGGTGTTGCTCAAAGCCATGAGGCTAGCTGAGATGATCCAGAAAATGAATGTGAGACAAGGGAAAGAGTCTTGGGGACCCTGCTCTAGAGATCAGCAAGTTGAGGCATGTTTCAGGAAACCCAGATAGAAGTAGCAGCCTCCAAAGGTGGAAGGGGCTCGTGAGACTGAAGAAAAAGGCAAGTTCAGGGTTACACAGTGTAGATTTTATCGAGGGGACTTAAAGAAGAGCCTTGGGTGGCCATAGGACAGATGGATCCCTGTGCCCCAGGCCATTGGCTAGACAAAGGTGGCCTGTGGCCACCTGCAGTGTACCTGCACTTCCTGGAACATTAACAGGTCAAGTGGCAGTTAAGAGTCAGTACCCAGTACGCAATGCTTGGCCGGCCACGTTAACTGCTTTGTTTGTCCCAGTGGGGTTGAGGAGGAGTGCCAGGTCATGGAGCGAGCAAGACGAGACCATGGCTATAGCCAAGGTGGCTGCCGTCACATCGAGCTGAACCTCACCCAGGGGGAACCAGCAGAGGGAAATGAACGTGCTTGTTTGGGCAGCCGGAAGAACGCCAGCCAAGTGGAAAAACTGTTTGATGGAGCAGGTTCTGGACAATTGTGTCAAACCCCGCTGGGAGGCTGCGGGCTGGGCCTGGGAGTTGACCACTGGCTTTTGTGACGTGGAAGTTAAGAGGATCACTTGATTTGAGGACAGCATATGCAGCCAGACTGCTACACTCTGGTGCCTGCGTGGAGCTGGGGCTCCTGCAACACCTGGAGCTTGGCTGCCTTCCACGCAGTGGATGTGGTTCCTTCAAGTACCAAAGCGTTCAGAGGTCCAGCCAGCATCACCATCCCTGTTGATAGATCTGGAGGGTTGATAGGGCCCTGAGATAATTATAGCACCCATCACAGATTCGTGAAAACAGCAGACAAGATAGTCTGAGACATTGAAAAAAAATGATTTCAACCCCAAGGATGCCCTCTAAATCAAGTAGTTAGTATTGCTGAACACAGGGGTACTGAGTAAGGGGGGAGGGGAGGCTGGAAAAAATTCTGCTTTCTGTTTTCCCACGGGCCAGTGGTCTGCCACACTGAGCACCTGTGATCCCACACCGAATGGGAGATGTAACACCAACCACCCACCTCCCCATCCACCCCACCCTCCCTGGGAAGATATCGGGGAGGGGGGGACCCCAGAGGCTTCCCCCATGATATCAATTCTGCCTTCCTGGTCATGTGCAGAAAAGGCATAGCTGTTCATGTTTCCTGCAGGCACTCGGAACTCCGCAGAGAACGAAGGGTGGGGAGGGGCAGAGACTGCACCTGCCCGACTCCTGTGCTCTGTTAAAGACAATGTGCTCCTCCCTAGGGTCAGATGGGCGTGGGGCTGTCTTCTCAGAAGCCGGCCCTCAACACAAGGCCAGAGAAGGGACCATGACTTCCACACCGCAAACCCCAGTAGACACAATGCAAATGGAAATTTAGGCTACTTAGTTGGGTTAATTTGTTGTATAGGTTTATTGGGAATAATAAAATCACATTGGTTAAAATGAAATTGGGGACAAAATGAGTTTTCAAACAGTACTTTTTCCACCCCCTGCCCATCCTTGGCAGTAGCTCCTTATTCCCCCAGAGAGAGAGAGAGAGAGGGAGTGTGTATGTGTGTGTGTGGAATGATAAGGAGTCCAATACCATCAGCGGAGGCCTGGGACCTAACCTGCCAGCCATCCTCTGCTCAACCTGTTGTTACTTTAAGAAATCAAGCAGAGTAGAATGCGGGCTGACTCCTTCTGGCAGGTGCAAAAAAGCAGATGATGATAGAGGAAGCCTGGGTGGAGAATTAAAAAGTGAGAAATGTGGTTTTAAGACATTGCCAAGAAAGCAGAGGGGAGCCAGTCTCTCTAAAAACTGCAGGCACGCAGAGGCCAGGCTGAGGGACTGGGAGAAGCCACGCCTGCAGCTGCGGAACCAGTGCCCAGATCAAGTGGGCACAGCGAGTTGGTCAAGGCAAAATCTCGAGGCGACAAGTGTGCTCCTGCCATCTCCCCTCTCTCACCTTACACCCCTTGAAAGGAACAGAGAGGGCAATGGAGTGAGGGGAGGGGGCACTCTGGCAGGACTGGGATAGGACTCCGATGCTGGCTACCTTGCACTGGGACCCTGCACTGCCGCTAAGTGCTGTGGGGACTTACACGCTAGCGGTGAGAGTGACAGAACTCCTCTCTCCTTGGGTTGTCGTGAGGGTACCCACCTGCAGCAGAGTGCTGGGCCAGTACAAAGGCGTGGTGCATGCTAAGTGTGAGCATAAGCATGCCTTATTAGAAAGCACTGACTTCCCAAGGGAAGCTCTCCTTGCTCAGCCATCATCCCTGGGAGCCAGGACCCGGGCACGCCTCCTGGCTTCGCTGTGTCCCCAAATGCGTCTGTTTGTCCCCAAGAGTAGAAAGCAGTGCCATCATAAAGCTGAGCATAGAGGAAGTTGGTGGGAAAGGGACGTAGCTGGCCCTGGGTGTTTGGGGTTTTAAAAACTCTTAATCAGAATCGTGTCCCTTCTTCATTATGCTGTTAGAAATTAATCACGCATAAACAGTTGCTTGTGACTTGGACTGCTTGGTTTGAGAAAAAAGCACGGGAGGAAAGAAAACAGCGAGGTGAAGCACCTGCTAAACTTCTGTTTGTAGAACAGTAGGTCAGGCTGAGAAGGGCCACGTGGTCATCGTGAAGACCACGCAGCTGCCGGGCTACTGACTTCGGGCCTGTGGTCTCCAAGGGATAACTTGAGTAGGGAAAGCTAAGTCCCAGGAAAGTCACAATTTCAGTGATAAATCAATTATTATTGTGGAGGTATAGTTTAATTTAGATGGTACCTCTGTTCCCCCCCAAAAAAACCCTAAAATAAACTTTTATAATTTGATTCATTCCCACATTAACTTACATTGAAATGTCAATGAACTGTTGTTTTCACTTCTGATTTTAATTCATAGTAACCTTTAATTCTCTGTTAGACATCTCCATTAAAAACCTGCAAAGGAGAACTACCTAATATCAGGGAACAGAGTCGTCTTACTATTTATAAGCAATCTGAGGATGAATCTTTTTGCAAATCTGAAGAGCTAGTTTTCTGTGGAGATAACAAGCAATGGCGGCCAGCACCATGGCTCACTTGGCTAATCCTCCACCTGCGGCACCGGCATCCGGGTTCCAGTCCCGGTTGGGGTGCCGGGTACTAGTCCTGGTTGCTCCTCTTCCAGTCCAGCTCTCTGCTGTGGCCCGGGAGGGCAGTGGAGGATTGCCCAAGTGCTTGGGTCCCTGTACCCACATGGGAGACCTGGGAGGAAGTACCCAGCTCCTGGCTTTGGATTGGCGCAGTACCAGCAGCCATTAGGGGAGTGAACCAACGGAAGGAAGACCTTTGTCTCTGACTCTGTCTCTCTCACTGTCTAACACTGCCTGGCAAAAAATTAAAAAAAGCAATGGTGAGTTTTGGAGGGCGATAAAGAAATCTTCCATCTACCATGGTCCTGTACAGCGAAAAACAAACTACAGCTAAGGAAGGGCCGAGACCTGGACCCGCAGGCAGCACTGACCACCAGATGGACCTGGAGAAGGCATGGCTTCTAGTGCAGGTTAATTTCCTCCTCTCCCTTCCTGGCTCCTAAAGTCCGAGTTGCAAACCCAATCATATATGTGTGCAATGCAACCACATATGGCAGGACACAACGGCGGGTCCTCAACACATGGTCGTCTAATGAATTCATTACCAGTGAGGGTGTTTATTCTTTTTGATTGCAGTTTTCATATGGTTTACTTAAAGCAGGCATTTATAATCTTTGAATTTTTTTGTTTTATTAAGTATCACACATATGGTCTTAAAATATTTACCTGGGTGTGCTCACCCTATTTCCTTATGAGTTCTCTGTTCCTTCTTCTCCTAGCCATATGTTCCACCCCCAATTTGGCATTTCTGTGTGCACTGAGCTATGACAGCTAGGGCCACAGTGGCACCACCCCAGGGAAGGCTGCAAAGCCCCTGGACACAGGGGCTGGCAATGGTTTCACAAGCTCCATAGTGAATTCCTCCCAGACCAAAGACAGGTCTGGGAGGTCTTGTCTCCCATCTCTACCACGACTCAGGCCAAGAGCATCAAAGTCTCCCAGATCAGTTTTCTCTTGCTGCTATGATAAACTACCACAAGCATAACAACCTATAAGCAGCACTGAATTGCTAGTCGCCATCCAAACGGACGCTCTGTAGGCTGAAATGAAGATGCAGAAAGGGCTGGTCCTCTCTGGAGGCTGAGGGGAGAATCTGTTCCCAGCCCTGGGCTTCTTGGGGCTGCCTGCTTTGTCCCATGGCCCCCTGACCGTGTGCAAAGTCCGCAGCGGTGGGTTGAGTGCCCAGGCTGCACACTTCTCTTCTTGCGTCTGACTTCCCACCTTTTCTGCTTTGGGTTCTGCCGGCCTTGACCACGTTCCAGAGCCCTTGCCATCGCTGGGCCCCTCCAGTAAGCCAGGGTGGTCTCCCGCCGCAGGGCCATTGGATTTGGAATGGCAATTCCACGTGCAACCTGAATTCCCCTTGGCATTTTAACCTCAGAGTCAGAAGTCCTGGGGACTGTGAAGTGTACACCTTGGGGGTAGGGCGTCATTCTGCCCACCGCTGGTCCCCTGCATCTATCAAAGTGTGGCCTTCAGACCTGCTGCATCAGAATTGGGGATGGAAAGGGCGAGGAAGGCGCTGGCACTGCTTAAAATGAAGACCCCTGGGTCCCACTGAAGCCACACGGGTCAGTCATGGAGCAGGGCCTGGCACCACCTCTGTACAAGATTTTCTGGCAATTAGTTTGCCCACTAAGCTGAGAACCCTTGCTTTTAAGGATCTAACCTCCTTTTAAAAGAACTTGTATTTACTAAATTTATATAGATCACATGGTTTTCTTGAACAATTATACACATAGGTAAAAAGAAGAAAATGCATATTTGTCATAAGTCCATCTTCTAGAATGATCCGCCGTTAAGTTTTTGGTATTTCTTTTTCATCTCTTAGTATGTGCACATATATACCTATTTGTGTTCATTTTGTGAAAATAAGATCACAGCCTAATATTTTTAAAATATTTATTTGAAAGGCAGGGAGACAGATCTCCGTATGATGGCTCATCCCTAAATGTCCATCCAGGACAGCATGGTCAGGTCAAAGCCCGGAACCCGGAAGTTCATCCAGGTCTCCCACGTGGGATCTAAGTATTTGAGCCATCACTTGCTACCTCCCAGGATGTGCGCTGGCAGAGAGCTGAATTGGAAACAAGGGTGGAACTTGGTCCCAGCCCCTGTGACGTGGGTGTGGGCATCCCAGGCAGCAGCTTCACCTGCGGTGCTAAAGCGTTTGCCCCACGCTCTAATATTTTAATTGCCCCCCCCCCCTTAAGCAAAGTTTCATAAGCATCTTTCCAAGTCAGTCTGAGGTGTGAGTTTTATGTAATAACTGTCTAGTCCACTTCATATAATGCATTACCTAATATCTTAATGCATTTGTCCATTTCCCAGTCATTGGACATCTAGTTTCTACTCTTATTTTGCTGTTACAAGTCTAGTTCAGCTAATAACAAAATCCTTTTATGTATACTTAATTATTTCCTTAAAGTACATTCATCTAAGTGGACTTGATCAAAGAAAGATACTTTAAAAAATAAATTTTCATTGAACTAGTTTGATAGAAATAGGGGATACAAGCAAACAAAACAGCAGTCTTCTGCCTACCCTTCCCTGCCTTCATCACAAGCACCCCAAATGTTTCTGGCTGATTTTTCTTGTGTTTATTTCTACACAATGGAGTGCTAATAAGTATCTAACAGCTGACGCAAGGGCAGGTGGGGTGGGAGAGATGTGTGCATTCGTGCATATGTTTATGATAAATGTTACTGATAAGAGGCATGCCACCTCGAGCTAATAAAATACAGTGTATTCTTTGCAAATTTCTCTTAGCCAATTGATACAGAATAGTTTTGTAGATTTTTAATGAACTTTAAAAAATATTTTATCTGAAAACTACAGAGGGGGAGAGATCCTCCATCTACTGGTTCTCTCCCCAAATGGCTGCAACTGCTGGAGCTTGGCTGATCCGAAGCCAGGAGCCAGGAGCTTCCTCCAGGTCTCCCATGTGGGCGCAGGGGTCTGAGCATTTGGGCCACCTTCTGTTTTCCCAGGCACATTAGCAGGGAGCTGGATTGGAAGTGGAGCAGCCAGGACTCGAACTGGCACCTTTTTTGGAATGCCGGCACCGCAGACTGTGGCTTTACCTGCTAGGCCGCAGTGCCAGCCACTTTGATGACCCTTTGTATCCATATCTAAGCCAGGGTTAGCACTCAATCATGATGTGATGAATAGTGTTGTATCCCCATCTGCTAACTCTTTTCTCGATTTTGTTATCACCCAATTTGATATGTGGTCTACTGCTGTGCAGAGTAACACGGATCACCGTGAGATACTAGGAGGGCTATTAAGTGTAGGCACCCTGGAAGCAATGGCTTACCCAAAGAACGGGGGTGGAGTCAAGGTAGATAGGCTTCCATGAAGATAGATAATCTGGGCTGGCTCTTAAAGGGAGAGCAAAGCTTGTTCAGATGGTGGAATCTGAGCACCCTTCATAAATGGTATGCATTGTGGCTGGTGCTGTGGCATAGTGGGTTAAATAAGTTGCCTCCTGTGACTCCAGCATCCCATATGGGCGCTGGTGTAAGACCTGGCTGCTCTACTTCCAATCCTTCTGCCTGCTAATGTGCCTGGGAAAGCAGTGGAGGATGGTCCAAGTGCTTGGGTCCCTGCACCTGTGTAGGAGACTAGGAAGAAGCTCCTGGCTTCAGCCTGGCCCAGCCCTGGCTGTTCTCGCCATTTGGGGAGTGAACCAGCAGATGGAAGGTCTCTGTTTCTCTTTCTCTCTCCTTCTCTGCCTTTCAATTAAACAAAAATAAATATTTTAAAAAATCATTAAAACTCAGGGCCAGCGCCGTGGCTCACTTGGTTAATCCTCCGCCTGTGGTGCCAGCATCCCATATGGGCGCTGGGTTCTAGTCCCCGCTCCGCTACTCCTCTTCCAGTCCAGCTCTCTGCTGTGGCCCGGGAAAGCAGTGGAGGATGGCCCAAGTCCTTGGGCCTTGCACCTGCATGGGAGACCGGAAGAAGCACCTGGCTCCTGGCTTCAGATTGGTGCAGTACCGGCCGTAGCAGCCATTTGGGGAGTGAACCAACGGAAGGAAGACCTTTCTCTTTGTCTCTCTCTCTCACTGTTTATAACTCTACCTGTCAAAAAAATTAAAAAAAAAAAAAAACATTAAAACTCAGAGTGTGAGTCATGGTACAGTACTGTGAAAAGCTGTGATTGGTTGAGGGTTGTGTCTGGCCTGGTGGAAAGTGACAAACTACAAGGCTTGACCCAGGATTCTAGGAGCCCTTTTATATCTTGGTAAGAGGAGACCAGTAGTTTTCTTTTTCTTTTTTCCAAAGATTTATTTGATTTGAAAGGCAGAGTTCAGGAGAGAGAGAGATCTTCTATCTGCTGGTTCACTCCCCAGATGGCTACAACAGCCTGGAGTCTCTGCCAGGTCTCCCACAAGGGTGCAGAGGCCCAAGCAGTTGGGCCATCTTCCGCTGCTTTCCCAGGTGCACTAGCAGGAAGCTGGACTGGAAGTGGAGCAGCCAGAACTCAAACTGGTTCCCATAGGGATGCTGGCATTGCAGGCAGTGACTTAACTCACTACACTAAAGTGCCAGCTCCAGCACCAGTAGTTTTCACCTTCTTTTCTTTTTAAAGTAAGATTGATTGATTGATTGATTGACTGATTTGAAAGGCAGAGTGACATACATCTTTCATCTGTTGGTTTCCCTCCCCAAATGCCCACGTTGGGCCAAGCTGAATCCAGGATCAGGAAGTCCATCCAGATCCCCGACATGGGTGGCAGGGACCCAAGTACCCAGGCCATCTCCTGGTACATTTAATAGGAAGCTGGACTGGAAGCAGAGCAGCCAGGACCTGAACCAGTGTTCTGATATGGGATATGGCAGCTTTACCCATTGGGCCATTATGCCTATCCCTCAAGGGTTGTTTTTTTTTTTTTTTTTAAGGAAAAAAAAAAAACATAAGCACAACATGGAGACGTTAAAGATCAGGCTGCTATAGGGCTGAGACAAGAGGTAGGGCTTTGGTTCCAGTCTTTACCATTTTGTACTCCCCCAAGGGAGGCCCTCTTTCATCATTGCAGAAAGTACAGTCTATCAGATGGCGGTTAGCTGGAAGTTAGGTTCTTGTCCATGGCAGGCCAGCTGGCCTATGCTGGCCATGTGGGTGGTTGTCTCCCAGTATCTAGGAAGTGCCTGGACCCTGTTCATCCGGGCTCTGGCCCACCTGAGGATGCTTCAGGGTGTTGGGTACCCAGGAGGAGACGGGACTCCAGACAAAGCGATTGTTCCTCTCCAGGGCAGGGATTGGTGCCAGAGCCCGTGACAGTCTCTTGGCCCTTGGGGAAGCCTAGAACTCCGTCCTCAGGCTGCATTCCCAGGGGCACTGCTGGATCTTTCTGGATAACACCTGGCCGAGCTGGATGTATGTACATGCTCGGTCCAGAGACGTCAGATGGGACAGGTGAATGGCAAATCCAATACGGAGGGTGCTTGGAATTAACAGTATCTGGGGAAAAACAACCCCTGTACGTTCATCCTACTGAATGTAGGAGACCGTCCTGAATTGTGCGAGCTGTGGGACAGCCACAAGAAAGGGCCCGTGCCTTGAACACGACTGTGCTGCCCGTGTCTTGAACATGTGCTGCCTGTGTCTTGAACATGACCACGCTGTGCTGCCTGTGTCTTGAACTTGACCACGCTGTGCTGCCCGTGTCTTGAACATGTGCTGCCTGTATCTTGAACATGACCACGCTGTGCTGCCTGTGTCTTGAACTTGACCACGCTGTGCTGCCTGTGTCTTGAACTTGACCACGCTGTGCTGCCCGTGTCTTGAACTCGAGCGTGCTGAGCTGCCCCGCTCTGCGCCTGTCTTCCTGTTGCATCGCTTCCTTTCTCATCCAGCGTCAGTCATTATGGCAGAGACAAAAGCGACTGCACGCTGGTCTCTTCACTTGCCGTTCCGTTCAGGGCAGCTTTAGGAAGTGAGCAGTTCTTTCCATCGCAGGTGGCTAATTTTAGCAACACTAGAACACAGGAGACTTCCGTTCTGATGCTAGGACAGCCGACCATGTACTTTATTAAGTTTTCCTTTTGATGTCCCATCCGGAAAATGGGGAAATTTAGACTTTCTCCAGAATGACATTATGAATAATTGCTAAAAATAGAAAAAAGTTTTACACCTTACAAGTTAACAGCCCCACATTCATGATGAACACCAACACACAATTTACAACTTATTAAAAAAAAATAAAGTGGTCATGAATTCCCAGCACTCCTTGAACCAGATACCAAATTTCATTCATTTGTCTTGGGATTTTTTTGAAGCAAGGCAGTGGAACACCAGATTTTCCAGCTCGAGTTTGACCTTTCTTTTTGCTGCTATCACATAGAAGTAGAAATTAAAATTAATACCATGGATTTTATTCCTTTAAAACAGAGTAGAGATTGTGTCAGAAAAACTTCAAGCTTCCAAAGAGCAATCAAATGCTAAAAACCTTACTTAGCACCATTTCATGGTGATTCTTTGTGTGGGATTCTCTGTTCACTGCAGCACTATTCACGACAGCCAAGATGTGGACTCCACCTAGGTGTCCGTCAACAGGGGAATGGGTAAAGAAAATGGAATACAGCTATACACAAAGGAGTGTTATTCAGCCGGAAAAAGAATGGAATCCTGTCATTCTCAGGAAAATGGTTGGAAGTGGAGGTGATTATGTGAAATAAATAAGCCAGACCCAGAAAAACAAATACCACTATGCTCCTTCTCATATGTGGAAACTAAAAACAAAACAAAACAAAAAAAAAATAACCCAAAAACTTGGAGTAGTGATTGCTAGAGGCTGGGAAAGGTGGAGGAGTGGGGAGTTTGAGAGGCTGGGTAGCAGGTGCCAAAATGCAGTTGGATGAAAGTCCTAGGTTTTACTGCTCTGTAGCACAGTGGGGAGACTACAGCTCACAGCTGTGTTCAGGAGAGGAGCTGGTGGGCTCCAAGCTTAAAGAAATGACAAGGAAATGGAAATACAGGTTGCCTGCTTTGTTCAGTTTGGGCTTTATGCCTATGTTAAAATATTGCACTATAGCCCATTGAAACAGATGGGTGTTCTGTGTTCACCAAAAAATGAGAAAGATTTTGTAAGAACAAGAGAAGATTCTGGGAACTGTGACTTTCTAAACACGCTTTTGTCAGATACTTTTAGGTCTGGAAAGGAGGACTGGGGAGAGACCCTCCCAGCTTACTGGTGACAAAGAGTTAATAGCTTAGTGTTCCGAGAATTCAGAGGTCTCCTGAATGCTTAAACAGTACTTTTCCAGTTTTCTCTCCTTCCTTCACCTCTGCATTATTTTATAGTATCTAAGCCAGTTTGTTTTTTCACCAGGCCCTGTGTCTGTCCCTGCAGGTCCTTGGTGCTCCTGGGAGACCCTGGCATGCAACAGAGAGGGTCGGTTGCTGGCGAAGCCTGTGGGTTTGCACAGCTTCTCTAACCGGAATAGCTCCGGTGGATGCTCTTCTTCTTCAGCTTTCCTCAGATGGGCCTCGGTTTCTAGACCACTGCTCTCCTCCACCCATACCACACACTTGGCTTGCTCAGGTATTCACTCCCCAACTCCACAGTGTGTTGGTGATGTCTTCGGATTGTTCCTCTTTCTCGAGACATAGCCGTTCTGAGAGAACGTTCCTTCTGTCTGGTCCAGCAGACCGTCTGCACTGGTTCTCATCCTTCCTGCAGTCCTGAGCATTCCCCAGCATCCTGTTCCCCTGTGGACTTGTCAGCACCCACAGGGCACCCAGAGCTTCCCCTCGGGCCCTCTGGACCAGGGCTCCTGGAGACCTGGCTCATGGGCAGCTCTGATCTGAAAACTCTTCATTCCTGGTTGGCAATGGGATAAAGACCTTGGATCAGAACGTAAATCAAGCGCGTTGCTACACTTAGTTCAGCTGATTCTTTTTTCAATACTAAGACCTTTTCCAAGAGGACATTAGTGCAGAACAGAGAGCTTAGACCTGCTTGTTTGAGTGGCACTGCCTGTCAGCTCCTCTACTGCTAGGCGGACACCTCTGTCCATGGTGGAAGCTGGGGACATGCCAGTTTCAGCATTCTCTGGCCTCCATTTCTTTAATAGACGTTTGGTTGGGACCTGCAGTGTGCCAAGTACAGTGGTGAGGTGCTGGGAGCACGGTGGGCAGTGGCGTAGTCTGTGGGGTGCCATTTGTCACCAGAGGCAACATCAAGTGGAAAGTACGTGTGGAAGTACTTTATAAACTCGGTGACATTTCAGAATCGGCTCATCTTCTCTGTACTCCTTGAGACTGAATAAAAGGTATTTGGGGGATAATCGCCTTGGATGATGTTGCCAGAAAAGAACTCGCCATCCTCTAGAGTCCTCGCCATGAGCTGAATTTGCCGTGCTCTTTGCCCTGTCTACGAGAGGTCTAAACTATGAAAGAACATTGCTGTTCAGCTAAAGGAGGCAAAAGAATCGAGTTGCATTTCAGACGAGAAGCGTATGATATTGGTGATGCAGGTTCACTTCCAACCTCCCTCGTGGGTGTCTGGACATACAGCCAGCTCAGCATGTGTCATCCGACGCTAAGTGAAGGGATAATCAGATCCCAGGTAGTGGCAGTTGCTGTCAACTTGGTCTCTGGGCAACTGTGCACTTGCACAACGCGCTGGTGTTCTCTTGGCCAAGGAATCAAGGTCAGGATGCTTAGGAAAAGAGACAGTGTCAGGGCGTCGGGAGGGTGGGGGAGAAGAGTGCTGGCCCAAGCCGCCTGGCAAAGACTTGCAACCATGGTGACAGGTGTCAACATTTGTACTTTTCTCCATGTTTTGGTATTTCATAATGTAACATTTAAAAAAATTAAGACAATCTTTAAAACAGAGTAGTGGTTTTAGATGACCAGTATTTCACAGAAGGAAGTTGTGGTCACTGAAATATTCGACCCTACAATTAAGAAGCACAGAGAGGCCATGTGTGTATTCAGAAGTCTTAGCCTGCAGCAGAATCCCCTGTCTGGTGTCATCTATGTCTGATTCACAGGACCGCTGGTGAGGCCCAGGAATCTGCATTGTCCAAGTTCCCACACCGAAGTCCCAATGCTGTCTTACCGGCTACGTGGCGTATGCTCTTCCCACAGCTCTCCAGATTGGTTTGATTCATTTACCAACAGATATTCAGTCATCACCTACTTTGTGCCAAACTTGATGTTACATATTGGGGATACAGTTTGTTGTACACACAACTCCTTACTCCAAAGCAATCATTAAATGTATATGAGAGATATTCAAACAGTTCATGGAAAATTAATATTAGGAAGAAAAAACATGCGTGGATTTCAGTGTGTTTTGCACCAAAGTAGATTTACATCTTAATTCCATTTTCCATGAACTTTTTAGAGTTGACATGTATTATGTTTATGCCAAAAGATGAGCAGACTAGACACCAGCTATTGTACTATGCTAGCTAGTCAGCAGGATAGGGGAGTGCCTTGGGGATGGCTATGGGTGAAAACTTTGCTTTTGTTTGCAAGTGTTTAATAATGAATGCAGATAATTCCCCTGTTCTCTCCTGCCTTTCCCCAACCCTATTCCTTTATCTCCTTCCTCCATTCCTCCCTCCCCTGGATGGACTTAATAGTCAGTTGACTAATCCAACAGTGGTCTCAGCCCCCTTCTTGTTTGCTCCCTACTATTGGAGGTCCTGGAAAGCCGGCTGTCTTCTCAGCCAGATTTCCTGGCAGCCAGGGCCAGCCACATGGCCAGTGAGATGCAAGTGGAATGATGCTGAAGGCCTTTAGGGAAACATTTCACTTTCAAACAAAAGGGCTAAGAGGAAGGAGATCATTGGTACAGTCCACTTCTCCAGCTCCCCGCCTTGGAGCTGCTCCCAGCCGGCATGAAGGATGACAATTCCAAAGGTTGCGAGGTGTGAACGGTGAGAGCTTGATCTGCAATGACTTTTGACCAACTCGGCCAAAGTTAGAAACCACCCTTCTTCAGACTTGATGTTGGGGCTGAAAGCAGACTGGGTTTTAATGTGCAGAGGACTTTGTCCCTAACAAATGCCTCTCTTTCTCCTCTCCTGTTCTCTCCTGCCTCTCTTTCCCCTTTGCTGCTTCTTAGTGAATTGGGTCCTAGCCCCAGAATTCCCATGTTGAAATCCTAGCCTGTGGTACTTCAGGACATGATTATTTTTGGAGACGAAGTTTTTCAAGAGGGGATTAAGTTAAAATGAAGCTGTTAGGTATCCTTAACAGCAGAGGCAATTTGGATACAGACATGCAGGGGGAAACCATATGAAGGCACATAGCCACCACAGACAGACGGAGGCCTCTGGAGAAACAACCTTGGTGATGCCTGGATCTTCAGCTTCGAGCCTCAGAATGAGAAAATAAATTCCTGTTGCTTAAACAACTCCAACTCTGAGTATCTCTTGGTATCCCTGAAGGATTGGTCTCAGGACCCCTGCATATACCAAAATCCAAGGATGCTCCAGTCTCTATGGTGGGATGGCATAGCATTTGCATATAACCTATGCATTCCCTCCCAGGTACTTTAAATCATCTCTAGATTAGAACACCTAATAGGATGTAAATTCAATGTAGATAGTTATACTGTGCTTATGGAAGTAAAAGATTGCACGTGTTCCCTGCGGTCTCTCAGCAGACTATTATTTGTGTACCCTTGGCCAGAATTTAGTCGCATGCTCTTGAGTAAGCCAGTAACTGAGCAGGGGAATCTAAAGCGAAGTTGACCCTCTTTGGCTGGCACGGAGGCTGCCCTCTTAGAACTCGGAGGTGTTCAGTCGTCATCCAGGTTCTGCAAGAGCAGAAGTTGCAAGCCAGGCATTTTACCCTCCCACCCCCAACTCGAGGGACATTTGATGGTAATGTCTGCAGACGTGGTCGTTCGGGGGTGGGGGCAGGGGAGAGGGAAGTCGGCATCTAATGGGCAGAGGCGGGGATATGGGCAGACATGCTACAGCGCACAGGACAGTCCTCCCAACAAAGCAGCCAGGTCAGCCGTCAGTAGTGCTGCGATGGAGGGATGCTGTGTTCCAAGGAAGAGAATGACAGTGCCTGCCACAGGAGGAGGTGGCGCACAGAGCTTGCCTGTAAGTCTGCTCAGCCTCACCTGTGCCAACCTGGAGGGATGGAAGCTGACTTGGTGACGCTGGCCTACTGGCCCTCACTATACAGCTGTCTGAGGGAGACCCCGGGGAGTCGGAAGGATTTGTGCAGACTAAAATCAGAGAAGAAACTAACGGTGGTTATTTGGAAGTCAACTTGAATATGCCTACTTAGAAACTGAGATTGTAAGACTCATAAACAAGACTACAGGTTTGAAAAATAGAGGGGCCGGCGCTGTAGCATAGCAGGTAAAGCCAACACCTGCAGTGCCAGCATCCCATATGGGAGCTGGTTCGTGTCCCAGCTGCTGCTCTTCTAATCCAGCACTCTGCTGTGGCCTGGGAAAGCAGTAGATGATAGCCCAAGTGCTTAGGCCCCTGCACCCTTGTGGGAGACCCGGAAGAAGCTCCTGGCTTCAGATCTGCCCAGCTCCGTTCTTGTAGCCATTTGGGGAGTGAACCAGCAGATGGAAGACCTCTCTCTGCCAGGAGCTTCCTCCGGGTCTTCCACGCTGGTACAGGGACCCTAGGACTTGGACCATCTTCCACTGCTTTCCCAGGCCATAGCAGAGAGCTGGATCGGAAGTGGAGCAGCCGGGACTCGAACCGGTACCCATATAGTATGCTGGCACTGCAGGCGGCGGCTTTACCTGCTACACCACAGAGCTGGCCCCAGTGATCAGCTTTTTAATCTCAACGTTTTTGTAAGTCATAAATGGGATAATAAAATATACTAGTAGTTTAATACCTTTGCAGTTTTTCAGTGTTCTTGCAAATGGGGCTTACACATGCGAGTGACAGGCACTTTTATTTCCACAAAGGTAGGCAGCTGAAAGGAAAAACCCAGTGCTGTCATTTGCAATTCCCTTTGCGATAATATTTTATTCTGTTGGCATTATGGTTGCTGTTTGCAACACTGCACTTCCTCCTCAGATAAAAAGGAACGAAGTGACATTGAGGACTTTGACCAGAGTGGCTAACAGTATCACGGTATTTGGTTTTGGTTAAAGTGACCGTGCGACTACTTATACACCATGGAACACCCATAGCTTGGAGCCACAGATAGAAAATATCTGGGGGAAAATTGCATCTGTACTAAAAAATTATACTTTTTTTCCTTGCCATTATTCCCTTAACAATACAGAATAACTTTTCATCGCATTAACATGGTGTTAGGGCTCAGATCCTATCTAGATTACTTATACCTATCAGAGGCTTGCATAAGTTATATGCAGATACTGTGCTATGTTTTAGAAGGAACTTGAGCATCTTTGGCTTTAGGTACCCCTGGAGATCCTGGAACCAATTCCCCATGGATACCAAGGGTCAACTGTGTATCATGGATCAGCTTTGGATATACCAAAAGACACAGAGTTAGCTTACACTGTATTTTCTATTTTCAGGCTACACATTACAAAGCCTGCCAAGAAGCTCATTTGCTTGACCATTCCTTAATTGCCAGAGTTTGCACTGGACTTCATTTGCTAAAGAATTGCCATGGATATTTTCCTTCATGCACGTGTCCTTGCGTGCATTCAGAGCTGTTACACTCATCTCTTCTCCTTAAGCAGCCAACATCCTCTGTAATCCAGTCTCCAGCTTTCTACAGGCCTGGGGTCGGTGCAGGAATACTCCTTCAGTGTGCAGATGCTCTTGCGCTGTGGTTTTCTATGGGGTTGCCTAAGGATGACAGACAACGATGTTGGCCGTGTTGGGAGCACTCCCCTTCCTTATGGGATGGCCAAATTCCTCATTGGCTCCAGGCTCCTTTCTGTTAATAGCTGCTGAAGATGCTGTCTGCCTTGCATAGCCCCGCCTAGGGTGACACAGTTGGTTCTCTGTTACTTTACTGCCAGTGTGCACAGTGTGTCCCACGGGGAGCCTGGAGCTCACGATGAGTTGCTTGCCCTCCGACACTGAATCCAGACACTCTGCCCAGACTCCTTCTGTCTTGGTGACCACAGTGCCCCTCATTATTCCACCTGTCTACTTCGGTGCCAGAGCTGAAATAAGGCAAAGCGACTTCCTGTGTTTATAGACTTTATTCTAGAGACATTTGACTTCGTCCATTCCCAGGCTCATGAAATATGGGAGCCCTCGGGGGCAGCCCCTGAATGTCCATGTAAGAGCTTACACTAGCAGTATAGGAGGAGGCCAGGGCCTTATTGGAATGTATGGTTTTGGAACGAACATATTTTTTTTAACTTTCATTTAATAAATATAAATTTCCAAAGTACAACTTTTGGATTACAGTGACACCCCCCCCCCATAACTTCCCTACCACCTGCAACCCTCCCATCTCCTGTCTCCTCTCCCATTCCATTCACATCAAGATTCATTTTCAATTATCTTTATATACAGAAGATCAATTTAGTATACATTAAGTAAAGATTTCAACAGTTAGCACCCACACTGAAACACAAAGTGTAAAGTACTGTTTGAGTACTAGTTATACTGTTAATTCACATTGTACAACACATTAAGGACAGAGATCCTACATGAGGAGTAAGTGCACAGTGACTCCTGTTGTTGACTTAACAATTTGACACTCTTGTTTATGGTGTCAGTAATCTCCCTAGGATCTTGTCATGAATTGCCAAGGCTATGGAAGCCTTTTGAGTCCGCCAACTCCGATCTTATTCAGACAAGGCTTAGTCAAAGTGGAAGTTCTCTCCTCCCTTCAGAGAAAGGTACCTCCTCCTTTGATGGCCTGTGGAACGAACATATTTTGTCTTGATTTTTCAGGCAGCTGCACTGAGATTGCTGGGTGGTTCTTGGCATGTCTTAGGCTGTTGGAGTTACCCTTTGGCAGAGCCTCTGGCCAGTCTCCTGTTGGTGCCACCGCTGAGGACCACACCCCTTTGCACAGCTTTTCTGAGTGTGATATCAGCCTGGGTCGGGGGCCTCATGTTCCAGCGCCTCCATCTACCCCAGCCTCCCCCTCAGCCAAGCTGTAACATGAAAAAGACACTGGATTTTCTTCTGTTCCTTACCTTTTGTTATTCCCATGACTTATTTTTTTTTAAAGATTTTATTTATTTATTTGAGATGTAGAGTCAGAAAGAGAGAGAGGTCTTCCATCCACTAGTTCACTCCCTAAATGGCTGCAATGGCTGGAGCTGGGCTGATCTGAAGCCAGGCACTTCTTCCAGGTATCCCATGTAGGTGTTGAAGCCCAAGCACTCAGACCATCCTCCACTGCTTTCCCAGGCAATAAGCTGGCAGAGTTTGATTTGGAAGAGGAGCAACTGGGACACGAACCCATGCCCATATGGGATGCCGGTGCTGCAGCCAGAGGCTTAGCCCACACCCCCACATCGTGGGCCCCTATTCCCAAGGTCCTGATGCAGCCCTGTCTCCTGTATGCCAGCAGCACCTCCTCACACTGCTACTCTTTATGGGTTGGGCTTGGAATTCCAGTTGACCAACACACAGCTTTGTCATCAGAGAGCCGCAAGTTCTTTGAAAGCAGGGCCTGTCACTCACTCCAACATCGTGAGTGCCCAGGCAATTTCTGATGATTGACTGGCACTCAATAAAATAGAATGCATTAAGGCTGTTGTTACTATGGTAACCCATCATCTCCAGCATGAATGGAAAAGGGGAGTTCCCCTGATAACATGGAGAACAGGGAGCTGAGATACAACTATCTGTGCTGAACCATTCTCTGGATGGAAAAAAAAAATTCAGGAGTGTTCTTGTCTTAGAAAATGGCTTAATATTTGTTTTACTTCAAGATTAAGAGTTTTTATTATAAGCATTGATTATTACTGTGAACTTTAATGTCAGTAATGTTGGAAGCAAAGTGCCTTGAATTAATGGTATCATTCAGTGTATCTTTAAATAAAGAGATAGGTGTATGGATAATGGCAAAACATTGGTCCTTCCAGTGATCCCTCATGGAACGGCAACCTTTGTTTTGTCAGAATCAGATTTCAGTGAGTGCAGGTGGATGTGGCTTGCAAAGCTGTGGAAACACACTGCGGTCTTTCCAGATTGTTTTTTCCCCATTAAAAGATTTTTTGAATAACACAATTGTATACATTTCTGGACTCCAGTGTGATATATCAGTACATGTCTATAGCATGTACTGATCAAATCGGGGCGATGAGCACTTTATCCACTTTATGTTTGGAGACTTCCAGGTGTTCTCTTCTAGGTCTTCATGAAATACGTGGTGTTTCTGTTGACTACCGTCCCCTGGCTGTGCTGTGTTTTGGTAACTGTTAGCCCTCCTCCCAGTGTCCTAGTACCGCCCACCATTAATAGCCTCTAGTCACTATTGTACCTTCAGATAGACTTTTTAGCTTCCATGTGGGAGGAGAATGTGTGCTGTTTGTCTAACTTTTTGTCTGTCTGTCTTCACAATATAATGTCTTCCATTTCCAGCCATCTCTCTGCCGAGGAAGAATTTCATTCTTTCTGTGACTGAAAAGTCTTCCAGTGTGTATCTGTGTGTACATGTTGCGTTTTCTTTACCTGTTGATGGACACCTTGATGGGTTCCCTTGTTGATGGGCTGTTGTGAACAATAAGCATGGATGTGCAAATATCTGACAGGATAATTTCATTTCCTTTTGCTGTATACTCAGCAGTGAAATTGCTGTGTCATATGCATATGGTATCTCCATTTTTACTTTTTAAGGACTTTCCCTACTGTTTTCCATACTGGTTGCACTACTTCTCATTCCCTTAGTAGTGTATAAGAGTTCCCCTTTCTCTACATCCTTATCAATACTACTTATTTACTTACTTTGTTTGATAATAGCCGTTCTACCTGAGTTAATGTGGTATACATACCACATTGTGGTTTTGATTTGCACTTCCATAATGATTAGTGAAATTCAGTACAGTTTGCTTGTTGACTGTTTAGATGTCTTCTTTTAAGAAATGTCTATTCAGAGCATTTGCCCATTTTTAAACTGAAATGTATTTTTGCTGTTGAGCTCCATATGTATTCTATCTTTTGATCCCTGGTTAGATGAATAGTATGTAAATGTTTTTTTTTTTTCATTTCGTTGACTGTCTCTTCACTCTGTGGATTATTTCCTTTGCTGTGTGGAGACTTCTTAGTTTGATATAATACTGTTGGTTTACTTTTTGTGCATGTTTTTGGTATCTTCACCAAAAACTCTTTGCTATACAAATGTCTTGGAGTGTTTCCCCTGTGTTTTCTAGTCATTTCATTGTCTTAGATTTTACACTTAGGTTTTTGATTAATTTGAGTTGATTTGTGTGTGGTATAGAGATAGGGATCTAGTGTTATTCTTCCACATAAGCATATCTAGTTTTGCTAGCACAATTTATTAAAGAGATTGTCCTTTCTCCATTGTATGTTCTTGGTGCCTTTGTCAAAAATTAGGTGGCTGTGTGTAGGCTGGTGAATTTCTGGGTGCTTTGAATTGTTCCATTATTACATGTGTTGGTTGTTATGCCAGTATCACGCTGTTTTAGGTGTCTTATGGCATGTTTTGAAGTCAGATGTTGTGATGTCCTCTGTGTGTGTGTGTGTGTGTGTTTTGCTTAGGATTGCTTTAGCTATACTGGTTTTTTGTGGTTCCATATCAATTTCAGGAGGAATATATCCTATTTCCATAATGGATATCATTAGTGTTTTGATGGGGATTGCAATGAATCTGAAGATTGCTTTGGATAGTATAATCTTTTAAATGATATTAATTCTTCCAGTGTATGAAAATGGAATGTCTTCATTTTTGTGTTTGCATCCTCTGTGGTTTCTTTCATCAATGTTCTGTGTTTTCATTGAAGAAATCTTTAAGTTTGTATATAATTGGCAGAACGTAACTCCTAGGTTGGAGGATGTGGGTCACTTGCTTTATTCTTTAGTTTACCTGGAGTCTCTGTTTATGAACTGCTCACTATCTATGGAAGCTGTTGCTTCTGCAGATCAGTTGAAAAAATTATTATGTGACTATCAATATAAGGAAATATTTATATTGTGTCCTGTATGTTATAAATAGAAAAAAGGAAAGTAAACAAATAGATCTATTGGTTGCAATAGCAACCAAAATTGACTTCTTTGCTTAAATTTATTCCTAAATATTTTTGTAGCTATTCTAAATAGTGCCTTTCTTAATTTTCCTCTGACCAATATCATTAGTTATGTATAAAAATACTATTGGTTTTTGCTCGTGGTTTTGTATCCTACAACTTGATTAATTCATCAGTTCTCACAGCTTTTTACTTTTATTATTTTTTATTTGACAAGTAGAGTTATAGACAGTGAGAGACAGAGACAAAGGTCTTCCTTCCGTTGGTTCATCCCCAAAATGGCCACCATGGCCGGCGCTGCGCTGATCTGAAGCCAGGAACCAGGTGCTTCTTCCTGGTCTCCCGTGTGGGTGCAGGGGCCCAAGAACTTGGACCACCCTCTGCTGCCCTCCCGGGCCACAGCAGAGAGCTGGACTGGAAGAGGAGCAACTGGGACTAGAACCCGGGATGCCAGCACCGCAGGCAGAGGATTAACCAAGTGAGCCATGGCGCCAGCCCCTCTCACAGCTTTTGATGGAATATTTAGGTTTTCTTGGGTATAAAAATCATGTCAGATGCAAACATGGATAGTTTGACTTCTTTTCCAATTTGGATGCCATTTATTTCTTATCTTGTAGAGTTCAGTTATGAGTAATTAATTCAAACTGTAAATTAGATTAAATATATTTGAAATTAAGACTTAATAATATGTAGTATGTTAAGATGAAGTGATATAAAATACGGGGCAACAAATTAAAATCTTTGCATACCAGCTGCTCCACTTCCAATCCAGCTTCCTGCCCAGCACCTACAGGAAGGGAGAATCTAAATTCCAGGAACAGTTTCACTCCCGTACCCTTAGGCCTGTCTTTTCTGGCTTAAAACAAAGCTTGTCATGGAGGAGCAGTGGTTCTTGCAACAGGTCCTGAAAGCTCTTGAAACCAAATGGACCTAACTGATACCTACAGAACTTTTCCTCCTACAGATGTGGAATACATATTCTTCTCATCAGTGCATGGAGCTATTGTTGTTCTCTTCTCAAACTTTTCCTTCCAGCCAAAACTGAGGTTTAGAGAAGGGGAATCATTATCTTCGGTCTTTGAAAACTACACATTTTATTTTAAGCTGGGATAGTCACCAGTTTTAAAAAACTTCTCTCTTTCTGTTAGGATAATATTTCTTGGAATTAAGCTTTGGCCCCGGGATGTCTGAGCTGGGAGTTCATTGTTGACTTGTTCTTAGCCAATAGAATTACAAAATGAAAAAATTTCATCTTTGTTGCTCATGGGGGAAAAAAATGTAAAGAAATCTATAGACATTTGGGATCTTATGTACTTTGTTAAACTCTGAACAGTCCTGACTCTGGCAGTGTGGACAGCCTGATGGACTGTGTTATTATTAAGAGATTCTAACTATAGATATTCTGCTCCTCTGTATTATGTCGCCACATTCATTATCTAGCATTGCTGCATCGTTCTGAGTAGGAAAAAACTTCAGCACGGAAAAGTTTGTCTGGAAATCATCTGACCCCTTGTTCCTCAAATGTATCTAGTGACCAGCATTGACAATACCCAAGAGCTTGCTAGAAATGCTGAGTTTTGGGCCCCACCCCAAGTTTGTTGAATAAGAATCTGCAGTTTGGGGTTGGCAATTGTGGCACAGTGGGTTAAAGCCACAGCCTGCAGTGTCGACATCCCATGTGGGCACCAGTTGGAGTCCTGGCTGCTCCACTTCCAATCCAGCTTGCTGCTAATGTGCCTGGGAAAGCAGGAAGGTGGCCCCAAGTTCCTGAGACCTTGCAGCCATGTAAGAGACCCAGATGAAGCTCCTGGCTTCAGCCTGGTACAGCCCTAACCATTGTGGCCATTTGGGGAGTGAACCAGCAAATAGAAGATTGGTTCATTCTCTCCCTCCCTCTCTCCCTCCCTCCCTTCCTTCCTTCCTCTCTTTACCTGTGTTTCAAATAAAAATTTTAATAAAAGATTTGCTTTATATATTTGAAAGTCAGAGTTTCAGAGAGAAGGAGAGGGAGAGAGAATTCTTCCATCCCCTGGTTCACTCCTCAAATGGCTGCAATGGCTGAAGCTAGGCCAAGCTGAAGCCAGGAGCTTCATCTGGGTCTCCCACATGGGTGCAAAGGCCCAGGGACTTTGGGCCATCTTCTGCTGCTTTCCAGGCCATAGAATGGAGCTGAATCGGAAGGGGAGCATCCAGGACCCTAACTGGTGCCCATATGGGTTGCCTACACTGCAGGCTGTGGCGTTAACCCACTGTGCCACAGCACTGGCCCCAATTAAAAAAAAATCTACAAATTGTTAAGAGCTCCCTGTGACTTGTGACACACTAGAATTTAAACTGCACTGGCCTTGTCTGTCTCCTTTATTTGACAGGTAAACTACAGCCCAAGAGGTTTTTTTGTTTGTTTGTTCAGAGTGCAAGGCTACAACTAAGGCTCGGGAAGAGAAGCTACACCTTAAAAGCGAGCTGCCTCGCCTCCCTGAATCCAGGCTCACCGTGTGGCTGAGAACTCTGATGTCTGTTTTTGACCATACTTCATCAAGGCCTGGATGTGGGAAGAATGTTCTAGAATTGTTTCCATGTTGCTTTTCTAAAAATAACTATCAACTACTTACCTAATGGACAGATGAGGGCTTCCGTGGGCATTTCGGCCCTGGCAGGTGAAGAATGAGTCACCATCTAACCAAGACTGCTGGCTGTGAGCAGCTTCTCCAGGGTGGCAAGGCCACAGCCTCCTGTTCCGCAGGGAAGCGGACAGTCAGGACGCACAATATTGACCTTGGCGTTTCCACTGTTTATATGAGGAAACCACCCCATGAATCCCAAACACAGCTATTCTTGCGTCGGTCCCTGAAGTCAGGTGTTAGCTTAAAGCAATAAACATAACCTATTTCTCACATTTCAGGTTTGATGCCCAGACTACCCTCGACAGCCTCATTCTTAGGTTAGCTTTTTGTTTTCACTATAAGCAGGACTGTAAATGCAATAGAACTGGTCACCCACGTACAAATTCCAATATTCTACTGTCATAAAGAAGAAATACTTTCTGAGAGTCAAACCTTGCTAGGTGCTATGAAATAATGAAGCAGCTATGTAGAAGTCAAGGTGGAGAGAGTTAAAATGCCATACATTTCTGGTAGGAGTTTTCTTTGACTGGCCTGTTGGGTGTATGGGTCTAAATTCCCCCGTCTTAAGGGAATACAACTCTTGAGGTTCTGGTACTTTTTGTCTTAATTTGGGTATTCGTTATGAGTGTGGTCAGAAGACAAAAACTCATCCGTATCCTTATGTGCATTTCTTGGTATGTAATATATTTCAATAAAATGTTAAATACTCCCCCCCAATACACACACACACACACACACTTTCCCCGTCTTAGGCAGAGGACTCAGGCTGTTGGAGGTTGAAACAGGAGGTCCGAGGGTGTTATGGGTGAGGAGAAGGGAGTGGGCTTCTTTCGTTCCCCTGGAGGAGGCAGAGCAGGAGGATTTGCCTCTCTGTTACTGAGGATTGGACACATGGAACTGAGGTCAGGTGAACGCGAGACTGCAGCCCAGACCACAGCGCCTGGCTTTGCAGGAGCCACTCCACAAATGCCTTGTGCTCACTGCCTCCCCCCACCTCCCCTCCCTTCCCAGAGTCAGGCTGATGGTACAGCCCAGGCAAAACCCAAAGGCAGATTTGGCTTGCTAAAGAGGCCTTTATCTGTACTGGCAAAACATAAAGGAGAATGTTTCCATTGTCACTGATAACAGCAGCTCTGTGATCGGGCTGCTTTGTGAGAACAGCAGCAGCAGATGCAAAGTCTCCGTGTCTCTGGGTCACAGGAAATGTGGGTTTCCTGACAAGGACTGGGGTTCCTGTGGCCTCAGCCAGCAATGATAGGAACAGGTTGGCCATTGAGATCCAGAATATCCCAGATGAGGTCAGAGGGAGCACATGGAAGTTCCATCACCACTGAGCTGTGATGTGCGGGGGCACAGGCAGAGCCCCCAAGGAGGCGATTCTTGAGGGTCCCAAGGAACTTTAATTCATGGCAAAGGTGAAGAGGAACCTTCCCAGGGAGCAAAATTTCTCCAAAAGAGTAAATATAAATATAAAACTAGGTAGGGGAACAATGGGGTGATGACTTATATGTAGCACTTAGAATTTTGCACACCCTGTGATAAGTTCCACCTACCTACCTGTTAGAGTTGTCATTCCCCAGGACAGAGAGAGGAGCTTGAAAGTGGGTACACGTGAGGCCGTGGACTTAGGTTAAGGACTGCAAATGACACTGGCAGATCTTCTTCCTGAGCAGTCGTAATCCTATCTTACAGTGGCCAGGCTTGCCAGTGTGTGGACCGCTCCTATTGGTCAGTTTTAAGAGGCGTTTCCCTTAATTGACGGACATATCCTTAAGGGCCAAGGTTCCTGCTCTTTCTGTTAGAGCAGTGGCCTCTAACTGTAGGCTGTGCAGATACTCCGTTACAGTCAAAAGGGCACTATTTAGACAGGTTCTTCCCAAAAATCTGAGATGAAGCTTTGGTGACAATGACAATATGGCTGTGCTGGGACTACTGTGTCTGTTGTATGTCAGACATCCCCACATTGTATACGTCTACAAGAAGTCTCCTGCAGATTGCTGGGCTCTCCACATTTCGGGGGTCTGAGTGAGCCCCTGGCGTGCATCTTCCCATGGAGCACACTGTCGCCTGTGGCCCTTTACCCAGCCCTGTGACGTGAATTTAGGGGATTCATGACTTCCTTACTCTAGCAGAATGGAGAAGCAACTTAAACCGGTTCTTTTTTTTTTTTTGACAGGCAGAGTGGACAGTGAGAGAGAGAGAGAGAGAAAGGTCTTCCTTTGCCGTTGGTTCACCCTCCAATGGCCGCCACGGCCGGCGCACCGCGCTGATCCGATAGCAGGAGCCAGGTGCTTCTCCTGGTCTCCCATGGGGTGCAGGGCCCAAGCACTTGGGCCATCCTCCACTGCACTCCCGGGCCATAGCAGAGATCTGGCCTGGAAGAGGCGCAACCGGGACAGGATCCGGCGCCCCGACCAGGACTAGAACCCGGTGTGCCGGTGCCGCAAGGCAGAGGATTAGCCTATTGAGCCGCGGCACCGGCCTTAAACCGATTCTTACAGAAACCAAACAACAGAATCCATGAGGATAATGTTAATGATGTAAGCAGAAGCGTAACTCAGCGAGCGGCTGAGCCAGTATCCTCGGGCTCTGAGCACAAGTGTTTTTGTCGCCCATGATGTGAGATGTGCAGTTTGAGTTATCTTCCCTGTCCCTTATGGTGAGCATCACCCAGGTCTCCATTGTACCTTGTAACATACGCTCAGGAGCATTAGGGAGCCACGGTGATAAGCAATTCATATGGCTCTGTACATCCAGAGCAGGAAGGCAAACGTCCACAGTGGCATCAATGCTGATGATCGAAAAGACGATTCTCCACAGTCCTTGAAACTTTGGCCAAGTTTATTGATAAATGCTTAGAAGCCTTCTTTTGAAATTTCTTACTTACTAGCAAAAAAAAAA
Organism: Lepus europaeus; assembly: GCF_033115175.1. Classification (NCBI taxonomy): domain Eukaryota; kingdom Metazoa; phylum Chordata; class Mammalia; order Lagomorpha; family Leporidae; genus Lepus; species Lepus europaeus. The sequence goes on from NC_084830.1 coordinate 41,280,774, forward strand.
AAAAAAAAAAACACATGTTTTTGGGTGAATGTTCTTCCTGATATTATTAGGGATGGTTGAAATAATTAAAAATATAGGGACAATGCCCTAGCTTTATCAGCAAATCCTGTGGGAATAGAAATGGCAAACTTTGCTGGGTGTCTGCAGAGGCGAGGATTAGAACACATGTTGCAGTGTAGGATGCTTGCTGTTTAGTTGTAAGAAAGCATGTATGTTGTCAACACGCTCCTGTTAGGGTGTTTGTGGACTGTTTCTGTAATTCAGAATCTAAAGAACTATTTTAAATGTGTGTGTGTGAATGAGTGTGCATGCCACATGTGGGAAAACGTACTAGACGAACTATTTCAACAATTGCCTGAATTCGTAATTAAAAAATGTTTGATGGAAAACCTAGGTAAATGTGCCTACTGAGACAGAGACTGGGCCAAGGAGAGCTCTTCCCTGAGTCATTCACAGGAAAGGCTTTGTAACAGCAGTCGATGCCAAGCGTGTACGGGATGTTACAGGATGTCATCCATATGGGTTAGCTTCACAGAAACGAGACCTTTAAGATCTAGTGGAGTCTTGAGGACACTGTGTAATGAGAAGGTGGTGACCATGTGAACCTTGTGTAATACATAAACTAGGTTCCTTGTTTCTTTTTTGTTAAGACATTAAAGGGGGTGTTGGTTTAAGATGTTATTCATTTTTCTTTGAGAGCATGAGACCTTTTCTGTGATAACAGTTTTGTCCAGGAGATGAGCACTGTAACACTGACATGAGGAATGAAGGTGGGAAGGAAGCATTGTCGTTTTTCTCGTTGACCCAGGACACTTGTGACCAAAGTGGACTAAGCATTTTAAATTCCCAAAACCTATTTCCTCAGGTTCTGTTAAGTACCATCTTCCTCTCTACACTCCCATAATACCCTACATAACTGTATCTGCCTACCCCTCAATACAGCCAACCACCCACCCATCCACCAATCTATTTATCCAACAAATATGTATTGATCAGTTAGTAGATATCCATGCTCTAGATGGTAGGTATACAATAGTCAACAAGAGCATCCAAATCCCAACCCTCATAGAACATACATCCCAACTGAAGACACAGATAATTTTTAAAAATCAGTAAGACGTAAGTTAGGGGCCAGCTCTGTGGAATGGCGGGTAAAGCCTCTGCCTGCGGTGCAGGCATCCCATGTGGGTGGCAGTTTGAGTCCCGGCTGCTCCACTTCCAATCCAGCTCCCTGCTAATGCACCTGGGAAAGCAGCAGTCCTTAGGCCCTTGCACCCATGTAGGAGACCCAGAGGAATCTGGCTCCTGGTTTCAGATCAGCCCAGCTCTGACTATTGTAGCCATTTGGGGAGTGGGCCAGTGCTTCTGTCTCTGCCTCTCTCTCAATTTGCATTTCAAATAAATATTTTAAAAAGAAGACATAAGTTAGATAGTAGTAAATGTTAGGAAAACAGAATGAAATTAAGAAGTCCAAAGGAATATATTGCAATTTTAACGTCCATTACCCAAGACAGTATCATTGGGAATGTGAAGTTGAGTAGAGACCCAAAGGAGATGAGAGGGTGAGATCTGCAGCCGAGTTAAAGGTGACTGTACAGAAAGAGTAGTATGCACAAAAGGAAAGGCTGTGCTTCGGGTTTCTGTTGGAGCTGAGTGAGTGAGGAGAGGAAGCAGCTGAGGTCAGGGAAGTGGGGCAGGGGAGCTAGAAGACTGGGCTGAGCCCTGGGGCCCCTTGTAAGATATTGGCTTCTGGTCTAAGTTGGGAAGTCCCTGGAGGGTTCCACAGAGGACCTTGGGCTTTAACAGAATTCTTTTAGCTGTGTTAGAATAACTGAGGAGAACCAGTAATAATGAAGGTGAGACATGGTTCACGGCGACGTGGACCTGCGTTGGGGTGGTGAGATGTGCGTGGAGTGTCAGTCACCACGTGTGGCATTGACATTGCCTACTCAGTGCTGTGCCCTCTCCACCTGCATTCTCAGTGCCCACCACAAGGCCTTGCCCATAAAAATTCCCAAATTGTTCCTTTGAAAAATTGAACTACGCCCATTTTGAAGAGTTATATAAAGCTCATTATCTTGAATTGTAGATAAGAGGCAGTTGGGGTAGAATTTAGGATTAAAGGAAAAATTGGTGATAGTGGGTTGTTACTGAGGAAAACAGATGAATGAGGAGGACATTTGGCCAGAGAGGCTGATTTTAAGGGGACTCTTCCTTTCTCAATCCAACTCTGGGTGTTTTGATCTAAGGCATAAAGTACTCATAACCACTGCCTGGTACAATTTCAGGACATGCCTTTCCCACAGAATGCAATGTGGATTCACTAGGTTATGCAGTGTAGCCATGATTTATAGATATGTGCCTATCTGTACTTCAGGGAAGTCTCCCACCATTGGGGAAGTATCACAAATTCATGTAAATGTAGAAACAAAGCAAAAGGCACCATATGACGTACTGTTTTTTTCAGGAACTTCTTGGTTTGGGTGATTGTAGTAAATTGAATTCAAGTCTCAGTAACATGAACATCTAGTATCTCCCTAGTAACCTGAGAGCTAGAGGCTGGTCTTAACTGCTTACAAAAACCCCCATGAGCCCTGGGCACAACTGATTACCATACTAGCCAGTGCTTTTCTCTACCTTCCAAAAACACTCAACCTCTCAACTCCCTGCTCTTCTCTCCTCTCAGCATGTTTTAGTGAACTTTGATTCTGGAAACAAATGCTGTAAGGGAGACATCTTGAGATACCATCTTTTTTATTTCTTTATTTGCATGAATTTCATAAATACAGCTTTAGAAACATAGTAATTCTTCCCACCATACCTGCCCTCCTCCGCCCCCTGCAATCCCAACCCTGTCCCTCTTCCTCTCCTGTTCTCAGTCTTGTTTTTTACTAAGATCTATTTTCAATTAACATTATACACAGAAGATTAACTCTATTCTAGGTAAAGAATCCAACACTTTGTATGAGAAAGAAAAAGAAAAAAAAAAAGTTCCTCAGCAGTCCAGACAAGGGCTGTTCAAAATCATTGCATCTCTTTTTGTTTGTTCAGTTTGTGTTTTTCTTTTTCTTCCTCATACAAAGTGTTGAACTCTTTACCTAGAATAGAGTTAATCATCTGTGCATAAAGTTAAATGAAAATAGATCTTAGTTAAAAACAAGACTGGGAAAAGGAGAAGAGGAGGAAAAGGGGTAGGAATGTGGGTGGGAAGGTGGGTACGATGGTTAGAATTACTATGTTCTTAAAGTTGTCTTTATGAAATGCATGCAAATTAAAAAAAATCATTCCATCTCATAAGTAATTTCACTTTTTTTAAGAAACTTAATTGTCTTTAAAGGATCAAACATCTTTTGTGAGCACTTAGACGTAACTTATGAGACATAAGAATATCCTCCACTTAATACACTAAAATGGAGTGATTCTTTGATAACAAGTTTTACTATTAAGTCTCATAATACAACTCTTTGAGGGCAGAGGTCCTGCATGAGAAGTTAGTGCACAGTGACTCCTGTTGTCAATTTAACAATTAACACTCTTATGTATGATGTCAGTGATCACCTGAGACTCTTGACATGAGCTGCCTAGGCTATGGAAGCCTTTTGAATCCACAAACTCTGTCAGTATTTTAACAAGGCTGTAAGCAAAGTAGTTCTGTCCTCCCTTCAGAGAAAAGTATGTCCTTCTTTGGTGGCTGCTGCTTTTCACGGGAGTCTCATCCACATAGGTCCTTCATGTAGAACATTTTTTACCACAGTGTCTTGGCTTTCCATGCCTGGAATGCTCTCGTGGGCTTTTCAGCCAGACCAGAATGCCTTAAGGGCTGATTTCTGAGGTCAGAGTGCTATATAAAACGATTGTCATTCTATGAGTCTGCTGTGTGGACTGCTTTCCATATTGGAGCATTCACTCCTTTTTTTCTTTCTTTTTTTTGACAGAGTGGACAGTGAGAGAGAGATAGAGAGAAAGGTCTTTCTTTGCCGTTGGTTCACCCTCCAATGGCTGCCGCAACCGGCACATCGCACTGATCCGAAGCCAGGAACCAGGTGCTTCTCCTGGTTTCCCATGGGGTGCAGGGCCCAAGGACTTGGGCCACCCTCCACTGCACTCCCAGGCCATAGCAGAGAGCTCGCCTGGAATAGGGGCAACCATGACAGAATCTGGCGCCCCGACCAGGACTAGAACCCGGGGTGCCAGCGCCACAGGTGGAGGATTAGCCTGTTGAGCTGCGGTGCCGGACCATTCACTCCTTTTTCATTCTATCAAATTATTATTATCAAACCCTTAGTCCTATTTATATGATCACTTTAAAACATAATCCTATTAGTGTGATCTCTATAACTCTTAAAGTACTGTTTTTGCCACCCAGCTTAAGGGGACTTGGGGTCCCATGACAGGTTTTAAACTATATCCTTAGAAGTAAGTCTGTAGGAATGTGTGCAGAACTATACTGCTTTACAGTTAGACTTCATACATTTCACAATTACAACTTTAGGAACATGGTGATTCTTCCCAGCATGCCTTCCCTCCCACCCCACTTCCTCTTCCCTCTCTTATTCTCATTCTTATTTTTTACTAAGATCTATTTTCAATTGACTTTATACACATATGGTTAACTCTATGTTAAGTAAAGAGTTCAATGATTAGTATGAAAGAAAAAAAGATAAGTAAAAGAAAAGAAAAATACCTGTTCCTCAACCATCAAGACAAGGGCTGTTCAAAGTCATCACTTCTCACAGTGAGATACCATCTTTTGACCTTTCCATCTAAATCCTCTAAAGAGTCAGAAGCTTATATCCTGTGCTCCACTGTAGCCTGCCCCCCCTTTTAAATAAAGTTTTATTGGAACACAGCCACACCTATATGTGTCTCTATTGTCTATGACTGCTTTTTTGCTACTATGGCAGAGCACTCATGACAGTATGGTATGAGTTGCAAAGTCTTAAATATTTACTATCAGTCCTTTAAGAAAAAAAAGTTTACAGACCTTTGGGTTAAGCCAAGGGAGTTCTGGGTCTGGATACCATCTCTTAACAAAGATAGGAAGTTATGGAGAGGGCCAAATCCAAAGTAATGCATGCCACATAGGTCCAGAGATTCCAAGGAGTTTGGTTTAGCTTGGAGCCCAAGCACGGTTTGTTTCCATTTCCAAATAATCCTTCCCTCTGAGCCACTGCAGGAGTGGTGGCAACATGCATCCTGAGCATTGTCTCAACTTCTCTGTTCTCGGATGGCCCGACTCTAACTGGATAGCTCAGTCCCCCGCTTCCCTAAGTCCTCAGGTTGCTTCATGTATGGATGAACTAACCTGGAGGATGCTGAGCTCAAGCCACCCAGACAATGAGCTCTGCTTTCAAGATCCCTCAGCATCCTCTGCACTGCACACCAGACGTGGAGGAGCTTCCTTACTCTGTGCTGAGTTCATCCTGAGACCCAGCCTTCTGCTCAGGGGGTGAATGTCGGTGGTGACAGGCCTGCATTTGGGAAGTGCCATTTCAGGACACTGGAGACCTCTGGGAACAGAAGGATCACCAGAGGGCAGGACGAGGTTTTGCAAGCTGCGTCTGTGGTAGGGTTCTCATACTATGACACTTGGCAGGAGAGGGACATGAAATGATGCCTTCCTAATTGCCTTGTTGGCAAGATCCCCAAGCAGAAGCACACGTCACTGTTATTCCTGGGTGGATTATGATGTCCAAGTTCCTCTTCAGCATCATGTGATCTTTTTCTTAGTTCATACAGAATGAAACATGGCCTCTAACTGCCATAGTATGGGGCAAGAGTATAGATTTTCAAGTCAAACAGATCTGGTTTGAGATCGTGAACTCACCTTATTCTACTTTTGTCAATTTGGTCCTCCAGTTTGATCACCTATTGGATGGGAATAATTCCTCAGTGTTCTTAGTTAATAGAAATGACTTCAATATTGCTGGGCAAGTACTAGTCAGTTATTCTCAGTTTGGCTTACTGTGGAGCTAGACGAAATTGACAAGGAGAGTGGTAAATTTATTGAATTTTGTCTAAAGAGGTGGTAGGAGCAGGAGTTACGAGAAAATTATTTTGTTAAGGAATTATAGAGTCAGGATGATAGATTTATCATGGGTTATTAAGAGAAGGCAGAATCTGTGTATTTTTACCCAAGTATGGTGGTTTTATGTTTAATTTTGGAAGCTCTTGTCAGCCTGTGAGAATAGCAATAGTAATGTTTCATTCATGGACACAGCTTTGGGCCCTATGAGCAACCAGGGCACAAAAGGCCAGTGGAAGCAGACAGGTTGGAGCTGACCAGTAACAACACTGCCAGTCACAATAGCACGATGAAGCTGCCGTAAAAACGCTGAGCAAGGCCAAGGTGACAGCACAGAGCCTGAGCCCTACTTAGAGAAGGTGTTCTTTTCTTCCCTTATTCTTTGAGATCAGAACAAAGAAACAATTGACTGATATAGGAGGTTCGTGGCAAGTAAATGACATTCTGTTCAGAATAATTACAGGGTTTGCATTGTTTCTGTTTGACAGTTGATGAAAAGGAAATGAAAATTTGCAAGGCAAACTGCCCCCGTGTAGATCAATAAATATGCGAGTACATTCAGTTTCTCTTCCTGGGACTTTGCAAGGCACGCTGGGAGGTCCTTCCAGAATTTCCCTCCCCAGTCGACTCAAGTGTTCCTTTCCTGGACAATGGCTTCCAGGGCACTGCCCTGGGTACTGGTCGTCCTCCACCACCCCCAGGAGATTTTGTGGCTTCCTTCTTGCATTGGGCGGCACTCCGATCTGAAGTGCTGGCTAAAGCACAGCACATCTTGAGTCCTCAGTGTTTTAGTGTCTTGAGAACCGATCAGGACTGTCATGGCCATGGCCTTCTTCCCTGGAAAGGTTTTTCCATGCCACTGATGTTGAGAAGCCTGGAGGGTGAATGGTTTTGACGTCTCCGCCCAGCGTTAACCTGAATTGTCGTTTGACAACTTTTGGCCTAAAGAGCTCTGTGGAATTGCGAGTCAAGCAAAACTCAGGATGTTGGTTGGTTGCTGCTCACCGCTGGGGAGACCTTATTTCAGAAACTAAGGCTTGAAGGAAGAACATTGGAGGCGCCTTCCTGTCTTTTGTGGTGGTGCCTCTTAGCATTGCAGCCTTTTAAACAGAGGTTTCGGGCTCCAGTTTTTTGGCCAGTTTTAAGATCTCTTCCCCCATCTCTTTTGATCGAATAGAAATATTCATGGCCTTGCTAACGGGGAAAAAAAAAAAAAAACAGAATTTTACATTCTGCATGTTCATTGTAGATTTAATTTCCTGAAACTGTAACTACTTGCCAAAATTGTCTGGCATTCTCAGGATACACCATTTGTCATCAGGGAACTTTTGAACTCTGCATAAATGCAAAATATCAGAGGACATTTTTATAACCTCACAAGGCTTATAAAAACAATTAGATGGAATTTTATGGGCTTTGGGTTGCATTTGCTTCTGGTCACCAGAAAGGAATTTCTTATTCATTTTTTGATTGATTGTGTCAGTAAAGGGCTAATCAGGAAGACAGAAACACGTTAGGTATGTCAGAGGTTTAAGTCAGGCTGATTGTCAACGTGCAGGCTGGCAGGAGAGAGTAGAGGGTAAAGCTGCCACTACAAGGACACAAGGGCAGAAGAGGCCTCTGGTATGTGGGTGTGTCCTCCCTGGGACACTGGACTCCACATCTGTTTTTGAAACTAATGAATCTGCTGTGGGAGCCCACTAAGGCGGTGCCTTCTGCTACTGGAACCCGCAGCACCCCTGCAGCCCGGAACTGCCTGCCCTGCCACTGCTGGACACAGCAGCTGGATGCAGAGAGAATGATGGCTTCTCCCCTCCTGCCCCTCAGTGTCTCCCACCGCTTGGAACCAATTAGAAGGCAGCTGGCAGGATGCTGGGGAATGTAGCTTGCAAGGTCCAGAACTCTGCAGAACAGAGTTGACGACAGGGAGGGAATGAGACCAAGACAAACAGGCAGAGAAGCAACTCATTTCTCAACTTTACAAAGAGCTAGAATGTCTTCTAGATGCACCTGTCATGGAACAACCCAGTATGTCCCATATCCCTTTCCAGTTTCCCAAATAAGTAAAGTATTTCTAAGTTTGAGCAGCTTCCACTTATTTAAGGCTGGGATATTATTTAGAACCAAGCAGTGTATCTTATTGTTCATCTTTTGTAATTAGTTTCTTTAGGAAGTTTTGTAGGGAAGGCAACGGACACTGATTTTTACAAACATACTAAGATAAACACAAATCCTTCTCATTTAATGAAACAGACTTATTTAATGAAAAGAGACTTATGAGGCAGGAGTTATTTTTATGAGTGTTTCAGAGAAGGCTCAACAGGTCCTTATTCCCAGATGTGGGGTAAGAACTCTGCCTAACCCATTCCAGCCAATAGGTGACAGCCTTGCATCCTGGTGGTGGTGGTGGTGCTGTGTGTGTTTTAATAACCCAAGAGATGCCTGGATATGGCAAGCACAGGATTTCTGAGTAGGCTGTCAAGGTGGTATTTTTGAATGCTCCCAAGCGCTCAAAGAAACGATGTGCACTCCAGTGAGTAGAAGAACCGATGTTGAAATTACAGAACTTTGATTGTTGATGTTACAGAGTTTGGCTCTTGATGGCACTGTTCCATCTATTGTTTATATTTTTATTTTTAGAATCATTTGGAGATTAACTTATTTGAAAGGTAGAGTTAGAGAGAGAGAGGGAGATACATCCCATATGGTGCCAGGTTGAGACCCAGCTGCTGCACTTCCAATCCAGCTTCCTGCTAATGGCCTGAGAAAAGCAATTGAAGATGGCCTGAGTGTTTGGTCCTTTGGACCCCTGCTACCCATGTGGGAAACCTGGAAGAAGCTCTCTGCTCTTGGCTGCCACCTGGCCCAGCCCCAGCCCTAGCCCCAACAGTTGGGGCCATCTGGGAAGTGAACCAGCAGATGGAAGGTCTCTGTTTCTTCCTCTCTCTCTCTGTAACTTTCAAATATTTTTAAAAAAGCTATAGTAACTCACATAGTATTGAGATAAAAGCCAAAACATAGATCAACGCAGAGAATGAAGAACTCAGAAATTAATCCACATAGATAGAGCAAACTGATGTTTGAAAAGGGTGCCAGAACATACAATGGAAAAAGGATGGTCTTTTCAATAGAAAATACTAACACAACTGGATATATATGTGTAGAAAAATGAAATTAGATCTGTATCTCTCATCAAATAAAATGTCAACTCAAGATGGATCAAATATCTAAGACCTGAAGCTATGAAATCTCTAGGAAAAAACATAAGAGAAATACTCTAGGTTTTTGTTCAGGCAATGTTTTTTGGACAAGACCCAAAAGCACAAGCAACAAAAGTAAAAATAAACAAATAGGATTACATGAAATGAAGAAATTTTTGCACGATGAACTATGAACAGAGTAGAAAGACATCTGTAAGAATGGAAGAAAAGATCTGCAAGCTATTTATCCAATGAAGGAGTAATATCCAGAATATGTAAAGAAAGTAAAAAACTTAACAGCAATAATTTAACCAATCCAGTTAAGAAATGGGCAAAGATGACATGGTGGCAAAAAACAATCTAAATGAAAGATCCTGGTGAATAAGACCCCATCAGAAGGAACAGGCCATCAAGGAGAGAGGCGCCTTTCTCTGAAGGGAGGAAGGAACCTCCACTGTGATATGGCCTTAACAAGTTCAGAGTCGGTGAACTCAAGGGGCTTCCATAGCCTAGACAGCTCATAGCAAGAGTCTCGGGTGATTGCTGACCTCATAAATAAGAGAGCCAATTGTTAAATCAACAACAGGAGTCACTGGGTACATGCTCCCCACGTAGGATCTCTGTCCTTAATGTGTTTTACTATGAAACGTAAAAACACTACTAGTCGAACAGTACCCTATATCTTGTGCAGTTGTGTGAGTGAAATCTGTTGAAATCCTTGCTTAGTATATACTAAGTTGATCTTCAGTGTATGAAGGTAATTGAAAATGAAACTTGATAAAGGGCGGGATGGGAGAGAGAGAGGGAGAGGGGAGGGCCACGGGAGGGAGGGAGGTTGGGGGGAGAAGCCACAACAATACAAAAGTTGCACTTTGTAAATTCACATTTATGAAATAAAAAAAAAAGAGAAATGGGCAAAGGATCTGAATGTATGCTTCTCAATAGAAGACATGCAAATGGCCAACAAACATATTAAAAAGTACTCGATCATTAGTAAGGAAATGCAAAATAAAGTACGGTGAGACCTCACCCCAGTTAGAATGGCTGTTACGGCACTCTGGCCTCAGAATCAGCCCTTAAGGCATTTGGATCTGGCTGAAGAGCCCATGGGAGTATTTTAGGCATGGAAAGCCAAGACACTCTGGGGTGGGGGGGGGGACAAAAAACCTAAATGAAAGATCTCTGCGAGTGAGATCCCAGTAGAAAGAATAGGGCCATCAAAGAAGGAGGTACCTTTCTCTGAAGGGAGGAGAGAACTTCCACTTTGACTATGACCTTGTCTGAATAAGATTGGAGTCAGCGAACTCAGAAGGCTTCCATAGCCTTGGCAACTCATGACTAGAGCCTAGGGAGATTTCTGTCGCCATAAACAAGAGTGTCAAATTGTTAACAACAGGAGTCGCTGTGTACTTACTCCTCATGTGGGATCTCTATCCTTAGTGTGTTGTTCAGTGTGAAGTAATGCTGTAACTAGTACTGAAACAGTATTTTTCTTTGTGTTTCTGTGTGGGTTCAAACTGCTGAAATATTTACTTAATATATGCTAAATTGATCTTCTGTATAAAAAGATAATTGAAAATGAATCTTGATGTGAATGGAATGGGAGAGGGAGCGAGAGATGGGAGGGGTGTGAGTGGGGGGGAAGCCATTGTAATCCATAAACTGTACTTTGGAAATTTATATTTACTAAATAAAAGTTAAAAAAAAGAATGGCTGTTATGAAGGGACAAAAACTCGGGGGTGCTGGTGAGAATATGGAAAGGACGACCATCCGCTTCTGCACTTAGGGATGTAAATTAGCATGACCACTATGCAAACCAGGATGGAGATGGCTTAAGAGTAGAAGTAGAACTGCCATTTGATCCAGCACTCCCACTTCTGGGTATATATCCAAAAGAAATGAAATCATCATATCAAAGGAATGCTGAACCACCATGTTTGTTTTAGCACTATTCACAATGGTCAAGTATAGAATGAACCAAAGTGTCTACTGATACGTGAATGAATAAATGTGGTATATATAAAGAATGGAGTATCATTCAGCCACGAAAGAGTGAAATCCTGGTATTTGTAGCAAAATGGATGGAATTGGAGGACATCCTGTTAAATGAAATAAGCCAGACACAAAAAGACAATTACTATATATTTTCCCTCTTACGTAGAAGCTGAAAAAAAACCATTATTAATGTGAACATAGGATAGTAATTATTAGAGGCTGGGAGGGGTAGGAAGAGGCAGTGAGGTTGGATATTGGGTACATGTCAGAGTTATTTAGAAGGAATAAGTTCCTAGTGTTGCACCGCGTGGGTGTAGGACTACAGTTCACAGCAATCTGTTAGTTTCTGAGCAAATGGAAGAGAGGAAGTCCAAGGCTCAAATCAAAAAGTAATGACAGAGGGAAATGTTAATTATCCCAGTTTGATCAGCATTCATTGTGTACATGTATTAAGATAGCACACTGTACCCCAAAATGTACAGTTAATGTTAATTAAACATTTTTCAGTGTTTTTAAAAAAAATTTAAATAGGGAAACAACGTTGTATAGAAAAATAACAGACAATGAAAGGGAGAAAATTGCTTGATAAGATCAAAGGCATATATAAAAGTTCTTCAGAAAGTTTATGGTAAATGGCATTAAAAAGTAAGCTTGGGGGCCGGCCTTGTGGTGCAGCAGGTAAAACCACTGCTTGTGACACCAGCATCCCATATGGATGTCGATTCAACTCCCAGCTGCTCCACTTCCAGCCCAGCTCCCTGCTAATGGCCAGGGAAAAGCAATAGGAGATGGCCCAAGTGTTTGGGTCCCTGTGACCCACGTGGGAGACCTGAGCGAAGCTCCTGGCTTAGGCCTTGCATGCCGCTGGCCATTGTCTCCATCTGGGGAGTGAAACAGAGGATGGAAGATCTCTCTCTCTCTCTCCTTCTCTCCCTGTAACTCTGACTTTCAAAATAAATAAATGAATCTTTATTTTAAAAAAATTTATTTTGCTGCAAAAACTTTTGAAATCCAAGGGTTATTTTTCATAATATGTATTTCCAAGAACATTTTAAAGGCTTCTCGTGTTACATCCTAAGAATTGTTTATAAATCCATGGTAATGGAAAAATGTTGGAAGAAAAATTGAACAGTGTAGTGATAAGACAATAGCACTTAGATTTTAGAAAGTTTCCTCATGCTGAGGTCCAGGGACTTGTATTCCAAAGGAGGAATCCAAATTGGAAGACAGTGTATATGAAGACAAATGTAGAATGCTACTATGGGTTTCTAAACCAAAGTGGTTTTGAAAATAGGTGATAATTACCTCCCCCTTTCACATCTTATTGATGAAGGTATTTATGCCTGTTGAAGGGACGTTTTTCATTTTCTTAAGTAGATCCGCATGTGATTTCCTTCTCTAAAAAGCTTTTACTGCAGAATGACTTGTCATTTTAGGAGGTGAAGAAAATGTTAATCAGAACTAGTTTCATATTCCAAGTGTTGTTTTTAAAAAGTCTTACTGTTTAAAGTGATTCCCCAAGATACATCAGTAAAAAAAAATAATAATTAGTATTTTTAGGAGAAAAATTGCTGCTGCTGTCACGAGATTGTTCTAGCCCTGTGGGGTGGGAAGGGGTTGGGATGGGAACAAGGTAGAGCTGATTACCGGGATTACCGTCTCACTAGGACACACTGGGCTCTGGGGGAAAGAGTGATATCAGTTTGGAACTATGCAAAGCTGTATCTGGAAGGATCTGATACAGCTGGCATCCTGGGAACAGTTGTAGGAGTTCAAAATCGGGCTTTCTGGCTGCTCAAAAGAGGAGGCCGTAAGACTTTTTCCTGGGAAGCGTTCATCCTTAGAAGCACATTCTTCCAAAAGGCAACGGGAAAAATTCTGAGACATCATTAAGTGATATTTTGATCTGAATGCTCAAAATCCGAGTGCCAATAAAAGAGCAGCGGTCATAAATATGATTTACCGACGAGAAAATGAATGGCCGACCAATATTTCACAAGTGTTCAACTTCTCTAGTAGTTCAAAAAATGAAAATGCAAGGCTAAGAACGAAATAATGAGTGCAAATATATATATAAATATACACTGCTGTACTATCAGAGCTATGGAGAAATGAGATAGTTAATTGTTATAATAAAAATAGAGTTCATTTAAAAGTCTGAAGGAAATTCTGCCAACAAACAATTTTCATACCTACGATTTAGTAATCCCTCTCTTTAGGATCACTTCCAGGGCAATCACGGTGCTCTATGAAGATGCTTCTATGTTGCTGTGTACAACAGGGGAGATCTAGAATCAGTTGAGCTTTGCAGCCATCAGGAAATAAATCGTTGCAGATTCCAAGGCTTATCGGCTCCCTGGCATTTAGAAACCAGCTGAGGAGGACACAGAAAGGCTAAATATGGAGGCTGTAACAGCTTGTGGAAGGTCCTTACCAGTCCACTTTGAGTGGGAAGAACAAGGGAAAACCTTTGGCTCTTTAAAGCCCTGGATTTGAGCGCCGGCTCTTGGGCGAGCTACCTTGTTCCACCTGTGCAGTCAGGCCCCCCCAGGCAAGTGACAAGGTGTCCTGAGACAGTGGGTAATAGCGGTATACCTTCCTCGTGAGGCTGTTGTAAAAACCAAAGGAGACGATGCCAGTGGAGAACCCCGCGCAGAGCCAAGTGCAAAGCAAGTTCAAGAAATTCTGACTTGACCGTTGGGACTAGGTGCATTTGCTTTCTTTGTCAAATTCAAGGTTAGGGGTCGTGTTTGGTGCAGCCGTTGGTTTGCTGCCTGGGCTGTGTGTGTCCCACATCAGAATGCCTGGCTTCCCGTCTCTTTTTAGCTTGCTGTTAATGCACACTGCGGGAGGCAGGAGTTGGGATGGTGAGGTGGTGGCATCCTTGCCACACACATGGGCGATCTGGATTGAGTTCTGGCTCCTGGCTTCAGCCTGTCCCGGCCCCTGCCACTGCAGCCATTTAGGGGAGTGACCAGTTAATGAAGGAGCTCTGTTTGTCTCTCTTTCTGCCTTGCAAATAAATAATTTTTAAATTAAAGATTAAAAGAACATGGGAAAAATGGAGGCTAGGTGTTACTCATGATAAAGGAATGGGTGAAATGTTTCTCTTTGAGCATTTCCCTTGCTGGTGTTTAATTTTTAGTTGTTGCCATTTTAAAGAGTCTACTTCGAAGTGGGAACATTTCCCAGGGAAAAGTCTCTTCCTCTTTTGAGCAGCCAAAAAGCCTGATTTCGAAACCCTGCGACGGTTCTCAGAACACCAGCGTTAAACCAAAGCGTCTGTGGTAGCAATTTTCAAATGCACCAGTTGTATCTGCAGCTGGCTTGGGATTATTCCACACCTGTGAGGGTAGAGCCTTGCTCCTTGAGAACTGAATCGTGTTTGAAATTTCTGGTGTCGGAGGATCTTTTTCATTCTTTATTTTGTTAAGCAGACCGCTTAGCGATCCCGCAGAATGCCACATTCACAGGCAGGGCCTTCCACCTGACCTGTCGGGAACAGTGTAGCTTTCAGGCGGCCGGGCACGAATGGGAAGCCCTGAACGCCTCTCTTTAGGGTGATTATTCCAAAATCCTCATTGTCCGAAATGCTTTCTTGGCAGCTAGCTGCCTAGTAAAATACATCTTTCTATCAATTCAATCTGTCCTTTCTCTCTCTCCCTCTCTCTCCCTCTCTCTTTTTGTGGGGGTGGGGGGTGGGGTACGATTCAGCTAAAGAAGCAAGCAGCATGGTCACATTTGATTGCTGTGTACCTGCATAATTTATGTTGTCAGAGACTGGAGGCGAGGGGCTGAGACGGTGATGATCATTAGGCTTGGAAATTGCGAGGGCAAGCAAGAGAGATTTTCTTTTAATGTGGGTGGCAGGAAAAGCAAATGGCAATCCGGAAAGAACCAATTCTAAGGTGTGAACTCTGAAAAAGGATTGCCAGTTAACCATGCTGGGGGTGGCGTCTCATCCTGTGCCCTCTCTGCTGCCCAGCTTCCGGGGGCTTTTCTGTTGGCGCCGAGGCGAGTTGATTCCTTTAGCCTCCGGGGCACCTTCCCAGGAGGGAGAATAAGGGGCTTCTATTCCAGCGAATGAATCATGATCAGAGGGGCTCAGTTTGAATTTGGCCAAGGAACCGGAGAGGCCAGCCGTGCAGAGACACACAGGGACATGCTGAGTGGTTCTGCAGCTTGAATGATGGAAACATCATGTCTGGTTGTGAAACAGGTGGAAGTTTTCGGAAGAGCAAGCCAGGAAAAGACCAGGGGTCGGACTGCTATCGGTTTCTCTTTTTTTGTTGCTTTATTTTTTTTTTTTTTTTGAGACTCATTTTTTAAAGAGCAGTTTTAGGTGCACAGCAAAACTAAGAGGAAGATAGACCTTTTGTATACTTCCTGCCCCCACCCATGCACAGCCTCCCCCAGGATTCGCAGCCATTGTGGTACACGTGTTCTAACTGATGAAGCCCACGTGACACAGAGTCACCCAAAGGCCAGGGTTTGCATTAGGATTTGCTCTTGGTGTTGTCTGTTTTATGAGTTTGGACAATTCTATGACCCTAGGTACCCAACATGGCAGCATTCTTGGAGAGGCAAAATTATATCCCTACTACTTAGGATTTTTCTGCTGTTTCTGAGAATTAAATTGGCATGAGACAGATGGACAGGAGAAAAACATACACATTTAATAAGAGATTTACATGACATGGAAACCCTCGTAAGGAAACAAAGACTCAAATAAGTGGCAAAAAAAAACCTCAATACTTCTGTAATAGGTTGAACAAAGACTGGTGATTGTGGGAAACTGATTTAATTACGACTTTCTGAAGTTGTAATAAATCATGTTTTCCTAAAAGTGTTTAATTCACCAGAGGAGGTGGCTGCACTGTAAGTGTCCTGATTATTTTTCTGCATTAAATGTATATACATTTGGTTTGACTGAAGTGAAATTTACCCTCTTACTCTCAGAATACTTGTTTTATATAAACGTGTGCAAGCATTATATTTAAAAAGCTTTGCATTAAAAATAGCCATTAGTTCTGGGAATATTTGGCATGTACTTTCTCAGGGATGGATTCTTTAGAAGAGAAGTTAATGTCAGGAAATTAATAAACCAATGGCTTATTTTCTCTTTTATAAACAATAATTTAATAGACTAAGTATGATCTTATGTTGTGGTTTTGACTGTTACTAAATTGCTTTTAAATGGAAATCCGACCTAAACAAAATAAATACAAATTCATAGTTCTCTAGATATAAAGAACTATCATGATTTACTACCTAGGGCATTCACTGGAAACAGAAAATGAGACTTTAACTGAATTCATTTCTTCTCAAGCATAAGCTTAGAGTAGCTTGACCTGCAATTAGCAAGTTTCTTAATTGGTCTTCCTAATTATGCAGATTAGCTCTGTCTCACTGGCTATCTCTGCCCAGCAGTCCTTTTAATCAGCCTCCAAGATAGCTATTAGAGGTAAGAAAATCAAGTGTCAGGAAGGTTAAGTAAGAGTCGTATTTAGGCAGCCCACATGTGAATCTGTGTCTCGCTCCAATGTTCTACTCTTTCCATGGTAACACAATAATCCTTGATGCTAACACTGTGCAGAAAAACTCAACAGAATGTGTGACTCTGGGCTAGAGATCAATTTCAGGATTGATTGTCTGTTCCCATTTAAAGGAGCTGCACTTCCAACACAGACATCACAAGGAAAGCACCTAGATTGGTCACTCTTTTGAGGCCTCTGGAAGCAAAGAGGGAGTAGAGTTCCCAATGATTTGTAAAAGTGAAATTTCTAAGGGTGCAGCAGTGTGGGGATGAAAGCAAGGAGAGAGGCATAGTCTTAAAAAGTCTTAAGAAAAATAGCAAAAATGGCATACAAGTCCTTGTAGTAATTTCTGATGATTCTTTTTATTTCTGTGGTGTCTGTTGTTACGTTTCCATTTTCATCTCTGATCTTATTGATTTGGGTCTTTTCTTTTTTAGTTAGTTGGGCCAATGGAGTGTCAATTTTGTTTATTTTTTTCAAAAAACCAGCTCCTCGTTTGGCTGATTTTTTGTAATTTTTTTTAATTCAATCCTGTTGATTTCTTCTTTGATTTTAATTATTTCTCTTCTCCTACTGGGTTTGGGTTTGGTTTGCTGCAGGTTTTCTAGATCCTTGAGATGACTTGAAAGCTCATCTATTTGGTGTCTTTCCAATTTCTTGATGTAGGCACCTATTGATATAAACTTTCCTCTTACACTGCTTTTGCTGTATCCCATAGGTTTTGGTATGTTGTGCTGTTATCCTCATTTACTTCCAGAAAATTTTTGATTTCTCTTTTTTTTTTTTTTTTCATTTTCAATTCTCTTTATATACAGAAGATCAATTTAGTATAAAGATTTCAACAGTTTGCACCCACATAGAAACACAAAGTGAAACATACTGTTTGAGTACTAGTTATAGCATTAACTCACAATGTACAGCACATTAAGGACAGAGATCCCACATGAGGAACAAATGCACAGTGGCTCCTGTTGTTGACCCAACAAATTGACACTCTAGTTTATGGCACCAGTAACCTTCCTAGGCTGTCGTCATGAGTTGCCAAGGCTATGGAAGCCTTCCAAGTTTACCGACTCTGATCATATTTAGACAAGGTCATAAAAGACAGAGTGAGGATAGTAACCAATAATCCTAAGAGTGGCATTTACCAGGTTTGAACAATTATACAGCATTAAGTGGGGAAGAGGACCATCAGTACACCCAGGTTGGGAGTAGAGCCATTGGTGGTAGAGTAGAGGTTATGATTACAAAGGAATGAGGCCCAAGTACACTAGACAGGGCCTAGAACAAAGGACAGAGTCATTATTAGAGGAGCTAAGAAAGGTGCTGTCTAAACTACAAGTAATTTTTCTGATTGCGAGGCAAAAAGAACCTGATAGAAGGGGCTTGATAATAATCTGGTGGGCTTTAGGCCTTGTAAGTTAAGAGGCCCAGACCTATCTATCTCTTCACATGGGGTATATCCTAAGGGAGGTGTGAACCTCCTAGGGGAAGGCACTCTGTTGACTTTCATTACTTGGCTGGCCTGGGAGGAGAGCTGGCCAGGTAAAGGCAGGGGGCATCTCTAACAAGAAATTTACAGTTCTGCCTGCAATGTTGCTGACCCTACTTGACCATCCCCTCAGCTGCAGTGGTCGCTTTGGAAGTTGGGCTGAGTGAAGGGCTTTTCAGCTTAGAGCCAATAAGATCTGTGGCTCTGACCTGGGCATCCTTCGACTCCAGGGCAGGTCCATTTCCAGTGATCCAACTCTTGGCAGAGCTGCCAGGGCTCTTCACAAGCTGACTTCTGCTGAAGCCCAGGCTTACCACATTGAAAGCCACTGCAGTGGACTGGCCTGTTGGGTCTCCTTGAGGGCAGATCACTGTACAGATCAGCCATTAATAGGCCTGCCACCCATTGCTTCTGATGCCTAGCTTTCTTTTCCTCCTGGTTTGTGTTAAAGCAGACCAGAAGATACAAGTCAAGGGAGTGCCCAAGTCCCATCTCTAATCTTTGGTGGCCTGAACTACAAGTCTATAGTCACAGGCATGTTCTGTAGTTTTTCTAAGGTAGACAATGCCCATGAGGAAAATTATATTCTCACTTTAAAACTTTCTTTCCCTTTGGTCTGAAAGGGAGGTTTTTTCTACTTACTGTATACTTTGCTGATGGCGAAGTGAATCTAGCTATGAGATTATTATTTAAGTTCTTATTTTGGCTATGCTATTACAGAAAAATGTTAGCCATCTCTTTTATAAGGTCTAAAGATTAAATTGTGCGTCCTACAGATTCCTTTATAATAGAATTAGTTTCCTACCTTGAAGAGAATAGAGAAATGAAAGAACAAGTTGGGCTTAGAATAGAGAAATGAGGGAACAAGTCCTAGATCGCTTGCTGACAATAGCAATATTACATGAATACTTAGCAAACCATTTCAACCATTAGATAACAACTTAAGAAAACATTTACCAGAAGGTCCAATGCCTTCTATAAATTTTAAGAATCATGTATTTGAAAACACCTCTTAAATATCTAACATGGTGTAGTTTGTTTAGCCAGTAAACTTAAGCACAACCATCTAAAATGTTTTTAGTTTCTTTCTACCAACACGTTTAAAACATACACAGATTCAGGTCACACAAATTAAAATGTATCTTTGAATAATTTTAGCAGCTTAAATTTATGGACAATCTTATCTATAAGCCATTTAAAATAAAACTCTTAATAAAATTTCCCCATGTGGACATACAATATGTACACACATATAACATAGCATAATAGACCAGTATAGCAATTTTAATAATAGCTTTTAAAATCTTTAACTCTTTTTGTAGATTGCCAATTGATTTGAATTGCTTTTTGGTTTTTTTTTTTTTATTAAACTTTTATTTAATGAATATAAATTTCCAAAGTATAGCTTATGGGTTACAATGGCTTCCCCCCTCCCATAACTTCCCTCCCGCCTGCAACCCTCCCCCCTCCCGCTCCCTTTCTCCTTCCATTCATGTAAAGATTCATTTTCAATTCTCTTTGTATACAGAAGATCAGTTTAGTATATATTAGTTAAAGATTTCAACATTTTGCCCATATAGCAACATCAAGTGAAAAAACTACCATTGGATTACTAATTATAGCATTAAATAGCAATGTACAGCACATTAAAGACAGAGATCCTACATAATTTTTTTTTTCAAAATAATTAATTTTCTATGCCATTTCCATTTTAACACCAGGTTGTTTTTTTTTTTTCATTTCCAATTCTCTTTATATACAGAAGATCACTTCAGTATATAATTAGCAAAGACCTCATCAGTCTGCGCCCACACAGAAACGCAAAGTATAAAAATACTGTTTCAGTACCAGTCATAGCATCACTTGGCTTTAGACGACACATTAGGGACAGATCCCGCATGGGGTGTAAGTACACAGTGACTCCTGTTGCTGACTTAACAATTTGACACTCCTGTTCATGGCGTCAGTAATCTCCCTAGGCTCTAGTCATGAGTTGCCAGGGCTGTGGAAGCCTTTAGTGTTCGCTGACTTTGATCTTATTCCGATAGGGTCATAGTCAAAGTGGAGGTTCTCTCCTCCCTTTGGAGAAGGGTACCTCCTTCTTTGATGGCCCCGTTCTTTCCACTGGGATCTCACTCACAGAGATCATTCATTTAGGTCTTTTTTTTTTTTTTTCCATGATATCTTGGCTTTCCATGCCTGCTATACTCTCATGGGCTCTTCAGCCAGATCTGAATGCCTTGAGGGCTGATTCTGAGGCCGGAGTGTTCTTTAGGACATCTGCCATCCTATGAGTCTGCTGTGTATCCCACTTCCCATGTTGGATCTTTCTCTCCCTTTTTGATTCTATCAGTTAGTATTAGCAGATACTTGTCTTGTTTGTGTGATCTCTTTGACTCTTAGACCTATCAGAGCTATCAATTGTGAGCTGAAATTGATCATTTGGACTAGTGCGATGGCATTGGTACATGCCATCTTGATGGGATTGTGTTGGAATCCCCTGCACATTTCTAACTCCACCATTTGCGGCCAGTCCGATTGAGCATGTTCCTAATTGTTCATCTCCTCCCTCTCTTTTTCCACTCTTAGATTTAACAGGGATCACTTTTCAGTTAAAATTTAAACACCTGAGAATAATTGTGTGTTAATTACTGAGTTCAACCAATAGTACTAGAACAACAACAACAAATACTAAAAAGGATAAAGTATTACATTGTACATCTAAAGTCAGGACAGGAGCTGATCAGTTCATTGTTGCTTATAGTGTCCATTTCACTTAACAGGTTTTCTCTTTGGCGCTCAGTTGTCACCGATCAGGGAAAACAAATGATATTTTTCTCTTTGGGACTGGCTTAATTCACTCAGCATGATGTTTTCCAGATTGCTCCATCTTGTTGCAAATGACTGGGTTTCATTGTTTCTTACTGCTGTATAGTATTCTATGGAGTACATGTCCCATAATTTCTTTATCCAGTCTACTGTTGATGGGCATTTGGGTTGGTTCCAGGTCTTAGCTATTGTGAATTGAGCTGCAATAAACATTAATGTGCAGATGGCTTTTTTATTTGCCAAATTAAATTCCTTTGGGTAAATTCCAAGGAGTGGGATGGCTGGGTTGTATGGTAGGGTTATGTTCAGGTTTCTGAGGAATCTCCAGACAGACTTCCATAGTGGCTTAACCAGTTTGCATTCCCACCAACAGTGGGTTAGTGTCCCTTTTTCCCCACATCCTCTCCAGCATCTGTTGTTGGTAGATTTCTGAATGTGAGCTATTCTCACCGGGGTGAGATGGAACCTCATTGTGGTTTTGATTTGCATTTCTCTGATTGCTAGTGATCTTGAACATTTTTTCATGTGTCTGTTGGCCATTTGGATTTCCTCTTTCGAAAAATGTCTATTGAGGTCCTTGGCCCATCTCTTAAGTGGGTTGTTTGTTTTGTTGTTGTGGATTTTCTTGATTTCTTTGTAGATTCTGGTTATCAATCCTTTATCTGTAGTATAGTTTGCGAATATTTTTTCCCATTCTGTTGGTTGCCTCTTCACTTTCCTGACTGTTTCTTTTGAAGTACAGAAACTTCTCAATTTGATGCAATCCCAAATGTTAATTTTGGTTTTGACTGCCTGTGCTGTTGGAGTATTTTCCAGGAAGTCTTTGCCTGTGCCTATATCTTGCAGGGTTTCTCCAATGCTCTCTAATAATTTGATGGTTTCGGGTCGTAGATTTAAGTCTTTAATCCATGTTGAGTGAATTTTTGTGTAAGGTGATAGGTATGGGTCTTGCTTCAAGCTTCTGCATGTGGAAATCCAATTTTCCCAGCACCATTTATTGAATAGACTGTCCTTATTCCAGGGATTAGATTTGGATCTTTGGTCAAATATAAGTTGGCTGTAGATGTTTGGATTGATTTCTGGTGTTTCTATTCTGTTCCATTGGTCTATCCATCTGTTTCTGTACCAGTACCATGCTGTTTTGATAACAACTGCCCTGTAGTATGTCCTAAAATCAGGTATTGTGATGCCTCCGGCTTTGTTTTTGTTGTACAGGATTGCTTTGGCTATTCGAGGTCTTCTGTGTCTCCATATGAATTTCAGCATCATTTTTTCCAGATCTGAGAAGAAGGTCTTCGGGATCTTGATGGGTATTGCATTGAATGTATAAATTGCTTTTGGGAGGATAGACATTTTGATGATATTGATCCTTCCAATCCATGAGCATGGAAGATTTCTCCATTTTTTGGTATCCTCTTCTATTTCTTTCTGTAAGGTTTTGTAGTTTTCATCGTAGAGATCTTTAACGTCTTTGGTTAAGTTTATTCCAAGGTATTTGATTGTTTTTGTAGCTATTGTGAATGGGATTGATTTTAGAAGTTCTTCCTCAGCCGTGGCATTGCCTGTGTATACAAAGGCTGTTGATTTTTGTGCATTGATTTTATATCCTGCTACTTTGCCAAACTCTTCGATGAGTTCCAGCAGTCTCTTAGTAGAGTTCTTTGGGTCCCCTAAATAAAGAATCATATCATCTGCAAAGAGGGATAGTTTGAGTTCGTCCTTCCCGATTTGTATCCCTTTAATTTCTTTTTCTTGCCTAATAGCTCTGGCCAAAACTTCCAGAACTATATTGAATAGCAGTGGTGAGAGAGGGCATCCCTGTCTGGTACCAGATTTCAGTGGAAATGCTTCCAACTTTTCCCCATTCAATAGGATGTTGGCCGTGGGTTTTTCATATATTGCTTTGATTGTATTAAGGAATGTTCCTTCCATACCCAATTTGCTGAAGGTTTTCATCATGAAAGGGTGTTGTATTTTATCAAATGCTTTCTCTGTGTCTATTGAGAGAATCATATGGTTTTTCTTCTGCAGTCTGTTAATGTAGTGTATTACGTTGATTGTTTTGCGAATGTTGAACCATCCCTGCATACCGGGGATGAATCCCACTTGGTCTGGGTGGATGATCTTTCTGATGTGTTGTTGCATTCTATTGGCCAGAATTTTATTGAGAATTTTTGCATCTATGTTCATCAGGGATATTGGTCTGTAATTCTCTTTCAATGTTGTGTCTCTTTCTGGCTTAGGAATTAAGGTGATGGTGGCTTCATAGAAAGAATTTGGGAGGATTCCCTCTTTTTCGATTACTCTGAATAGTTTGAGAAGAATTGGAGTTAGTTCTTCTCTAAATGTCTGGTAGAACTCAGCAGTGAATCCATCTGGCCCTGGGCTTTTCTTTGTTGGGAGGGCCTTTATTACTGTTTCAATTTCTGTGTCAGTTATTGGTCTGTTTAGGTTTTCTATGTCTTCCTGGCTCAATTTAGGGAGGTTGTATGTGTCCAAGAATCTGTCCATTTCTGATAGATTTCCCTGTTTGCTGGCATACAAGTCCTTGTAGTAATTTCTGATGATTCTTTTTATTTCTGTGGCGTCTGTTGTTACGTTTCCCATTTCATCTCTGATCCTATTGATTTGGGTCTTTTCTCTTCTTTTTTTAGTTAGTTGGGCCAATGGGGTGTCAATTTTGTTTATTTTTTCAAAAAACCAGCTCCTCGTTTGGCTGATTTTTTGTAATGTTTTTTTGGATTCAATCCTGTTGATTTCTTCTCTGATTTTAATTATTTCTCTTCTCCTACTGGGTTTGGGTTTGGTTTGCTGCAGATTTTCTAGATCCTTGAGATGACTTGAAAGCTCATCTATTTGGTGCCTCTCCAATTTCTTGATGTAGGCACCTATTGATATAAACTTTCCTCTTAACACTGCTTTTGTTGTATCCCATAGGTTTTGGTATGTTGTGCTGTTATCCTCATTTACTTCCAGAAAATTTTTGATTTCTCTTTTAATTTCTTCTATGACCCATTGTTCATTCAGGAGCATGTTGTTCAATCTCCATGTGTTTGCACGTGCTCTAGGGATTCCTGAGTTGCCAATTTCCAATTTCATTCCTTTGTGGTCTGAGAAGCTGCATGGTATGATTCTAATTCTTTTGAATTTGCTGAGACTTGCTTTATGGCCTAGTATGTGGTCAATCCTAGAGAGGGTTCCATGTACTGCTGAGAAGAATGTAAAGTCCTTAGATGTAGGATGAAATGTTCTGTAGATGTCTGTTAGATCCATTTGGGCTATAGTGTCATTTAAATCTACTGTCTCCTTGTTGATCTTCTGTCCTGTTGATCTGTCTATCTCTGAGAGTGGAGTATTGAAGTCCCCCAGTACTATTGTATTGGGGTCTAAGTCTCCCTTTAAGTCCCTTAACAAGTCTTTTAAATAAGCTGGTGCCCTGTAATTAGGTGCATATACGTTGATAATCGTTATATCTTCCTGTTGAATGGATCCCTTAATCATTATATAGTGCCCCTCTTTGTCTCTCCTAACAGTTTTTGTGGTAAAGTTTATGTTGTCCGATATTAAGATGGCTACGCCCACTCTCTTTTCATTTCTGTTGGCGTGGTATATCTTTTTCCAGCCTTTCACTCTCAGCTTGTATGGATCATTGTTGGATAGATGGGTTTCTTGTAAGCAGCAAAAGGATGGGTTTTGTTCCTTAACCCAATCGGCCATTCGGTGTCTTTTAACTGGACAGTTCAAGCCATTAACATTCAATGTGACTATTGAGAAGGAGTAACTTTGCCCTGCCATTTGCCAAAGATATTTTCTAATATCTGGTTTGAGATTCCTGTGATCTTTTGCTCTGAGGTTTCCTTCCTTTACCTTCTTTCATATTGGTGACCATGTTTCTGTGTTTCTGTATGTAACACATCTTTAAGCATCTTTTGCAGGGCTGGACGAGTGGCGACAAATTCTTTCAATTTCTGTTTGCTGTGAAAGGTCTTAATTTCACCTTCATTCACAAATGAGAGCTTTGCAGGATATAATATTCTGGGCTGGCAGTTTTTCTCTCTTAGTACCTGGGCTATATCTTGCCATTCTCTCCTGGCTTGTAGGGTTTCTGATGAGAAGTCTGCTGTGAGTCTAATTGGAGATCCTCTGAGAGTAATCTGGCGTTTCTCTCTTGCACATTTTAGGATCTTTTCTTTGTGTTTCACTGTGGTGAGTTTGATTACGACGTGTCGTGGTGAGGATCTCTTTTGGTCATGTTTATTAGGGGTTCTCTGAGCTTCCTGTACTAGGATGTCTCTGTCCTTCTCCAAACTTGGGAAATTTTCTGCTAGTATCTCACTAAAAAGGCCTTCTAATCCTTTCTCCCTTTCCATGCCTTCAGGAACTCCTAGAACCCGAATGTTGGGTTTTTTAATAGTATCCTGTAGATTCCTGACAGTATTTTTTAGATTTCTGATTTCTTCTTCTTTTCTTTGATTTGACTGTTTGCTTTCCTGTTCTCTGTCTTCTAATTCTGATATTCTCTCTTCTGCTTCATCCATTCTGTTTTTAAGGCTCTCTAATGTGTTTGTCATTTGATCTATTGAGTTCTTCATTTCATTGAGGTTTTTTGTCAGTATCGCAGTTTCCTGTTCCACTAATTTTTTCATTTCATTTTGATTCCTCCTTAATATTTCATTTTCACGGGAGAGATTTTCTATCTTGTCCATTAAGGATTTCTGTAGTTCAAGAATTTGTTTTTGAGAACTTCTTAATGTTCTTATGAATTTTTTGAAATCTGCTTCTTGCATTTGCTCTATCTCTTCATCTTCATAATCTTGCATTGGCGTGTCTTGTTCACTTGGGGGCGTCATAGTGCCTTCCTTGTTCTTGGTACCTCCGCTTCTATGTTTCTTGCTTGGCATGTTAGAGATAATTTGTGGTGTTTTTGTTTTTGTTTTTTTTTTCTCTCGTTACACTATGCCTCTAAGTGAGCTGTCTGTTTTGTTGGAGCCTTAGGGGCTGTGATGGGTGTGGCCAGAGAGCTATGCTTGTTTCTTGAGGTTTAAGGCTGTGTAAAGAGCGACTCTCCCAGATTACTTGCTCCTTGCTGGGAAGCTCTCTCTCTCTCTCTTTTTTTTTTTTTTCTTTTGACTCAGTTGGGAGTGGAGTTGAGGGTAGTTGAAATCTAGCCTCTGTGAGTATTCATTTGATCTACCCCTGGGACCATACACAGAGTTTATGCAGCCCTCAATGTGTTCTCCAGTTTCGCTAAAGATACTGAGTTTGGCTGAGCTTTACATATGTAAAATCGCGGTGCTCTTTGTTTTGCTTGGTGAGTGAAGGGAGAGGCCTCTGTTCCCCCTCCCCCCAATGTCTCGGACTTCTCAGGTCTTTGTCTTACCGTCCTCCGTTCCCGCGCTGGTGAGATTCTGTGGCTCTGGCTCCTCTCCCGCCGCTGCCGCTCGGCTCGTCTCGGTTGGTTTTCCACGCGGTGGGTTCCCTGTAAGTCCTCTGTGTCTCATCCACAAGATCCGGAAGCGTTTCCTCTGCAGTTTTTTTTCTTGAGTCTTTTCCTGAGGCTACAGTAATTCTACTTTTATGAAAGTTTATTTTCCCAAACTAAGGCACACGTCCTCACTATCCGCCATCTTGGCTCCGCCCCTGCTTTTTGTTTTTAGTAACCTCAGTTAACCATACTTTCTCTCAGTTGGTACTGTTAATACATTATTGGCTTCATCTGTTTACAGAGCCATCCCAAAGTACTGAATACAATAGAAGTGGCTGGAAAAAGTCCATAGGAACCTATAGGAGGACAGCTAAACACAGAACCAACAACGCTTTAGTTTTATGAGCAGCACATCATATATAACTATGGATGACAAAGGACTTTAAGTCACCATGTTTAAAATTATAAACTCATCAACCAACAAGAGGCACTTGCTTACTTCACAGTATTTTTGAAAGCACCTGTAGGATTTTACAAGTATTTAACCCTTTAGGCCTCTGGGGCTTTCTCATTAAGATAACTATCATGTCTAGTAAAACAAGATAATTAGACTTTTTAATTCTCAAACATTTGTATTAATAGCATTTTCCATTATAGAAACTTAAAGTCTGGTGCCACATCACATCTTGACAGTACTTCTAATATAATCCAAACAGCCTGATTAGTTGGTGTCTCTATAAGATGAGAGACATAAGTCCTTCAATTTTTTCAGTTGGGCCCAAACTGGAAAAACCAAAGTCCAGGATCTACTGGAAATTTTAGAGACCAGATTGTTTGAAACTTTGATTTTTTGAATGCCTGTCAAGAATGCCAACAAGGCTCAAAATCCAAAATATCTGGTTGAAATAAGATTCCTTAAAATCATGACATAACATAGACCAAATTTGATCATTGTTACAAGGTGATTATTCAAATCTTTGAAAATAAGCACATATTTAAATAACCCATAGCTCTTAATAAAAATGCAGTTGTTTTTGAACAATTAGAATTTAACAGACATCAAGAGAACATAATAGATTACTTTAACACATTGCTTTAACAGAGCATCAGAGTTTAATTCTATGTCAAAGAGAAATTGAGCTTCCTGTGATCTTTTGCTGTGAGGTTTCTTTCCTTTACCTTCTTTCATATTGGTGACCATGTTTCTGTGTTTCTGTGTGTAACACATCTTTAAGCATCTTTTGCAGGGCAGGATGAGTGGCAACAAATTCTTTCAGTTTCTGTTTGCTATGAAAAGTCTTAATTTCACCTTCATTCACAAATGAGAGCTTTGCAGGATATAGTATTCTGGGCTGGCAGTTTTTCTCTCTTAGTACCTGGGCTATATCTCGCCATTCCCTTCTAGCTTGTAGGGTTTCTGATGAGAAGTCTGCTGTGAGTCTAATTGGAGATCCTCTAAGAGTCATCTGACGTTTCTCTCTTGCACATTTTAGGATCTTTTCTTTATGTTTCACTGTGGTGAGTTTGATTACAACATGTCGTGGTGAGGATCTCTTTTGGTCGTGTTTATTAGGGGTTCTATAAACTTCTTGTACTAAGATGCCTCTGTCCTTCTCCAAACCTAGGAAATTTTCTGCTAGTATCTCACTGAAAATGCCTTCTAATCCTTTCTCCCTCTCCATGCCTTCAGGAACTCCTAGAACCCGAATGTTGGGTTTTTTAAAAGTATCCTGTAGATTCCCGACAATATTTTTTAGATTTCTAATTTCTTCTTCTTTTCTTTGGTTTGCCTGTTTCCTTTCCTGTTCTCTGTCTTCTAAGTCTGATATTCTCTCTTCTGCTTCGCCCATTCTGTTTTTAAGGCTCTCTAATGTGTTTGTCATTTGATCTATTGAATTCTTCATTTCATTATGATTTCTCGTCACTATCACAGTTTCTTGTTCCACTAGTTGTTTCATTTCATTTTGATTCCTCCTTAATATTTCATTTTCACGGGAGAGATTTTCTATCTTGTCCATGAAGGATTTCTGTAGTTCAAGAATTTGTTTTTGAGAACTTCTTAATGTTCTTATCAATTTTTTGAGATCCACTTCTTGCATTTCTTCTATCTCATCATCTTCATAATCTTGAATTGGGGTGTCTTTTTCATTTGGGGGCGTCATAGTGTCTTCCTTGTTCTTGTTACCTCAGTTTTTGCATTTGTTGTTTGGCATGTTGGAGATATTTGATTTCTCTTTTAATTTCTTCTATGACCCATTGTTCATTCAGGAGCATGTTGTTCAATCTCCATGTGTTTGCACGTGCTCTAGGGATTCCCGAGTTGATAATTTCCAATTTCATTCCTTTGTGGTCTGAGAAGCTGCATGGTATGATTCTAATTCTTTTGAATTTGCTGAGACTTGCTTTATTGCCTAGTATGTGGTCAATCCTAGAGAAGGTTCCATGTACTGCTGAGAAGAATGTAAATTCTTTATGTGTAGGATGAAAAGATAGCATTGCTCTAATAGTCCTGGGTGTTGCTGGTGGAAAAATACTTTGTCCTTTCCTTTTGTACTGGATGATTTGTGAGCCATTTTCCTACTTCTAAAAAAAATCTTTAGATTCACTTGAGGAATTTTGTCGTAGAAAACAGGGTAACGTATTCCTCTCCTGCATTCCAGGGATGGCAGGCAGAATGCAGGGGTTGGGGGAGTGATTTTTATTCCTTAAGTAAGTTTGTTGTTTCTTTCCTGCCCTTGGTCTCCAACCCATGTGACTCACCGGTGTCTAGGGAGACGGTGAAGAGTCCTTGCATGAACATTACTAAATATTAAGTCAAAGTTGCTAAGGTAATTTCTTGGAGAAATGAGCTGTTTTTGAGTATTTCTTCAATGCTTTTTGAATGTGCTGTATTCTCTTTCTTCTTTAAAGAGTCCCAGGAATTTAAAAGCTTAATTAACATGTGGTATCTTACCTGCATGCCGTTTTCAGTATTTAATTTTGTTTGAGAAGCATCATATAGAGAGAAACACATATGCACAGTGAGAGAGGCAGAGAGACGGACACTAGTTCAGCCATTAAATGCTTGCTATGCTCGGGGGCCAAAGCTGGAAACCAGAACTCCATCCAGCTTTGCCATGTTGGCGGCAGGCACCCATCGACTTCCATCACCACTGCCTCTAAGGGGCTGCATTGACAGGAAGCTGGAGCCCAGATTCTGAGCTGGGGTTCGATCCAGAAACTCTGATGTGGGGTGTTGGTGTCCTCACTGGCATCTTAACTGCTAGCTCAAATCCCACCCACCCCAGGTTCCCAGTATTTTTGATGGTGCACACTCTAAGAGTTGAGACTAGGTTTGACATACTTACTCAATAAGTCAACAATTATGACTGAAATAAAAGAGTCCTTCCCAACCCTTTCCACCCTCTCTCTCCCTCCCTCCTTCCAGTGTGGCCATCCACGCCTCTGAACATGAGAATAGCAAAGGAAATGAAGAAAGGGAACCCAGGATTCAGGCAATGTATGCACATTTGTTTTTAAGGAAGGTTCTAGAAGCTGCCACATGACATGTCTGCTTCCTAATGACTTGTCCTTCATCACAGAGCCACAGATTGTGAAGGAAGCTGGCGTGTGCCTTTATTTGAGGCAGTTATTTCCAGGCTAAGAGTTCTGTTTCCTTGGGAGAAAGAGACATGGGTTTGGGAGATAATCAGCATCTACTGCCATAGACGTGGTAGCTGTTGTGTTGACAGCTCTGAAGGGCAGTCATGGGAGCAGAGGGACTCAGTGTACTCTCTGTAGAATGAAAAAGAGAAAAACACGAGTCTGATATTAGAGTTTTGGGGAAGGGATATTTGGAAGCTCTCTAAAAAACTTTATAATGTTTAGAAAATTCCCATAATTGGATAGCCTGACATTTTTTAGTGGGGAGCTCACCATCACTTGAAGATATTTGGGCAACAGGTTCCGATTACCTTTCATGGAATTTGTAGAGAAGATTCCTCCACTAGGCGACAGGACTGAAAGACCAGTAAGGTATCATGTTCCAGGAGCCTCTGCAGTGTACCATTTCCTAACTTCCATAGGGTCTGCATGAAATACCCCCTTTTATTACAGGTATTAATAATCTCACACTTCTTTATCTCTTTTTGTCCCATGATCACCCTTCTAGGTATTTAGCAATTCTGTGGATTTGTTCAAAGGACCAGCTTCTGGCTTTCTCATTTCTCTTTTGCACATTATTTCCATCAAACTAATTTAGTCTTCCTTTACTAGTTCCCTTTTATTCTATTTGGTTTCACTGTTTTCTCTCCTGTGGATTATCAACCTTTGTAACACTTAGATGTTTCTGTTGACTTGGGGTAGAAGGAGCTAGAATCCTGAAGGTGCTGTGTGGACCGTAAGGCACAGCACAAGGCCGTCATTCTCCCTGCTCTCTTCAGTGACGTTGCCCTTACACGTCATGGCTGTAGTGCTGATGGCTTAGGAGGTTTTGTGTCTGCCTTTTACACCGCGTATGTGGCCTTCAGTTGTCCATCTTGCTTTCATGGCACCTTTTTTAAAAAAAAATGTATTCATTTATTTGAAAAGAGGAGTTATGGAGAGACAAGGGGATCTTCCATCTGCTGGCTCATTGCCCAAGTGCCTACAGCAGCCAGGCCAGAGGCAGGCCACAGTTAGGAGTTTCATCCAGGTCTCCCAGGTGGGTGGCAGGGGCCCAAGCCTTGGTAATTTTCTGCTGCTTTTTCAAGGGCCATCAGCAGGGAGCTGGGTCAAAAGTGGAACAGTCCGGAAATGAGCCAGTGCCCAAATGTAATGCCGGTGTCACAGGTGGTGGCTTTACCTGTTGTGCCATGATTCTGGTCCCTTTATGAGCACCTTGACTGTTTCCATTGGCTATAAAATCATAGAACCAAACATTTTTTAAAGATTGTATGTATTATTTATTGGAGAGGTTGGATGACATAGGGAGGAAGTGACAAAGAGAAAGGTCTTCCATCTGTTGGTTCACTCCCCAAATGGCCACAATGGCTGGAGCTGAGCTGACCTGAAGCCAGGAGCTTCTTCTGGGTCTCCCATATGAGTGCAGGTTCCAGGCACTTGGGTCATCTTCCACTGCTTTTCCAGGCCCAGCAGAGAGCTGGATCAGAACAGCAGCAGCCAGGACTCAAACTGGTGCTCGTATGGAAATGCTGATGCCACAGGTGGAGGCCTAGCTGACTATGCCACAGTGCTGGACTCATAACCTAGTATACTAACAGGTGTTGAGTGAATGTCAGAATTCTTTGCCTTTATGGCCTTTGACAAATGATTTAATTTCTATTTTCAGTCTCTGCATCACTTCTGGTTCTCTTCATTTGTTCCCGTGGGTATAGATTACCCCATGGCATTATTTCCTTATTCTAATACAGCCTTGCTTCTATCATTTTTCTTTGTGCTGTTTGTTGAATGTTTTACAATTCTATGTGTTATAGTACCAATACAATCATATATTTATATATATTAATTAGCATTTGAGATTACTTGTTTTCATTTATTTTCATTTTCCAGCACTTTGAATATTTTATTTTTTATTTTTATTTTTTGACAGGCAGAGTGGACAGTGAGAGAGACAGAGATAGGTCTTCCTTTGCTGTTGGTTCACCCTCCAGTGGCCGCCGCGGCTGGCGTGCTGTGGCTGGCGCACTGCGCTGATCCGATGGCAGGAGCCAGGTGCTTCTCCTGGTCTCCCATGGGGTACAGGGCCCAAGCACTTGGGCCATCCTCCACTGCACTCCCTGGCCACAGCAGAGAGCTGGCCTGGAAGAGGGGCAACCGGGACAGAATCCAGCGCCCCGACCGGGACTAGAACCTGGTGTGCCGGCGCCGCAAGGTGGAGGATTAGCCTATTGAGCCGCGGCGCTGGCTGCATTTTGAATATTATATCCCACTGCCCATGGCCTCCACTGTTTCTGTTGTGAAGTCAGTTGTTAATCTTAATTAAGTTTTCTTTCATGGGATGAGCCTTTTCCTCTTGCTGCTTTTAAGATTTTCTTCTTGTCTTGGTTCTCAGCATATTTACTGTGATGTACCTGGGTGTGAATTTCACACATTTTATTTTACTTATTTGAGAGACACAGGATAGACAGACTGAGCTT
Organism: Lepus europaeus; assembly: GCF_033115175.1. NCBI lineage: Eukaryota > Metazoa > Chordata > Mammalia > Lagomorpha > Leporidae > Lepus > Lepus europaeus. The sequence goes on from NC_084830.1 coordinate 41,313,394, forward strand.
CCATCTGTTGGTTCATTCCCAAAATTACCGCGGTGGTTGATGCTGGGCTAGGTTGAGCCAGAAGCTGGGAGCTGGGAAATCACTCACTCACATGGGTGGCAGGAACCCAGTGCCTTCAACCATTGCTGCTCTGTCTCAGGTTCTGCATTAGCAGAAAGTTGGAGTCAGGACTAGACATGGGAACTGAACCCGGCACTCTGATATAGGATGTCAGTGTCTTAACTGGCATCTTAACCACTCGGCTAAATGCCCACCTCTGAATATGGCTTTCGTATATATCGTCTTTGCATTTATGGGACTTCCTGGATGGGTATGTTAATAGTTTTCTTCAAATTTTGGAAGTTTGTGCATAGAACATATGTTTGTATATTTGATATCCCGTAATTCCCTGAAGTTCTGTAAATTTTCCTTCCTTCTTTTTATTTTGCCATTTGGATTGCATAATCTCTGCCATGTATCTTCAACTTCACTGATATTTTATTCTGCCAGGTTCAAATCTATTTTTGACTCCCTGTAGTGAAATTTTCATTGTGGTTTTACTTTTAAATTACAGAATTTCCATTTTGTTCTTTTGTCTCGTTACTGATATTTTGTAATCAGTGAGACATTGTTACTGCAGCTTCTTTTACTTCATAAAGAATGATTTGCTTTAGTTCTTTGAAATATTTATAAATATTTCTATTCTGCTTATGAAAATATTTATACTTGCTTTAAAGTGTTTGTAAATATATTGTCTGAATCCTTTTGCACTGTTAGTTCTTGTTACTATAAAACTAAGACAAGCTAAATTCATATAGAAAAGAGGTTTACTTTGGTTCATTGTTCTGGAGGTACAAGGTCTACAAACTCCAACTAGTGGTTGCCTTTTTAATAGTAAAATTCTTTAAAAAAATATTTATTTATTTGAAAGAGTTAGAGGCAGAGGACAGGGGGTGGGGGTATCTTCCATCCACTGGTTCATTCCCCAAAGGGCTGCAACAGCTGGAGCTGTGCTGATCCAAAGCCATGAGCTTCTTCTGGGTCTCCCATGTGGGTGCAGGGGCCCAAGGACTTGGGCCATCTTCTACTGCTTTCCTAGGCCATAGCAGAGAGCTGGATTGGGAAAGGAGCAACTGGGACAAGAACCAGCGCCCATATGGGATGAACACTGCAGAAGGTGGCTTTACCCATTACACCACAGTGCTGGCTCCCACTGGCAAAGTTCTGAGACAGCACAGAGCATCTCATGGCAAGAGGGGGATGGTGCTGTGGCACTGTAGATTAATCCTCTGCCTGCAGTGCCCGCATCCCATATGGACACCAGTTCAGGTCCCAGCTGCTCCTCTTCTGATCCAGCTCTCTGCTATGTCCTGGGAAAGCAGTAGAAGGCAGGAGACCCAGAAGAAGCTCCTGTCTCCTGGCTTCGGATCAGCCTGGCTCTGGCTGTTGCAGCCATTTGGGGAGTTAACCAGTGGACAGAAGACCTTTCTCTCTGTCTCTCCCTCTCACTGTCTGTAACTCTACCTCTCCAATAAATAAATAAAATCTTAAAAAAAAAAAAAAAAAAAGGACCATGTATGTCTGTATCTCTCCCTGATTGGTCTCTCTTTTCCTCTAAAACCACTAGGATTCGATTACGGGGACTCCACCCTAATGCTTTAATCCAACCTAAAAGTTCCCCAAAACTGCACCATAACTGAGTTATGTTGGTACCCTCTTAGCACCATTAGGAAAAGAGTTTGGAGTTTAACCTGTAAGTGTCCAGGGGCAGACATCCACTACTTGAGCCAAATGGTAACACTCAACTAGTTCCCCTTGCTTCCTTCCCCCGCCCCCCTGTATTTGGGTTATACTTTACTTCTTTCTTTGCTTTTGCATATGTCATGACTTTTTTGAAGAGCTGGACATTTTGGATTCCGACCCTCATGCCCCAAGGACTGTTGTGTTTGTTTAGGGACTTGGTTAACCTATCTTATCACTGTTTTCCCCACCTGTGAAGTCTCGGCTATTAGTATGCAGAGAGCACTGCCTTTAGCATGAACACAGGCACTCTGGGAGAGCTGTCTCTGGCAGGGCTCTCCGCCTGTCTCCTTGCTGATGTCTCTGTTACACTGTCTGCCTCACTGGCTATTACACCCACATGTTGGGCTCTACGGATTTCGGCTGATACTCGAGTGTTTCTTATGCTCTGGGTCATGAAGTGCTCCACAGTCTGGTCCAGTTCAATTCAGCAGGGACTGTTTTGAGGCCCAATATCTGAGAATCTTGCGACCCCACGAAGGTCCTCGTGCCTGTCTCTTTCCCTGTTCTCTTTGGTAATCTCACTGTTCTTTATGTATTAGCTTTTGTTCTTGTATAATCATCAGCTTCTTATCAATTATTGACCATCAAAATATCTCTTGTTTTCAAGATGATCTTTAAACTTCTCCACTCTATTTCAAATATAGGCAGCTCCTTTAGTTAGGGGAGTGGATCTTCAGAGCTGTCTTTTCCTGTGAACTTCCCCCAACTGCAGTTTCTGAATAACTGCTCTGGGCACTAGGCAGGAAGATGCTAATGTTCTTAGATTGCCTTGCTCAGCATAGAACTTCTTCCCTATAAGTGAACTATGTCAAGGGAAATGGAGGAGCCAGTATTTGTTACCTGCTAAGCCTGGAGTAGAGCCTTTTGCATTATAAATGGAGGCTGGAGGAGAGCTCCCAACTTCTTTGCTGCCCTCACCAGGAATTTAATCTCAGAGCTAGGAAAATTGGGATTTATTTTATTTACTTGAAAGGAAGAGTTAGGGAGAGATTCTTTTAATCCACTGGTTCACTCCCCAAATAGCCACAATGGCCAGTGTTGGGCTACACCAAAGCCAGGAGCTTCTTCTGAGTCTCCCATGGAGGTGCAGGAGTCTAAGGACCTGGGATATCTTCCGCTGCTTTCCCAGGTGGATTAGCAGGGAGCTAGGTGAGAAGTGGAACAGCCAGGACTCAAACCAGTGCTCATATGGGATGCTGGCACTGCAGGAGGCAGCCTGACCTATTACGCCACAACACTGGCCCCAAAGTGTGTGTATGTGTGTGTGTGTGTGTATTTTTTTTGAACAGGCAGAGTGGACAGTGAGAGAGACATAGAAAGGTCTTCCTTTGCTGTTGGTTCACCCTCCAATAGCCACCGCGGCCAGCATGCTGTGGCCGGCGCACCACACTGATCCGAAGGCAGGAGCCAGGTGCTTCTCCTGGTCTCCCATGGGGTGCAGGGCCCAAGCACTTGGGCCATCCTCCACTGCACTCCCTGGCCACAGCAGAGAGCTGGCCTGGAAGAGGGGCAACCAGGACAGAATCCGGTGCCCTGACTGGGACTAGAACCCGGTGTGCCGGTGCCGCAGGCAGAGGATTAGCCTATTGAGCCACGGCACCGGCCGTGTGTGTATTTTTTTTTTTTTAATAAATGTTCCTGCATTGTCCACATGCCCTTAGGATTATTTTCAGGGACTTTTTATGATTTGAATAAAATTGCATCAGTTACACTTGTTTCACTGGGTAACAGGTCCATGGAGCTACTCAAAGTTCCATTCCAATATGGTAGCCTCAATATATGTACATATACATAGGTATGCACATGTCTTATTAAATAGTACTTTAGGGGCCAATACAATAGTGAATTTTTCTATTTGGATAATATTTTACTAGGTAAATATATATTTAGAAAGGTGAATTATGAAGGATTCTTCTATATCTTCAGTCGTATTTCTTAAATTATTAGAAAGTTCTTTTTTACCATTTGATACTTTTTTCATGTTAATGTGATGTTAATACAAAGAGAATAGATTCAATTGGTTCATAGGTGATGATTCTAAGAATCTAATGATATTCCCTCTCTCCCTCCTTTCCCTCTGCCTTCTCACCTCCGCTTTCCATCTCTTCCTATTCTAGCTTTTGAGATAACTTTTTTAAAAAGTATTTATTTATTTGAATGTCAGAGTTAGGAAGAGATGGGGAGGGAGAAGGGAAGGAGCTCTTCTGTCCACTGGTTCACTCCCTAAATGGCTGCAACAGCCAGGGCTGGGCCAGGCTGCAGCCAGGAGCCAAGAACTCTATCCCGGTTTCCCATGTTAGTGGCAGGGGTCCAAGAACTTGAATTCATCCTTGGTTGATTTCCCAGGCACATTAGTAGGGAGCTGGATCAGAAGTGGAGCACCTAGGGTGCTCCCATATAAGGATGCCAGCATCATAGGCAGCCTCTTTCCCCACTGTACCCTGAGATAACATGTTAATTTGCATTGCATTATAGTCAAGGCTTAATGATCCACCAAATAAAAAGTTCAGAAAGTTAAAAGCAAAAACAAAAAACCACTAGATTATTATTTATAGCCCTTGCCTGTATTTTGGATAATCAAATAAAGATGACCATTTCACCTATATACAATAAATTTTAAAGTAATCACAGATCATTAAAACTATAGTAGTATAACATTCTTAACCATTGGTTTGACAAAGATATAAAGCAAAAATGGACAAAACTATTTGAAGCAATACTGATACAGGCATTTCTTTTTTTCCCCTTAATTTTAGCTCCCATATATAAGGGGAACATGTATTTTTCTGTGCCTGGCTTATTTCACTCAACATGATGTCTTCCAATTGCATCTATTTTGCTGCAAATGGTAGAATTTCAAGCTTTTTAAAAGCTGGATAATAGTCTGTGTGTGTATCACATTTTCTTTATCTGATGATGGACACCTTGGTAGATTCTAAATTTTGGCTATTGTTAGCAGTGATGCTATGAAGATGGTGAAGTAGGTATCTCTATAAAGTGCTCGTGTGTTTTGGGTATGTAGCCAGGAAGGGGATTGCTGGATCATATGGTGAGGCTTTTCTAGTTTTTTAAGAAATATCCATGCTGTCTCCAGTGGCTGCACTAACTAGCGTTCTCACCAGCAGTGTAAGAGTGTTCGCCTGTATCCACGTCCTCTGGTATTTGTTACTCTCTGTGTTTTGGATTTTAGCCATTCTGGTGGGGATGAGGTGATATCTCACTGTTGTTTTGGTTTACATTTCTCTGATGGATAATGATGTTGAGCATTTTTCATATATTTGTTGGCCATTTGTATTTCCTCTTTTGAGAATGTTCTATTTCTTGATTGTAATCTTGCTACATTAGCTTTCTAGAGTTTGTTTGATATATACTTTTGCATCTTTTTACTTTATTTCAGTGCCCTTATTTTTTTTTAAATGTGTCGCTTCTGTGCCCCCAAAGAATTAGAATGTGTTTACTAGTGCAGTCTGTGTATTGTCCTTTAAATCTTTAATCAATTCATATGTTAAGTATCATTATATGTGAGATGAAATCTTTAGTCTTACTATTCCTTTCTTTTTCTCCTATCATTTCTATTCCTTTCTTCTTTTGGGGATCAAATAATCTGAAAACTTATGTTTCTTCTCTATAACCTTCTTATCTGTATGTTCTCAGTCTTCTGGTGGCTCCTGCAAGGATTACATTATGGACCCTCACCTGATTAGGTACAAGTATTAGTACTTTCACAAGAAAGCAAGAACCTTAGACCGCTGATTCAGTTCCACCCATCTTGCTTGTGCTAACGTTGCTCTGTATGTTGAATTTACAGATGTTTGATGCCCCATGAGACCCTCTCGTTTTATGAAGTCAGTGTTCATTTAGATTCATCTACTTATTGGCCTTTCTGCATCTCTCTGTTTCCATCCAGGATTACTTTTCTTTTGCCTAAACAACTCTTTAGAGCTTGGATATACCTCTGGTGGCTCTCAAGTTTTGACTGAAAATTTCTTGCATTACTTTCATTGTAAAACTTCTAGTTCAACTTCCTTTTTGAAACAGATTTCATGTGCATATGTAAGAAACAATACAGGGAGAAAACCATTTACCCACCTGCCCTCAAAGATAGCACTTTATAGAACTGTGAAACACCATTGCTACTGAGGTGTTGACATGGATGCCGCGAAGATGCCCAGTATTTGCATCACTGCCGGGGTCCCTTCTGTAGCCCCTTTGGACCCCTGACAAACACCCATCTACATTTTCTTTCTATAATTTTGTCATACCATGAATGTGATATCAATGGGGTCGTATGATGCATGGCCCTCTGATTTTTCTGAGCAGCCACATTCTCTGTACATTCATGCGAGTTTGTGTGTGTATGTATCAGCTGGTCATTTGATGTTAGAACTGACTTGCCTCCGTGGTGTGGCTGTACCGCTGTGTGTTGATTCATTCACCTGCTGAAATTATCTGTGTTGTTTCTGGTATTTGGCTATCACAGATAGCCGCTGTGAGCGAGGACGTGCAGATTCTTGGACCAGTGGAAGTTTTGGTTTCTCTGGGATGCCTGGCAGTGCAGTGGATGCGTTGTACGGTAGTTGCTTGTTTATTTTCTTAAGGAAACTAGGGAACTGCTTTCCTGAGTGGCTGGATCAGTTTACGATCCCACCAGCCAAGTGTGAATGATTGAGTTTGTAGGCATCTTTGCCTGAATTCGGCGTAGTCACCATTTTGAACTTTTAGCCATTCTGATCTCATTATGTTTTCAACTTGAATTTCCCTAATGACTAGTGATGCTGAGAATCTTTGTGCTGATTGTCATTTGTATACATTCTTTGATGATGCCTTTTTGTGTCTAACCCATTTGCTAACTGATTTTTTTTTTTACTGTGGAATTTTGGGAGTTCTTTATGTATGCTAGATATGAATCTTTTCACAGGAGTTTTATTTGAAAATACCCATTCCCCTGCCAGTGCCACGGCTCAATAGGCTAATCCTCCACCTGCGGCACCGGCACCTGGGGTTCTAGTCCTGGTCGGGGCGCCGGGTCCTGTCCCGGTTGCCCCTTTTCCAGGCCAGCTCTCTGCTATGGCCCAGGAGTGCAGTGGAGGATGGCCCAAGTGCTTGGGTCCTGCACCCCATGGGAGACCAGGAGAAGCACCTGGCTCCTGGCTTTGGATCAGTGCGGTGCGCCGGCCACAGCGTGCTGGCCGCAGTGGCCATTGGAGGGTGAACCAACAGCAAAGGAAGACCTTTCTCTCTGTCTCTCTCTCTCACTGTCCACTCTGCCTGTCCAAAAAAAAAGAAAAAAATACCCATTCCCCTGTCTGTAGCTTGTCTTTGCATTCTCTTAAGAGGATGCTTGTCCCATCCTAGCTATTTCCATCATACACTGTGATGCAGCCGTTGTGTCTAAGAAGTGTTCATATTGCCTTAGACCACAAAAATCCTGTCATGCTTTTTTAAAAAAAGTAGAGTTTGGTGTTTTACTCTATGATCCATTCTGAATTCACTTTTGTTGAAGGCAAGAGATGTAGGCTCACGTCCTTTGGTCTCTCCTGCCTCCCTTCTTTCGCCCTTTCCCTCCTCCCATCCTCCATCTTTACCCCTCCTTCCTCCCTGCCTTCCTCCCTCCCTTTCCCTGTCTTGTTTTTTACCAATAGGTATCCAATTTCTTCAGTACCATATGTTGAAGAGAATATCCTTCTGTTGAATTACCTTTGCATGCTTATAAAAACCAATTATCCATAATTATGTGACTGTTCCATTGACCTGTGTTTCTATTCCTGTGCCAATACCACAGCACCTTGGTAATTACAGAACAGGTTCTGATATCAGGTAGAATAATTCCTTTAATTTTCTTCTTTTTGTTTTAAAGCCATTTTAACTAGTTTCTAAATTTTAGTATAATTTTGTGTATATAAAAATTTTGCTGAGATTTTGATTAGGAATGTGTTAGTACTGCATATCAATTAGAGGATAATTAATACCTTTACTGTGTTGAATTTTCCAATCTGAAGACAAGATCTCTATTTTATTTATTTTACTGGCATGTTGTAGGTTTCTGGATATAAGACCATTTGGTGTTGAGTAGTTATAAATGGTATTGTAATTTTAAATTCAGTCTCTACATGTCAAGTCCTATTATGTAGAAATAAAATTGATTATCTTATAACCTTTTTGATTGCACTTATTAGTTATAGGAGGCTGGTGTTTTATAGATTCCTTAGGATTTTTATCCAAAAAATTCGTTCCATCTATGAGTAGACTTTTTTTTTCTTCTCAATCCATATGCGTTTAACTCCTTTTTCACTTTATTGAAGTGGCCAGAACTTCAGCACCTTGTTGAAACAGATTGCTGAGAATGCATATCCTTGCCTTATTCCTGGTTTTAAGGAGAAAACCTTTACTATTTTACTAGTAAATATGAAATTATCTGTAGAGGTTTGGTAGATGCTTTTTTAAAAAATCAAGTTGAGGATATTCATCACATTATTATTTTTCCCATGAGTTTTTATCACAAATATGTGTTGAATTTTTGAAAGTGCTTTCTCTGTATCAATTGATATGATATTTTTAACCTGTCAGGATGGCAGAATATATGGATTGATTTTCAAACATTGAGCAAACTTTGCCATTATAATAAATCCTACTAAGTTATAGTAGACAGTTATTTACACATATATTGTTGGGCTATATGTGCTAATATTAATGATTTTTACATCTACATTCAAGAGATATATCATCCTGTAATTTTCTTTTTTGATACTGTCTTTATTTAGTTTTGGCATCAAAGTAACACTTTCATAAAATCCTTTTTATTTTCTAGAAGAGATTGTGTAGAATTCGTATTAGTTCTTTAACTGTTTCTTAGGATTCTCCAATAAAATAAACTGAGCCTAGAAATTTCTTTTTTTGGACTTTAAAAACTAAGAATTGAATTTTCTTAATTTATAACTCTTAAAATTATGTATTTGATTAGTTCTGATAGTTTTTTCAAGAAACTGGTCCCTTTTGTCTAAGTTGTCAACCTTAAGGATATGTAATTCATAGCATTTTCTAAATATCTTTTTAAAAATTGTTATTTATTCATTTGTGAGAGATAGAGACAGAGCTCCCATCTGCTGGTTCACTGCCCAAATGCCCACAGTGACCAGGGGTTCATAGCAGGAGCCAGAAACGCAATCCAGGTCTCTACACGCATGCGTAGTATGTTCCTGACTTCTCAGTGGGCATTAGCAAGAAGCTGGAATCAGGAGTTAGAGCTGGAAACTGAACCCTGACACTCTACGTGGAACCCGGCCATCCCCACGGGCATCTTCACTGCTTGGACAAATGCCAGCACCTCCTTATTTTTTGGATTTATTTATTTGAGAGGTAGAGTTACAGAGAGGCAGAGGCAGAGAGATTCCATCAGCTGGTTCACTCCCCAAATGGCCACAACAGCCAGAGCTGGGCCAATCTGGAGCCAGGAGCCAGGAGCTTACACCAGGTCTCCTATTAGGGTGCAGGGATCCAAGCACTTGGGCCATCCTCTGCTGCTTTCCCAGGCCATAGCAGAGAGCTGGATCAGAAGTGGAGCAGCCGGGACCCGAACTGGCACTGCAGTCAGCGGCCTTACCTGCTACACCACAGCGCCAACCCGTTTATTATCTTGATAATCAGGGTTCTGTAGTGATATTCTGTTTCATTTCTGATATTAGTCATGTATTTTGATCCTTTTTATTCTTTCTTAGGCTTGATAGAGATTTGTCAAGTTTATCATTTTTTTTTCAAAGATCAAGTTCTTACTCTCATTCTCTGTTTCCAATTTCACTGATTTCTATATTGTTTCTCTCCTTCTGCCTGTCTTTGATTTTCTTCTTCTTGAGATCGGAGCATAGACTATTGATTTGAGATTTTTCTTTTCTAATGTATGCTTTGGGTGCTATAAATTTTCTTTTCAGTGTGTCTTAGTTCAACATGTTATGTTTTTATTTCATTCAGTTAAGTTTTTTAAAATTTATTTTCCTTAAGGCTTTCTGTTTGTCTTGTGCATTATTTTGGAAGTTTGATTTTTAGTTTCCAAGGATTAGAAGATTTTGAATTTGATCCTATTGTGATCAGAGAATCCTTTCAATTCTTTTCAATGTGTTGAGGTTAGCTCTAGGGCTCAAAATGTAGTCCCACTGAAGAAGGCTTGAAAAGAATGTGTAGGTGGAATGTTCTGTAAGTATTTCCGCTAGATCCTGTTACGTGACGTGTTGCCTGTGTTGATGTGTTCCTGTCTCTTTGTTCCATGAATCAGAGAGAGGTGTTAAAGTCTCCAACTATAATTGTGGACTTGTCTGTTTCTCTTTTCACTTCTGTTGGTTGTTGCTTCAAATGTTTTCCAGTGGTGCTGTTTGCTGCTTTCACATGTAGACTTGCTACGTCGTCTTGGTGGACTGAACCTCTTATCATATACTGTTCATGTTTCTGGTGCTTTTTTAAAAAAATTATTTTATTGATTTGAAAGAGTTACAGAGAGAGGTGGGGGGGGGGGGTTCTTCTAGTGGTTCACTCCCCAGATGGCCACAACGGCCGGAGCTATGCCGATCTGAAGCCGGGAGCTTCTTCCAGGTCTTCCACGTGGGTGCAGGGGCCCAAGCACTTGGGCCATCTTCCACTGCTTCCACAGGCCATAGCACAGAGCTGGATCGGAAGTGGAACAGCCAGGACTAGAACCAGCGCCCACATGGGATGCCGGCACTTCAGGCCAGGGCATTAACCGCTGTACCATAACACCGGCCCCGCTTTTCTTTCTCTGATGTGTATTTTGTTGTTATTTATAAAGCCACAACTGCTTTGCTTTGATTTAATGTTTATATTACATCTTATTTAATCCTTTGAAAAGAGTTACATTTTTATCCTGTTTCAGTAATTATATTTGAAGTGTGTTTTCTGTGGACCACATTACTGGTTCATGTTTATAAAAAAATTAATTTGCCAATCTGTCTTTTAAATGATATTTTAGACCATTTTCATTTAATGTTATTACTAATATCACAGCACTTAAGGTTGCCATTTTTTCCTCTATCCTGTTTTTCTTCTCTGTTTTTGCCTTTCTCTTTGTTACTGACATTTTTTAGGTTTTGTTTTTATTTATCTGTAGTACTTTTAAGTGTGCTTCATAATACAGTGTTGCATTGGTTGCTGCGGGTATTACATTACAGATACATCACTTAGCACAGGGGCAGGCATGAGGCACAGCGGTGAAGTCAGCAGCTGGGACGCCTACATCACCTCTCAGAGCTCTCGGTTCGAGTCCCAGCTATCCCACCTCTGCTGCAGCTTCAGGCTAATGTCTCTGGGGAGGCAGCAGATGATGACCCAGGCTCTTTTTATCACTGCCACCCAGGTGGGAAAACTGAATGGAATTCTAGACTCCTAGCTTCAGCCTGGTCCAGCCTTGGCTACTGTAGGCACCTGGGGAGTGAACTAGCCAATGGAAGATCTCAATCTCAATCTCCATTCTTTTCTTTTTTATCTCTGCTCTTTTATCTCTTTCTTCCCGCCCCCCCCCCCCCCGACCTTTCAAGTAAAATGAACAAATAATCACAATCTACTTGTGTCAACATTTTACCTGGGGCCAGCACTGTGGCACAGCGGGCTAACGCCCTGGCCTGAAGCGCCGGCATCCCATGTGGGTGCCAATTCTAGTCCTGGGCACTCCTCTTCCAATCCAGCTCTCTGCTGTGGCCTGGGAAGGCAGTAGAAGATGTTCCAAGTCCTTGGGCCCCTGTGCCGGCTCCTGGCTCCTGGCTTCGGATCGGCGCGGCTCTAGCCATTGCAACCAATTGGGGAGTGAACCATCGGAGGGAGGGAAGACTCTCTCTCTTTCTGCCTCTCTCTCTCTCTGCCTCTCTCTCTCTCTGCCTCTCCTCTCTCTGTGTAACTCTGACTTTAAAATAAATGGATAGACCAACGCCGTAGCTCAACAGGCTAATCCTCAGCCTTGCGGCACCGGCACACCGGGTTCTAGTCCCAGTTGGGGTGCCGGATTCTATCCCAGTTGCCCCTCTTCCAGGCCAGCTCTCTGCTATGGCCCGGGAGGGCAGTGGAGGATGGCCCAAGTGCTTGGGCACTGCACCCCATGGGAGACCAGGAGAAGCACCTGGCTCCTGGCTCCGGATCAGCATGATGCGCCGGCTGCAGCGGCCATTGGAGGGTGAACCAACGGCAAAAGGAAGACCTTTCTCTCTGTCTCTCTCTCTCACTATCCACTCTGCCTGTCAAAAATAAAAATAAAAATAAATGGATAAATCTTTAAAAAAAAAAATTTACCAAGTTGAGTGAGATCTAGAAACTTTACCTCCCTTTAGGTCCCTTTATATAATTATCTTAAACAGTCCCTCTACATACATTTAGAATGACATCAGCCAGTGTTATAACTTTGATGTCACATGTCACATTTAATTTATGCAATGGAGGAGCAAATCTAGTTCGCCTACCCCCTACCCATGTGCTTGCTGTGCTCTCTCTCCCTTCACAGTATCAACGATTCCTTTCTGGTGGCTTCTTTCTGCTGAGAAAGCCACCTTCATCCATCCTCCTATGGCAGACAAATTCATTGGTGACAAAAATCTTTATTTTCCTTATGATCATAACCTTGATTGAACTGATTTATTCTTCATTCCTGAAGAATATGTTTGATGGGTATGGGATTCTGGTTTGACAGTTAATCACTTGAAAATATGCCACTTTCCTTATGGCCTCCTTGGTTTCCGATGAGAAATGTGCCATGTCACTCAGTTGCTTTTCCATGTAGATAAGGTGTTGCTCTGTAGCTGCTTTCAGTGTTTTCAGAAGTTTGTTACCATGAGTCCAGATAAAAGTGCGTAGGTGGCCCCTGTCTATGGTTTTCTCAGCTTCTTGACTCTGTAGTGTTTTTTTCCCCTTGCAAGATTTAGAAAGTTTCAGTCATTGCATCTTCAACTAGCCCTACTCTATATCTCCTCTCCTTCTAGGATTCCAAAGGCACGTGTGTTTGACTTTCAGAATTATTATGGTTAACAGCCTTGCAGGTCTCCAAAGCCCTGCTTGGGAACAGAGGCTCCTCCAGCTTCATTTCTAAAGGATATTTTTTCTGTCTATAGAGTTTCAAAGTCAGCACTTGTTGTCTTCCATCATTTCCCAGTGTTGTTTTCCGTTGTCTTCTGGATTTAATGTTTCTGCTGAGAGGCCTTTTGCTGTGATGTGTTTTATCTTGCTGGTTTTAAGATTCTGTCTCTGTGTTTAGTTTTCAGCAAACTGGTTGTATTGTGCCTGTGTGTGATTTTCTTTGTAATTATCCTGTTTGCAGTATATAGGGCTTCTTAAATCTCTTGTTTTGGATTTTTGGGTCAATTTTCAAATATTATATCTTCTCAATTGTCTTTCCTCTCTTCTAAATACACATTAGTCTTTTCATCATGTCTCAATGTTTCTTAAACTGTGTATTTTTCATTTTTTCTTATGCTTCAGTCTAGATATTGTCTTGTGATCTAGCTTGCTTTTTATTAACTTTCTCTTTTGTTGTGTCTCCTATCCTCTAAACCCCTCTATTGTGTTCTTCCTTGGAGTTGTATGTTTCAGTATGTTCCCCTTTGACATTTTTTGTGTATTGAACTCATCACCAAATATTTCCTTGGACATATACATTATGGTTCTTGTTAAGTCCCTGTCTGATAACCATAGAAGATTAATAACCATTATATGTGTCTCTATTGCTTCTTTGTTCCTGACAGGTTTTGATCAGTTAGGCCTAGCTTCTGGCAAGCTCAGTGATTTTGGAATGAATTGGAAATGGTGCACAGACCATTTTAGAGGCTCTGGATGATGTCATCTTCCTTTACATGGAGCTAATTTTTCTCTGAAAGATAGTTAGAATAAGGGCAAATTACCTTGATCCAATTAGGGGTTGTAATAATTCTAGGGTGGGTACTGGCTTTTATGAGGGCTCATCTATTTCCTATTTCCCATTATTTCTTGGACTTCACCTTCTGGTTACAAGATCTGGGAGTTACATGTGTTTTCCAGGCTGCAGCTCCTTGGAGGACCCTGAGTTCTGAGTTTTGATTCCCCAGGACCGCAGGATTCGGAACTGCACATGAATGATTTTAGCCTCCTTCCTACACTTCTGTGCCTCATTTCTCATCTTCTCAGATGTCTTTTAGGAATTGGCAAATTATTTAAGGGGAAACAGTGCAGAGTACTGAATCTCCTCTCTGTTTTTGTTTTTAACCAGAATCTTCAGTCCTATACATCCTAGACACTTCTAGAGATGTGTTCTCCAATTTCTGTCTCTCCAGTCTGGGAGGATGCTAGAAGCTCCACATTACTTAAGAGTCATGCAATGATTTTAAAGAAGGCAGCAGATAATGAGAATGTTGGGATCCGCTCAATGCTATGGGCTAAATATCTGTGGCTTCCCCTCATTCATATGTTTAAAACCCTAACCCCCAAAGTGATGGGCTTAGAAAGCAGGTCCTTTGAGATGAGTTCCCTTGTAAAGAAGTCCCGGGAAGGTGGTTGGTGCAGCAGTTAAGATACCCCTTAGAGGTTCCTGTCCCTGTTGAGTGCATGGGTTCAAGTCCTGGCTCTCGCTGTGGTTCCAGCTTGCTGCTAATGCACACCTGGGAGGCAGCAGGTCCCTGCCCCCCACTTGGAGTTCTGGGTTCCCAACTTTAGTCTGGCCCAGCCCAGGCTGTTGTGGGTTTTTGGGAGATGTACCAGTGAACGGAAGAGTTCTCTCTGTTTTTTATCTGCCTTTTACATAGGTAAATAATAAGTAAAATTGAGACCTCCCAGAGCTGCATTTTCCCTCCCACCATGTGGGGCCATAGAAACAGGTGCCATTTATGAACTAAGACAGGACCTCACCAGACATCAAGTCTGCTGGGACCTTGATCTTGGACTTCTCACCCCAACCCCCAGAACTGCAGGAAATGAACAGCATTGTTTACAAGCTCCCCTGTTCAGCAGCCCAAATGGACTAATACACTCCATGTATTTTTCTTTTTATCTGAGATCTTGACACTTAAAATTATTGCTGCTTTTGCTGCTCTTCAATGTCTTCCTACGCTTTAAAAAAAAAATCTCCATGAGAATGTCAGTTTGAATACATTCTCCTCCATCGTAGTGGGGAAGGAAGTCACCCACAACTGTGAGGTTGAATTACGTCCCTCAGTTAAGACTGTAGGGATTTGGGCACAGTTGTATTCCGCTTGTTCTCTCTATTGTACTTTGTCCATTTTCCTTGATTCAAACCTTTCTGGTTAGGTTTTTTTTTTTTTTTTCCTTGCTGTCCTTTTGGACCTTAGGCCAAAGCTAGAGTGAGCATTGATGTTCTGAGCCCTGGGCTGACGTAGACCTTAGCGTTGAGTAAGATTGCATCCTTTTCCTAGAGGTCTTCATAGATGTGCCAGAGTCAGCCCAGATAAACAAGAAGTGGCGCACACAGGAGCCCTCCACCCTATGGCACAGTGTCAGAATTTGATGATACACTAACTTCGTAATCCTCACAACAACCTTAGCTTGTAGGCACTGCAGCCCAGCAGACTTATGTAACTTCTCCAAGGTGCTATGAAAGAGATGAGTTTTGAATTCATTAATTCCAAACAGTAGGTCCATGGCCTTTCCCACTAATGTTAAGACATGGGACACAGCAATGTCTCTCCCTAGAAATATTGGGGGGAAAAAAGTCTAATTAGAATTGTATCCTCATGGCCCTAAATACCTGGTGGTTCAGCTGTGGGAGCCACTGCTTGTTGAGTGGCATTTACCAGTTATTTGTGGCCAAGTGGTCAAACTAGTAGCAGGCAGTCTCAACATTGTTAGAGAAAGTGAAACGTAACTTAAGTGCAGAACTTGCTCGGATGGATATTTTTAAATTTGATGGTCATCTTGACCTCAAAGATGAACTGTCATTTAGAAATTTGAAGGTATTTCAAAAAGTTTGTGGCAAATAGAGTTAAAAGATAAGTTGGTGCAAGTTTTTTTTAATTTCTGCTGTTTTGTCATATGCATTTTTATAATATGCATTTTCATAAACTTTTTGAAGATCTCATAGAATGATATTCTATTGTTCAACTTTATTTATACTTATTTAATGACTTACTTTGAAGGGCAGTGACAGAGTGGGGGAGAAAGAGATAGGAAGGATGAGAAGGAGGGAGGAAAGAGAGATCTCCCATCCACTGGTTCAACCACCAAATGCCTGCGACAGCCGGGGCTGGGCCAAACTGAAGCCAGGTCCAGGAACTCCATCTGAGTTTCCCATGTGGGTGGTAGGGCCCAAGCACTTGGGCCATCATCTGCTATCTCCTAGGTGCATTAGACAGAAGTTGAATCAGAAGCTCAGAGTACCTGGGACTGGAACCAGCACTCCAGTATAGGATGTGGTGTCACAAGTGGCAATTTAATTTTCTGTACCACAATGCCCCTCCTATTTTTATTTATTTGAAGTGGGGAGAGGAGAGAATATCAATCTTGTATCTTCTTGCTCACTCCTCAATGTCTGAAACAGCCAGCAGTGAGCCAGGCTGATACCAAGAGCCCAGAGCTCAATACCAGTCTCCCATATGGATGGCAGGGACCCAAACACTTAAGATATCACCTGTCACCTCTCAGAGTGTGCATTAACAGGAAACTGGAGTCGAATGTGGAGGTGGGACTCAAACCCAGGCACTCTAATATGGATGTGGGAGTCCTTAGTAGGGGTTAACCTCTGTGTCAAACACCTGCTCCCACATATCTTTAATATGGGAGGCTGAGGCTGGAAAAGGCCCTTATATGCACTTCCTAGGATACTTTCAACTGCATGTGGATTAATTAACCAAATTGGTAGAAACCTGAGCCCCAAAGAGAACAGCATCATGTTTTCTTTTCTTTCTTTCTTCCTTTATTTTTTTTAATTATTTGAAAAGCCGAGTTCTGGATCTTCCATGTGGGCAAAGGGGCCCAAGGACTTGGGCCATCCTCTGCTGCTTTCCCAGGCCATAGCAGAGAGCTGGATTGGAAGTGGAGCAGCTGGGACTCGAACCAGTGTCCAAATGGGATGCCGGCACTGCAGGCAGCAGCTTTACCCACTACACCACAGCGCCAGCCCTAGCACCATCATGCTTTCAACTCTGCAGGAGACCGGTTGCTTCCTTAGCTGTCCCACGGGTCTGTAAACTGAGGTAGCTTGTTAAGGGCAACGAGTGATGGCAGGATGGAAGCACCCTACCGACAAAGGGGCTGCCTGCACCCACTTTTGATTTTGAAGGTCACATGTCTAATTATTTTCACTAATGAGATTAAGCCCAAGTCAGTATATAATAGAGTAATACTTATCTTAAACTTAACTTGAATTTTAAAGTGAAAATATATTCTTTTCCTGATTTTGAAAAAAATCAACTTAAAGTCTTAAATTTTAGGGAACTTTTTAGAAATAAGAACTTTGTTTGGGAGGGCGTCCCCTGTCGGCAGAGCCTGGCACTGCACTCTTACTCTCGGGAGCTAAAGCTGCGGGAAAGGGGAGCGCTAGCAGCTGGGAAGCCGTGGATCTGGAGTGGTAGAGATGATAAATGAGGCAACTGGAGAACTTGGAGCCCTGCCCCTTAGAAGGATCTGTTTCCTCGGCACTCCTGTCTACCCCCCGTTATGAGAAAGCACACTTCTGATCAGAAACCTGGAAGTATAACTGAACAAACTGCAAGCTGATGAATCATGTCTATACTGCAGTGAGACCTTGGCAGACATCCTGGCCCATGTAGACAGACATGGGGTTCCAATGCCCTCGTGCCAACAGATCACTTCCCAATGATCATGAATCTGAAATTAAAGTGGGGACAGTTCTTTATACTTGGATTTCACGTTTGCAGTACTACACAAATAGCATCAAGCAAAAAAAAAAAATGTTAAATAAAAATCTATCTTTTTCTCCCAGTCAGGGCTGAGATAGAAGGAAATCAAAGAGGAGTATGGAATTGGAAGATTGTATGACCAAACCAGGTGGTCCTTAGTCTGATTAGGAAAGAAAAAAAATCATTCTTTTATAGTGACACAAATGTAGTCTGCCCAGCTGGCTTAGTTCCCACTTAAATGCTGTAGCACCCCCAGAGCCGCTCTTTTTAAGAAGCTGAAATAGAAGTCCTGCTAAGTGTAACGTGGAGGGGTCCTGAGAGTTTGGAATGCCGTGTCTTCTCTCTTAACCCTTAGTCCTTTGAATGGATGTACATTTTTTGAATGGCTTTTTCAGTGGGCCTTCCTCTGGGTCTCATTGAATTTTGTTTGATTGGCTTCCCATTCAGTAAGGAGCTTTAACTTGGACATAGCACGTGTGTAGACTTAAAAGTTAGCCAGGGGTGGCCCTACAGGAAGAGAGCACTAGGAAGCTGAAGGGCTGTTTGTTCATCCATTCTGCTGCTCTGGGCTCTCCCAGAACTTGGAGGTGGCACACCCTCACCCCTGTGCTCAATGTCCTGCCCCAGCAGGGGAGTGTGGAGGGGAGCAGTTGGGAGGGGAACATTTGGCACGA
This sequence comes from Lepus europaeus, assembly GCF_033115175.1. Lineage (NCBI taxonomy): Eukaryota > Metazoa > Chordata > Mammalia > Lagomorpha > Leporidae > Lepus > Lepus europaeus. The sequence goes on from NC_084830.1 coordinate 41,331,677, forward strand.
AGTTTGCAGCTGCATCACAAGAGGATTTTCAAAGACGGCTATTTTGAAACACTTTGGGTTAGCACTATCGCATAGAGATGTGGCAACTCCAGAATCCTGAATGCCCTGGTGTCAGGAGCATTTCAACTCTTTCACCTGGGCCACTCCTCACTGAGTTTCTCGTTTTTGTCACTAGTTTGGTTTTAATGTGTTGATATGGGTCCTCATACTATGTTTAAAGTATCTTTTAATTCCCCTTGAGCTTCTGTTTGTATGCATTTGTTTATGGTTTATTTCACCCACTCAGAAAACAACCTTCAGGATGACCGAGTTTCTTCCTTTTTGTGCCAGAGAGACACACCCGCGTGCTGCACGCAGGCGATTGTGAGGCCACTGGGAACTTCAGCGTGGCGTGCGTTTTCCTGCAAGCAGCCGACAAGGAAACACAGCACAGCCTGCGAGGGGACAGTTAGAGTCACTTCTGACTCAGGGCTTCGGGGGATGAACTTGTCGGGGAGCTGTCCGTGATGGCTGTGCAGTCTGTGCGCGTGCACACACACACACACACACCCCACAGTGACAGATGACCTATTGAAATAATTTCAGAGCCGTCTGTGGTTGCTACGACAACCAATGCTCTCTTGGCTTTCATCTGGCCATGTGACAGAGACTTTGACGTCAGCTGGAGGCAGAGTCTGTACGCACAGCCACAGGCTTGTGAGAATCTGCTGGATGCTGGACACGGGGCTCCCGCTGCCGCTGCTGCTGCTGCTTCCCAGGGCTGCGGGAGCATGGAGTGCTAACCCCCGCGCTTCTTCCCTGTGAGGTAATTCGCTCCCTGGACAGACCCTAGTCAGGTTGTCCCGTAGCGCCTTGTGGCTTTGCCTTCTCTCTGACCGCTGCAGTTTGGCTCCGGGAACAGTTCTTGTGCTAGAGGGAAGAATGTGAAGCAGTTTCCAGTTGTGAATTTCGTGTGGAGTCTCTGGAATTTGGTTACATTCGCGTTTGTGTTCTGTGAAGTAGGTTAAAATGTAATCGCCTTTCTTGCCCCACACCTGCTAACTAACATTATTTAGAGATGTGGATTTTGTAGCTTGAGCCGGTTATTCTCCTCTGAATTCCAGGAATCCACCCTTCAGTATTGTTTTGGGTTTAAAAACTCTGGCATGGCTTTACAATGTGTTGCTAACTTTTCCTTTTTGCAATTGCTACTCCATTCTGAATCAGCTCAGAACAGTTTGGAATTTGGTTTCTCTCTTGCTTGCAGCATTCATCATTAACAACCACAGACAGGAACAATAGAGAAAGAACATTAGACTTTGAAAGTTGGGATTTTCCTTGTAAATTAGGCTTTTGGTATTTTCAAAAAGCCAGGGAAAACTGTCAACAGCTTCCTGTTTAGAGTAAAAGGGTCTGGAAAATGCCAAGGAAGTTGGGGTGGAAGCTGGACAAGGGTGCATTCAGTTGCTTTTTGGGGTGTGAGAGCAAAGTGCACATTTTCAAGAGTCCTTCCCTGAAAATTCAGCTGTGAAGACAATGGCATTAGGCTGTCTTTACTAAGGAGCCGTGTACATTGGTTTTTATTTTTTTATATAAAATAATCACCTAGACAGCAAAACCATACCCCTAAAACTAAACATATCATTGATACAAGGTCTGCTTTAACTCAAGTACAGATCTAAATTGTCACTAAAAATGTGCCCAGATCTTTAGTGACTACTTTGGTAAGTGTGGTTAATAAGAATGTCTCTCTCTTGATTCCTGTAACACTATAGACTACAAATTGTTTTATTTGCAGTGTTGTGGTTCATTTCCTTTCCAAGTCTAGCAATTTGGATCCTATTGCATACAAGTTAGATTGTTTTGTAACTTGAAGTTCAAAGAAAATCTAAGTTAATTGAAGCCTAGATTTATAACCAGGCTTTCAAATCTTACAAATGTAACAGGAAAAAAAAAAAAGGACAAATTCTAGAGTACCACATGTACTTCAGCTAGTATTTTAAGGAGAAGGAAAAAATGGTTTAACTATATATGTGAAGCGTATGTATTTATGGTATGTGAGTTACATGTCAATTTCATGCAAGAATGTAAAGTTTTTAATTTTTAGGTTCTTTGTTTCAGAATTCTGATATTTAACATCTGTTTTATTCTCGAAGGTGAGAATGTCAAGCAGTAGTTGCAGTGATGAGTGAATAACTTATTGATAACTTATCAATAGCTGTCAATGAGTGCATATTCATTTCACTGGCTGGCATTTGATTTATTTTTGATCAAAGCCTCCATGGAGGATTTTCCAAGCGCCTAATGTGCTTACATCCGAGGCACCTCCGTGGACACATCATCTTATTGTTTAATTGATTTTGTAATTATGACAACCCAGGGACCATACTCTTAACAACCCTAGAAATATGCTAACTTGTCTGTAATATTTCAATTGAACTTCGATGGGACTGATACTGTTGTGATTTAAAAAGCACACTCTTTGATGGAATAACACTTTAATGTTTATTTTCATTGCTCAAAATATGTAATTATCATTATAGTTTGTTCAGGTAGCAAAGATCTTCCTGATGCTCTCCCTATGATATCGAAAATTCAGCGTATACAAGATTGTATTAAAGGCCCTTGTAATACACTGTAATGTAATAGAATGTAAGAGAACAATTAAGTGTTAATGGCAAAATCTTGGTGATGAAGATTATCATTAAAGAAAACAGCCTATGCCAGGAAAGCAGAGATGTGCTAGAATCTGCAGGTTTTTCTTATAGAAAAATATTTTTTTAAAAATGACTCTCATCAGCATCATATATTTACAATGAAGAGTCTGTGTTGGTTTCAAGGTCAAGTTTGTTTCAGCTTCAAGACACGCTGGCGAGGAATGATTTCCTCTAGAAACCTGGCTGCTGCATTATTAAATGTTGTGTGTATAGTTTCAGGGATTCTTAACCTTTTTGGTGCCATGGACCACTTTGGCAGCCTGGAAAACCCTGTTGGCTCTTCTGAGAAAGTTGTTTTTGAATTCACAAAATAAAGTATACAAGATTACAAAAGGGACCACTTTTTACTGAACTATATTAGCTATTTTTTTTTTAAAAAGTGCTGTGTGCTTTATTAATATATTATTGAATAATAGAAACTAGCAGCAAGTATAATACTTAACTACCATACATTTGAGGTAGTGATGAGCATAAAAGATACTCGAGATATCCACCACATGGTGATGTAAGGTGAAAATCTGATTTCTCTCAGCAGCAGTATCATCATAGGTGTTGTGGTTTGTGGCTACATTTTAATTGAGGAAAATGGTAAGCTTCAGCCTGAGGTTAGTGAAACTGAAGAATTAATATTTTCCCCACCCAGGTTCCCTGGGCCCTCTTGAACTCTAAACCCTGAAATGAAAGCTGATGCCCAAAGGTCGTAAACCGCAGTGGATAAACTCCGTCACCTCATGGCCAGGTTCAGTTCCAGCGCCTCTGATTGCCTTCTCTGAACGTGCGAACTGCACAGTATTCTCAAAATCCATGCAACTGGCAGGCTGTACCTGTCTTTCCTTCTCCTTGGGGTTCCTAAGTGGTCTCGTGTTATCCGCCTGGAGAAACTCAGGTGGCTACATAGGAGTTAATAGGAGAACACAAAGTATCAATACAAGTTAGGCAAGTTAGAACCGGGGACTCCAGACAATGGCTGCTTACAAAGGGACTTTTATCCACTCAGAGAAGATAAACCGACAGGACTTAGATGAGGACTGTGGGTGTTACATGAGCTCTGCCTGAGGACTGCTCTAAAAGGGACTTGGTGTGCTCGCAGCATTTGAAGCGAGCATCAGAGAGCTGTGCGACTTTGCAGCTCAACGCCAAGCACATATACGTGTGAAGCACACATATGCATGAACGGGTGTGCTGTAGTGTTCGTGTCAGTTACTCGGGATGCCAAGGCTGTGTCTGCCAGAGCTCTCCAGGGTGGGACCCATTCAGACTGAAGTGGGAAATGGAGGTGGGTCCCAAGTCATCGGAATTCAGAACTATACTGACTTCACCCCATATTTAAGACAAATACATCCCATATTTAAGTCAAACTAGCTAGGAGAGAAGACTCTGAATGTACTCGCCATTTAAAAATGGTAAAAGCTTCATGGGATACGTGACTCTGATTTGGTCATTACCCAATGTAAGCAAATCATGCATGTGAATCCAAACACTACACTGTGCCTCATCAATATGTACAATTACTATGCGTCGCTCAAGAATGTTCTGTGGGGTGGCCATTTGGCACTGGGGACATGTTCATGCCATATTAGAGTGCCTATTAGGCTCCTCTTCTGATTCTAGCCTCCTGCCCACACACACCCTGGGAGGCAGCAGATGGCGACTGGAGCAGCCGCGCTTTCTGCCACCCACATGGGAGATCCAGACTGAGTTCCAGGTTCCTGGTTTCAGCCTAGCCCAGTCCTCGCTGTTGTAGGTATTTAGGAAGTGAACCAGTGGATGGAAGATAGCTTTCCGAGTCTCTCTATCCTTTTGTCTCTCTGCTTCTCCAATTTTTATTTTTATTTGGTAAACACCAATACAGGAGGTGTTACCACTCATATTATTGTTTAGTGTGACTTAGTGTCGGTGCATACTGCTCAATTTTCCCCTCCAATCTATAGGGCACCTTTGCAGTTGGTTGGCTGCCAGCACAGCCCTGCCTTTGAAATGATAGAAGCCCTCCATTCTATCACATCAACACCCAGTGGCTCAGCAGAAGAGAACGGGAACTCTAACAGTTTTCACAAGCTCTTCTTCACACTCAGTCCAGATCTCTGGCTTGAGAAGCAGGAGCTTACCCATTTATCTTCCTGCCTTCTCCGGGGAATTACAAAGAGGATTTTCTCCAACATTTCTTGTTTTCTGGATTGGAAAAGAACACGTGCTTTGGGGGCTTTGAGTCCTGGTGGCAACTTGGTAAAGAAACTTGGGGAAAGTCTAAACTCTTCAACTCTAGGCTCTGCTATTCGCTTCTCCATTGCAGGTATTTGAAATGTTGAGTTCAGAAAGAAAGGAATGTGCCATTATTTTGTATGAAATCAGTTTTTATTTAAACAGTGTCCAGTGATGGAAATCCTGCTAGAAATAGCATTCCAAAATGTAGTATCTTTTATTGTTTCCAGAAGTGATGCCGTGAAAGTTAGAACTCATTAAGACTTTGACATAAAAATTATATGATAAATATTTAAATTCCCTGGAGCCAGTTCTCCAGACGAAAAACAGTCTGTTCTTTTTATCTCTGGTGAACTTTAGTGTTTTTTTAGATATATGTAGGTCTTCAAGAAGTTGAAAGGTGCTATTATGAAAAAACTATGCATGAACTTCAAAAATTTTGACACTTGCAAAAATAGTTATCTTTTAATTTTATTTTCCATTAACTTTTTAAAAGTACCTTCATATATCTATAAATGCCTTTAAAGACATGACATCCCTTTAAAATATAGTTTCCATTCATGTCAAATGCACAATAGTCAGAGGTGCTAGGTTTGACTGGCAGGAAAGAAATCTTGAGTCTGAAAGCTGTACCATCTCTCGCCTATCTTGGTAGGAAATGATCCAAGTTCTCTCAATTCTGTCCCCATGACTGCAGGAAAAACTAAAAGCTATACATTACATCTAGGCAAGGGTGGATTTTTTCAAAGCTTGTCCTTTTATGAATGCAAGCCCTGTCCCTTCGTGGTGAATGTCGAGATGTGTGCTCTGTTTTCTGGTTGTCTACTCAGCTGACTCCCACAGAAGCTCCTATGAGTCATGCAACTAAAGCCATGTTCAAGTGACGCCGTATTTACAACATTCTTGGGCATAAAAATGCAGAAATAGCATCACACAGAGGTTATGCCATCCTAGGCCTTCCCATGCTATCCCATGGATCTCAGGTGCACCATGACCTCTCCATCAGCAAACATTTACGAGCTGGCCACCTCCATGCTATCCCATGGATCTCAGGTGCACCATGACCTCTCCATCAGCAAACATTTACGAGCTGGCCACCTCATCCACAGGATTGTTCTAGGCATTTGGGGGTCTCCCTGGAGTGACACATGCCACTGGCATGGAGAACTCAAGTTACTTTCTGGACTTGGACTTTAGTTTGCTTGCTCTTGTATTCAAACATTTGGTCTTTTCATGCGTGCAACAAATTTCGAGCACCTACTCTGAGTCAGAGATTGGAAGAGATTTTGGGGGATGCTACGAGGAGCAAGATGGACAAGGTCCCTGCCATCATAGGGCTTACAGGGCGCCTACTTATGGCTCCCTGTGTGGTAGCACCCAGGGTCCCTGCCCTTACAGCCATGCTGCCCACTGAGTCTCTCAGAATTCTTACTTTACAAAAAAACTCATTGAAAACCAAAGAGACAAACAATGTGGGATCCATTCGATTCTTCACCAGAGTCAAACCTTAGCCGGGGCATTCTTCCGCTGGTGAACAGTTGACCTCATTTGGGAGCAGTCTGTTCTTATCAGTGTCAAAGATTCCAGGCCAGTACACCCAGCCCCCTTCCCAGTGGGCTAAAGGCTATTTCTCCTCTACTCTGGAAGATGAATGAGACTGGTAGGGACTGATCTAGAGAAGTTTCATGCACATACCCTGCTGGGTGCACACAACAATCATCTTAGGAAAAGAATTCTTACCTTAATGTTCCCTACGTATGTCTCCCCCATCTTCCCAGTTAGGTAGGGTAGGTGACAGGCCCAGTGCTGTGAGAAGCAGCCCTAAATCCCAAGGGTGTTATACAGCACTGTTCATTTTTCACTCATAAATCAAGCTTGAAAGAAGGGCTCTGCTCCACGCTGTCATCCAGGGACTCAGGCGCCTTCTGTCTAGTTAAACTGATCTGGAGGCAAGTCCTGTCTCTTTGACTTGCTGGTAATGCTTTGAGCAACTTACCCAAGTCGCCATTCTCTTATCTGGATAATATTAGCACCTGCATGATGGGTTTGCCAGTCCACTTGGCATAGTAACTGATAGGTACTAGGTGTTCAATAAGATGAGCTGTTGTTAATTTTCCACATCAGGTAGTGCTCCCCCAAACACACACATATACTCTCCCCCTGCAGCCAGCAAGAACCAATGCCAGAATGGGAGGAGATGTGTCCCTGGTGTTAGGATGATAGCCAACACATAAGGAGACAGATAGTCTTCTGAGCTCCTTTCAAAGTAAGCGTTTACACCACCACATCCCCGTTCTGTAGACGAGGAAGCTGAGACACAGATTTTAAGTGAATGGCCGGTGTGTGATCAAGCTCTCGGTGCTGAGCTCTGCAGGCCTGGCTGTTCACCTGCTCTGCTCTGTGGCTGTTGGGGTTGGAATATTTCAGTGCTGAAGTTGTATTTTCCCTAGGAAGGATATCAGGTGGTGGCAAATTGTATTCCAGAAATGGCCATGCAGTTGTGCCCACCCTAGTATGTTCCTGGAAGTCTTCCCCTCGCCATTAAGCAGTGGAGTCTACTGCTCCAGTGTCTAAGCAGCAGTGCAAATGCTTGCTCAAGTGAAGAGTAGAATTTCTTTTTCTCTTGGGATAATCTTCATTTCTCTTGAGCATGACCTTTGCCCTTGGAGCCCAACCACCATTTTTTAAGGAAGTCTAGACCATAGGAAGAGTCTGTGTGTGAATGTTGCAGTCAAAACCTCCAGAGAGGGTCTTGGCCAACATCCGGCATGAGCCACCAGACATGGGAGTGAGCAGGCCTTCAGAAAATTCCAGGCCCCAGCCCTGGGGTCTCCTGTTGCCAAGTGTTTTAAGCCCTTAAATTTTAGGATAATTTCCTAGGCATTCAGAGGAGCTGTAGCGTATGGGATGATTGGAAATGGGGCAAGTGCCTGTGTTGGAGCTACATGTTAGGTGCACATCAACTACAAAGACTTGATCTGACCTGCCCACCTTCCCGAGCTAACCTCAAAGAACTTCTGGAGGAAGATCCATTTCAGTGACTACTCACATTCTCAGTGAGCTTTAGGGGCACATCCTACTTGTGCATTTAGAACACTGTCCTACTCCACGCTGTTGCTGGTTCTAGAAGATATGGGCTTTGCTGGGGCTAGACCATGGCACTAGGAAGATCTCACTTGTCTCTGCCTGGCTGGAGCCTCCCTGAAGGAAGGGCCCCTGAAGGTGGCAGTTCTTGTAGCATTTTCCCTCGGTCACCTTCAGTCCTCCCTCTGTCTGTCCCACATGCGTTCTGTCTAATCTGCTGCCTGGTGTTCTGTTGTTGGGCGCTGCTGGCTCCCTGGCACTCTATCGGCTCATGTCCAGTGCTTGTCTGCTCTAATGGTGTATAATAAGGTGAGGGAATTCCTCTTGGCCAGGTGAAATTCAGCTCCCTCAGCAAAGTCTTTTTCTTCTTGACAGAGCTGCCAAGGCGGCAGCTGTCCCCACTGGCTTATGGCTCTGTGTGTTGGTCAACCCCAGCATTCAGAATCCTCAGGAGTGTGGCCCTCAGATCCTGACTCAAAGAGCATCTCTGTCTCTTCTGTTGCAGAGAAATCAATGCTACTATCATCTCCCTTCCTTGAAATTCCTTAAAATCATTTAAATAATCCCTTCCTTACAATCTTAGTGGTTGCCCCACCTTCCCATAAAGGGACATTTATCCAGTTTACTAACAGCTGGGCACCCATGAAAATATTCCTTTTTGTCCAAGGACTGGTTGCCCCTCATTTGCTTATCATAAACTTTAGATAGATTTGTTGTAGTCACCCAAGCCTTCCAGTACCCAGGCTGTTCCAGCTATGTGGAATCCTGCAGGGGCATGTCAGGAACAGCCAGTCTTTGAGCAGGTAGCAGTTCAGATAATTAAGGAGGCCGGACAGCATGTGCAGCTGGGTGCCAGCGCTATGGCTTCCATCCTGTGTCCATGCTGGACATCTGCTCTCTACTCACTCTCTGTTACGTGATGAATGAGTAGATTAACTAGAGGTTATGTGGCATTGAGATGACTTTGAAGAGGAAAGGAGCTTGGCGTTAGACCTTAGAGGGTGGCGAGTATTTGGCTGTGTTAACAGAAGTAGAAGGATGCTCCACGAGTAAGAAGTATCAGGAGAACGTCCTCGTGTGAGAAAAAGGACATCTACCCATCTGGACAGGAGACGTGGTCTGGAAAAGAAAAAACATGTGCGTAATCTGTAAGGCAGCTCCAGAATCTAGCAGCTTAAGCTGGATTTGAGCTGAGAGAGAGCAGGGAGCTGGGGAAAGATCAGGAGCAGGTGAGGCGATGTGTTTTATGGTATTAGATTTTAATAAGCCAGGTTAGTATGCTTTAGATAAATTTTTAAAAGTTGAATATATGGTAAATTAAATGCTTTTTCTCAGAGAAATTTAACTTTTTAAGTTACTAAAAAATATGAATTTACTTTTGCCCTTTATTACTGTGTGAATGGCCCTTTTAACTAACTGAGGTAGGTGATATTTGTAGCTAGATAATCCATAAAGTTCTTAATTTTTTACTTAGCAATGCATGTGAAATCCAAACCCATTGACTAATTCAAGCTCTCATAACACTTTGTCCAAAAGAATGCTATAATAACTAGTTCTAATAATCAGAATGAAACTGTTAGGACATTGCACTAGTATCCTGAAAAATCATTGAACCAAGTCACCGAAGAAAGACTAAGCTGTGTTCAGTGTCATTTTAGTTCTAAGTTGTGAATATGTTTCGTTAACTAGTGCTGCTGATGTCTTTGGACACTGTCAGTATGTGTTTGGCAACTATTAAAGAGTTATGAACCAGAACTTGCCATTCTTAAGAAAAATATTGGAAATTATGTATGCAAATAGTATGGCTGGAGTGGGCTTTTGGCCCAATGGCTTAAATCGCAGCTTGGGACACACATCCCATATTGGAATGTTTTGAGTCCTGGCTACTCCACATCAAATCCAAAATGAACATACTGCGAGGCAGCACTGATGGCTCAAGTACTTGGGTCCCTGCCACCCATGTGGGACTTGAGTTCAGGCTCCTGGCTTTGGTCTGGCCCAGCCTGGATGCTGTGAGCATTTGGGGATTGAACCAGTGGATAGGAGAGCTCTCTATTTCTGCATTTTAAATAAAGTATAAATAAATACATACATTTTTAAAAGTATGGATAATATTTTTGTACATACAAAGTATAATAGAAAACAAGTTCTTGTGTAGCCAACAAAAACATCACCTGTTGCTCATCCTAGAGTGTCAGGTTGCACACTGCTGTAGATGGTTTCACACAGCAGCTCATGGAGGAGCACTGTCCCTACGGACTTGAACCTGGAGGGAACTGAATCAGAGGTGTGTTTCTGAATTTTTTTATTACCTAAAGATTCTGAGCCAGTGAAGGATAGAGAATCGGCTATCTCGTCTCTCACAGTGAGTAAAAGCTGTGTCTCATGCTTACAATACATCAGTTACGATGTTCAGAAATGGAAATTGATTTCCCCATCTTGAAATCATCGCTCCTTCCTGGCTGTTCAGGAAGTAGTGGCCGAGGAATCTTTGGTGAGCCCCAAGCCCTCTTGCAAACAGGGGGCAGTTCAAGCAAGCCACTCCCCTGGGAGTGGAGGAGGGTGAGCTCTTTAGAGAGTTTGAGCACAGGTGTAAGTGGAAGTTAGTTTTCATGAGGTTATTTTTTTAGTATATTCAGAAGGTGTTTTAACAAAATGGAAGCTATTTAAGAAAAATACAACCTCCGGTCCAAATTGGACTTTGTTAAAGAAATTGTCATTAATTTCTGTGATGGGGCTAGCACTGTGGTGCAGCGAGTTAAGCCACCACCTGTGGTACTGGCGCCTCATATGGGCACTGGTTCAAGTCCCAGCTGTTCCACTTCTACTCCAGCTCCTGCTAATGCTCCTCAGAAGGCAATGGAAGATGGCCCAAGTGCTTGGGTGGGCCCCTGCCACCCTGGTAGTGTTGCTGTGGATTCGTTCTGAGAGGAGGAGCATGGTGGGGGCAAGAGGCACAGAGTCACCACACAGACTCTGGGAATCAGGTGAAAGCAGGCCAGAGGCGAGCATCCCGCAGACTTGTTTATTTCAGTTAGTACAGCAGCTTAAATAGCCAAGGCAGCCAATCTGGTCAAGGGGTGGTCTATGCCCTAACCAATCACAGCCTGTTGCCAGGCAGGCTCTGTTGCCATGTGGCTTCTGAAACCATCCAATCACAGCCTGTTGTCAGTCAGGCTCCATTGTCATGTGGTTTCTGAAGCCATCCAATCACAGCCTGTTGCCAGGCAAGCTCCATTGTCAGTGGCCATCTTGGCATGGCCTTCTCATTCCACCACATGGTAGGAGATCTGGATGAAGCTCCTGGCTTCAGCCCTGCACAGCCCTAGCCGCTGCCACCATTTGTGGATCTGAACCAGTAGATGGAAGATCTCTGTGTGTCTCTCCTCTCTCTCTGCCTTTCAAATAAATAAATAAATCTTTAAAAATCTGCTGTGCTCATCTCCAAAGATATTGGTCAACTTCTAGCTTTAAAAGTCTAATGTGTTATTTTGAAAAAGGACTCTCTTCCTCTTCTGAGCCTCAAACAGCCTATGAGAGTAGAAGTTGTGGCCCAATGGGGCTGTTGCTTGAACACTGACATCCCATATCAGAGCACTGGTTCAAATCCCGGCTGCTCTGCTTCCAGTCTGACTCCCTGCTCACGTAGTCTGGGAGGCAACAAATGATGGCTTGAGTACTTGGATCCCTGCCACCAGTGCAGTTGACCTGGAGGGAGTTCTTGGCTCCTGACTTTGGCCTGGCTCAATGCTGGCTCTTGTGGGTATTCCAGGAATGAACCAGCAGGTGGAAAATCTCCATCCCCCCCCCTCTCTCTCTGCTTTTCAAGTATATGAAAATAAATATTATTAAATGGCCAAAGATTGACAAGAGGCTATTAACTACTCATCTGCGTCCTGTCACAAGGATTACTTTGTTGAAGCTATAAAAGGTGCAAAACAATGCCGCATACTGACTCAAAGATACTGATTCTCAAGATACTCTTAAAGCTCATGAAATCATGTTATGCCATGATTGGATTTAAGGTGAACATGCACCTTTTAAAAATTGTGAGGAAATATACGTATAGAAATGAACATTTTGGCCATCTTAAGTGTACAATTCAGTGGTGTTAAGCACATTCTGGTTGTTGTACAAGCATCACCACTGTCCAACTTTAGCATTCTCTCCTCTTCCCAGGCTGAAGCTCTCTACCCATTAAATGAATTCCCCATTCTTCCCCAGCCAGCCCCTGGCAACCACCATTTCTACTTTTTTTTAAAACCGAGACATTTTTAGAGTTTAAAACTACCATCCCTCTTTCTCTTGTATAAGCTGTTCAGTTAATACAATCCCTGTTAAAAATCATGAAATAATTGGAGATTTCTTAGGGCTACACCCTTAAAATTTCCACTGGGCTCCCTGAGCAGGGCTTTCAGCCACAGCAGTGGGACTCTGCTGATGGGGAAGGAAAGGAGCTGGGGGCTGAAGCCCGTGTCCCAGATCACCTGCTTAAACCACGTGCAGTGCAACTTTGATCTCATCATTCAGCGTGCCATCCTGCTTGTCAAAAAGCCATTGGGGGCTGGCTCTTTGGCATGGACCCTGATATCCCACACCGAGTGCAGGTGCCAGTCCCAGCTGCTCTGCTTCTGACCCAGCTCCCTGAGAAGGCACCTGGGAAGGCAGTGGAGGATGTTCCAAGTACCTGGGCCTCTGCCACTCTCATGGAAGACCTGGATGATGCAGTGCCATGCAATGGGAAGGTAGTGCCTTCCCGCAGCGGGCTAGAACCCACAGAGAATGGAGAGGCACTCAGGGCGTCTGCTCTGCCTTGTTTACCATAGAGGCTTAACTTTGTTTCAGACCCCAGTATTTTTTTATTTCCTTAATTCTGAAGTATATACTGTAGCTTCCTTCATATTTATATAGCATTTGTGCTTTATGAATATTTTTCCAGAGTTTCTAATTATCTTTGTCTTCTCCGATTGACTTGGCAAAACTTCAGTCTTCTGTTCATAGGTGGCATGTCATGCACTTTTTGATGTTTAGTTATTCAGTTTGGTAATGATAATTGACCTTGGTGAATTTCAGTTTAAGTCAGCATAGAATAAGTGTATGTTGATGGTAGAATATTTGGAAAAGAGAAGAATTGAAAGAAGGAAAACACCACTAAATAGCCTGTTGCTTAAAGATAACTACTATGAGTATTTTAAACTACAGAAGACATTATATTTAATTTTACTCTGCTTCAGTAGAAGAAAAAGAACTCTGAAATGAAACTGTGGATTGACCTTTTTGTTGAAATCTCATTTCTTGTAGAAGATGTTACTCACCGAGCCCTCCGTCCTACAGTTCTTTTTTTTTTTTTTTTTTTTTACTTTTTGACAGGCAGAGTGGACAGTGAGAGAGAGAGACAGAGAAAAAGGTCTTCCTTTGCCGTTGGTTCACCTTCCAATGGCCACCATGGCCAGCGCGCTGCAGCAGGCACACCACGCTGATTCGATGGTAGGAGCTAGGTGCTTCTCCTGGTCTCCCATGGGGTGCAGGGCCCAAGCACTTGGGCCATCCTCCACTGCACTCCCGGACCACAGCAGAGAGCTGGCCTGGAAGAGGGGCAGCCAGGACAGAATCCGGTGCCCCGACCGGGACTAGAACCCGGTGTGCCGGTGCTGCGGCTCACTAGGCTAATCTTCCGCCTAGCGGAGTTCTAACTTGAACTAAATGCAGGCTGTCCCACTCAGAATTCTGTCCACCGGAGCTGGATCATTTCCATTCTCTCCAGGCTGAAGCCTTCTTGGACTCATTTTTCCATTTTGCTAGAGTGTATGTTTGAATTAAAGTAGCGTTAGGGCTACGTCCTTGTGGATCTTCATTTTGCTCTCATAATTACAAAACAGATTCTGAATATCTTTCTGCCACAGCTTCATGGACTTTGTTCCACTGGCATCCAGCAACCTGAAAAGCAGATGTGAAGTCTGCTGCCGTGTTGATGTTGCTCCTTTATTGGTAATTCCTTCCTCTCCCCCACCCTGGTGAACCTTTAGGATTTTTCTCATTGTATTTGGAGAGCATAATTTCACCAGCTAGCTTCCAGGTGTGTCTTTTTGTTTGTTTTCCCTCTTATTCATCTTGGCTTTTTTTTTTTTTCTAAGATTTGTTTATTTGAAAAGCAGAGCAATGGTAGAGGAAAAGATAGAAAGAGATCTTCCATCTACTGGGGCATTCCGCAAATGGCTCCAACAACCAAATCTGGGCCAGGCCAAAGTCAGAAGCCAGGAACTCCATCCCAACTGGGTCTCCTGTGTGGGTGACAGAAGCCCAAGTACCTGGGCCATTGAAGACCCAAGCTTTATTCAGCTCAGGAAGACACCCTCTTATCTCAGTGAAGTGTCCATAGTCTCCATCCTCTTTGTTTTATCCTCTAATAGCTCTTATTGTGAAAAGGATACTTGGTCTTTTAGTTCCAGAAGATTCTGGATCTCTATGTTCTTAACTTTTCTCATTTTTTTCCTTCTGTCTTCAATTTTCTCTGGATCTTAATTTGTGATTTGAGTTATCAGCCTTTCTACAGAGCATCTTCTAAAAGTCATTTCCTAACTTTTAGGAATGTGGCCTTCTCTCAAATTTCCTTGAGAACAACAGTGTATTTTCTCAAGTTGTCCTCTTTATCCTGTTTCAGCTCTTGGCTGTGGCAGCATTCTGTTGTTCTAGATACTTCTCTCTTGGTTTTCCTTCAATAACCAATAACTTTTGACCGAACCACCGAAAAGGAAGGCCTAGACTGCCTGGTGGAGGTGGCTGGGGGGTTCCATGGCTGCTACGTGGGCCTGGTTTTCGGCATGGTTCTCCTCCCGAGTGGCAGAGCTAAGATTGTGGGAGGCCCAGGCCGGAGTGAGAAGTGTACAGGAAAGCTTCTGACTGCTCAGACCGCCAGAATCAGAGAGGCTGCACGTGGAGGGCTGGGCTGTTTCGGTAAACTCAGCTCCTGGGCAGTTTGGAGAGGAAAGGGGAGAAATGAAAAACCTGCATTCTGCAGAATCTTTTCATTCATCGCCTTGACTGCTCCTTTTCCCTGTGACCCCAGACCTGAGTTCTTGAGGATCCTGTTGGTAACAGCACTCCCCTCTTAGTGCTCTGCCTCTAGAATCGATTTTATATCCTGATTTCAATTGGCTCAATAAAAATCTGTACAACAGTACATACATGTTGGCTGTTTTCCAGAAATTCCTTAAAATTTCTACCTACTGATCTACCTTTCCTGATTTCTGTCTGTTATAGAGCGTTATTTTGGTGTGTGTGTGTGTGTGTGTGTTCTGCTACTTAAGTAAAATTTTTAGAGGTATGTTAGGTAAATTCTCATAGGTGGGCCACTATCTTGAAATGCGATTGGAATGGTTGTTCCTGTGAGTTGTTGCCTGACTGGTCTGAGTTCGTGGCGTATGTCTTACTCTGCATGAAGCTATTTCTCTTTCTTTCATGGCCACAGATGGCACTCCCAACCCCGGCTGACCATAGGATCAATAGAGACTATTTATACCAAATAGGACAAAGTGAAAGAGGATGGGTCACAGGAGTCACTTCCGTCACCAGACCCATAGAATGTACCTCACCCAGGTGCCAGCTCCTCCCTCGGAACTGCACTAACGTCCCTAGTACGCTGAACAATCCCAACTGCAATTATGGCACTAAAATGCCCAGTTCTACACGTTCCTGTTTCTTCCATAAACTCTAAGCTCCCTGAAGGTAACCATGCTGCCTGATTTCATGTCTCCAGCCCTGGCGCACTCCACAGGGGCTGGTATCAAATAGCCAATACAAATTGAATGACTGAGTCCCTAAATGAATGGAACTAAGAAGGGAACATGCTGACTGTTGACCATGGAAACAGGTGTGTTGAGTGTCTTGCTGGAAATGAGGCCATTGATAGCCTCGCTAGCTTTGAGAGGCTTTGGGGAGGGGTGTTTCAGCAGGAGCAGGTGAGCAGCACTCAAAGGCAAACTGAAGCATGGATTTTGGGGGGAGCTCAGAGGGCGGCCCATTATTAGTTCCTCTAAATAAGATCTCTAATCTCCATTGTGTCCTTTTGTGCTGAGTGACAGTCTGATGATGGGAGTTCTCTGATCTTTGCCAGTTCAGTGAGTGTGGGTTTGTTAGAGCTGTGCTGTTTTAGCTGCAGTGCTGGTGCCTCCATTCTGTAGATGTTGGTGAAAGCTCCTTTGTGGTCCACAGCAGTCGTCTTTGCAAATTTACATTAAAGGATCTGCTGACACTTGTATTAAGTTGCATCCGTTGTACTGAGCCTTCCCTTCCCGGACCATTACAAAAACAGCAGCCAGCTTAGAACGGAGCTTTCAAGTGGTCCTTGGGCTCTTATCCCCTTCTGGAAGCTGGCGAAGAGCAAGCCTGCAGTTGTAGGGCTGTGCTGCTCACATAATTGCATGAGAGAACTTTCTTGCTCAAAAGCCACTGACGGCTGGCACCGCGGCGCACTAGGCTAATCCTCTGCCTGCGGCGCCGGCACCCCAGGTTCTAGTCCCGGTTGGGGTGCTGGATTCTGTGCCGGTTGCTCCTCTTCCAGGCCAGCTCTCTGCTGTGGCCCGGGCAGGCAGTGGAGGATGGCCATGTGCTTGGGCCCTGCACCCACACAGGAGACCAGGAGGAAGCACCTGGCTCCTGGCTTCGGATCGGTGCAGTGCAACGCGCCTGCCGTCGCGGCCACTTGGGGGGTGAACCAACGGAAAAAGGAAGACCTTTCTCTCTGTCTCCCTCACTAACTCTCCCTGTCAAAAAAAAAAAATCCACTGACTCCAGCCACCGCCTGGAAGTCCTCCCCAGAACTCTGAGTGCCTTGCCTCCTCTCTCTGGTACCTTAATTTCTAAAAAAAAC
This sequence comes from Lepus europaeus, assembly GCF_033115175.1. Taxonomy (NCBI): domain Eukaryota; kingdom Metazoa; phylum Chordata; class Mammalia; order Lagomorpha; family Leporidae; genus Lepus; species Lepus europaeus. The sequence continues at coordinate 41,348,528 of NC_084830.1, forward strand.
CCACTAACTGCTGGAAGCACATCGACTGTTGATTCCTGGTTAATTGCAATTAGTCCTTTGATTTTTGAGCTGTTATTCTATCCACAAAGCAAGCGCCCAGTGAGTATTTGTCAAGTGGGTGAAAGAACAGAAGAAACATTAAAGGAGAGATTGAATTTGCCTTTCCCGAAATTAGAGTTCAGGAGCACATGGCTGGAAACCATTCCAGGTAAGTGCAGGGATCTGCTTTGGATCACAGGCCACTGGCTGGGTCTGTTTGAGCCATTTTCAGCTCCATTATGCACTTCCTGCATCGTCCATCTCTTGCCTTGGGGGATAATTCATTCCAGGATTTAGAACGTCACTAAAGACATCTCAGTAGGGTCTGCTCATTTGTCCATCACACAGGGTTGTCTAGGGCAGAGGGGGGCGGCTAGACCATTCTGGGGGGTCTTACTCTTCATCGGAGGCTGAGACCCCGACTCAGAGCACAGCCAACCCATCTCCAGATTCTCAGCATCCAGCTGGCTTGTTTTTTAAACAATGAAGCTGCATGGCCTGTCAGCAGTCCGGTGTTAGGTGCTTGCCAGTGTAAAGCGAGATGTTCCCAGGCCAGCCTGTCCTAATAGGAAGATGAGGACTGGGGAGGCCAACAGTACAAAGTGACTGGCAGAAAGGGGGCGACCTCAGCAGCGCTTGCGGTGGTCAGCGCTGGAGATGCAGAAGAGAGCGACCGTGGGAACCGGCTGCACGCAGGGAGACTAAGGCTCTCGCGTTGCTCAAAGCCCCAGCCAGATTGGAGCTGTGTGGGTCAGTGGGAAGAAGCACCAGCCCCAAGAGACCCCCAAGGGCCCTTGGCTGGAATGTTCCCGGGAGCCTGAGAGGAGAAGTGCGAAGCCCCAAACATGGGCCCCTCCAGCTGCTGGAGTCAGAGTCACTGCAGTGTGGTTGAAAGGTGCAGATTCTCAAGGCTGGATCTGGAACCTTGGAAGCAGAACCTATAGAGGGAGGCGTGGGGCTATGCCCTTTTGTAAAACTTCTAGGTGATTCTCAGCTGACACCAGCTGACCGTTGACAGCCACCTGCACATCCTAACCTTCTCGCCCTGAGGGGTCTCAGGGATCGCTTGTTGAGAGCAGATTGCCAAGCACCAGGAATTTCAGCCAAGTGGGTAGCTGGTGAGCACGTGACCCAGGCACAAGTCCTGTGCCCCTGCATCTAAGTAATGCCAGGATACAAGCAGTAAGGCAGGCCCCGAGGCAGCCCTTTGCCTTTAGCAGACGCTAAGTTATGCACTCACGATCTGTGTCTCCACCCCCACAGGCGGGGCCCTGTAGCATCCCTGAAAACTCCCATTGTGGAGATCGTCATTGGTCACAAGGAGATCCCGTGCCGGTAGGAAGTTACCAGCCCAGATCGCTAACCACAACTGGAAGACCACTCTGAGCAAGGCCTCCCATGTGTGAGGAGCAGCTAAGGGCTAATTCAGAGAGCTCCCACCCAAACTGGCACGGATCCCCTACATTGCCCAGTAGATCAGAGCTGTCAAACTTGAATATCTTGTCACCCTAAGCTGGCAAGGTTAAAGGGCGGGGGGAGCATGCCCTACTCACCTCTGCCTGCCTTAGGAAGCTGAGTGTAGTACCCAGCTTACCGTAAATAGATAGGGGCTCGGTGCTGAGGGGTTTTTCTGCAGTGAGGCCAGCCAGCAGCATGGACTGAACGCCTCCCCCTGCCTCCCCACCCCTGCACTGCATCCCCTGTGAAGACGTGACTGGCAGGGGCTGAAGGTTACACCTCGGAACCTAAATATGTCTTTTATGGCACTGTCGAGCATCATGGAAGTCAATTTCCCTTCAAATAGCATGCAAGTTACTGTGAAGGTTTCAAAAAGTAAACCCTATTTTCCCACTGGTTAACCTGATCATTTCAGAGTTCCATCTTCATCTGGGCTGATCTGTGTCTCCTTGAGGGTACGAAGTTAATGACCTGTGCAGGAGGGAGGTTCCTATTTTGAGAAAGTCGGGAACCTGGAAGCATGCTTTGTGCAGTTATTTGCCTCCTGGAAGGTCCCCTAGCTGGGGCACACCTGCTTCTAGGAAGCAGCCAGCCAGTGAGCCAGCGTTAGCTCTGTGGGAGTTGTGCCAAGGCAATTTCAAGGTCTTGTATCTTTTCTTCTGATTTATAGTTCCGAATTGCTATCCAAAGACATTAGCAGGAGGAAAGAGTAGCAGCCATCCATGGGTAATTAGTGTCTGTGCTGTGTGTTTCATTGAATTCACTTCTAGCTCCCTAGGTAGAATTCTTGGTGGGGGGCAGGATTTCTTGGCAGTATTTTAGAGGGAAGTTTTTCAAATCCCTTCAGTTGTCATTGGAGCATTTTAACGTTGACTAAGCAGTACCCCGTGACCACCAGAATTAGTCAATTGCCATTACCCACGTCTGAGGCAAGTTGATGTTAATCCCTCAGTGCTGCATGGGCAAACCAAATCCCACGGAAGCTGATTGCAGCCAAGAGCTGTGGTGATCTCAGGCAGGTCCAGGATTCTGCACCCCCTGCCCTCTGCCGAGTCGGCACATCTGTCGGCTCTCATCAGCCCCAGTGGGATGGACACAGACCAGCATTGAGCAAATGTGGTCTGTCTATAGAGATAGTCCCGTGTTTCAGGGAAAATAGATCCAAGTCTAGTCGCACATAAGAAGCACCTAGAGATTAATAAAATGCACTGCTAGGATCTCACTCCCAAAGAGTCTGACTCATGTTGTCTAAGCTGAGGCCTGAGCATGGGCCTTTGCTATCTAAAAAGCAGCGTTCCCAACGTGATGCCCCTGTGTGCAGGGAGGACGCTGAAGCAGACAAAGCAAGCAGGGCTTCACGGGATGCTGGGCTCCAAATCTGGCCTTCCTGCTCTTAGAGCTCCATGCCTATGGCGCTTTCTGGAGGCTGATAGGTGGAACCTAGGTAGACCATTTTGCTACCAGAAGTAACTTCGGAGCCAGCATCCACCATGAGAGCTGCTTTGAGTCCCAGCTGCCTCACCTCCAACCCAGTTCCCTGATAGTGTGCCTGGGGAAGAGCAGAAGATGGCCCAAGTCCTTGGGCCCCTGCACCCAGATGGGAGACTCAGAGGAAGCTCCTGGCTTTGGATTGGCCCAGCCCCTGCCATTGAGGCCATTTGGGGAGTGAGCCATCGGATGGAAAATCTCTTCCTTTCTGTCCCTCCCTCTCTTTCTAACTCTGCCTTTCAAATAAAATAAATAACTCTTTCAAACAAAATTAGGAGAGGGCACATAGCCCAGACTGGTCTATCAGTTTAGCTACTGTAGAAGTAGATCACTCTGGCGGAAGGACCCGAAGATGAGAACCAGGGTATTCTGTGCACAAGAACAAATTGAGAAGGGAGACGTGGTGTTAAGAAGCCATGGCTGCTGTGGGGTGGTGACCACAGAGGCACGCCATGCTCCTAGGCAATAACTTAACCCACTGTGCCACCATGCTGGCCTCAAAGTGCCCTCAGATAACAAGGTTGGATGCAAATCAAGGGAAGCTTATTGCTTCAGAGGGACATGAACTTTGAGCTCAGACCACTTGGGTTCCAATACTGACCTTTTCATGACCTTGGGCAAGTTACTACCTCTTAAATCATCAGTTGTAGGAGACAGAGCGGAAGACTGCAACCACATCATAATTTGTTGGGATAACGCAGTCATACATGATACAACATGCTGGTGCCTGCACCCCTTTCCAAGTTCACTGCACCGCCATCAGATTCTCTTTATTTACCTGGGTATATAGACCATTATCCTTTCTTTCCTTCTTTCTTGTTTTAAGACTGATTATGTGTTTGAATGTCAGAGAGAGGGGGAGAGAGAGGGGGAGAGAAGGGGGGAGAGGGGGAGAGGTCTTCCATCCGCTGCTTCACTCCCCTGATGGCCACAACGGCAGGACTAGGCCAGGTGGGAGCCAGGAGATTCTTCCAGGTCTCCCATGTGAGTGCAGAGGCCAAGACACTTGGGCCATCTTCCAGCTGCTTTTCCCAGGCCATTAGCAGGGAGTTTGATCAGAAGTAGAGCAGCTGGGGCTTGAATCAGCTCCATATAGGATGCCCCTTATAGGATGCTCCATATAGGCAGCCCCTTAACCCACTGTGCCACAGCACTGGCCCCAGCCTACCAGCTCTTTCAATGTAACCAATTCTCACAAAGAAATATAAAGTTGGATTTAAGGTGAATAGCCACCTGTTGACTCATGCACAAGAGATTTACTGGGAAACACAAGAGAGTTCCTTGGCCTCAGAATTGTAGGGCAGAGCTGTGGGACCTAAGGTCAGGCTATGTCCTTGGGCCAAAGAATGAGAACAGGTGCTCAGAAAACTAATGGAGTGGGGACAAGACTTGGGTCAAAGAACCCAGAGAAGAAACAAAGCGGGTGTCCCAAGTTCCAAAGAAAATCTATGGACCAGAAGCCAAGGCAGATGCCCAAGGCTGAGGGAAATAGGTTCTAGAATAGCACACTAGAAAGCCAGCAGGGCATGCTGCTTTGTTCTCTGCTTCCTTTGACAGCTGCTCGAGCCAAGGAGGTCCAGGAAGTGAGAACATCGGCAGACCATCCTGATGTCTGTCTGCGCTGCTGGGAGAGTGTGATTTCTGAGTCGGAGCCCTTAGCCTTTCAGCATTTCCCACTTGGGTCCCCTAGAAGGTTGGTTCTGCGGGCTGTTCCATGGTAAATGGATGAGCTGCATGAATGAAATGTAGTGTTTCTTGACTGGCAGCGTTTCAGTGCTTGGAATTTGCTTGCAACTCTCTAAGAGGAAGACATGGTAAGATGTGTTTTCCAAATTTGGCCCTGGAACCCTTCTTGAAATCCGAATCCCCAATTCCTTCAACTTTTTGGCCATCTCTGCTCCTGGAGCTGTGCCTTTAGATCCCTTGCTCACTTCTCAGGGGTATGTAGAGTCCTCTGGAGGCTGTGGACTCACTTCTACAGCTCAGAGGCAAGATGAGGCTGTACCCTGAAGGAGGCTAAGGCTCATGCGTGCCTTGCTCGGATTCTCTCTGACACAAACCTGCGACCCAGGTGGTATCCCTGTATGTGGAAGAATCACTCACTCACTGACCAGGTCCACCTAGTTCATGCCAAACATACTACCTTATACCTTACGTGTATCCAGAATTAAGCACTCAACTCACCTCCACTTGTTGAGGCTGAGGGAGGAGTTTTCCAAGATTCTTTTGGATAGAATTATGAATCAGGAGGCAGGACTTGTCCTCACTTGGCACCTTTCCTTTCTTAACCATTCAAAATGACCTCAAAATAGCCCTGCCCGTCCCACTCCAACGCAGTCATGGAAGTAGTTTGCCAAAGTTGAACTCCCCATATATAAATCACAATCCTGACAGCTGTTAGGAATGAGAACCATCTGTTGATATCCGGCGAGGCCCTTGAGTACCTAGTCTGCACCTTTGTGAAAATCTGGGCATGTGACTGGCAAGGGTTGCCTCTGGGTATGTTGTATAACCATAGACTTTGCAAGTGGAAATCGAGAGAAGAGATGGAACAAGAATGGGCTATTTCCTGTGACTATCTTATAGTGGGTGGTGTTTATTTTAAGCAATTTCTCAAGTATGTAAAGCTTTTCTTTTGTGCTTCTTGCTCCTGTGCCCCAGAAATGAGGGAGATTTGGGAAAGGAATTTGTGCCCACTGTACCTCCACCGTGAACTTGCAGGTGCAGACTTGCTAGGGAGGTTCCCACCCAAACTAAGGCTCTGCCACAGGTGGGAGCCACCATCTAGTTCCTGCTCGTGGGTCCCAGCCCACTGCACCTGCCCTAAGCAGATCACTGTTTATTTTTTTGGAGGGGGTAGGTGGAAAGAGGAACAAGCAACTTTGTTGGAGAGGAATTGGGCCTTCTACCAAATCCACCATTGTAATGATGAGAGAGCGCTAAGGTGTTCTCCCTCTAGGCAGTGCAAGTTATGCTTGATTTGGGTGTTAAATTTAAACTATGTAGAAAATTTTATGTATAAAATAATATATAAAATCAGAGTATTGTCTTAAACCTGAATCATAAAACAGTCTAAAGATGTTACCTATTTTAAAGAAATTAATTTATATCGGCCCCCGCCGTGGCTCACTTGGCTAATCCTCCGCCTGCAGCGCCGGTACCCCAGGTTCTAGTCCCAGTTGGGGCACCGGATTCTGTCCCGGTTGCTCTTCTTCCAGTCCAGCTCTCTGCTGTGGCCCGAGAGGGCAGTGGAAGATGGCCCAAGTGCTTGGGCACTGCACCCGCATGGGAGACCAGGAGGAAGCGCCTGGCTCCTGGCTCCGGATCCCTGTGGTGCGCCGGCCGTAGCGGCCATTTGGGGAGTGAACCAATGGAAGGAAGACCTTGCTGTCTCTCTCTCTCACTGTCTAACTCTGCCTGTCAAAAAAAATTAATTTATATGAATAGTCTTCAAACAGCATTAGGTTTAAACTATATTTAGTTTTAAAGATAAAATTTACATTTTATATGTACAATTGCATATTTTATATAGCAAACAAATAATATTTGAAGTCATGACTTTTGGGAAACCTGGACCGTGGCTGTCGGCCCCATGCCTTGAGAGAAAGAGAGAGAGAATATGAATGAGACTTGGAAGTTCGTACTGTCTGCCAAGTGGTCAAGAGTCCTGGTTGTCCCAGATGACAGCTGGCACACACAGCAGCCTCTTGTTCTAACTTTATTTTTTCCTGGTAAAGAAATAACAGCTATTTGCCAGCCTACCCCTTCCTTGCATAGTCATTCTGTCACCTTAAATTATTTATTACCACCAGAGTAAAAAGGAAGCCCGTCTATACAGAGACCTGAGGTGATGGGGCAAAGAATCCCCCCTCCAAAAAAAAAAAGGTTATTTACCATAATTTTAGCTGAGGAATATAACATCATTGCTAGAGGAGATTTCTTTATAGGATGTATTCTAATGTGCCAGGTATATAGTCAGCTGTTTGGAGCTCTGGAGTCTTGCAAATGATATGAGAGAACCAACCTATGTGCCTGCCTTTGGCTGTTCTAAAGCTTCTGGGATTTGCATGAAAACACTGGTAATTTTGGAGTCCTGTGGGAGAACACAGGGCCACATGGAGGTTTTCTTAAGTTAAAGCTTTCTCCCTGAAAAATTCAGAGGCACTTCTGGGACCTGATATTTCCTAGCTTACCCGGATAATGAGGGCAATGTCAGGAACCTTCTAGAGCTTAAGGACTCTTTGCTTCATGCTCAGTGTCTGTTAATGAACTTTGCACCTGTTTGCACTTGCTTCCTGGCTGCTGGTTTCCCCCATCAGAGCTGCCCGGCTCTTCCTTCAGTGCAGTGGCAGGCAGGATGCAGACCCCTATGAATCTAAGTGGCTCAGCCGTTGTTAATTGGGTTATCTGATGCCTCCCTCTACCATGGCTAATTTTGTTCCAGATCTCACAGTGCTTCTAAATTTATGTATGTAAACAAACAGGGACACACTTTCTTCAAGTCATTTATTAGAATTAAAATTAGAAAGCATTTTTAGCCTCGATACAACTGAGCTGGGGAAAGATGTTATTATGGGTAGGTGTTGAAAACATTCACAAGGAACTCTGCAAAAAGTGGGGAGGGTGGCTTATTTGTGTCCACTTCTAATTACGCCTGAATGTTTGCTTTCTGGGAGGCTGCGGGTCCCCAGGAATGGGTGCCAATGTGAGGCTGGCATGTCTGTGTTATTTTCCAAGGGAGAGGAGAAGGGCCTTGGACTCACGAGGATTTAGATACACCTAGAGGAGTATTGGCTTATACGTAGGATGTTGTTATTCATTTTCTTTATGAAAAAAGAAAAACAGATCAATCCAGGAATCACAAATGGGCTGCTTGAAATCTTAGATTTAAATGCATTGGACAGAGGACTTCAAGTTTAACACTGGGCACGCCTGTTACAGGACACTGGAAATGCAGACTTCTTGGTAGGGTCCTACTGCTGCTGTAACAATTCATCAGAAACTTAGTGGCCTGTAACTCTATTGTGGATTCTATTACATTTCTTGAAGTCAGGAGCCTAAGATGGGGTTGGCAGGGCTGCCATCCCTCCTGGAGGCTCTGGGGGAAAGCAGTTTCCTTGCCTTCTGCAGCTTCTGGGGCCTTCAGCCCTCTGCTTCCCTCTCACGTCACTCTCTGGCCCAGGTCACATGGGCACTCCTGGGAAATTCAGAATAGCCCTTCAACCTCTAGATGTTTAATTTAGTCATATCCACAAAATCCCTTTGGCAACATTGAGCACAATGTTGAACATTCCTTGGGTTAGGATGTGGACATATTTGGGGGCTCATCGTCCTGCCTACCACGGACGTAGACGTCCTAGATAAATGACCTTTCCGATCAGTGTTCTCGTGGCCTTCCTGCATATCTGAAGGGTTAGCATGGCTCCGATCTGCAGATGTGGACTGTGCGTCTGGTTGTGTCATCCTGACTTGGTGTGAGCATGAGCCCTGCTGCTGCAAGGGAGGCCTCTGTGGGCACCACATGGATGCTTTGTCCTTTTCCTCCACAGTTCTGCACGTAGCTCACTGCACAAGCTCAAAGCTAATCGGGGTATTGTTCCAAGGAGACAGGGCTCTGGAATGAAGCAGTCTGGACACTGCTCTGCTCCTTGCTAATTGTGTGACGTTGTACACGTGGCTTAGCTTCATTGTGCTTCCACGTCTGCATCTGCCAGACGGAGATCCCTTCTAGAACTGCTGTGACAGCAGGAAAATAAAACATGCTGCACACTTAGCCTGTGCCCAGCAGGTAGCGGCTGCCCCGGCTCTGGCAGCCAGTGCCCACCAACAGGGCAGAGAAAGCTGGCGAGCGGGCCGAAGACCAAAGCCGCAGTTGGGAAGTGAGGCTGCCCAGCAGTGTCCTGCCAGGGAAACGGGACTCTGAACCTGAAGCATCTGCTGATGCAAAGTCTGAGGACTTGCACAAAGGGTCGGTCACGGGAGGCCAGTCGTGCAAGCCACACGGAATGGCCTGCACCAGGGCCGGTCAGGGGAGGCCAGTCGTGCAAGCCACATGGAATGGTCTGCACCAGGGCTGGTCACAGGAGGCCCGTCGTGCAAGCCACACGGAATGGTCTGTACCAGGGCCGGTCAGGGGAGGCCAGTCGTGCAAGCCACACGGAATGGTTGGCACCATGACCACCTCAGCATGCAGAAGAGGGTCAGCTAAGTCCACGGGCAGCTCCCTTAGCCACGCACCTTAGGGCTGGCACCCTCTCCACTGTAACACAGGTAGCTGTAAAATAATGATTGGCTTGCTAACTTTCTTCTAAGCAACAGAGTACCATCTTATCCCAGAGTGTGGCTTCAGCTTTATCCTCATAACCTACTTTATTGTCATTCTAAGTTCTGATTTTATAGTCCTCTATAGATGTTGTTGTTGTTGTTGTTCTGTGTGTGTGTGTGTGTGTGTGATGAATTTGGACCAAGAAGATTGTACTTACTAAAAGGACTAACACTTAATGAATGTGTAATGTGTGCTAAGTGCTTAAAATATGGTTTTGTCATTTGTTCCTTGCAGTAATTCTGTTGCACTTCTAATAACGTCATCATTGTCCTGATTTCCCAGAAGACAAAACCTACAGATCTTCTAATGGTGGGACAGGAAGGCCAAGGCACATCTGCCCGGCTCTAAGCTCTAGGTTCTAGTTTGTGAAGGGAGAAGGAATAAGTGATTTTAAAAAGTCCCATCAGGAATAACAACGATTCCTGAGATACAAAGGTACTACAAGTGGGGAGACATGAGTTAGAGATCTATATGTAGATTATTCGATTTTTATAAATTAAACAGAAGTTGTGAATTTTAAAACTTCTTTGGAAACTGATTAAAATTATGGCCTCCTCTTAAAAATGCCTTTGTGTGCAGGCACACAGAATGCCTTGGCTTAGTAGTTCAGGTTAGGGACTCCTGATAGACCAAGAATCTCCAAAGCTTTCATGGAAAATGAGTATGATGAAAACCAACCCATGTGGATGAACATTTCTGCATCAATAAACCTTCCTTAAAAAGATTGATTTATTTGAAAGGGAGAAAGAGAGCAGAGATCTTCCATCTGCTGGTTCACTGCCCAAATGGCCACAATGGCCAACTCTGGGCCAGGCTGAAACCAGAAGTCTGGAACTCCATCCGGGTCTCCCACACGTGTGGCAGGGGCCCAAGCACTTGGACTACCATTTGCTGCCTTCCCAGGAGCATTAGCAGGGAGCTGGATTAGAAGTGGAGCAGCCGGGACTCGACCTGCTGCCCATGTGGGATACCGGCACTACAGGGAACAGCTTAACTCACTGTGCCACAACATGTCGGCCCTTCAACCTATCTTCTCGTTCATTTTTATGTGAACTTTTTTGAAGTCTCCTCATATATATATATTTATATATAAAAGTATATATAAGTATATTTATATACATAAATATAAATATATAAGTATATATAAATATATATATCATATATATTTAACAGTTAAAATCTGGGAGGATATATACTGGTCATGTTCTTTAAGAGATAGGATTGTAAGATATTTTTCATATTCTCCTTTATGTTTTTTTCTGTATGGTTGTCTTCATTTTCAGGGAGCATATAGTATTTCCAGAATCGGGAAAAAAATTTAAGATTTTAAATGAAGGCCAATCGTTTCCAATTCAAAATGGAATTTACTGATTGTTTGCTAACGGGCAGTTTCCCAAAGGTGAGGGCCAGGCCTCTGAAGGAGTCAGGGGAGCCTTGTGAAGGCACTGATGTGGACTGCTCAATCCAAAAAGAAATGTTTCTTAACACTTGAGAAGGCAGGGAGATCAGGCGATGCGGGGTGGGGGGAGCGAGGAGGGCAGCGGGGGTGTGACCTCATCAGCAGGTTCTCCCCCTGCCAGCGAGGCATGGGCGCAGGAGCCTGGGGAAGCTCCTGACCAAGGAGCCCAAGGTCCTTCCTGAGCCAGAGCGCCTGCCCTGTGAGAACTGACCTGGGACCTGCATGCACCGGCCCTGCCCAGGAAAGCGGCAGAAGTGCATTGCTGCGGAGAGCTGGATGCTAAGCAAACGATCCTCGGGCTATTGTTTGCATTGACCTCTTAATCTTCATTTCAGCTCCGTCTGGCGCTAATTGGAATGGCTGTTTCCAGGGCACCGTGGCGCTTATGCTCTTGACCTGCTCCCGGGTCAAGGCCCTGCGGGGGGATGCGTCAGAATCACCTTACCTCATCACGTGGGTTCTCTCGCTGCTACCCCTTCTCCTGCCCACCGGGAGTTCCCATAAAGCTAGTCTTATTCTCAGCACAAATGAAGATTCCAGGAATGTTTTACTTTTCACCAAAAAACCCCAATGTTGCAGGTTTTAAAATGGAACCTGTAATACTGCAGCCAGATTGCTTCTGGGTATAATCTTGCAGTGTGACGACAGCCGCAGACTCCAGTAGCTTGCTTTGCCCCGGGGAAAGTGGAGAGCCCTTCCCGGGCGACCCCGCTCCTGAACAGCGCCCCCTCTCGGTGTAGTGCGGTAACTGCAGAAGCCGCAAATACGAAGTTCTTTGCCCCAGTCCCCGGTGTGCTAGACAAGAAAGGGCGGGCTTCTTTCCACATCCATGCCCAATCTGAAAACAGAACTTGCCAGCGAATGTTTATTCTCCTCCTTGGATGTGCTGCAAATACCATTTGTGTGCACTGCTGTGTGTAGAAGGCCGTGTTAGGATACCTGTATCATATATCTCTTTCGTAAAGTGAACGCAGAGGGTTTACAAATCTCTGTGCACATTGTTCTACATGGCTAGGGGCTTTCCAGATCCCCATGAGGATCCGGCGGTTCCCCTTACCAGGCGTCCTCAACCTGTGTGCCCTGCACGGGGCAGGTGCTAAGATCAGGGTACTCTGTCATAGGCAGCCTTCCTTAGTTACTGGTTAAGAGTGGCTGCATTAGAGTTAGAATAACCTGGCTTTAAATCATGCAGCCACCTGCCAACTATGTTTTATAAAATTCTTCACTTTTTTTTTTTTTTGACAGGCAGAGTGGATAGTGAGAGAGAGACAGAGAGAAAGGTCTTCCTTTTTGCCGCTGGTTCACCCTCCAATGGTCGCTGTGGCCAGCACATCTTGCTGATCCGAAGCCAGGAGCCAGGTGCTTCTCCTGGTCTCCCATGCGGGGGCAGGGCCCAAGCACTTGGGCCATCCTCCACTGCCTTCCCGGGCCACAGCAGAGAGCTGGCCTGGAAGAGGGGCAACCGGGATAGAATCCGGCGCCCCAACTGGGATTAGAACCCGGTATGCCGGCGCCGCAAGGTGGAGGATTAGCCTGTTAAGCCACGGCGCCGGCCAATTATTCACTTTCATTTCACAACTGTTCCCTTGCATGAAATGTAACAGTGTTCGCATCTATACTGCAAGACAATTGGGAAAACTGGAGCAGGTGTCACTTGTAAAGCACCCCCACCCCAGTGAAATGCTCCAGAACCAGCAGCTAATGCTATTAGCACCCATTTTAGAGCAAAACAAGGGGCCATGATGAGTGCTGGTTGGAGTCCTGGCTGCTCTGTGTCTGATCCGGTACCCTACTGGCACACCTGGGAGGACAGCAGAGACGGCTCAAGTGCTCGGATCCCCGCCTCCCTCGGGTGAAACCAGGATGGAGGTCTAGGCTCCTAACTTTGACCTGACTCGGCCCTGGTCCTCGTGGCCACGTGGGGAGTGAACCAGCACATGGGAGATCTCTGCTCTCGGCATCTTCCTCTGCCTGGCAAAACAAGTAAGCAAACCTTAAAAACAAGACAGTGAAACCTCTACTTGACTCCTGTTGCCTTGACAATGACGGTGCTGTTTTCCTGCAGTCTCTTGGAGCAAAGGTCACCTCAGACCTGCCACCCACATTTGCTCCTAAACCCACTCCAGGGGAGCTTTGGACCCATTTCCCCAATGGCACCTTCCTTGTCAAGGTCACCAGTGGCCCCCGCGTTGCTAAGTGTGATGCGTTTACTAGTGTGATGCGTTTACCTGATCGGACTTTCCCTTTGGGTTCATGACGCCTCTCTGCCTTGGTTCCCTCCTCTCTCAGTGGCCGCTGCTTCTCAGTCTCCAGAGCTGAGGCCCCTGGTCCTTAAATGTCCCAGGGACGCAGGTCTCGGTCATCGATCTTGTCTGCCAGCAGTTATTCCTTCAAGGAGCCCACTTGGTATTGTAAAGCACTAGTCTGTACACACGTGAACCCCAACATAACTGCCACCCTCGAACTCGGTCCCAAATTCTAGACTCATATCGAATTAACTGCTTGACTCTCTACTTGAATTCTAATAGACATCCGAAACATACTGAGTTTGTGAAGTTTTTCCGAAGAGAGAACCCATAGTGTGTGTGTGTGTACAGATCGAGTGATCACATAGAATTGTCTCACATGGTTACAGAGGCATTCAAGTCTCAAGATCTGCAGGGCAAGTTGGCGAGGAGGAGGCCCAGGGCAGCAGATGGTATAGTTCTAGTTCAAAGGCCAGCAGGCTTGAGACCCAGGGGAGGAGCCTGTACTACAGTTCAAGTGCGAAGGCAAGAAGAAGCTCTGATCCCAGTTGGAAGGCAGCCCAGCAGGAGGAATTCTCTTTACCTGGGAAAGGGCCAGAGGTTGTTCTACTCAGGCCTTCAGTTGATTTACAAGGCCCACCCACGCTAGGGAGGACCACCTGCTTGCCTACGTTGACCTGTTCAAATGCTAATCTCGTCCAAAAACAGCCAGAGTAGCCTGTGACCGACTACCTGGCATCCTACGGCCCCATCAAGCTGATGCAGAAAACCAGCTATCGCGTGCGGCACGTCCTCGAGGTGCATCCCTGCTCCTCTGTATGAAGATGATTCCATGTGCACCTTTCCCTGTCATTGGCTGACAGCTGCAGGCTTTAAGTGTTGAGTGACATCATGCCTAGGTGCCCTCCCTGGTGCCTCTCCTCCTTTCTGACCTCACATACAACCTCAGGAAATCTTGTTGGCTTTCAATGAGCTTCGACCACATGGTGCCATTTCGATCGCTGCTATCCTAATATAGCAAAATTCATTGCTTAGGGAGATCTACTAGAAACACCACATTTAAAGTTGCTGCCCCTGGTACTAATGCTCACCTTTGCTCTAATTTGATCCATTTTGTTCACCATTTAATGTGCCATAGAGTTGCCTGCCTTATTTCTTTTTCCTCTCATAGAATGCATAGGACAGGATGGGCACTCGGTCCAGTGGTTAAGCCATTGCTTGCCATGTTCACGTTCCCTGCCACCGTGCCTGGATTCATGCCCTGGCTCTCCTCCCAATGCAGCTTCCTACTCAGGTGCACCCTGGGATGCAGCAAGTGTCCCTGCCCCCACTGTGGGGGGGAGACCAGGATTGGGTTCCAGGTTCATGGCTTTAGCTTGACCCAGCCTCAGCTGTTACATGGATTTGGGGAGTGAACCAGTGGATAAAAGATACGTCTCTGTCTTTCCCTTTGTCTCTTGGTCTCTCGAGTAAAAAATAAATGAAAAAAACAATTTTTAGGAAAAGAATCTGCAGGACAGTACCTAATATTTAGCGTAACAGCAACACGTTGGTGGATGAACTGCCATCATAGAAAGGGGGAAACTGAGGCTCAAAGGAATTAGTTTGCAATGGTCATGTGGCAAGCAGGGAGGCTGTTCTGAGACAGTGCATAGCGGAGTCATAGGGAGAAGTGCTGATAGTAGGAAAGTTGCTCCCAGCACTGATGTTGGACAACTAGTTTTCCTTTTTGTTAGAAATAGACCTTAGCCAGATAGCATTTTTGGTAGACCAGTGCTAACTTAATCTTTATGCTTGGTCACAGGCTAAGGTTTGTTCTCATGTTCTCACTTCTGTGCCTTTCAGTCATCCTATAAAGCCCTTGTTTTGAGATATTTTCATCTTTCAAAAAGTAATAGATTGCCCGCGCCGTGGCTTAACAGGCTAATCCTCCGCCTTGCGGTGCCAGCACACCGGGTTCTAGTCCCGGTTGGGGCGCTGGATTCTGTCCCGGTTGCCCCTCTTCCAGGCCAGCTCTCTGCTATGGCCCGGGAAGGCAGTGGAGGATGGCCCAAGTGCTTGGGCCCTGCACCCGCATGGGAGACCAGGAGAAGCACCTGGCTCCTGGCTTTGAATCAGCGTGGTGCGCCAGCCGCAGCAGCCATTGGAGGGTGAACCAGCGGCAAAAAGGAAGACCTTTCTCTCTGTCTCTCTCTCTCACTATCCACTCTGCCTGTCTAAATAAATAAATAAATAAATAAACCAAAAAGTAATAGATTAATAGTATGTCCCTCTTGCCATTTTTTAATCTCTTGAGAAGAAATCACTTTGGAGCTTTGCTCATAAATTAATCCTTTTATCTTGTAACACTTATATTGTATGGAATAAAATGGAATTTTTATGTAGTACATCTTTGCTCATCTTATACAATTAGTCTAAGGGGTGCTGTGATGGGTTGGGGAAATGAAGAAGCATCTAGAAACTCCTGGTCTCTCTGGGGAAATATATGTGTATTTGTTGGAAAATGATTCAGTTTTTTGTGTCTCTCTCATTGCCCAGCTGACAAGCAATAAGGGAAAGGTATTTGGGCTCCCAAGGCCCTCTGGGGCCCAATTCCTTCCATATTTTTTCCGTTAGCCCTCTGCTGTGTTCTCGTCGGAGAGTAGACTGGCTCACACTCCATGTACACAATCTAGGCCCTGGGGTGGGGGAAGAGGAAAAGTGAGCAAGTGTCTTCCTTCAAAGGATCTGACTCAAGTTGTACATCTCGCTTCTGATGCCCGTTTGGCCAGAAGTTAGGCACGTGGTTGATTTTAAGACAAGCTGTCAGGGGATGGCTGGGCTCAGGCTCTTGTCTCCAGCGTAGGAAGCAATACAAGGATGAGACCCAAGCAAAGCCCAGCAGAGGAATCGGATTTGTTTGCAAGGTGAAAGGACTCACTGGAGAGCGAGTGCAGGCATGTTCAGAGTTATCTCTTTGTATGATCTGGAGCATAGCAGGTGGTGTCTGGGGTGGTTTAATCAAATATTCGCTGGGGTATGGTTGGAGCACCTCCCAATTTTTGCCTTTCTTGGGAAGTCCTGTGGCGTCAGGTGCATGATGGAAGTAGGAGTGTGGGCCACGACATTAGAATTCACTTTAGGTCATCATGGGCATACAGTCAGCAGCCATGATGATTATTTTCAACTGGTGCTGGTTCTGGGCGGGGCAGAGGCATTATGGAAAGTGATTTTTTTTCACCACATAAAAGGGCGTGGGAAATGGGGTGGACTAGGCAGGGTGTGGGGGAGGGGCTGGTGACCTTGGCGTCTCCTCTTTGCCTTCATGATCTCATTGCCAATGTCAAAGCCAAGGATCGTATGCCCAGCCTGGGAGACTCTGCTACTAAAAGGAAGGGAAGGCTGGCGCTGCGGCTCACTAGGCTAATCTTCCGCCTGCGGCGCTGGCACACCGGGTTCTAGTCCCGGTCGGGGCACCGGATTCTGTCCCGGTTGCCCCTCTTCCAAGCCAGCTCTTTGCTGTGGCCAGGGAGTGCAGTGGAGGATGGCCCAAGTCCTTGGGCCCTGCACCCACATGGGAGACCAGGAGAAGCACCTGGCTCCTGGCTTTGGATCAGCCACAGCGGCCATTGGAGGGTGAACCAATGGAAAAGGAAGATCTTTCTCTCTGTCTGTCTCACTGTCCACTCTGCCTGTCAAAAAAAAAAAAAAAGGAAAGACTGACTATTGGGGAAGAACTAAGTCCCTGCTGAGCCATGTGTGTAAACCTCTCTGTTGCCTGCAACGACACAGTGAGGTCTTAAGGGGTAAGGAAGGAGGCGCCTTGAACATTTGAAGTTCTCAATAAATGTTTATTGGTGGGTCTGTGGGTCATGCATGTTCACCCAAGAGAGTTTGTGGTGAGTTTTTAATTAAATCTCAAACAGTATGCAATCCTAGGGTAAACACTGCAGGACAATAAACATCACAGGGCAACACAGTCAGAGCCAGAGGCTCTGCAGAGCCTGCCAGGAGGAAAGCAGGTGCAAAAGATAGACTAACCCCACGGGCTCATGCTGCTGTCAATGGGCTACCTCGTTAAAGTCCGCGGATATGAGGCCACCGCTCCCACAAATTTGCTGACTTAATTTTGGAACTAAAAGAAGGAGCTAAGTGTGGCTTCACGGCATCTTGCATTCCTGTCTCCATTCCCCCTGCGTGGTGGGAACCAGCATCTCCAAGTACCCCCACCGCATCCCCGTGAAGCTGGTAGAATTGTTCTCTCCAGTCCGTCAGGAGGTGAAAAGGCATCCAACAAGAGCACGTAAATAGAGCAGCAGTAAGGCATCCACCCCTTCCCCGCACCCACCGCCGACTCTGAACATCTGTTCAAACTGTTCACAGCCCCCAGGAGGAAGGGGGATGGAACACCAGGCTTTCAGCTACAAAGGGAGAACTTGGGCCATTTGCACTCTGCTAACCAGAAATGTGTGATGCATTGGCCTGACCTGGCCCTGGCTTTATCTCTATGATACCTGTGGGTAAACAAATATAAACAGGAGGATGGAGAGTGACCTTTTTTTAAATATTTTTATTTTATTTATTTGAGAGGTAGAGTTACAGTCAGTGAGAGGGAGAGACAGAGAGAAAGGTCTTCCTTCCGTTGTTCACTTCCACTCTCACGCAATGGCTAGAGCTGCGCCGATCCAAAGCCAGGAGCCAGGAGCTTCTTCCTGGTCTCCCATGTGGGTGCAGGGGCCCAAGGACTTAGGCCATTTTCCACTGCTTTCCCAGGCCACAGCAGAGAGCTGGATTGGAAGTGGAGCAGCCGTGACTAGAACCGGTGCCTATATGGGATGCTGGTACCGCAGGCGGAGGATTAACCTGTGCCACAGCGCCGACCCCTGGAGGGTGGTTTTTAAAAATCCTCTTCTTGAGAGTAAGCCTTTGCCAGACTCACTTGGCCTGGGAATGGATTCCAGCAACTGCTGCTCCTGCCAAACGAGATCTAGACTGGATAGCAGCGGGTGTAGCCGCACCTGCAGCTGAAAGCCCGGGTCCAGCATGCACTTGGGTTGCTCTGATGCCTGAAGCACACAGCATCGGTGCTCTGGGGTTCTGGAATCCCAGTTGTGCAGCCTGGTCTCTGCTCCTTTCTCTGAATTAGCAAGGAGTTGTCCACCTGCTGGGGCAGCCCGAGGTTCTCCTGCCGCCCCGCTGCCCCCACCCAGATGTCAGCTTGCGTTCTCTTTAGCGCGATTACAGCTCTCTGCTCCCTCCCGTTGTCATCGGGCCTTCCCAGAAATAGTCAGCAGCATGGCCGTTGGCCAATCCTCTGCCCTTTGGCTGTGCGGAAGGCACGCAGTGGCATTGCTCAGCTGGCCCCCAGCTGGCTTTTGTTTCCAGCTGCCTCCAAGCCCATTGGCCTGGAGGTGAAGTTGCAGAGCGATAAGCGTTGTGAAAATAAAGCCCCGTTGCTAGCCAGGCCAGCCAAGCAGCGTGGGAGTGGTGGAAAATTCAGGCTGTGTTCTTGGCGTGACACATTGTCAATATCTGAGGTGGTGTTCTGGGAGCAGGGGGCTGGGAAGTTCTCAAAGCAGGCCCAGTCTGTGTGTTATCAATCAGTAGCCTTTGGAGAGTCCTGTCGAGTCGATGCTCCATCCCATAAGCCTTAGAGAACTGAGAGCCCTACCTCTGGCTACCCACCAATTTTGTTTTTTATTTTTAAGTGAGAACGGCGTGAAGAGGGGTCTGCTGTCACCTGGTTCGCTCGCCCAGATGCCAGCAACTGCCAGGACTGGTCCAGGCAAAAGCCAAGAGCCTGGAACTGATCCTAACTGATCTCCCATATGGGGAGCAGAGACCCAAGGACTCGAGCTGCTGCCTGCTGCCTCCAAGGGTGTGCGTTAGCAGGAAACAGGAATTGGAGTGGAGCCAGGACTCAAACTCTGAAAACTCCAACCCTGCAATATGGGAGTGGGCATCCCAGGCTGTTTATGTCCTTAACCATGGTGCCGATTGCCCACTCCTGGCCTCCATCTTCACCTGACCGACCCCACCAGGTCAAGGTCGACCTTGGTAACCTATCAGTGCTGGAGAGGCTGCCCTTGACTGAGCTACTTGAAAGTGCTGGGTATTGTTGGAACAGGACTCAGACTGGTCTCACGCACACCTCCCCACCCTGCCACCCTATGCCCTCTGATACGTCTGTGTACGGCCCGAGCCAGAATGTGGGGGAAAGCTGTATGTTAAGATTGTTTTCAGAGGAAGTGACTGTAGCTGCTGGAAATTGAGTTCAGTCACCGGAAGCTTGGGTACTGTGTCCTGTCATTCTTCAGAGATCTATGGCTCGTCTCGTGGCTCCTGCCTCCTTGCCCTCCAGAACTCCCTGTGGTATGAATGAAGAGCAGAACAGAAAAAGCCTTGCTCTAACATGGGGCCCCTGAGGGCAGGCAGGTCCCCGAGACACTCTCAAGCCCTACCTTGAATTCAGATGAAAGCAGGAAAAAAAAAAATGGCATGTCGTCTCCATTTTCTGCTGACAATTTCCCCCATCCAGGTGTCAGGAAAGTAAAAGCAAGTCTGTCTTCCCCTCCCTCCATCAGTTTCTTTGTCTTCAAAGACACTGACAACCTCTCTGGCTCGTTGCCTAGGCTTAGCAGAGAGCATCTTTGTAAAAAATGTCTTCCAGCCATTGGCATGGAAGCGCCGTATAAATCAGCAAGACACTTGGTTGTAAAACTTTCTCATTATCAGCATTCACTACTGTTTTGTTTTATGAATGCTGCTTTGTCTCCCAGAAAGCACGGCAGATTAAGCAATGCGGTTATTGAAAATGCGTGGCTGACTGCATGTGGCCAGCGCAGATGCTGCAATGGCGGGTGACTACGCATAGTGGGCAGATACTGCTTTATGAAGTGGGTTGGAGATGGAAGAGGAGGTTCGGCTTCCTTACTCGTGGGACCATTGGGCTTCTGCTTCCTAGTCAAAGAGCTCGGGGTCTACAGGGAACTCGACTCTCCAAGTTGAGAATGAGCTCTTCCCTCTTGCAGGGTGCGTGCATTCAAATTCTTTTTAGAAAGTTGTTGTGCACATCCTGTGTGTCAGCACCAGGCTGGGTGCTAGAGATGCTCCGATGTGTGCAAGCCAGGCTGGCCGTGGAGGGTACACAACTACCTGAGTAGAAGCAGGGGCAGGAGGGGTGTGGCGTCCATGATAGGTAAGAGCACCTGGTGTGTGGCAGACGTTTGGGGTTAACCCTGAATCTGCCATCATTAACTAGGTGAACAACTGACCGAAGGAATGCATATCTATCTTTCATCGTTATTGTCGCTATTCCAAGAAATACTGCAGTTAGTGGTCGTGAAGTCCTCAAGTTATAATGGACCCAGGGAACATGCACAATCGGTGATAATTCATTCCCGGAGGCTGCAGGTGGTAGGAGTCCAGGCAGTTCCAGGCAGCATGAGTGAGGGCAGTGGCAGGTGAGACAGGAGCAGGAGACAGCACATGGAGGAGGAAGCTCGGGGCTTGGCCCCACGTGATTGGAGCAGGAGTTGGACAGAGAGTCCAGCACTTTAGACAAGGCAGGCGGTGGCCAGAGTGTGGAACCATTTGTCATGCCAGAGTGAGGGATTTAGACTTGACATTGGAGACAGTGAGGAGTTACTAGAGTTTGTGAGTGTAAAAGCATCATAGAGATGAGTTTTAAAAAATAGCCTCTCTGATGGCTGTATGGGGAGACAGGTTAGCAAGTAAGCACCCTGGTGCAAGCTGGGAATCAGGTGCACGTTCACTCCGCCGGCATTCACCATGTCCTGGGCACATTGCTGGGTACAGACAAGGCTGGTCATTGCAGGAAGAGAGGAAGGGGCCCACCATGATGATTTGTGTCTTAGACAAAAGTCATAACCTCGATGCCTTGTCTAAAAGTGGGATGACAGCAAGACAAGTTATAAACTTGGGTAAAGGCGATCTTCTGGAATAGTGGAATTCAAGATAGTTCCTCCAAGGTGGCAGGAAAAGTGACAGCCACTTGGCTTCGTGCCTTGTCCTCTCTTGTGATTTTGGGAGGAAAGAGGTCCCCCGGGGCTAGTGACAGCAAGCCCTCTGGGAGCAGTGGCCATGACAGCTGGCTGAAGGCAGCCATGCCCTGCGTTAGCTCCTGGAGACAGAATGAAGACTGTGTGCGTGGTGAGACAGCGGCTAGCAGCTCTGGCCAACCATCTCGTGGCTCTCCTTGGTGCTTTGAAAGTCTGGCTGCTCTTATCTGTAAAGGAGAAATTAGCATTTGCCATTGGAAAGTTGTTTTCCTGTTGAAATGGAAATCTTAGGAGAGGCAGCACCGCTGAATCCTAGGCACTCCAGGGTCACTTGATGGGAGGTTGGGGATGGGTCCGCAGGCCAACATAAGTAAGCAGGAGTGACGTGTGTCAATATTGACTTGGAACCCAGGAGGAAACGGGGACAGGAAAAGGGATTACCTCACGGCATGGGTTTTGCTTATTGAAAAGATGTTCAGGAAGAATTAAAAACAACTTTAAAGAGAAGACCAGGGACGTAAGAGGAGACCGGCAAGGGAACCGTGGTGGTGTGACTTTCCGGAATGTTCAGAGAGATGGGAGAAGGAGAGGTGAACAGTGGAGGAAGGAGGCAGAGAGTGCTTGGTGTTCCGGCGCTGGCCGTGAGCCCTGCCGATGGCTGGATCCATCTTTATCCAGTGACAGCTCTGGGGTTCGGGCGTGGTTGACAGAGCCCAGCCGAACAGGCCAGACCCAGCTCTCTGTTTACCCTGATTAAAGTGGCTCTCTAACTGACGATACGACAGGAACACCCTTGCGAGTAAAAAGGGGCACTGTTAACTGGAAGGGTGGGGCACAGGTGTACCCCGAGACTGTTGAGGGCAAACCAGGACTCCGTATTTTTTTTTTTTTTGACAGGCAAAGTGGACAATGAGAGAGAGAGAGAGAGAGAAAGGTCTTCCTTTTGCTGTTGGTTCACCCTCCAATGGCCGCCGCGGCCGGCGCGCTGCGGCCGGCGCACCACGCTGATCCGAAGGCAGGAGCCAGGTGCTTCTCCTGGTCTCCCATGGGGTGCAGGGCCCAAGCACTTGGGCCATCCTCCACTGCACTTCCTGGCCACAGCAGAGAGCTGGCCTGGAAGAGGGGCAACCGGGACAGAATCCGTTGCCCTGACCAGGACTAGAACCCAGTGTGCCGGTGCCGTAAGGTGGAGGATTAGCCTGTTGAGCCACGGCGTCGGCCAGGACTCTGTATTTTTAAGGCATTTTAAAATCAAGCCTTTAACTGTGCATAACATATTACTCTGATTGCTTTGGGGGCCTCAGAACAAAATATCAAAATCCTACTGTAGGCTTAGTCAAGGAGATTGGCAGTGACCGGTCAGGGGAGTGTGTAACCAAGTGTTGGGTATATCCTGGTCACGAGATGTGGCAGGAGGGGCCCTGGCCTCAGAGCTGGAAGACCCGTGTCGAGTCTGCACCAGTCTTTAGCCGGGTGGCCTTGTGCAGGCCCTTAACCTCTGTGGGCACCTGCTTGCTTTCATTGGTTGCCCCGTTCATTCAGTGAACATGTGGACTTGCTGTGTGCCCAGGTATCACAGTGGAAAGGTCTTTACAGAGAATCTATGACTCTATCCCTAACTTTGAGAACTTGAACTTGTGATCCCTCTGAGCTTTGATTTCCTCATTTTTTTAGATGGCGATAGAAATACCAGCTCTGGTTGGGATGGGTGTGTCCTGTGTAGGATTTCTGACTCCTCCCCTCCAGGTGGGGATATTAGCAGGTGCAGCCTTTGGGGGTGATTAGATCATGAGCATGGTGTCCTCATAACTGGGATTAGTGCCCTTCTGCTGTAGGCTGCAGAGGGACCCGGCCCCTTCCACTCAGTGAGGACACGGTGAGAAGGTACCACCTGAGACCCAGGAGAAGGGCCCTCACTAGGCCCCACTTCTACCTCTGGAACAGCGAGGACTGCGTTTCTGTTGTTCACGAGCTACTCGTTTATGGCATTTTGGTGTAGAGACACAACTGCACTCAGATACCATCCAACTTGGAGAGCTCTTGTAAGTTGTCATCATTGAGAAAATACAGTGTGATATCCAATGGATTCTGCCTTATAGGAACAGCTCAAGAAATGGTAGCTGGGATTCCTAGTCCAGGAACTGTACAGGTTGCTGGAGATGCAAAGGAGAACCGGGGACAGGGAGGTGCCTTGGAGGTGAACGGAGACAACAGTTCCTGCCTGTTCACCTCCAAGGGTTGTTAAGAATCCCATGAGGACATTAGGTAAAAGTGCTTCTCGTGCACGAAGAAAGGCCTTATTGTCTAAATACATTCTTCCCTTTTCCTGTCTGTCGGGATACCACCAGCTGCAAATAAGAAATCACCCCATGTATCTGTAAAATACATAAATACGTTTCTCATAGAACAGGATGCCCAGAGGTGGAGTGTTGCCTGGAGTTGCTTAATTCTGTGACTTAATGATAGCATTAAGCACCTCTGATGCCACTCTGCTATGCCTGGGTGTTGGATGACTCCTCTCTGGGTGACACGTTGGCTGCAGCAGTTCCAGACATTGCATCCTCAGCACATCACATACTAGAGGCAGAAAGAGATGATGTTTTCTTAATATCGAAGAAACCCTTCTCAGAGCCCCACCCTCAACCTAGCAGACTTACCTATGGTTCTCATTGGCCAAAATGGAAATACAGTCCCTTCCTTAGGCAGTCCATGCGATGATAAAATTATGGTAATTACCTTCTGCTGATCAAGGGGCACTCTTTTGGGGCTGGGGGTCCTTTTGTCGCCCCTGAAATCATGGCCAATATAGAGGGTATGTAACATGTGGACAGAGTCGAGGGAAGTAGTGACCGAGTGACCACCAACAGCA
Organism: Lepus europaeus; assembly: GCF_033115175.1. Classification (NCBI taxonomy): domain Eukaryota; kingdom Metazoa; phylum Chordata; class Mammalia; order Lagomorpha; family Leporidae; genus Lepus; species Lepus europaeus. The sequence continues at coordinate 41,372,412 of NC_084830.1, forward strand.
TCTGACACTGTTTCTCCACTTCTACTGGACGGTGATGCTCTCCTAATCCCAGCTCCAAAGTCTGTCGTAAACCTGCTCTGGCTCTGAGCCAGTTTCTCCACATCTTCTGCATAGTCTAGGTTCCTCCTGTCTTCATCCCAACCATCTGATCCCCTCTACCACCAGTCGGCTCTTTCCATCACATTCCCACTTGAAGACACTCCAGACTTGACCACGTCTTTGAAGACACTCCAGCTGTTTGGTTTTTGGATTTTTTTTTTTAAGATTTATTTATTTATTAGAGAGTTAGAGTTACAGACAGTGAGAGGGAGAGACAGAAAGATCTTCTTTCCGTTGGTTCACTCCCCAGTTGGCCACCACGTCTGGAGCTGTGCCAATCCGAAGCCAGGAGCCAGGAGCTTCTTCCTGGTCTCCCACATGGGTGCAGGGGCCCAAGGACTTGGGCCATCTTTCACTGCTTTCCCAGGCCACAGCAGAGAGCTGGATTGGAAGTGGAGCAGCCAGGACTAGAACCAGCGCCCATATGGAATGCCGGTGCCACAGGCGGAGGATTAACCTACTGCACCACAGAGCTAGCCCCGGTTTTTGGATTTTTTACAGCCATGCATCTAGCTATTTCTTGTGCCTGTCACCACCACCTCAACCCAATGTGGAAACATTGACTCCATGTGGCTGTTGAGTACCTGAAATATGGCCAGACCAAACTGGATTGTTATTATAAAATAGACTTTGAAACTTCAAAGGTTTAGAATTACAAATATATATATATATATATATATATATATATATATATATAAAAGAGAGAGATTGTCCATCTGATGGGGCACTGTTCCATTGGCTGCAACAGCCAGGTCTGGGCCAGGCTGAAACCAGGAGCCTGGGATTCCATCTGGGTCTCCCGTGTGGGTGGCAGGGGCCCAAACACTGGGGCCGTCTCCCTTTACCGCCATCCCAGGTGCATTAGCAGGAAGGTAGATCGTAAGAGGAGCAGCCTGCACTCCAACAGGCACTCATAAGGGATGCTGGGAGTGTAAGAGGGGCTTAACTCACTGCACCACAGTCAGCTCTTCTTTTTCATTTTTAATGTGATGAGTGGAGTATTTCACACCGCTCATCTGTACAGCTCATGCTATGTCTGTGCACTCGGTTGCTGGTTCCTGCAGAGGGAAGCCTGTGTCTTATCCATTATGCATCACATCAGCTCCCTTTCCCCACTTCAGCTGGCTCCTGAAACACTGGGTGAAGATAACACAGAGGAAACCTGATGTGGGGACAGAAGCAGCCCGGTGCTGTGGGAGCCCCGCCTTGGTTACCTTCCCCGCGCTGTCGCCAGGTTTGCAGGTAGTTCAGGGCGCTGAGCTGTTGTGGAATCTTACAAATTGGGGCGGGATGGAGAAGCTGGAAACTAGAATATAAAGATGCTAATTAGGTTTTTGTGTTTCTTATTCATTTTCATTCCATTACTTAGACCTTCTTCAACAAATTATCTGTTACATGTTGGAGGTAATAGTATCTCCATGGCTACAACCTCCAGAATATTTCAGTTATATTTTTACAGTCATTGTTAGGAATGCAGAAGCAAATATAAACTAAGCTTCTGTGTTCATATTCAGTGTTACTGAATTATGGCTGGCTGTTCCATTTTCTTTTTCATGGATAAAAGATGACTATTGCTTTTTGCTGTTTATTATATTCTTAGCTAGGATTATTTAGAAGGTCAAGAAAATGACCCCATTCTAGAAAATATGCAGGAGGAAATCAGTGCATCCAATGAAATCAGAAACTTTTAAAAACAGCTAATGAACAGAAATGTGAGAATTAAGTTTTCTAATTACGACAGCACAAAAATTGCCATTGTTTAGGGAAATTGCCTTTTTCCAGACATGTCCGGCAAATGCATGCTTCTAATTTGGAAACGAATGCTATTCAGGGTCATAAGTCACGTGTCGGAGGCGAAGGGTTGGAGCAGCCTTTCCCAGTCGGGTCCATCTGACCCCTTTCTGCTTCGTGAGCAGCACAACCCTGAAGCCATGTGTTTTCAGCGGGACCACCTTCGTGCAGGCTGTCTCCCAGCCCTGGAGAAGATGTGCCTTCCATGGGCTTCCATCCTTTCCCAGTCACTCGGAAAGCTCTGCCCCAGTGGCATTGGGGATGCTGAGAAGTGGGATCACGAGTCCTCTGCCATAGAGTTGTTATCCCTGGAAAGATGGGTCATCCCCTCCCCCTCGCCCTCCCCACTCCCTCCTCTCCCCCTCCCCCTCTATGTTAATCCTTTTTCTTTCTTCCCATTGTGGTGAAATATCAATAACACAGAATTTACCACTTCAACCCCCTTTAGCTGTGCAGATCAGTGGCACTAAGTGTGCTCACAGTGTTGTGTAACTGTCACCAGTCTCCATTGCTGGACCTTGCTCAGCACCCCAAGTGGGACCTCGGAGCCCGGGAGCGCCAGCCCTACCCTGAACCGCTTTTCCCAGACCCTGGTGACTGCTGTTCTGCTTGTTGTCTCAGGGTTTGCCCATCCCGACGTCGTCTCATACAGGGAAGCACCCTGCACCTGCCCTGCACATCTGGCCTCTCCAGGGTTCATCCGCATCGGAATGTGGGTCACAACCTCACTCCTCCTCCTTTTTTAAATTTACTTGACAGGTAGAGTTACAGAGAGAGAGAGAGAGAGAGAGAGAGAGAAAGAAAGAAAGAAAGAAAGAAAGAAAGAAAGGTCTTCCTTCCTTTGGTTCACCCCCAAAATGGCCACTATGGCCGGCACTGCGCCAATCGGAAGCCAGGAGCCAGGCGCTTCCTCCTGGTCTCCCATGCGGGTGCAGGGCCCAAGCACTTGGGCCATCCTCCACTGCACTCCTGGGTCACAACAGAGAGCTGGACTGGAAGAGGCACAACCAGGACTAGAACCAGGCACCCATGTGGGATGCCAGCACTGCAGGTGGAGGATTAACCAAGTGAGCCACAGCGCCAGCCCCTCATTCCTTCTTAAGTCAGAATCACAATACCCCACTGTCCGTCCACATTGACTGGTTTATCCGATTGTGATGATGGACGCTTAGGTAGGCTTTGCCTTTAAGAAAAACAAATACAGGTGTCAACGCACCTCAAGCCTCTTGGGTGATGGATCCTCAAGAAATGTGGCTTCCTTGCCGGAGAGAGAGCCTGCGACATGGAGGGCGTGGCATCCTGCAGACCTCTTCAGTGCTCCTATTTGCTAGGGCCAGGGACACACTCCCAAGGCCAGGAGTGAGGCGTGGGGGTCTGACATCTGATACTGCGGCCCGAGTGCCCTATGGCTGCTGTCACAGGCGAGAAGGGGACTTTTTAAAAGGGAGAGCAGAAGTGACCTTGTCTCCCAAAGTGAAGCAACTTGTTCAGCAGGACAGCGCTCTGCTGTGCGTGGGCCTGCTGTCATCCCCTCCCCTCCCCCACCCCAGCATGGTGATGGTAGCAAAGTTGCAGCCAGAGATCCAGAAAGATCCAGATTCCACGCTGCCAGTTGCCTCTCCCATTTTAGGGTTTTCCTGGGAGCTATAGATCTGCAGACCCTGGGAGATGGAAGTGCCTTGTGCCCCTGTTGCATAACCAGGGCAGGTCTCTCTGGCGCCCAGGCTGGAGCCCATGGTTGGGACTCAAGACCCAGATGAGGCCTCTTCCCGCTCTTGGTGAAATGCCTGGGTCCCTGCTGGCAGGCTGACCTGGAAGTAGTGGGGGATGAGGGGGCGGGGCCGGGCAGACAGGAGGAGCAGATGGGATGTGTTACCTCTCATCTTTGCCTCAGGCCAAGCATGGCCTGGAAACTCACCCGGTGACATTAGCTTCTTGGGGGAGTGGCCTGAATGGAGACAGAGGGAGGGGCAAGGGTGTGCTGCTGGCACCGTCTGTGCCCGGATTCACAGCTAAGGGTTCCAGACCCATTGTTATGCCCGCTTTTCCGGGAAGGATCCTGGGACTCTGACTCATCTGCCAAACACTTTTTTTAAAATTTATTTTATTTTGAAAGAATTAGAGAGGTAGAGCCAGAGAGAGAGAAAGGTCTTCCATCTGCTGGTTCACTTCCCAGTTGGCCACAGTGGCCAGAGCTGAGCATGGAACTCGGAAGTGAAGCAGGGGCCAGCACTGTGGCATAGTGGGTAAAGCCACTGCTTCCAGTGCTGGCATCCCCTATGGGCACTGGTTCGATCCTGGCTGTTCCACTTCCAATCCAGCTCTCTGCTATGGCCTGGGAAAGTGGTAGAAGATGGCCCATGTCCTTGGGCCCCTGCACCTGCATGGTAAACCCAGAGGAAGCTCCTGGTTCCTGGCTCCTTGCTTTGGATCGGCTCAGCTCTGGCCGTTGCAGCCAACTGGGGAGTGAACCAGCAGATGAAGACCTCTCTCTCTCTCTCTCTCTCTCTCTCTCTCTCTCTCTCTGCCTCTCCTTCTCTCTCTGTGTAACTCTTTCAGATAAATAAATCTTAAAAAAAAAAAAAAAAAAGTGGAGCAGCCAGGACTCAAACTGTCGCCCGTATGTGATGCTGGTGCTGTGGGCAGGGGCTTTAACCTGCCCCAGCCCCATGCCATACACTTTTGAGTGGCTTTGCTGGACATGGTGGTGAGTGATTGGGGTGGGGACTGTCCAACCCACTGGCCATATAAGCTCCACAAAATCATTTGTTGTGGCCTGCCAAGACAACTGCCTCTGGTGACTCGAAATTCAATAAATCTATAGCAGGCTAATTTTTAAGCTGATAATTTTGTGGGTTTTTTTGGATGTTTGTTTAGTTTTTTTAACTTTAATAAATATAAATTTCCAAAGTGCAGCTTTTGGATTACAGTGGCTCCCCCTCCCCATAACTTCCTTCCCACCCGCAACCCTCCTATCTCCCACTCCCTCTCCCATCCCATTCACATCAAGATTCATTTTCAATTATTTTTATATACAGAAGATCAATTTTTATATACAGAAAATCAATTTTATATACAGAAGATCAAAAGATTTCAATAGTTTGCACTCAACACAGAAATACAAAGTGTAAAGTACTGTATGATTACTAGTTAAACCACTGATTCACATAGTACAACACAGTAAGGACGGAGATCCTTCATGGGGAGAAAGTGCACAGTGACTCCTGTTGTTGATTTAACAATTGTCACTCTTGTTTATGGTGTCAGTAATCACCCTAGGCTCTTGTCATGGGTTGCCAAGCCTATGGAAGCCTTTTGAATTCACCAACTCCGATCTTACTTAGACAAGGTCATAGTCAAAGTGGAAGTTCTCACGTCCATTCAGAGAAAGGTACCTCCTCCTTTGATAGCCCATTCTTTCTGCTGGGATCTCACAGAGATATTTCATTTAGGGTGTTTTTTTTGTTTTGTTTTTGTTTTGTTTGTTTGTTTTTTGCCAGAGTGTCTTGGCTTTCCATGCCTGAAATACTCTCATGGGCTTTTTAGCCGGATCTGAATTCCTTAAGGGCTGATTCTGAGGCCAGAGTGCTGTTTAGGACATCTGCCATTCTATGAGTCTGTTGTGTATCCTGCTTCCTATGTTGGATTGTTCTCTCCTTTTTTATTCTATCAGTTAGTATTAGCAGACACTAGTCTTGTTTATGTGATCCCTTTGACTCTTAATCCTATCATTATGATCAATTATGAACTGAAACTGATCACTTTGACTAGTGAGATGGCATTGGTACATGCCACCTTGATGGGATTGATAATTTTGTATGGCCCACGAATGATGTCCTAATGGCCCCTGGCAGAAAAAACATTTCCCATCCCAGGTCTGTGGTCTCCCAGTTGTCCCCCAACCTTTCCTGTGTCAGACTTGGTCCCACCTCATGAGGCCCCAGGACACTCAGGTGGCCTTGTTCTAGTCCTGTTCGGCAGGTGCAGTGGGGCCTCGGAGACAGGCCAGTTCCAGCCCTATCTTCTAGACCATTGTGGAAGCACTGCTGACCCTGGAGAGCATCCATTCTGCAGAGGCAATTACGAGTCTTAATTTAGAAACAATTGAAGTGATTACAATGTAATTGTTACAGAAGGAATGACAAATGGCCTGATTTCAGGGGAGCATAATTATTTTAGGAGCTGCTTTCCCATCAACGGTGGAAGCCTGCTTAGAAATGGATAGGGGAGAGCAGGGCAGTGGCTTTGGGAAGGGTTCCTGGAGGCTTGGGGACCCGCGTCGCAGACCAGGCTCTGCTGCAGAATTGCATGGACTCCCAGCATCAGGAGGGAACACACAGGCACACACACACATGTGCACACGGCCCCAGGGCGGGGGGCAGGGGGCGGGGGAGGAGCAGAAGAGCCCACACTCGGGTCACGCCGCAATTATCCTGTGGCGCCACCAGGACTCACAGGCTGCCTAGCCGGGCCCTGCTCTGCCCTCCAGGTCTGCTTCCCTCAGTTCCTGTGGTTTTGTGGTCGTGTGGCCAGAGACTGTGTGATGTGTTTATTAGGATGGTGAACTCTAGCATATACCCCTGCGTTTTAATCCTGACTCTACCACTGACTTGCTGTGTGACCTCGGATGACTCACTCACCCTCTCTGTGCCTCAGTTTCTTCATCTGTAAAATGAGGGTGGCGGGAGGACCAGCTTCGAGGGTTGTTGTAAATGATTAGTGTGGGCCATGCTCTGGCTTTATAGGATTATAGTCAGCAACCAAGAAACACCCAGTGCAGCCAGCAGTAGGCTGCATGGGCGGCAGATGCTGACAAGTGTTGTGTTCTTGAATAACCTGGGCCTCGGGGCCGGCGCTGTGGCATAGCAGGTAAAACTGCAACCTGCAATGCCAGCATCCCATATGGGCGCTGGTTCGAGACTCAGCTGCTCCACTTTCCATCCAGCTCTCTTCTGTGGCCCAGGAAGGCAATGAAGGATGGCCCAAGTCCTTGGGCCCCTGCACCCGCATGGGAGACCAGGAGGAGGCTCCTGGCTTCAGATCGGCACAGCTCCGATGGTTGCAGCCATCTGGGGAGTGAACCAACGGATGGAGACCTCTCTGTCTGTCTCTCTGCCTCTCCTTCTCTCTCTGTAACTGTGTTTTCAAGTAAAAAATATTTTTTAAATAAAATAACCTGAGGCCCCCATGTTTAGACTTCTGTCACTTCCTCCACTTAAGTTTGCACGTCCTTCAGAGTTGTCCTGATGGCGTGGGCAAATGGGGGGCCCAGCATGCCCCTCAAGCTTGGGTCTCCAGACTGCAGCACCTCAGGTATGCTGGGAATTGCTGTCCTTAATGAATCCTATCGTTTCTTGTGAATATGGTACTTAGAGTGCATTGCGCTTTTCCGTGGGTTGTAAAAGCATAAACTGGCTAATCGTCGTAACTTGAGTGAATCATCATTTTGGTTACTCTGCTTTTCTTCACTTCTGTGTAAGCCATGGGGGCATGCACATGTACACACACACACACACACAGTGGCCAGGGCGCCCCCTTGGACTACAGGATTAAACACGTGCCCGTGAGATGCTTTCTGAAATGAATGCACCCCCTCTGATTAGGGGCGGGGGAGGTCCGAGGACTGCGGGCCACTTGTTCAGATCAGAGCCTGTCTCACCGTCATGGTGTGTGCCAAGGATCCCCCCCCCCCCAAGCTCTGCAGGAAATAGGAATATGGGAAAGGCGCCTTAAGCAGGAGGTGGCGGCAGGGACACGTAGCTGTGCTCATGTCCGTGGGTCCCAGCCCTGAGATTTCCAGGGGTGAGTCTCAATTCCTCCAGGCTCTGCTTGCCCCAGGGAGGATGCGTGGACTTGAGCCACTACAAGTGAGGGGGTACCGCCCGCGGTGGGGTTCAGCAATATCCCCAGAATACTTTGCCCTCTGCTTCCTCACATCCTCAGTGTCGCTTTGTCCCAAAATGACCACAGCAGCTCCAGCCATCACATCAAAGTGCAGGAGAGAGCTGTTGCTCAGCCTGGAGTCTCATTTTGTTGTCAAGGAAAGCCCTCCGCTGACAGCCTCCAGCAGCCCGCCTCTGGGGGTTCATTTGGCAAGCACCAGGGCTCGTGCCATGCACAAACCAGGTCCCAGCCACAGGAGCGCCACCACCGCTCTCTGAACTTTCCCACGCCACAGTGGGGAGGACACAGCCCTGCTGCTGTGGACCAGCACACGAGCCGTGCCCACAGAAGTTTTTGAGTTGGCTCCACTTGGATTGGCTCTTGTCGAGTCGGCTGCTTTGAGGGCTGCATGAGCGTTGACCTGATGGAAATTGGGCCCCGTGTGCTCCTCGGCTCATGTGCATTGACTCCTTGCCCCTAACGTCACATGAATGAAGTGGACAATTCCAGGACCAGGTGGCATTTCACCAGGATGTCCAGGGCACATCTCGGGCATGGCATCATTTTGGTGGAGTTTTAGGAAAAATCGTATGAGGCACGAATCCTTAGCCAAGGACGAGAGGTCGTCATTCTTACTGTTGAAATATTTATCTGATTAAAGTTATAGAAGGTGTAAATCTAGAGTACAGGCTGTGACGGGATAGAGGTTTTTGTGGTATTGGGAGAAAGTTGGACAAGGAAGTCCGTCTAGCAACAGTTCAGGGAAGATGCCTGTTTTGCATTGGAGGGCTTGAATTGCCGGGCTTATCACGAGGCTCAGAATCAACCTGAGCTGTTGGAGATCTGCCCTGAGCCTGATCCTGCAGAGGCTGAGATGACGTGAGATAACAGCGCTGACACACGTCTGCTGGCGCTGCTGCTGTGATGGGTACTGTGTTGTCATCTGCACCACAGTACCACTGTACATACGGTACCTCGTTTGATCCATCCCTTAGAAAGATATGCTCCAGCCCATGTTAGTCACATACAGTGGGTTAAATGACTTACCCGTGGCCCCCAAGTGGCAAGGGACAGGACTGGAGCTCTTGTTCTGGTCTTTGAACTTGAAGTCCCTGTTCCTTGCCTACCAGCAGGTGAGTGCTTCCCATGGTGGTGTTTACGAATGCCACCCTCATGAAGCCCTGAATTCTGGCTTCATCACTTCCTTCTCTGTGCCTCGGTTTCCTTTTTTTGTAACACAGGGGTAGTAGTTCACAGCATTGCCGCAGAGGATTAAAGAATGGAGTGGGTGGAGCACTGGACAAGTAGGGGTAGTTGTTCCCTCCCTGCTGTCTGCCCATCAACATGGCACCGCGTGATAACAGCAGCAACGTGGAGTCTGGTGTGCCCAGCTTGAAACCTGCAGCGTGTACCATCTGCCTCCTCTGGGGTTGCCCTAACCCTCGGTGCCACCTTCTGTGCAGTGGGATGGATTGGATTTTCCCCTCAGGTTACAGGGATGAGGTGAGATAATGTGCAGGAGACATGTGGCATGTGGCAGGCACCTGACAGCGATGAAGTGGGAGTGGTCATTGGGCCTGAGCTTGCTCCCAGGCCCTCGAGTGGCCGGAGACTCACCACGTAGCAAGTGATCGTGACTGCCAAACAGCAAGGGAAGAACGGGCTGATGACGGAACAGGGCCTCCTCACCCCAGGGTGACGTCACCTTGTAATGAGGTCTTCCCTGAGTCAAAGATGATTGGACAGAGGCTGTGCTGGCCGGTTTTCCTTGGGCTGAGTGCATGAATTTTGTGGTTTCAAAGTCCAGCTTGCACCGTGTGTACATGAGGCTTGGAGATGAAAAGATCCTGTGTCCCCCACCGGAATCCCGGTCACCACATCTCAGAGCCCATTGCCACGGACACAGGAGCACCAGCCTGAGCATGGTGAGCCTGCGGTATGTGTGTGTTAAGCCCTGGGAGATGGGGTTTCCAGAGTGGAGTGGATCTGTTACCTGAAGAACAGCTACCTCTGAATCGGTGCTGGGGCAGTCACAATGGCCTTGTGAGGTTTTCTGTCTTCCCCAATTACTAAACTTTCTTTTAATGGTGTGAGTCGGGATACTCACGCTGGCTTCTCACCCCTCCCCCCTCCCCCTCCCCCACTTCCTCTGCACCCCCCCGGCCCCCAGTGAGCCAAGCGTGGGCTGGCATCCATCCGCTGACAGCCCCGGGCTGCAGGAGCACCTGGCTCCCTGGAGCACACAGCACCCTCCTCCACGTAGCACAGGGGATGCAGAAACAGTGCCTGTTCCTCTGTGTGCTTCAGGGTCTAAAAGGCCAGGGGCACTGGTGCACCTGTGTAACAAGTATGATTGCTTCCTGCTACCACTGTGGAGACATTCTCACAGGTAGTGACCCAGCTAACCTTGATCTTGACAATGAAGATAAACTACAGTGAAACAGGATACATGCTCAGCCTGAAACTAGATCCTGAGGGTTTTGGTTTTGTTTTTTTTTAAGATTTATTTATTTGTTTGAAAGGCAGAGTTACAGAGGAGGGGAGAGAGAGATTGATCTTCCAGATGCTGGCTCACTCCCCAAAGGGCATAATGACGGGGGTGTGCACCAGCAGGCAGCTGGGATTGAAAGCAGAGCTGGTACTCAAACCCTGGTACTCTGGTGTATGCACGCATCTCAAGTAGCATCTTTGCCACTGTACCAAGCACCACATTAGGGCAAAGCTTTAAGCAGAAAGGAAGGGAGACAGGAGCCCTCCAGATAGCATGAGGGTCCAGGGACTGGGCCTCTATCTGTCTTTGACAGAATAGACAGTTAAAGATGTGCAGGCACTGTTCTGTCTTGCTAGAGATGGAGACTTCTCCATTAGTTTGGGGCTATTTCTTTGACGAGGAAGACCACCCAAATGGACTTTGAACTCTGCAAATGTAAAGGCTTAGTCTTTAGGGAGCTAAGCCATTAGGATGAGTATTTGCTTTGGGAGAGATCCTGCTGCTATTCGAGGGTAGATTTCTATGTAGACTGTGCTCTGCCTGGTGGGCACTGGTGGAATGGGAGAGTAGGGTTGGGCTGGGGTCCTTGGGGGGAGGATTGCGGGGACCCTGAATGCCAAGGTCGGTGTAGCTGAGGAAGGGAGTGGGAGCCCCTGAAGTGGAGTCATTGGCGGCCTGGGAGCTGAGCCTCCATCTGTCTTTGATTCTCTCCGCCAACAAGCTGTGTTCTCCTTGGAAGTCACACGGGTGCTTCCCGCAAGCCAAGGCCATGTGCGCTTTGCATCTCCGTGTTTTTCCAACTTCTCTCTGGGGTCAAATGAGGACACCTCCTCCAACTGCGTCTGCGATTTCCCATCCAGCACCTTGGCCGGAAGGGGCTCTTTCCCACTCACCGTTGTCACTTGAGGGTTGGGAGGGACCTTTGTTCACCTCATGTGCAGTTCCCACGTCGGGAGTCAGCAGCAGGCTTCATACGAAACGTGGATGTGAGTTGTCACATCCACAGTGGTGCTGTGAGCTGCTTCCTCGGGCATGTTTGTGATTAGATTCTGCTTTGATCGGTTCTCAGAAATCCGTGAAGAGCTTGGTTTATGGTCATCCGAGCTCCTCTGGTGTCTGAGGAAAATTGGCTTGGAGTTTCTGTTGCCATTCAGCTCAGTGGGACTTGAGGGAGTCCAAGGAGTGAGGGGCAGAGTAGGGTCAAGTGGAAAGCATTGCTCTGTCCTGCTGGTCATCGCTCACCCTACTCCATCCACACTGTGCTGTCCTGCAACCATAAAATCAAACTGATGTTACAGGCAAACCCTAGCCATTCTAGCTGCTCCTGAACCCAATCTCATGGTGAGGAAAACTCCTACCCTCGTTGTAGATTTAAATATTCCATGTGTAATGTGTTAACTGCTTTAACTCGATGATGTTCTTCAACTATAGAGCTATGGATTTTATGTGAAGCAACTGACTATCTGGTCTACCTGCTGCCCGGTCTCCCCAGCCGTTGCATCCCATGGAGTTCTTTGAATTTCCTGTAATATCCAGGCAGACAATGAGCTTTCAGGAAATGCTGGTGAAATAATTCAGTGGGAAATGGGAGCTCCCTGAGGAAGGGTATGCTGCCAAGCTTCCCCCATGAGCTGTAATACATGGCTCAGGTTTACTGCAGAGGTAATGTTCGTTGGTGAATGTTCCATCCCGTTACCTGATCTGTTGGAGATAAGTATAAACCATTTAAACTCTACCCTTTGATACAAATGTAAATCCTTGTTATCTAATGAGAAAAGAAAGGAGTTTTTTATTTTATGTATGTGAGAGGCAGCGACAAAGCTCCCTCCTGCTGGACAACTCCCCCAAATGCCTGTGACGGGCATTAAATGTGGCAGCCAGGAGTGGAGTCCAGGTCCCCGATGGGGGTGGCGGGAACCCAAGTACTCGAGCCATCACCGCTGCCTCTCCAGGTGCACATTAGCAGGAGCTGGAGTCAGGAGCTGGAACCAAGGCTCCAGCCTAGGCACACGGATAGAAATGCAGGCATCTGGACTGCTCGGCCAAGTGCCCACTGCCGAGAATGAGCTGATGAAACTCGACACGTACCACTGGTAAAACACGAACTTTGACAGTTTTAGTTCTTACTCAAACATAAAAAGCCAACTCGGCTTTGATCATTGACATGTTAATTCTAGAATTTCCCTTTGTTTCTGTACTTGACTACCACTGTCGCTGTGGCTACAATCAAATTCTATTTGTGTATCATCGTCTTAGAATGGAAAATGCTACTCCTCAAGGAACAAGCCGTTGATGCTGAAGACTAATCCTATGTATCATTTTATATGTTGTTGCACATTTGTAATTCGTTGATGAAGTACTGGCAAATTTATCTTCACCATTATTCAAATGGAATAGTTACATCTAACAGCCTTCCTTTATGGCTTTCTGCTCCAATAAAATTGTTCAGATGGATCTCAGGTTTCCTGCTTTTTGCACTGCAATCGTTTGTGTTCCGATCCCATCCATAATGTCTAAATTTGACTGTAAAAGGCAGCAAACCTTTAGCTCCATCATGGAGGGGGAAGATTTGTGGGTGCTGGCTATTTGTAATGTGATTGTGTGCTTCTGAGCATACACAGAGAGCGTGCTTCATAAATTTAAGGTGTTTATTAGTCACACACGATCAGTGCATAGCTCCAAAGCTGCTGCTGCTTGGTGCATCTCTGCAGTGCCCTGCGGAGGCTTGTGTTTGCTGACACCGTAGCTGCAAACCATATAAACTACAAAGAACTTCAGAAATGCAAGATGAAATGGAAGAGGCCAGAAATCCCATTACTGTGAAAGGTGCAATCCAGTTTTTTTTTTTTCTTTTTTTGCAATTCCTTCTAATGAAATTAGAATACGCTGTAGTTTGTGGCATGGATATCTTTAAGTGGGTGACTATGGGGAGGGGGTGGGAGCAGGCACATGGATGTCTCCTCTGCTGGTCCTGGCCAAGTCAGCAAAGGGACAGAGGCCACCTGACACTGCTTCAGCTGACCCTAACCTTGGCAGTGACATTCCAGGAAAATGTCACAAGCTTCTCTGGACAACTTAGACTCTCTGGGGGACACTTGTTTTTTCACACTGATTCTACAGTGGTGGTGGTGGTTTATGGTTGTTAGTTGTAATGCAAGGACTAGAAAAAATAAAGACAGTTCACTAGAAGTCAACCACCTATCAGCATTAGAAGGAGAGGCCAGTGCTGCCGTGTAGTTCCAGTTCAAATCCCCAGCTGCTCCACTTCCAATCCAGCTCCCTGCTCATGTGCCTGGGAAGGCAGCATAAAGTGGCCCAAATGCTTGGGCCCCTGCACCCACGTGGGAGACCTGGATGAGACTCCTGGCTTCTGCCTGGCTCAGCTCTGGCCATTGAGGCTATTTGGGAAGTGAACCAGTGGATGGGAGATATTTCTTTTTCTCTCTGTCTCTCTCTCTCTCTCCCCTCCCTCCCTCTCTCCCTCCCTCCCTCCCTCCCTTTCTCTCTTTCCCTCTGCCTCTGTGTAACACTGCCTTTCAAATAAATAAATAAGTACATACATATTTAAAAAAAGACTTAGAAGGAGCAGCAGAGATCTTCAGGAATTCCTGCTGGTAAGGGTGGAGGGTGGACAGGAGAGTGGCTGGGCCCAGGCTCACAGAACCTGACTTATGAAGATGCTGGCAGCCATTGTTGGGGTGTGCATGTTCATTGTATTTTAGTCATTTTGCATATGTATTTTCACCTTTCCACTCTGGAAATTCAGCCTCCATTTTCATCTGCTCTTAACAATATATGCAAGTATCAACCACAGAGCAAACAACTAAACAGGAAGACGTTGCCTTCAGAGTGCACAAGTACAGCGTGCCCTGAGACGTCCTGCCCGAGCCACTGCTCTGTGTCCAGATCTGTATCCCACTTCCACCGTGGAAATTTGTGACCATGTAACCTTGGGCAAGCCCTTAAATCTTCACCCTCCTGTTACCTATGTGGGTAATAATCCAGGTGGGCGTTCTGGCACAGGGGGTTATGACAAGGCTTGGGATGCTGCATCCTGTATCAGAGTACCTGGGACAGAGCCCCAAATTCATGAATCGCAATAATCCTGCTAATGTGTGTCCTGGGAGGCAACAGACGATGGCCTCAATGCTTGGGTCCCTGGCATCCACACGGGAGACCTGGACTGAGTTCCAGTCTCATGATTTCAGCCTGGCCCAGCTCTGGCTGTGGCAACTCTTTGGGAGTGAACCACCAGATGGGAGATCTCTATTTGTCTCTCTCTCCCTCTCTGTTACTCTGCCTTTCAAACAAATATTTTTTTAATGTAGTTATTCTTCTCACAGCTTTTGCAAGATCTGCACTAACAGTACATGTGAATGCCCTGTAAATGCACACAGGAAGGGACTGTGCCTTGCTTCACTATGTGACCTTGGGTGGCTGGTGTCCTGTGCACATGTTACGTTTAGCAGATAATAGTAGTAAAGGTGAGTGGGCTTAAAAAATATCAGGTTCTATTTGCCTCTCAATCAGAAAACTTAATTGTAGCTTAGACAGCACCTTTCTTAGCTCCTCTAATAATGACTCTGTCCTTTGTTCTAGGCCCTGTCTAGCGCACTTAGGCCTCATTTCTTTGTAATCATAACCTCTACTCTACCACCAATGGCTCTACTCCCAACCTGTGTGTACTGATGGTCCTCTTCCCCACTTAATGCTGTATAATTGTTCAGACCTGGTAAATGCCACTCTTAGGATCATTGGTTACTATCCTCACCCTGTCTTTTATGACCTTGTCTAAATATGATCAGAGTTGGCGAACTTGGAAGGCTTCCCTAGCCTTGGCAACTCATGACCTAGGGTGGTTACTGGCACCATAAACTAGAGTGTCAATTTGTTGGGTCAACAACAGGAGCCACTGTGCACTTGCTCCTCATGTGTTATCTCTGTCCTTAATGTGCTGTACATTTTGATTTAATGCTATAACTAGTACTCAAACAGTATGTTTCCTTTGTGTTTCTATGTGGGTGCAAACTGTTGAAATCTTTATACTAAATTGATCTTCTGTATATAAAGAGAATTGAAAAAAAAATATTGATGTGAATGGAAGGGGAGAGGGAGCGGGAGAGGGGAGGGTTGCAGGTGGGAGGGAAGTTATGGGAGGGGGAAGCCATTGTAATCCATAAGCTGTACACTGGAAATTTATATTCATTAAATAAAAGTTAAAAAAAAAACAGAAAAAAAAATAAGCCAGGTATGGTTCAGAAAGCAGTGTCTTCTGTTTAATATACAACTTTTAAAATCTGCATAGTGAGATTGGGAGCAAGAGGGGAACAGTTCAAATTAGAATTGAGAACACCTTGGATGTGATTAATTCACTCATTCAGTCATCATACATTTTACTTAGCAACTGTTATTTGCTGAGCTTGGTTCCAGGCATGAGGGTTTCAACAAAGAACAAAACAGAATCTCTGAGGCTTCTTTTCTCGTATGGGATGATAGACAATAAGCAAATAAAAGTGTAGTATATTAGAAGTTGTAGGTGTTAAGGCAACCAATCAAAGTCTAGGAGGAGGATCAGGTGTAATTAGAGGGCTGAGGGCAGGAGCCATAGGAAAGGTGGCCTTGGCGTAGATCCACTGGAGTTGAGGCATGGGCCATGAGGGCGAGGAAGAGGGGCTAGGATTTGAACCAAGGGGATGTAAGGAGTGGCATTGAAGCTAGAAGGATTTAGGAGGAGGGCATCGAAGCCAGGAGGATGTGGAGGGATGAGGGCATGTGAGGCAGGGGGCTGGGAAGTGCAATACATAAGAGGGAAGAGGCAGGCGTGTTTGAGGCAGGGGACCACTGAAGCTCAAGTGGAAGCAGAGAAGGTGAAACAGGAGGAGGCATGGTCAGACCAGGAAGAGGAAGATGGGGAGATGGGTGAGAAGATGAGTAATGCAGGCTACGCTGCATGATCCCAGCCGGCCTCCACATCCCCCCGTTGACAGTTGAGGAAGCTGATATGTGGAGATGCCAAAGTCCCTAAAGATCGCGCAGCTATTAAGTCTTGGAGACCCGGGCCCTCTGCTTCCAACACCATTGTCCTTGACCATGGCGCTTTATCACTTTTCTCTGCAGGCAGATCAGCCCCAAATTTTGATGTTTGTTGGTATGTTCTAGGGGACAATTTTTGTGTTTGCTCACTTTATAATGACTGCACCACCATCAGAAACATCATATGAGACTACTTTCAGTTTCCTAAGAAAAACAAAATGTAAGGAATACATCTATACTAATACCATTCCTGATAAACTTTGGTCCTAGACCGAAATCGTAGTTGCCCAGATAGATATTCCTTAGTAACAGGATATTCAGGAAGTCTACAGCCAATAATCTTGGGAAGGAATGGTCTGTTAGTTAATACTGACTAAACAATTGCTAGAAATAATTGTCAGCTACCTTGCCATTACCTGACATTAATATCCATAAATATTCCAACTTCATGGAGTTCTTAAGAGTGAAACAAGCCATGTCTCACTGCCTGTGCCCCAAAGGCTGTAGGTTTAAAAGAATGGAACCATAATTTCTTAAGCCACATGTCAGTATCTTTCTCAGTACTATGAAGAAATCCTTAGCCACACTCCACGGCTACACTAAATGCTCACTGCGAAGGGAAGCACAGCTGGACAGAGTGAGTAATATCCCCCCCCACCACCCGGTCCTGAACACCAAGTAAGATTACTCAAGTAGAAGATGAGGGAGCCGGAATTGCAGTATTTACCACTGGGAAACTAGTCCATGTTTTCAAGGAATTTCGTGTGTGTTCTGTCATAAGCTTCATTCATCTGACCATTGGAGGGTCGGTGTAGTGAACAAAAGCACTTGTCAAAATCAAGGTGGAGTGGGGAATACAGTGATCCCATTAGATTCAGGTGTGACCTTAGGAAGTCCTGAGTTCAAGGCTACTGGGTTTGGCCTCTACTCTATCATCAGCAGGGAGTTATGGAAGATTTTTGAGGAAAAAAATGAGACAACTAGGGAGGGAGCCTTGAAGAAAGCTGAACAGTTAATATTTCTGAGATCAGCTGGAAGATAGTTAAGCCTTGGATTAAGAGATCATATCAGTTGTGGGAAATAAAGTTGAAAAGACAAGAATCTCCCTATGACTACTTTTTTTTCTAATGATACGTGGAGGTTTTATTTTGTTCTCGTCACTTTATCCCTCTATCTCACCTCTATGATATTCTTTAAAAAGCTGATTTTAAAACAAGCAACCCCAGATGGGTGCCAGTTGGAGTCCCTGCTGTTCCACTTCCAGTCCAGCTCCTTGCTAATGTGCCTGGGAAAGCAGTGGAAGATGGCCCAAGTTCCTTGGCACCCTACACCCTCATGGGAGACCCAGAGGAAACTCCTGGCTTTGGATCAGCCCCAATCTGGCCGTTGTGGCCATTTGGGGAGTGAACCAGCAGATGGAAGCTTGCTCTCTCTCTCGCTCTGTCTCTGTCACACACACACACACACACACACACCACTCTAACTGCTTTTCAAATAAATAAATCTTTAAAAAAAAAAGGCAATAAAACAACTGAGAATCATTTCTTCCCCTAGGTAAGAAAAAAAATTCAGCCAATCAGTAGGTATTAATTGTTTGCAATAATAGCCATCCTATTTCAATATTTGTAATTCAGTGGGATCAATTTGTTATGAAAACACTGTTCTTGCCCATAGACCCTGGGAGTGGATTACAAGTCCTTCTCAACGGCAGTAGATCTTTCCAGAACTGGATGCTGTTAGCTAGCTGGCTTCTCTGAGCCTGCTCTGATTCTGCCCAAACTCCACTTGGGTTGCTCTACTTAGTGGCTGATGGGTCGAGAAAACCCCAAAGGTTCTCATCTCTTTGTGGGTCTCCTTTCTCCCCTCAACTCTGAACCTTAACCGCCATTTCCACTCTCCACCGAGTACTTTATTTGTTGAGCATGGGAAGTGATTTGCCTTTTTGTAGGGCATGCCCAAGTTTGCCTCCGTGTCTGTAAGACACCTCTTTGAGCCCCCAGGATGAACTAGAATCACTATTGGGAGTGCTCAGGTCATTTCCACCCCTGCCCATGTCATCCTCCTCTGTGTTGAAATAGAGAGGGAAGAAGCCAAGAAGGGTGGTGATCTTAGAGTTGAGCGCTTCTTATTGTACGTAGGTGATGTCTAAGACTTCCCTCTGGAGATGCAAGGTGCAGTATGGAAATAGGCTCCCTGATGTGTGAGCATAGTGCCTGGGCCTCCATGGAGGTGTTCAAGGATTAAGCAACCTGCATGACTGGGGTAGAATACAGCCTTGCAGTCCAGATAGAACAGAATTTGAATCTGTACCTCTCCTGGCTTCCTGGTTCCCCATCTGTTACAAATGGGAATAATAATGTTACTTCCACAAGTTTAGTGAGGGTTGCCTGAGAATCTGTATACCTAGACACACTCTGCCAGCACTATGGTTGATGGCTTGTAGGTCTACATGATAAAAGTTTCTTCCCTTGTGTCATCGAGACGTGAATAAACTAGGGAGGGACAGTTGGAGGGCTTGTGACCCTCCTTCAAACATGGGAGGGACTGAAGCCAAGCCCAAGTTTGGTTCAGACTTCAAGACCGACGCTGCGGCACACACACCATGAGAACATAAAAAGGTTTGTTGCTCACCTAATAGGGCCTTTAGGGAGGGCAGGTAAGGCGTCTCAAGCTAGCTCCACAATGGCTTGAAAAGAGAGGGGAAGGAGAGGGTGGTCAGGCGAGGTGTCGGGCGTGCGGACAGGGGCATTCCTGGTTTGAATCTCCCACTGGTGCCAAGGAGGGGATGCCCTTTCTGAGCTGTCCCAGATGTGGGCCCTAAGGGGCGGGAGGAGGAGTGAGGCTGTCAACAGTTACCCATCCAAAATGGAGTCAGACCCCATTGCAAGAGGCCTGCCGATGGAATGGCGTTCGTGGAAGCGAGAGTCGAGGCATGACTTAGAAGCAAGAGGGAGCCTCGGTCTGTGGCCAGAGCAGAGAGGAATTGTGATTCTAGCAGGCGTGGGTTCCCAGGCTCCCACGGTGCAATGGCAAGGCCTGCCTTCCACCCAAGCACAAGGACATCTAAAGGACAGGGTGTTAGAGGGAGCCGTGGGGGTGGGGGTGGGGTGCTAGGGTTAGCAAACACACACGCGAGATCCTCAGTTACATTAGTCCAGATAAAGAACGGTTTCTGTTTTGTTTAGGGTAAGCCTGCCCATCAATATTTGGGACATTTCTATCCTAAAACAGTATTTGTTGTTTATCTGGAATGCAAGTGTGACCGGGCATCCTGTATTTTACCTGGCAACTCTAGCCCTTAAAAAGCCCTGCAACCCCTGGGAGAGCTGGTGGGAGGCGGGAGACAATAGCAGAACGTTTCTCCGCAGGCGACATCGAGCGCTCTCCTGCCGCCGTCTGAGGGCACGCTGGCTGGCGCCGCCCTTCTCCCGGGGGTGTTGTAGAGTATGCGCCTTCACACAGGGCTCCGTGGTGCGGCGGGGCACGGCTCAGCTGCCCTTCATAAACATTCTTGTTTGGCTGCCAGACTCGGCCAGAATCTGCTTGCTTAACAACCCCCATGCTTGCATCTCTCCTGCCGCTGCTGTCTGGGTAGCCCCTGGACGTGACGAATGGACGGATGGCCTGGATTGTATTCTCTTTGGTCCTCCGTTGCTGCCTCCGCTCTTGCATAGGTCATTTCCTGCGTCTTTCTCCCTAGTGTCCACCTCTCCGCTCCCTCTCGCTCTGCTCCCCTGCCCCTGTAGGTGTTTGCGCACCTCCTGATTTCTCTTCATTGCATGATGGATATTATTCCAGCCGCCTCGGGCCCGGGGAAAGCAACAGTCACACTACAGACGATCTGATCTATCCAGGTTCTGCTTAGGAAGCACTGTGGCACAGACGTGGGGGTCTGTGTAGAGTCCGAGTTGGGGGACAGAACGCACTCCTTACTGAGAGGAGATCTGTGATGGTCCTGTCTGGAGAACATTCCGTGGCCTGAGTATGCGGCCTGGGTCCTTCAAGGGCAATCTATCCCTTCCTTAATCTCCTTGATGACCTTGTTGTCGAGTTTTCATTAGCAAGAGGAGCTGAAATACCTGCCACTCCGGTGCAGAGCATGTTAGTGCCTGACACCGACTTCCTGGGTGTCAGCATCACTCTCCCTCCTCGCCTTCCCACTTCCAGAGCCATGTGCTTTGATCCAGAAGAGCAGAACCCCCTATCTGGGGTGGCGCGGTGGGGTCACAGAAGAGCACGTCTGAGTGACAGTGACTGCTGACGCCTATTAAGAGTGCACTATCGGCCGGCGCCGTGGCTCACTAGGCTAATCCTCCGCCTGCGGCGCCGGCACCCTGGGTTCTAGTCCCGGTTGGGGCACTGGATTCTGTCCCGGTTGCCCCTCTTCTAAGCCAGCTCTCTGCTGTGGCCCAGGAAGGCAGTGGAGGATGGCCCAAGTGCATGGGAGACCAGGAGAATCACCTGGCTCCTGGCTTCAGATCAGCGTGGTACGCTGGCCGCGGCGGCCATTGGGGGGTGAACCAATGGAAAAGGAAGACCTTTCTCTCTCTCTCTCTCTCTCTCACTGTCCACTCTGCCTGTCAAAAAAAAAAAAAGTGCACTATCAGCAGACATGCGTTGGGGCCCGGGATACACCGTGAAACAAGACAGGACCCCGCCTGTAATTGAGTTGAGATCTGATGTTCAGCAAAGTGTATGAATAATTAATTCCAATTGTTGTAAGTGCTGAGAAGGAGGAGGACAAGATGGGGCTGGAGCACTTTCAGGGAGATGTGGTCAGAGAAGGGAGGGGGGGGTGTTGCCATGGAGAGTGGAGAGCTGAGTGCGAATTAAGACAGGGAAGCAGCTGGTGGGAAAGGAGAGCATTTCAGATCCACAGCAGGGCTGCAGTGTGTGGGAGAGACCGGGGGGGCAGCCGCCAGAGCCAGAAGCTCTGGCAGAGTTAGGGACCTGGAGAACCCTTACTGCTCCTGGGCACTGCTGATTGCACAGAGGAACCATGGAGAGCTTCGGGGAAAATGCATTCCCCCCTTTCTCTCTCAGTCCTCCAAGCAGCTTATCTTGCAGTAGAGACCATGGGGTGTCGAAGGGCTTTCTCAAGGTCACACACGCAGTGCCACGGGCAGGATTTCGGTGTGGCTTTTCTGCGGTCATGTGCAGTGTTCACCCTACACGCCCAGCTGCTGTAAAGCAGCAGGTGCACAAGAGCCTCAAAGAAGCTGCTTCATGGTGTCCCGTGAGCCAGTGATGAGACTTCCCCCTTGTACATGCGTATAATGGACAAGCTTTCATGTTGTAGCCAAGTCGGCCGAGACAGGGAGTCATTATTTGGAACCTTCCAATAGGAAAAACCATTCATTTGAAGATACCAAAATTGCCCCCACCCAGAGGTCTGGGGGGAGGGTGGTTCTGCCCACACTCCCCTGCAGCCATGGGCTGTGTGAATTTCTCATGACAGCTTCTCTGAGCCCCTCCTCCTTGGAGTAAAATCAAGCTATTGTAGCCCTCATACCAATTCTACAACATAATAGTGAAGATGAAAAAATACAACTGAAAATGCCCTGAATGGCTTCCAAAATCCCAGATCCCTGTCATTTCTCTGTCTCGTGGAGGACATTATTTTTAAGGAATAATTCCTTCTGAGCCAGGAGACAGTAGCTGTTAAACATGTCTCCTGAATAAATAAACACAATTAAGAACTATTCTTAGACTCCATGGAGGGGCTTGAATCAATTCACCCAGGGCATTGTGGGCCCTGGAGGACAGCTGAGAACAGAGACCACCACTCCTCCCGTCTCTCCTGCTGCTGGTGAGGTGCCAGGACCTGCACGGCCACTGTCCACCTGTTTGCTTCCGGTCCAGGAGGGTCCATTGGTCTGATGGGAAGCCAAAGCCGTATTTCCATGTTTGAAGGGAGAAAGTGGCGCCTTGAGTGAAGCAGACATGTATTGCTGTTGGAACTCCTCTGAAGTCTGCCTGGGTAGCGTCTGGGCTGAGGGCATCGGGAGGAACTGTGGACCGCCCAGGGCTCCGTTCTCTTCCCGTGTCGGCAGCAGCCCTGGCCCAGCACCCGGGCCCTGCGGTGGCCAACTCGGGCAGCACTGCTACAGCAGTCTGTCGGCCCAGCGGGGCGAGGGGGCGATGGCGAGGGACATGCGCACTTCATCGGAAGCCTGGGCTTCGGGCACTCCCCACATTTCTTTGCTGGAGACACCTTCGCAGTGTCTACAAAGCCTGGCAGTGATCATCTAGAGTGGACTCTGTCCACGTTGCCAGGGACGCGGGAAGTATGTAACGTAAGCCACCTCTAGCTGCCAGCTGTCAGGGAGGGAGTGGGCATTAGCCACTCCTGGACTAGAAGCAGCCAGGAAAGGAGATATCCCGAGAAGTTGAATACCCTGCACTAGCAGGTGTAGGGTGCAGTTTAGGTCCATGGATCTCTCTAGGCATTGCCATGATTCAAGGGTTCTCTGTGGAGAGCAGGACAGGGGTATCTCCTAGGTGCTAGAGTAGCAAATGCAAACTCACGTGGGTGTCCCTGTAACTGGGGCAGGCCAGAGGGAGTGGGGTGCAATTTCAATTCCAGTGCTAGTTACATTCTCGTCCTCGTGGATGTGAACACCTTCCCAAGACGTGTGGTTAGGATATAAAGGCTGTAGAGAGAATGGCTTAGTAGAGAATTCAGAAGGCAGGGCCTGGAGGTACATCGAGAACCTCTTTGTAGGGACTGGTGTTGTGGACAGTGGGTTAAGCCGCTGCCTGGGATGCCACGTCCCATGTCAAAGTGCCTGATTCGAGTCCCAGCTCCTCTTCTCTTCCTATCCAGCTGCCTACTGATGCCCCTGAGAGGCAACAGATGAGGGCCCAAGCTCTTGGGTTCCTGCCATCCATGTGGGAGGTCTGGGTGGAGCGCCTGGCTCCTGTCTTCAGCCTGGCCTAGGCCTGGCTGTTGCAGTCATTTGGGAAGTGAACCAGGGGATGCAAGATCCCTCTTCCCCTCCACCTGTCTGACTCCCTCCCCCAATCCACCTGTCTCTTCCCCTAATCCACCTGTCTCTGTCTCCATGTCTGTCTCTCCAACTTGAAATAAATGAATAAATCTTTAAAAAAAAAACTCAATGAATTCTGCCCAGGGACTTCAGCAACTCTGACTCTGAAGCAAATGACAAAGGAATAAAAGGAAAGTGAAGTCAACCTAAATGTTTCTCAAGGGGAGATAAACCTCATGCAATGGAATACCTGCGGCTCTAGGCCTCGTGTTAGTAACCATTGTATTTTTTACCTCATTCAATGCTTGGCGCAAGATCAGCCCTCAAAATTTCTGTTGGATCAATCAATGAGTGAAAATTCAGTAGTTTAAAAGGTTGAGAAATATCTGTGTGTGTAATATTGAGACATGTCCACAATATGTTTAAAGTGAGTATGAAAGTTAAAGCATATGTATATAAATGTTTAGGGGGTATAGATATTCAGACCTATCAACAGTGACTGGTGTCTTTTAAAAAATATTTTCCATTTTTTGATTTGTAAGTAGTAGTTTTCTAGGGAGTGCTATTGTATCACAACGTGGGTGTTTAATCTCTTATTTTTAAAAATGTTTATTTTTGACTCCTTGAATGACAGAGCAGCAGAGAGAGAGATTTTCCATCTTCCGCATCATTCCCCAAATGCCCACAATAGATGGGGCTGGGCCACACTGAGGCCAGAACCTAAAACTTCACCCAGGTATCCTACGTAGGTGGAAGGGGCCTGAGTACTTGGGCCATCACTTGCTGCCCCCAGGATGCATCAGCGGGGAGCTGATCAGAAGAGGAAGATACAGAACTCAAATTGAAAGTTTTTTATGGCATGAGATGGCTTCCTGCTGAGCCACACACTCACCCTGATTTCTTATTTTTAACATTATTACTTAGACTTCTTAAAAACAAGATGTATGATCAAAACAAAAAATCCTATTTCCACAGTTTGGGGAGGGGCAGAGGGTTGTTGTTAGATAATGTTCAGTTCAGATTCTTATCAGAAATGCACATTTTGGGGCCAGTGTTGTAGCACAGCAGGTTTAGCCACAGCTTACCATGTCATCATTCCATGTGGGCCCCAGTTCGAGTCCCGACTTCTCCACTTCTGATCCAGCTCCCAGCTAATGCACCTGATAAAGCAATGGGAGATAGCCCAAGGGCTTGGGCCCCTGCATACATGTGGAAATCCTGATGGAGCTCCTGGCTCAGCCCTGGCCTTGCAGCCATGTAGGGAGGAGGGAACCAGCAGATGGAAGATCTGTTTCTCTATGTCTCTACCTCTCTGTAACTCTGACTTTCAAATACATAAATAATTTTTTACAAAAAAATGCTAAATTTCTTTATAAGGAATGCATGTTTTGTTGATGGGAATGTGGTCGCACTTCATATTTATGGAAATAAAACTTGGAGAAGTGCCCAAGGCCAGGCCCTCTGCAGTCTGAAGTGCATGCCGTATACAACAAGGTCTCGGATATTTTGGAATCAGTAATCCCTGCTCTCCCGGGGTGGGGGAGGCGGGGAGGGAAGATGATTTCCTTGAGCTTTATCTCAAACCCTAGGGAAAGCAAAAGGAAGAGCAGATCGGGTTGTGGTGACTTCCTACTCACCAGATTTTCTGCAGTAGATCAGTTTTGTTTTGAAAGCCACTCAGCCCTCCAGAGTGGGAGGAAGGGCCGGGAGTGACCCCTCAGCCCCCTTGGCCATCCTTAAGAGGAAGGGGGCCACTGGACAAGCAATGCCTGGAGAACATCCTCAGACAACTGCAGCAAAGCCATCGGGAGATGCAGATGGGGTTGCAAGCCTCATATCCAGGCAGCAGAGGGAGGCTATTCCAAGGTCAAGGCTAAGTTAGTGGGACTGTGGTATAACTCTTCAGTTCTCCCTCTGGAATACTTTAATTTTTTTCTTGATTCACCACTGCATTTTATTTCCTCATTTGTCTGTTATACATAAATTGGATGTTTCAACAAGCTCATGGAGCATGGAATTAAAATATTTTAAAAATGCATTTGAAAGGCAAAGAGATGTCTTCCATCTACCGATTCACTCCTCAAATTCCCACAGTTGCCAGGGATGGGCCGGGCCAAGCAAGGAGCCTAGAGCTTAGTTTGGATTAACCATGTGGGTGGCAGGGATCGAAGCACTTGAGACATCACCTGCTGCCTTCTGGTGCATACTAACAGGAAGCTGGAACTAGAAGTGGAGCCAGGACATGGGCCTAGGGTTTCTGATATGGACACAAGCATTCCACGTAGAGTCTTAACTACTGCCTAAACGTGTGCCCCAGATGCTTGTTTGATGCAAAAAAAAAAGTTTAAAATCCGTGCATACAAGTGGTTTCAAAAAGTTCATGTTTTGAAACACTATGCATAGGTTTCAAAATTTTTTGTACAAAAGTGAACTTATGTTTTAGTTTCATTTTCCACTGAGTCTTTGAAGTCACCTTATATGTCCGTTTGTGGGTACAGTCTCCTTCCAAATTCCCATTGTAGAGACATTCTGAAGCAGTGTGCTCTTCAGGTCGCTCTTGACTCATGATTTTGTTCCAGTGAGAATCAAAGACAACTGACCTAGAAGTGACAGTGTGGGATGTTGGCCACTGGTAAAATTCAGGCGGTTAAAATCCCTGGTGTCTAAGCCATGATAAATGAATGCTCACTCCTCTCTATACGTAAATTTCATAATTTCCTTCCTTACATTTGAAGAACCCTTTTCTAGTTGAGCGTTGACGAAGGCGTGGTCTCAGCCTCTGTCCCTAACCGCTGACCTCTCCTTCCCTCCCCTTTACTGGCTCACTCTTATCTCTGAGTCTCAATGTCACAGTGATTGAGGAGTCCGTCCACAATCTATGCTGGCCTCCCGTGACCCTAGAATCTCATCTCCTTCACTCTGCCACGCCCTCCACTCCAGTTAGTCATACGGTACACACTGCAAGCACAGCTCCAGTTAGACGCTTCCCATTGGCCGTTCTTGCTGCCTGGAGTGCTCTTCCCAGCTGACTCCATGCCTACACCCGCTGTCACTTTCTCTGGTCTTTTCCAATATATCTCTCTCAATGGGACCTTCCCTGGATTCTTTTGTTAAATGTCAGTGCCCAATAAACCACCCTGGCATTTGCCAGCCCCCTGTTCTTTTCTGTGTGGCACATGCCCACCTAACTCTCTCTTGGTTACCTGCTTTTACATATGCCCTTTACTGCCGGATGGTAGGCTCCATGACTGTAGGGATGTTTGTCTGTTGTTTCCTTATGAATGCCCAGTGCCTTGAGTGGAGCCTTGCTCCTGGTAGGCACTTGTTACCTCTATGTGGAAGGCACATGTTCCACCAGGAGGTTATCTGGCCCCTCTTGTATATGTTTTTCTGACTTTTACGCAACTTGCATTTCCATATGTGCTTTGTTCGTGGAGCTCGTAGGGCAAAGCGGCAGAACCAGTGGACAACCACACAGCAAGGCAAGCTCGTGGTTTGACTCTGTCATTCTCAAGGTGTGTGACTTGAAACAAGTCCTTGAACCTCTCCGAGTTTTCCCCTCTTTGTGTATCAAATGGAAAAGCCTGCCCTGCCTGTCCGTCGGGTTACAGTGAAGATTTAAAGGAATAGCATAAGAAGGGCCATTGGATTCATCCATCCTTGTGTTGTCATACAAAATGCCTGGGGCCGGCTCACTTTCTTTATACAGAAAAGAGATTTATTCATGGTTTGGGAAGCTGAAAGCCCTACATAGGCTTCTGGTGAGGCCCTTGAAGAGGGCCTTCTGACTAAACAACGTGACCATGGCATCATAGCAGGAGTGCATGTGAGAGGGCAAGATGGGATGCAGGAGGCTAGGGAGGCAACTCCCCTGGCAACAAGTAAGCCACTCCCACGAGACCAGACCCACTCACCCAGAGACAGATGAATCCATTCATGAGACTGGAGTACCTGTGACCTCACTACCTCTCATGATGCCCCACCCCTCAGAGGTTCCACCACCTCGACATCACTGCACCGGCCACCAAGCTCCTAGCACACAAACTTTGAGGAGAAAACCACAGCCAGCAAGAATAACCTGATGTTTTCATTTGCCATGGAGCCTGGCCTGACTCGATGCCGGAGCTTCATATATATGGTTAGATCTTTTAATTCTTATGTCAAATCAATGAGATATGAATCTGTATGGCGCCGTGGCTCAATAGGCTAATCCTCCACCTAGCGGCGCCGGCACACCGGGTTCTAGTCCCGGTTGGGGCACCTCTTCCAGGCCAGCTCTCTGCTATGGCCTGGGAGTGCAGTGGAGGATGGCCCAGTTGCCTGGGCCCTGCACCCCATGAGAGACCAGGATAAGCACCTGGCTCCTGCCTTTGGATCAGTGCAGTGCGCCGGCCGCAGCGCGCCGGCCGCAGTGGCCATTGGAGGGTGAACCAACGGCAAAGGAAGACCTTTCTCTCTGTGTCTCTCTCTCACTGTCCACTCTGCCTGTCAAAAAAAAAAAAAAGTGAGATATGAATCTGTATTGTTATTTTAAAGATTTCTTTATTTGAAAGGCAGAGTTACTGGGTCTCTTCCCCAAATGGCCACATTAGCCAAGGCTGGGCTGGGCTGGGCCAGAGCCAGGAGCTTCTTCTGGGTCTCCCAAGTGGATGCAGGGGCCCAAAACCTTGGGCCATCTTCCATTGCTTTTCCCAGGTGGGTTAGCAGGGAGCTGGATCAGAAGTGGAGTGGCCAAGACTTGAACTGGTGTTCATATGGGATGCCAGTACTGTAGATGGTGGTTTAACCCAGTGTGCCACAGTGCCAGCCCCAGCCCCAAATCCATATTAATGAACTCACTGTCCAGATGAGAAAACAGGTACACCACCAAATTTAAGCAATTACCAGCAGCAAGTAAACAATAGAGCTGGGCTTTGAACCCAAGTGTTTTGTTCTGTGTCCTGACCTTTTACCTTTTCCATGCTATGTCTTACTGGCACAAGGTCAATGTGTTAATAACCGAATGGAGTAATGCAAAAGATTTGACCTGAGGTGCAACTTTTGTCTCCAGACCAGTATTTCTTTTTTTTTTTTTGACAGGCAGAGTTAGTGAGAGAGAGAAAGACAGAAAGGTTTTCCTTCTGTTGGTTCACCCCACAAATGGCCGCCACAGCCGGCACGCTGCACTGATCCGAAGCCAGGAGCCAGGTGCCTCCTCCTGGTCTCCCATGTGGGTGCATGGCCCAAGAACTTGGGCCATCCTCCACTGCCTTCCCAGGCCACAGCAGAGAGCTGGACTGGAAGAGGAGCAACCGGGACAGAACCAGAACCCCAACCAGGACTAGAACCCACGGTGCCGGTGCCACAGGCAGAGGATTAGCCAAGTGAGCCGCGGCGCCAGCTCCAGACCAGTATTTCTGTTGCGTGCTAGTTAATGTAGCATTTCCTTGACGTGATTCACTGCTGCCTTCCTTCAGTTGCAGTTTTCTAGAAGGAAAAGGTAGTATGGGGCAATTCTGTCTCCTCCCACCAATCCCTCCCCTCCTCTCCCCTTCCAGCCCCGCTGCCCTGCCCCTACCCCCACCCCAGGCACGAACCCCTATCATCCGTCTCTCTAGATTTTTCTAAGTCCAGATGGGGTCTCGTGTTCAGGCACGGTGCTTAGCAAAGCGTTGGCAGTTGCTTTCTGAAACAAATCCTGGACTACATGGCAAACACTTGCTTCCCACATCCCTTATCCCAGGCTCTTCTGCCTTGTTTGTGTTTTGGTGTTTCTGTGCTAGTGATTCTGTAAGTGTGGTTTAATTACTGTTTACTGACAAATCGCTCCACATGGATCAGTCTTGGTGGGAGACTTTCTAAGGCAAACACAGCTAATAAAGGAGAAGTACTTTTTAAACCTTGGGGAAGGAACTGAAGTTTGGTTTCGAAGACATGTTGCTGTACAAATGCAGGGAAACAGATCATTCTTTGAGAGTAGATTTAAATCTCAAAACGGCAATCTCTCCCTCCCCCCACCACCAAGGCCAGACACAGTGATTTTTGTGCATCAGCGATCTGATTGAAGGCCGCTCCAAAGAGCTGTGTTCTAAACCCTCCCCAAAGGGGAAAGCTCGGAATTCCTTGTAAATTCCACTCACTGTAAACTTCTGCATTATGTATGACCTCCAGGTTCTGAATGCTGGCCGTGGGCAAATTGCCAGCTTAGCCACTGAGGGACACTTTTAAAATTCAAATACAAACCAGCCTCTCTGGCTTCCCTGTCTTTTTCCTCTGGGGGAAGATAAGAAGCACATGAGGAAGGTTCGGTTTAGGCATTGTCTTTGCTGCATTTTGTAGTTAGGGTTTAATTTGACTCTTCTGTGAGATGTTTGCATGGTTCTGCATCAGGGTTACTGTAGCTGTTGGCCATGCCGACAGGAGGGCAGCTTGTTCTCTGTACTTCTGGGATGGCTGTTTACTAGGCTACTTCAAAAAGTTTCTGGAAAATGGAACCAAGGGCACAGCCTTGTGACATAGTGAGTTAAACCGCCACCTGCAACACCCTCATCCCAAATGGGCACCAGTTCGAGCCCCAGTTGCCCCACTTCTGATCCAACTCCCTGCTAATGTGTCTGGGAAAACAGCGGAAGATGGCCCAAGTGCTTGGGTCCCTCAACCCACATGGGACCAAATGAAGTTCCTGGCTTCAGCTGGCCCAGCCCCAGCCATTGTGCCTATATGGGGAGTGAACCAACAGGTGGAAGGTCTCTCTAACTCTGCCTTTCAAAGAAATAAATCTTTTTTTAAGTGGAATTAAGAGATAGGCTTATTTTTGTGCAAAAGATTTTTGAAACTTAAACATAAGTTTTTCATAATATGCATTTTCCATAAGCTTTTTTAAAAACTTTCTTTCTTTGAAAGGCAAAGACACACAGTCTTCCATCTGCTGATTCACTCCCCCAGATACTTACAATAATTGGGGTTGGGCCAGGCTAAAGCCAGGAGCCTGGAACTCAATCCAGGTCTCCAGCGTGGGTGGAAGGAACTCAAGTGCTCAGACTATCACCTGCTGTCTCCCAGAGCACACTATTAGCAGAAAGCTGGACGCCAAGTAGAATAACCTGGATTGAACGAGGCACTCCAATGTGGGATACAGGCATCCCAAGCAGTGGCTTGAAATAGCCACGCCAAATGCTCACTCCTTCCATAAACTTGAAGGCCCCTATGAGCAAGAGCAGAACCAGAGTGTGCCTCCCACACTCTCCCTGCACTCACCATCCACTCCTCTGGCTCCATAGGAGGGATTTCTCTCATATTGTCCCTGCACTGCCACTACCATTACTGTACACACACAACTGGGTGCCCCTTAGGGAAGGAGGAACAATGTCTTACTCCTGGAACCCACAGCAACATAGCAAGCATGGTGGACACTGAGTGTCCCCATGAATCGAAAGAAGGTGGTGATAGATATTTCCACTCCTGATAAGAGTTGCCCTTAATTGCCACCCTATGTTAAGTTAAACAATAGATAACGAAAGTGTAAGTGTTTTTAAAGTGTAAACAGAATGAGATGTGCAGGTGCGTCTCACCTTATGACAGGGTTATGTCCTGATTAACCCCTGGAAGGTGAAACTATCCTAAGTGAGAATATAATGAGTGCACCCAACCTGGATGTCACAGCTTCACAGTACAGTCCACTGTGGAGGGCTATGGTTTCCCCTGGTGACCGTGAGGCTGACTGCAAGTCACAGCTGCTACCTCTGCTCAACATCAGGAGAGAGAATGGTATTCATGCTGCCAGCTCCAGAAAAGATCGTATTTCAGAATTCACAGTATGGTTCCCACTGAATGTATATGGCTTTCACAGCATCATAAAATCAAAAAGTCATTAAAAAGGAGTGAATGCTTCAACATGGGAAGCAGTCCACACAGCAGACTTATAGAGTGACAGTCACTTTAAATAGCACTCTGACCTCAAAATCAGCCCTTAAGATATTCTAGTCTGGCTGAAAAGCCCATGAGATCATTTCAGGCATGGAAAGCCAAGACATTGTAGCAAAAAAATGTCCAACATGAAGGACCTCAGTGGGTGAGACCCCAGTGAAAAGAAGTGGTCATTGGCCGGCGCTGTGGCTCAACAGGCTAATCCTCTGCCTAGCGGCGCCGGCACACCGGGTTCTAGTCCCGGTCGGGGTGCCGGATTCTGTCCCGGTTGCCACTCTTCCAGGCCAGCTCTCTGCTATGACCCGGGAAGGCAGTGGAGGATGGCCCAAGTCCTTGGGCCCTGCACCCACATGGGAGACCAGGAGAAGCACCTGGCTCCTGCCTTCGGATCAGTGTGGTGCGCCATTGGAGGGTGAACCAATGGCCAAAGGAAGACCTTTCTCTGTCTCTCTCTCTCTCACTGTCCACTCTGCCTGTCAAAAAGTAAAAAAAAAAAAAAAAAAAAAGTGGTCATCAAAGAAGGAGGTACTTTTTCTCTGAAGGGAAGAGAGAACTTCCACTGTGCTTATGGCCTTGTCTAAATACTGATGGAGTTTGTGGATTCAAAAGGCTTCCATAGCCTCGGCAGCTCATGTCAAGAGCCTTGGGTAATCACTGATGTTATACATAAGAGTGCTAATTGTTAAATTAACAAGAGTCACTGTGCACTAGCTCCCCAGTCAGGACCTCTGTCCTCAAAGATTTGTATTATGAGAGTTAACAGTAAAACTTGTTCTAAAAGATTTATTTCATTTTAGTGTATTAAGTGGAGAATATTCTTATAACTCTTAATTATGCCTAAGTGTCTAACTCCACTGCTTGTTTTCTTAGGTGCTTGCTTAATTAATGATAAAACTCATTCTCAAGGGCTTACTTTCTTTTAATGTAGTAAGTGGAGGATAGTCTGATGTCTCATAAGTTATAGTTATATCTAAATGCTCACAAAAGATGTATCATTCTTGGGTACTTCTTTAAAATTAAGTTTCTATAAAAGTGAAATTAACTTTGAGATGCAATGACTATGAACAGCCCTTGTCTCTACTGTTGAACAGATTTTTTTCTTTTTTTTTTCATGCAAATTGTTGAACTCTTTACTTAGAGTTGGTCTTCTGTGTATAAAGTTATTCAAAAATGGATCTTAGTGGAGAATGGGACTGGGAACTGGAGAGGGAGGGAGAGGAGGGGTTGGAGTGTGGGTGGGAGGGCAGGTATGGTGGGAAGAACCACTATATTCCTAAAGTTGTACTTATGAAATGCATGAACTTTGTGTTCCTTAAATAAAAGGTTTCTTTGGAGGAAAAATCATTTAAAAATGAAATATAAAATAAACCAAGAAAAAAAGTCATTAAGTTGGAGTTCTGGGGTTTGATTCCCAGCTCCAGCTCCTTACTCTAGTTTTCCACTGCTGCAGACCCTTGGAGGCAGCAGTGTTGGCTCAAGTCGCAGTCAAATGGGAGACTGGGATTCAGTTCCTGGGCTCCTGGCCTGGATGTTGCAGGCATTTGGAGAGTAACCAGCAGATAGGAATCAATCAAAATCTCTCTCTCTCTCTCTCTCTCTCTCTCTCTCTCTCTCTCTCTCTTCTCTCTCTTCTCTCTCTCTCTTCTCTCTCTCTCTCTCTCTCTGCCTCCCTCCCTCCCCTTCTCCCTCCCCTTCTCCCGCTCTCCCTCCCTCCCTCTCAAATATATAGATTTATTTTTTAAAAGCCACAAAGTATTTACTGTCTATTAATAGCCTATTTCAATAAGCATGCATGCAAAAGACCTGGAAGAACTCACTCAGATGCTAACCATGATTTATCTATTTGAGAGTTTCAGCAGATGTTGGCTCTTTTCTTGATGCGTCACTGAGTTGTTTTACTATTTTCCTAGGGATGTCTGCTACTGTTATGATAAGAAAATGCCAGGTTATTTGCATTTTAAGAAGGAAAGCTTGGCCTGTTTCATAAGCCCAATACTGAGACATAAACAACTTTATGAAACATCCTCTTTTTCATCTAAAACCTAATGATGGAAGCGATTTATTCTATGGATTTAAATAACTGAATTGGCTTGATCGCGTTTTGTGCTCTTAGATAGAGCTTCTCCTGTTTTCCTTCCTGTATGGTTATAATATTCAGAAAGTACCAAGAAGTCTTTTTCTTGGAAATAGTCTAGCAAGAAAACATGCCAAGTCACCTCTTGGTCTCACTCTTCCTTTGCCTCTCCTTTAATTCTCCCTGATAGTACTTGGATTACGTGTTAAAACCAAGTCTATTATTCAAATGTTTATTTATTTGTATTTGAAAGGTGGAGAGAGGGCGAGTACACACCCACTCAGTGGTTCACACCTCTAAAGTCTGCAATAGCCAGACCTGGGCGAAACTGAAGCCAGGAACCAGGAACTTAATTCATGTGTCCCACATGAGTGGCAGGGACCCACCTACTGGAGCCACCGTTTGCGGCCTCCCAGGGTGTGTGTTCCCAGGAAGCTGGGGTTGGGAATCCAGGCACTCCAATATGGAGGTGTCTTAGCTATTGGGCCAAACGCTCATCCTTCTAGCCTTTTTTTTTTTTTTTTTTTTTGACAGGCAGAGTTAGAGACAGAGAGAGAGAAAGGTCTTCCTTTTCCATTGGTTCATCCCTCAAATGGCCACTACGGCTGGCGCGCTGCGCCGATCCGAAGCCAGGAGCCAGGTGCTTCTCCTGGTCTCTCATGTGGGTGCAGGGCCCAAGCACTTGGGCCATCCTCCACTGCCTTCCCGGGCCACAGCAGAGAGCTGGACTGGAAGAGGAGCAACCAGGACAGAATCTGGCGCCCCGACCAGGACTAGAACCTGGGTGCCGGCGCCGCAGGTGGAGGATTAGCCAAGTGAGCCATGGCGCCGGCCCATTCTAGCCTTTTGATATCCAGTGTCTGCCTCTTACAAACTGATAGGCCATAACTAAGTCAATAGTTAATTCATTCTGTCTCTCACCTCCTCCGCCTCTGCTTCCCCTCCTGCTCTCAGGTTAGCTCCGAATAGAACAAACACCAGTTTCCCAGTCAGTTGTATTTTTTTACTAAATACCTTCTACCAGTCTGTCTTTCCACCATTTTCTTTGGCCAACTGGTATTTTGGAAAAACCTAGACAGTGTAGTGTTTGCTTTCTTTTCCTTTTTCCCAAAGCAACCATCACAAGGTGTGGAGTGCACCCCTACAGAACGCTCTAGAATCCACCTGTCTTCTCTTGTCTCTCTGCAGTTGAACTCGCGCTGCCGGGATGGGCAAGCAGAACAGCAAGCTGCGGCCGGAGGTCATGCAGGACCTGCTGGAGAGCACCGACTTCACGGAGCACGAGATCCAGGAGTGGTACAAAGGCTTCTTGAGAGACTGCCCCAGCGGACATTTGTCCATGGAAGAGTTTAAGAAAATCTACGGGAACTTTTTCCCTTACGGGGACGCTTCGAAATTTGCGGAGCACGTGTTCCGTACCTTCGACGCCAACGGAGACGGGACGATAGACTTTAGAGAGTTCATCATAGCCCTGAGCGTGACATCGAGGGGCAAGCTGGAGCAGAAGCTGAAGTGGGCCTTCAGCATGTACGACTTGGACGGGAACGGCTACATCAGCAAGGCGGAGATGCTAGAGATTGTGCAGGTATGTAGCGCGGGCCCTTGCAAAGGGGCAGGCGCCTGGTCACAAGACAGGCTTGGAAGGTGCACAGGGTAGCATGGCAGGGAGGCTGCAACTGCTGGGTTGCCCCCACCCCGGGGGGGGGGGCGTTTTATCTGGCTCACCCAAGACTTTTGTCAAGTTTGAACCCACACAACCAGAGATGGGCATGACAACCTATGTTGGTTGGCATCTCTTGAAAGTTCAGGAGCTCTGCCAACATTGGGCCTACATTCTTGCCTGTTATGTCATCGGGTGTATTTGCAGGCCCCCCCCCAACGTGACAGATAGGCCCCCCATCCTAAAGTTGTCCATGCTTATTCTTGCTACTCCATCAACCTATTACAAGGAGCTGCCTAGACTTGAAGGCTTTGGGGTTTGGGGCCCACGTCCTCTGGGGCGATGCTTAATGCTCAAGCTTTGATCTGAGTTCAGAACTTCTACCTTTCAGTCACTGCCTCTGTGACTGTAGCCAAGTTAGTTTGCTTAAGTGAGCCTCAGTATCCTCCTCTGTAAAATGGGTCTACCAGTGCCACCCTCCGAAGTCGTGGGGCTCTTTTCAAGATTAGTCGTGCTTCTCCGTGTTAAATTGCATGCACAGTGTCACCACGTAGAAAAGCTCCTCACTGTCACCAGCCTTCGTCTGCAACTTTATTAGACTCTTGCATAAAGGCGGGTATCTGGACTTTGCGTTCCATCCCATCAGAAATGCAGACTGTAGAGTGGAGAACTGCAGCGCTTTGGTGAGGAGCACCCTCTGTTTCCCTAAAGCACTCACCCAGAGTCACTTCTGTCCCTGGAGAAGGAGAGGCCGTGGTGTTGCCTACATTTGCCTTGTTGCACCCATGCAAGCTGTGGGGAGGCGGGGGAGCAGGGTGAGGAGCTCTGTTTGTAGCCCTGATGGTCTGCTGAGCGGCAGTGGGGATCCTGGGACAAACCCGAGGAAGCAGACACAGGGCTCAGGAGAGGACCAGGAGGACTTCGGCTGTAGGCGCAATGGGGGACGAGGTGGGTGGGCAGCACCAGGGAGGGCTGGCAGCCTCTCACTGCCTTGGCAGGCGAGTGGGGCACAGGGGGGAAGCATCTGGCAGCAGACGCAGGCCCGACAGAGAGAGAGAGAGTGGGTGGTTGGCTTCCTGCAGGGCTCCGAGGCCAGCACTCATCCCAGAACATCTGCGCTGCTGAGCTGCAGAGGGAGAGCTGTGGTCGCTGGGAAAATCAGTGGCTCCTGGGTGGATGGAGGGACAGTGCCAGTCATGGCGAGAAGCCCATCATGGCCACTGTCATGCATGCAAAGCTATATAAGACTGGACTCAAAGCAGGAATCTACATTCCAGCCCATGAGAAATACAACCCCTGTAGAATCCAGGGCCATGTCATTTTGATGAGGCACACCATGTATTTCCCTAAATCGTTCACAAGGAGAGAGAGAAAAAAAACTCTGGAAAGGAGAGGCTGGGAATGGAGGGATGCTCGCTTGCAAAGAACCTCGGGGAACCTGGTTGTGGAAGCTGGGGATGGAGCTTGAAGGAGACCTACGCTGCTGACCCGGGGTTGAGCCCAGGGGCCCAGGCCAGTGGGACTGAACCCACATGGGCAGCTCAAGTGGCAGCTGTGAGCCTTGGAGAGACACAGAAGCAGGAATTCAAAAAGACCCCTCCTCCTGCTGGTCTTCCACAGGGTCTGCAACTTCTCCTCCCTCCTGGTTGGGTCACCAGTGACTTCCATCCCCTGGGGCAGCTACTCGGAGTTGTGTTAACTCCATCTCTCAGATGTGTGTACAGACAAAAATATCTCCCCCTTCCGCCAAGGATAAACATATGGAAAAAGATAACATTTGCTATAAAATTCTGAGCCATACAGAAAGTTAAAAAAGAAAGCAATTTTCCATAATCTTACCCTACCCATAAAGAGAATCCCTGCTAATCATTTTTAATATACCTTTCTATCCCATTCCATGTATTTAAAAATACCCAATTGATTTCATAATATGTATAAAGTTTTCTGTTTTGCCATTTTCACATAATATAACACAAGTATTTCTCATGTTATCAAAGCTTTTCATAAAGGTACCTTAATGGCTATGTAATAGTCTTACAGTATATTTTAATTTACGTATTTTTTCCCATTGTGGGGTATCTGGGTTTCCAGATTTCATCATTATATGGCAGTATAACTTCTACAAATAAAATTAATCAACAGTCCCATTTTCATATTTGGAGTTATTCTCCTCAAAGCAGTTCCCAGAAGTTCAATTATAGAGCCAAAGGATTTGACCAAAGGAAATTTCTAAGGCTCTTAATAGACTGTGCTAATTGTTTTTCCAAATGTGTCCCAAAGTGTGTGAAGGGTATTCCCACATCACTGCACTTTTTTGATTTTTCTTAATGTCTGCTAATTAAACACGAGTTACACTTAAATTCAATTAGCTTCATTGTGTGTGTCTCTTTAATCCTAGACTGCTCTGCCCTGCCCCACTTCAGTGAAAGGGAGAAATTTGCTTCTTCACTGGAATTTGAGAAAAGATGTCCCATCAGCCCCTGGGCTGTCCCCTGATCACAGTTGTGCCCGGTTGTCCTGGCTGCCATTGGTCAATGGTTTCATGACCAGGGTTGATGAAGGTGCAGATTAACAAAATTCTTATTAATATGGAGAGAACAGGTCTCCTGTATTCAGATACAATTCTAAGAAGATAATGATGTTTCTCTTCTTCCCTCCCCTTTCTTTTAAGAATTTTTGCCACAGCATACTTTCAGTCTACTTTATTATCACGGGCTGATCACTCCATTAAATAAAGAATTCAACAAAACATATGAAGACCACTGTTCCGCAGGAATATAGACAAGAGCTTCAAACAATAATCAGACCCCAAGTGTCAGTTTCACTCATATAAGGCGCTTTTTTTTTTTTTTTTAAATTTTTGACAGGCAGAGTGGACAGTGAGAGAGACAGAGAGAAAGGTCTTCCTTTGCCGTTGGTTCACCCTCCAATGGCCGCTGCGGCCGGCACATCGCGCTGATCCAAAGCCAGGAGCCAGGCGCTTCTCCTGGTCTCCCATGCGGGTGCAGGGCCCAAGCACTTGGGCCATCCTCCACTGCCTTCCCGGGCCATAGCAGAGAGCTGGCCTGGAAGAGGGGTAACCGGGACAGAATCCAGTGCCCCGACTGGGACTAGAACCCAGTGTGCCGGCGCCGCAAGGAGGAGGATTAGCCTGTTAAGCCACGGCGCCGGCCAATAAGGTGCTTTTTGTAATGTACATATTAGCTATCACAAATCAGAGAACTAACATGTGATTTTTTTTCGGGTCTGGTTTATTTCACTAAGCAGGATGGTCTCCAGTTGCATCCATTTTGTTGTTGCAAAAGACAAGATTTCTTCCTTTTTAATAGCTGAGTAGTATTCCATTGAGATGTATGGAAGATGTGGATTTGAAGAGGGGGAGCCTTCAGGCCAGTTGGGCTCCCTGAAATCTGAAGTCACTGACACCTTCATTCAGTGCCTGACATTCAGCACCTGCCAGGTACCTAGCAACAGGCATCAGTAGCCTGGGGAGGAAGCAGACTCTGTCCCTAGAGCTATGAAACCTTTATAAGGGAGTGTGAGGAAATTGCAGAGAGCACGCAGACCCTGCCACCCTGTCCCGGCAAGTTCTTTAGGGATCGTGAAAGGTGTCATGGAAACAAAGCCGTGTTTGTTCGCCATGACACGGGCATGCTCTTCGCTCTCGGCCCCTTCACAGCACCCCACCCTGGGGAAAGTTGCTGGCTCTTAACTGTGGGGACACACATTCCTTAAGAAATGCTTATAGGCTCCTGGCTCCTGAGGGGCCATGTTTCTGCAGTGTTGTCTCCAGCACCGCACCCGCTGATTATATTGAGGCCTGCAGAGGAGAGAGATGGAGGCCCCCTGAGGCGACTTCCAGATCATCAAAGAGATGACATTTAATGGAGAGCCATTTTCACATTAAGGGCTTGGCTATTCTGTCCCGCTATTTTGCCAACTGACAATTCATGTATTCCATCACATTCTTATGCTAATGTCCTTGCTTTTAATAATTCTGGGTGAATTGGAATTTACTGTAAGATCTCACTGCATTTCCCATTCCACTCTTTTAACCTTATTTTTTTTTTCTCCTTCCTCTTTGAAAGCCCACCCTCCGGGAGCCCTGTGGTGGTCACAGGGCACTTTGTGTCTTTGTGGGGCTTCTCTTTTCTTTGTCCTAGCTGGTCCCACCATTGAGATGGCCGTTCCTTTGTTTTGGAGGGGTCACACTCTGTTAAGCTTGTGTCTTGTGTCTGGGTAAATATGTTAGAGAGGAATGAGGTAGAGGCTAGCCGTGGGCCCGCAGAACCCTGAGCAGCCTAAGGTTCTGTTCACGTAACACTTGCAGTCTGGGAACAAGTGTTGAGACATGACATTCTTGGCCGAAGCCTTGGCCCTCCAAGACTCAGAAATTCAAGCAATTTCATGAGCAATCCAAATTAGGTTGTTTACCTACAAACAGAGGGACTGGTCGGGGTAAAGATATCGGACTGGAAACGTGGACAATCAGACTGGAAAATGAATGGGGCATAGAACTGTGGTTCCTGAACTCGCTGGCTCTTCCCGGGTGTCGTTCCCTGTGAGTTAGCTCTGGCATCCACCGAGGGTTGTTTGCGGGGCCCGGCCGAATTCTTTCGTATTTTGTGGCAGTGATACAGAAGACTTCAGCATTTAGGGGAGTGGTGTGGATCCTGTGTGGTTAATGCTAGGACGAAATACCAGCAACTGGGTGGCTCAGAACAACATGAATCTGTTGCCTTACCGTTGCAGGAGTCAGAAGTCTGGCATCAGTCTCCCGGGGCTAAAGTTAAGGCGAACTCAGGGCTGTGTTCCTTCCAGACGTGCTTAGGGAATGTCCTGGCCCAGCTTCTAGAAGCTGCCTGCATTCCTGGGCTCGGGACCCACTCGGTCCAGCAGCAGCCATTGGAGTCCTGCTGTGCTACCCTGGCTCTGGCTGTCTTACTCTGCTTCTCTCTCCCACTCAGGATGATCCACGGGATTTTACTGGGACCGCTGGACACAAGAGACTCCTCCCATCTGTCAGTCACATCTGCGGTCCCGTTTACTATGTAAAGTAACACATTCCCAGCTTCCAGGGGCTAGCATGGGGATGGTTGTGGGACCCTCATCCAGTCTCCCTCATGTGCCAAAGCAGGGTTGTGTTCCCTTTGAAAGAAAATATGTGTGTGCTATGCTAACATCTGGCTGAGCAAGCAAAACCATATGCAGAAGTATTTTTGGAGCCTTAAATGAACATTTTCTTATTCATGTGTTTGTGGGTTTTTTATTTTTTCAAGTGACAAATTTAGAAACATGATAGACTTGATATTCTGTTACTGGCGTCAAAGCTTCCTCTCAAGTTGTTAGCCAGGTTACGTCCTTGACCTTGTTCCTTCTTAGAGCAGATTCCCCTACCTGTGGAGGCCTGGATCATCCCACTGCGGCAAGAGGAAGGGGAATTCTCACACCCCACACACTTCCCAGCAGGGGGCAG
Source organism: Lepus europaeus (assembly GCF_033115175.1). Classification (NCBI taxonomy): domain Eukaryota; kingdom Metazoa; phylum Chordata; class Mammalia; order Lagomorpha; family Leporidae; genus Lepus; species Lepus europaeus. The sequence goes on from NC_084830.1 coordinate 41,412,813, forward strand.
ATCCGAGCACCCACACCCACACCCACGCTCGTCCCAGCACAGGCTGTGGTTGCCAAAGGGGCCAAGTGAGCAAGTGTGTACATGAACAAGCAGGCGCCATGAACACCTGGGTGCTCTCTGGGATCTTGGGAGGTGAGAGAGCCCAGCATTCAAAGGCAGAAAACGTACGAAGAAAACGGAGTGACAGTTGCCTCCCTCCTGTTCTCAGCAAGCAGCTAGGATCCTGGGAAGTCAAGGTTTTACCTTGGTTAGATGTGTATCAGCTGTCTTGCTTTACCCTGACAATGCAGATTATAGGCCTAGGCAAAAGTCCATCATGGGTACCCAAAGCAAAGATGAAGAGGAAAGAATAGGCGGGTGAAAACAGGGGCTTGGGAAAAGCACAAAAGCCTTGCCTTTCAACTTTTCCAATCTCCCTTTTCCTTCTTTGTCGACTCCTTGCGTCTCAGTCTCCAGGGGCAGCTTTGTGTTGTTATTGAGGGCATGGAGGTGCAGGTGTGAGTCATGAATCCACCCCTTAGTAGCTACCTTCCTCAAACAAGGGGGGGGGGGAGGGAGAGGGTGGGGGGGAGGGAGAGGGAAAGAGAGAGGAAGGGGTGTGTGTGTGTGTGTGTGTGTGTGTCTAGAGTTGAATCAGTTATTACCAGGAAAGCACCTACAGCAGTGCCTGTCATGGTATCACTCGATGCTGGCTACAGTTATTACAACCACAGCTTCCAGAGCTGGGACGGGATGTCTCCCTGCAAAATAGAGCTCACTTCCAACGCCATGCACAAATGAATGGATGGTCTTTGCCATTAAGTTTTAAGTGGAATTTACCTAGTTGTGAAAAGTCCATTCACAAAGAAAAGGGAAGTAACCCAACCGAATCTTCCACTGGTGAAAACCACAGAGGAGCTATTCTTTTTTTTTTTTTTTTTTTGACAGGCAGAGTGGATAGAGAGAGACAGAGAGAAAGGTCTTCCTTTTCGCCGTTGGTTCACCCTCCAATGGCCGCTGCGGCCGGCGCATCACGCTGATCTGAAGCCAGGAGCCAGGTGCTTCTCCTGGTCTCCCATGTGGGTGCAGGGCCCAAGCACTTGGGCCATCCTCCTCTGCACTCTCGGGCCATAGCAGAGAGCTGGCCTGGAAGAGGGGCAACCGGGACAGAATCCGGCGCCCCAACCAGGACTAGAACCCGGTGTGCCAGCGCCGCAAGGAGGAGGATTAGCCTGTTAAGCCATGGCGCTGGCCGAGGAGCTATTCTTGACACCGAGGCTCCTAGCTTCCTGATCTTGCAGCCTTTGCTGCCAAAGACCAGCCTATCTGGGAACACTGTAAAAGCCCAGGGCTGCTCTGACACTCAGGGACTCAAACAGGAGAAAGATCACCTTTCCAGAAGGGAACGTGCTTAGCACCAGGAACTCCCCAAGCCCTGCTCACCTGAGCCCACAGCCACGCGTGGGCACCGTGTGAGCCAGCCTGTCTGCACGTGTCTCAGGTTCACACGAGAGCCTTTCCAAGAGGGATCCAGAGGCTGGCACAGCACACAGCAGTCCTCAGGGAGCTCACGTCACAGACCAGCGGGGAATAATCTGGCATTAGTGGCGTCCCTGCTCGCATGTTAATAATTGCTTAGAAAATCCCCAGGGGTCCAAACACCTGCTGTCTAAGAATCAGACTTTGCCTGCTCGTGCTTCCAGGGCCGACTGACACTTTTGATGAGGGCAGGGCAAACCTCAGCACACCCTGATCTATAGTGTAACACCGTTTAAATGAACAAAACCAGAAGAGGGAAGGTTGGGAGGACCCTGGGAGCCCATCACAGCTGAGTTTGTTGTTGTTGTCGTCTCTTTCACCAGTATTTTTTAATTTATTTATTGGGGGCTGGCCGCAGCCTGTAGTGCCAGCATCCCATATGGGCACCAGTTCAAGACCCAGCTGCTCCACTTTCAACGCAGCTCTCTGCTGTGGCCTGGGAAAGCAGTAGAAGATGGCCCAAGTCCTTGGGCCCCTGTACCCACGTGGGAGACCCGGAAGAAGCTTCTGGCTCCTGGCTTCGGATTGGCACAGCTCCAGCCATTGCAGCCAGTTGGGGAGTGAACCAATGGATGGAGGATGTCTCTCTCTCTCTTTCTCTGTATAACTCTGACTTTCAAATAAATAAATATTTTTTACAGTATTCCAAGATTTATTTATTTGAGAGGTCGAGTTACAGAGAGGGAAAAACAGAGAAGTCTTCCATCCTCTGGTTTACCCCTCAAATGGCTGCAATGGCTGGAGCTGCACTGATCCGAAGCCAGAAGCCAGGAGCTTCCTCTGGGTCTCCCAAGTGGGTGCAGGCGCCCAAGGATTTGGGCCATCTTCCACTGCTTTCCCAGGTGCATTAGCAGAGAGCTGCACTGGAAGAGGAGCAGCCAGGACTTGAACTGGCACCCATAGGGGATGCTAGTGTTGCAGGAGGAGGCTTAGCCTCTATGCCACAGTACTGGCCCCTTTTGTTTGGATTTTTTTTTTTTTTAGGATTTACTTATTTATTTGAAGGAGCCACAGAGGGAGTGAAAGAGGTCTTCCATCTGCTGGTTCACTCCCCGAATGGTTGCAATGGCCAGGGCTGATCCAAGCTGGAGCCAGGAGCTTCTTTGATCTCCAGTGTAGGGATTTTTTTCTCCGAGTCAGCCCTGTGATAATAGGGCTTATCTACAAGGATATGTTGAAAAGCTTGGTGAAAAAAGGGATAAAAAATCATTTTATTTTGGGGCAAAAATACTTTGGAATCTATACACATGTTTAAGAATTATTTATTTATTTGAAAGGCACAGAGACAGAGAAAGGGTGGGGGCAGAGGGAGACAAAGATCTTCCGTCCTCTGGTTCACTCTCCAGATGGCCACAGCAGCCGGGTCTGGGGCAGTCCAAAGCCAGGAGCCGGAAACCTCATCCTAGTCTCCCACATGGGAGGCAGGGGCCCAAGCACCTGAGCCATCTTCTGCTGGCTTCCTAGGAGTGTTACCCGAGAACTGAATCAGAAACAGAGCAGCCGAGACTTGAACCGGCACTCTGATATGGGATGCCCGTGTTGCAAGCGATGGTTTAAACCCCTGTGCCGCAAGGCCGGCCCCGTGTGCAGTTGATCATAACATGCATTTTCTGAAGACCCTTGTATCCATACAGCAACCAGATGGGAAGCAGGGGTCGTGGGGTGGCTGTGCAAGGCAGGTTTGTCTTTCACAGGCACCATACAAATGGGCAGGTGAGTCCCAGGCAGTGTCCAGAACCACTGACAGTGACCAGCTCAGACAACTCTCCTGTGAATAGTTACGTCACAGAGGACCACCCCATGGCCCACGTCCTTTTCAGAATCACGTCTTGGGCAGATTTCGCCTTTCTTACCCAAAGACCTTTCGAAATTGACACCATTGAAGCGGGTGTTTGGCTGAGAAATTAGGATGCTTCCTCGGATGCCCAATTCCGTATCCCAGCGCCTGGGTTCAGTGCCCGGCTCTGACTCCTGACCCCGGTTTCCTGCTAACACGGACTCTAGGAGGCAGTGGCGGTCCAGTAACTGGGTTCCTGCCACCCATGTGAGAGACCTGGGCTGGGTTCCTGGCTGCGTTCCTGGCTCCTGGCCCTAGGCTTTGGCTTCCCAGACATCGTGAGCTTTTGAGGAATGAGCCTGCCCCACTCTTGCTCTCTCTCTCAAATAAGTAATTAAAAACCACTAATAAATTGGTGTCAGAGACCCCATTTTTTATGTATTCCTTGGAGATCTGAACCATTGCTGTTCTGATTTGGAGCGGGGGATGAAAGGGTGAGAGAAAGAACTTCCGGTGCATCTCACGCAGCCCTGGGGACTCGCTCCAAAGCCTTGCCTAATTCTCAAATACGAATGTGGGCTCCAGATGCTCCCCCAGAAAGTGGCTGAGATCTCCCTGCTGAGGGAGACTCCAGCGGCTTGGGGCAGGGGCTCCTCTAAGAACTGAGGGCAGCGCGTGCTTCCTGGCTGTGTTGCGTGTACCCCTGTCGCTGACCTCAGACGCCACACCATAACTTAAGCGTTTAAGTGGACCTGGGTCAAGGCGTGCTTCCGGCCAGCGGGAAGGAGTGCCTTCCCCACAAAAGGTGGCTCTGGCTGGCTACTCCCTCCCAGTCTCCTTTGTGGTGGCCCTCTCATCTCTCTCTCTCTCCCCCTCCCTCCCTCCCTCTCTCCCCCTCTCCCTCTCTCCCAGCATTCCTCATGGGCCAGGGGAATGGTGGGGGCTTTCCACACCTGCCTAGTCCTCCAGGGTTGCTCTAACCAACGCCCACACACGAGGAAGCCTCAGACAGTGGCAGTTTATTCTGTCACTGTTCCAGAGGCCAGCAGGCCAGACCCCAGTGCTGAGCAAGCCTGCTTCCTGCTGGGGGCTGAGGGGCCTCTGTTCTGGGCTCTCCCAGCTTCTGGTGGTTGCCAGCTCTCCTCAGGCCTCATTCACAGGTACCTGCCCACCCCCACCCCGGCCCCTGATGCCAGAGGGATCGTTCCAGACTGCGGATCTAGTTCTGCGCGTCTCCTATTGGTATTTCGGAGCCCATTCCCTGCAAGCGTCTGAACTCCCCAAGACGCTTATTAGCCCTGTGACTGACACTCCATCTGTTTCAAGGCTCATCCCACGCTCATGTCTTTTGAGCGCTCTCTGCCTCAGGGAATCGTCAGCTGGAAGATTCCAGAAGGCGCAGTGGCCTCACACATCCCATAGCCTTCCCTCCTGTGGTGGCCTAGGGTGCCCTCTTGCCTATGCCACTCAGGAGAGGCTACCTCTTCTGCCTGACCCCATTAGGCTCAGGCCCTTTAACCATGTGGGGCCCTGTCTTCCTGTAGTGCCCTGTGTCACTTTCCATCATAGTACAGTTCCTACTTTTGAATTTCAAATAGACTGCTGCTTTGTAATCGTGGAGAATTCTACTAAACAGTTTATAATCTCATCAACAGATTTTGAAAACAGCTTTATTGAAGTATGGTTGACATTCAGTAAATGACACATAAAGTTTGGAATTTGGCAAGTGTTGGCAAAGGAGACATACCACCATCGACTACTGATCACACCCAGCACCCCTAAAGTCCTGCACCCTTCAAAATCCCTCCTCCAACATCCTCTTAGGCAACCAGTGATCTACGTTTGCATTGATATCCTTTCTGTCACTATAGATTACATTTTCTAGAACTTTGTATAAATGGAACTATGCCGTACGCATTCTTTCTCCCTGGCGTCACTGGGAACGGTTATTTTGAGAGTCCCCCGGGCTGTTGGATGTGCCACTGGTTCCTCCATTCCTGTTTGTTGCTGAGTCTGTTCCATGGTATGCATGCACCCCAATTCTTTGTTATTCGTTCTCCTATTTATGAATATTTGCATTTTTTCCAGTTTAGATCCATTACAAACAGACCTACAGTAAATACTTATGTGCAAGTCTCTGTATGGACATAGGCCTTCATTTCTCCTGGGAGTGAAGGAATAACTAGGAACGGAATGGCTAGATCAAATGATAGGTATGTGTATGACTTTTTAAAGAAACTTCCAAACTGTTGGAAGTTGGCCTGGTCAGTCTTCCAACAGGCATGGTAGTTGTATCTCTTTAGTGATTAGTATGTGGAATATCTTTTCATGTGTTTGTCATCCTTGTATCTTTGTGGAACTGTTCAGATCTTTTGACCATTTTTGTGTTGGGTTCTTTGCTTCCCTATTGAGTTTTGGGAGTTCGTTATTCTGGACTCAGGCTATTTATTGGGTTTGTGCTCTGCATATATTTTCTTCTAGACTTAGGCTTATCTTTTCCTTATCTCAACATGTATCTCAAAGAGCTGTGCATTTCGAGTTTTGTGTTCAATTTATCTATCTGTCCTTTTATGGACAGAGGTGCTTTTGCTATCATATTGAAGAAGTCTCTGCTTACACAAGGTCACAGGTCTATCATTTTTCTTCTACAATCCTGAGGTTTTTAATTCAGTCGTTTATGAATGTTGGTTAATGTTTGGGCAAGGTGTTTGTGGAGGTTCATCTTCTATACACGGATACCCACTGGTTTCAACACCGTTCTCTCCACCAACTTGCTTGTGCACCTTGTTGAAACTCAGCTGTCTATTTCTGGTCATTAATCTGTTCTATTTAGTTTCTCATTACAGTGGCAATGACGCATTGTCTTGACTGCTGTAGCTTTAACATAGGTCTTGGAGTGGTCATTTAGCTCAGTGGTTAAGGCACCTGTGTACTGTTATCAGCACCCTTGGGTTTAACTCTTGGCTCCTGCTCCTGGATCCAGCTACCTACTAATACAGACCCTCAGAGGCAGCAGTGATGGCAATGGCCCAAGTAATTAGCTTCCTACACCCCCGTGGGAGACCTGAATTGTGTGTCCAGCATCCATCCCTGGCTTCCAGCTTTGGTCCCCTAGCTGTTGTGGACACTGAGGCGTGAACTGGCGAATGAGAGCTCACTGTGTGTGTGTGTGTCTGTCTGTCTGTCTCTGTGCCTCTCAAAAACAAGGCATGGGACTTTGGTTGGTTGAAAAGGTGCCAGGGTGCTTACTCTCCTCTCACTCTCTCCTTGCCTGAACAGTGTGAACGCTCCTGATCTAACTTACTCTTCCAACTGTAAATTAGAAAGTGTGGACGCCATTCCAGATATATAGACAATGATCTTATTTTTAAAGTATTTCCAAGAAAGATTTTGATGGCCTCTCCCCACCCCCGTTTCCTGGCACGTCGATCCTTCTAAGCAGGGTGCTGTTCTTCGTCTCCAATCTAAAAACAGCCCCGCGTTGCTTAACTTCTGCCCCGAGTCTGCTGTCAGACAGTCTGGCCTGCCTGGGCTCTGCTGGAAGACCCCACATTTCCTGATGAAAAGTCAGCCTGGTTTCCCTCAGAGAAACCAGTGAGCGTTCCCTCTTGGAATCGTGCCTGGCCTCTGTGAATCCCACAGGCTTTATCATTTGGGACACGAAGCCTTGCCTTTCCAACATTCCAAGAGGTGGTTCCTTCAGGGGGAAAAGGAGGGAGAGGTAGAAGCCAGGCCTCGGGGAGGACGCCGTGAGTGGCCATGACCGCAGTAGGGAGCCGTCCGGAGTCGGAGAGCCAGCACCACGGCCGGCCCCTGGGTGTCCCCGCGTCCTGCTTCTCCCAGAGACAAGGATAAGGATTCTTCAAGTTTAATTAAAAACAGGCTGTCCCTGCCAGGCCTCTCGTTGAGACTGCTAAAAATAAAGTAGGGAAGTAGCCTGGTTTCTTCACGGTTTAATCCCATTAGATTTGGGGAGAGGGGAGCTGGAGCTAATAAAAGGCAGGATTTGTTTCCGATCGCTGTCTGGGGTTGTGTCTTTTCTGCCTCTCGGTGCTGGGGAGTCCCAGATTGGAGCTTTCAACACTGTCAGCTCTTGGGCGTCGGTGTCGTGGGAAGGGAGCTGAGAGACAAGTCCCCAGGTGCGGCTCGCCAGGCTGCCGTCTGCCGACTCGCTCTGAGACCCCTGGGACCGCACACCCCAGCTCATTGCTCCCTGCCCGGGAACTACCCACGTCATAGACCCATAGACCAGGGCTCCTGAATCACCCGCTAATCCCTGTCCACGCGCGAAAGCACATTGAGGAAAGACTGAATGCCCCGCCAGAGCCCTGGGGAAAAGGCAGTCACTAAAAGGAGTCCTCACTTCCTCCTCAGCTCACAACGGACCCGGATGTTCTGCTCCTGCTCCGATCCTATTTGCACAAACGTGTTTGCACGTGTAAGAGAGTACATCAGATACTGTGTGGGAAAATGCAATTAAAACAAAAGTTTGTTTTGGTGCAAAAAAAAAAAATTGAAATCCATGCATAGCTTTCTCATCACGCACAACTTCTGTTAGCTTTTTTAAAAAATTTTATTTAGTTAGTTGAAAGAGGGGAGGAGGAGATAGATCAATCTTCTATCCATTGGTTCACTCCCCAAATGCCCACAACCACCTGGGGTGGGCCAGGCCAATACCAGGAGCCAGGAGCTTCACGCAGGTCTCCCTTGGGGTGGCAGGAACCCAGCACCTAAGCCATCATCTGTGCCTCTGGCGATGTGCCGTAGCAGGAAGCTGGCTCTGAAGTACGGGTTGGACTCAATCCCAGGCACCCTGATCTGGGATCGGGGGCCCCCAGTGTTAGCTCAAGCCCCGTGTACTTTTATGAGGGCTCTCCCATTCACTCACAGGCATCTGGCTGTGCATGGGGGAGGGGGGGTGTTTGTGTCTGTATCAACTTATCCTCGGTTCTCGGTACTGCTTCCATCCCTTTAGGCTCACAGCCAATGATGGAAACCCTTGGACTTCCTGTTGAGTGTGAAAATCTCCTTTTCTGTGTTCATGCATTTCCGGCTCCTTCACCTATTTGCTCAACCAAGAGTAGTGAGGGAATGAATGGCCTTTAGATGATTACTAATGGTTTGCATCAGTTTGCCAGGAGGGATTGCATGAGCCCCAGCTTAGAGGCGGAGTTCCCCAGAACGCTCTAGAACAGTTACTTACAGACAGCAAGTTCCAGGTGAGGGCTTTTGTTGCCGTTGGTTTCTCAACAATGTTGCAGTGGATTGTTTCTGAGAGGAGGAGTGTGGTGGGGGCAAGAGGCACGGAGTCAACACACAGACTCCGGGAGTCGGGTGAAAGCAGGCTTGAGGCGAGCAGCCCGCAGACTCGTTTATTTCAGTGAGTACAACAGCTTATATAGCCAAGACCAGCCAATCTGGTCAAGGGGCGGTCTATGCCCCAACCAATCACAGCCTGTTGCCAGGCAGGCTCCATTGCCATGTGGGATTCAAAGCCATTCCTGAGTAACTGACGCTCGCTTGCCAGCGGCCACCTTGGCATGGCCTTCTCATTCCACCACAGGCTTTCATAACAACATTAAGGTATTTCTGAAGTGTCCATTACCATCTAAATGCTGCTCATTAAAAATGGGTGTTCTGGGCCGGTGCCGCGGCTCACTAGGCTAATCCTCTGCCTTGCGGCGCCGGCACACCGGGTTCTAGTCCCGGTCGGGGCGCCGGATTCTATCCCGGTTGCCCCTCTTCCAGGCCAGCTCTCTGCTGTGCCCAGGGAGTGCAGTGGAGGATGGCCCAAGTGCTTGGGCCCTGCACCCCATGGGAGACCAGGAGAAGCACCTGGCTCCTGCCATCGGATCAGCGCGGTGTGCCGGCCGCAGCGCGCCAACCGCGGCGGCCATTGGAGGGTGAACCAACGGCAAAAGGAAGACCTTTCTCTCTGTCTCTTTCTCTCACTGTCCACTCTGCCTGTCCAAAAAAAAAAAAATCATTAAAAAAAAAAAATGGGTGTTCTGGGCCGGCGCCATGGCTTAACAGGCTAATCCTCAGCCTTGTGGCACCAGCACACCGGGTTCTAGTCCCAGTTGGGGCGCCAGATTCTATCCCGGTTGCCCCTCTTCCAGGCCAGCTCTCTGCTGTGGCCAGGGAAGGCAGTGGAGGATGGCCCAAGTGCTTGGGCCCTGCACCTGCATGGGAGACCAGGAGAAGCTCCTGGCTCCAGATCAGCATGATGTGCCGGCCGCAGCGGCCATTGGAAGGTGAACCAACGGCAAAATGGAAGACCTTTCTCTCTGTCTCTCTCTCTCTCACTATGCACTCTACCTATCAAAAAAAAAAAAAAAAATGGGTGTTCTGGACAGCCAACATGGCACCCAACCTTTTGCTGCAAGATTGGTGGGATGTCAGGTGGCAGGGTCTTCCAATCCTGTTGACAGGTGTATCACTGTCAGCTAGCATGAAAATTGACAGTAATAGAATTGATGGGTGTAAGTAGAAAAGTCAACTCTAACGTCACTGTCATCCTTTGATTGCTCACTGGAGCACTAGAGTCGCCTTCGCCACCCTGGAGGCTGCAGTGGCTGTCCCTTCCCGCTTACAACTCAGGGCCGTGCCCCATGCCAACCCTCCCACCCCGCTGCTCTCAGGCTGTCCCCCTGCCCTTTCTCGTTAAGCCCTGGGCCTTCTTCACAGCTTTGCTCCATCATCAGCCCCCACGGAAGCCTGCCCTCCTGTTCCCCGCTCCATCATCTCACAAGTCTGTGGCCCCTGCTTCGTAGCACTTTTCTCTACAGGCTCTTCCATTCACTCTCTGATGTTAAGGATTTCTGCCTTATTTAGCGGTGAACTCCACAAGGGGAAAAGTCGGATCAATCAGAATACCTGATACAAAGTAGTTGCTCAATAAATGTTTTGTGGATGAATGAACGGATGAAGGAGAACAGGGCAGGGAGTAAGCTAGCAGCAGGGAATTTTATAACCTGGAGCCACAAAAACGGCCCGCATGGTGCGTATCCGTGGGTATGTGTGCCCGTTTTCCAGGGCGAGAGCCTATAGCTTTAGACAAATTCAACTCTTTAAGGGGGTTCGTGTGACTATGTTTAATTATGTGAAGAGAGGGAGAAGAAAGGGAAAAGGAATATAGACAAGAAAAAGATAAAGGGGGGACTTTATAAAGAGAAGCAGAGCAGAAAGGTGAGAGAGAAAACACCTCCGGTGGTGGTTTGGGTGGGGATCGTTATTTATGTACAAATTCTGTAACCTTATGGCAGCTGACTGCACGACGCAGCGTCAGGCGCTGCCGTGGGTCTGATGAAGAGGCGGCCCTGACTGTCAGCCTCATTTACTACCCTGGCTCACTGCCGTGTGGGGTAAGTGGAATGAAATCCAGGAGCAGCTGCGATGGAGCCGTTTGTAGCACAGAGGAAGGGAGATTTCATGCACCAGAGGACGAACATCGTGGGAGGCTTCCTGGGCAGGGGACAATGTCAATCAGGCCTTAACACATGGGTGGGATTCCAAGGAAGAGGGGAGAGGGGATGGGTGGGCGTTCAGGTAACAGAAGGGTACAAGCAAAGCCCCTAGCCCAGGACGCCATGGTGGTGTGTGTGTGTGTGTGGCTCTGGTTGTTACATTCTTGACAGCGACCTTTGTGAAGCATCTGAGCTGGCAGATGCCACCCCTGCCCCGCCCCGGCGCTTTGGCCAGCCCTGGACACGCAGCAGGTGGCACCTGAAAGTGACAAGCGCTCTGACGGAGGCCAGAGCACACCAGGGAGAAGCAGCGCAGCCCCCGGAAAGGTCACCGATGAGTAATGACACCGTCTCCTCCAGTCCCCTGGGGGAAAGCCGCCTCATTTGGCCACGGGTGCCCCTCTCACATCAGCTTCTCAGCTCCTAGAACAACACCTGGCTGAGAGACAGTGGGTACATCAGCCACCTTCGTCGCTCTTCTCTCTCCAGTTTCTCTGCTGCATACAGAATTCCAGAACCTTCTGGAATTTTCTGCCTACCTCCCGTCAAAATCCACTATTTCTAAAACATTTTGCCCAGGAATGAGGAGAGTGAATCTGATTAGCAAGGTCATGATCTGGGGATAAACCCAATGCCCTTATCCTGCTCTTCCGGAAGGAGAGCTCCCTTTGACAACCAAAGCCTCTGGGCCTCTCTTGAGCACCATGGGAGACTGAGGGGGCGAGGTAGTTTCACTACTGCTTACAGAATTGATTACTTAGAGGAAGACAGATCAAGAGCTCCCATCTGCTAATTGACCCCCCAAATGCCTGCGGTTGTTGGGGTAAAGCCAGATCCAGGGGCCGGGAACTCGATCCAGGTCTCCCACATGAGCGGCAGGAACCCGATCACTGTTGCTCCCCAGGGTATGCGTTAGCAGGAAGCTAGGGTCAGGTGCCAAAGGTGGGCACTGAACTTCAGAACTCATTACGGGACACGGGCATCTTTACCACCATCCTCACTGTGAAGCCAGACACCTGCCCCTGCTTGCATGCTCTCTGGACAGAATCCTCTTTGCCTATCCAATTTCACAGATGTCCCCAGTTTTTCCTGGGCTGGAGACTGCACATTTAACTCCAAGCTTGGAGGCCAGGTTATGTCCCTCTCAGGGCTTACCCGGATGCCTGGAGGAGGCCTCTGGGGCCGTTGCTGTCTTCAGGGAGAAAGAACACAGGGATGGCTTGGGACCATCTGCCCGGGAGGTCATGGGCCCTCATACCTACAGACCGTCAGGTGTTTATCATCCTCGTGGGGCACCGGTGGAGACCACGCTAGACATCCACTTGTCTCCATGGCCTAAGAAATGTCATCTACAACTTGTTAGAAATTCAGAATCTTGGGGCTGGCATTGTGGCGCAGTGGATGAAGGCCCTGCCTAAAACGCCAGCATCCCATAGGAGTACCAGCTCAAGTCCCAGCTGCTGTGTTTGACCCAGCTCCCTGCTAATGTGCCTGGGAAAGCAGCAGACAATGGCCCAGGTACATGGGCTCCTGCACCCATGTGGGAGATCCGGATGGAGTTCCAGGCTCCTGGCCCAGGAGTTCCAGCCTGGCCCAGCCCTGGCCCGGGCAGCTGTTTGGGAAGTGAACCAGCAGATGGAAGATATCTTCTCTGTCTTTAAATAAATAAATAAATAAATCCTTTTTAAAAAGGAGAGAAGAAAGAAATAAAATTCACAATCTTAGGACAGGCTTTTGGTACAGTGGTTAAGATGCTGCTTAGGGTGCCTGCATCCCACTTTGGAGAACCTGGGTTCCGGTCCAGACTCTGCTCCCAGTTCCAGCTTCCTGCTAATGCAAACCTTGGGAGGCAGCTAATGGCTCAAGTACTCATGTCTCTCCCACCCATATGGGAGACCCAGAATGAATTCCCAGCTCCTGCCTTTGGCCTGGCCCAGACCCAACTGTTGCAGGCATTTGGGAGAATAACCAGGGAATGAAACACATAAGTAAGTGCATTTTTTAAAAAAGATTTATTTATTTGAAAGAGTTACAGAGAGAGGTAGAGACAGAGAGAGAGGTCTTCCATCTGCTGGTTCACTCCACAGATGGCCGCAATGGCCGGAGCTGGTCCAATCTGAAGCCAGGAGCCAGGAGCTTCTTCCAGGTCTCCCACATAGGTGCAGGGGCCCAAGGACTTGGGCCATCCTCCACTGCTTTCCCAGGCCACAGCAGAGAGCTGGGTCGGAAGTGGAGCAGCCGAGACTTGAACCGGCGCCCATATGGGATGCAGGCACTCCAGGCCAGGGCTTTAACCCGCTGTGCCACAGCACCAGCCCCAGTAAGTGCATTTTTTAAAAACAGGAATACAGAGTCTTGGCCCCAAATCTATGTACACATTAGTGTTTGCAAAGCAGGGGTCCAGCAGGGCTCCCTGCCCTGTCTTCCAGAGGTCCTCACTGGAGGAACCCAGAGTCCTGGCCGGACCAGGCAGCAGGGGTGGGACTAGCGCCCCCTGCAGGCCCCCTGGCATTCGGGAGCTTTCCCAATAGGGCTCTTGTGTGCCAAACTGTGTTTCTGTCTGACCGCGCGTCACTTCTGTCCCCAGGCCATCTATAAGATGGTTTCGTCCGTCATGAAGATGCCTGAGGATGAGTCAACCCCGGAGAAAAGGACGGAGAAGATCTTCCGCCAGATGGACACCAACAGAGACGGTAGGAGGCTGGGGCCACTCAGCACTGCCCGGAGCAGGGGCGGCGCCAGGAGGAGAAACGGCACTGTGGACAGCATAGCAGCCACAGGCCCTGGCCCGCGGTCATTGTGCGAGTGGCTGGGTGGCAAGGAGGAGGGTGATCCCTTTTGTGGGGGGGGTGTGTGCGGGGGATGACTTGCTTCTAGGTCCTTCTGTTCTCTTTTGAGGTCATCTTCTACCCCCCAAGAAAATGGGATGAGCCTGTGGAACAGGCCTAGGAGGACCCAAGAAACCACTGCTGGCAGAGCCCAGTTGTTGGGACAGGCCTAGGTCAGGGCAGGCCACTTAATCGGAAGTGGCGAGGGGCTTGGCACCCCCCAGATTCCTCTGGCTCTCACTCCAGCCCACCTGAGGGCTTCTACTGGGGATGTCTGGAGGGGAGGGCGTCTTGTGGGCAGCAGGTTCCCACCCACAATTCAAACCCAAGGCCAAAAGAAGGGTGGATTTCCCAAGAGGAACAGAAGGGCTTCAGCTGTCGGGTTGTCAGAGAGAATAAGGCGGCGCTATTAACTTTAAATTTTGCATCAACGAAGAGTTAGTGTTGCAGGATATATACGCCCCATGCAATATACTTGTACTAAGATATTATTAGCTGTGTGTCTGACATTCAAGTTGAACTGGGGGTCCTGTGTTTGCAATACCTGAGTTTAAATTGTGCCATAACAGGCTCTGTAGTGCTTGTTGGCAGTGCCAGCTCGCCTGCTCCGCTCAGCACCCAGCACATCTTGTCAGTCACGTGCCGACGTGCCCCACCTGGCACTGACACGTGGAACACCTCTGTGGCGGAACAAGCCTGTCTTTCTCTCCGACTCTTTGCCCCCAGGGCATAAGCTGCCTGAGAATCTGTATTTGCACGGTGCAGGCCACTCTGTTCCCTCCAGAAAGCTGCCATGGCACCCTCTTTTCCCTCGTGCACAGCAAGTAGTTTTCGATAGCGCAAACCTAGGATTATTTGAATAGTAACGGACTTGCTAATGTTAAATGACATATGTTGCTGGTGCTCCTGGGAGCACAATGGGCTTGTTGTGCTCAGCCCTAGGCCCAACCACCGCTTTAGGATAGGACAAGAGACAATCAAAACGCCTGGGACAGAGACCTAACTACACGTTGGTCACAGGCAACAAATTAGGGTCTCTCCATTACAACTATGCTGCAAGGTCCTGACTGGGTTAGCAGCCCCAGGCCACTGCTGCCCACTGCCCAGTGTCCTGTGCCTTCCCTAGGGAAAGCCTCAGGTTTGCAAAACAAGACACAATGGGATGGCGAGCAGGAGCAGGAAGGAGAAGAGGGACTCCGAGCCAAGGCACCTGCTGCTTCGGCTCGGCGCTTAAGCTTCCCAGCCCCACAGCCAAGGCCCTCTGCCCCCTTCTCTGCTTGGAGCAAAGCAGTCCTCACTGGCTCTCCTGCCATAAAATTCCTCTTGCCTGAAGCTCTTTGCATCCAGCCCTGGGCCCCTGAGTTGAAGAGAGAAGCCTGGACCCGCAGGCAAGCAGGCCAGGAGCCCACTCAGATACAGAGTTAACCCAAGAGGGCAGGTGTCTGCGCTGAGCACAGCGCCTTCCTGCTGCTGCTAGCTTGCAGTCCCCAGAGCCTGTCTCCAAGAGGGGGCACCCTGTCCCAAGGGTCCACTCCCGGCTCCTTTTTCCTATGCCAACCCGTGAGTGCCGAGGTCGGCGTCCTGTTAACTACCAAGTGGATGGGGTTACAGTTCGTAAAACGTGGCCAGGATGTCAGGCTTCTGGGGGGAGCAGGTCTACACATTAAAAATAAATTGGTAAACACCTTCCCCCTCTTGTAGATAAAGTGGGTTTGGTAGACATGAGCTAGGTTCTGCAGGGGAGGGAATTGTGTTGGGTCCTGGATCTCCAGGAAGTAGCGCCCCCACCCCTACATCCCTGGGTTTGGAACAAGGTGAGAGATAAAAGCAATAATTGAGGCCATCAGAGTGGGAGCTACATTGCAGGAAGTAGCTTGGTATGGAAATGCAAGGGGGTGCTCACAAAATCCAGAGGCCATTTGGAGCAGAGCAGGCCTGGTGCCTGTCCATGGAGAGCAAACAGGGTTAAGTGTTCTGGAAGGCAGCTCTGTCCAAGAGAAAGGAGGAAAGCCAAGCGGAGCGAACATGCCCAGCGCGTCTCCCCCGGTTTACCAATCAAGTGAGTCCCTCTCCTCCCAGGCAGGAGGAAGCCCTTGCTTCTGGAAGGCAGGGGTGGGGGAGGTGGAGACAGCCCTCCCCACTTTTACCCTGTGCACTTCTCTGCAGCAGTAGTGACTGAGGGTCTGGGAGGGCCTTCAGCGGGGACCCCGGGCTGCCTCCACTCCCTCCCCATCATCAGGGCAGGAAGGATGGATGGTGACCAGAGGTGATGAAAGTTTTCACCCCAGGGCTCTCTCCCCGGAGGTCCGTGGGAGCCTCTCTGCCCAGGTCCGAGGGGAGGGATCCTGCAGCAAATCTGGTATCCCTCAGTGGCCTGCAAGAACCACAGGGCCCCCGCCAGGCGGTGGCAGTGGCCTTGGTGCTTCGAGAGCCCAGCTCTGCCATTGCACCGAGTGGGCTCCCCTGGCATGGCTGAAGTTGGGAGAGTCCCCGAAGCAGGGGCCGAGGCAAGGTCAACCCCAGGATCTGCCCAGAGCTGGCCCTCAGTGGGCACGCAGGATGCCATGCCGGGTGGATGTGTGCACGGTGGGAGGTGCTGGTGGTGCCCTGGTGACCGGGCAACAGAGCCTACCCTTACGCGTCCTACAGAGGGAAGGCAGCCCCCAGGCTCTTCCTGGGGACAGGTGAGTGCGACCAACCACCCAGTGCTGGGAAGGGCATGCAGGCCACAGGTCGCTCCAGCGGCCACTCACCTGTCTTGTTCCTTCCCAGGAAAACTCTCCCTGGAGGAATTCATCCGTGGAGCCAAAAGCGACCCGTCCATTGTGCGCCTGCTGCAGTGCGACCCAAGCAGCGCTGGCCAGTTCTGAGCGCCCACCGTGAACCGGAGAGCCGCTCGCGTGCCCTTTCAGTTCTTTTTAACTTTTTTTTGTTTTTTGTTTTTTGTTTTTTTTTGCCAAACGATGTTGATGGTGATGCTGTCCCCTGTGCGGTCAGATGCACCTTCCTCCGTGACGCCTTCAGCTTCTTTTGTCGTGGACGCTTCGTGGGAATGCCCAGAGTCCCCCCGTGCGCTTGTTGGCAAGCATGGACAGACTTCGTGGTGTTTGTTGTTTGACAATTTTTAATCATTATCGGGTTTTTCTCTTTTGATTCTAATGTCTCTGTTCTTAAACCTAAGACTCCGGGGATCAGAGAAGGGAAGCTCATCCCGCGCAGTAATCCCACCGCAAGCTTAGAAGGGCTTTTGTTGGAAAGACCACTCCCATTCCCCATCTGTCTCCGGCAGCGCAGGCCCGGAGGAGCGATGGGTGGCACCAGAGGTAGGATACCGCAAGAACAAGTTCCCTTTGGCGGCGAGGCTGTTAAGCGGAGCCGGGATATCCCCCATGGAGCACCCTGCTCCGCCCTCCGCCCCAGCAAGCTGTAGTTTCTAAGCTGTGAACATTTCAAGGTGAATTATAGAGGAGAGGGAAAAGATGGCTCAGCTGTTTTTTTCACAGGTTTACACTAGTTGAGCTAATACGATTTCTTTGGAAATTAAACACAAATGGTGACATATTCCAAAACCAGACCCTCTTGTTGACTATTGTGATGGAAAGAAGGCGAGGACTGCTGTATATACAATATCGGGTATTGCAGACCAAATTAAGTGTTTTGCCTTGTTTAAATGACATGCATGTATAGTGAGCACTAATACAATCTTATTCCAGAAGACTGTATGCAGTAGCTTATCGTGAAGTAAGCCAACTAGAATGAATGTCTGTCTTGTTTTAAAGTCGTATCTGTCTTTGCACAAACGTACCAATTGACAAGTATATTTTATAGATTCCATAAAAGCACGGAGTAGCCCCGGTGAAGACTCAGCTCTCATTAGGATGCTTTTCCAGAGTCGCGGCACAGGTGCAAGGAAGGTTGACCAGAGCCCCGGAAGAGCTGAACATTTGTGAGAGGAACGGGGCTGCTGCTTGGCTCCCAGCCCAGCAGGTCACAGCAGCGTTAGATGGAGGGGAAGCTTTTTTGAGAAGATCAGTTCTGCAGACTCAAAAAAGAAAAAGAAAAAAAAGAAAGCCTAAATTCTCCAAACTTTCCAATGATTTAATCCGTGTGTGTACATGGTTAAAGAGCCATCTCTAGGATGTTCGTGTTTCCACACCCCCAGCACCCTTTAAAGAGTCCAAGTTCGGGCAGTCATCTAATTCCTTACATGGACGGCCCCGGCAGGTGCATCGTGCCTCCAGGGCCCACTGTGGGAGAGTCCAGCAGTTGTTTTTTCTTTCCCTCGATGTGTTCTTTGAATCCAGTTTGCTGTTTCTAGAGGGGACAGCACATATCTGAGCTGCTGTCTGAGCTGGCGACCTCGGACATGAACATTTGAATCGAAAGCTGAGAGTCAACGCTGTTGGTCCCACACCGGAGGTGCACGACCCACAGGCCCTCAGGGAGAAAGGTGGGGAAGCTACCTGGGGAGGAGGCAGCGCAGGCCCTAAGGGGCCTGTGTGCTGCCCCCGTCACCGCCTGTGGAACAGGAACCGTGGGCAGAAGAACCTCACGGCCATGAGGAAAATGTCACTGAGCCCCTTCTCCCATCCGGTTCCTGTGCATGACCTGAGTTCGTTCTAAGTGGTCACAAAAAGGCAAGTGTGTGGGAAGCAGCTTTGTAGAGCGAAACTCTGAGACCCGGGCTCAGTGAAACCACCCCAGTCTTTGTGAGAGCCAGTTCCTCATAGTTGTTCTCAATCAAGACGTCCCAGACTCCTCCATGGGCCAGGTAGTGTTTAGAAAACGAGGGGATTAACCCCCGGGGAGGTGTGGAGCAGCAGGTGGGTGAGGTGGCCCAGCACTCGCTGTCCATTGTGTTCAGGAGATGCACCCTGCTGTCTCCTGCACTGGCTGATGACCTAATCCCTGCTTTGTGCCCTCTTCTGATGCCTGGGATGGACTAGCGTTCTTTGGCCGTGACTTCTTATTGGGCCAGACCCACCCTGTTCCTTAGAACCTGGAGCAACAAAGGTCCCTAGTTGTTTAGGAGAGAAAACAGACGCCCGGCTAATGACCACCGATGCT
The DNA here is from genome assembly GCF_033115175.1 of Lepus europaeus. Taxonomy (NCBI): domain Eukaryota; kingdom Metazoa; phylum Chordata; class Mammalia; order Lagomorpha; family Leporidae; genus Lepus; species Lepus europaeus. The sequence continues at coordinate 41,431,469 of NC_084830.1, forward strand.
CCCTGAAGATTGAGAAACCACCCTGAAGCCGGCCCTCCACTGACTCCATCTGTGTTTCCCCCGACGGTTGCTCTTCTGTGTTTCTGGCTTCCCAGGAAGACCTTGGTATGTCCACTCCGATGCACCCGAGTCTGGCCCAGGGACTGATTGCACAGCACGCAGAAGGCCGGGTGCCTGATGGTTTCTGTCACTCCTGTGCTGGGCTGCTCATGGTCATTGCTGTGTTGGGGACCTGTGAAACTGGGGTGTGTTTTGTCCCAAATAAAGCCAGCCTGTGATGCCCAAGGGACTGGAAATAAAATGACTTAGGCCCTGAAGGATGCTACAGTGTGCTTGAGTGGTTTGTAGCTCGTGCAGAGTGGAGTGGGGGTGTGGAGGGTGCTGCCCCATCACATCAGTCTCCCCCAGGGGACTTCGCACATATGCCTTGAATGCCACATTAAGTCGCATCACACAGAGCAGCCCCCTTCTGACGGGTGACTTCGCATAGCTCTTGGCTGGCAGGAAAGCGTGTTCGCTGTTTTATATGACTGTCTGGAATGTGAGATTTCCACGCTGACCCTCCCACCTCGGAGGAATCTGGGCCCTCCTGAGGCTCCTCCCTCCTGGGTATGCTTTCTGTCCTAGGAACCCAGCTGTGTGAGTGGGTGCGTGGGCCAGGCCACAGACCCAAGGCACCCTTCATCTAGGTATGAAGGAGGAAGGGCCACTAAGTTTGCAACCTGAGCACCAGGTACGGTGCTGCTTCTCTGGCCAACCAGACCTCGCGTGGGAGGGAGTGGAGTTGGCCTGCAGAGGAATCTCTTCGTACTACCTGCAGTCGGTCTCCGTGTCTGGCAGTGGTTCTGATCCCCATGAGAACTGAGCACGGATAATACCAATCAGTGATAGTGGTGATGGTGAGAAGGTGGCTGGGAGCCTCAGATCTGATTAGGAGCCTGTGCCGCTGCACCCTGGCAACTTCCAGTGAACTGATAAACCCAAGGCTCTATATGGAGGTCATTATTCCATGCCCTGCCCAGCTGAGCAGGACTCCAAGTGTTGTCAGTGACGCAGGAGAGGAGAGCACAGGAACCCCAAAGTGTAACTACCCACGTGGAGTGTTCAGTGGCCACCCAACATGATACCAAGCATAGCCAGGGCTTGGAAGGGTGTGTGGGTAGGGAGGAGGCAGGCGCTGTTGGCAAAGCAGCAGGAAAGCGAGCTGGTAACTTCCATCCAGCATCTTAGAAACGTGTTACACACTAGCTACGAGGCTGGCTGATAGGAAATGTGTCTCCCTGAGACTCGCGTGATGGAAGGTGTTTGCCTTTTCACCACCTCTTCCTCTCCTTTTTGCTGCTCCAGCTGATCAGGAGTCCCCTCTGTCTCTCCTTGAATCCTGAGTCTTCTAACCTACCCCATGCACCCACTTAGAGGAGTTCAGAGAAGGGTAGGGATGAGGGACCCAAGGGGACAAAAGCTGTGGCACATCAGAGGCTGGAACACTCAGTCGGGAGTGTCCAGGTGAGCCTGCATGACACTGTTGGGGTATTAGAAGGGATTGGCCCCACCCTGCTCTTCCCTTGGGAGAACCTGCACCTGGGAGCAGAGCTGGCAGACAGCCTGCTGCGGCCACGCCCTCCCCATGCTGCTGCAAGTCAGTGAAGGCATGTGGGCGGGGTCTGGCCCTGGGACTCCTCCACAGGTGACCTGCCTGGGGACACCCCGTTGGCCTGGCTCAGACATCCTCGGACCCACGCTGCAGTGAGTTTTCTCCCACCCAGTCGTCCCTCCTGCCCTCTGCTCCTCTTTTCCTGCGTACCCTCCATGTGACTTCCCCTCAGGAACACTCCTGAGTACCTTACTGCATCTTGGGGGGTGGTGGCTGTCCCCTTTCCCACTTCCTTTGGCCTCAGCTGGTACAGAGCTCAGACACTTGAGTCAGCCCCTTTCCCGAAGCAAGCTTTGAGATCCGTGACTGCGGCCCTTCATCAAGCTGTGAGTGTCTCGGGGTAAGAGGGATTTGCATGCCTTAGGAGCAGGAGTGGGCAGAGCCCTGACTCTCTCAGGGCCAACTTTTATGGCTGTGCTATGACAGCAGGTCACTGTCACATTGCCTTGTGATGGCACACTGTGTCTACCTTGCTTCTGTCTCTAGCATGGTGCATAGTGGCTTGACTGGCTTAGCATGGCCAGTGCAAGGCAAGAGCTGCTACTGCACCTTATGGTAATGACAGTGGGTCATCCCTGCCTAGCCACAGTCCCAGTCCAGGGAGCTGGAGATGGGTAACCTATAAGGTGGGGAGGCTGTGGCTGCAGGGCAGGTGTGGCAATACCCCTACATCCCCAGCACAACCTACCTGGGTGCTTGTGTGGAGCAACGAGCCCTCCTATTGAGCCTGTAACAAGGCAGACGGCCCATTTCTAGCCCCAGGTGTGTCTCCAGTGGACTCAACAAGCACACCCCAGCCTTCCCCTTCTTTGCTCCTGGTGCAGGCATAGAGGCCTCTGGAGATGCCGCTGGGTTTGTGCCAGTCAAGGAAGGCTTCTTGAAGGCAAAATTCCAGCCAGGATTTGCAGGTTGCGAACTTGAATAGAAGGAAAGATGTGGGAGAATGTAGATAGACCAACGTTTGGAACAGGGGGGCTCTTGGGAGAGAATTGTGGGTGCTGATGAAAGCGTGGGTGGCTCTGAAGCATGGCAGTCACCGAGGAAACCCCAGTACCTCCTGGGATGGTGTATTGAGCCATTGATGTTTCAGCCGTGTGGCTTGCACATTGATGAGAAGAGGGCACAGAGGGACTAAGGAAGAAGCAAGTTTTGGTGAAGGCTCAGTGGAAGTCAATGGCCAGAACCTACTTCGTGCTGGGAGAGATTAGCCAGGAACAAGCCTGGGGAGCCCGTTGTGGCCACACTGGAGGCCTCTCCGTGTCTTTGGCCCTCTTCTCATTTAATGTTGGGATGCAGAGCAACAAGCGTCATTCAGAGGTCGCACTGCCGTGCCGATGCCCAGGACTTGCAAGGTGAGTGAGGAGCCTCCTAGGATTTTCCCTGATCCCATGAGACTTTCTTTCCAACTGAGCAACGAGTCCTAACACCCACTCCCAAGAAAGGGCAGGCACTGTCATTTTCTCTTATCTTAGGAATATTTATTTTTTCTTCTTAAAAATGTACAAAAAATAAAATACCTGTATTTATATTCCCCCTCTCCCATTTACAAAACTATTAAGTTACATTTGCCTTTTTTTAACTCTTTTAGCGTGACAGCAAATTGTACGAATATCCATCTCCCTTGCTTGCATTTAAGAAAGATCCGTTTGTAGAATTTGGCACAAGCCCTCTATTTCTGTTGCATTTTCGTGATTTTTAAATAAGGAAAACAGACGCCGGGTTTGTTTCATGCTTCCAAACTCTCTGGGTGGAGATGCACCCTAGTCTTCCAGGAACCGAGTCCAGAGTGACGGTGGATTTCATTTGCCTGTTGATCCCAATGATGGCAATGTGGGGATATACAAAAACACTTCCTGTGCCCCCAGGATGCGTGGACTATGTTTCCAGTCTTCTTTATTTGAATATGATGGAAGGACGCAAAGAAAAGAGGCAAAGTTTCCTATCTTTCTGGAGTGTTTGGCTGCGGAAAGTTTGCGTCAAAACTCTGCTAACACACTGAAGGGCACGCCAATGCCAGCTCTAGGAGCTCTGGGACCGCAGAAGGGACGGATCAGCCGGGACACTCGACACCACCCCCTTGTGGCACTGGCCTCACATCCTTTGTTCTGACAAAGGTCACCACAATGATCGCTCGGGGACCTAGGACCAATGCAAAAGCATCTCTGATTCATTTTCTACGAGACCAGCGAGGGTTGCAGAGAGAAGGGGAGGCTGTCTGCATGAGGCTGCCCCCGAGCTTGTCTCTTCCCTCTCCTGGCAGCCCATGCCCCAGCTGTCACACCTGCCCATCGTGTTGGAAACCACTGCTAAGCCAAGGTGCACAGGACATCACATTTCCAACATTGTGTGTGTCAGAGCTGCATTAGGACCCAGGATGACTCCCAAACTGCTGGCCCAGGGCATGGCAATTGGAGTGGGGGACGAGAGCAGAGCCGAGTCCAGGGGGCCAGCCTTTGGCACCGCAGGAAGGGCTCACAGCCAGAGGACACACAGAAGCGTGCCTCTCCCCACCTCCTTGGTCACAGCACCTGCTCTCCATCCGTCCAGTGGCCTCTCAGCCTCAGGGGGCACCAGCTGGGCTAGGAGCAGCCCCTCCGCCCTGCCCCTGGCCTCAGAGGCAGGGAGTCCTGGGGGAGGGAGCTCCAGGTAAGACATCAAAGTGCTTTACAATCCGGCCCTTTCTGCCGACCCTGCCCCAGCTCTGGGCCCTGGGTATGGGCGGCGTCTGGCTACTGCAGACTAGTGCTTCAGCTCCCTGTCCCCGCGCAGAGAATAGCGGCCCCCAGCAGGTCACTGTTCCAGTGGCTATGAGCGGAGGTGTCTTGACTCCTCCACTTCTTCCAGAGCCAGGAGCGGCAGGACAAGGCCTTCTCTCTCCCGTCTGCCTCCCAAGGCTGGCTTTGGAAGAGCAAGGCGCCCTAGGACTTCTTCCCCGGCTCCTTCCACCCCTGGCACCCACCGCAGTGAATGTCTTCCTGTCTGGCCTCGAGGCCCCAGAGGAAGCCATGGCCAGGCCTTCGGACTGCAGCGGGGCTTCTGAAGTGGCCCCTTGAGATGAATGACGTGCTTGTAAACTGAGGCGCGAAGCAGTGGCCAGGAGCTTCGTGCAGGCCAGGGGTGCCTGCTGCAGGCACAGTTGTTCCAGAAAGCTCAGGCAGTGCCCCGGGCCTCGGACCGTTCCCCTTTGTCCAGAGCCAGCTGCAGGAGGAGTCCAGAGCGAAGGTGATGAGATGAATGCTGTGGCCTCAGGGAGGGAAGAGTCCATCTTGGCACCTGCCACCGGCCCAGGCCACTCGCCCCAGCCTAGCAGGTGTTCTGAACAGGCACAGAGGCAGAAAGCAGAGTCTCCAGCCTGTGCCTCCCCAGGCCAGGGGCAGTAAACACACCCACGTACCATGGGGAAAATATATTATTGCAATATTATGAACACTATGTACACGACCGTCAGGCATGCGTTGCTGGTCCTTGCTACTTACACAGTAGCTCAATGTCTTCCTGCACCAGGCCCAGGGGAGCTGTGTCCCCACAGGACCTTACCAGAGCTGCCTGCAGGCTCTGATCAGGAAAGGGACACCCACCTCTTCCCCCACACCTGTGCCTCCTGCACCAAGGAGGTGTTGTCCAGGTCTTGGGAGCTATGGGAAGGAAGGGACGAGCGTTTATCAGGCTCTTTGGGACATGTGGCTGGGCTGTGTTTCCCTTGAAGGGGGGACCCTGGTGGTCTCACCTGGAGCCTGTCAAGGCCTGCAGAGTCCTGGAGAGCCTGGACTCTGGGCTAAAGTGGGCAATAAATAAGGATCCAACAGGCCCACTGTACCTTCCCAAGGGGCTCAGGCTTCAGGTCCAGGGGGCTGCTGATGGTCTTGTGCCTGGTCCCGTGGCCCAGTGTGGTCTTGTAACAGCAGTTGTGAGATGGGTGAGGTCAGTCTCCAGGCCCCGGGGCAGGGCCCATCTGTCCCAGGGAGAGAGGCCAAGTGCAGGCCTCAGATTTCCATGAGCGTGACCTTGAAGCCTTCCACCATGCTCTCCATGTTGAGGATGAAGGTGTCCTCGTTCGAGTAGTGTTCGATGATGTTGTCATCCATGTTCACCAGGATGCTGCCATGGGGTAAGGGGAGGAGACAGGAAAGATGGCATGAACATTGCGCTCCCTGGGGTGGAGGAGAGAGAGGACACGGGCAGCAAACCATGCTCGTTCAATTTTCCCCAAGAAGTAGCTTCAGGACAGCCAAGTTTCCATTTCTGAGACCCACCTCGTGCTTGAGAGATGGCCCAAGCCAGCCCTCGGTATGGATTCCTAACTGGAGGAAAAGCTAACAGAGCCTGGGACCTAACGAGCAAGGACCCCTCACTCCGGCCAGCCACACACACCCCCCCCCCCCCCCCCCCCCCCCGCCACCGACATGGAAGAGGGAAACAGGTGACACCTGCAGCTCCTCTTGGTTCCGAATTGACGGATCCTCCCGTCTACCCTCACAGCACCCTTGCAGGCTGGTGTCGCCATTGCCGATTTGCAAGTGACTGCTCGGCTCAGATCACGTGCCCACATTCACTGAGCTAGGGCGTGACTGAGTGAGGCTGTGAACCAGCTCTGCCCATAGCTGAAGCTCGGATTGCCCCCCACAGGCCCTGCTCCTTGGCTATTCTTCCTGATGGCTTTAGTCTCAAGAAAGCGACCTGAGCATCTTTCAGCCATCCTCAGTCTATGAGGGCAGATCTAAGCTTGAGAATGAAGCACTCTGTGTCTGGTCACTGTGTCCCCAGGCACGTTGTTCAGCCATTCAGCGTTGGATGACAGTGAAATGTTCCCCTCGTCACCATGAACATCTGATCTACGCTGAGGAGTTCTGCTTGGCAGGAAGGCCTGGAGATACCACTCCACTCGCCCCAGCAAAGACTATACCCAGCCTCCTGCACAGACCTGGGAAAGAACTGGAGCACGCGTCTTCATGGGCTTTCCAACCAAGGATCGTGTGGGAAGGGCTTCCCGTTTGATTCCCGGTCAAGAGGCCTCGTCCCTCAGAGAGCCTACGCAGCCCACATCATGGACTGCCTTTACGAACGAGGTCCAGAGAAGGTTAAAGACCCACTGTCTGCTTTTGTTACCAGTCAGTGAAGCCCAGCTCCTGGGGCCACTGCTTTTGCAACTGTATCCCCAGGACGGCTCCAAGGAGAGGAATGATGTGGCCTCGTGGAGCACACTTTTCCCATCCGCAGAACAGCAATGATGATACTAACCTTCTAGACTGCTGCGGGGAGTGATACACACATTACTATCACCCCGGAGGGGGCAGAATGCGAGAGCTGCGCATTGAGGCCACAGAGCTGGATTCAAGTATTTAATAGGAGACCTTGGGGAAGGAGCAGGAGCTCCCTCCAGCTTAGCTCCTCTTCATCGGCAGAGGTAATAATAATCCTCACTACTCAGAGCAGTGAGGAGTAAATAGAGAAATGCAAATACTTAGCAGGGTCTCCGGAAGTTACTGAACACCCAGGAAATACGTGCGATTGTTCTTAACAATGAGAACAAGCAGATCCAGTGACCATTTGGGAACACTTTGTTAATAGAATTCCCTCAATCCTGAGTCATTTTTGTTCCTGCTTGGCCACCCTGAAACAGACTCCAAGAGCCCCCCATTTGATTTCCTGCACTCTGGGGGATGCCTTTCCTGTCCTCACCACCTGCAGCCCCTGAAGTCCAGTTGCTACTCCTGTCACTGGAGTTGGGGCATCTCGGCTGACATCACAACGATGCACACTGTGCTCTGTCTCCCTGCTCTCCTCAGAGCTCTTCAGAGTGCCCTACACCTGCAAGTGCTCTGCGCCCCTTGGGAAGAATGACACACAATTGCTAATGGAAGGTGGACAATGGGACTAACAGGACAGGCACTCTTTTTTGTTTGTTTTTAAGGCATCAAGTAGTTTGGAAGTCAAGTTCAGTTCAATTTCGTTCTTACCCTTTTTTGCTTTTCTTGTAAAGCTTTGCTATCTTCTCCACAGGCAGCCCATACTTCTCAGATATCTGCAACACCAAGAACAAAAGGGCAGATGAGCGTGGAAGGGGAACGATGGAGGCACAGAGCAGAGGTCCAGTTTCACTCTCTTGGCTGCTTTCCCACACCCAGAGTCCTCTTCACTCATGAGTTAAGCTCACAAAATGCTCATTTCTGAAGCTCTCCCAGTGTATGATAAAAGTGTCATTTCAGATCAGGAAAACAACGGACCCTCACCACGATGTTGGATTCACAGATAGCCCCACCACTTCCGATCCAGCGCTCTGCTATGGCCTGGCAAAGCAGTGGAAGATGGGCCAAGTCCTTGGGCCCCTGCACCCATGTGGGAGACCCGGAAGAAGCTCCTGGGTTCAGATCAGCACAGCCATTGCGGCCAACTGGGGAATGAACTAGTGGATGGAAGACCACGCCCCTCTCTCTGTGTAACTCTGACTTTCAAATAAATAAATCTTAAAAAAAAAAAGACACTAGCTCATAGTTTTGGAATCTCAAAAGCAATAGTAGGTGATCACTTTTATCAGCTTAAATATGAGAGCATAGTGTCGGCATGAGAAACAACAACTGTCATTCTCCATGGATGGGAGGGTCCCAAGCTCAGCCTTTTAGGAAAGCATGCGGCAGAAACAAACGCACATCGCTTTTGACACGCACGAGCCGTATCCAGTAATCCGCTCTATGTTTATACTCAAATTCCCACATGACAAACACTCTTTAAACACATTTTGTTATTTTCACAGTTAGAAACTGCAATCATCCAAAGAAATGTGGGAAACACATATGAATTCATATTTTAAATGATTTCTCAAACTGCTGGGGGGGGGGAGGGAAAACCAAGTTGCAGAACAGTATACGTAATACAATTTTATGTGTGTGTGTATATATATACATGTACATAGGAAAACATTTAGAGGTGTGTGATGGGCACAATGGTTAAGTTAATGCTCAGGATGACCCACGAGGGCCTGATTTTGGTTCCCATTAACTTTGCTTTTGATCCAGCTCATGTGCACCCTGGGAGGCAGCAGATTGTGGCTCAGATACTGGAGTCCCTGCCACCCCGTGGGAGACCCAGATGGAGGACTGCACTCCTGGTTTTGAACTGGCCCAGCCCTGGCTGCTGTGCGCATTTGGAGAGTGTACCAGTGGATGGAAGATCTCTCCCTCTGTCTCTCTGCCTTTCAACTAAAAGCAGAATAATTTTTTTATTTGACAGAGTTAGAGAGAAAGGTCTTCCTTCCATTGGTTCACCCCTCAAATGGCCGCTACGGCCAGCACTGCGCTGATCCAAAGCCAGGAGCCAGGTGCTTCTCCTGGTCTCCCATGCGGGTGCAGGGCCCAAGCACTTGGGCCATCCTCCACTGCCTTCCTGGGCCACAGCAGAGAGCTGGACTGGAAGAGGAGCAACCAGGACTGGATGCCGGCACCGCAGGCGGAGGATTAACCAAGTGAGCCACGGTGCCAGCCAGAATAATTTTTTAAAGAAAATAGTTTAAGAACCCACTGGTCTATTAACAGGGGCTACCACTGAAAAATGTCAGAAGCAAGCAAATTCTTTTCTTTGTACTTTGTACAGCTCTATACTGTTTATTTTTACAATGATTACGTCACTTTATAAAGTAGTTTAGGGATGGATTCTAGAGAGATGCACCCTACATCCTTCTCATGCCTTCTCCACTGCCACATCTAATCGGCCAGCCGCTTCGGAGCCAGAGGTTGGTGGGGCTCCTGGGCTGCTGGGGCAGGAGAGGTTTGGGACTTAGGTTACTGAGAAGTCTAGCACAAGCTTTGGAATAGCTTTGATTCCTGGAAGGGGCTTATTCTACAGGGAATCATAGATTTCCACCTTCCAATCCCCCGCTCTTCCCTAATAAGCCCAGAAGGGGCAGAACAAGTTCCTGCCTGTGGCTCAGTTCTCCTGTGTCACCACTGAGGTACCCCAAGCCACATGACAGCTCTGCAGAATTCTAGTCTCTCCTTGAGGCTGCCTTTAAGAGAGTGACAGAGATCTTCCATCCACTTGTTCACTCCCCAAATGGCTGCAATGGCCAGGGTTGGGCCAGGTGGAAGCCAGGAGCCAGGAACTCCAACCTGGTCTCCCATGTGGGTGGCAGGGACCCAAGTATTTGAGCTGTCATCTGAAATCCATGCATATTTTTTTCATAATACACATTTCTATGAACTTCTTGAAGACCCCCTTGTATACACTGTCTATAGTCATCTATAGATTCTATGTGCATAGAAGTACCATATGTGCTAGGTTCACCCTTGTACCAACCCTATATATGCTACTGTATTCAGTATACATATTTAAGAATATTATTCTTAAAGAAATGAAGACACTGACATATAGAGAGGTTGAGTGACTTGCCTAAGGTCACACTACTCCTATGGGTTGGAACCTTAGGTTTGGATTCCAAATCTGTGAGGACTGGAACCTCGTGGTCTGACTGTGGGATCAACCTCTACACAGGACTTACTGGCTTGTCTCTTCCCCTGTAGACACTGTGAGCCCTAACTTGGAACGTTTATTCTTCTTGGAATAACTCTTCCTATGTGAGCATCTCTCCAACTGGACTTAAGTTGGCTGCGCTTTGTGGAGCCGTCAATCAGACCTTGAGAAAGCCCTCTCTCCTGGCCTCAGTTTCCACATCTGTACAGCGGTGACGTTATTTGCCTGCCACATTCACAGGGCTAGCATAAGGATTGAGTGACGCGGGGCCTGTGAAGATCACACAGCCCATAGCCCTCAGCATGCTGTGCATGTCAAGCCAGACACTCGAGTCCATCAACAAATGGTTATGCTCAGGGCTCTGGGCATACACCTCACACAGCAAGAGATGAAGCCCCAGGCCCATCTTGCATTGTTCTGGGGAAGAGAGAAACAGGAAGTGTCTGTCAATATTAGACATGGCAAGTGGGGGGGGGGGTAGCACCAGGATGTAATGTGAAGTAGGTGAGGGGATGGCGAGTGACAGGAGGCTCTCTGTGTGGGTCTGAGAGTGTCCATCTGATAAGGCAAAGTGTGACCAGAGACGAGGAAGGGAGCCTCGTAGACGTGGTAGAGGGGACAGCCTATGCGGAAGACCTGAGGTGTCCACCACCTTGCTGGGCTTTGTAAGATTACTAGGTAAGACCACTCAAATGCCATAAAAATGTGAAAACTCACACCACCACCGCTACTGCCACCACCAAATCCTTTGTGATCGTTTAAGATCTAATTACAGCAACCAGTGTTACACAGATGGCTCAGCTAACATGATACCAGCATGCGGATGGGAAGAAAAACAATTTCCTCCATATTCATAATACCTGGCTTATAGAGAACTTTTTCTGTCTAGGTCTTTAGCGCTGTATGGATTATCATTTTCTGACCGGTAAAATGGAGGTATGGGGGGTTGGGAATTTGGTGCAACTGTTAAGTCGGTCAAGTGGCTGCTTAGGATGCCTGGTTCAAGTCCCGGCTCCTCTGCTTCCAATCCAACTTCCTGCTAAAGCACACTCTGGGAAGCAACAGATGATGGTCCAAGTACCTGGGCCCCTGACGCCTATGTGGGAGACGAGGATGGAGTTCCTGGCTTTTTAAAAAAAATTTTCAAAAATGTTTATTTTCAGCCACTTGAAAAGTTCATTCCCGAAATGCCTGTGACAACTCGGGCTTGGTCAGGCCAAATCCAGGAACTCCATCTGGGTCCCTTACATGGGGAGCAGGAGCCCAAGCCCTTGAGCCATCCCAGGATACATCAGCAGATAGCTGGTCAGAAGCAGGGTAACCAATGCTCAGAGATAGGATGTGGGCATCCCAAATAGCAGCTTAACTGCTGGCTCCTGGCTTCAACCTGGTCCTGCCTTGGCTGTTGTAAGCATTTGGGGGATGAAATAGTAGCTGGGAGATCTCTCTCTCTCTGCCTTTTAAACAATATGAGAATAAATAGAAATGTTTTACAAATGAAGCTAGGAGAGGTTCAGGACCACTGAGTAAGAACCATCCAATCTGTCCTCTAACGAAGTACCCCAGTGTGACACAGGTTCAATGATCGTTCTCTTCCACTTTCTGGGGTTAAGAGTTCTTTCCAAGATAGGAAGAAGTCAAAGGGGACATTTTCCATAATTTGCAGGGAAATAAACCAATGACTCAAAGACTGCCAAACACAGCCCCAGGTTTAATCCAAGCCCATCAAATGCCATAAGCCACTCTTTGCCCTATGTGCTGCCCAATACATGCTTAGGAAGGGACTCAGGACCTTGGTCTTACATGGAGATTTCTTTAATGAAGGCAAACTCAAAAATCATCTCAAGGAAGAGTAGTGTAATGCCTGCTGAGTATAAGAGCAACCCATTTTCTAGACAAGAGAACTGCTCCATCCTAGTGGGTGGCTTGACATTCAGGCTGTAGGAACGCTGCCACCGCCCCCAATCTGGTCAACAACCTGCCTGATGTAGCACCTTCCGGGTCCAACCTCAGTTCCCAGCTGAAGGATGGGGTCACACTGCTCTATTCTGCCTAGCTGATAAACCAGCGTTTTACTACTGGTTGCCAACAATTTTTCTTCTAAAAACAAAATGGGGGCCGGCACTGTGGCATAAGGCCAGCATCCCATATGGGGCGCCAGTTCATGGCCCGGCTGCTCCACTTCCAATCCAGCTCTCCACTATGGCCTGGGAAAGCTGTGGAAGAGGGCCCAGGTGCTTGGGCCCCTGTACTCACACGGGTGACATGGAAGAAGCTCCTGGCATCAGCTTTGGCCCTTGCAGCCATTTGGAGGGTGAACCGGCAGATGGAAGACCTTTCTCTCTGTAACTCTACCTCTCAAATAAATTATTTTAAAAGAAATGGGAAATGTCTTTCTGGTTCTTTATCTTTCAGTATGTTCTTTTACATCCACTGAAAAATCTTCCAGAACAGAAAAGACTAAGAAGCCCTCCGCCCTTGTTTCTTAAAGCGTGGTCCTTCATGCCCTGCTCAGAGTTGCCAGGAAATCAACTGTTAAAAATAGAGAGTGGTACAAAATCTGCATTGGTAACACTCCCATGCAACTTTCAAAACACACAATGAACCGTACTAGAGTGTATAGTTCAGAGGCATTTAGAACATTCATAATAATGTGCACCTATGACCTCCAATTCCAAAACAGCCTATCACTCTCCGAGAAGCCCATTAAGATGTCCCTCCAGCTCCTGCCCCCAGTCCCAGCACCCACTAACCCGTTTTCCCTCCACACGTATTTGCTTGTTCTGGGCTCTTCCTACACTTTTGAATCCTACAACGTGTGAACTTTCCTGTCTGACTCAACAGTGCCCCTCACTGGTTCTACCCAAAAGAACTAGAAACAAGTGTTTGGACCAAACCTTGTACGTGACTGTACATAACACTATTTGCTCAAGGAAAATTGGGGGGAGGGGAAATCCAGTGTCTATCAACTGAAAATGGAAAAACAAAACATAGTATACCCATCTCACAGAAAATTATTTAGCCATAAAAAGGAATGAAGTACTGACTTACAAAAGAACCTTAAAAAAAATTACAGTAATTGAAAGCAATCGGCCACAACAGACCACATATGGTTTGGCTGCATTTACAGGAACTATTCTGCACATGCTAACATTCAGCCCCATAGCCCAAGATGCTGCTCCAACAGTGCTGGGCCGCGTCCCTGGCAGTCCTGTCCTACCTGTCACTATGAATACTCTGAGTCTCTACGTCACAGCTGTGTGGGGCTCAGGGCTCAGCAGAGGAGTGGACGAGGAAGTGAGAAACCAAGGTCAGGTTCAGGGTACTTCAAGAGTTCACAGGAAACACCTATGGTTTAGAAACTGCATGGATTCCAAGAGTTTTTACACCAAATAAACCTATCTTAATTCCATTCTCATCCACTTTTTGATATCCTCATGTGAATAAAATATAACACTTCTTGAGCCCACCTTGGGAAATACCAGACATCAGGGGTAGAAAGAGAAAAACCCTAACTCGCCACAGTTCTGCTGTATATACTTCTTTCTCCACCAAGAGAGCATTCTTTCTGAATTACATCATCCCAGCTAGCAAGATGCTTACTTTGGTTCGGTATCTGGAGGGTAAAGTATCTACTTGGAGGGGTGGCCATTTGGCATAGCAGTTAAGATGGTACTCGGGACACCTCTATGCCATATCCAAGTGTCCGAGTTCGAGTCCTGGTCCTGCTCCCCATTCCAGCTTTCTGCTAACGTACGCCCTGGGGGTCAACAGATGATGGCTCAGTTACCTGGGTCTCTCTGACCGATGTAAGAGACCCAGAGTGAGTGCCAGGTTCCTGGTTTTAGCCTGGCCCTGCCCTGGCTGTCATAGGCAGCTGGTGAGTAAACCAGCAAATGGGAGCTCATCTGTATAACTCAAATTAATAAAAAGCCATTTCATTTGGTTTTGCACAAAAAGACAAATGACTGCTGGCAGTTTAACACACCCCACCCTCCCACACCCAGTATCTCACTGTGATTCGCCTGAAACTGACAGGGGATGGACACTCTTTCAGTTTCCTCTTCCTCGAGAAGCTGAGATCAGTCTCCACGTAGCCCAGCTCTTCCCTTTTCTATATAAAGCTCATTCTGGAGCCATCGTGGTGGCTGCATTTTAATCACGACATTCCAGTTCAGGAGCACGTGAGCACACACGCATGCACACGCACACGCGCGCGGGGCTCCCGCGGGCTAGCGGGGCCCATGGCTTACCGCCTCCATCAGTCCCTTGACTGTGGGGGACTTCAGCATCAAAGCATCAAACACGTCGTCCGTCTCCTTCCTCACGTACAGAAGCACTGAAAGACAAGGGGAGAAGCGCGGTGATGGCGCTGGAGCCCTGAGGCACAAGCCCCCGGGGGATGCTTCTTGTCACGGGCCACCGTCAACCACTGAGCCTCAGGTGACACGGACACCCCGTGACCAGGGTGGCTCAGGAGTGATCCCATGACACAAACCAGCAGCCGGGGAACACGTACCAGGCTCCGAGAGACTTTGACACAAATACGTGTTCACGTTTGGATTTCTCAAAGCGGATGCATGGCCTCTTTATGACACCTCCTTCTGCACCACTCTCTGCCACTTATCTGTTCCTTTGACACATGTTGCTGAAGACCTACCTGGGTCCCTGGGCTGCGTGGTAGGAGCTGGGGTTGTAACAGGGACTTAGGAAGTCACAGCCCTGCCTGGAAGGAGTTTGAGGGCCATTTAGGGAGGCAGCGATTCTTCAACTAAGCACAAGAGGAGACGTGAGAGTGATGAAGGTAGGAGAGCATGCTTACAGGGGGCTGGCCTTGCTGGGCAGACGGCAGCGAGCGGGGAAGCTCAGCCAAGGTCACCTTGAAGGGGAGATCTGGGGTAGGAAGGGTAGATGGGCGTCAGTGTAAGCAGTGGAGGGAGAGCAAGTCCTGGAAGAGAAGGAACAGGTGCACAGGGCAGGAAGAGAGCTGGTACCCCAGCAGGCAAGTAGAGACGGACACAAAGTAACCGGCTCAGGGTTCCACCCCAGGTCACCTGTGCGGTGGTCCTGGCCACTTAACCTCTGCAAGCCTTGCTTTTCCCTGCGAAGCAGAGATAACAGTATTACCTCCCCCCGGGCTGGGGGTGGGGGGAGATGCTGAGGAGTGAAAACAAACAAGAGTCACTTGGTATGCATAGCACCATGCAGGCACACAGCAACCACACGGGTCTCAGCCAGCCAGCAGGTGCTACCTGGAAGCAACTCTCATGGTTCTAGTGACCCCAGCGTAGTGGAATGCAGTTCTTCTGCTCATTTTTCTTCGAACCAACGCTCTGAATTTCAGAATGTTCCAAGCATGAGACATGGTAGGGACCCAAGGATCGTTAGAGATACACAAGCTGAGCTCAGAGAGGCTGAGACACACCCCCAGGTGCCACTGTCGCACCGGCTGCTGGCTGCCATGGCTTTCCCTGCCTGCACCCGTCCTTGTAACAGCTGTGCTGTGGCTTAGCTCCCAGAAAACACAAGGAGCTGTGGTCCAGACGCAAGGCTGCAGCTCCAGAGGGCTGACGGTCTCCGCATCTGTCTCCCTCCTCCCAGCGAGGCTTCTGAGTCTTCAGAAAGACAAGGTCAAGGCCAAAGCCCCATGCACAGCTCAAAACTCTGCTGAGCCTGGGTGCCAACTACAGGCAGGTAGCAGCTGAGCTACAGTCCCCACCAACTGGAAGGATGCAGCTGGAGTCTGGAAACAAAGACGGCTCTAATTCAAGCTCTCACCCCTTCTCCTTCTTCCCTGATGTCTGGGGCTTCCTTAGAGTGACCTGCTTTACCAAGGCCACGTCTCCAAGGGTGCACTCAGGGCCGGCCTGCATTTCCTTTCTGCAGCTGGTGGGTGCTCAGTGCATGATGGGTAAGAAAAGGGAGAGAGAGGACGAGGAGGAGGGGAAAGCAAATATTATGGAGTTTCTTTTCTTTTCCACATCTACAATTGAAAATAGCTCCAGGGACTTTCAAATTTAGTCCTTTGAAAGGCACACTTTGTAGCTTCCATCTCAGCTAAAATGATTCAGTGACCCAACAGCTATTAAAAGACGACTCAGTGTTCGCTGTACAAGGACAAGTAATTACAGCAGAGGACCTCAATTATACCCAGATAAGAGAGATTAAAGTCAAGGAGGAAAAAAGCCATAGGTGAGTGTTCCAAATGGCAATTCTATAATTGGTTCCTGCAGTCTTCAACAGAAAAAAAAAGAATTTCTAGCAGGCTGACTGCAGGAAGCCCCAGCCCTATTATATGAAGATGAGCACTGCTGTCAGTGGACTTGGCAATGTCTTCTCTGGAAGGAGGGTCCTGTGATATTCTCTGGCTGTCACTCTTGCTTCAGGGGTGGCCGGGCAGGGCTAGGGCTGTACTGTGCACCATGTGGAAGGACATCAGGAAGGGGCAGTTACACTAGGCTGCTGGGCTTGGGGACAGCCACAGCCATGCTTGGGGCACACTAGGCTTACAGGAAGCCCTGCCTCCCACCTTCCTGGCTGACGGCTTGCCCAGGGAGTTGGTTTTCATCCAACCATGTCCACTACAGAGCAATGGCAACAAGAACAACCATGATGCACCCCAGGCCATGGAGAGCCCAACGCAGGTAGCCACATGGAAAAGCCCCAAACGACGCTAGTGAAGTTGCTCTGAAGAGGGGCTAATAATGGTTTTGATGGTCATTATGCTCACTCCCTCAGGAACGTCCGACAAACAACCTTAGGCACTGATGCTGACCCTGAACCTGTCAGAAGACCATTGCTGCCCAGGAAGCTCCAGCAAGGGACTCAGTAACTTACTCCACTGTCCTTTTCCTGAGTGGTGGTCACAGCGCCCCCTTGTGTCTCCGTGATCTAGATGTTTCAAAGGCCATCCCCTTTCACTCACACCCTGATACAAGCGCTAAAGGCAATTCTTGTGCCGGCTTTGCAATTTCAAAATAACCTGGAAAACACGGTCCTTTTCTTGTCACCAAGCATGGAACATGGAGCGGAAGGGTGGCTGTGTCTGTGTGCTTCCCAGCTTCCACATAAGGCTGCCCTAATTTGCAGCCATCAAGTAGGAAACGCATCCAGAAGGGGTGTTCAGAAGGTGCTTGAATATTTGATGGTGAAGTCAGAAAATCTTTAAAGGCTGAACTGATGCTAATGTAACATTTATGTACTCACGCTCTCCCCATTCGGAAACATTCATTTCTTATTCATGATGATGACAACAAACTAAAACAGGCATGATAGAGCCTAGTTATATTGGTGAACAGAGTACTTACTACAGGGGGACCTCAAAAAGGGGAGCAAAGATGGCACTAAAAGAGAAATTGATGGGGCCAAGTGTTGTTGCACAAAGGGTTAAGCTCCCACCTACAGTGCTGGCCATCCCATATGGGCGCCAGTTCAAGTCTGGGCCACACCACTTCTGATCCAGTTCCGTGCTAATGTGCCTGGGAAAGCAGCAGAAGATGGCCCAAGTGCTTCCACCCATGTGGGAGATCTGGATGGAGTTCCTGGCTCCTGGCTTCAGCCTGGTCCAGCCCCAGCTGTTGTAGCCATTTAGGGGGTGGACCAGCAGATGGGAGATCTGTCTCTGTCTTTCCCTCCTGTGTTCCCTCTCCCTGTCTCTCTCTCTCCATAAATCTGCCTTTCAAATAAAATCTTTTTTAAAAAAGAGATATGCTTGTTTTGATGCAAAAAAATTGAAATCCATGTTCAGTGTTTGCACACTATGAATTGTCTATGAACTTCTTAAAAAATTTTTTTGGTTCCTGGCTGTTGTGGCCATTTGGGGAGTGAACCAACAAAAGGAAGGCCTTTCTCTCTGTCTCTCACTCTCACTGTCTGTAACTCAAATAAAAAAATAAAACTTAAAAAAAATTTTTTTTTGTTCATTTGAAAGGCATACTTACAGAGACGGGGGTGGGGATAGAAAGGGAGAGACAGAGAGAGAGCGAGAGAGAGCTTCCATCCACTGGTTCACTCCCCAAGTGGCTGCAATGGCCAGGGTTGGGCTGACCAAAGCCAGGGGCCAGGAATTTCCTATGTGGGTGCAGGGTCTCAAGCACGTGGGCCATCCTCTGCATGCTTTCCCAGGCACATTAGCAGGGAGCTGGATCGGAAGTAGATCAGCTGTCACACAAACTGGTACCCATAGGGGATGCTGGCACTGCAGGCGCTGCTTTACCTGGTATGCCACAGCACCGACCCCATTCTATGAACTTTTTTGAAGACCCTCTCCTATTCATGAATTTCAAAATTCTTTGCAACAAAAGAAATTTATCTTTTAAAACGTTTTTTAAAAACAGGCTTATTTTTGTGTTTCTTTATTTGAAAGGCAGAGGAACAGAAAGATTGGTAGGGACACGAAGATAGACAGAGATAGCTTCCATTAGTGGTTTACTCTCTACATGGCCTCAACAGCCAGAGCTGGGCCAGGCTGAAGCCAGGAGCCAAGAACTCTATCCTGGTCTCCCACGTGGGTGGCAAGGGCCCAAGCATTTGGGCCATCGTCCACTGTTTGCCTTCCTAGGCATATTAGCAACAAGTTGGATCGGAAGTGGGGATTTGAACCAGCACTCCAACATGGGATGCTGACATCAAAAGCTACAACTTAACCCACTGCACTACAACACCAACCCCCAATTTTTTTTTTTATTATTTTAGCCATTTGAATGGCAGAGAGAGAGAGGTAGACAGATAAAGACCTCCCACCTGTTGGTTTACTCCCCAGGTGCCTGCCAGCCAGTGCTGGGACAGACTGAAGCCAGGAGCTGAGAATTTAATCCAGGTCTCCCACCCGGGTGGCACAGCCTCAACTGCTGGAGCCATCACCTGCTGCCTCCCAGCGTGTGCATGAGCTGGAAGCTGGAATCGGGAATGGAGCCAGGGCTTCAATCAGCCCCTCTGATACGGGATGCAGGAACTCCACGAGGCACTTAACGTTGACACCAAATGCCTGCTTCTAAACTGATCTTTTAATCCCATTTCCACAAAGTTTCTAAAGTCTCCTTGCATGTGGTGGCACTTGAGTGGCTTGTGTCACATGTGCTAATCATCAGCCCTCATGGCAATGCTGTGAGGTTTCACAGATGAGGGCCCCAAGAGGAGAAGGGTGAAAAACCTTCCCTAGCTTAATAATTGTGGAGGGCTGAGCAGGCGACCGTCTGAGTGCCCTTGGCCGTTATGCGAATCCCATTACAACATATAGGGGAAAATCACATTTCTCAATAACAAAAGGTGCAGGCCCGCGTGGATGTGTGGATGGTGGCCCCATCTAACACGGTAAGCGGAGTCATTCAAGCTTAGTCGTGTGCAAGTCTGCGGTCTCTGGACGTCCTCCATGGTGGCTGCAGCCGGCCACGGATCGGGGAGGGCAATGGCCACCCTCACACATCCCTGCTGCCCTGTGTCTTGCTGGCCAAGATGTCGCCATGGTCAGCTTTATCCCCCACCTGCTGGGTGGCATGGGGCAGGACCCTTGATGGAGAGAAACTCGGTATGTTGTGATGTCACAGAAAACAGAGGCTCATCTGTTGGGGTGAGACTTGTGATTTGAATTGTTCTCAACTGCTGGTTCCAATGCGGTCCTATTTGAACCTTGTCGCTCTCTGCTAGGGAGTCAACACATTCATCACAGTTCCTACAAGGCCAAGCAAAGAACCAGTGCCCAGGAAAAGCCAAGGTTGAGTCAAGGTGATTCAAGGGACAGAGTTGAAAGCCGAGGAGAAGGCGGTAAACTCCCTGTGGGAATTAATCATCACCAAACCCAGCGAGCACACCAGCTGGGCTCCCAGCTCTTCTCAGAGAAACCCCCCACACCCTCCACGCTGGGAGGGCCGTGCCCCAACTGGAGACCTACCTCGTTTCACCCCTTCTTCCTTTATCTGCTTGGAAGGTGCTGGACCAAACTCTTCTTCCATGGGCCTGAACATCCGCTTAACAAGGACACCGCTGCTGAAAAAGATGGAGAGAGACTGTTAGGTCCAGCAGGTGTGAAACCCAAGGCCAAGGGTACGCTCATCCCTATCCTTGTCCTCTGCTTATGCCATTCCCAGCTCCCTGTCACAGGATCCACGCACCAAGTGCTGTTTCCCCTGGGAGGCCCAAGCCCTCACTGTCGGAGGCATAGAACGCCCACAGCATCTTTAGGGCGTGGACCTCAGATAAGCTCCACCTTGCTGGATGCACAAGTGGAGACTCTGCGTTGAGCCACGCCCCCCTGCACCTGTACCTCTCCCTTTTCTGCTCAGAGGGTCGGGATTCAGGAGGAAGCAGGAATCAGCCCCGTGTCCGTCACGGCAGCCCCCTCCAGCCGGCGGAGGCTTGGGCGTCCTGCCCCCTCTCATCAGGCCACGGCCTGTCCCCGCCTTCTGCCTGCTCATCTCTCAGTCTGGCTGCAGGCAACTGTGGAGGCGCCTGAAACACCCTGGCTGGTTCCTCCTCCTCAGGAAAGGGTTTCCGACCCCCTTCCTGGAAGCCCGTGGTGCTGAGCCCCGCATGCCCCAGGTCGGTCTCTGCATTTTCTCCCAGAAGCCCCTGTCCGGGCTGGGTGCCCTATAGAAGGGCAGGACTGAGAGGTGCAGAAACTGGAAGAAGGCATTGATGCCGAGACGATGCAAACCCTCAAGGCAGTAGACGCAGGTTGTCAGAAATGTGTCCTTTCTCTCAGGATTCTTTGGCACGTGAGGCAATGCTGGACAGGCCCGGCAGCGGCATCGGTACAGTGGCGGGGGCCAGCCTACCTCGCTTGAAATCCCATGGGAACTTGGCCAAGTTTCTCAGCCTCCCTGGGTCTCAGGCCTCTTTATCTTTAAAAGGAAGCTCTTGAGACAATTAAGCACATTCGCCTATGCCAAGCACAGCACTCCCAAGTCTCCCTGACACACTGTTAGCACCGCGGAAGTGTTAGATGGACATGACCGTGAGGACTACAATTTGCAGAGACCGGAGGGAGACAGAACAGACAGTTTGCCAGGGCAGGTCAGAGTTACCAACAGAGAATAAAAAGTCCAACCTACCACTTGGGTTCAATATAAGGGCTCATGTTGGTGAAGCTCCATATCCAAGCTTCCACCAAGATAATGCAAAAGCTGCAGGGGCTGACGCTGTGGCACAGCAGAGTAGGTCACAGCCTGAAGCACTGGCATCCCATAAGGGCACTGGTTCGAATCCCGGCTGCTCCACTTCTGTTCCAGCTCCCTGCTAACGTGCCTTGGAAAGCAATGGAGGATGGCCCAAGTCCCTGGGCCCTTGTATCCACGTAGGAGACCCAGAAGGAGCTCTTGGCTCCTGGCATTGGCCTGAGCCAATCCGTCATTGCAGTCATTTGGGAAGTGACCAGCAGATAGACAACCTCTGTCTCTCCTTCTAACTCTTTCAAATAAATAAATATTAAAAAAAAAAAAAACCCTATGGGGTTTACAAAAAGCTTGCAACTCCCACTGATGTTACTGTCATTAAGAAGTGACTTATCAAGTCTTAAAGATTTATGGGGCTGCGCTGTGGTATAGTGGGCTAAGCCTCTGCCTGTGGTGCCAGGGTTTGTGTCCCGGCTGTTCCTCTTCCAATCCAGCTCCGCTATGGCCTGGGAAAGCAGTGGAAGATGGCCCAAATCCTTGGGTCCCTGTACCTGTGTAGGAGACCTGGAAGAAGCTTTTTGCTTCTGGCTTAGGATCGGCCCAGTTCTGGCTGTTGCAGCCATTTGGAGAGAGAATCAGTGGATGGAAGACCTCTCTCTTGCTCTTGCTCTCTCTCAAGTAAATAAATTTTAAAATTTTTTGAAAGATTTATTTATTTGAAAGACAGTGCTACAGAAGAGGAAGGGATGGAGGGAGGTAGAAAAAGAGAGGTCTTCAACCTGCTGGATCACTCCCCAAATGGTGGCAATAGGCAGAGCTGAGCCAGGCTTCCGAAACTCCATCTGGGTCTCTCATATGGGTGGCAGGGCTCCAAGCACTCAGGCCATCCTCTGCTGCTTTCCAAGGCACATTATCAGGGAGCTGGATCACAGGGGAGCAGCCAGAATGTGAACCGGTGCCCATGTGGGATGCCGGCATCGCAGGTGGCAGCCTAAACCCCCTAACACAACAGCAGCAGCTCCTACTCATCAAACCCTAAGTCACGCTGGTGGTGGAGTCCAAAGGGAGAAAGAGCACACGGTACAAAAGTGGGGACAATTGATAAAGTATTTTCAGTACTAATAGCTTAAACTATTCGATCAAAGGCACGTTACCGTCTCATACTCTGGCTGGTCCAGCAGTGAGATCTATCAGTCAAAATCCTAGTAAAACTGCAGATATAACTGGAGCATAGTAGGATCACTACATGAACACCAGGAGGCAGCCAGGGCAGGGCGCGGTTTTATCCCATTTCAGTGCTGACCAGAACCTCAGTGTGTTAAGGGGTCTTATGCAGAAACCCCGCCCTTGATGGGACGGCCTCATGACAAAGGTACGCAGTAAGTCTGTGATGACGACGAGTAAGCATATGAGAAGTTACATAAAGAGCCAGCCTTGGGGCCAGCGCTGTGGCATAGCAGGTAAAGCTGCTGCCTGCAGTGCTGGCATCCCTTATGGGCAGCAGTTTAAGTCCCGGCTGCTCCACTTCCCATCCAGCTCACTGCTGTGGCCTGGGGAAGCAGTAGAAGATGGCCCAAGTCCTTGGGTCCCTGCACCCATGTAGGAGACCCGGAAGAAGCTCCTGGCTTCTGATCGGCTCAGCTCTGGCCATTGTGGCCATCTAGGGAGTGAACCAGAGGATGGAAGACCTCTCTCTCTCTGCCTCTCCTTCTCTCTCTGTGTAACTCTTTCAAATAAATAAATAAATCTTAAAAAAAAAAAAAAGAAAGCCAATGACACTTTAAAAAAAAATAATCATCCCTGCCTATGGCCAGAGTTTTGCTAATTCCCATGAGTGCCCTAAAGAAATGAAGCTCCTCCCCCACAGTAGCCTCAGGAAACAGGAAGTCATCTTATATTCAAGTCTTCACAAAGTCTTCCACTGGACAGAGTGGTGAAACTGAGAACCTCTGTTCATTTATTTTCAACAAATACCCTCTGGGAATCAGTGCTAGTTGGGATGTTTCTAAAATTCAGCATGAAACAAAAACACCAAAGGAGCCACACCAGGAATGACTCTTCTGTTAGGAGCTCGAAGCTGCAAGTCATGAATGACAAGGTCAGCAGGCCCCAGAGGGATCGTGTAGAAAGGTAGCATAGATACTTCTGTCTAAAATGCTACAGCCTGTGGCAGACCAACGATGTGGCCGAAAGCAACCTGAAAAATTGTCTAAAATTAAAAAACAAAAATCTGACGCTGAAGCAGCCAGCACTAGAGGAGCTGGGATCTCAGCGACAAGAACCACCTCGAGAAGTGGGGTTGGGGCCACGGTGTGGCCTCTGCATTACAAAATAAAGCCCTGGGTATCCTCAAAAAAAAAAAAAAAAAAAAAAAAAAAGAACCACCTTGAGCTAAGGGAAACAGCCACTGTTCACCAGGAAACATGTACCACCAGTTCTTGGTTGGGCTGCAAAAGACATCGTCCCAGCAGGAGCTTATACCTCCGTGTAGAGTCCTTGCTGGCAATCCCATCGAGTTAGAGAAACAGATACTGTGCGTCAGCACTGCAAAGGTGCCCAGGACTTATCTGCAAACTTCAGAGAGCAGAGAGGCACAGAGAAGGAGCCAGACACTGCAGGGCTCCTGCTGACACAGTTGCCAAGTTCTTAAGCTGCACAGGACAAGCGACCAGGAAGCGGCAGCACAGAGTCCTCGCAATGCATAAAGAGGTTTTCACAGTCCCATGATGCCAAGGAGATAAAAATGAGGTTTTAGGCCCCACCCGGAAAGAACACCCATAGTAAGTCCCTCAGAGCTACAGCCCAGGAGGGGCCAGAGGTCGTGTGAAGCTAACACAGACTGCAGTGCAGCTGGGGGTCACTTCTGTCCCAGAATCAATCACGGTGAGTGATCTGCACCCAGGGGAAACCCTGCACAGGCAAACAAGAAGGTCATCCAGAGTCCTTGGGCCCCTGCACCCACATGGGAGACCCAGAAGAAGCTCCTGGCTCCTGGCTTCAGATCAGTGCAGCTCCAGCTGTTGCGGCCAATTGGGGAGTGAACCATCGGATGGAAGACCTCTCTCTGCCTCTCCTCTCTCTGTGTGTAATTCTGATTTTCAAATAAATAAATAAATCTTTTTTTTTTTAAAACAAAGTCAACCCTGAAATGGCCTCAGAAGCAGGCCAAGGAGATGGAGGTGGGAGATAACCCTTCCTAGCAAAAACAAAAAGGAGGAACAGAAAAAACTCAAGGAGCTACAGGCAGGGGATGCAGGTAAGGGTCCCTTGGCCACAGGTGGAATTAAGAAATTTGGCAAAAATTAAGCTGTTCCTTGTGCCTGAAGTGGTGCTGATCCTTGGTTCCATTCCTGAGTAAACACCTGCATTCTGTGCCATAGCATCTTTTGACACCCACAGCTAGAGTGAAGTGTCGTCTTAGGGCCTACTGTACATTTACACACTTTTGTTTAAAAAAACAAAGGTGTGTAGGGGGGAATATTAACTTTAAGTCTTCCAATTTGGGGGACAGCATTGTAGTGTAGTAGGTTAAGTCACCACCTGCGATGCTAGTATCCCACATGGGTACTGCTTTGAGTCCTGGCTGCTCCACTTCCAATCCAGCTCCCTGCTAATGCACCTGGGAAAGCAGTAGAGGATGGCCCAAGTGCTTGAGCCCCTGCACCCATGTGGGAGACCTGGATGAAGCTCCTGGTTCCTAGATTCAGCCCAGCCCAGCTTTGGATGTTGCAGCCATTTGGTGAGTGAACAAGCAAATGGAAGATCTCTAACTCTGCCTTTCAAATAAATAAAATCTTGAAGAATCTTCCAATTCAAAAAATGGCCAACGACTACATGAGGGATCTTCAAAACATTCATGGAACATGCATATTATGAAAGAACAGTGCACGGATTTAAAGAAACATAAAAACCTGTGATGCAGACAGATGGCCATTCTGGTTTACATTTCCTCAAATTATTTTTTCCTATCTCTCTGAATATCAGATGCAGGTCCGAGTATCATTGAATGGATCTTTAAATGTAGTATCTAAAAGTAAAAACTAAAAATAGCAACCGAAAGGAAAAATGGCTTCTTTCAACTACATTTGAATCTATAATTATCTCAAAATAAAAACTTTAATTAAGATATAATCTAAGTAATAAGCAGCAACATGGTGGCAAGCACTTATGTAATCTTTCTAATGTTCTGAGAATTACTACTCATAGCTTGGGAGTCAACTTCCCAGGACAATCCATTCATACAGATTAAAAATGGCTCCACCTCAACTCCAATGGTAGCAAGGGGTGAGGTAAAAGGCGAATTATGAGGTGTCTGAATATAAGTCTTTCACAGAATACGACAGATCACTCACTATAAATTATGCTATTCTTTAAATGTACATGTAATTAAATTAATACAGCAAATTAGCAGTAAGTCATTGAATCTGACATGGCTATATCCATAGAAATCTATTTATCCAAGTTGGGCCCAAAACTCTAATTTATGTTTTAACTTATGATTTATTTTTAAAAGAGTGATAGAGAGGGGGAGGTGGAGAGACCTTCCATTTGTTGGTTCCTTCTCCAAACGGCTGCAATGGCTGGGGCTGGAGCTCCACTGTGGGTGGCAGGGGCCCAAGGACTTGCACATTCTGCTTCCCCAGGCACATTAGCAGGGAGCTGCATTGGAAATGCAGCAGCCAGGACTGGAACTGGTGCTCTGATATGGGATGCTGTCACCACAGGCAGTGGCCAAACCGTCCGCGCCACAATGTCGGCCCCTTCTTCTATATTTTTAATCATGCTATAATCACGTGTGTGTGACAAGACATTGCTCACCACACCCTGGATTCCATGATTTTCTTGGCATCTCTAAGAACTTTATCAAAGAGAAACACTCGGTTCTCTAGGAAATTGCTTCCTTAAGACAAATGGTGTAGAGTTCTAGAATTTATGTTTGCAACCTCACGAAACCACTGATCAACTCTGCATGATGACTTCTTGGGTTCAGTGCAGTGCACTCGATTTTTTTTTTTTTTTTTAACAGGCAGAGTGGACAGTGAGAGAGAGACAGATAGAAAGGTCTTCCTTTTGCCGTTGGTTCACCCTCCAATGGCCGCCACGGTAGGCGCAGTGCACTCGATTTTGATTGGTTACTAATTCCT
Organism: Lepus europaeus; assembly: GCF_033115175.1. Lineage (NCBI taxonomy): Eukaryota > Metazoa > Chordata > Mammalia > Lagomorpha > Leporidae > Lepus > Lepus europaeus. The sequence continues at coordinate 41,457,838 of NC_084830.1, forward strand.
AACTTCCCCAGAGCTCAAAAACTTCTAGCGCCAGTGTCTAGTTCCAGGGGAGACAAGCATCCAGAGCTGCCACTTCGGCTCAGGAACACCTTACAGAGCTCCTGGTCTGATCGGGCAGCACCTAGAAGATCTCCCTTCTGCAGGAGAGGCGGGACTCTCCGCTGGAGACAACAGGAGCATGGTGAGTGAGGCCACTTCCACTTCTCAAATGACTCAGCATTCTGGTCTGGTATGGAACCAAGCTGCAGGGTGCACCTGCCTGACATTTGCCTTCTCTGTCCTACAGTTTCAGCCTTGGAAGAGATCACGCGAGGTGGCACCAAGAGAGATGGCTGTGTGGCTCTGAAGGGAAGCAAGAGGAGAAGAAAAATTCTTGCAGAGGATTGAGGTCCAGGGGCCCCAGATAGCACCCCATGGGGATCTTGGAAGGAAACCACTGTCCTCCAAATGTATGGACCCCAACTTCCCGAAGAGCTCTCATTCCCCAGGTGGAGGCAGAGGTCACAGAGCTGCCAGCCTGGAAGAGAACTGCAGGCCGCAGTGAGAGGCCTAAGAGGGAAGCAGCAGGGACGGAGGAGCAAGACAGGAGGGGTCTCCTGAAAACCACAAACCAGGTGGAGATGGGGACCAGACCAGCAAAAATAACACAAGAGGAATTCTCATCACACATGACCACGTGCAAATTATTTCAGATTTAATGCCCTCCCCTTGCCCCCACCAAGAGCTGTCAGTGAATCCCCGGTTAAGGCCCCAGGCTCTACAGAAAATTTTTGACTTGCTTCTTCCTTTTCCTCTCCATCCCCCTCTCGTCTCTCTCAGTTAAGCATCATTTATTCAGAGCCTGCAAAAGAACCTTGCCCACGGCCGCGATGATTCTTTTGAAAGCATTTTCCATGTTAATGCTTAGAATATGCTATCTGGTAGGTGTTGTTCTTCTATCTTTGGACCGAAACTCCAAAAGGTTGTTATTTTAAGAATTTGTAAGATCAAAGCCAAATTCAAATCCTGGTTGGCTGACTCTAGGGCCAGCAGCTCTCAAACACTACAACACACTAGAGTCACCTGGGATGCTTTTAGCAAGTCCCCCAGCCTGAGTTGTACCCCACAGCCACTCAGTCCAAACCCCTTAAGGTGCTGCCTATGTATGAATATGTTCTAACTCTTCAGATGCTTCCCATGGGCAATAAGGGACCCACTGTCCAAAGGCCTCTGCATCTAACTCTTGCACCACCTGCCAAGAGAGATTGGCAAACCTGTAGGCTTTGTGAGTCGACAAGGAAGGGGTTCTTGTGTACTATTGGCCCCATGTGGTCATTGTATCAGTGATGCCTCATTTAGATGCTTTTATTCGAATGTCATTATGTCTGGCAGGAGTGAAGCAAGTGGCCAGAGAGCAGCCCTGAGGGAAGTTACTTGAATTCCAGCAAAGATGGTGCTCTTCAGGGATAGGTGAATACATATGGAGGCATCATATCTGATCCCCTCTGCCAGGTACCTTGACCTGAGCTTGTCACAATCTAGGTCCCACACTGCGAGGGATGAGCCAACCAAGGGTTTGTCTTTGTCAAGGCCAGAAAGCTAACCTAAAGAGGGCCAACCTCCTGATGCCTCCTTGGCAGCCAAAGGTGAAGCATTAAGAGGGTTAGGGGGCTGGCATGTGGCACAGCAGGTAAAGCCACCATCTGCAGTGCCAGCATCCCATATGGGCGCCCGTTTGAGACCCGGCTGCTCCTCTTCCCATCCAGCTCTCTGCTATGGCCTGGGAAAGCAGTGGAAGATGGCCTAAGTCCTTTGGCCCCTGCACCCATGTGGGAGACCCAGAAGAAGCTCCTGGCTCCTGGCTCCTGATTGGCTCAGCTCCAGCCATTGCAGCCATCTGGGGAGTGAACCAGCAGATGGAAGACCTCTCTCTAACTCTGCCTTCCAAATAATTTTTTGTTTAAAAAAAAAAAAAAAAAAAAAAGAGGGTTAGAAAATAGAGCAGAATGGACTCCGGTTCTAATCCTGACTCCAACCTTAGCAGCTATGGCTTTGAACAAATCTCCTTGCTTCTCCAATCCTGTTTCCTCATTCTAGAAGAGAGGTAATGGGAGATTTGGGATAATTCAATAAGATGGTGCATATAGGGCAGTTAGTGCCTAGCAAAGCTATGCTAATGTGAATGCTGATTATGTTCATTATGTTCACGTGGAATAAAAGTATCTACCAGGCACTTCTCATTCATAAACCTAAGTTTCCCCATGAGAGTCACAGAATGCTAGTCCTGGGTGGAATCTTAGAGACCATCTGATACAAAATCCTTGATGTAAACAGAAGAAACTAAAACCCAGGGACTAAGGAGCTAGCCCGAGGCTCCCCTCCAGGAAGCAGCAGCGCAGACATACAACCTGGGCTCCCCGAGTTCGGGGTCAGGTTCCATCCACGACACCACACATCACCCCTTGCAAAACAGGTGAGGAACAGGTTAGAATTCGCAGTGCTAACCAATTCCATTTGGTAGCTTCGGGAACCACAAGGAGGGAAGGCCTACATTTCCGGGAATGCAGAGTCCCTACCCGCACTTCCGGGGAAGAAAAGTCCTTGTTGAGGTCCCTGCAGGTGCCTAAAGGTCAACCAATGAGGATCAGACACGCCTCAACCTTTAACCCCCATGCCCTGAATCTATAAAAGGAGCCCTCCCAACCTCTGACGCGTGACTTCCCTGGCCCCCGCTCTGTTGGGACCAGGGAACCTCGCCCGGGATCAGAATCCCAATAAAAGCCTGTGAATTAATTTATTTGCCTGGGAAGATTTGTTATGCGCTGGACACTTTGCAGATGGTGCCGAAACCCAGGAGCTGAGGGTACGTGCCTCCCCTTTCTGGGTTCGAGACCCCCTCGCTCCTTGAACCTGTCTGGTGCCCCAGGCTGACTACGGACCACGCTTGACCAACTGTAAGTAACTCCTCCCCTGCTCTCCCTCCCTCTTCTGGGTTGACCCCAGTCTGTGATCTCTGGCTAGCTCTCCGTCCGGTAACAGAGACCTCCAAATCGTGTGCACGTGGGCTCTGTTCTCTGCTGTTTAGCCTCCCAGCGGCTGTGGAGACGTCCTGCCGCTGGCTTGGCCCCGTAGAGGACTGACCTTTAATCCATCTACTGAAGTCCGGGACAGGGGACGCCTTGCCCAAATTTTAGTAGATCCAGGCTGCCGGGGAGACCATGGGATCTGGCCAATCCTGAGGGTGGGATTTAAAATGCCCCCTGGCCTGCCTCCTAAAGAACTTGAAGAAACTGGGACTGGCCCAGGACCTACGGCATAAACGGCTAATCTACTCCACCCAGGCATGGCCTAATTACCTTGAGAATTTCCGCCGCAGGGAGAGAAAATGGTCAGAGGTCCCATATGTGCACGCTGAGACCTCCGCTCCCGTCCTACCCTCTTCTCCTCTACTTTCCTCTCTGCCTGCTCCACGGCCCAGGTCTTGCTGGCCAAGATCGGGCCCCCATCTCCTAAGGGCACCTCTTCTGTGTTACTGCCAAACTCTCCACCCTCCACCTTTTCGGACCCTCCTGAGTTCCTGGGGACCCCACAGCTAGCCAGGAACCTCCCGCCCCAATATGCGCATTCTTCCGCCCCACCACCATGTCCTGCTGGAAGCCAGGTGGCCACGTGGCCCAACCACCGGTGTCAAGCTCCACCCCTATCCTAATGGGATGCTCCTGCTTCCCTGGCCACCCTCTGGCAAAGTTTTATTTTATTTTATTTTTATTTTTTGTTAATTTTTTTATTTTTTGACAGGCAGAGTGGACAGGGAGCGAGAGAGAGACAGAGAGAAAGGTCTTCCTTCCAGCAAAGTTTTAAAAGAACCTGTTCGGCTGGCGCCACAGCTCAATAGGCTAATCCTCTGCCTGCGGCGCGGGCACACCGGGTTCTAGTCCTGGTCAGGGCCAGATTCTGTCCCGGTTGCCTCTCTTCCAGGCCAGCTCTCTGCTATGGCCCGGGAAGGCAGTGGAGGATGGCCCACGTGCTTGGGTCCTGCACCCTATGGGAGACCAGGAGAAGCACCTGGCTTCTGCTTTCAGATCAGTGCGATGTGCCGGCCACAGTGGCCATTGGAGGGTGAACCAATGGCAAAAGGAAGACCTTTCTCTCTGTCTCTCTCTCTCTCTCTCACTGTCCACTCTGTCAATAAATAAATAAATAAATAAATAAATAAAAATAAAAGGACCTGTTCCTGAACATGTGGCTCTCTAGCCTCCTTCCTCCTCTGGTCTTTCTCTTCTCTCTTCTCTCCTCACTAGCTCCTCTCCTCTCTTGTCTCTTACACACTCCTTCTCTCTTTTTTCCCTTCTTCACCCCACCCCTCTGGTCTGCTGGGTTTTAGGTCAAGTGCCTAAGCCCCACGTGGCCAACTGAATATGACATCATGGGCCTAAGGTGTTCTTAGGAAAAAGGCAACTGTAATTGTAACTGTAAAAAGACACTGAGTTTGAAGAAATTTCTCTTTAAATCTAGGAAGATCACTACCTTAGAAAATATCACTTTGTAACTTGCTGAACTTATTTTGCAATTTATTTTAACAGGCTTCTGGGCAATCAGTACTCAATAAAACAGCAATGGGTAATTAGTATTTGTTTTAAATAAATGCAATTTTGATTTTAATTAAATTCAGATAGAGATATTTAAGAGATGTTTCTGAATACATGTATTCCTAAAATTTATAAAAGGCATTGGACCTTCTGGTAAATGTTTTCTTAAGTTGTTATCTAATAGTTGAAACTGTTTGCTAAGTTTTCAATTGATATTGCTATTGTCAGTAAGTGATCTGGGAGTGGCACCCCCATTTCTCTATTCTAAGTCCAACCTGTTCTCTCATTTCTCTATTAATTTCACAGCTAGATCTACTTTGCCATCAGCACAGTAAACAGGGAAGACCTCCCTTTCAGACCAAAGGGAAAGAAAGTTTTAAAGTGAGGCAATAGCCTTCCTCACGGGCATTGTCTACCTCAGAAAAACCACTATCAGAACATGCCTGTGACTACAGACTTCTAGTTTAGGCCACAAAGATTAGAGATGGGACTTAAGCACCCCCTTAACTTGCATCCTCTGGTCTGCTTTAATAAAACCAGGAGGAAAAGAGAGCTCGGCATCAGAAATGTAAAGATAGGTGGCAGGCCTATTAATGGCTGTTCTGTATAGTGATCTGCCCTCAAGGAGACCCAGCAGGCCAGTCCACTGCAGTAGCTATCGATGTGGTGAGCCTGGGCTTCAGCAGAAGTCAGCTTGTGAAGAGCCCTGGCAGCTCTGCCAAGAGTTGGATCACTGGAAATGGACCTGCCCTGGAGTCGAAGGACGCCCAGGTCAGAGACACAGATCTTGTTGGCTCTAAGCTGAAAAGCCCTTCACTCAGCCCAGCTTCCAAAGTGACCACTGCAGCTGAGGGGATGGCCAAGTAGGGTCAGCAACATTGCAGGCAGAACTATAAATTTCCTGTTAGAGATGCCACCTGCCTTTACCTGGCCAGCTCTCCTCCCAGGCCAGGTAGGTAATGGAAGTCAACAGGGTGCCTTCCCCAGGAGGTTCACACCTCCCTTAGGATGTACCCCATGTGAAGAGATAGATAGGTCTGGGCCTCTTAACTTAGAAGGCCTAAAGCCCACCAGGTTATTATCAAGCCCCTTCTGTCAGGTTCTATTTGCCTCTCAATCAGCAAACTTAGTTGTGGCTTAGATAGTATCTTTCTTAGGTTCTCCAATAATGACTCTGTCCTTTGTTCTGGACCCTGTCTAGCCCACTTGGGCCTCATTCCTTTGTAATCACAGCCTCTACTCTAACATCAATAGCTCTGCTCCCAACCTGTGTATACTGATGGTCCTCTTCCCCACTTAATTTGTATGATTATTCAGAATTTCTCTACTGACAAATCCTCTACCTGCAAAAGTTGAGTGGCCTTTCTCCCGGTCTCGGCTGGGATCAGATTTAAACCACATTCATCAAACAATCCTCACAAGGGCCCAGAGACCCCCCTCATTTCCTCTCCTCTATGAAATCCTTTCATTACCTGGTTAATGCCACTCTTAGGATCATTGGTTGCTATCTTCACCCTGACTTGTATACTGCAGTGTCTGTTTAAGTGTTTGCAGCAGGTGATAATGGAATGAACCGAGGCCTTCAGCAACCAGGCAGTCAACCAGATGCTTCTCCATCCATACATGCCTGTCCCTGCGGAGCCCCAAGATACCCTCAGCGGGCCCCCGTAGACAACGTCCCCAATCAGCAGGAAGTAGCCAGAGAGACTCATTGTCGCCCCCTTTCCTATCATCAAAAGGTCGGGATGGTAGCTTTGGGATCAGCAAGGAGGGAAGGCCTACACTTCCGGGAATGCAGAGTCCCTACCCGCACTTCCGGGGAAGAAAAGTCCTTGTCAAGGTCCCTGCGGGTGCCTAAAGGTCAACCAATGAGGATCAGACCTGCCTTAACCTGTAACCCCCACACCCTGTATCTATAAAAGGAGCCCTCCCAACCTCTGACGCGTGACTTCCCTGGCCCCTGCTCTGTTGCTCTGTTGGGACCGGGGAACCTCGCCTGGGAGCGGAATCCCAATAAAAGCTTGTGAATTAATTGATTTGTCTGCCTGGGAAGATTTGTTACGCGCTGGACACTTCGCACCATTCACTCCAAGCACTGGAAAGATATTATCTATGTGCCAAGACAAAAAGAACAATCTAATTGGGTACTTGGAAAGTTCAGACCTCAGAGTTGGGAGATCAAGTTCTAGATGAGTTTCTCTCTGATAGCTTTGGGATCCGCATGGAAGGAAGGCCTACACTTCCAGGAATGGAGAGGCCTACTTCCGGGGAAGAAAGTCCTTGTCAAGGTCCCTGCGGGTACCTAAAGGTCAACCAATGAGGATCAGACCCGCCTCAACCTTTAACTCCCATGCCCTGAATCTATAAAAGGAGCTCTCCCAATCTCTGACGTGCAACTTCCCGGCCCCTGCTCTGTTACTCTGTTGGGACCGGGGAACCTCGCCCGGGAGCGGAACCCCAGTAAAAGCCTGTGAAGGAATTGATTCCTCTGCCTGGGAAGATTTGTTATGCACCGGACACCTTACACTCTCCCTAACCAGCTGGGGGGATGGTTTGACTCCTTGGAGATTTTCTGTCCTGTAGGATGGAAGGAGGCAAACGTTTTTCTGTGTAGGATCAGACAGCAAGTGTTTCGGCTTTGTAGCCCATGTGGTCTGTGTTGTAACTACTCACCTGTGCTGCTGTAGTCTCAGAGCAGGCAAAGACAGGGCATACAAGAGTTGACATGGCTGGGCTCCAGTCACACCTTGTTTATGGACACTTGGGTTCCATATGATTTTTATACATCATGCAATGTCACTCTTATCTTGAACTTTTTTCAACCAATGAAAAATATAAAAAGCACTCTTCGTTTGTAGACTACCCAGAAACAGATGGTGGGCCTGCAGGCTCTAGTGTGTCAACCTCTGACCCAGGAGTGACCTCAGCAATACCTGCCCCACTTACTTCATCAACTATGGAATATTTTACAAGTAAACATGTTAATCATATAAGAATAGGAGAATGTGCCGCGGCTCACTAGGCTAATCCTCCGCCTTGCGGCGCCGGCACACCGGGTTCTAGTCCCGGTCGGGGCACCGATCCTGTGCCGGTTGCCCCTCTTCCAGGCCAGCTCTCTGCTGTGGCCAGGGAGTGCAGTGGAGGATGGCCCAAGTGCTTGGGCCCTGCACCCCATGGGAGACCAGGAGAAGCACCTGGCTCCTGCCATTGGATCAGCGCGGTGCGCCGGCCGCAGCGCGCCAACCGCGGCGGCCATTGGAGGGTGAACCAACGGCAAAAGGAAGACCTTTCTCTCTGTCTCTCTCTCTCACTGTCCACTCTGCCTGTCAAAAAAAAAAAAAAGAATAGGAGAATGCTGGTTTGATTATAGCTCGAAAAAAAAAAATGATCTAGAGACTTCCGTCACATAAAAGCCTACAGAAGGCAAATCAAGAATATAAAATAGACGTTAAAAATGAATGTAGCTCTAGGTTGATATAACAACCAGAAGGCGTCCATGTCAAATGAAGAAGTCACCCAGGATCACCTGGTTCAGACACAGGCTCACTGTGAAAGCCAATTATCAGGATGCTGTGAACAACTTAGTGGCGTCCCTGGAGGGAGACTGTGCTCTTGAGAAGTAAAACCATGTGTTGCCAAGCACAGCTACAGAGAGAAAGGGAGGTCTGGAGGAGGAGGAAGGATGAGACTTAGCCCAAAATCAGAATCACAGATCCCGGGCAAAAGTCAAGAGAGTCAGCAGACAGAAAAAGAGAATTCCTGGGATTCCCCATCAGCATAAGTAAGTGCTGATTCAAAGGCAGATCAGAGGTGGCAAACAGGGTTGAGAAAGAATAAGATCTTCCCCCAGCCTCCTCCCAGAATCAAGCCTGTCTCAGCTGAGCCCTGAGCTACCAGGAAGGTCCCACTTCCTGCCCAGGGCTGCCACACGCAAGGACACAATTAAGTGACCTTTGGTGATGAAATGAAAGAAACGGTACTTACCCTTCTCGTTCATCATCCGTGTTGTAATAAACCTGTGGATAAAGCAAGAGGCTTACTGTAGGGGACACACACATACACATACACATGCATTATAGGATATAAGGACTATCCTAAGGCATAAACCATCTCTTTAAAAAGATAACTCTGTTTCATGATGCTCCTTTGTGTGTGTTTCTAAAGAAATGCAAATTTAACCTCCCATTCTCCCTGAGTTAATTGCTAGACTTTAATGAAATAAAATTTGGAAATCTGATTCTTTCCAGTCTGATAAGATGACCTGCGACCCTAAGCTGTCTTGCTTTTGACGTGGACATTTTGGCAGGACCTGGAATGTACTGCTTGGAAGGGGGCCCTGATGGCAGGAGGGCCCCCGGAGCAGGGTCTGTGAGCCACACATCCCACTTGGTTGGAAGGTGAGCTGTAGGTCGCTGTGCTGCTAGGGAGGGGGCGGGCAAGAGGGTCCAGGGCAGCACAGCAGCGACCCCCTGCCTCTCTGCTCCTCTCCAAAGTGGCCTGGGTTACCCTGGCGACCCACAGCCCCAGACATTTGGGAGTCGACTGTTCTTGGACTGGGAAACACCATTTAGTCTGGAAGGTGTCCCTGGCCAGAGACTTCTTTAAATCAGAATGAGAGAAATTAGGAAGCATTCTTTATTGTTTCTGGGACTATGGGAGTGACATTGAGAGGGGATCTGCCATTTAGATATACTCTCTAAAACATATGGGCTGATTGTGAGCTTCAGAACCGTCTGCATGTGGTGGAGAAGAGAACGTGAGTATTAGACGTTTGCATACTAAATCCGAAAGCAGCCTCTGATTCCAGGACCCTGGCCTCAGCCCGGGAGACAACGAGCTATGCCCAGACTGACAACTTCCCTGTAGACTCGTGGCAGCCCTGGGTGCCACCACACCTGGCTCTGGTTATATAACAGAACCGGTTCCCCGGGACTCTCTGGAAATGAGTCCTCCCAGTCACTGGCTCAGATCGCTACAGGAACATTTTCCCCTTAATTTTTCTTTTAATGACTGCTGTTGTATTGTATACTTTGTTTCTTCTTGAACAGAAAACAAGAAAGTTTTTTTCTTTTCCCAAGATACAGTGTGACACCCAGAGCACCTGTCATTGTGACCTAGTAGAAATAGCACCCATCCATTTAGATGCATTGAGAGGGTCCCACCGGAGGGAGGGGGGCTGGGCCGTGCACTGGCCACAGCTGGCTTGTGTTTTGCTGGTTTCCTTAAAGGTAGCCTCATGTATTTATGACAGACAGTTCTCTGCAGTGGCTGCTGACCCCTAGAAAGAAACAGGCTCTAGTGTTTCTGTCCTGCTACATGGCCTCAGCACTGTCCTTTCCCTGTCACTTCTCCTCCTCTCACATAGTGACCCACTGTTTCTTCCCTCTTGTCTGTTGGGCTCTTAGCACTACTTAAATTTTCAGAGCATGATTTTCAAACTTTAGAGTGCTCCAAAAACAATACCCAGAGACCTTAGTAGAAAGGCGAGTTCCTGGGGATGGAGCTTGGGCATCTGGATCCTTCTCAGGACCTCCTGTGGGCAGGAGGAGAGTTGCTCCCAGATCCCAGAAGACCTCTGGAGCAGGTAGAGGAGGGGCAGTTAAGGAAGGCAGACGCCTGCAGAGGGCGCTGTGGCGGACAGGATGTCGCCTCTGCACCCCACAGCCACTCCAGGCGCCCTCCCCTCCCATCCTTTAAAGGAATTCCAGACACAAGCAGCTGCGGGCATCAGGGCTTGCACAGGGGAGTAAGACTGCAGGTCTCCCTTGCACCTGCATGTTGGATTCATTCCATCACCTGAGTTTCACTGTGAATCAGTGAGCGAACTGGTAGAGGGATACGGGCTGGTGGTCAGCCTTGAGTGAGCAGGAAACACTGCTGCCGTGCCTTTGGCGTGGCTCGAGGTACAACACCAGCTGCGGGCCCTGCAGCAGTGATGTGGCTGGTCTGAGCAAGGCTCACACCCGCCGCGGGCACGGAGCTGCACACCACTGCTTCCCTCTGGCTACTGTCTGCTGACCCACCGGCTGCATGCCACAGGCGCCAACCCCTGCTTAGCCTCAGTGACAAGGCCAGGGTACTGCCTCTCGCGATGGGTGTCATAGGCATCTAGCTCTTCCAAGAAAAGCAACATTTAGGGGCCCCTGCTTGCTTTAAGCTTTGCCTTTCAGCTCCCTCCCCGCACTGAGCAGGGTAAGCAGCATGGTACTCACAGATTGTTCTAGGCCACAGCTGAGCGTGTCCTTTTTTTCTCTTTGCCTGGAGCCTGGGCAGGCTCCCTCCCTGACTCTCTGAGCACAGGGGAAGCCGGAGGCTCTGCCAGAGGGGCAGAGAGACAGCAGACTTCACTCCCGGGTGGCCCAGCACTGTCTCCGTTGGGCTGCTTTGCAGCTACAAAACCAACAAGCCATAAAGGCTGCACTTTCCCTCTCAGCCCAGCTCAGGACCGGGTGGCAGGGGACAGCCAAGAGCAGCCCAGCCAGGTGACTTTTCCCCTGCGACTTTTCCAGCTTGGTGTATTTCAAAGAAATCCTGCCCAGAGACTAGGTGGCATTGTCAACGTTGACACGCAGCTGAAGGCAGACGGGTGGCAGTAAAGTCCTTCCTCCACCCAGATGGCGGGAACGCCTCACACCACCGAATCACGGGGCAGAGCCACACAAGCCACTGCCACGTTCTTGGGAATTAAAAATCAACTAATGGGTGCTGGTGCTCCTTTCTTGATCAGCTGCAGAATTCTTTCCCTCTCTCTCCTTGTTCCCTATCAAGCGAACAAGCAGCAAGATGGAAATGCTAACTTAGCGCACATTTCCACTAAGACAAAAAAGGCTGGGTGTTCTGTTACCATTTCTGTCACCAACAGCGACACCACCACCACTCTGCAAGGGTAACTGCTTCGTCTCTTCCTTCTAACGGAAGAACGCAGGGAGCACTGGGAGACAGAGAAAGTGGAGTCCATAGGGATTTCTCCTTCTGGACCACAGTCAGTCCAATGAGGGTCTGTGCATTTACAAGGGAGGGCAAATGTTAGCGTGACGTGTGCTTCTGTTTTTTTCAGAACAGGCCTTTCCTCAAAGGACTTTGGGTATAAAAGAGAAGAAAGCATTATAAAATTCCCTAAAACCCAACTGGCCTGATGAAAGGCAATTCTGTCTACTTCTGGAGAAATGATATTTTTTTTCTTTTCCTACAATTTTAATGGGTCACATAGAAAGAAACGCTATCATCAAAATTTTTAAAAATCAGGCAAATCTGATAATCCCGTAAAAATGTTGCAATTTTTTGTTTTTGCTTCAAGTTCAGTTATTTTATTTGGAAACACAGTATAGAAAAAAAAATGGTTTCCTATTTTAATTCCCTTTTTTGCATTTAATATTCCAGACTACTTCTCAGGTTCCTACATAGTTTCCATGTTAAAATTTTAGCCCATCAGCCTGAGCTACCAACATATACGTGAGTTTCATTTGAGATCTTTAATTTCACTTGTAGATATATGTAGAGGACAGGAATTTTTTAAAATAGACATGTGTCTAAAATTTAATTCTCTTCTGGTATAAAATGATTTACTTATTCAGTGGAAATTATTAAAATGCTAGGGAAAATTTGTTTTGTGCAACTTTATCGAGTTCATGGGTGCAAGTATATTTACTACCGTTAGGTGGCGCTCTACTGCATCAGTCTAACCCCACAGGACAAGGCTAACAAAAGGAAGCTTCTTAAGTCATGAGCCCTCTTGTTTTCTCTTTAGTTACTTGGTCCATGCTGCACCGACGCCAGCTCACTCTCTTCTTCCCTTTAGTAACTTTCCTCTCCCGATATACTCCTTTCTATAAAAATCCATTTTCTGACTTGTCCTCTATAGGACGGAAAGTGGGTTTTGCTTTTGTGACCAGCATTTCTGTCTTCAGGCCCTCCCAGCCCTGCAGGTGAAGGGCAGGTGGATGCTGGCAGGTAAGTCATACCTGTCCGGTCCTCTGCAGGTTCGCAAAATGCACGTCGGGAATGAAGAGAACGGGCTGTGAGTGCAGGTCGGGCATGGTTTTGAAGTAGGTGATGTCACTCTTCTTCTGCAAAGGTATGGCCACCAACTTCCCATCAGAGGCTGCACACGATCACAGAACCAGTGAGAGGGTTGTGCATGACTAAGAACTCAACTGCAGGCTTCGCGCTAGCTCAAGCTCGTGAGATTCCCCTGCGAAGCTTCCAGAGAGCACAAATGCGATCACCCTTGAATCCCCCCCTCCCCCACCCCCATCAAGCCCACTCAAGAGGTCCCCTCCCGGCCTCTCGCCCCTGTGTGCCCCAGGTTCTGTAACTGCAAGAGGATGCTGGTCTCCCTCCTTGCACAGAAGCACTGTGCTCCTGGGATTCTGTTTGCTTCCGCAGGATCGAGCATCCCGGTCTCCCCACCAGGGGAGAGCGAGCCACGCCATGCATATGCGGAGTTCCACCACAATAGAGTTGTCTAGAGTCAGCCCTGGAAAAGCAGAGTCAGCCGCAGTGACACTCACAGTTGTTGCACTGGGTTTGGGAGGCCTGGCCTTTCCCTTTCTTCCTGTTCTGCTTTCTCTCTTCGTCTCGGATTTTTCTTTCTGCTCCCTGACAGAGAAAAGTAAATACAGTCAATGCCAGGCAAGTTATCAGAGCGTGCAAAAAATAGCGTCTCACACACACACACAAACACACATCACAGGGACAAGAAACAAAGCAGGGGAGGAGACCAGGCAGCTCCATGGCCATCTCTGCGGTCAGGCTGGACCTCCGTCCCAACGGTCAACACCGCTCGTGAGTCTATGCTACATTTCTGAGCTGCAGGGGAGCCCAGATCTGTCTCCCTTTTTCTTGCTCATTTAAAGAACTCCAGCCTTGACTGCACACAGAAAGACCAGACCTAGCACAGTGACGCCTGTCGAACGACTCGGCGATTATAAAATGTGCCGAGATGAGGCACCGACCCGTGAAGTCCACTCCTACGCAGGGAGACGGCCGTGAAGTTGACCGTGACTTTCCTTACAGAGCGTTCCCTTTGCTTGTTGGGACGGAGCTTGAAAATACCACGCCAGGGGTGGGAATGATGGCAGGTGCAAGGCCAACGTGGGGTACGAGATCGCTTTGTCCGTACAAGCGTGGGGTTTGTCTTCGTCTCCATCCTGCCGCGTGTTCTTAGAGATGCTGCTCATTCAGCCAAAGAGAAAAAAGTGCGCTGTGTTCGCCTCCTCCCTCCTCCGTTCCTTGTCATCTGACGTGTCTCCTGGGTCCCTCTGCCAAATCACCAAATCCCATCCGGTCTAACCAGTTGGTTATCGCCTGATCTCTTTCCTTCACGGCCTGCACTGATTCCCTGATGATCTTTTTCTCTTTGCTCTTTCCTCTGTGCCAGCTTTGTAACTTGTTTTCCTCTGCTCACCCCCCAAATCCAGACATTCTAAACATTTTCTTTTCCCTTGCTGCTGGCGGCTTCACCTGCATCATGGTTTCACAACACCCTGGACAGATTCCATTCACACCCACCCCCCTGGCCTAAGCTCTTTCCCTAAGTGGCAGTTCCAAAGAGACAGCTCCTACCCATGGCAGCAACAGAGTGACCAGCAACCTCTAGCCCTCACATCACCATGTGAAGAGAGCTTAGACAACATAAAAATGTAATCCTCTGTACACAAAACCAAAACAAAAAATCAATGAAAAGGCAAAGGACAAATTAGTGAAAACACTGGCAATACTACACTACAAGAGTTACATTGTTCATAAATGACTCTCAAGTCTGGCCAAGGTAACAGAATGGGGATTGATGGTCACCAAAATCAATGAGAAGGGGAAGGCTTCGCACCTAATTCTTGAGAAGTGAAAGTAAATAATGAATATTTTTAGGGCACTTTCTCTGTGCCAGGAGAGTTCTCAAAACTTCTCAATGCTTATTTTTAAACACTATAATATTTTAGCCAGATAATGTAAACTTTTTTTTTTTTTTTGACAGGCAGAGTGGATAGCAAGAGAGAGAGAGAGAAAGGTCTTCATTTTTGCCATTGGTTCACCCTCCAATGGCCGCTGCGGCCGGCGCATCTCACCGATCCGAAGCCAGGAGCCAGGTGCTTCTCCTGGTCTCCCATGCGGGTGCAGGGCCCAAAGACCTGGGCCATCCTCCACTACCTTCCCCGGCCATAGCAGAGAGCTGGCCTGGAAGAGGGGCAACCAGGATAGAATCCGGAGCCCCAACTAGAACCTGGTGTGCCGGCGCCACAAGGCGGAGGATTAGCCTGTTGAGCCACGGCGCCGGCTGTAAACATGTACTTTTTATATCAAAAACTACCAGAGGGAGTATTCTACTAATTAATAACAGAAGTAATCATTTTATAGTGTTTTGAAGTTTTGAGTGGCCATCGACACTCAGAGATCATGTAGATTCACAATAAGAGGGAGATAAAGCAAGATCTGCTTTGGAAGTCTCCTTCAAGATACACTAGGATTTTGTACAGCACTTGGGCCTGTGTCACCTGCAATATTTTCAGAAAGTGAAGTGATACTTGCACAGACATCAGCTTGTTCAAAAGGATGAGAAATACAAGAATAATCCTGCCTGTATATGGGATGCAGGCATCCTAACCTCTTTCTTCACCACTGGGCCCAATGGGAACTACTGCCCATTGCTGGGTCCACCTAAGGTGTTTTCTATGTGTTTGGAGCTCTGTGCTATTTAGCACTTAATATGAATAGGAGTGTGGCTCTTTATTATCTACCTATATATAAATTACAACTCACCCAAGACACACCCCAAGGTTAGTCAAGCAGTTGTATTTCTGAATTAGTGCCGTACGAATGAGGAAACAATCAGATATGATTGTCTTTTAATATTTATATATCTGTAATATACAGTTTTAGGAAATAAAAAGTCACCTGCTGCTGTTTTATAAGCATTCTATGATATGACAAACCCAAATTAACAAAATATAAAGTAGGTCTCTATAGAGCATAGTCTTAGTGCCATTTTTACATAAAAAAATTTCCTCCCCAGATCTCAACAGGACTAAACAGTTATGTCAGTAACCAAGCACGCTTGGGAGAGACATAGCTCTCACTTCTAAAATAAAGCCTTGTACTTTACAATGAGCCATAGGAGCTTTGATACATGAAATGAAGAGGAAGAACTCTTCCCTTGATGAACCCCCTAGGGATTCTATTCCTTCCTATGATTATGTGTGGCCTGAAGCTTCTAGAAAACACCCATTCAACCTTCACTTAAGAGCAGAGACAGGCACTCACCTAGCGGTGAACACACGGGTAGGACGCCTGCATCCCATACCAGAGCGCCTGGCTCCGAGTCCCCTCTCCACTCCTCATTCCAGTTTTCTGTTGATGTAGATTCTGGGAGGTGAGAGCAATGACTCAAGTAGTTGGGTCCCTGCCACCCACGTGGGAGATCTGGATTGAGTCGCAGCTCCCAGCTCCAAACCGGGACCAGGCCCTTGTGGCCATCTGGGGAGTGAATCAGTGGGTGGGAGCTCTTGTTTCTCTCTCCCTCTTTCGAAAATATAAATCGATTTTTTAATTTTAAAAAAGTACAAAAGACCGTGGTTTGCAGCAGAGACCAAATGTATCATGTGAAAATAATTTCCTCTACTTACATGTTTATGATGCAGGATTAAATTTGAAAAATGCATCTGAAAAACTCCCGAGTGTTCTGTGAATACTTTTACCAACCCTTGAGAGGTGATGGCTGCCTTTGCTTCTTTTTAATAATTTATTTTTATTTATTTATTTTTTGACAGGCAGAATGGACAGTGAGAGAGAGACACAGAGAGAAAGGTCTTCCTTTGCAGTTGGTTCACCCTCCAATGGCCACCGCGGCTGGCGCGCTGTGGCTGGCGCACCGTGCTGATCCCAAGCCAGGAGCCAGGTGCTTTTCCTGGTCTCCCATGGGGTGCAGGATCCAAGCACTTGGGCCATCCTCCACTGCACTCCCGGGCCATAGCAGAGAGCTGGCCTGGAAGAGGGGCAACCGGGACAGAATCCGGCGCCCCGACCGGGACTAGAACCCGGTGTGCCGGCGCCGCAAGGCGGAGGATTAGCCTGTTGAGCCACAGCGCTGGCCTGCTTCTTAACATGTAACTTATTTTAAGAATGTGCCTTCAGGGGCCGCTGCTGTGGCATAGTGGGCTAAGCCTCCACCTGCGGCGCCAGCATCCCGTATGGACACCAGTTCTAGTCCCAGCTGCTCCTCTTTTGGTCCAGCTCTCTGCTATGGCCTGGGAATGCAGTTGAAGATGGGCCAAGTGCTTGGGTTCCTGTACCCATGTGGGAGACCTGGAAGAAGCTCCTGGCTCCTAACTTCAGGTTGGTCCAGCTCCAGCCATTGTGGCCATTTGGGGAGTGAATCAGCGGGTGGAAGATCTTTCTTTTTATCCACAAACTCTGCCTCTGAAATTAATAAAACTCCTCCCCTCCAGAAAACAAGAATGTGGTTTCATTTCACAGTTTTCATATAATATAGTTATTATTTCCAGCAATAAAAATGGGTTTTTGAGGAAAAAATTAAATATAGATGTTAAGGCATTATACATAGGTATCTGTAAAGGTAGATTTATAGACAGATCTTGAGCTTTTAAAATATATAAACATCCATATATCAATGGAAGCCTTATAATAATGAAAAAAAAGTTAGGGAAGGCCTTTATCTTCATCTGCAGGGATGTTAATCAGAAATCAGAAAGCTGGCAAACTACAAACAGGACAGAATTCCACCTGCGTAAGGTTCTGCACTTTGACTAGGAAGCTTACAATTTTAAAACGGCACAGCTCTTTGCTTTTTAGCTTCAGAGGATAATTCAAATTAAATATTTGCATTTACATACCTATTTGAAAAATCAAACTTCTATTTCTCCTTTTAATCCACCAGAAGTGAGTTTTCCCTGGGTTTTAAAATTAGAACTGCAGAAATGACCAAGTGCAGCACAAGGTCTTGCTCAGAGCTTCCTGGAGCTGACAGCACGTGACAGTTAAGCCACTGCAGGGCCCCGAGAGCTCCTCTTTATGAATTTCCCGACTTCCTCTCCAACCCAAACTTTCACATCAACATACATGGTCTAACTACCCACTAGAAACTCTTTACGGCACTACCTCCTTGGAGTAAACGTCAATCACTTACCCAACACTCTCTGACCTCCTTCTTCTGTTTAGTACTGGGATTTATCTGACTGTTCTTTAAATGCCACCAAAGAGCATGATTCTTCCTGGGTTTTATTCAGATCTACAAATATGCCATAACAACACGTGGTCTTCCCACCATTACTTTCCTCGCTGCAGATAATATTCTTAGCACAGGTTCAGAAACCAAGCACTATGGAGGAACCTACCCAATCCTTTCCACCCCTCAAGCTTTCCCTTTTAGAGGTTAACATATCTGTGAATGAAAATTTATAAAAACTATTTTCAAATAAAAGATACAATCAATCATGTAATTGACCTTAGCTGCTTACAATCCCTCTCAGCCTAAGACACAGGTGAACAACAATAGCACTTACTCCATCAACACTGGGATAAAATAATTATATGAGTATCCTTTAAGCCATCTCTTTCCTATTTTCAATTCAACTACCAAAATTAAGATGAATTGATTATCTAATCCCTCCAAACGAGCTTTCCCTGTCTTTCTTCTTGCCCCTACTTCTTTCTTCTAAGAGGGAGATTTGTGCAGGTTTCTGCTACCATCATTGGAACATCTGGAATAAGGGGAATTAAAAATTAGCTCAATGCTCTCCCATTTGTACTTTTGTGCATCATTTGCAAATGGTTCCTTGGTGTTTAATTGTGAATTAAAGACATAAACTGATGGCTTGCCTTTGCTTTTAAAGGCCACCTTGGCTCTTTGTTGAGGTTTTGAATTATCAGCTGTCACTCTGACATTTTACATATGAAGCTATTAAGTCAATGAGCAGGGACATTCTCACTGTGTGACTTTGGGAGTCACTCATGTCCTCTGGCCCACCGTGCACCCTGACTTAACTGGAGACAGCAGGCTGCCCCTTGGCAGCTGCTCTGATGGTCAGGTAACCAGCACGCACTGAAATGCTCACAGCCAGCAGGGCTGCTGAGATGTTAGGGATACGCACTGCCACGCTGCACGTCCTGCACCCTGCACGGCGCCAGGTAAGTGCTTTCCTTCTCTCTTCTCCTGGTCACTGCTCTCTGTTCAAAGGAGCTCATTTCTCCCTATGTCCCATCATTGCTAAACCGGAGCATTCACACCTCTGGTGGCACTGTGGACCTTGCATAGAGCCGACAGTGCCTGGAGATGCTGAGTCAGCGATGCTGAGTCAGCTATTGCCTGTTCTCTCTCTCTCTCTCTCTCTCTCTCTCCTCAACACCTAGTCTGAAGCAGTAACACTCTGCTTACACTTAACACCATTAAGCCATTAATCACCTTCTATTTTTTATATATACTCTCTCTTTTAAACAATTGTACTGTGTCGACATTGTCAGGACGCCCTGTCATACTGCAACGCCCATTCATCTAGAATCAGACCCAGAGGTCAATATTAATCCACACTTACTGCTCACCATCAGTCTTAACTGTGCCTTTACAGTCGTGCAGGTTGGCTGAAGTTTATTCTCTACCAGATTACTTCAGAAGGAAGATTCTCTGGATGTTTGTTTTCTTTGGATAGTTGCTTGGTTTTGTTTTTGTGCCTGCAGTCTTTTTTTTTTTTTTTTTTAAGATTTTATTTATATGAAAGACAGAGTTAGAGAGGGAGAGACAGAGAGAAAGGTCTTCCATCCGCTGGTTCACTCCCCAAATGGCCACGACGGCTGGAGCTGGGCCAATCCAAAGCCAGGAGCCAGGAGCCTCCTTTGGGTCTCCCATGTGGGTGCAGGGGCCCAAGCACTTGGGCCATCTTCCACTGCTTTCCCAGGCCACATCAGAGAGCTGGATCAAAGAGGAGCAGCCAGGACTAGAACCGGCACCCATATGGGATGCCAGCGCTTCAGGTCAGGGCTTTAACACGCTGCGCCACAGCACCGGCCCCAGCCTGCAGTCTTTATACTCAAAAGTTAATCTGCTGGGAATAAATCATTGCTCACATTTGCTTTACTTGATGACGTTAAGCATTATCTTCTGACAAGCTGTTGCTGTTGAAAAGTTTGACAAAAACTTTCTTATAACTGACATTTTTTTTTTAACTTAGATACTCAAAGAACTTTTAAAAACTATTTGGCACTACGTATCCTGTGTCAGTTTAGCCGGGTGTGTGGCAGACCATTCAGTCTATATCCTTTCTGTTTCAAGTCTCCTGGTTCATCATTTACGGCACCTGCTCTATTCCACTGACTTCTTTTTTGCTCAGATATCCCTATGTTATGTATATTGGCGCTTTGTTACCTGTCCTCCATATTTGTTATTTACTCTCACATTTCTCTCCATTTCTTCTGATTTTTAAAATTTTGTCATTTTCCAACTTTAATTTTATTAAGACATTATCTATACATCTTATCCATGTTTATACATTCTTACATTGCTTCTAGTGTAGGCTTTACTTCTGAAATATGTTCATCTTTTATTTATTTATTTTTTTGACAGGCAGAGTGGACAGTGAGAGAGAGAGAGAAAGGTCTTCCTTTTCCGTTGGTTCATCCCCCAGTGGCCGCTGCGGCTGGCGCACTATGCTGATCCGAAGCCAGGAGCCAGGTACTTCTGGTCTCCCATGTGGGTGCAGGGCCCAAGCACTTGGGCCATCCTCCACTGCACTCCCAGGCCACAGCAGAGAGCTGGACTGGAAGAGGAGCAACCGGGACAGAATCCGGCGCCCCAACCCGGGACTAGAACCTGGTGTGCCGGCGCCGCAGGCAGAGGATTAGCCTAGTGAGCCGCGGCGCCAGCCTTATCTTTTATTTCTAAATATTTTCCTGAGTTCTATTACATCTGTTTTTTTTTTCTCTTTCTTTTTTTAAGATTTATTTATTCACTTGAAAGAGTTACAGAGAGGCAGAGGCAGAGAGAGAGAGAGGTCTTCCATCTACTGGTTCACTCCACAAATGGCCACAAGAGCAGGAGCTGCACCTATCCGAACCCGGGAGCCAGGAGCCTCTTCCAGGTTCCCACACAGGTGCAGGAGTCCAAGAACTTGGGCCATCTTCCACTGTTTTCCCAGGCCATAGCAGAGAGCTGGATCAGAAGTGGAGCAGCTGGGACTCGAACTGGCACCCTTATGAGATGCCGGCACTGCAGGCAGCAGCTTTACCTGCTATGCCACAGCATCAACCCCGTATATCTGTTTTCAAATCATTCTGTTCTCTAAACATCTCGTTTTGGTTTTTTTTTTTCCAGATTTTGATTTATGCTTTTTATAACTCCCATGATTTTCTTAATTTTCTTCTGTGTGTTCTGAAACATTAGGGTGGAGTTCTCACCTGTTTTGTGGGCATGTCTGTGACATGCATTCATTGGACACAGGGAAGGAGTCTTACGGTGGTCTCATTTTTCACGAAACATGGTATGGGCCCCAGCCTCGTCCAGTACTGTTGGTCATTTTCAAGTGAAATGCATGGTAGCAGTTTCAGGGTCCCTTCCTCCCTCTGCTGACGGGCTCACAGGTGATAGAAAGAGAGCCTCCTATTTTCTGCACTCAGCCTTCTCTGTATCTCCTTCCATCTTCATTTTTATTTTGAACTTCTCTTTCCTTCTCACCATTCTTTTCTAACTCAACTGGATTCTACATAATTTGTTTTTTTAGAGCAGGGTCTTGTCCTGGTGCCCCAACACTTCAATACCCAACCCCCTTGTATTCACCAGCAAACCGGAGTCTACAAAATCTGTATCCCACCCCAGGCTCACGTGCCGTCCTCAGAGACCCCACTTCTGGAACTTTCCAGTGAGTACATTGGGCAAATTTGTAGGTTTCCTGTTCTTTGGCGATCACTAGGTAATCCTATTATCTTCCCTGACAGATGCTACTATCACACAGGCCATGGCAAATCCTATTCGGATTTGTGAAGGTCTCTTATCACCTGCTGAAGGGATTTTAAGCTTTGCTAATCTAACCGCTCTGTTTTGGGTTGTTATTGTGGTGCAGGTTTAAGCTCCAGCTGCCCTGCTTGGAATTCAGCTTCCTGCTAACGTGAGCAGCAGCAGAAGACCCAAAGACCTGGGCCCCAGCCACCCATGTGGGAGACCAGGATGAAGTTCATGGATCCTGTCTTTGGCCTGTTCTAGAACTGGCTGTCGTGGCCTTTTAGGGAGTGGACCAGTGGATGGAAGATTGATATCTCTGTCTCTCTCCCTACTAATCCTTCTTTGTCTTTCAAATCAGTCAGTCTAACTGCAAGGTTTCCTTAACATAGGGTTCAGGGAGAGTCAAAGTGTGTGTTCAGTAGGTGCATGTAACTCATGGAATTATTTAAGGTACAATTTCCATTCCAAAAAGTTCCAGATGAGGTGCCATCAAACCCATAAAATAATAAAGGTTACACTGATTTTTTTCTGGGATCCAATCTATCCCCAGTAAAATTACTAATCTGCTATTTCAGCTATCTAATCAAACCAAACCACATCAGAGCATGTAAGGTACAGGGTATTTGCATTTCTTGAAAATGTGCTGAAGCCCTAACCTCACAAAGTAGTGATATTTGGAAGTGGGGTGTTTGGGAGGTATTTGGTTTACATGAGGTCATGAAGATTGGGTTCTCATGATGGATTAGTGCCCTCATAAAGAGAGACACACAGGTGCACGCTCTTCCTCCCTCTCTTCTTCCTGTGAGGACACAGAAAGATGGCCACCCACTACCCAGGAAGAGAGCCGTCAGCAGGAACTGCACTGGCCAGCACCTGGAAGCATGAGGAACACACTGCTGACGTTTTAAGGTAGTATTTTGGTATAGCAGTCAAGCAGACTAAGACACAGGGATAAGTCCATCAGACACTTATGTTAATGGCAAAAATGATTGACTAAAGAATACATAAAATAGAATTCAATTGACTGATAGTGACCCCTTAGACATCTACTAGGAATTGAGAATAAGGTTAGCACTCCCACTGCGATGGAGAAGTGACTGACACCATGGAGAGTAGGATCTAGTTAGAGGAACGCCTGCATGACCGGCTCTCATCCTTACTCACTTTGTCACAGAAGACCTTGATCTGGCAATAGGCTCTGTGAATGGGCTTGTTGCTACGATTATTATAGCTGTAGGTGTCGATCTGGATCATCAGAGGAAGTCCCTTCACTCCTTTTTGGGAGGAGAAGTCTGTACTCAGGCAGTTCACGGTGATGAAAATCTGACGGAGAGAGAAACAAACGGGAAGTTCACAAGTCACCATAAAAAGAATCTACAAAAAAACGTATAAGCTTTAGATCTGAAGTGAAAATTCTAAACAAATCTCTAAGGATAACAAGAATATGTTAATACCTCCACATAAAAATCTGGTCAGCGCATAAAGCATCATATATATAATTTAAAATTAGAAATATTGCTTTTATTATTTGACCTTGAAGCACACCCTTTAAATTTCTTTTCTGAAAGTTTATCAGCAAAGTCTGACTTAATTGTTTTTATACAGGCATAAATCAGATTCCCCAACATAATAAAGTTATAACTTTTAGTAGTTCTACCAGTTGTTCTAACCTCAGACTTGTGGGATTAAAAAATAACAATGTCTTCTTTTGCATATCATTGTACTGAAATTTAGTTGTGCCTTTACATAACTATTTTTCTTACATTACCATGAAATATGCAATTCAAAAAAACTTGTTATTTTTGAATTATAGGCCTAGGATAGTACCGGAGAATGGGCAATCAAGACATATTTGATGAATGAAGCAATGAGATTATCTACAGGAAGCCCATTAGAGTGGAAGTCAAAAGTCCCAAATTTTAGTCCTACTAAATAATTAAAAGACCTTATGCAAATCCATTAATTCTTCAATTTCCCTTTAACTCATCTCTAAAATCCAAGACAGAATGTCAACACTAATATATTCTCACATTAGTGAGAAAGCAAAGAGCAGCTGGCCTAGGACAGATGTGAAACAGGGGGTATTGAGCACAGTGAAGACACCAATCTCCTCACCTTACAGAAGAGGCTTCAAGAAATACAAAGCTACACATACCCAAAAAAGTGAAAATTCAAGTAAAATATCACACATTATAACATCAACCTAGAAAAGAACTAGAAATAATTTTTTAAAAAGATTTTATATATTTTTAAGTGAGAATTAGAGAGAGAGAGAGAGAGAAACATCTTCCATCAGCTGGTTCACTCCCCAGATGCCCACAATGGCCAGGGTTGGGCTTGGCTGAAGCCAGGATCAAGAAGCTTCTTCCAGATCTCCCATGTAGGTATGGGGACCTGAGAACTTGGGCCATCTTCACTTTCCCAGGCCATTAGCAGGGAGCTGGATCAAAAGTGGAGCAGCTGGGACTCGAACTGGTACCCATATGGGATGCCAGTATTGCAAATGGCAGCTTAACCTGCTGTGTCACAGTGCCAGCCCCGGAAATAATAATTTATTATAAAATATTGGTGAGAATAGAGAAGGGAGTGCAAATGAGTTAAATTTACCATCATTTTACAAAGTGGTGGCATTTAAAGTAGATTTACTATGAAATTGATGTAGAATTATAGCATCCAGATGTCTGTGGTAGCTACATTGACAATTATCAGGTGGTCTCTACTTTGGAATAATATGAACATGAAAAAAAAAAAGTATCAGTAAAAAAAGGAGGTGACCTCTAAGGAGAACCAGAACTATATTATTCTTTTAGTACTATTTTCATTTGATATGGCCTGTATTACTTTTATTTAACATAAACATTTAAATGACTCATGGCTTTAAAACTGTAGAATTATGTATTCTGAAAACCATGTCATCAGATGTCCCAGGTAACCCTGGTTTTATTTGGGCCTCTGAGCTTTTCGTTGGCCTCCAGTGCCTGGACCTGAAGTCCCTGGTGTTGCAGCAATAGCACACGCTCTAACCCTGCAGGAGGCACGAGCCGCCTTCTAAAGGTCTAATTTTTGATGTTAACATCCAGGTCTGGTTTAATTATTCCTTTCAAGCCCTATGCCTATAGTCACTTACACACCCAGACATCTCATTTCTAGTGCTCTCTACACCTCCTTTTTATTTTACTTTTGATCGTCTCACTTGGCAGTGAGAACTGCTTTAGTGAGGAGACACATCAGTAGCCCCCGAGGCCCACTGACTGGTCTTAGTGGCCTGCTAACGACAGCAACCTGGTGCCCTCACCGTCCCAGCACCATCTGAGAGCAAGCACCTTGGGAGGATGAACTATGGCTATGTTCATCTCATTCACCATTCCTTCAACTCGCGTGCTCGCTCATGACAGTCCGTGAGCACCCACACACGCCTACAATGGGTCAAACACAACATTAGACCCTAGAGATGGGAGAGAAAACCCAACTCCCACCTCATGAAGCTGACAGTCCACAGGGAGGACAGATGAGCGACCAAGCAATGACCAACAGAGCGTCGTCATGGTTGTGGAAAAGAGGTGTGTACAGAGGTCTTGAAACACAAAACGGACCCCTGAGCCCAGAGCGTATGAATGAAATACAAATCCATGCAAATGCTGGGCTCAGGGCAGGGGCTTCACAAATACAGAGCAATGGTTAAAAAAAAAAGAGAGAGAGAGAGCAAAATAAAGATGCAAATATCAGGCGGCTCCAGAGAACGGAGTGATGAAGACGAGTAAATAAAGAATACGCCAGGCACGAGTCTTCTGTGTGCTTCCAGGATAAGTGTTTTGCCCACCACGATCACACAGATAGAAGAAGCTGTTTGCTCCTAGAGAGGCCCAGTTGATGGAGAAGTGTTGAATAACATTCATGCATACAGCCAATACTCATGAAGTGCCTATAAATTGTGCTAAGACCTACACAGATGCAGCAGCTATGGGTCCTGAAGTCACGTTAGTCCTAAATGAGATGGGAAAGAGACACTCTGGCGGTGCTGGAAGGATTACAACAGCTTCACCAAATACTGATTTGTAGGTAAAAAGAAAAAAAGTATATTTTCTAGGAGCATTTGGCTTCTTTCATCATCATTATTACCGGCAATGGGGTTTATGACATCAGCAAACCAAACAAATGATTACTCTGCTGAGCTATGCAGTTGTCTATAATTTGGACCATACATTTCCTACAGAAATCTCGCTGTTGGTGGCTTTCATCCACCCAGACTGGTTTTTTTTCCCCACTCCTTCACGAAGCCCGCCTAGTACTGCAGAAGCCGGAAGTGTTCTGAAGAATATTCCCTAAGATATCAGGTTTCACGCTGGTGCCCTGATTTCACTGCACGTTACTTCCAGGTAGGCAAGGAGCACAATGAACTGTGGCCTTATCAGCTCCAAGTCTCAGCTCTGAGAGCTGGAGGGATGGACTGGGAATATCCACAAAGGCCTCTGCAGGAAAGAAATCCACTGGCAGGTGCTTACAGGCAACACACTACAACAAATAGACTAATCCCCATTTGGAGGAACTCTAAATATCAATAGAGATGCTCTTTGATGGACAAAGGAACCAGCGCACACTAAACCATACCTGTAGACACTTAGACTAGGTTCTCTGAACATAGAAAGGTCCTTAGAAGATGGTCCAACTGGTTCTCTTTGATTCAAGATATCCTGATCTATAAAAGGTAAACAACAGGAGAAGCTGGCTTCTGTGCCTCATTGTGTGGGCAGCTCCCACTCTTAGCCTAACAGGCAGGGATTTTAGAAGAGGGCTGGCACTGCTTCCTGACCCGGTAGAAAGCAGAGCTTCAGGGGATGGCGTATCACTCAGAGTCTCCTGGTGCTGTACTCAAAACCCAGATGGTTGAATTTTAACTGAAGTTAGGGAGGAGGGGTTGGAAAGGCATGGAAGGACGTGAACTAGAACTTGGCTGGGGAACTGATAAGCATAACTTTGTTTTATCCTGCGAACCCAACCATGTCCCAGCTCCACGCACGGCAGGCAAACGTGAGAGCAACTTACTTCAACTTTATCTACAAAGGACTTGTATGTAAATAGCTATCAGGGAGGCCCAAGGAAAAGGTCCGACTTTCCCCACCGAATGTTCAGCCAATGTCAAGCACAGAAAGTCCTTTTGAACTTCATCAGGGGCCCTGATGGGGTAAAGGGCATTAAAGTGCCATACACAATTACCTATCATTTTATCTAAGAGCTATGAATGTGATGTGTGTCCATATAACATTTTCAAATTCTCAGTTGCTTGCTTTCCTATAGTTCTAACAGTACATAATTTACCTTTTTTTTTTTTAAGAAACAATTCATTAAATCAAGTGTATTCAGGCAGATAATAAATACAGCAAAAATATGTCCCTGGTTCCAAGACTGATTCCGATAGGAAGATGGTTTCTAAATGTACCTTTCCCAGAAACAGAAGCAGTCTCCTGATACTTGACATTTCTTAATAAAATCATCCATTACATATGAATGACAATTCCCATTCTGTGGCTCCTACACACACAAGTGGCTTTGCCAAGGTTACAACACCTCTCAGTGGTGCGCTGCTGTGTAGTAACATCTATCAAAATAAATACAAATCCATGAGCTTTATAATTGTTACAATAATTCAATTATTAATGACCAAGATTTTTCCAAACATTTCCCATTAAAGTAAATGAGTCTGCCTTTTATTTAGAAAGCAATGTGGGATTTTAAACATCCTAACATCCATGATTTGAAGTAACGTGTTTTTCTCAGTTTAAGCCATCCCATTCTCAGCTTTGAAGATCTTTCTGATTGAAGACTAAGACAGTTACTCATTTCCTACTGATCTGGATTCTAAAGAGCTCCCTTCCAAGAAACTGCACGTGCATTGGCCTCCAAAGACAGGGACAAGGTACACATTAAGAAATGGCCATTTACCACTGGCCCACATTCCCTTTTCACAATCAATGTGCACACACATAAAGGTGCCTTTGCTAGTTAATCTTTTTTTTGGTTCTTAGATTTATTACAGAATTTACAGACAGTTTTCTTACATTTCAATCTTTCCTTCTATTTTGATAGGACTGTGATGGCCGATGGATTATCAAATTGTGACAGATGAGGAGACTAGAAGTGGACAACGTTAAATGTAAAATCTCAGTCTTGCGCATTCATCTATGTCTTCCGTGCAGTATTTCACCTAACAGTTGGCAGGCGTCTCCCCTCTGCGCCAGGTGACACGCTAGGAAGTAGGGACACAGACAAGACACACTACTTGCCCTTGGGGAGCTTATATTTTGTTGAGGATCTCAGGACCCCTGAGGTTTGCTGACACTGCCAGTTACACAACACTTTTATGAAACATAAAATATGGTCAGCTTGGACAGAGCTTGCGAAAGAGCAAATCAGGAGAAGGGAGCCTTTTTAAAAATTATTTTTTTTTAATAGAAAGCTTTTATTTAATAAATATAAATTTTATAAGTACAACTTTTGTATTATAGCGGTTCTTTCCCCCATACCTGCCCTCTCGCCCCTAAACCATCCCACCTCCTGCTCCTTCTCCAATCCCATTCTTCATTAAGATTCATTTTTAATTATCTTCATATACAGAAGATCAAATTAGTATATACTAAGTAAAGATTTCAACAGTTTGCACCCACACAGACACACAAATTATAAAGTACTGTTTGAAGACTACTTTTACCATTAATTCTCATAGTACAACACATTAAGGACAGAGATCCTACATGGGGAGTGCAGTGATTCCTGTTGTTGATTTAACAATATACACTCTCATTTATGACGTCAGTAGTCACCTGAGGCTCTTGTCATGAGCTGCCAAGGCTATGGAAGTCTCTTGAGTCCACAAACTCTGACATTTTTTATACATAATCAAAGTGGAAGTTCTCTCCTCCCTTCAGAGAAAGGTACCTGAAGGGAGCCTTTCCATGCTGCTACCAATAGATTGGCTGCTCCGTGAACTCATGGACTCCCAGTCAGAAGAAACATCTGAGCACAGAGTAAAAGATTCGCCCACTTGACTCTTGGATCACGTGTGGCTATTTTAAATCTTTTCTATTCATGTTGACTTATTTATTCTTATTTATTTCAGTGGCAGAGAGATACAGAGAGATATGGAGACAAAGAGCACTCATCTTCTGGCTCACTCCCCAGATGTTGACAGTGATCCAGGTTGGGCCAGGTCCAAACCAGAAGCTGGGGACTCACTCCAGGTCCCCCACGGGGTGACAAGCACCCAACTACTTGGGCCATCACCTGCTGTCTCCCAGGGTGCACATTTTCAGAGTTGGAATCTGGAACCAAGCCAGACACTGCAATATGGGAAGGGGTCGTTCCAACCGGGATTTTAACAACTAGTCCAAGTGCCTGCTCCCAAGTTCCTGTTTAATCCTTAAATCACGCTGTGAGTTTGTAATACCTGAAAATGGTACAACATTTAAAAGGTACTAAAGAACAAACTGTGAATATTGTCCCTCTTTCTTGTCCCCCAGCCAACCAAGTTTCCTTCTAGAAATATGCTGTATGCAAATGTACATTGTTTTCTGTTTTACACAAATAGTAGCACAGCACACACTTAGTTCTGCATCTTGCTTTTTCACCTAACAATAAAATCCAAAGACAGTTATCTCTTTAAAAAGGCACAAATTAGGGAATGACAATTTCTTCAACATTAGGCAGTTTCCGGTCTTCCCGTAATGATGCAATGGGTGCTGCTCTACAGGGTTCTCACACACATGTGCCCATATGAATTCCTGCACTCAAGCTACTGCGAAATTGCTTCTGCAAATAAAATGCACAGCATAGTCACCAGAGGCCTTCTTCAAATGTATATTGCAGGGTCACTCTCCCCCACACCTTCCAATCCAGGAGGTCTAAGCTCAGAAGTCCAGTCCTTGCATCTCTACCAATTGGCCAAGTTGAAGCGGATCCTGCTGGTTGAGGAGCACACTTTGAAAACCACTGGCTAACGCACTTGACCTCACTGGCCATCTCTCTCCACTCCTTCTCCTTCCCCCTTACTCTTTGGTATTCCCCTTATGCACCACCCCTGCCTTCTCCGGTTCTTCTCCCTCTACACTCCCGAATGGAGAGGTTTTCCAGTCCTGTCCTTGATCCTCTTCTCCCCACCTTCCCATTCTCTCCACCATTGTATTCTATCTCATGGCTGTGATGGTCTCCTCTTTACAAACTGTACCAAGTTGTCGCGGGAGTGCTCTAATTTCCCACTTGTCCTCTGCACTCCAGCCTCTGCTTCTTTGGATGCCCATTCTCCCACCTGGCACGCTCTTCTTTCCAAATTCCTCGTCTCTACATTCCACCTGCTGTTGAAGAAACAGCTCACACACCACTTCTTCCGTCACGCTTCCCAGACCTCCTGGAGAGGGGCTCTCCCTACAAACAGTGCAGGCTGTGTTGGGGTAGGAGTGGGTGTGCAGTAGGTGTGGGGCACAGAGAAAGAGTCAGAAAGGGGACAAAGCAAGTAAGGCAAAATATTAATGAGTCTGATCTAGGTGAGAGCTGGGTGATGTTAATTTTATTATTCTTTTGGGGCCAGCGCCGTGGCTCACTTGGTTAATCCTCCACCTGCGGCGCCAGCATCCCATATGGGCACCGGGTTCTAGTCCCCGGTTGCTCTTCTTCCAGTCCAGCTCTCTGCTATGGCCC
The DNA here is from genome assembly GCF_033115175.1 of Lepus europaeus. NCBI lineage: Eukaryota > Metazoa > Chordata > Mammalia > Lagomorpha > Leporidae > Lepus > Lepus europaeus. The sequence goes on from NC_084830.1 coordinate 41,488,033, forward strand.
AGGAAGGCAATGGAGGATGGCCCAAGTCCTTGGGCCCCTGCAACTGCATGGGAGACCAGCAGGAAGCACCTGGCTCCTGGCTTTGGATCAGTGTAGCTATGGCCATGGTAGCCATTTGGGGGGTGAACCAACAGAAGGAAGACCTTTCTCTCTCTCTCTCACTGTCTAACTCTATCATCTGTCAAAATTAAAAAAAAAAAATTATTATTCTTTCAACTTCTCATTTGAAGTCTTTGAATATAAAGGAAATAAAATGATAAAATGGAATGATTTCTCTCTCACAACACTTTATTTCTGTTAGAGTTATTGTCACTCTCTACCTCATATTACAACATTTATATTTCTGTCACTGTTCCCCACCTAGTCCAAGTGTTCTCCGAGAGCAAGGGATTCTGCCTGACGCAGTGCGTGATGTGCAGTGGACACGCTGCTTCTAAGGAGTGACTATCCCCTTGTCAGAGACAAAGGAGGAGACATCACTGCAAAATCTTCCCCAAAATAGGCACAGTGGGAAAAGTACGTACTTCAGACCCAAACAGGCTTAGATTAGAATTCCACCTGTGATATGCGTTAGCTTGCAACCTAGATAAGCTAGCTAACCCCTCTGGTCCTCAAATTCCTCATTAATTAAATGAAAAATGCTATCCATCAAAAATATGAATATTGCATAATGTATATAAAGTGCTGGGCAGAGTGCCTGGTGTACAGTAATCACTGAACAAATATTAGTCATTGTGCACACATGCACACAAGGTCATTTTATGAAACCCAAGTCTAATCTCATTCTCTGCACAATACAACAATTCATACATGTTACAGAGCCCTAAGCAGAACTCGTGCTAGAAACCATGGATACTCCACATTCTAGCAAAAGATCAAGCTGCTGATGACTTCAGGGAGATGCCTTCCAAAGATTATTCCTTTTATATATGAATTAACTCCAGTTTTATAGTTTTTCCTGCCATCCATTACCTTATAAAACTGGAACAAAGGCATGGCTTTGTTTAAGTTCAATAACAAAGACTCCAGCAAATGTTTACCTTTCCCTTTTAAAGCTTCCTTCACCCGCACCCCACCCCAGCAAACACATAAAAATGCCATTTGCCCTGCCTTGCAGTGCATAACCCAATCTTTCAAGACCCCTCACAGGAGCCTCCCACAACCCTATCTTTACTCTGAGGATACCATAAGATGGCCTGTTTTAAAATCATCCCCAATTTGGGCATTGGATATAAATAACTTTTTCTTAATTGGAGGACCTATTGACTCCAGAGGACCCTCTCTTATAAGCAGAAGTCTCCAACCCAAGGCATCAGAGTGGTAGGAGTTGGGACCATGAACCCCCACGTCACTCTGCAGAGGGGTCCCCTCCAGGAAGTCCTTTGGTGTCCCTTTCCACCCAGGCATTGATTATTTACCCATCTCCCCTTCTCCCCAGGTGTCCGGCTAGAGTCCGGTGAAGAGAAAGCTCTTTCCATTCAGGAGCATCCATTGAAAGGCAGGATTCATCAAGAGTACCAACCTTTACTTTTCTAAGCACTGTGCCCTGGCGCACAGCACAGGTCCAGCAAAAGCTGATACATATGTTAGACCAAAAAGGAATATTGGGAGTGAGAAAGAGAAAAGGAGGGAGGGAGGAAAATTGCAAGTTTGGGACAGCTTAACAAATTCACCAAGATTCAGTACCAATCTTTCCATGAACATGACCTTAATTTTTACCCATGAAGATGGGATAACTTACAATGTCTAAGATTAGAAACCCTACATTTTCTCCGACTTGCTACCTTTCCTTAGGTTACGGTGAAAGCCTTGTAGTCCACCGCCCTGTCTTTGAAGCCATAAATTGAGATAATGGGACAGAGAGGCTGCTTTCCTGTGCAGTACTAGCTGATGGAGCAAAAGATATTCTTGGCTTGTTGGCCAGTAGCTGCACCTTGAGCAAAAAAACAGGGAAGAGGAAGGGTCGACCTGTACACTCAGAAAGGAAGAGACCTGGATTTCACACGGAAAAAGGAAGTCAACCCATATGACAATTCTTGTTCCATCTCATAGTACGAAGCAAGTCTGCAGAAGTCAGCACACAGTCATTGCAACCCGGGCTGCATCCAATGCACCCTACGTCCACGGCAGCTGCAGTGCAGTGCAGGGTCACTACATCAACTCCACTTGCTTCCTCAGCGATGGGCTTGCAAGTACTGATGAGATCTCCAAGACCCTCGTCTCTCACTTATGTTTCCTTCTCAAGCCAGCTGACATCTAAGCGAAGCTCTGTTTCCATCCCTCATGTTGGGTCTCGGTTTTGAGATGGTACTTTCTTGGTATCAAACAAACAAATCAGATACAAGGTGATAATTAATGTAAAAACTCTTAAGGAAAAGAAGCCCGGGGGAAATATCAACAGGCCTGCCCCTCCCTCTGACCACCTTTTATTTTCCTAGTTTCAAAAATTATACCTAAAGCTCTTTTATAAATACAATTCATTTAAAGTATCCAAAAGGACTCTGAGTTAAAGGACTCTATTTGCAAAGTAAATAGTGGCTTGTGGGTAAGTATTGACTTGCAGTTTTCCCGCTCGGTAAGTATGGTATTCATTTGCTGGATTTCCTGAGTGGCACACGGAAAGAAGTCAACCCCATGTGCCTTCAGCAAACTTCATCTTCTGGGATAACAATCCTCATGCCTGCTTTGTTTTTTTTTTTATTAAAGCTGTGCTTCTTGAATGGCTTTGCCAAAAGAGTAAGAAATAGTCTCCACTATCCATACTGGAAAAAAGCAATAAAAGGTGTACAGAAACAATGTAGAAGAGTCAAGAAAAGAAATTCAGGATACAAAGGAAAAGAACTAGAAAGAGATGGGGGAGATGGCGAAGAAACAAGTAAAGGAATGAAGAAAAACCACTGAGCTATGTCAGAGAGGCAAAATGTTAGCGTGAACGTTCAGCTTCAGTTACGGTAATAATTACACAAAGGACCATTAGTGTGTCAGGTTAATCAACACACACACACACTCACACACACTCAGAGTTGACAATGGAAAAGAATCTCGATTAGTTCTCTCTCTCATGGCTGTCCTGGCCAACGATGGGTATGACATGAACAGTAACACACCAGGGCAACAAAAGACATGACCAGGAAGCGCTCTGTGTGCTGGACAGGTTGGGCCAGGAGGCCATCCTTGCTGGGCACGTGGGGAGGCTGTGATGTGAGGACAGGGCAGGTGGCAAAAGCAGGGTGGCCTGATTGAACTGCTTTGCTCAATGACAGGAGCGCGACCATTTGTCTTCTTTCTTTTTAGACCAAACTATGTGGCTCCCTACAGATTTCCTGCAGAAGAAAAAAATACAGCAAGCTTTGCCCTGAAGAGAGATTTCTGATTTCCCTCTTTGAGATAGTTAACAGCACAGCTCTGAATTCAGAGACACCTGCGTTCAAAATCACCTTTTCCATTTGCCTAATCATGCGATGCCTGCTTTGTCAAAAGGTCTTAGTGGCATCAGAATCTACACCTCGCAGGAATATCATCCATGATTTCTCTTATCCATGCCTCAGCCCTGCTCACTTCCAATCTCACCCAGAAAATCATTACTAGAGCTCGACACGTACCCTGTATGTGTCTGACACTGTCTAAAGTTGCAACAGCTTCCTGTCTGGAAGTTCCTCCCCAAAGCCCAGGAACAGCTCATTGATCAGATCAGATAAACCTCTCCCTAAAGGCTATTGCTTCCTGCATCTCAACGAAGAGGGAGGAGGAGCCGGGCAGACAGCACTAGGGAGGTGACCACTCTGTTTCTGCCAGCAGAGGCACTGGGCTGCACACAGCAGCAGCAGAGTGACCTAGAGATAGTCCCATATTCTCCCAGTAGCAGAAATTTTTCTAGAAGTCAGAGATGGGAGATAGGCTGGTGGTGGACTTGACACTTTGCTTATTTTAGTATGGTGAACATGGGAAAGATACATTTTCACTAAATCAAGATCATCCCAAAAGATTTGGATGCAGAGCAATTAAACACCAATGCTTGTGGCTGGTGTTGTGGTGTAGTGGGAAAAGCCGCCGCCATCTGTGACCCCGGCATCCTATAGGGGTGCCTCTTTGAGTCCCGGTTGCTCCACTTCCGGTCCAGCTCCCTGCTAATGCACGTGCAAAAGTAGGAGAAGGTGGTGCAAGTGCTTGGGGCCCTGCACCCATGGTGGGAGGCTCCTGGCTTTGGTCTAGTCCAGCCCTGGCTGTTGTGGCCATCTGGAGAGTGAACCAGTGGACGAAGGACCTCTCTCTATCTCTCCCTTTCTCTCTGTAACTCTTTCAAATAACTAGATTTTAAAAGAAATAAAATAAAAAATAAAAACCCCAATGTTCAAGGAAAGAAAACTCCTCAATCTGTAATCGTTTATGAAAACAGCCCTGGACAGAAACGAGGGGACCTGGTTTCAAGAATCTTTTCAGAAATCTGGGAAGAAAAGGACAGCCTGTCATGAGGGTGAGCTGCACCCCCTGTCCTGGGGGTGATGTCATGGCTAGGGACAGGCAGAGCCGGCTGCCAGGAACCTGAGCTCGCGGGTCCTCAACAGCTCAACAGGGTCTCGCACGGGAATTCCTCTCTCCAGGATTACTGGCCAGCAAATCGATGACTTGTGTAGCAGAGTTGGGTGGGCTAGGATTGTGGCCACTAAGAACCCTACCCACCTTCACGACAGGGACACTGTGCATACCGCATGGGCTCCCAGATGCACAGAGCCTGAAAGTTGATGCAGGTCCTGTTGGAGACCACGTGCGCTGCTGTCACCGTGCACAACCAGCACCACCAGTCCCCAGGGGAAGAACCTGTGGCCGTTCTGCCAGAAACAGGCTGCACCTGACACCCTGCGGATCTGGAAATCATCTCCAAACCCCACTGTAACTAACAGTTTAGCACCTTCCCTGGCCAAATGTTGGTTCTATTATAATTAAATCAAACTAAATGACTAGAGTTTCATGTCCTTTCCTTGCCTCTTAGGTGCTAAGTGAGAGAAATACAGTGTGAAATCCACAACAAAAAAAAGAAAAAAAAGTGTGCCCTGGAAAAAATTAATCAGCCTCATCATGTGTTGTAAAACAACCAAAGACTGGACCAGGCTGCTTTTTATAAATTTGAATAAACACATTGCAACTTACACAACCAATGAAAAGCTATCCTTTAAGATAACAGACAGTTTCCGGAAACGAGCTGCCGTGACTCAGAGATTATCTATAGTGACTCTGCTGATACCACCTGCTGCAAAGCTGCTTGATGGTACCACGTGCAAAAAAGTCATCATTTTTAACCCAAAAATGATACTACTCATCTTATTGGCAGGTATGCCTATTTGGATCCAAGTGATTTCTGGTATTTTTAAAAACTCTTGCAAAGATTAAGTCCACTCGTGGAAAGCTAAGACACTGTGGCAAAAAAAAAAGACCTAAATGAAAGATCTCTATGAGTGAGATTCCAGCGGAAAGAACGGGCCATCAAAGAAGGAGGTGCCTTTCTCTGAAGGGAGGAGAGAACTTCCACTTTGACTATGGCCTTGTCTAAATAAGGTCAGAGTTTGTGAACTCAAGAAGCTTCCATAGCCTTGGCAGCTCATGACAAGAGCCTCAGGTGATTCCTGACGTCATAAATAAGAGTGTCAGTTGTTAAATCAACAACGGGAGTCACTGTGCTCTTACTCCCCATGTAAGATCCCTGTCCTTAATGTGTTGTACTATGCAAATTAACAGCAAAACTACCACTCAAACAGTACTTTATACTTTGTGTATCTGTGTGGGTGCAAACTGTTGACATCTTTACTTAGTATATACTAATTTGATCTGTATATAAAGATAATTGAAAATGAATCTTGATGAAGAATGGGATGGGAGAGGGAGTAGGAGATAGGATGGGTTGTGGGTGGTAGGAGGTTATGGCAGGGAAAAGCTGCTATAATCCAAAAATTGTACTTTCAAAATTTATATTTATTAAATAAAAGTTTAAAAAAAAAAAAGATTAAGTCCACAGTGGCAGCACAGTCTCTGGCCGTCCACCACTCTCTGTGGCACTCTAAGCCCTGGCCACGGGAACCCGGGAAGTCAGCAAGCGTTCCTCTGAGCCACAGACTTGACTGAGCTGACCAATCTTTGAGCCTCCACTGAATCTCCACTTTCCCCAATGCTGAGGGCCAATACAGGTCCAGACTGCTCATCAACTGTCTGTGGGCCATGTGACTGAGCCTAAAAACTCAAGTATCCACCCGGGTCAGGCAAAGAACATTCCAGAATGGAGAAGGCTAGGGGAATCAATAAAGAGAACAGCCAGTAGCTCACAAGAACCACTCAGGGCCCGTGGTTGCCAGAATCTTTAATTATCTGAAAGAATCCAGAAACCTGGATTTAAAAAAAATTAACCTCCTTGGGCAGGCATTTAGCCTAGCAGGCCACAGGTTAAGATACCTGTATCCATACCAGACGTCAGAAAGGGTATTTAGAAGGACAGGAAAACTTTAGTAGGTGAAGAGGAGCTGTGGGGAGCCAGCGTTTAGCTTAGCAGTTAAGATACCTGCCTCCCCCATCAGAATCCCTGGGTTCCATACCCAGTTCTGGTTCCAGACTCCAGCTTCCTGCTAGTGCTGTCCGTGGGAGGTAGTGGTGATGGCTCGAGTAACCGGGTTCCTGCCACCCTGGCCTGGGAGACCTGGATTGCGTTTCTGGCTCACAGCTCTGGCCCAGCCCAGTCTCAGCCATTACAAGCATTTGAGGAGCGAAACAGCAGATGGGATGGGAGCTCTCCATCTCCCTCTCTCCTTCTCTCTCTCTCTCCCTCTCTCCCTTTCTCTCTCTCAAATAAATATTTTAAATAATAATTCTTGATTATTAAATGTGAATAAAATGCTGCATTTCAAATATAAGTACGTAAATGCAGAATACACACAGACAGATATAACATTCTTCAGACCATATGGAGACCGTAGGTCACAAGTTTATGCACTTGGCCACCCAGGCCAAAATGACATGGGACACTGAATGGATCCTCAGCCCTGAAACCTATAGAAGATCTCAGTATGGAAGTTGGAAAGCAAATACAACTGTGAGAAGATGACTAAATATGAAAACCACACACAAGTCCACTCATGTAGTAGGAGAAAGACTCCTATTCCTTCTGGCTTGGTCAAAACCTTTTATTCCATAACCATGTGACCTTATTATTTGCAGGCTGATTATAAGATCAATAACATTTTAAAGAGATGCCTTGGGCTCTGCAGAGTAATCTTCTCAGCCTCCCTAATGAAGTCGATTTCAATGTAATGGCTTTTCTCTACTAGTAGTTTGGAAGAAGTTATTGGGAACTATATTTTACTACTTACTGATTAATCCAGACTGCATCAAATTGCAGCCAATTAATAACTGCTAAAAATATATTTTAAAGGAACAGAACACGTTTTGGTACTAAAGCAATGTCAGATTTCTTCCACTGCCATTTGCTCACAGTACATGTGAACTTAAACTTGTCTGTCCAGAACCACACATATGCTGGCACACACACATTTCGCCAAGAACACGAGCTCCCACACATGGTAAATGAGTGGATGACCTTGGATGAAAGCTCAACTGAATCCCAAAGTAACGGGGTCCCTGGTCTACAGGGCAGCCTGAAGCTTCCAGCAGAAACTGGTGTAGATATTTTCAAGACCCATACTGAAGCACTGGCATTAACACAGTCATCCACGGCACTCGTTACTGGATTGCATGCCAAGGACATGATGAAGGTGGGATTGCTATAAATCAGGCACTTCTAGTTAGAGGATCCCAGTTCCTCCCCAGCGACTCAAGAAGGCCTGGCCTCTGCCTGGTCGCACTGTTAGTTCCCCCACCTCCCTCTCTGAAGCACCAGCGAGACATCTGCAGGTGCTCATGAGTTGGTTTTGTTTTGAATGTGGGACACAAAGTCCAGCGAGCTCAGATGGCTCTCGCTAAGGATTCCCACCAGCTCCAGGACTGTGCCGTCACAAGGAACCTTGAGGAGGACAGAGAGCAAAGAGAAAGGCCAGGCAGCGGCTGGAGGGGCACAGGAGTTAGGTGGGAGGACGGAAGGGGTGCACATACATGTGGCCAAGTTGGAGGAAGCTCTCCTAGCAGAGGGCAGGGCACGCAGAGGGGCTCAGGCAGGGCCGAGAGCATAGAGCTTAGGTAGGGAGGCGTGGAGCCCAGACAATGGCACTGTGCAGTTCCTGATCCCGCAGCGACCTGAGCCTGTGGCCGTGGCCAGGCCTGCTTCCTCCCTCTGAGAGGCACGGAGCCCCCGCAGTGCGTGGCCAGGCCTGCTTCCTCCCTCTGAGAGGCACGGAGCCCCGCAGTGCATGGCCAGGCCTGCTTCCTCCCTCTGAGAGGCATGGAGCCCCGCAGTGCATGGCTTCCTCCCTCTGAGAGGCACGGAGCCCCCACAGCATGTGGCCAGGCCTGCTTCCTCCCTCTGAGAGGCACGGAGCCCCGCAGTGCATGGCCAGGCCTGCTTCCTCCCTCTGAGAGGCATGGAGCCCCGCAGTGCATGGCTTCCTCCCTCTGAGAGGCACGGAGCCCCCGCAGCATCTCCCAGCCCATGCTCCCACTCTGTCACTGCGTGCCCATTTGGGTCACCTTCCCGGCCTGAAGCCAGCTTCAGCGAGGCCGTTTTCTACATGAGCGAAGTGAGACACTGCACAATTCTTCTTCCCGTGGGTCACGCCCATGAACTTCCCCCAGGGTTTCCTCTCTCGCCTGGCCCTCCCCGCTGGCAGACAATATGGTATTGACCAGCTCTTTACATTGACCTTTTCATTAGTTTGAAGACAAAGTCAGCTGACCCTGGCCCACATGGTACGTCACTGAAGCAGAAAACAAGCTTAGGTTTCATCTGGAGGCTTCCCGTAGGTGCAAAATAAGGATCAAGAATCCGAGGCTAAGAAAGAACACAGGAGGAAGAGTGGTTTCGAGTTTTTATAAAAAGCCAGCGAGACTCCTGGCTTCATGGCCAATCTATGCTCTGGGCAGTGTCTCAGGCTCAAAACGACACGCCTTCACCCTCCTGGCACCCAGGGAAGTGGAAAATGGTGAAGCAGCCAGCAGAAAGGAGAACCTCAAGGTCACGGCGAGGGGCCCAGACACCTGCACTCTGCTGCCTAGATCTGTCCGTCTGCCAGCGTGGGCCCTGGCAGCCTTGCAGGGGTGAGGAAGCCCGCATAGGTGCTTACCTGTGAAGACGGTAGCCCAAGTCCTTCCCTGCCTGTCAAAGCCGCTGCATGGAGGGGCTCCCGGGGCACCTGAGGGACTCTGCAGCACAGCCAGAAGGGATCTTTAGCTGCCAAAATGGAGCTTGGAGCCGGAAGGAGGTGCCACCATGCACGGGCGCACCGCCTTTTCTCCCAGACCCCAGGGAGAGGCAATGGAGCTGTGCACGTGTGTGACTTTCACAGCTAGCCCATAGCTTCACCCTGCCTTTCCTTCGGGCCCCATCCAAAATTCTGCTGACGGACCCCCTGCGGAGAGGAGGCGTGGCCGCTGTGCCAGGTTGTCACTCACCTTGGCCTCCTCATTCACGTCCCAGGTAAAGGAAACCGCGTTGTAGGCAATCTCTTCGATGTTTCCGATCGTGTTGAAGCTCTCCTTGTAGTCGGCTAGCATGGGAGAAGAGAGAGGATTGAGTTACTCGCTGTGTGCGCTGAACCATCACTGCCCAGCGGGTAAACGTAAACTTCGCCAGCGTTGCTGGCTATCTTTATGGCGTTAAGGATTTGTGCTTCCCAATATCCTTTGGCTAATATTTACCCTGCCCGAACACGAGCACCCCCTCTATGAAAAGAGTAAGTCTAAGTAGATCTGTTTATTAGTTTCATTTTTCACTAGGTCTGTGAAATTATGAAGGATTTTTGTCCTCCGAGTCCCATGTCACCTCGTCAGTCTCCTTCTCACTATGTGCCAGCCACTTAAATTTTGCTAGAAGTGCCACAGCACTCTTGAGGGTTTTTTTTGTTTCTTCTTCTTCTTTTACTGGTAGAACAGAATATTTTGTTTATCAGCCAGGCAGTGTCATGAGGACTTTAGCAAAGAAACTGACAACTCTTCAACAATTTCTTTTTGGTATGGAGAATTGGATTAATCAGCCACAGGACTGTTTCAACTCCTGTCCATTCAAGGCCCTCTCTCTTTTTTTATGCCTTTTTCTTCCCACAGCCTGCCCACAACACAATAGCAACACAATGCCTTTGATGCGTGTTCTTATAAACCGTGCTGGGTTGTTTTTTTCTCTAGTATACAACATCACTTGTGTTGTGCTATATAGGGTTGCCACATTCAGAAACTATTTGGAATATACTCATCCTAGAAAATGTATCAATTGTTCATGTATGTTCAGAGTTCACTGGGCACCCTGGGTTTCATCTCATCATGCTCACCACGGACTTTCTGAGGTCTAACCACACTGCTGGCCACGTGTGCCTTGTTGTAACTGCATTGAATTCCGTGGCTGCCATCGGCTGCCATTTTCTTAGCCCCGTCCTTGGATAACTCCCCGGTGGTCTCTGCTCTGGCACCCCATGTGACACTGTGAGAGAGATCAGTACTCCCTGGAGCTGACCTGTGGGCTGATCACAGAACGGCTGTGCCATGTGCTCTCCAGAGTGGGCTGCCAGTCCTGCCTCCCACTCAAACCCCGGTCCTGTGTCACTCAATTCCTACCTTTTTGCCAGTCTGCTGGGTACAAAGCAACATTCCACAGACATTATATTTATACTTCTTCTACCACTTGTATGTTCAACCATCTCTCCAGGGTCAGGATAGCCAACCAGACGTTTCCATACATACAAAGGCAATAACTCGGCAATATATGTTCAACATAAAATCATGTGTTCACCATAAGTCAGTGACGGAGACAAACAAAATCTGCTCGCCACAAATAACCAACTATAAAATATCTATACACACTTCAACTTCCCTATTTTTCATTCTCCTTTTCTCCAAGCTATGTCAATATTAATTGTTTTTATAAAAATTGTACCACATCTTCAGCATCTTCCCATGTCAATAAACTGGTGGGACGCACCTTGTGATGAGCAATGCCACTATACTGCAGTACCTGCTACAGCGTGATCTGCTCCTATTGGTCACTTAGATACTGTCTACTACTTTGTTATTTCAACTAATTTTTTTTAGTTATCTTTATAATTTCATTTATACTTAATTATGCTTCATGAAGGTATATTCTCAGAAGGGAAAATAATAGGTCAACAAGGGGAAATCTATTTTTAAGACTTTCAGCGCATTTTGTCAAATTGCTCCTGGAAAGGATGAAACGATTTCTGTTCCTGATTACAGTGTACAAGTTCATGCTTCCTTCCAAATTGATATGCAAAACACGGAAACTCATTATTTCACTTTGTAATTCCTTGATTGCTAAGCAGATCGAACAGTCTTTCATTTGGTTTCTGGCTGCTTATATTTCTTCATATTCTTTCTCTTTGGTTTTAAGGAAGGATTCATGTAGGGACTGGAGTTTTGGTGTAGCAGACAAAGCTGTCACCTATGATGCCAGCATCCCATATGGGCACCAGTGCGTGTCCTGGCAACTCCACTTCTGATCCAGCTCCTTGACAATTAGGGCCCCTATCACCCATGTGGGAGACCCACATGAAACCCCTGGCTTCTGCTAGGCCCAATCCTGGCCATTGCAGCCATCTGGGGAGTGAACCAGCAGATGGAAGATCTCTCTCTCTCTCTGCCTCGCCTTCTCTCTGTGTAACTCTTTCAAATAAATAAATCTTTAAAAAAAAAAAAGAAAAGCAAAGACAACTGAAGTACAAATACATACAAAACACTCAATGGGATCCCTAGTCTTGCACAAGGCACCTTCTCTTACCCAACCAACCACGGCTTGGAGCCAACGTTCACCACGTGCCTGTGTGTGCCAGGCAGCCCTCACACCCGAGAAGCAGCAGAGAACAAGACGAGTTCCCCAATTTTGAGGCTCTCTTGGTGCAGATGAGACAGAACATAAATAGGGGCTGGCGTCGTGGCGTAGCGGGTAAAGCCGCCACCTGCAGTGCTGGCACCCCATATGGGCACAGGTTCGAGTCCCAGCTGCTCTACTTCCAATCCAGCTCCTTGCTATGGCCTGGGAAAGCAGAAGATGGCCCAAATTCTTGGGCCCCTGCACCCACGTGGGAGACCCGGATGAAGCTCCTGTCTCCTGGCTTCAGATTGGCGCAGCTCTGGCCATTGCGGCCATCTGGAGAGTGAACCAGTGGATGGGAGACCTCTTTCTCTCTCTCTCTGTCTACCTCTCCTTCTCTGTGTAACTCTTTCAAATAAATAAATATTTAAAAAGCAAAAGAACATAAATAAGTGGATAAATAAATTAGCAATACAATTATCCTTAGTCTGCTTTTTTATGTCAAGAACAAAAGGACTGCTGAGAGCCCTTTTGATTGACTGGCTGGGTGCATGACTTTCTTTATTGCCATCATTGCATGTCCAAGTATTTTATGTGTTTACTATTTAGCACTAGCATTTTTCACTAACTACATAGAGAAGATGAGGGTGAGGACTTACAGCTCTGTTTTCGTAGTTTCACACAAGATGAACTGTATAGGTTTGTTAAATGAATAAATAGGTCCATAGTTGCTCCAAACAAAAAATGTAATTAAGAGACTAACAGCACCCGCCCCTCACTATCCTTGGACAAGAGATGTCTGCTCTTTGCTACCCTCTATCGGTGTCCCCACATGATAAAATTGCTCTGCTACCACTGCACGCTTCCCAGTGCTTTCCAGAAGACCGAACAGCTTCTGCACACGACACAACAGTGTGCATGCTTTCCGATAAATAGCACGCTAATGGACGGATCTCCGGTTTCTCAACACTGTGTTAATGTCATTTGAGAGGTACTATTTGCTTAAGGATTTACGGATTTACAACACACAGGATTGGGAGAGAAATTCAGCAACCTAGTGTTAAGCCTTCCTTAATTTATTTCCTCAAGAAGGTTTCTCAGACCCAACTTTTGAAAATGGTTGACAAGTGCAGCTGGTAAAAGGTAATGCCGTGGCATTCATTTCCATGAGCTACCTTAACAAATGACAAAAAAAAAAAAAAAAAAAAAAAAAAAGTGGTGGTCGATGAGAATAGACATTTATGCTTTGCATTTCTAGAGGCTAGAAGTTTGAAATCAAACTGTTGGTTCCTTATGGGAATCCTAAGGGAGACTCCGCCCTCTACCTCTCTCTGGCCGGCTGCTTGCCAGCAATCCAGTTGTATCCTAACTTCCAGTGGCATCATGCCAGTCTGTCTTCACCCGGTGGTCTCTTCTCTTATAGGAGTAGTCATTGGATGGAGGGGCCCACCTCAACCCAGGATGATCTCATCTTGAGATCCTTAACTTCATTGCATCTGCAAAGACCTTCTCCTCAATTGAGGTCATATTTGCAAATTCCGGGGTTTAGGACATGGGCATATTTGGGGGGGTGGGGGAGCCACTGTTCAACATTCTGCATCTGCAGTTCCTTGTATGGCTAGATATTGTATGATCTGCACCTGGTTTCTTCTTGCATGGTAGACACCCTAGCTGAGAAAAATCACCCCGCTTTAGAAGAATTATAAAACATGTGACTGCGAACGTCTTAAGTTTAGAACAGACTTTTTTCCCTACAAAAATGACAAGGCAACATAAAAAACTGCATGTTTTATACATTGGTTTATAAACATGATAGTAACTTGGCAAAAATAGGAGTATAAATAAGAAAATGGCTGAAATATTTCCATAAACAGGCATAATGGACCAACATTATTATTGACTGATACACATTTTATTTAAAAAAAAAAAAAATCATGCCAACTGACCAGAGAGAAGAGGTAGCTCTTGATAAGCTTGGTAATTTATACACAAAGGAGTTAAGCTCATTAGCTTTAAGCATTAAAAAGACTGAAACCATGGAGGAAGAGATGTGACTCTAAAGTGATGAGAATAATGTTGATCTCACTGATTACATCATGTGGCTGGAGCCAAAATCCCCGGACTCCTTTCTGAGCCTGTAATGTCCTTGGAATGTCACCATGTGAAGATGTGGGAGCACACGGCCGTGTCTACCCTCTAGGGCCCCTGAGGATGCCTCTCCAAGGCGAGTGAGGTTCCAGGATTCTCATGCTTACAACTGGGTGGATGTTCTGTCACAGTGTTTCTAAAACACTGCAGGGCTTCACACTCATCCAGAGATATTTGATAAAAGGCAGATGCTGGGGCCCATACCCTGAGATTTTAATTCATGCACCTGTGGCATGGCCAACAATCAGCTCCCAGTAAGGCTCATGGCAGGAGACCAGGCCTGGGTGACACTGGTTTTATATTTGGGTAGTTTTGTTTCTATGACAAATTAAAAAGACTGGATCCTCTGGTACACTTGGTTCACCCCATATATAACCTTAGAAAGCACCACATCACTAAGGCCCTAAGTGAACTATCAATGAAGTCGTGTGACAGAATATTCTCCTTCCCTAAAATAACTCTCCTCTTGGGTGGACACAAACACTACACAGAGGAAGCTCCAGCAGCCGCCTACCTGGGGCGACTCAAACATCACTATTCCAAGTTGTCTGCTTCTTCTTGTTCCTGGAATCCCAACCTAAAACACTCATTCCTTTGGATAAAAGTACTGCCATCCCTCAGCATTAAAATGCAAATGCTCTCTTGACCACAGTACCTGCTACAAAAAGAGACTTTCCAAGCCATGACAAGCCTCTGCCACATTTACCACATCTAATCCTCACAACCACTTCATGGAGTTGCCAGCAGCACCCTCCTCTGCAGAGACATCGAGCCACTCTGGAAAATCACCTAGCTCTTAACAAGCCAATCTGTGATTTGAATCCGGGTCCATCTGAAGCCAAAGGCCATATAGCTTCGGCCAAGGTCTGTGTTTATCTTGCAAATCAGAAAATCGTCACCAGATGGTGGGCTCACAGCAGACTCTGCAATGGCAGCTGGCTTGTAGAAATAGCACGGAGGGAATGCACTTTGAGGAGGCAGAGAGACTGGACATGGATGGACCATTGCAGATTCCCTGACAAAAAGGGGCAGAGTCGGGGTGGGGGGGTTCTGGAGAGAGAAAGCCAACAGGAAAACATCTCCAAGACATGCAATCACCATGAAGGTGGAAAGCTGAGAAGTTAGCCATTGTAAGAAAACAAGAGATGTTACGTTATAAGTGTTTCACTGCAGGGCTGCTGGGTAGGCATGAATATAGCATGTTTTCTACACATTTCTTGGTAGGTTAAATTATGGGACTCCTACCCTATTTTAATTACCGGAAGAAGGATGGTGAGTCCTTTTGTTATCGCTTTTAATTTTATCTTTTGCATGTAATCAGTGGTCTGTTAATGGGTTTTTCTATTCAGACTTTTGAAGAGCAAACTTCCTTCCAGCAGGTTCTATGTAGACATGTGGGTCTGGAATGCTGTCAAAGGAAATGCTCATTCCTTCCCCTTAATTAGGCTTTAGGTGCTTGGGAAATCATAACTACCCCCTTTTAATTATTTTTTGTATATATTGTTGGAGATTAAAAGGAGTGGTATAATTAATACAAAAATTGCCTCTCTTCTAAAAGAGACAGATTCTGTCTGGACTGGTGAAATGTTGAAGCCGGAATGCAACACTCTGGCCCATGACCGCCAACTCTGCAATCATTCATATGTTTGGGTTCGTGGTGCTACAAGCCCATTCACAGGTGGTAACCAAGGCACAGGACAAAGAACACCAGTAGTGGAGATACACAGACCTGAATTCAAGTTTCTGGCCCCTTGTCTCCAAGCTCTGCAAACTTCCGTGAGTGAGTTGGACCTCTCTGAACTTGTACCTCTTCAGCCACAAAACAGACAATTTCTAAGGGGATGGAACTTTGCTGGTCCTGTGGTGGAGCATGGGACCAAGCCTGCGCCACTTGACCCCATCTCACCTGTCCTGAGCACCTGCTACCTCCACCTGCAAAGCCAAATAGGATGAACGCAAACTCAGGGCGCAGAAGAGGGTCACTCAAGGAGCACCCGCTCCCACTTGGAATACACACAATAAACAAACACTCGTCCCAGCAGGTTCTGAGATGTTTTCTTCCCTGTTTTTCAAAATCAAAGCAGCAGCTTCTTCAAACCTGAATGACTCACAGGAACTCACTAATGAGCTCATTATTTTCTTTATAATGCTTTTCACCATGTCGAAGGTTACCTAGGTTTCCTAAGTGTGTCCACACTGAGCTGATGGTCAGAGGCACTAAACATGTTTCCATGGCTTGGTTCTAGACCACGAGCGGATAGTAACAGCCACGGTCGTGTGATAGCCAGTGTGTGCTACACACAGTGCTATACACACACCCTTCACACACATGGCCTCCAACAGTACTGACGGTAGTTCTCGTATTTTTTTTATTCTTAGACTAGGAAATGGGCAAGCACTTTTAGAATACTCCCGCTAGGGCTGGCGTTGTGGCACAGTGGGTTAAGTCGCCACCTGCAGAGCCAGCATTCCATGTGAGTGCCTGTTCCAGTACTGGCTGCTCTACTTCTGATGCAAGTCCTTGCTAATGCACCTGGGAAGGCAACTAAAGATGGAAAAGGCTTTGGGCCCCGGATAGAGCTCCAGGCTCCTGGCTTCAGCCTGGTCCATGGCAGTTGCAACCATTTGGAGAATGAACCAGCAGATGGAAGATCTAATTCTGCCTTTCAAACAAATAAATCTTCAAAAACCAAACCAAAAAACCCCTCTCTTTCCCACTCACCTTCTTTGTGTCTTAGTCTGTTTTCTGTATTATAACCAAATGCCATAGATCCAGTCATTCATAAGGAATAGAAGTTGGTTCAGTTTACGATATATTTAAAAGTAACCAGAAAAGTCCAAAGTCTGCCAACACATGGGAATAATAAATGCTTGAGTAGACAGACACACTCATCACTCCGATTGGATCCTCACACATTGTATACACAGATCAAATTATCTTACTTTGCCCTATAAATATGTTTGTGTTTTATATGCCGAGTAAAAGCTTAAAAATATATATTTTACAAAATTTTAAAGACAGAACAGAGGCTTATTTAATGCAGAGCTCTGGAGGATGAGACGTCTACAAGCCTGGCACTGGTAACAAGGCAGGAGGCGTCACATGGAGAGATGCAGCCAGCACGCCAGCTTGCATCTCTCTTCCTCTTCTAAGAGTATCATGATGGGGTTCCACCCCCAGAACCTCTTCCAACTACTTCCCAAAGGCCCGCCACCAACTATCATTAGCATAAGAATTAGGGGATTGAGTTTGCAAGGCATGAACTTTGGGGGAACACACTCAAAACCATAGCAAGTTGCAAGGGGTCATGGTAGGATTGGAAATTGTAAGTTGTGTGTGTATGTAACCACACACACACACACACGCACAATCTTTCAAACAAGCACTTTTCCATTCATAATCCAGAACAAAGATGGCTAAAAGTATGAATGAGCATGCCTGGCACAGAGTGACTCTTTGATATCATTAAAGCTATAGTTATTGATGACCAATTACTAAAATTACTATTTTCCCTCCATTGTATAACACCCTCACAAATATAATTTAAGATGAATAGGGCCGGTGTTGTGACACAATGGTTTGCGCTGCACTTGTTCACTGGCATCCCATATCAGAACACGGGTTCGAGTCTCAGCTACTCCATTCTCCATTCCCAACCCAATGCCTGCTAGTGAGCCTGAGAAAGCAGTCCATGATGGCCCAAGTATTTGCGTCCTTGCCACCCATGTGGGAGACCCAGATTTAGTTTCAGACTCTTGGCTTTGGCCTGGTCCAGCCCTGGCTGTTGCGCCATTTGGAGAGTGAACCAGCAGATGGACAATCTCTTTCCCTGTTAGTCTGCATTTCAAATAAATAAGTAAATAAATATTTTTAATATGAAATTTTCTTTGGGATTTTCTCTTCAGGTTAATATTTTGTTTGTGTCTGACTCAACCCTCTTGTTTCTACAGAAGGAATTCTTTAAAGAAAGATGTATTCATTTATTTGAAAGGCAAAGTTACAGATGGAGAGAGAGAGAGAGATCTTCCATCTTCTGGTTCACTCCCCAAATGGTTGTAACAACCTGGGATGGGAGAGACCAAAGCCAGGAGCCTTGATTTCCTTCTGGGTCTCCCATATGGGTGGTCAGGGCCTTAGCACTTCAGCCATCTTCTGTTGATTTCCTAGGCACATAACAGGAAGTGGGATTGGAAGTGGAGCAGCCAGGATTTGAAACGGTGCCTATATGGGATGCTGGCACTACAGGCGGAGGCTTAACCCTTGCAACAACACTGGCCCCTCTAGAGAGGGAATTGTATAGGCCAATGTTATAGCTTTCAAATCCTGTTTGGCCATAAACTTAGAGTGAGCAAAATATTTTACAACATAACCCATTACTATATTTCAAGTGCGCTGGTAGTTTTTATTCTATTTGGTTTCATTTTTTAAGAAGGTTGGTCCTGACCCACAAATAGCATTTCAAGTGGATAACAGGTCATATTCTGTGTTTGGACATAAATGCACAGAGATATGTGCCGATACAAGCACCACGACTTACAACTCTGAGTGTAGCCAACTTAAATGGGCTTAAAATTAAACTCTTCTCATTAGTCCATGTGACTCAGAGGGATTTAACTTTGCCTTTGGTCCACATAGGTCATTTGTGAATCACACAAAAGTACCTGGCACTTAATGAATGATGAGACACACATGGGCAGAACTTACGTAAATAATTTCTGCTTCCACACTGCATGAACTACTTATGATTGATTTCAGTTCTCCATTCTGCAACTCATGCTTGATACACCAACCATCTTGGAGACAGGTGTTGGGGTAGGAAGTTCTAAGCAGGTGGAATGAGAAGTTATCAGCCCACAGTTGAACCCGGGCACTCTGATGTGGGTTGCAGGTACTCTAAGTGGTGTCTTAACTGCCACACCAAATGCCCACCCCCCATGCCCCTTGCAGATTATCCTCTCTCAATCTCCCCGGCCATCCCTGGTTGCCTAGCTGTATACACTGAAGTGGAGCAGCAGGCGGACACATAAGACAAATCTCCCATGTGACAGGGTGGGGATCACACGGGGAGCCTGCAATGATTATTCTGATGTGGGCAATAATTGCTATTTCAATGACTCATGCTACTGGTCCTTTAACTTTCACTTATTCTCTCTCAATTCTGACATTAGAGCATTTTGATATTATTTTATCTTACATAGATTTTCTTTGAGAGGTTCCTTTCAAAGGAGGGAGGCTGCTGCTGCTACCGGGGTCTCCCCCAGGCTGACCCAGGGATGGCAGGTGTGGGTCCACCTGGAGCAGCTGCAGCCTTGGGGAAGCTCCAGGCCTCTCGGAGCCGCCTGTGCTGTGAAATGGAGCGACGCCAGTGGCCACCTTCCAGAACCGGCCAGCCAGGAGGAGAGGCCCTACTACCACGGGCTCAGTCCCTCAGTCCTGTCTTTTCAAGATTAGAGAAGCTACTGGCAACCCCACACCCTTGGAGGCGGTCACAGTGTCTTCTTCAGATGAACTCACCTTCTTTGGGCTCCTACAGCATCAAAGAGTTTAGTCTAATTCAGGAAAATTTTTCTGTTGCTAAGCTTTAGGTTTTGTTAACAGAGAAGAAAGACTATAAATTTGCCTAATTTTGCACTTCAGACTACTGCAAAGACACCAATTTATTTCTACTGAAAGACAAGGGAGGGGCCAGCGCTGTGGCTCAGTTGGTTAATCCTCTGCCTGTGACACCCGCATCCCCTATGGGCGCCGGGTTCTAGTCCCGGCTGCTCCTCTTCCAGTCCAGCTCTCTGCTGTGGTCCGGGAGTGCAGTGGAGGATGGCCCAAGTGCTTGGGCCCTGCACCCGCATGGGAGACCAGGAGGAAGCACCTGGCTCCTGGCTATGGATCGGCGCAGCGTCAGCCGTAGCAGCCATTTGAGGGGTGAACCAATGGAAGACTTTTCTGTCTCTCTCTCACTGTCTATAACTCTGTCAAATTAAAAAAAAAAAAAAAAAAGGCAAGAGAGACAGAAACTTCTAGAAAATGCTGGAGGGTCACTAAAAAGATCACCTGTATATTTTTGTTCAGGAAATACAAAAGTCTCAGGAAACCATCATGCTCTATCTCCAAGGTTTCCTGGTATTTTGGGGTCATTTTTACATCAGTAATATAATTTGAAAAATGTAAGAGTAATAGATTATCTGAGGTTTCATTAAACGACTCTCTGAAGAAAGGAAATAATTAGGCCCCAAGCAAAGACATGAAATCAGGTAGAAGTGAGATGAAAACTTGATGTAATCACCACGAATAATGACCAGGTCCCATCAATAAGGGAAAAAATAACACATCGTCCAGGATATGTGGACAAAAAGTTACAGAACAAAATGCAGCATTTATGGCACCAAACATGGAGGATGTCTGAAGTGGGCTTACTTCTGTGTGTGTGTGTGTGTGTATGTTAATTTAAAAAATCTCACCATCGAAGCCAGCATCTCCCTAAGGGGTAGCTTCATGCTATCAGTGGAACGGACCCTCAGAGGTCTCCAAGCTAGGGCTACGAGGTGGCAGTCCCCGGCTCCCTGACCCCCGAAAGGCCAGAGCTGCCCTCTACTGCCCACCACCTTGATTCTCCCCTCTCCTGCAGCTGTACACGGTGCTCAGCATTGCATAGCCCAGGATGATATGAAAGAACTCCAAGACAGCACGCTTGGAGGACACGTGCAAAGCCAGTCTCTTCTAGGGAACCCAAAGAGTGCTGCCCGACGTGAAACCCAGCTCGGACCTGAAGTGGAGGACGACTGCAGATTGATGGTGACCCCTGGGCCTGGATGGACAAGCCACACGGAGTATCTCCCAGGGGTCATCTAAGCTGGGCTTGACAGTCTTTTGGAAAGCTTCCTTGGACCTCCAAAAAGAACTGCAGAGATCCAACTTGAAAGAAACATTTTGATTTTGCTGGAACTTTCCATTTTCAAGGAAAGTTTCACTTTAATATAAAACTCTTATCAACAGAGTACAATTTAAAATTGATCTTAAGACATAGGTAGCAGGCAATCACAAGCTAATAACTGAACTTGAACTACAATTGCCTCTTCGGTATCATGGAAAGCTACAGGATTAATATTAACAGCAACTAATATATCCTGACCCAGGGAAGAATACTGCGAACCAAAATCAAGGACAGAGGTTAGAATCAAGGGCGGTCCGTTGGCTTCACCATTAACCTCGTGGTTTTATCCATCATTGTGATGCTGGGTGTGAGCACACAGTAACGATGCCTCTGTGACGAGCCTCCAAAGGGCCAGAGCAATTCTCCACTCTGTTCAGTCGGCAAATTCTAGGTGAGCGTGCCACAGGTTGAGTGTGGCAGCTTTGGGCTTTCGGGCTGTGACGTTATTATCAGTTGTTGCACCTCCTTTAATTACTTTTCCCCTTTTGAAAGATAACAACTAGAAACAGAAATAGAGACATGCGCCTTCCTGCAGAGAGCGGTTCTGGAATTATCCAGTGTTGGGGCTGGCTTCCTACCTAGCCCAGGTCATTGGTCTGTTTAGGTTATTTTTTAAATGGCTCACATTATACTAAACTGGGTAACTTTCACAATGCCAGTGAATGCCCACTCTGTCCCATATGTGGACAAAGCCACAAAAAATCAACATGTCCTGGACCAGCCCTGGCACCTGGCCATACTGCTCCTGCTGTCTCCCCTTCCTGAGGGCGGGGCACCCCCCTCCCAGTTAACAGAGCTGTGTTCTGCTGTCATGAGGCTTTCTCTGCCACCATCAGCCAGTCAGAAAGGGGTTCTCAAGGTAAGGTTTGTCTCCCAGCCAACAACCACTCCGGAGCCTGTGGGCACCGCCCCTCCACAACAGGTCCTTTCAGACCACGATCTCCCATCTCCTGTGACTGTCAGGTCCTATGGCTTACGGCAGTCTTGCTTATCTTTTTGACCTCACTGGCCCTTGCTACCATCAGAGGTCTCGGAGCATCGTCTGTGGGGAGCACTGCTCTCCATGGTCAGCACCGTGTGACACCTTAGCCTCTCAGTTTCCTGCCTCTACACTGGAGCAGTCTGGGGACAGGACCCTGCTTGCATGGCATTTGAACAGCCAGGGTCTAACCAGAGCGCTGGCGCACGGTAGGTGCTCCGTAAAGGTCTAAAGAGGGACTGCATGGTAACGGAGCCTTTCCTCAAACTGGGGTTCACAAAAATGAGGCGGACTCGATGCAATCCGAAAATGACAAAACGTAAAGGGGTCTTCCTGCTCAGAGACAATCCAAGCACCAGCGTGGTTCCAGCGGCTGTTGTGTATGGGAGGTATGACTGACACTTGACACGGGCTGAGGAATGCACATTTGTTTATGACCTTGAATAATTGCGTTATTCACGGAGCACACAAGAAAGGACTTGCGAGGCTTGGAGAAGCTGGCTTGTGTGTTTTGAAATGCAGCAGAACCCACTCGGGCCTGGGTTGATTTGTTTTACTTGTGTCAAGTCAGAGCTAATTGCTAATGTTTCCTTCCCCGCCCCCAAAGAGTTGATGACCTCACGTACAAGAACCATGATCCTGAACCAGCTTTCCGAAATGTCAGAACTTGCCGCCGCCACCGTCCTGTACCCAGGCTGTGACTCGTCCTTGGCGGCTGGAAAGCGAAGACGGAGGAAGCAGGAGGTCAACTGACAATGCCCTCAACCTCAACCTCTCGCCATGTGGTCAGCCCTGGAGGAGGCCGAGTCCTCGGGACAGGGTGGGATGCAAAGGCTATTTACGGTAGGAAGGGCATAGAATAACAACAACAGCAGCGGCGGTGGTAGTTGTGGCAGTAGTAGTCACAAAGGCAGTAAATGGTATTCTTGGGTTTCCATCCTACCCATGACATTTATCAGTTGCATGACCTTGGGTAGAATTCTTAGCCCTCATCATATCAGCTTTTAAACAGCCAGTGGGTTGTTTTGCAGATGAAAGGCAAACTGCTGGCGTATAATAGATGCATAGAGAGATCCTGGAACAGAGGCGTTCACTCCTTCGAAAGGCTGACGCTCTGCCAATACAAGAGTTTCATGTATGCACTCCCTCACTCATCCACTCACTCGCTCATTTATGAAGTCTCCGTGGAACGCTGACTGTGCCTCGGGCCCTGAGCTAAGCCACAGGGATACAGAAGCGAACAAAGCAGCCCCGTGTCTGCTCCAGGGAGTTTCCCTTCTTGTAGGAAGGGTAGAAGCAGCAAGCAATATACACATATATGCAGAAGAGGCCAAGCAGTGATCAGTGCACTGAAGGAAGACAGAGATCCTATACGGAGTGAGGGGACAAGCACTGGGGCAGAGGGGCTGATGCAGGGACAAACTCCTGGAGAGCTTGCCTCTGGCCACAGAGAGCCCCCAGAGCCAAGACTCCAAGCTCTCTGAGCAGCACCCTCCCTCCCTCTGTCCCAGGTCTCGGGAACTCACCCTTCTCTGCATGGACCCACAGACCAGACTACACTGGGGATGCAGCAGGCAACCTGCACTGCCAGCCAGCACGCTGATGGCTGCTGGGAGGACTGGGTATGGGAGATGAGAGGCAGCCTTAAAAAACTGCTGACCACGTGGTCCGAGGGAAGCGAGTACATACAAAGAAAAATGCCAGAATGTTCACCAGGCGACACTGCTACAGGCTGCAAGAGACAAGGAAGGTCCCAGCACGTGAGGGCTGTGGGATGCCAAGCAGAGGAAAGAGGAAGCTCCACAGCCTTGGCGCTGGAGGAGGCCTGCAGTGGAGGGGGCGAGACAAGTGCAGGACGGCTGCTGGCATCCCGGCACCCCGAGAGTGAGATGAAAAAGAGCACAAGCCCCCCGACGCCCCCACCGTAAAATGTGTTGCATCTAAGGAGGAGCCTGAGGTTCCCTTACAGCAGGCCACAGACTCCAAACACCCGTCAGAGCCCTCACTTTCACTAAAGCGGCCTCCCCTTGGCCTCTAATGCCAGCTTCAAGGTCACTTCCTACAGGGCTCCGAGGGACCTGCCCACCATGCATGGGAACTGTGACATTTAGCCCCGACTTTAACCTCCAGCTTGGTAGGAGATCTGGAAATGAGATTCCATGAACTAACCTGACCCTCTGCCCTATTTTTTAGGCCATTCAAAGGCCTGCAACCCAAACTGGCAGACACGTACCACGTGCACCCCACCCCCCACACCTCCAGCCTCCCCTGACCCTCAGCAGGCACAGGCCATCCAGGACACTCCTCTGCCCTCAGAGGAGTGGATGGCCTCATAGCAGCTCAAGCCCACTCCAGAATCACTGTGGATTATGGCACAACACCCAAGGCTTGGGCTCTTCACAGCATCAGCTGGCCTTTGTAACAAAATGGTGCTTACAGGCCACGGGCAGACCAGGTGGTCTGATGCTTTTCCGTCTAGCAAGACAAGGCATTATATGACATTTCTGCACATCTCCCGTCTCTGTGTGAGCAGTCTTCTGGTTGAGGTTAGATAGAGTTCTGAGAAAATGCATGTTCTGTTTGAAGCCAAGGGGCTGGCTGAACGCTTCAGTCTCAGATTGAAAGCAATTAGCCCAGCTAGCAAAGTCACCATGCTTGAAGAAAGGTGCGCATGCGTGTCTGTGTGTGCGCACATACGTGTGTGTCTGTGTGCATCTGTGTGTGCGTGCACATACGTGTGTGTAGAGTTATATGCAGGAGGAAAGTCTGAAGACAGGCAGGAGGCGATAAAGAAGACAGATAAGATCTGAAGTCTCCCAAGAGCTGAGAAGAGCGAGCCACGTACTGGTCTCAAGGTTAAATCAACAGGTATGCTGGGAAAAGGCTTTTATGATCAGCCTTATTTGGAGCCAGTCCATGCTTCTCTTTAATTGCGCCTCTCATTTTCTTGAGTAATAATTATAAGGCTAACTTTTCAAATAAAATCAAATCATTCCTCTGCTTTATGTAGACATGTTGCAAGGCAGGTTAAGGCAAGTTTCCCAAACCCCTGTCCTGGGCAGCCAGTCATGGGGGGTTTGGTGCAGCGAGCTGGGTTAGGAAGTTGTTCTGAGCCCAGTTCCCACACTGATCCTCTGGGGGCAAGCCACTTGAGAAGATGGGTCCATGGGCCCCTGAGCCTTGGGTGATCTCAGTTTCCTTGTTGATTAGATAATAAAATGTTGGGGGTGGGGGAGGAAGGGATGGGGAGTAGCTTAACTATTTTGCAGGGCAAACCAGTAATTCATTTCCATACTATTCAATGCTGAGTCTACTCCTAGCTCATCACTAACCTCTGCCATTGATCAAGGGATCCTAGCAACAGTGAGATGCAAGTTCTGACAAGGCCCTGGTTTCACTGTGTAAGAAATCAAAGCCACCGTCTTCTATTGGCTCAGTAAAACCTTCGGGCACCCAACAAAACCGAAAGCTCCCTCTGCCGATGCTCACTAGGACTGCGGATTCTCAGCCTCAGAAAGGGCTGCTGTCTCACAGCAAAGGAGGTACAGTCACTCCCAAACACACACACCGCTGTCCGTGCTTTGAAGACGCATTACCGGATGTCCCCTGCTTTGCTCCGTATCCTAGGCCGAATCCCGCAAGCTGCATCTCCCGGGCTCATTTCGCCCTCCAGCTCTGGGTTCAGTTTGGCCCATGGGAGGCCCTGGCAGCAGACTGGGAGATACCAGGGCCTTGCTCCTCCTCCCTCTTGGCACCCGCAGTATCTCTGGCAGCGATTCCACCTCCCATCGGAGAACTGCTCCCTCTGTGGTCCCAGCGCCTGCTGGGTGGCTTCTCCAACACCCACGGCCTCCCTTTGATGCTCAGCCCTTCAGGTAATGGCTGGGTTGCCTAACAGCACCTGCATCCTCTCCAGCCTTGGCAATGGATGCCTTCTTGAACCAACCAGCACCCGGAGTGTTGCCCTGTGCAGAGCCCCTGTTCTCTGGAGAACAGAGGCTAGGAGGACACAGGCGCCACACGATGAATTTGGCACGTTCATCCATTACTGGCAGCCAAGGTCTTGTGTGGTGCATCTGCTTGACCAGCCAGTGAGACTTGCACTCAGTGTGTTGGAATGGAAGGAACACAGGATAGAGAACTAAAGAGCGAGATCTCCCATGCAGCCGTGTGACCTTTGCCAGCTGCCTTAGAGCCACACGACCTGGGGATGACAGCTCATGTGGTCTGCTGACTGCCTGTTGGCCTCAAACAGGGAGGGCAAGGACACAGGAGTTAGAAACTGAAGTGGCCACCGCACATCTAAGTATATTGCTATCGTATGACACACAATCAATTTTCACACAGCAGAAAATACTTTGCTCTTGGCCAAGACTGACTTTGACTTTGCAGCCTGATTTGTACTGAACGTATTAACACAGAAAATACATGTCGACTAGTGCCCGGCACATCACAAGAGCTACGTGGGTCCCAGCCATGAGTGCTAAGCTGGGTCCCCTTGGCATTGCAATGTGTCAGCTTGACAAAGACCACACAGGGAGGTCAAGGTGAACTTACCGATGTCGAGAACCCTCTGTTTTGCTGTGTGCTGCCGAGAGTGCCAGTACTTCCAGTATTTCAGTTGTTCATCTCGGTTTTTGTCTTCACTGAACACCACCATCACCACGCTCTGCAGAGGGGAGAATGGCGGCACTTACTCCGTGGTCAACACCTCTGTGACCTAGTCCATCTCCAGTTCTGGAAACTCTACCTGGGATGTATCCCTGGGATCTGGCTTCTCTTGCTTTAGAAAACTAAAGCAAGAGCTCAGCCATACGGTGAGCCCAGCCATCTGGTTGGTTTTGTTTTAAAAGGGGACCACTTAAAAGGTGACCTGGGCAGGTGTTTGGCCAGCAGTTAATGTAAGATAAAGGCATCCCAAGCAGCGTCTTAAGGGGCCTGGGCTTGAGTCCCAGCTCTGCTTCCAACTCCAGCTTCCTGCTAACGCACACCCTGGGAGGCACCAAGTGATGGTTCAAGTACTGGGATGCTTGCTACCTACAAGGCAGATCCAGGTTTAGTTCCAGGTTCCTGGCCTCAGCCTGGGGCAGCCCCAGCTGTTGCAGGCATTTGGGGAGTGAACTAGACAGATGTCTGTCTCTACCTCTTCCTTCTGCCTTTTTTTTTTTTTTAATGATTTGTTTAATTGAAAGTCAAAGTTACAGAGAGGGAGAGGGAGAGGGAGAGAGAGAGAAAGTCTTCCATCTGCTGGTTCACTCTCCAAAGGGTGGAAATGGCCAGGGCTGGGCCAAGCAGAAGCCAGGAGCCTCATCTGGGTCTCCCACATGGGTGCAGGGGCCCAAGTACTTGGGTCACCTTCCACTGCTTTCCCAGGCACATTAGCAGAGAGCTGATCAGAAGTGGAGCAGCTGGGACATGAACCAGCACCCAGATGGGACGCTGGCGCTGCGGGCAGTGGCTTTACTTACTATGCCACAGTGCTGGCCCCTTCTCTCTCCTTTCAAATAATTTTTTAAAAAATGACTGGCAAATACAAACAGCAAAAAAATAATTCTATATCAGTTTTACTAGGAGATAACAGATTAACCAATTACACAATTTTTCTGTGAAGTCACTAGGAACATCCCAAAACTATTTTTCCTGTACTGTATTAGAAACAAGTAAACTTTCAAAAGTCATATCCTTAAAGAATTTGGTACTATTTATAAAGAAACAAACAACCATTTCTGGCTTAATTACATGCTGTGGGCTGGAATAGCAAAGGTAACAGGAGAAATACTAAGGAAATGAAGAAAATGCTAATAAAATTTCATACTGACGAACATAGACCTATAGTTGCCAAAATACAATGGCAAGTATGTCATCTATGTAAATGTGGAGGCAGGTTCATAGCTTAGTAGTTAAGACGTCAGTTACAATCCACATCAGAACACCTTGGTTGGATGCCAGCCTCCTGCTAATGCACACTGTGGGAAGGAGTGGTGATGGCTCAAGTGATGGGGTCTCTGCCACCCACACGGGAAATCTGAATTGAGTTTATGATTCTTAGCTTTGGCAAATCCCATCTCATCCCTATCTGTCGCAGGTACTAGAAGTAAACCCAGATGGGCTCTCTCCCTCAAACAAATAAACAAATGTGGATGTACTATAAAAATGATATTGAGAAATATCTAATAATAATATCTAATAATAATATCTAATATATATTATTAAAATATCTAATAATAAGTCTGTCTTGTAGAGTGCTGTGGTGTAGCAGGTTAAGTTACTGCCTACAGTGCCAGCACCCATATGGACACTGCTTCAGGTCCCGGCTGCTCCACTTCCAATCCAGCTCCCTATTAATGTGCCTGAGAGGGCAGTGGAAAATGCCCCAAGCCTTGGCCCCCACACCCACACGAGAGACTCGGAGGTGGCTCCGGGCTCCTGGCTTCAGCCTGGTCCAGCCCCTGGCCATTGTGGCCACTTGGGGAGTGAACCAATGGATGGAAGAGCTCTCTCTCTCTCTCTCTCTCTCTCAGCTTCTGCCCCTCTATAAATCTACCTTTCCAAATAAATTAAATCTTTTTAAAAATTGCAAATAGCTTCAATATTAATAAGTACATTTTAATTCACTACTGCTTATAAAATAGTACCATAAACAAAGCCCTATATTACAGTATCAGGAATACTATTTTATTCCATATCAAAACTACTTGGACACTTTAAGTATTCCAGAAGCCTATTTGATCAACATTCATTCCTTAAGATCTTCCCCTTTATAGTTTAGACATTTTTAGTTATTTACTTATTTACAATAATTCAGCTAATGGCAATGTCTTCCCACTCACTCAGAGCTCAGCTAGGTTGGGAACAGGATGGATTTCCAGGTTCCTGGCTTTGGCCTGGTGCAGGCCCAGCTGTTGCAGTCACTTGGAAAGTGAACCAGCGGATGGAAGATGTCCCCCTCCCTCCCTAAGTAAATCTCTTATTGAAAATGCAACCCACATGTAACAAGGTAGGGCAAAGCTGTACTGTGTCTACCCCGAGGTGGAGGCCTCCACACTGCTCACCACAGCACACCCGAGCAGACCTGGGAAAGCTTTGCTTTGCCAAGGACCGTCTTGGTATTTACAACATCCCTGCTAGTGGATGAGAGAGCTGGGTTCAAGAAGTTGGTGGCCCTGGGATGTACTCTGGTTCCCTCACATTGTAGCTGTGTGACCTTGTCCAGGTACTGGCTTCTAAAAGTCCAAGGTCAGTAATAGTCTAAAAACAACAGAGCGCTTTTCAGGGGATTGGCATTCGTGTTGATGAGCAGCTCAGTTGCACGGTGCAAACCCAGCGCCTGTCCCATGGAAGATCCTCAGCAAACACGAGTGGTGATATTCCGACTCTCGTGTTGGCAGCCTCCCTCTCCACGGTCATGGCCACAGAGAGGGACATCCTAATTCTCCTGGAGGCACACAGCACACCAGGCACCTCTCCACCTGCAGCCTCGTGCAAGATCTTGGCCCCACATGATGGGGCTAAACCCAGGCTAGACCCAGTTCTGCACCCACTGTGCTGTTCCCCTCTTACTGTTCTGAAGAGCTTAGGCGGAGGCAACTCGGACAAACCAGCACAAATCGTCTTACAGCCGACCAGCAACGTCCTTCGTCCTCTTTGCAGAGCTGTGCTATCATTTCCCTTTCCAGCAGAGAAAGGATTAGCCGTCGCCTCCCTCCTTGGCAGCAGTGACAATGCCAGCAGCTGGCGGGCTTCCAGCGCAGTGAGCCAGGGCTCCGGTTTCACTTCCCACATATAGGACTAACACTCACCCACCTGGGAATCCCTCCCAGCTCCTCCTGGTGGGGACCACGCCTCAGCCCTGGAACCCTGAGTGAGCCCCAGGTTGCTGAGGGTTTTAAACAAAGTGCCAAGGGGTCCACGGACTGAGGCTGAGTTGTGTTCTCCTGAACAGAACAGAGCACAGCTCCTCCTCATCCACAACCATATTCTGACTTAAAGCCACTTGAAAAACTACTGATGGAGACGACAAGGTAGCATACAGGCAGGGGATGGAGCAAGGAAAACTCCCTGGGTACAGTCAGAAGGCACGTTCCAGCCACGGTCCTTCCCGGGGGGTTTATTGGTTACTGATTAAAATGATAAACCACCAGCCGATACATTATTCACTTGCTCTGACTCTCTGACATGTGTTCCAGAATTATTGCGTTTGGAATTTTTTCCATGCCATTCCACAAGGCTGCGAGGCAGCCACCGTACTCACGGACCCCTCCTAGGTTGAGAAACGAGGCCCCTACCCTGACTTTGCTGATGGGGTGGCGGAAGCATTTGTTGTCCCCGGTCTCGCTGAGCGTGATGGCGTAGAACTGTCCTTTGTTGAGGTAGGTCATGGGGCCTTCCCCCTGCTTCTGGCGGAGCGACTTGGTGGCTTCCAGGGTGTACTGAAACGTGCCACTGCGAGCAGACAACAAACACCGATCAGATTGGCACGGTGCGGGTTTCTGCGCTCCCGCCGAACTTCGTGCCCATAGCATTTTGTACGAATATTAACCAATGTTTACTCGGTTTCAGAGACAAAATACAGCATATGGCAAAAACACACGAGACCAGACCAAAGGTCACTGCTATACAACACACACACCATGTCTAATAGTGGCCCATAAACCAGATGGTTTAAAAGGGAAAAGTCCACCCCGTGCCTAGACAATCGTGCAAGCTTGTGCCCAGAGAACCGCTGACGGGTCTTAGCTGACAGCCAGGTAATGCCTGAAGCTCAAGAATTAATGGAATTAACCAATCAATTTTATCCTAACAACAAGCCAAATGTGTGAATGCTTTTTGTTCAACTCTTAGATATGCCTAACCACTTTTTTTTTTTGGGGGGGGGGGTGTCAAATGGAGATGTTGCAAACAGCTATATCCCACTTAAAAGTGTGAAAATCAAAAACCCACTCCTGGGAATCTAGTGCCCTAAGAGGGAGTGTTTGTTGCCTTTTCTTCATGTTTGTAAGCCTGCAAGAGAATTCACAACAGGTTGCTCTAAATCAAGAGTTTGCAAATGACAGTCTGCAGGCCATAGGCAGCTCACCACCTGTTGTTGTAAATAAAGTTTTATTAGACCACAGTTATGCCCATTTGTGTATGTATTGTCTATGACTGCTTCCACGCTGCAACAGCAAGACTGAGTAGTAGTGATAGACATGGGAACCTTCCAAATCTAAAGTATTTATGACCAAGTGCATTACAGAAAAAGCATGTACATCTCTGCTGTAGTTCCCCTATTTTTTTTTTATTTTTGACAGGCATAGTGGACAGTGAGAGAGAGAGATAGACAGAGAGAAAGGTCTCCCTTTACCATTGGTTCACCCTCCAATGGCCACTGCGGCTGGTGCATCTCGCTGATCCGAAGCCAGGAGCCAGGTGCTTCTCCTGGTCTCCCATGGGGTGCAGGGCCCAAGGACTTGGGCCATCCTCCACTGCACTCCCTGGCCACAGCAGAGAGCTGGCCTGGAAGAGGGGCAACCGGGACAGAATCCGGGGCCCTGACCAGGACTAGAACCCGGTGTGCTGGCGCCGCAAGGCGGAGGATTAGCCTATTGAGCCGCGGCGCCAGCCTCCCCTAGTATTTTTAAAATGTGGTGTCACTTATAAAAACACTGACTCTTCCCCACACAGTCATTGTTGCCTAGTGTGTCTGCTCAGAAATACTCCTGTCTGCACGGCAGCATGGCACACTGTGAGAGCCCCAGCAGAACCCCACCGCGTTTCTGAACCATGAGAACCTCTCCACTGGCTCTGTGCCTTTTCCAGCTCTTTCATTTCCTAGTCTTTGAAAGGCTGAGCACAAAGAGGACTCTTAAAACTTCATCTACTAAAATAGGCTCTGGCTTTCTGTGTTAAATATTTCTATAATGTTTCATTGACTTTTAAACTTTATAATGAGAAAAAAAGTTTGAGGGTCAAAAATCGCATTCCTCCGATACAATGAAAATCTCAGGCTTATGCCAATCAACTGAGCCAATTCCAGAATACGTGCCTTAGAACAAAGTGAGAAATAAATCACTCAAGACAGAACCAATTTCCTTGTCATTTTGCCTGAAAAAGCAATTTCAATGCAGTGCCAGTGAATCATAACATTTTAGACCAAGATAGGATCCTAGGAATTAGCTAGACCAGTAGCTGTAACTTATCAGGGCACAGATTGCTTTAAAAACCTAAGGGGAACTGTGAAACCTTTTCCCAGGAAAAGGCACAGAGGAATAGAAACGACTTTTAATACAGTTTCAGGATTTGGGCCCTGCAGGCTTGTCTATAATGCAGGACTAGAACCCAGGATTCAGCCACCTTCCTCATCTCACAGTTGTGGGAGACCCTGAGACACCCCTACCCCAGGAAGAGAAGTCGGGTCTGGTGAGTGGTAAGTCAGCGCTCTTGTCACTAGACAGGCCGCCCTGTGTTTGTCGATGCGAATTTGATACTCATTTCCACCATTCAGAAGGGGGTTTGGAATGCTACCTTCTTCGCATCCCCTAGGACACCATATTCGCACTTGTAGATCAGGAGAGGGTTACCGGGGAGCCCGAGACGAGACCAAGACCTTGAAACAGCCAGAGGACTTGGAAGGGTCACTTACATAAAAGCAAAATAATAAATATATACATATATATATATACACACACACACACATATATACACATATACACACACACATATATATATATATATATATATATATATATATATATATATATATATAGTAGAAGATAAAGTTCATGAAAAACACAAAGCCAGGACAGATCAGAACACAGAAGGCCCTAACCACCCTCACAAGGAGTCTGAAGTGTTTCATCCTGTCTAGAACAGTGAGACCCCTGGCAGGTTTTATAAATGGAAGAGAGAACTCCATTGCTTGCTGTTGTCTTGAATCCAGTCATAATCACAACTACTGTCTTTACCTCTCTACGTAAAATGTTCTTGATCCTGTTTTCCCTAGAAAACATCCATTATAAACCCTTCAAGATCCAGTTCCAATGCCACTGAGCTCTCTGTTTATCTGTAGTAAGGCTCATCACTTAGGAAATGTACTACAATTTAGCCATCATCACATTTGTCTCCCCTCAAAGTCAGAGGATCTCATCAGGAGGGTTTATGGTGTATCTCCAATCTCACCTTGCCAGAACAGAAGGGGCTCCTGTGTGCATGACAGCTGGTAGCCACATGCAAAGTGGGATGGGAAAGACAGTACTGGCAGGGAGATCAGCTGTATTTTGACAGTTCAGAAGGCTGCCAAGAGGAGGAGGGAAGGGGATGACGGGTAGCAGGGCAGGAAGGAAGGCAGCCCCTCACACCTCCAGCTGGGCTGGCTCAGAGGATGGGTATGTCCTTAGAGACAGCAGGAAGTACAAGAGGAAGATCAGAGGCAAAGCAATGGGACAAGGAGGCAAGAAGAGGAAAAGACAAAGGGTTGCATTTCACATCTGTCTGGCTGGAGGCACAGGAGTTCGAGTTCAGAGGAGACCTGGAAAAGTGTGTAGCTAATGGGAGGAAGAAGGAAGCATTGGTCCCAGAAACTTGGTTAAGACTGGAAGTAATGATACAGATGTCATTTGCATACAGACAGCTGTATAAGAATCAAAGGCAAATGAAGTCATATCATTGTATTTAAGTATACAAAGAACAGGCTTAAAAGTATAACTTGGAGTTCACTTAAACAATTAGGATTCAAGACAAACCTCCTGGTAACCTACCTTGAAGTCTGGTCATACATGTACTCCTCGGCCCCGACAGAAGCACTCCGAAATTTCTGCAAAATTTAAAAGTCATCCAAGTTGAAACAAATTGGTGGGTAATCACTCCAAAAAGAAGTGTATCCTAGCTCCTTTATTCTCTCCTTAGAAAAGAAAATTACATATTTCTGATAGCGTTTTCAACTCCAATGAAGATAGTTATCATTTCTCCACAAAACTCACAGATCACCTCCACACTGAGAACCACATCCTACAGAAAATGCATTTGTGCTTCGCATGTTATTTATATGTCAACATTTCTTCCATTTCTATGGCCCCAGACGACTTACTCCTGATGTCACAAGGATCAAGTTCTAGCTCCTTTACCCGCTGCCCACGGTGTAACTGCCATATTTTCTATTTATCGTGGTCAGAAGGATCAAATGGGTTAATAAAATGCCAAGGAGAGCCTCCAGTAGACAGTGAGTGCTCTCTACAAAGGGACATCAAACGTTCATAGAAAATGGAAATAAAAGCTAAGTTTATCTTGGTGCAAAACATTTTTGGAATCCATGCCATTTTTTTTTTAAATTTAATTATTTATTTTTGACAGGCAGAGTGGACAGTGAGAGAGAGAGAGAGACAGAGAGAAAGCTCTTCCTTTTGCCATTGGTTCACCCTCCAATGGCCACTGCAGCCAGCGCATCGTGCTGATCTGAAGCCAGGAGCCAGGTGCCTCTCCTGGTCTCCCTTGCGGGTGCAGGGCCCAAGGACTTGCGCCATCCTCCACTGCACTCCCGGGCCACAGCAGAGAGCTGGCCTGGAAGAGGGGCAACCAGGACAGAATCCGGTGCCCCGACCGGGACTAGAACCTGGTGTGCCGGCGACGCAAGGCGGAGGATTAGCCTATTGAGCCACGGCACCGGCCCGAAATCCATGCCATGTTTTCATGCCAAGTATTTTCCATGGCTTTTGCAAGCCCCCTCATATATGTGCCTCAAATACTGGTAAATAGGAACAGTTTGGCTATATTCGCTTCCCTTCTCTAAGGATCTCTATTATCATAATATTCTAACGCTTGGATTCTTTTTGGGAAGAAAGTCCAACTTTAGGAACACACAAAGAAGCTTGGGTCCAGGGGTGTTCAGTTGTTATATACATAGTGCAAACAGGATATACTTTGCTGTATTTTCAAAACTTTTCAAAAGTAGATGATCTAAAGCCTCAAGCGTTTTTAAGAAACAACATCCTTGTCTCTCATGGCTGTGTCATAAACTTGCAGTTTTTGACCATTATTGCAAGGGTTTCCTTCCTAAGAAAAGAGTGTCTCAGTTATTAGCTAACATTTCTTGGCAGTTCCTGACCCCCTTGTCTAGAACTTAGCATACCCCTATGTCACAATTTCTACGTAGCTGTTTATAATCTCTTTATCCAGGCTTATTCCCTGCATTCAAGAAGTTTTACCCAAGTGAATCCCATAAACACTGCACAAATATTTATAGACTGGTTGAGTAAACTTGACAGAGAGTCCATGGTACAGATTTGTGCTTCTTTGGTAATTAACCAGCAAAGCAATCATTGGGGGCCTTATCATCTACTTGATGCCAGAAGAAATACAAGTATCTAAGACACTGTCCCGGCTCAGAGACATAAAAAAAGGGTTGGGAGGATGGAATAAATTAATATGCAAAACAACAAAATAAACTTAAGAATAAATAACTGCATATAAAAACTTATGTTGAGGCCGGCGCCGTGGCTTAACAGGCTAATCCTCCGCCTTGCGGCGCCGGCACACTGGGTTCTAGTCCCAGTCAGGGCCCTGGATTCTATCCCGGTTGCCCCTCTTCCAGGCCAGCTCTCTGCTGTGGCCAGGGAGTGCAGTGGAGGATGGCCCAAGTCCTTGGGCCCTGTACCTGCATGGGAGACCAGGAGAAGCACCTGGCTCCTGGCTTCAGATCAGCGAGATGCACCAGCCGCAGCGGCCATTGGAGGGTGAACCAATGGCAAAAAGGAAGACCTTTCTCTCTGTCTGTCTCTCTCTCACTGTCCACTCTGCCTGTCAAAAAAAAAAAAAAAAAAAAAAAAAACCCTTATGCTGAATCATCCAATCACTGAGTCCTGATGGGAAGAACAGAAGACAAAGGATACTGCCAGGAAAGGCAGATCAGAACTGTGGGGAGATCACAGAGATGGTGAACTTTCCTCTATCCCTTGCAAGCTAAGGAGAACCTGGATAAATTGAAGGAATCCAGGTGAGAAAAGACCAACCTGGGTCGAGACAAATGATCGGTCCAGCAGCGGGGCTAAGAACGCAGGCCTGGGATGGGTGTTTGGGGCGACAGTTAAGGCGCAACCTGGGATGCTTGATCCCACTTAGCAGAGTGCCTGGATTTGAGCTGGCTCCACTTCTGGTCCAGCTTCCTGCTCACGTGAACCCCGGGAGGAGCAGACAACAGCTCAAGGACTTGAGTCCCTGCCATCCATGCGGGACTCCTGCTCGAGTCCTAGGCTCCTGGCTTCAGACATTAGGAGAGTAAACAAGTAGATGGAAGAACGTGCTCTTGCGTGCTCTCTCTCTATCTCTGGCACGCTTGTGCTCTGCTTTTCAAATAAAAATGAAAACTTTTTATAAGAATCCAGGTCTAGCCTGAGTACGAAAGGTGAACTAAGCCTTTAATGCCCCATACAATAGCTACTAGACACATGAGCTATTTAAATTCAAGCATCGGAATTCAATAAAATTATTCTTTCCATCTCCAGCAACCTTAGCAAGACGAGCCACCAACATGACCGCGCACCTGCAGGGGATGGCAATGCGCAACTGCTCCAGCTTCCTGATGGAGAAGAACAAGCAGACACACAGCAAGAAACCTAATAACCAGAAGGTCCGAAATTCCTTCCACTACAGCCTCCGGAGCTACTGCAAGACCGCAGGCGTGGATCCCACAGCGGATAGCAAGGGTGTCATGGAGGTCATGAAGCAGACCTTCCACGTGCGGACCACCATCAGCAAGAACACAGGGGACCACCCTTAGCAGCATCCGGCACTGACTCACGAGAGCAGGTACAGCCCTGACCTGCGAACAGCTGCCATCCGAGATCCAGCACCACCCTGTGCAGCCAGCAGGCTGTGATGAAGTGGAGCTGCACCCGCGCCACCCAGAGCTCCTGAACCACCTCGCCCCAAAGCAATGAAGACTTCGACTTGTCTATTTAAAAAAAATTAAATGAAATTAAACATTCAGTTCCTCAGTCAACTAGCCGTATTTCAAGCACTAAATTAGCACCTGTGGTTACCATGTTGGATAGAAGAAGAAAATTCCCATTACTGCAGCAAGATCTGTTAGAGTGGATTTAAGAAAAGATATTTAGGAGCTGGCGCTATAGTGGAGTAGGTAAGGACACCTTGCCTTCTGCAGTGCCAGCATCCCATATGGGTGCTGGGTGGAGTCCCAGCGGCTCCACCTCTCATCCAGCTCCCTGCTAATGCGCCTGGGAAAGCAGTGAAGATGGCCTTGGTGCTTGGACCCCTGCACCAAGGTGGGAGACCAGGAAGAAGCTCCTGGCTCCTGGCTCTGGCCTGGCCCAGCCTCCAGCTGCTGCAGCCAAGTGGGGAATGAACCTGTGGATGGAAGAACTACCCCCCCCCCCCCCCGCCGCCTTCTGCCTCTCCTTCTCTGTAACTCTGACTTTCAACTAAATCATTTTTTAAAAAAAGAAAAAAGGTATAAGGAAAGCTGTTTACACTTGGAATCAATAGCAATTAAGAGATTTGGGGGTAGGAGGGTAACATGATGACCAAAGCACTTAAGTGACTTTGCCATAGGAGAGCCGTGTCGATAGAATCTGTGCTCAGAGGAACAGGCAGTCATCCACAACCTCCGCTAATAACACGGCTGGAGTGAACTCACTGCCCCCGCCTCAGCTCTACAGCCTGAGCAGAGGCTGGCTGACCAACGCACTGGACTTGCAAATGCTCTGCCTCCAGTCCCCTAGTACTGATGTGAGAAGGCCTGAAGCCGGCAGGATTGAAAGTCATAGGAACTGTCAGCTGTGTGATGATGCAGAATCCCACCCTGACGCATGGATTCATGTGGGCAAAACTGGAAAAAGAAAAACAGGGGGTAAGTTAGAGATACAGTATCTGCTCTTTAAACTTACATTGTTTCTTTAGTTTCTTTTTAAAAAAAAATCCTTTTTTTTTTGAAAACAGTTCTACTATCTTATATGTTTGCTTATTTACTTTCATTTACTTGAAAGGCAGAGAGAGAGAGAGAGAGAGAGAGAGAGAATGAGAATGAGAATGAATCTTCCATCTACTGGTTCATTCCCCAGATGCCTACAAAGCCAGCACTGGGCCAGGAGCCAGGAACTCCATCCGGGTCTCCCATGTGGGTGGCAGGGGCCCAAGCACTTGAACCATCATCTGCTGCTTCCCAACACGTGTTACCAGGAAACTGGATCACAAGCAAAGAGGCCAGGACTCAAACCAGCTCCCAGGTAGCAGCTTCACGTTCTGTGCCACAGTAACTACCTCTTAAAAATTGTCTTTTGTTCTGTTACATGATCTTTATAGCTTTATAAAAAATTAAATGGAGAATCCTGCTAGAAAATATTGCAGTCCTTTAGATGAGATCTGATCACTTGCCAAGTTCCTCAACTTCACATGATTCAGGACTAAGAATTGGAACAAAGAAGCCGGATCATTCTGGCCATTACCAAGTTTCCACAGCTACTTGGAAATATTTTAATGTTACCACAGGATGACAAAGGATAGTCAGACAGCCAACAGCACTGCACCTCACTGTGACCTCATGTAATGCATCTACAAATTTCTTACTCGCTTGGACTCAGCAAAGAAGCTATGAGTATGGTAATGATTACCCTTAAAGCACCTGAGCTATCGGGCAATTTTAACTCATGTAAATCTTAGATGTTAGAATACTAGTCTGTCTTGGGTGAAGGGCAGGAGACATTTGCTAAGAGTCTACTGTGGGGTCAGCGTTGTGGCATAGTGGGTCAAGCCACCACCTGCAATACCAAATCCCATGTGGGCACCGGTTCAAGTCCCAGCTGCTACACTTCCAATCCAATTCCCTACTAATGTGTCTGGGAAAGCAGCAGAAGATGGTCCATGTACTTGACCCCTGCCATGCATGTGGGAGACCCAAATGGAGTTACTGGCTCCTGCCTATGACACTAGCATCCCATATTGGGGTTAGTTTGTGTTCCAGCTACTCCTCTTCCAATTCAGCTCACTGCTGATGGCATGGGAAAAGCAACAGAAGATGGCCCAAGTACAACTATACTCAGCTCTGGCATTGTGGGTATTTTTAGGGTAAACCACTGGATGGAGTTCTTGCTCCTTTCTACCTGTTTTGCTAATAAATAGTTAAAACTTTAAAATAAATAAAATGTATGTTAGATATTTTCCAAAATTTTGTTTGATGCAAAAATGCATTAATCAAGTGATGGAAATTTTATGGTGCCATATCCATTCCATCATATAATATATGTATATATATATATATATATATATAATATACAAAATAAACATAATGGAATTGGGTACATTTTCCTATTTATACATGAAGCAGTATTTTTAACACTTTATTCCTTAAATGTGTGGGAGGAAACAATCAGCTATCAATCAATCATATTGGACAGGGTTTAGATCCAGAAAGATCACATCCAGTTTCAGATTATGAATGAAAATAAAATCAAAGGACTAAGGGTCATACACTTATTAGCCAATAATATAACAAGTAATCATTGTTCTCATTTCAAGAATCTCTGTAAACTATATTAATTCTACAAATAGCATGCCAAGGGTTTAATTGTGAAATACACCATAGAGGTAGCTTGTGTTCACTCAAATAGCCCTTCTCAATTCCTGAGCACAGGAGAGGGCTAATGAGGGGCTTCAACTTTGCAGCTTTCTGGCAGTGAGGATGACCATTGGACTAGTTCTAGCCTATGGAATGAGATCCGAGAGGAGGTGTGCCATTTCCAGATGAAAATATCTGTGAGTCAGTGCCAGTTCCATGGTCTCTCTTCCCCTGCTGGGGCAACACTGGAAACCCCACATAGAGATGGTAGAACCACGAGATGAAGGGAACCTGGATTCCCACACCATTGGTTGGAAGAGATGTCTACAGGGAGAAATGAACTCTTACTCAGTCAAATCTGAGACCTTACTGCTCCTTTCTTCCCACAACATAGACTCCTATAACTGACATAAAATTGCAGTAAAGAAGTGACTCCACCTTCTACTTTGATTTCTTATTTTGACTTTCTTTCTTCATCTAGTTTTCCTACACAAATTCCTCCTTCCTTAAGTTTTAAATGTTTCCTAAAAGCATTTTAGGTCTTAATTACCAAAATGGTTTATTTTTATCAACTATAGTCTTTGCTTCTTAGCTCTGTGAAGTTTGGAAGGTTCTTAACCGCCTGAACCTGTGTCCCTTCATCTGCAAAATGGGGGAAAAGCACCTTCCTTACAGAATTGTGGTAAAGCCTGGCAATCAGCTATGTGAGCCACAGTGCCTGGCAGAGTGGAAGCTGGCATTTGCTCTCTTCACAGGTGCCTAGGATAGCAACTTCCAGAAGGCAGACACGAGGCCAGGTCTACTCTCTAGCCCTCCATCTAGCATAGGGCTAATACTCAGTACAAAGCAACAAAGAGTTGTCAAAAACTATTGCAAAGAGAATGTAAATAAACCACTAATCAAATAAGCTAAATGAATCCATTAAGGAACTTTTATACGCTACCACTGTCTGAAAAATCCCAGCCTAAGTAGAAGCTAACTGCTCCCCTTCCTCCTACCTTTACATAGAGAATTGGCAAATGAAATCTGCTAATTCAACAAAGGTCCTAGACATCCTAATAGCTCGCCTACAAGAAGTACTAGATTTTACACACATTTTCCTTAATGAAATTTTCTTGGTGACATTACTTCAAACTTACTTAATCTCATAACCCATTGGTAATGAAGTAGTTAAAAATCATAGATCATTACATTTAGTTTACATCAGGATGAAAGACATTTTGCAACGTAAACACCGATTTCCAAAACCAGGAAAGCAGCTCAACCATGATCACAGGGAATGCTCTTCACATTCAGTTTCTGCTAAGTTTCTTTACTTTCTCATCTACTTCAAAATAAAGCCCCAAATACAATAGCTTCCTTTCATAAGCCTCTTTATCTACAACACAAATACAACCCCCAAATAGCGTGCTTGTTCCATTGCCATTGGAACACATCCATGCACACTTGTGTAACTGACAGCACATTTTCGCAGTGTATAAGAAGACATCAGAGGCAATCCTTTGATGAAAAATCTGCACCTCACCTGGGACTACCCAGGGATAGTTTCAGTTACTTGCTTTTCCAATAAGAGCACCCAGAACTACTTGAGGGTAAAACCGCTTGACAATACCAAAGGCTCCACGTGGCCTTTACTCCATTTTAAGCCATACAATACAGGAAGCTAAGGATGCTAATTATAAGACATTTTTATTATACGGAAGGACATTGAAAATGATGATAAAGCTACCAAGAATTGAGAAACTGGAAATCCTCTTTAGAGTAAGAATTTCTTGTGTCTGGCTCTGGTCACTGTCTGATTTCAGAGAACACAGCAGGTACTCAGAAATGACAGGTGCCAGGAGCGGCAGGGTTACCAATGCCACTTGTGTGCCCTACCTCCCAGCAACACTGACAAGAATGAGTACCTGCTCTCTCATCTGTCAGGCCTCTTCTCCCCACCTAAAAGACAAGACATGCCTATCGGCGAGACAAAGAATATTCAGGCTTTAAGCAAACATTGGCTGAATCACCATCTTAAGCAATGGAAACATAGAGTATTGGAAAGACCAATCTTCCGGGTCAAAAGTGAGAGAAGTGACCCACAGTAACACCATCAATAGATGTTCCACAAAGATCCCAAGGCAACTCAATGAACACAAGACCATCCTTTCAACAAGTGGTGCTGAGACAACTGGATATCAGTAGAGGAAAATAGCACATCAATGCTTACTGAACACTACATACAAAAATTCCCTCAAAGTAGATCAGAAATCTACACGAAAGATGTAAAACTATTAAGTGCCTAGAACAAACGAGAGAACATCATTGTAACATTGGATCAGGGGAAGACTTCTTTACCAGTACCCAAAAGCATAAACTATAAAGGCTAAATTGATAAAGGGGACTTCAACAGATTAAATGCTGTTGTCCTTTGAAAGATATAATTAAGAACACAAAAAAGGCTACCACACTCCAAAACATATACTGGATAATGGGCTTGTTTTCACACTTACTTAAAGAATTCTTACAACTTAGTCCAAGAAATATAAATAATCAGATTTAAAAACAGGGAAGGGTGGGCACTGTGGCACAACAGGTTAAACTACCACTTGAGACATCCACATCCCATATCGAATCTGGCTACTCCACACTTCCAATCCAGCTTCTTGTTAATGAGCCTGGCAGGCAGCAGATAAAGACCCTGAGTCCCTGCTAGCTAAGTGGGAGGACCAGGATGGAGTCCCAGACTCCTGGCTTCAGTCTGGCCCTGCCTCAGTTGTTGTGGCCATTTGAGGAGTGAACCAGCAAACAGATTTCTCTGTTTGTCTCTCTCCCTGTCACTCTGCCTCTCAAATCAATCAATCAATCTTTAGAAAAATGGTAAAAAGTTGAACAGACTCTTTCATAAAAGAAGTTGTAGAAGGGGCTAAATAAATGGACGAAACAATATCCAAAATCACTACACATCAGAAACAGGCAAACTCAAACCAGAATCAAACATGACCACATATCCACTAAAAGAAAGGTAAAAGAACCAAACAGAAGTTTCAGCAAGGGTATGGAGACAGGAATCTTCATCCATTGATGGTAGGAATGAAAATAAAACAGCAGCTTTGAAACACTTTATGACAGTACTTTATAAATTAAACATCCATTGACCACATGGCCCAGCAACTCCAGACCCAGATATTTACCCAAGAGAAATGACTGCCTATGTCCACATTAAGACACATACGCTCCCAGAGTGTCATTCAGAATAGCTCCAAACTGGAAGCAATCAAATGCCACCAAATCGTGAAAAGCTAAGCAAATAGTGATATACACTTAAAATGGACTGCTATTCAGCAATTTCAGTCAATTATTAATGCAACCAACAATATAAATGACTCTCAAAGGCACGCTAAGTGAAGGAAGACAGCATATATTCCATTTATGTGAAATTTCAGAAAAGGCAAAACCATAGTGACAGAAGGCAGAGTGGTGCTCACAAAGTGTAAGAGGAGAGGGCTTCAGATGCAAGAGGTTTCAAGGACACTTTAGGGTGAGGGAAATTTCTATATGTGAATGCTGACATTGGTGACACAATTGTCTAAAGTTACCTAAATTATCAAGGCATGCATATGGGACTTGTGAGTTGAAAATAAGCAATCAAGCCAAGATTGCCGTCTCTGCAAGGTTTATGGGCCCCTGGGAGGAGTATATTGTCTCTCTTTGGAAGGTACAAAGTGCATGGGTGCACACACACACATGCTCCTTCCTGAGTAATCAATCAGGCAAAGTTGTCAAGAGTTCTATCATTTTGACAAAGAACGGACAGGCAGCATCTCTGGCTTCCCACCATTTGGAAAGTTACAAAGCAGAGAAGGACAAGGACAAAGTAAAAACTTCACCAAGCCAGAAGTTCCCATGGCAACATTTCCTAATTTCTCATGAATATTTCATTCTAAGATTAAAACTAAAACAATTTGTCACATATGAATCAAGAAAGATCAAAATATTCCCCATACACAGACACATGGAATGAAAGAATACAACACCAACACACACAGAAATACTTCAAAAAAATCCTACACCCACAGTTTCATGCGCATAATACACTTGCAAAGAGAAAAAACCCCGAGCTGGGGCTGTGGAACTGGGTTCCCCCAGTGCAGGGAGTGAGGACTCACCTCCGTGGCTCCGTCCTTGAAGCTCTCGCTGTAGGTGCTGTCCGGGGTGCTGCGCTGGTCCTCCTTGAGATAGGTGCTGTGCGCGGCTATGGCGGGCACGTCGTATTGAGTCTGTTCAAAGATGACAACCCGCTGCTCCTCGCCGTCTCCCCGCGGGTAGTGCACTGGTGGGGTCATGAACACTGGCGTGAAATCTTCTGCCTTCACCACGGCAATGCCCGACACGGGGATGACCGCGGGGCTCTCGGGGATGCTGCCGCTGTACTGGTCCCGCTTGGAATTCTCCAGGTGGTCTTGGTTGAGGCAAAGGTTCACTGGCACAGTCTTTAGGACCTGCACTCGGTTCTCTCCTCCACTCAAATTGCTCTGGGCTTCACTGGTGCCAAGACAGTTTCTGTGGGTTCAAACCCGCCCCCCCGGGGTAACATGGCAGAATTAGCAAAATCGCCACCAGGCAGTTCCTAGTAAGATAACCAACGCAGGCAGTGAGAGTGGATGCTGATGGCATGGGGGAAAAGCTGGTGAACTTCCCAAGGGAATGCAATGGCTCTTTGCATCACTAGAAGTCAGACAACTATTCCTGCGCACTCCACTGTGCATAAAAACATCTCCCTTAGACCTAAGTTTCATCCCTCAAGAAACACAGGAGCTCATGAACACAGAAGAATGACTTAAACACATCCAAAAGAGGCAATCAGACAAACCAGAATGTGGCTCAGATTACTGACCTAACCTCCTCAACGAGTCAGACATAGGTAAAAAAAAAAGAGA
The DNA here is from genome assembly GCF_033115175.1 of Lepus europaeus. NCBI lineage: Eukaryota > Metazoa > Chordata > Mammalia > Lagomorpha > Leporidae > Lepus > Lepus europaeus. The sequence goes on from NC_084830.1 coordinate 41,532,461, forward strand.
AAGGGTGGGAAGTTGGTAGATTAAAAGGGATTTAAAATGGGAGGAATGGACTGTTTGGATGCTCATTCATGAGGTAATGGAATGTTTGAGGCAACTGAATATGGACTGAGAATTAAGTGATACTAAGAAAATATCATTAATTCAGCAACATGTGGTAATGATTTCAAGCTTATACAATAAAATGTTGTTTTTTCTAGAGATGCAAGTCTTAGGTAGTTAGCCGTGAAATGGTGTGATGTCAGTAATGTATTTTAAATACTTGGCAATAAAAAAAAAAGAATGAGGGAAAAGATATCAAGCAGATATAAGAAAAATTGATCAATGCTTATCTGGGGGATGGAATGGATATTTAGGGGTTCAGTATATTGTCCTATGTATTTCTCTGTGTGTTTAGAAACTTTCAAAAGAAAAAGCATTAAAATGCCATTAAAAAATAAGGAGAGACAGAGAGGGAGAGATAGAGACAGGGAGAGCGTCCACTGTTTACTCCCCAAATGCCTGCAACAGTTGGGGTGGCCAGGCTGAAGCCAGGAGTCAGGAAGTGCATGGGTGGCAGGAAACCAGACACTTAGGCCATCACCTGCTGCACCCAGGTGCATTGGGATGGAGCTGGATTGGAAGTGTGGAGTAGATGGGACTTGAACCAGGCATTCTGAAATGAGATATGGCCACTTCATGCAATGGCTAAGCCATTGCACCACAATGTACACGTCTCTAGTTTTTTCAGATAAAATTTCAAAGTGAAACTTGAAAGAATGGTTCCATGTGAACAAAGCCAGTGGAAAAATATCTAAACATCTCTGAGTTGGACACAGATCTGGAAATACAGTTATAGGAGCTAACCCTCCAAGAAATACTATCACAAATTTACAAACATTCTGGTTTTAAATAATAACCTATTTTCATGGCCAAATCCATTGAGTGAATCTGGATGCATGCTAAAAATTTAGAAAATGTATTTAATTTGAATCTAGTTAGCTGAAAGATGGCAAAACTCCAACCACCCATTCAGATCAGCATTTCCTAAAGGCTATTGCTTAGACCATTGCACAGGATGTTATCAGACAACCCTCAGAAAAAGGAGTCTCTGACAAAAGCCATACTAAATAACAAACAAAAATATTGCCTTAAGAATAGGACCACCATGGGTGACGCAAAGATCAGGAACACAGTGGACCCTTTGTGGAGGAATGGCTCTGAGTACCTGTAGATACCATCTTCCAGGCTAGGAGTAGATGTGTTGGGCTGCGCCGATTTACTACCAAAACAATCCACTCTGGGCTTTGTACACACAATCCTGGCAGCTTTGCCAAACCACTCAAACTTAACCAAACTTCTTCATTCTTTAATTCATACAAACATTTGAATTCTAGATGTTGGTCCTAGCGGTTGGGACATGGGGTGAGACACCCTCATTGTCCCTCATTGGAAAACCTGGGTCCAGCGTCTGGCTTTGGCTCCTAAGCTCTGCTTCCCAGGAGGCAGCAGGGATGATAACTGGGTTCCTGACACTTGCATGGAAGACCTGGATTGAGTTCCTGGTTCTAGGAGCTGATCTGGCCCAGTCCCTGTTGTTGCAGATACTTGGTGATTAAGCAAGTAGATGAGAGCTCTCTCTCTCTCTCTCTCTCTCTCTGCCTCTTGGAGAAATAAGAAATTTTTAAAACATGAATTCTGAACAAAGAACCTAAGTCAAAAATGTTTTGGTGTTTTGATAAACAAATAAGCTATATGGTTTTATAAATCTCATCACATTTTTATCCCCAGGAAATAAGAACTTCAGCACCACCCTAATACGCATACTATGCCTCTATGAAAGTTGAAGATATTTCCAGAGAATTTCAGGAAACTGGATAATAAGAACCAAGTAGCAATTGTTCCCAGATACTGCAACAGACTTTACAATGAAAACGAGTGTGAGAAAAATGGAAGAAAAAAAATACATGGGGTGAGTGTCTGGCACAGCAGTTAAGACACTGCTTGGGACCCCTTAGAGTAACTGGGTTCCCACTTCTCATTCCAGCTTCCTGCTAATGTACACCCTGGGAAGTAGCAGGTGATGGCTCAAATACTTGGGTGCTTTCCACCTCCGTGGGAGACCCAGCTTGACTTCTGGGCTCCTGGCTTCAGCCTGGCCCAGCTGTTGTGGACATTTGCAGAATGGACCAGAGGATGGAAGATCTCTCTCTCCTGCTCACTTGCTCACTTTCAAATAAAAAAAAAATTTTTTTAGAAACTTTTTTTAAAGAAAAAGTATAGTGCTGAGAAAGATGTGTCAAATACACTTTGTGAAAATTTGGGTCACATGTCATTGAGATGTTATTTCTCCGAGTAGCAATTGTTGGGACAAACGTTGTAATGATATCATGTTAAGCACCTGGCACCTTACTTCCTGAATGCATGACTGATCCAAATGATATCTTTCCAAATTACAGTGAGATGCCTACCTAATCATAATTTGTCTACACAAGGTGGGTTAGTCTATACCTCACTGCCAGTTTTTTTTAAAAGGTGCTCTGTGGAAATACTCAAAAAAATCATCAAAATACAGTGAGTATTGTCACAGTCACTTTGTAATGCAGTTCTGAGAGGTGCTTTAACAGAAAGGGGCCTCCTTTGTTATGTGTAATGCAGAGAGAGCACACAGCTCAGACTCACTGGGATTACTGCCATAGGGCTTAGCAGGCAGCACAAGCTCACCTCCACCAAATGGGCTAGATCAAGGAAAAATCCAGGAACTGAAGAGTGTTAGCCTCCTGCTCCCTCTCACCACCCTGCTGACAAGGTCCCAGGACCTCCAGGCAGTGTGGAGCTTCAGAAGACCCGAGTGGAACAGCGAGTGAGGTGCCTACAGCTTTAACCTCCTGCCAGGAGTGACCGGCTGCACAGCCCAGGCCTGCTGACCAGTGGGGCAGCCCCTGCTGCTCGTCAGAGAACAAGATCATAGTGTTTCAAGAGCTCCAAGCAGGCCAGGTAAGGTCCTGCCATCTGTGCAAGCAGGGGCTTTTTCTCTCCTGGCTTCCTACTTCCCTGTGAAAGAGCTTCCAACCAGAACCCCCTGTGACTTCTCACCCTCCCAGGAAGGGCAAGAGACTTATTTGGTGATAACTTTGGGACAGTCCTTGTTTTGTCTGAATCATCCTAGCCCAAGAGAAGGACCCTGGAGTGCCCCTCGCTGCAGCACCACTGGCGTGAAATCGTGGCTGGGACTGTGCGCAGACTTCCCCCGGCAGTTACTGCCCCGCACCATACCTTTTCTCCTGATCTTCTTGACTGTCAGCTGCTTTGCTCACAGACAGCAGCCTCTTGTCTCGAGGAACCTGGAAAGACCACCAACCATCAGTCAGACTCACACATAGGCAACCATGATCCTGGGCAGAGCTAGATGTCAGCCTAACCAGAGAAACTCAAATGCAACGCTCATCTGGAAGAGGTGGCAAGTGGGCTGTCACCCAGAGATGCCCACACAGCTATGATGGTGGAGCCAGAGACCGAGGGGTGCTGGCGAGCACAGGGCCACAGCAAACAGCATTCAGCTGCTCAGCACTGACTCCTGAGCACTTCAAGTGTCCTCGCTTGTGAGAGGATGAAGGGAGAGAAGCAATGTGTATGGAGTCAACCTGGACATGGTGCCCCCTCGAGCAAGGGGGGAGCATCATGGGGGTTACAACAAGCATCATGTTACAGAACAGGAACTGAGCCTTCTCGATGATGAGCAACTCCAGGTGCTGATGTGGGGTAGGGCAGAAATCACACAGGGAGCTGCACTGTTAGCCAATAAGAAGTAAGAACCTAATATAGCTGGCCAATGCTTGGACCATCTCTTTAGGTAGCTCATGCACTTGCTTCTGTGATTTTTTCCTAATGCAGTTTTATTATTATCATCACAATCAAAATGCCAGCATAGTTTCTGAATTGCTACTTTGGGGAAGGCACCTCCACCTGCTGTGTTGCTGACCATCATCTCATCACCTGCTGCACCACTGGGGTTCTTACTATGCCACGGTTTCCACACAGGAACCTTGGATTTGGTTGGGATTGTTTTGCTTCTTTCTGCTATTTTGCTAGATTTCCAGATCTTCCTTCTAGCCAAACTCCTTTGCATCCCAAATGCAGCCAGGTTATTTGGGGATGAAAGCCCATTTACAAGAAGCATTCCCCTATAGGTCTTCCCTGATAATTCTTATAGTTTGCACTCGCCGCAATATGTATGCCAGCCCAGAGCAGGGTGGCTAAGAGTTGAGACCTACAACCAACCTGGTTGCCGGAGTTTGAATCTCGGCTCTACCACTGCTTAACCGTTGTCTCACTGTCTTCATCTATTCAAGTGGAAAGACCATTGTAGACCTCACAGGGTTGTTTGGTAACATTGAATGAGTTAATTTTTTAAGCTCTTAAGGTGCTTAGTATTTTATAAGTACTTCTAAGTAAATCAACTGTAAATCCTTCATTTCTTATGTCAATTTTCAGGTATTGCTAAGTGCCAGATTGTAATGGGATGAATAAAACATAGTTCCTGGGACCAGTGCTGGGCACAGCAGGGTTAACGCCCCAGCCTGAAGCGCTGGCATCCCACATGGGCTCCGGTTTGAGACCTGGCTGCTCCACTTCCGATCCAGCTCTCTGCTATGGCCTGGGAAAGCAGTAGAAGACGGCCCAAGTCCTTGGGCCCCTGCACCAATGTGGGAGACCCGGAGGAAACTCCTGGCTCCTGGCTTCAGATCAGTGTAGATCTGGCCATTGTGGCCATCTGAGGAGTGAATCATCGGATGGAAGACCTCTGTGTGTGTGTGTGTGTGTGTGTAACTCTGACTTTCAAATGAGTAAATAAATCTTTAAAAAAAAAAAATAGTTCCTATCACATAGTGAAGATGGAAGATGACCGATGAACAGAAAACATCAACACCCAGAGCACCAATGTTCATTGCAGCGCTATCCGTAAGAGTCCAGAAGGAGAAATACCCAAGCGCCCATCCCTGTAAGAATGGATACGCATGATGTGTTCTATTGGTACGATGGAATGTTCCTCAGTACTACAAAAGAATGAAATTCTGACACAAGGCAGGTGAACCTTGAAGACATTTGGTTCAGTAGAGTAAGCTGGACACCAAAGGGCAAGTACTGTATGATTTCATTTACAGAGTGGCCAAATGCAAAGAGACAGCAGGTAGAATAGAAATCCCCAGGGGTGGGGGACAAAAGCATGAGGAGTGACTGGTTCGTGGGTGCAGAGTTTCTGTTTAACAGGGAAGCTGAGAAATGGTCTACGAAAAGTAAAACCAAAGACATAAGGTTTCCAAATACTAAAATATGCTAGCAACTCCCAGAGATCCATGGAAGTGAAGTCATCGTTGCCAGGGGTCACTGATACCTGCCCTGAGCAGACAGCCCAGCTCACTCTACAAGCTGAGCAGAGCACAGTGGAGGCACCGCCCACCTCTGGGATTGCTCCAACCTGGGCCTCTCTATACTACGTTGGCCTTTGATTTTGCACACGTTAGAGAAGCCGAGACCTGTAACTAGACCCCCTCTCTTGTGTCCTAGACCCAGATATTCCTGCTTGGACAATGTACAAGCACAGCGAACTCAACACACAATTACCTGCCTCCCCCAAAGCCTTTCTGCTGTATCCCTTACCTGGATTAACCCAGGAATCATCTTAGACAACTTGCTCCTGGATATGAGCTCCACCCATCCACACACACACACACACACACAGTTGCCAGCTTTTATTCAAAGAAACACTGAATGATCTCTAGAATATACTGTGTTGTCTCTATGTAGTGCTTGTTTGGTGGCTAGTTTAGGAAGAGTTCACACAAGGGCTAATCCAGGGACTCCGTGCCATCATGCTCCTATTTCTGTGGACTCTTGCAGGACCTCCCACTGGGCTCTCGGCCCCCGCCCCTCCCCCATCACTGCTGTGTAATGTGGTTGACAATTTCTCCGATTTATAAAGCCTAGCTTCAAAATCCTTCGGTATTGGAGGAAATGACTCTGATAAAAGGATTAAAGACATTTCATTTTCTTTAAGGTTCTTGCATTTTCTATAAAGGGTATGCAGAAACTTCAAGTGAAAACCCGGGCTGTGGCGTAGCCAGTAAAGCTACCGCCTGCAGTGCCGGTATCCCATACAGGTGCTGGTTTGAATCCTGGCTGCTCCACTTCTGATCCAGCCCACTGCTATGGCCTAGAAAGCAGTAGAAGATGGCCCAAGTCCTTGGGCCCCTGCACCACATGGGAGACTTGGAAGAAGCTCCTTGTTCCTAGCTTTGGATCAGCTGTTGTGGTCATTTGGGGAGTAAACCAGCAGATGGAAGACCTTGCTTTTTCTCTCTCTGCCTCTTACTCTCTATAACTCTTTCAAATAAATAAATCTTTTTTAAAAACAAAAAAAGAAAAGCTGATGTATCAAAACATCAAGCTGTATAGCTTAAATAGCTACAATTCCCATTTGAAAGCTATACTTAGCAAGACTGGAAAAAAGAAAAGCAGAGAAGTTATTTTTTTCCCCCAACAGCTTGTGAATATTTATCAGGTCATTTGTTCATTCATGCTACAAAAAAAAAAAAAAAAAAAGAAAAGAAAAGAAAAGAAAAAAAACGTCCCATCTAACCCTGAACTCCACCTTCCTGGCAAGAATTCAAGAGGATCTTTTGCCTTTCTGACCAGTCCCAACCCCTCATTCCCTCACTCAGCCTCACCAGGTTCAGCAGTTCTGATCACTGAGGTTCTACTGAGTGCTGTCTGGGTTTTCATACCCATTTGTTCTCATCTGCTGTTCTCTTAGCCTGAAATGCTCTCTTCCTTATTTGTCCACCTGACAGACCTTCTCCTGCTCTGGGAGAGCAGACAATGTTTTCTTAGGAAAGTCTGGATTCCTTGGGAAGCTGTCACTCAACTCACTGCTGCTTTTACATCCCGTCACCTCCATGCACTATGGTTTAAGCTTACATGACCGTGCTTGTCCTGCACTATGAGTGTGTGACCTCTCTGAGGTACTGAACTGGGTCTCCCTGGCAACTCATCCTCAGAACACCTGTCACTATTACTGGAAGGTCACAGCTAATTAGTTGGATAGCTAGATGGACAGACAAATCCACATACCGGTTTCCAGCAACACCAGGTCAGCAGAACAGATCTTAACCAATCAAGGAAGTAAACTTTCTCAAGGGAAAAGTAAGATAAAGTAAGTTGCTATCGTTTCAATTTGAATTCATGTGTTGGAAACTTAAACCCTCAAATTCATCTTAATGCCATCTGGAGGTAGAGTGTTTGGAGGGGATCTCCACTAGGAGAAAAGGAGAAAGTCTGTAACTGTAAAGCTGTATAGTTCTGCATACAGTCCAATGGACTTACTTTTTTTTTTTATTTGACAGAGTTAGACAGCGAGAGAGACAGAGAGCAAGGTCTTCCTTCCGTTGGTTCACCCCACAAATGGCCACCGCAGCCGGAGCTATGCTGATCTGAAGCCAGGAGCCAGGTGCTTCCTCCTGGTCTCCCATGTTGGTGCAGGGCCCAAGCACTTGGGCCATCCTCCACTGCCCTCCCGGGCCACAGCAGAGAGCTGGACTGGAAGAGGAGCAACCGGGACTAGAATCCAGCGCCCATATGGGATGCTGGCACTGCAGGTGGAGGATTAACCAAGTGAGCCATAGCGCCGGCCCGCAATGGACTTCCTTCTAAGGGTACAGTTTAAAAACTTGTTCATGGGACTTCTAAATCCCATTAAGCTTGGAGGTAAAAATGCCGTCTTAATTGTTAAAGTGAGCATATTAAGTGCTATAGTGAACATATAGATAGCTTAAGTGTTAAAGTGACCATATCAATAGGATCAAGTGCCTGGCAATAATAGAATTAAAAAGGAGAGAATGTCCAACGTGGGAAGCAGTCCACACAGCAGACTCACAGAATGACAATCACTTTAGTAAACACTCTGACCTCAGAATCAACCCTAAGGCTTCCTGGTCTGGCTGACAAGCCTGTGAGAGCCTTTCAGGCATGGAAAGCCAAGACACTGTGGCAAAAAATGTTCTACATGAAAGATCTCTATGGGTGAGACCCCAGTGGAAAGAAGTAGTCATCAAAGAAGGATGTAATTTTCTCTGAAGGGAGGAGAGAACTTGCAGTTTGCTTATGGCCTTGTCTAAATATGTGGACTCAAAAGGCTTCCATAGTCTAGGCAGCTCATGTCAAGAGCCTTGGGTCATCACTGACGTCATATATAAGAGTGTTAATTGTTAAATTAACAACAGGAGTCACTATGCACTAACTCCCCATGCAGGACCTCTGTCCTCAATGAGTTGTATACAGAGTTAACTGTAAAACTTACTCTCTCTGTGTGTATATACAAACTGTTGAAATCTTTACTTAGTATAGACTGTCTTCTGTGTACAAAGTTAATTGAAAAATGAATCTTTGGGACTGGCACTGTGGCACAGAAGGTTAATGTCCTGGCCTGAGCTCCGGCCTCTCATGTGGGCGCCTGTTCTAGTCCTGGCTGCTCCTCTTCCAGTCCAGCTCTCTGCTGAGGCCTGGGATAGCAGAAGATGGCCCAAGTCCTTGGGCCCCTGCACCTATGTGGGAGGCCCAGAAGAAGCTCCTGGCTCCTGGCTTTGAATCGGCTCAGCTCTGGCCGTTATGGCCATTTGGGAAGTGATCCAGCAGATGGAAGGCCTCTCTCTCTGTCTCTCCCTCTGTCTATAACTCTGCTTCTTAAATAGAGAAAATCTTAAAAAAAAAAATCTATATACTCTAAATGATAATGCAATATCAACAGTTACAATAATTTAACTTCCTAACATTTATATACAGAAGAGCTTTCTTTGCTTCATTTTCATCCAAAGCATCAGCATGGATGGACAAGCTATGAACAACCAGAAAACTGACAAAGGTCTCAAAATGATCACTTCGAGAGAGTTTTTTACTTCTTTCCACAGACACTAAGCTACTTCAAGCCTAAAAACAGCAAAGCTTCCATGAGAGAGAAGTCACCATATAACTCTACTAGGCCACATGGTCTTAAAAACATGGAAAATATAGACTCAACACAGGAAGTTATAGACTTGGCTACAAGTTGAGTTTTAAATAAACTCCCTATGCTGTATCTCAAAATATTTACAGGAAACAATGTTTTGATTTTCCTCTAAATGTTAGTACCTATGCAAGAGGAAAGGCAATCTGTGTACCACATCTACTAACACTTAATCATCCATATTCATTAATACTTAATTAGCCTCTGGACCTATGGGAAATAAGATACATTGCTTTTGTCGATTACTAACTATTCCTGTTTTGGAGCATGCGTCTGTTTTTCAGATACAAAAAAAAACTGTCATGAAACATAAACATAAAATTATACTCATTTCATAATGACAGAATAAAATTTGCTTTTTAAGAACAATATTTTTCCTAGGGATATCAATGCATTTCTTTAAAGCTTTATTAAAACTATTAACTGACCTATTCATTTAACATTATAAAAGTTACAAAAAGAAATCACAAGGATCAAGATTATTTAATCAGGTCACTTTAATGATATGTTAATTGTTAATAAAATTAATAAGACTATCAGATTCTTTTATTATAAAGTAGAATTACTTTTCAATTACACTCAAAAGATCGATCTCTCTCTCTCTCTCTCACACACACACACACACACACAAAGTTAACCACTCAATAAATGGCCAAGTACACAGAGCACGCTAATGTGATGACTTCTGGGCTACTCAATAAATTTTGAAGCTTTTCATTCCAAAACATTTAGAATTTATTCTTGTGTTTTTCAAATGAGATTCACCATGAGAGAAGATGAAAAACACAAAACAATCATAAGCAGAAAGCAAGACAGATTAAGAAAAGCCGCCTAGGAAATGGCTTTGGTTCCCAGCTGATTTCTTTCAGTGTTCCCCTGGCTGTTGAGGATCCAGCCAGCTACATGAAATGTTGCTGAGGCCTCAACTCCTTCCACCTGGAGCCCACAGCCCCAAGGCTAAGGCCCTTCTCACTCCACCAGGAGTCCTGCTGGGAGTTTGCACCTTCATGGGAGGGCTATCAAGGCCACCAACACTGCCTCTTTTGATGAAGGCTTGGCAAAGTCAGCCTGGAACAGCAAGGGGACCAACACAACACACAGAGTCCTGCATCACTAACAATAAGCAGTGCTTTTAGTTAGTAATGGCCTCATTTAACATGGATGGGCCTGACCCTCCCTCACACGTGTCACTCACAGCTTAGATAAGGCCTACTTGGCTTTCATTCCCCTCCCCAAGAAGGAGCCCTCCTGGGTAGTTTAATGGGAGAAAAACGGGAAGAGGTTGGAAAAGGAGTACTCTTAGAAAACGTGACAGAGTCTAAAGGAAGAGCCAGAGTTGGTGATGGTAGGAAATGCTTTAAAAAATATGAAAACTCTGTTTCCTAAACCAAACAAAACCTGGAGAGAGGATGCCGTTGGAAGGAAACACAAAGTAGAAAGGAAATAGTAAGCAGAGAAGGAAGATCAGCGAAAGGGAGACTTCCCCTGGGTTGATGGCTCAAAGAGCAGATTTTCCTCTCAGGAAGGGAAGTGGGACTCAGTTCAACCAGAAACCTAAACACAGCCATTCTCACCCTCGTGCAACGTCAGCACAACCAAAGAGGACAACCAATCTCATTCAGGAAATGCTGTTGGTTTTTCATGGGAGCAGGTGTAGTTTCTTGCTTGGTTTCCTGAAGGGTCCCAGGGGTGGGAAGAGGAAGGGGCAGGAGTGTGGGGCCCACCTTGTAGTAGTCTAGAGCAGGGGTAGGTAGAGGAGGGGGCAGGGGTGTGGGGCCTACCTTGTAGTAGTCTAGAGCAGGGGTAGGTAGAGGAGGGGGCAGGGGTGTGGGGCCTACCTTGTAGTAGTCTAGAGCAGGGGTAGGTAGAGGAGGGGGTGGGACTGCGGGGCCTACCTTGTAGTCTAGAGCAGGGGTAGGTAGAGGAGGGGGCAGGACTGCGGGGCCCACCTTGTAGTAGTCTAGAGCAGGGGTAGGTATAGGAGGGGGCAGGAATGGGGGCCCCACCTTATAGTAGTCTATAACAGGGGTGGGCAGAGGACGGGCAGTACTACAGGGACCACCTTGTAGTAGTCTAGACAGGGGTAGGTATAGGAGGGGGCAGGACTGCGGGGCCCACCTTGTAGTAGTCTAGAGCAGGGGTAGGTAGAGGAGGGGGTGGGACTGCGGGGCCTACCTTGTAGTCTAGAGCAGGGGTAGGTAGAGGAGGGGGCAGGGGTGTGGGGCCCACCTTGTAGTAGTCTAGAGCAGGGGTAGGTAGAGGAGGGGGCAGGGGTGTGGGGCCTATCTTGTAGTAGTCTAGAGCAGGGGTGGGCAGAGGACGGGCAGTACTACGGGGACCACCTTGTAGTAGTCTAGACAGGGGTAGGTATAGGAGGGGGCAGGACTGCGGGGCCCACCTTGTAGTAGTCTAGAGCAGGGGTGGGAAGAGGGAGCAGGACTGTGGGTCCACCTTGTAGTAGTCTAGAGCAGGGCTGGGATGAGGAGGGGGCAGGACTGCAGCACCTACCTTGTAGTAGTCGTAGAGCAGGCCGAGGGCAGCCGCGCTGTCCTCGTCCCCATTGATGCTCATCATGGCCTTGGTGGCTGCCGTCAGGGGGTTCTCCAGGTACGACTTCCACGCTTCATCCTCGCTGGTGTAGGCTCTTCGGGTGTTGAACGGAGGGTCACTGGGCATGGGCACCAGGGCCACTAGTCTTTTATTACTGTCAAACAACAAGAAATGTGGAGTTTGTTATCAGAGGAATGCTCCTTCTTCCCACTAATAATACACACATTTCATGTATTGTTATAAGCACTAACATTTCTCCAGAATGGGGAAGAAAGAAGGGAAGATTAAAATTAAAGTTGATGGCCACTTTGCATTTAAGAAAAGCACCGGGTTTTTTAATAGTCTGTAAACAGTGCTACAGTTCAATGCTGGTCCCTCTAAGATCTCACATTGAAATGTAGCTGGGGGCCGGCGCCGCAGCTCAATAGGCACCTGCAGTGCCGGCACACCAGGTTCTAGTCCCGGTCGGGGCGCTGGATTCTGTCCCAGTTACCCCTCTTCCAGGCCAGCTCTCCGCTGTGGCCCGGGAGTGCAGTGGAGGATGGCCCAAGTGCTTGGGCCCTGCACCCGCATGGGAGACCAGGAGAAGCACCTGGCTCCTGGCTTCGGATCAGCGCGGTGCACCAGCCGCGGCTGCCATTGGAGGGTGAACCAACAGCAAAAGGAAGACCTTTCTCTCTGTCTCTCTCTCTCTCACTGTCCACTCTGCCTGTCAAAAAAAAAAAAAAATGTAGCTGGAATCGTATTGACAGGTGGGAACCCTAAGAGAGATGCGGGGTCCCGAGGGCTGTGCCTCATGCGAGAACCGATGCTATTATCACTGCAGTGGGTTTGTTGCCGTGGGAGCAGGTGTGCCCTCCCTCCACACTTCCATCTTCTGCCAGAAGACACAGCAAGGAGCCTCTGTCAGACACTGCTCCTGGACTTTAGACTTCCTAACCTCCAGGACTCAGAGCCAATAACTTTCTAGTCAACTACCAGGCTCAGGTGATCCCTTTCAAATCTGGTGTTCCATGTCCAATCATTCTAGGGGTTAAGTAATTTTCTTTAATTAGTCTTCATTAATGAACACTAAAATGGAATCCTGTGAGCAGGTTTAATTTAACTTTCTGAAGACTAATTATAAATGTAAAATACATTAAATGCAACTAATACATTAATGGTTATTAAAAACAATATTACCTAGTTTAATCTATCTTTGAAATTGCCAGCAAATTACGGACCACTCCAAATCTCTTAATTAAAAAAGGCAATATAAGCTACTTGGTAAACACAGCATATTACAGATAATGTTATATAATAAGGATATGGAGCAAGAGTAATGAGACAGACTATATATACAAATTCCGTGCTGCTAAAGGATTCTGCTACAGTTAAATGATACAAAAACGACAAAGATTATAATGGAATGTAAGAAGAATATTTGCAGAATTTTCGGTAGAGATAAAAAGGAGTTGGAGTCAGTCCTAATGAACCAGGCTTTGCCGAAAGTCAGCAATTAACAAATAAAGTCTTAAGAAAGAAAGTCTTAAGATGAGTGTGATAATGACTTTAATATCCAAAGATCATGACAGTCCTCAACAGTTCCCCAAGCTGGGACCCCAGGTGTTAAGTTATATTTAAAAAAAAAAAAAAAAAAAAAAAAGCAGCTTTGTCACTAATCTCTTGGCCATCTCTTCCTTGTCTGTTGAAATGGAACCAAAATAGAATAATGGGACATTGTATTTCAGAAACACTTATGTCAGCATATAGCAACAGGACACAGGACAGAGACTAGTGACAGAACTGGTGAAGGTGACAGCAACACTAACCAGCAGAAATCCAAACACCAAGGCCTTCTAATGGTCATACAGTTATAAAAATAGAGGTCCCTTGTTGCTGGCATTCTCATAGGGTCTCGCAGTGGTAGAAGACCCCTCTGCTTATTTGTGATGGAGACCTGGTATGAACGCTCAATGAAGAGTGTGTTGAGAGCCCTTTATGTGCTGGCCTGGTGCCGTGCATTGCTGCAAGGTCAGAACATGCCCGTGGCAATGGGAAGATAGATTCAGGGATGGGGTGAAGTACATGGGACACACATTTAGCAGAGTGGCCTCCTGGACTCAATGGTGTCCAGGCCTCTCGTTTGGACTCTATGTGTCACTGGTTTGGTGGAACTGATTGGGACAAAAGAGAGAATAGTGACTCAACTGAAAAGGAATTGGATTAAAGAGGTATAATCAGGCTCCTTGGATTAAAAGAGAAAAATTCTGGTCAAAGATTTTCCTGATCAGTGGGCAACCTGGTGACTTCAGGTTGTACAGGTCCTTGAAAGCTGAGTAGACACCAGAGCTTCCGTTTCTCCTGCCTTAAATACAAACAGCAATGCCCACTCTGCTCACTCACAAAGTGTTGTGAGAATCAAATAAAACAATTGATAAAATAGGCATCTATGAGCCATGCTGTGCTGTGCAAGTACCAGACACCACGCTCACTGCCCAATTCTATGCTCCCATAAAGTTTGGGAGTAAAGTTGATTATAATTCAAAAGTGCTACACAGTCACCAATTAAAGGTAAATGAAGCAATTCACTTTGCAATATTCCACAAGCACTTACCGAGAGCCCAATAGGTGTCAGCTTTGTGCTGATAGGGATGGCTTGAATGAGAGAGATTGTGAGCCTCACCCAAGCAGCCAGCAGCGGAGCAGGAGAGTACTGCTACTGGGTACATGACAAACAGGCCTAACCTAATCAGATAATCACTTGTCTCTACCTGGACTTGACCGAGAGGACTGTGCTGGTCAGTGCTGAAATGGAAGGGGTAGGAACCATGTCTTTTAGCGTGGAGAATACGTTGATGGTGACCAATAGTGCAATTTTCTTACAAAAGGAACAGGTTTGTGTTCATTCTGAAAAGCCCACTAGAGAAGTGTGCATATTTCCAGATAATAATCAAGCAGCGTCTCATGGTGTAGAAATTACTAACCGTATAGGATAGGGTTGGATTTGGAAACAAGAAATGGTGCTGGACTCCTGTGAGTCCAGGAACAGAAGAAATGAGGCCCCTGGGGAAAGCTGAGAGGCGCTGGGGCAGGGGCCCCAGGTAGGACAGAGCCACCCTTCCCCACGGTTGCTCACTGTGGCCAGTTCTGTGGCCAGCAGGGAGTGAAACAGAGGATTCTGAGCCCCGGGCATGGTCCACAAGGGCCCAGGCAGGATGTACACTTCCGCAAAGGCCAAGCCTGCGGGAAGGAGGAGCTTGGAAGTACCTGCAGAGAGCTGGTCATCGACAAAGATGAGATTTGATTCTCTTTAAGGCCAGAGGGAAGCACTCACAAGGCGTCTTCAAAATTGGAATGCATCTGTAGAAAGTGTTAATCTCAGGGAAACTGGGTAGAGAACCGGTACTCTCTTTGCCAATACGGCATCAGAGAAGTGGAACAGAAACGAAGTAGGAGACTTTCTGGAAAAGATGTCAGGTACTAGAGCAAATGATTAACCTGTCAGATCCCAAAGAAGCAAGAGACACAAAACTTCCTTCGTTTGCTATTTATGTCTTGCACATTGTACAATAAAACTTGGGAGGGGGGAAACTTGCAGGGCAGGAGTGTGGTGCAGTGGTTAAGTCCAGGCTTGGGATGCCCTAGCCCACATCAGAGTGCCTGGCTTGAGATCGGATCCACTTCTGATCCAGATTCCTACTAACATGCACCCTAGAAAGCAGCAGGGGATGGCTCAAGTACGTGGGTTCCTGCCACCCAAGTGAGACACCGGGATACGGCTCCTGGCTACCGGGATACGGCTCCTGGCTCCTGGCTTCCACTTGACCCAGCCTCGACTATTATAGGCGTTTGGGGAACGAACCAGTGGATACTCTTTTTCTTTCTGTACGTCTCTCTGCCCTACAAATAAAATGCAAATAGTCTTTTAAAAGTTCATGAAGAAAGTATATTATGAAAAAACTATGGATTTCAGTTTTTTCTGTACCAAAATAAACTTCTCTCAATTCCATTTTTCCATGAACTTTGTTGTTATGTTAACAATTTATTTTATTTGAAAGTCAGAGAGAGTGATAAAGAGAGAAGAGAGATTGATCTTCCACCTGCTGATTTGCTCCCCAGGTGGCCACAATGGCCAGGGCTGGGCCAGGTAGAAGCCAGAGAAGCCAGGAGCCAGGAGCTTCGTTTGGGTTTTCCACATGTGTGGCAGGGGCCCAAGTACTTAGGCCATCTTCTGCTGCTTTCCTAAGCCATTAACAGGGAACTGGATAGAAAGTGGAACAGCCAGGACTCGAACCAGTGCCCGTCGGGGATGCCGGCGACACAAGCAGCAGTTTTACCTGCTCTGCCGTCCGCTCCATGAACTTTTTGGAGTAGCTGGTATTGCTGTGGGGGAGGAGAAAGGCAGGGGAGCTGTTAATTACAACACTGGCTAATTTCCAAAAGTGTAGCAGGAAGTGCCAAGCTGCCCGGCCAGAGCCAAGTCCTGATTTACACTGCTGGAGGGTTGGCTTTGTTTATTTTCTTCCCCAGTCTTCCTTCTTAAAGTCCCTGCTCCACCCTGCTGGGCGTGCCAGATTCCCGTTTCTAGCACGAACGTCCACTCGGAGGTTGAGGAGGTTCATCAGCCCGCACCTTACCATGAAGCTTGCAGAGAGCTTGCGCCACCAGTGGAAAGAAATCTACAGGAAAAGCTCAGCTTTCCTGGCGCTTCCTTCTGACGCTGCTGGTGGCCTAGGAGGCGCCTCTCTTCAACAATAACTTTGGGTTTTCTCCATAGATCACTATCTGGTACAGGGCACTGGCAATTCAAGTTGGGTTTAATAAAAACAGAATAATCTCTCTGGAACACTGAGCAAAAATGTAGACAGAGGGGGAAGTTTCACAGAGCAGCTTCAACCAAAATTAGAACACTTTCCAGAGTTGTGACCATGGTTCTTTGGAAATGTTCTAATTTGGCCCTGGTCACCTCTTAATATATCCTTCGTAAGGGGAGTGGCACTGTGGCGCAGTGAGTTAAGCCACCACCTGCAATGCTGGCATCCCATATTGGAGGGCCAGCTGGAATCCTGGCTGCTCCACTTCTAATCCAGCTCCCGGCTAATGCACCTGAGGAGGCAGTGGATGATGGCCCAAGTCTGCCACCTTATGTGGGAGACCCAGTTGGAGCACCAGGCTCCTGGCTCCAGGCCTGGCAGTTGTGGCCATTTGGAAAGTAACCAGCAGATGAAATCTCTCCTTCTCCCTGTCACTCTGCCTCTCAAATCTTTTTTTTTTTTTAAATAATACTCTCAAACTATCCCTATTTGCAGATGACATGATTCTATATATAGGGGATCCAAAAGACTCCACTGAGAAGCTATTGGAACTCATAAAAGAGTTGGTAAAGTGGCAGGATATAAAATCACGAAAATCAATAGCCTTTGTAAACCAGACAGTGTCATGGTTAAGAAAGGACTTTTAAGGTCAGTCCCATTCACAATAGCTCCAAAAATAAATACCTTGGAATAAATTGAACCAAGGATGTCAAAGATCTCTGATGAAAATTACAAAACACTAAAGAAAGAAATAGAAAAAGACACTTAGAAATGGAAAAATCTTCCATGTTCATGGTTTGGAAGAATCAATATCATCAAAATGTCCATACTACCAAAAGCAATTTACAGAATCAATGAAATCCCAATCAAAATGCCAACATTTTTCAAAGATCTAGAAAAAAAAATGATACTAAAAATCATATGGAAACACAAGAGACCCCAAAGAGCCAAAGTAATCCTATACAGCAAAAAGCCAGAGGCATCACAATACCTGATTTAAAGATATAATACAGGGCAGTTATAACCAAAACAGCCTGGTACTGGCACAAAAATAGACATGTAGACGAATGCAACAGAATAGAAACTCCAGAAATCAATCCATGCATCTACAACCAACTTATCTTTGCAAAGGAGTTAAAATCAATCCCTGGAACAAGGACAGTCTCTTCAACAAATGGTGCTGGGGAACTGGATCTCTGCATTCAAGAGTATGAAACTAAACCCCTACCTTACACCTTATACAAGAATCCACTCAAAAGGATCAAAGACCTAAATCTATGATCCGATACCATCAAATTACTAGACAACATTGGAGAAACTCTGCAATACATTGACATAGGCAAAAATTTATTGGAAAAGACCCCAGGAGCACAGGCAATTGAAGCCAAAATTGACAAATGGAATTACATCAAGCTGAGAAGCTTCTGCACTGCAAAAGAAACATTCAGCAAGGTGAAGAGGCAACAGACAGAATGGGAGAAAATATTTGCAAACTACACAACTGATAAAGGGTTAATATTCAAAATCTATAAAGAGCTCAAGAAGCTCAACAACAACAAAACAAATAATCCAGTTAAGAAATGGGCAAAGGACCTAAACAGGAAATTCAAGTGGCCAACAGACACTGAAAAAAAAATACTCAGGATCACTAGCCATCAGGGAAATGCAAATCAAAACCACAATGAGGATTCACCTTACTCCTGAAAGAGTTATCTGTACCCTATGTTCATTGCAGCACAATTCACAATAGCTAAGATGTAGAATCAACCCAAATGTCCATCAACTGTTGACTGGATAAAGAAAGTTTGGTGTATATAGACACCATGGAGTACTACTTAGCTGTAAATAAATAAATAAATAAAATGAAATCCTGATTTTTGCAACAAGATGGATGCAACTAGAAACCATTACACTTAGTGAAATAAGCCAGGCCCAAAGAGACAGATATCAAGTTTTCCCTGATTCAAGGTGATTAATAGAGTACCTAAAATGCAATGTTTAGGAATGAAATGGACATTGAGATTTGATGATTGTTTACTTCTGTTGAGGAATAGTGTTTTTTTTTTTCTTCATCATACTATTTGTTGAACTCTTTTACTTAGTGTAGGGTAAATTACACAATCATTAAGTAAATTGAAAATAGATCTTTGTATAAAGTAAGAATGTGAGAAGGAGGAGGAAGAAGGGTTGGCACTTGGGGGGTAGGGATGGGAGTACCACTATATTCCTAAAATTGTATATGAAATACATGAAACTTATTTAACTTAATTATTAAAATACACACACACACACACACACACTTTGGGCATATCCCACATCAGGGTACATGGATTCAATGCCTACCTCCAGCTCCTGACTCCAGTTTCCCACCAATGCAAACTCTGGGAGGCAGTGGCAATGGCTAAAGCTGTTCCGTTCCTACCACCTACATGGGACCCAACCCTGACCATTGCAGATACTTAAGGAATGAATCAGCACGTAGGAGCCCCCCAACCCCACAATAAACAAAAATGTTTTTAAGAAACCACAAATACCAGGCAAATGAAACACCCTTACGAAGCTTCAGACATGCTATGTTCTGGGTACTCTTGAACACAGAACTGCAAACATCAGCTGTGCTCCTGATCCCTGGGCCCTCACTTGGAGAAGAAGGTGGATGAAGACTCACGCATCCCACAGCAAGGTGCAGGCAGGAAGTGCACATGTGCAGCTCCTTTGAGTCTCATTATTTTCTTAAAGCCACTACTTCATTTTGTACATGTGGAGAGAAAAGCAGAGGTGAGTCATAGCCAAGGTGAGAGAGGGAGCAGCCACACCACTGAGGTCCTAACCAAGGCTCCAGATTGCTCTGCGAGGGAGAGCCCCTGCCCTCCTCCTCTCTCCAAGCACTAGTCAGAGCCTGATGCCAGGGACCCTTTGCTGGGAAGAATCACAGGAAGCTTAGAGCTCAGCATTTAGCACCTGCATCTTCTAAAACACATGGACACAAAAGTCTACAAATCCAGACACAAATTGGCTTATAAAGAACGCTGAATGAATTATATCCTAATAGAGCTGCTTTAAAAAAAATAAGACATTTGAGAAACAAAATTAAAAATACGATTTTGAAGCATCCACACAATGGATCACTTTCAAACAATTTTCCATCACCCTTCCCCCTGCCAACCTCCAATGGACAGTTCTCAGTTCTTACTCCTCAGATATTCTTGGCCATTTCTTAATTTTGCAACATCTTGCTTTGCCTAGGTTCCAAGCCACTGTACTAAGGTGGTTCTCCTCCTTGCTAGCCAAGCATCCATTTCTAATTTATAGTTTCCCTGAGCTCTCTGATTTTCTGATTTCTATAACTCTGATGATTCACTGCTGTTTCTCTTTGTTCCTTAATGCTAATGACTTTCATTGATTTTCTACCTAAATGATTAACATATATGTATCACCTGAGAGCCAGTTCAGTATTTCTACGTAGATATTTTGTTCCCAATTTAAACTCAATGAATCCAAACCTAAGCTCATCATGATTTAATCAGCTGTGCACTCCTCAGCATTGTCCAGTTGTCCATCCCTGGACACCCAAAGCTGAATTTTCCATATGATTTTAAAATACAGGCTCAGGACCAGATTACCTTGGTGACAACCTGCACCATTTAACAAAGTTAGTTAACCTTCTGTATATTAGCTTTCTCGTCTATAAAATGGAGTTGTATCCCAAACTAGGTAGGATGATGATACTGACTTCTGCTATTCATGCAGCATAAAAACCATATACATACAGCTGCTGTTCTTTCTCTTTGTCCCTAGCAAGGTGACAATCTTCATGGCCACTATTACAGCTTTAGTCTTAGCTATTCATACTTTCAGCTTTGCCTTCTTCAAGGTGTATTGAAGTCTGGTGGAATAATCTTCATAGAATATCATTTCCAAGACTATTCTATGATCCGTTCCCACCTGTAGCATCAAGGCCAAAGTCCTCTAGAAGACATTATCTAGCCCCTATCTACTTCTCAAAATGTCTACTTGCATAAAACATGGAATTAAGCCATTTCCTGAAGACGCCCATTCCAACGTCCATGCCTTTGTTTAGACTGTTCCTCTGCCAGAAATGCCCCTCCTGCTTCTCTCTACATCTACTCTTATTGAGGCCCAACCACAGCATCCTGTCCTCTGGGAAATCCTCCACAATTTCCCCATGTTAATCCTTCAGAACCTGCCCTGCTACGAACTCCTGTCACACATCTATATTTTATTACATAATCGGCCATTTACTTTTTATGTCAAGATTACTATGCAAGGAAGTCTCATTCAGTTGTGAGATCCACCAGCTACACCAAGAAAGTGGCAGTCCACAGAGCAAAGAGCCAGCAGCTCCCCTGCACAGCCCACAGTCGCCCACTCTGCCCTGGCCTGCCTTTGGCTCCCAGTCTGCCTGGCTTCAGTCTAAAATTTAGAAAGCCTTTGTCTCTGGCTTTGCCTTTGGTTTCCCTCTCAAAGCACCAATTCCTACACCATGCCCAAGTGTGTTCTCACTCTATCTCTTCCTGTCTGTGCTCCACGAAAGACCATCTAGAGGAATCCCAGTGAAACCTAACTCACATCATGCCACTCGCAAGCTTAATCCTGTGGTGACTCCATATTCCCCTTAGAACAGAAGTCAGAGCTGTACCTGTGGTCCACCAGGCCCTCCAGGATCTTGCCCTCTCCTTCTCACTCATTCTGACCTGCTGCACGGTCCCTTGGCCTCCACCTTAGGGCCGTGGCTTTAGCTGTTCCATCTTCCCAAAGTGCTTTTTCTGCACGTGCCAACAGCTAACTCTCATCTCGTCTAAGCCTCTGCCCAAATCTCACCTCACTGAGACCTACCCCCAACAACCCTATTTAA
Organism: Lepus europaeus; assembly: GCF_033115175.1. Lineage (NCBI taxonomy): Eukaryota > Metazoa > Chordata > Mammalia > Lagomorpha > Leporidae > Lepus > Lepus europaeus. Next base: position 41,553,717 of record NC_084830.1, read on the forward strand.
TACAGCAACCTACCTTCATGCTCCCCAAAACTCTCTTCAAAACCTTCCATCTCAGGGCTGGAACCATGGCACAACAGGTTAAGCCACAACCTGCAGCAATGGCATCCCATATGGGCACCAGTTCAAGTCTTGGCTGCTCCACTTCTGATCCAGCGCCCTGCTAATGCAGGGGAAGACAGCTCAAGTCCTTAGCCCCTGCCACCCATGTGGGAGTTCCAGAAAAAAGCTCTTGGCTACTGACTTTAGCCTGGCCTGGTCTTGGCTGTTGTGGCCATATGGGAAGTGAACAAGCAAATAGAAGCTCTGTCTCTCCCCTTCTCTCTCTGTAACTCTGCCTTTCAAAGAAAGAATAAAAAAAACTTTTCATTGCCCTTGTCCTGCTCTCTGCTGTTTCTTCCATAGCAGTTATCACCTCCTAACATACCATGTTGCATACTATGTTCAGCGTGCATTGTCTGTGCACTTCTACCAGAACTTAAATGTTACTGTACAGCAGTCTGTTGTATTTACGGATTTACCACAAGCACCTTAAACTGTGCCTGCCACACAGTGGTACTGAGTTAATATTTGTTGAATGAATGAATGAATGAAATTCCCATTGAAGAATTAAAGTGTAAGCCAGGGCTTTAAATATTAGTGGGAATAGGGGAGCTATATTTTTCAGTTTTTCATAAAATCAGTTGCTAGCAGGATGGGACAGTTGGTTCTGAGCTATCCACATGTAAGGTGCCTTTATCTTAGCAAGCATCATTGTCAATTTAATGGGACAACCTTTGAAATTATTTGATCTTTTGGTCCCTCTTAATTCTCTCCTTCAAATTTAACAAAATGGAAATTTGTTCTTCTATTTCAACGCGAGCTATAGCACCAGGAAGCCAAGCGCACTTAGAGTCAGAGCAGAGGCACTGGAGAGGAAGGCTGAACCCGATCAGCAGAAATCTGGTATTACCCGTCATCCATCTCCCCCAGCATCAACCTGAGTTGGGGCAAAGGAAGAACGTTCACCCAGGCCAAGCTGTGCCCCTCTCCCGAGAGGTCATGAAGCACCAATATCACTCTCAGGATTTTCTGCCTCAATCTCTCTCCCCTCTGTTTTTTAATTTTTATTTATTTATTTATTTTTGACAGAGTGGACAGTGAGAGAGAGAGAGACAGAGAGAAAGGTCTTCCTTTTGCCGTTGGTTCACCCCCCAATGGCCACTGCAGCCAACGTGCTGTGGCTGGAGCACCACGCTGATCCGATGGCAGGAGCCAGGTGCTTCTCCTGGTCTCCCATGCAGGTGCAGAGCCCAAGCACTTGGGCCATCCTCCACTGCCCTCCCGGGCCACAGCAGAGAGCTGGCCTGGAAGAGGAGCAACCGGGACAGAATCCGGTGCCCCGACCGGGACTAGATCCCAGGGTGCTGGCGCCACAGGTGGAGGATGAGCCTAGTGAGCCGCAGCACCAGCCCCTAATTATAGCTTTTTAAAATAAGCTGTAAAACAGAAGTTTTGAAACTAAGATAGTTCTATTGCAGTTGCTGATAGCATAATATACTGATCCATTGATTGAAGCAGTCTCTCTATCATCGTTCCTCCAGCTTTGGTAGTGCCCCAAACATGCTCTTACTTCATGCACGAAGTCATGTAATTCAGAACAGAAAGGATCAGTAATAAAATTAATAAGCTTTGGGCCGGCGCCGTGGCTTAACAGGCTAATCTTCTGCCTTGCAGCGCCGGCACCCCAGGTTCTAGTCCCGGTTGAGGCGCCGGATTCTATCCCGGTTGCCCCTCTTCCAGGCCAGCTCTCTGCTGTGGTCCAGGAGTGCAGTGGAGGATGGCCCAAGTGCTTGGGCCCTGCACCCGCATGGGAGACCAGGAGAAGTACCTGGCTCCTGCCATCAGATCAGCGCGGTGCGCCGGCCGCAGCGCACCTACCGCGGCGGCCATTGGAGGGTGAACCAACGGCAAAGGAAGACCTTTCTCTCTGTCTCTCTCTCACTATCCACTCTGCCTGTCAAAAAAAAAAAAAAAAAAAAAGCTTTGGAAAGGCCCAAACACTAGAAATAAATCCTAAGTGGGACAGGTGATTAGTGGTTAAGATGTCCACGTCCCATATCGGAATATCTGGCTCTGGCTTCCTGCGAGTGTAGACCCTGGGAGGCAGCAGTGATGGCTGAAGTAACTGGGTCCCTGTCAACCCAGATTGAGTTCCCAGGTCCTGGCTTCAGCATCTGAGGAGTGAACCAGTGGATGGGAGCTCTCGGTCTCTGTCTCTCAAATAAAAGAAAAGAAAGAAATCAAAAGAAAGAAGATATCACAATAAAAAGTGGAATAAAAAGAATGAGAAAATTAGAGAGGCAGAGGTAGAGGCAGAGAGAGATAGGTCTTCCATCCATTGGTTCACTCCCCAGTTGGCTACAATGGCCAGAGCTGAACCAGGAGCTTAATCCAGTCTCCCACATGGAAACTTGGGCCATCCTCTGCTGCCCTCCCGGGCCATAGCAGAGAGCTGGATGGGAAGTAGAGCAGCGGGGACTCGAACCAGCACCCATATGGGATGCTGGCACTGCAGGCAGCAGCTTTACCCACCACGCCACAGCGCTGGCCCCACAAAACATTTCCTAAAAAGGGTTTGTAGAGACTAAAACCTATGAAACCACTATAATTAATTAATGTGGGTATGTAAATCAAAACCCAAAATGTTAACTTTGATTATTGGTCTGGTCTTGTTTGCTTCTATTATTTTCACTTTCTTCATCATCTGCCATAATAATGTCAAGATGTTTATTGAGCACTCACCCTACGCCAGGTAGTGTCCTAGCATCTTACGTTGGCTAGCTCATGTATTCCTCACAATAACCCGAAACTCACATCCGGTAACGACATCCCTCATGCAGAGTAGGGAGCCGAGAATGTGCTGTAACTCTCCCAGGGCCACGGAGCAGTCACTTGTAGACCAGGGGTCCATCAGAGCCTGAGCACTTAAGCACCCATCTCTGTTGCCAAGTCTGAAGGTGCTGTCCACACAATCACCGACACCATGGTACAACTCATAGTCCTTTGACTGGATGGTGGTGCAGAAGCGATAGGAGTACAGTATAAACTGCGCTTCAAAGCTTATGTCTCCCCAGGCCAGGGCTATGTAGTCTCAGCCCCTCCCACGAGCTGGACAGTGGCAGCAGCCACAGCACCCAGTCAGCCCCAGCAGCATGAGGGTACAGTGTTGCTGAGCTAGGATGACTGGTAGCTTAGGCTAATAAATGTATCTCAACTTGGAATATTAACTTACAGTGGCTTCCTGGAACACAACCCTACTCTAAGTCAAGCAGCGTCTGTATTTTCACAATAAGAAAAAAGTTCCTTGCAAAAGGGAAACTAGAATGGACACAAGAGACCTACACAACAGGAAATTTGTCACATGAAAGCAAATCAGACAATGTTCAAATTGTCTGTGTCTTCCTCTTTGTAATTCTGCCTTTCAGAGGAAGATTTTAATTTATATATGGACTTCAGAAAAAAATTTGCATCAAAACTTATCTTTTATTCCAGTTTTCTATAAATTTTTTTAAATACCCTCTTATAAAGCACATAACTGCATACTGAAACCCAAGGATTAACTCAAGGAAAAGAACTTGTGTAATTTTCTGAGTTGAAGCTGTCTAGGTGTGTTTTTGTGGGAATCCCATTTTTACAGGAAAAAATGTTAGACTGACAAACTAAGTGTTCAGACTTGAGTATTTGGCCCACATTTCCCCCAAAATAAACCAAGTGTGAGTCTATCACTTCAAGGAAAACTGACAGTATTTGTTGCCAATGATAAAATTTGAGTCTTCAAGAAAAAATTAGAATTTCTAAAAGCTTGCATTCACCACTATTAACTTCCTAATACTTAAAGTTTATTATCTGATGAGATTGATGGAGGTTTTAATGGATGTCATTTTTCTGCCATGTATGTTGAAATATGTTAACATTTGGAAGATTTGAATAACTCAGTCAACTAATATTTCCAAATGTCAGTGCATAACATGATAAAAAAAAATCACAAAAAGGTGAAAGATCTATTCAAGGTAAAAGAAAGGCTATGGATTTTATTATAACAGAGTACAGGAAGTTCCTTGTACGGTTTCAGTTTCCGTATCACAAGTAACCTTTAAGAAATGGCCGATTGTTGAACTTTGGTGCAGTATCAAAGAATAGCTACAGTTGTCTAAGGCAACGAAAATACATCTTCCTTTCCCAGCTCTCAGTGTAAAGCAGAATTCTTTAACCGAACATCACTTTGTCACAGATTGAATGCAGATGCACGTATGAGAAGCCAGCACTCATCTGACAAGGCAGACAGGAAAGAGAAACACAAAGATAAGTAACACCAATCTTCTCTCTAAGTTCCTTTGCTTGGGAAAAAATTAGCTATTCTTCATTTTTAAAGACTTATTTATTCAAAAGGTAGAGTTAGAAGGAGAGGCACAGATAGACAAATCTTCCCCTCACTGGGTCACTCGCCAGATGGCTGCAATGGTCAGGGCTGGGCCAGACTGAAGCCAGGTGCCAGGAGCTTCTTCCAGGTCTCCCACATGGGTACAGGGACCCAAACACTTGGACCATCCTTCACTGCTTTCCCAGGTGCATTGACAGCAAGCTGGATTGGAAGTAGAGCAGCAGGGACTTGAACCAGCACCCATATGGTATGCTGGTGTTGCAGGCGGTGGCTTAACCTGCTATGCCACAATGTCAGAGCTGCTATTCTTCATGGTTTAAATGTTGTATTAATATGCAATGGGTTGGGGTCCAGTGGGTTAAGTCGCCACTTGCAACCCCAGCATCCCATATGGAAGCATCAGTTGGAGTCGGGGCTGCTCTGCTTCCCTGCTAACGTGCCTGGGAAAGCAGCAGATGATGGCCCAAGTGCTGGAGCCCTTGCTACTCATGTGGAGTTAGTAGAGGATTGAACCAGTGGGTGGAAATATGGTTCTCACCTTTCAAATAAATAATACATATTTTAAAAATACAGTGGGTTTATAATTATTTTCATTGAATCATAAATAAGTTACATTTTACATCTTTTTAAGCAATTTGGGAATTTTTAAATTTTATTTACTTATTTGAGGAGCAGAGAGAGTCAGACGGACAGGGCTATCATCTGCTGGTTCACTCTCCAAATGCCCACAGCAGCCGTGGCTAGGCAGGGCCCAAAGCCAGGAGCTGGGAACTCAATCCATGTTTCCCATGCGGCAGGCAGGAGCCTGACTACTTGAGCCATCACTGCCGCCTCCCAGGGCCTGCACCAGCGGGAAGCTGGAATAAGGAGGCAGGGCCACGAATCAGACCAGGGACTCCACAATGGGATGCAGGCACCTTAACTGATGGCCAGATGCCTGCTCCCATCTTTCCTGCTGGGATGGTAAATATCAGTGGGCAGAACCCATACAAGCATACTCTTTAGGGGCCTTGGATGGTGATTCTGACCATTTGGATTTGCCAAAGAAAAAGCTCTAATGTGCTTCCTGGAAGGGAAATGATACAAGTTCTTAAGAAAAAAAAATGCTTTGGTTGCTAAGAGCTATGATAAAAAGAAATATTCAGGGGCGGTATTGTGGCACAGTGGGTTAAGCAAGAATCAGAGACTTTGCATCCCATTTGGTAGCACAGGCTCAAGATCCAGCTGCTCCACTTCCATTCCAGCTCCCTGCTAATGTGCCTAGGAAGGCAGCAAAAAATGGCCCAAGTGTTTAGACCCCTGCCACCCATGTGGGAGACAGGGATGGGGTTCCTGGGTCCCAGCTTTGGCTGGCCCTGACCTGGGTTACAGTGGCCATATGAGGAGTGAACCCGCAGATAGAAGATGTATGTTTCTCCTTCTCCGTCATGATAAAGAAGAAGAAATATCCTATGAAATTGTGAAGAAGCAAGAAGAAATGTATGTTCCTTTTGCTGTTGCATCTCAAACTGCAAAATTTATGGCCAAAGTACATGCATAAGTACTTGGCTAAGATAAAAGAAGAAAAACATTAAGCTTGTGTAGGTATATATAGAAAAAAATGCAATTGGAGTTGGTACTATCCACTGTTGCATGCATTCACTAGGGGTCCTGGGATGTGTGCCCCACCAACCAGGTGGGTGCTTACTGTAAGTACTTTCAATGAGCTTAAAAACAAACCAATACTCTTTTTTAAGAAGCCATCAGACACAGGGAAACTGACCACGTGGTAGGCCACCGAGCAAGACCCTACCCACTTGAAAAATTCTTATCAAAAAGCCAAAAATCACTGACAGCAACAGTTATATTTTTAATCAAAAAAAGATGAAATTTAAACCCCTTATATTCAGAAATTATAACACGTTCTTCTAATCACAGGACAAATAAGAGCTCTTAAAAGAAGTTTTTTTGAAAATTAGAATACAGGGGCCAGCGCTGTGGCACAGTGGGTTAACGCCCTGGCCTGAAGCACCAGCATCCCATATGGGCACTGGTTCTAGTCCCTGCTGCTCCTCTTCTGATCCAGCTCTCTACTATGACCTAGGATAGACGTAGAAGACGGCTCAAGTCCTTGGGCCCCTGCACCCATGTGGGAGACCTGGAGGAAGCTCCTGGCTCCTGGCTTCAGATCAGCGCAGCTCCAGCCATTGTGGCCATCTGGGGAGTGAACCAGCAAATGGAAGACCTCTCTGTCTCTACTTCTCTCTGTAACTCTGTCTTTCAAATGAATAAAAATAAATCTTTTAAAAAAATAAGAAAATTAGAATACAGCAATAAAAATATGTTATATATTGTGGAACTCAAATAAGCACTTAGAGGTGAATCTCACAGCTTTAACTGCTTATCTTAGAAATGAACAATGGTTAAATATTAGAGTTGAGTATATAACATGGCAGAAAAATAGAATTCACCCAAAGATAGTAGGAAAAAAAAGGATATAATAAAACAAAGACAAAAATTAATGAAATCATATGAGAAAGTATGATTTAAGACAAAAGTTGGGGGGCTGATGCTGTGGCGTAATGGGTAAAGCTGCCGCCTGCAGTGCCGGCATCCCATATGGGCCCCGGTTTGAGTCCCAGCTGCTCCACTTCTGATACAGCTCTCTGCTGTAGCCTGGGGAAGCAGCGGAAGATGGCCCAAGTCCTTGGGCCCCTGTACCTGCATGAGAGACCCAGAAGAAGCTCCTGGCTCCTGGCTTCAAATTGGCACAGCTCTGGCCATTGGGGCTATTTGGGAAGTGAACCAATAGATGGAAGACTTCTCTTTTTCTCTTTTTCTTTTTCTCTTTTTTTCTTTCTCTCTCTCTCTCTCCCCCCTCTCTTCTCTCTCCCCACTCTCTGCCTCTTTAACTCTGCTTTTCAAATCAATAAATAAATCTTCAAAAAAAAAAAAAAACAAGGGACGGCACCGTGGCTCAGTAGGTTAATCTTCCACCTGCGGTGCCAGCATCCCACATGGGCACCGGTTCTAGTCCTGGTTGCTCCTCTTCCATTCCAGCTACATGGGCACCGGTTCTAGTCCTGGCTGCTCCTCTTCCATTCCAGCTAGCTGCTATGGCCTGGGAAAGCAGTAGAAGATGGCCCAAGTGCTTGGGCCTCTCTATCCTACCCTCCTGGGAGACCAGGAAGAAGCACCTGGCTCCTGGCTTTGGATCAGCGCAGCTCTGGCCGTTGCGGCCATTTGGGGAGTGAACCAATGGAAAGAAAACCTTTCTCTCTGTCTCTCTCTCTCTCACTGTCTGTAACTCTACCTCTCAAATAAATAAATAAAATCTTACAAAAAAGACAAAAATTGATTCTTTGAAATAAAGAAAATAACCAAACTGGCAAAAATAATCAAGAATTAGAAAAGAGAAAGATAAAATTTTAGACATAGCACACATGAAAGAATATTATGAATGCCTTTATATGCTAATAATTTGAAAATTTAGACAAGGTGAACACATTTCTAGAAAATAAATTATCAAAACTGATTCAATTATTTGAAAACACAGGAAAAAAATGTTTGGAGTGATCTAGTAGCTAGTACTACAACCCGGTGATGACAGTATTCCGGAGATAGTGAGAAAAAACATCAGATAAACCCACAGGAAGGGGAATTCTACCACCCTGCGGAATGATGCTAACCCTCGTGAAAACAAACTGGTGCAAAGGTATGTGAGTAAACAAAAAAAGAAGACGATGAGCCAGAAGGAAAAAGAAAAGAAAGAACAGCTACCCTTCCGAGGTGGAACTATGAGTGATTTAGCCAGTTTTATTTGAAACTTGCTATGCAACTGAAAATAAATGGCAAAAAAGATCACCCCGCTGAGGGAGAAGTATTGGACTGAAGAAATGAACTAGAGTGAACGAATAAGATTGAGCATTTTCCTCTCTATGGCAACCACGTGAGAAGTGCGGCCATGGCAATCCTGACACGATTCACTGCCGTGAACAAAAGGCACCTTTCTGTCTTCACCTACGTAGGAAGGGGCTCTTCGGTGCTGGCTTTGTGGACCCAATCACTCTAGCACCAAAGGCATTCTTAGAAGAGAAATCAGCAAAAAAAAATCAACTCATTTGATGCAACTTCAATTGCACAACTCCTCAGAGGTAGAATTTAGGCCTTTATATAGTTGTCAGGCTTTCCAATGGCCTGGGGGACAACTTGCTTTTGTGTTTATGAATAGAATTATAGCGTGCAAGTATGGAAATAAATGATTACTCCATTCTTCTCACTTTACAGCTGGGGAAACTGAGGAGCAGAGAGAGAGAGAGAGAGACTGCACCGTTCCCCTGGGATTACATGGTTACCTGCTGAAATGACTGGAGAGGGCAAGTTGCTAAAAAGCACTCATGTTGGAGGCTACTCTGTAGTGCTTTGCCATAAATCAAGCACTCTTCCATGAGGATAAAATGAAATTAGATACACCTCCAGGCACAGTTTCCTGTCTCCATCCAGAGCTCCTGCCCCTGAATTTGTTAACCCTTCCTTGAGCTCCCGCTGTGCCACCTAAGTGCAGGGACCTGCAGCTTTGAGCAAGCCATGAAAGGTCTCTGCTATTGGGGAGAAACTCATTCAAATAGTCTTATGACCAGAGCTTCCTCCAGTAGCTCATGGAAATCCCACTACAGAGCTCACTCTCTGAGATTATTTCTTCATCATAGGTGCCAGTCTGTAGATAGACACATACGCAAGTTCAAGGCTAAACATATCATGACACATTGCATCATGGTAAGTATGCGTGTTTTATATGCTGGGGGTACCGCCACTTAAACACCTTGAAAGTGAGAATACCATACCATTCATCCCACGGGTCTTCACTGAGCGCTTGGGTTGCTACTGGGATACAGTGATGAAAAGGCCCCCGTGTCTGACCCGCGTAGACGCCCCACGGGTTACGGGGTGCTGTGAGAGTACGTGGTGACGGGGCACCTGCGCCAGCCACGAGCACCTCACAGATCTCCAGCTACAGAGAGCACAGCAGACGGCGGAGCTCTGTGGCCCACTCTGAAATCCACCTGCACACTGGTGTGGAGGTGGCGCTCCCCCACCGGCTGCCCCTGACCAGTGGCTGTGCAGGGAGGGACGGCTAGGCAGGCGCATTCCTGGGGCAGGGGGTCAGCTCTGATGGCCGACTCCGACCCACCGAGGAGGCCACTGAAATGGCTCAGGAAAGACAGAGCAGAAAGTATCTTCTAAACAATGGGGAAAAAAATCAATCCCATAGGGCCCCCCTCAAGGATATGCATCTATATAATCTATATATCCCTTTTCTTCACCCCAAGACATTTAGTATTTTAAGCCTAATTCCTCTATTATTTAGGCAGGAGTTTTTAATGTTTACTATCCTTGTATATTATGTACTATATCTTTTTTTTTTTTTTTTTTTTGACAGGTAAAGTTAGACAGTGAGAGAGAGAGACAGAAAGGTTTTCCTTCTGCTGATTCACCCCCTAAATGGCTGCTATGGCCGGCGTGCTGCGCCGATCCGAAGCCAGGATCCAGGTGCTTCCTCCTGGTCTCCCATGCGGGTGCAGGGCCCAAGCACTTAGGCCATCCTCCACTGCACTCCCGGGCCACAGCAGAGAGCTGGACTGGAAGAGAAGCAACTGGGACAGAATCTGGTGCCCCAACCTGGACTAGAACCCAGGATACCGGCGCCGCAGGCAGAGGATTAGCCTAGTGAGCCGCGGCGCCAGCCTATGTATTATATCTTAATTTGTATCTCACATATCATGTGAATTAGTCAATATTCTTCAAAATTAACAGAGGTAATCATTGATAAGAATGCTAGAATCCACTTTAGTCTTTAATAGATGTGGAAATGGATCAGAGACCTAAAAGAGGTTATTCAAGGAAGTAATGGGAAAATTGATGCAGAATCCATACAAAACACAGGAATTAAACAAAATGTCCCTTCTGCAAAATGAAACAAGCCAAGTGAGTGGACTTGGCTATATAATACATTTCATCTAAGACAAATAATAAAAATAAATTAAATAAATGAGAAAATCTAGTTAAGCTTTTGGTTTGCCCAATGAGAGTTCAGATGAGCTGCTGAGGGAACAATCAGGAAAATAAGAACTCATCGTTTGTTTTCCTCTTGTGGATGAGAATCAGAGGAATCCAAACTTAGTCATCTGGCCGTGATCTGTGCTTCAAGAGAAAAACACCCCAATTTAAAAACTGCCACTCAACAGTGAATCGGCCGGCGCCGTGGCTTAACAGGCTAATCCTCTGCCTTGCGGCGCCCGCACACCGGGTTCTAGTGCCCGTCGGGGCACCGGATTCTATCCTGGTTGCCCCTCTTCCAGGCCAGCTCTCTGCTATGGCCCGGGAAGGCAGTGGAGGATGGCCCAAGTGCTTGGGCCCTGCACCCCATGGGAGACCAGGAGGAAGCGCCTGGCTCCTGGCTTTGGATCAGTGTGAGATGTGCCGGCCGCAGCAGCCATTGGAGGGTGAACCAACAGCAAAAAGGAAGACCTTTCTCTCTGTCTCTCTCTCTCACTAGCCACTCTGCCTGTAAAAAACAAAACAAAACAAAACAAAACAAAAAAAAGAAAAAAAAACAGCGAATGGAAGGAAAAGCAATCTTTCTATTAGCATATGTTATATGAAAGTGCACATATATGGGCCGGCGCTGTGGCTCAACAGGCTAATCCTCTGCCTTGCGGTGCCGGCACACCGGGTTCTAGTCCTAGTCGGGGCGACGGATTCTGTCCCGGTTGCCCCTCTTCCAGGCCAGCTCTCTGCTGTAGCCCGGGAGTGCAGTGGAGGATGGCCCAAGTGCTTGGGCCAAGGAGAAGCACCTGGCAGCGGCGGCCATTGGAGGGTGAACCAACGTCAAAGGAAGACCTTTCTCTGTCTCTCTCACTGTCCACTCTGCCTGTCAAAAAAAAAAAAAAGTGCACATATATGGGGGCTGGCACTGTGATGTAGCAGTTAAAGCTGCCACCTCTAGTGCCAGCATTCCATATGGAAGCCAGTTTGAGTCCTGGCTGCTCTACTTCCGATCCAGCTCTCTGCTAAGGCCTGGGAAAGCAGTAGGAGATGGCCCAAGTCCTTGTGCCCCTGAACCCGCATGGGAGACTGGAAAAAGTTCCTGGCTCCTGGCTTCGGATTGGCACAGCTCCAGCAGTTGTGGCCAACTGAGGAATGAACCAGTGGATGGAAGACCTGTGTGTGTGTGTGTGTGTGTATGTAACTTTGACTTTCAGATAAATAAATAAAACCTTTTTTAAAAAGTGCATGTATATGTGGTGTGTGCATGTGTAGCATACTTAACTGGTGGGTTGGAGCAGGATGGCTGTGATGTGAGTGAAAGGGAGTAGCATGGGAAGAGAGAGCGATAAAAAAGGAGAAAGAGGGGTGCATGTTTAGTACAGTGGTTAAGATACAACTTGAGGCCGGCGCCGCGGCTCACTAGGCTAATCCTCCGCCTGCAGCGCTGGCACCCCAGGGGTTCTGTCTTGGTTGGGGTGCTAGATTCTGTCCCAGTTGCTCCTCTTCCAGTCCAGCTCTCTGCTGTGGTCCGGGAAAGCAGTGGAGGATGGCCCTAGTGCTTGGGCCCTGAACTTGCATGGGAGACCAGGAGAAAGCACCTGGCTCCTGGCTTCGGATCAGCACAGCCGGCCATAGCAGCCATTTGGGGAGTGAACCAATCGAAGGAAGACCTTTCTCTCTGTCTCTCTCTCTCACTAACTCTGCCTGTCAAAAAAAGATACTACTTGAGATGCCACATCCCACACTGGAGTGCAAGTGTCCCAGTCCTGGCCCTGCTTCTAATACCAGCTTCCTGTTAACGTGCCCTGTGGGAGACAGCAGGTGATGGCTCAGGTATGTGGGTTCCTGTCACCCATGTAGGAGGCCTGGATTCCGTTCCAGCCTCCTGGCTTCCCCTGGCCCCATCTCAACTGTGGCAGGCAACTGGTGAATGAACCAGTGAATGGAAGATCTGTGTGTCTGTCTCTTTGCCTTCCAAACAATTAGAAATAAAGAAAAGTTTTAAAACACTCTATCATATGTCTACCTTTAAGCATTTATGTAAATTATGGGTGTCTGTAAAATTTTATACAAGTAAAGAAGTTTTAAAGAAAGGAAGGGGCAGGGGCACTGTTGGAAGAATTTCTCTTCTGGTGAGTGATGCTGGGCACGTAGTTGGGGTGTTTCATTTCCTTGTAGATTTATTTAAATCTGACCCTTAATTGAAACCATTAAAATAAATTCCAGGGGCAGCATGGTGCAGCAGGATAAATGACTGCTTGCGATGCCTGTAGCCCATATGAGCACTGGTTTGAGCCTTGGTTCAAGTCCCGGTTGCTCCGCTTCCAAGCCAGCTCCCTGCTCATGAACCTGGGAAAGCAGTAGCAGATGGTTCAAGTGCCTGGGCCCCTGCACTCATGTGGGAGACTTGGATGCAGTTCCTGGCCCCTGGCATCAGCCTGGCCTAACCCCAGCCATTGTGGCCATGTGAGGAGTGAACCAGTAGATGGAGGATTCTCTGTCTCTAATTCTACCTTTCAAAATAACAAATATTTTAAAAGAATTCCAAATATTAAAGTTTCATATTCAACTGTAAATTAATCTTTAACTTGATTTTGGATTTGGGAAGAATTAATCAAAAAGGCATTAAAAGAATTTATGTAGGGGCTGGCACTGTGGCATAGCAGGTAAAGCTGCTGCCTGCAATGCCGGCATCCCATATGGGCTCCGGTTCAAGTACCAGCTGCTCCACTTCTGATCCAGCCCCCTGCTAATGGCCTAGCAAGGCAGTGGAGGATGACCACTTGGGCCCCATGTGGCAGACCCAAAAGAAGCTCCTGGCTTTGGCCTGGCCCAGCCCTGGTCATTTCAGCCTTTGGGGAGTGAATTCACAGATGGAAGATCTCTCTCTCTCTCCTTCTCTACCTCTGCCCTTTTTTTTTTTTCTTTTTTTTTTTTTTTTTGACTGGCAGAGGTAGACAGTAAGAGAGAAACAGAGAGGAAGGTCTTCCTTTTTCTGTTGGTTCACCCCCCAAGTGGCCGCTATGGCCGGCGCGTTGCACTGCACCGATCCGAAGCCAGGAGCTTCCTCCTGGTCTCCCATGCGGGTGCAGGGCTCAAGGACCTGGGCCATCCTCCACTGCCTTCCCGGGCCACAGCAGAGAGCTGGCCTGGAAGAGGGGCAACCGGGACAGAATCCGGCGCCCCTACCAGAACTAGAACCTGGGGTGCCGGTGCCACAGGCGGAAGATTAGCCTAGTGAGCCACGGCGCCGGCCTAACTCTGCCTTTTGAATAAATAAAAAATAAATCTTTTTAAAAAAAGAATTTATGTAGAAAAATTGATAAATTTGACTAAGCATTAAAAACGAGTAGAGTGGCTGGTGCCATGGCATAGTGGGCTAGGCCACACTGCCTGCAGTGCCAGCATCCCACATGGGTGCTGGTTCAAGTCCCGGCTGCTCCACTTCTGATCCAGCTCTCTGCTATGGCCTGGGAAAGCAGCATAAGATGGCTCAAGTCCCTGGGCCTCTGCACTCGCGTGGGAGACCTGGAAGAAGCTCCTGGCTTCGGATCAACTCTGACCCAGCTCCAGCTGTTTCAGCCATTTGGGGAGTGAACCAGCAGAAGAAAGATCTATTTCTGTCTCTCCCTCTCTTTCTGTAACTCTGCTTTTCAAATAAAATAAATAAATCTTTAAAAATAAAAAAATGGAGATCTCTTTTAAAAGACATAAGGAAAATTATTACATTAAAACAAACAGTAGAGATTCTGGGTGAAAGGCATCAGAAGGTTACATTACACTCTCTCCCAGAAGACCTAGCAAATGTGGAGAAAGAATGTGTATGTGGAAGTATCTCAGAAATGTGCAGTGAGGTTGCACAAGCCCACGTGCACGCTCCAGAGAAGATTCTATGCATGCGCCTCACCCAGGGCAGCCCAGGACATGGACGTTAAATCCACAAATCATGGAGACTTCTTGTCCACATCCTCCCAACACAGAGGGAAGCCCAAGGAAGGTGAAGAGCAGTTTGGAAAACCCTCTGAGATAAGTCCTCACCTCTACTGTCAGACTTCAGCAGAGACAAAAAGAACTTGAGGTCTTTCTAGAATGGGAGAAACGGGGAAAAGCAGCAGAAGACAGTCTCAACTGTGCAGAGCTAACGGTCCCTGCCAAAGGGACACGGTCATGCTGAAGTCACACTGAGCAGTGTGCAGAGGCAGCACATTGCATCAGGGAGGAGGAGGGGGGCATTGGCAGAACCAGCTAGAGGAGGGCCAGGAGCCTGCAGAATGGTTACCGCCTGCTAACTAGACCCCCACCAAGGGGGCAGAACCGAGGTGCAGTTCCACCAATTGAGAAGCCGATCGTGTGTGGGTGCCCCAACAATGACTCCTCTACCCAACTTGACTGATTTGAGAGAGGCCTACGTCACATGTAGGTATAGGAAGCATTCATTAGGGGCAGAGCAATGGCACGCGGGTGTCTCCACCTTGGGAAGAGTCCAGATCAAGGGTACTGTGCTGTGGACAGAGTGTGGGGTCACAGGGATGCCTACAAACTGGGTTGGCCTTGGAAGCTGGAAGCTGGAAGCATTCTAGGGCCTGCAGACACAGCGACTGTCCTGCTGGCTGTGTGGGCGGTCACCATGAACCGGCAAGGTGGCCATGAGCCCACGCTGCTTGGTCTCTTGGACCTGGTGCCACTGCTGAGCGGGGATGTGGAGCCCTTGCCCTTTCTCCCTCACACCCCTTCCAAGCAGGTGCGAGCCAAGCCGGCCTGTTAGACAGGTGGGTGCAGGAGGCATAGAGCTTTCCAGGAATTAGAGCAGCTTAATTACAACACATGCCATGCCTGTATCAGACTACTTCAACCACAGAGGTTCAAAGTCTGAAGGAAAAACAAATGTCGGGGTTGTACTTTTTGTACCATTTGATCCCTTATGAAAGCCTCATCTTGTCATTGGCCTTGGAAAAGGAGCGTTTTTTAATTACATGGACTCCACCACAACTGGGAGATGGTTGCCCAACAAAAGTGTCCTCCAGAGCCGAGTCACACACAGTGGGCAGCCCGATTTCTTGGATGGAAAGAGGCCACTGGACTAAGAACCAGCCCAGGCCTCTGCCCCTGTGGCTTTGTGACCTGGTTGAGGTTGTTGTGGCAGCTGCCTTGTCACCTTCCCTGTCCTTTTCTCTGCCCTGGGGTCTTGCACTAGCAGAGCCACCATTCCCTACAGAGTTGCTTTCAACTATTGGTCCAAACTCCAAACGCTGGAACCACTGCGTAAGTCTACAGTCCTGTGGTTCCACTTGTTACAGTCAAATATCCATGAACACAATGATAAGCGGTCCTGTGTGTGTGTGTATGTGTGTCGACACCTGTGCACATGTCTACATCTGTGCAGGAGGGGCTGGGGTGAAGGTGATGGCAGGAGAGGTGAAATCTGGTGAACAAAGGGCGAGAAGACATAACCACTGACACAGAGGAGATCCAAAGCTGAGGACACTCTGCAAAATATAAATCCTAAAACTTGGCCTCACATCTGATAAACAAAGGAAGCGTGCAAGAAATTGAAAGGTTAATCAAAGACCTTCATCGGCCCAGGCAACCTTCAAGGAACAGATAATCCCAACATTGTTGGAACTGTTGCAAAGTGTAATAAAACATGGAAGTTTCCCAACTTGTTCTGATCAGCTGGCATAATACAGATCTCCAAATGCAACAAACACAGCATGTGACCATGCACACAAACACATACCCCCACCTAGAAAACAAGACACAACAAGAAAATTGATGTACTGAATCTTTTTTAAAAAAAAAAATCTTCAAAAAGTTCATGAAAAATGTATATTATGCAGAAACTATATGCAGATGTCAAAACTTGTTGCACCAAATATCAACTCATCTTTTAATTGTACTTTCCACAACCATTTTGATGTGCCATCATCCATCATGACCAGCTCCTGTATGGCTTATGCCAGGAAGGCAATGCTGCTCCAAAACAATTGAGAAATGTATTTGTGGCTGTTCCTGCATTCAGGGAAAAATGCAGACTCAGGACGAAAATCATTAGCAATGCTATGAACTGAATATGGTTTCAGCTCCCCCAGTTCCCATGTTGAAATGGGATCCCCATTGTGATGGTGTCCGGGGGCGGGGCTGTGTGAGGTAATTAGGTCAGGAAGGTGGAGCTCTCCTGGATGGGCTTGGAGCCCTTGAGGAGGTGGCCAGAGAGCCAGCTAGTGCAGAAGAGGGCCCACAACAGATCCCTACCTCGCTGGCACCCTGAGCTCAGACTTCAGCCTAGGGAACAATGAGAAATCCCTATCGTTCACAATGGACCCAGTTTACATTGCGTTGTGTAGCAGCCTGAGCAGACAAAGATGGTAGCCAGAAACCCTGCAGCACCAGGATGCTGAACAGAGACACTGAAAGTACGGACAGCATCTGCCATACGACTCTTCAACATTGTACCTGAAGTCATGACCAAGGTGATAACAGACACCAACGGCAAGAAAGCTCAATACTTGGAAGAGGGAGACAAATAGCCACTACCTGTAAAAGACATAGTCATGTGACAATTTGAGATCGGGTAAAAGAGGGAGGAGAGATGAATGGAGATGATAGTATAGGAGTACAGTTGGGCACTCAGGTCGGACATCATTTACAACCAAGAACCCAACAGTGATCAGGTTATGCTTAATGCTAAAACCCTGACAACATCACACAACTGTGTCTACTCTCAGGGCTAGGAGTTGATCCCAGACAATGTTGCTCTTCAGTAATACAATGAGAGAGTGTACGATGTACAAAAATCAGAACATGTCAAGCAAAATGACAGTTGTCTGGATACCCAAGATAACAAACTGAACCATTACAAACAAGGAAACTATAAAGTGGCTGGGTACAAAACAACATTTCAAATCCATACTGCTCCCATACAAAACAGCTAGCTAGAACACTCTTAAAATACCATCAAAAAAGGAACATACTTTTGGGGAAAAAAACTTCTTAATAAACTGATTAAATATTCAAGATCTATAAGAAAATATTTTAATGATAATGAGGAGCATCAAAGATATAAATAAATATAGCCAAGCATTGCTGCTCCTATGGGAATAACACAATAATGTTAATTCTATATCAAAGGTATCCTTTCTTTCCCACCCCCATTTTCTTAACTACAGAAGCTGTTCTTAAACTTTGTAAAGGAAAAAGAAGTCTTTTTAAAGGGGAGTAATGAGATTGCTAAGCACTTTCAGATATTATAACATGTTATAAAATTATCATTTTTAAAGAATAAATAGGTCAATGGAATAGGATTAAGAGTTAAGAAATTATCTCAAACACTGGTAAGAATGTAATATATAATAAATGTAGGATTTCAAGTAAGTGGGAAAAATATGTATTTTTCAATAAACAATGTTAGCAGGACCAGCACAGTGGCATAGTAGGCTAGGCCTCCTCTGCCTGAGGCACTGGCATTCCACATAGGTGCCTGTTTGTGTCCCGGCTGCTCCTCTTCCAGTCCAGCTCTCTGTTTATGGCATGAGAAAGCAGTGGAAGACTCCCAAGTGCTTGGGCCCCTGCACCCACGTGGCAGACCCAAAAGAAACTCCTGGCTTTGGCCTGGCCCAGCTTCAGCTGTTGTGGCCATTTGGGGAGTGAGCCAATAGATAGAAGACCTTTCTCTCTGTCTCTCCCTCTGACTATAACTCTGTCTCTCAAATAAAAAATCTTTTAAAACAGTGATACTAACACCAAGAAGCTGACCATTTAGAAAAAATAAGAAACTCACTTCTTTAGATAAATTACAGGTGGATCCAAGTTTTCAATAGAAATGTGAAACCATAAAAATGATAGAATGGGGCCAGAGCTGTGGCATAACGGGCAAAGCCACCACCTGCAGTGCCAGATTCCCACATGGGTGCTGGCTCAAGTCCTAGCTGCTCTACTTCCAATCCAGTTCTCTGCAATGGCCTGGAAAAGCAGTGGAAGATGGCCCAGGTCCTTGGGCTCCTGCTACCCACGTGGGAGACCAGGAAGAAGCTCGTGGCTTCTGGCTTCAGACTGGCTGATTTCTAGCTGTTGCAGCAATTTGGGGAGTGGACCAGTGGATGGAAGACCCCCCCATACTCTAACTTTCAAGTGAATAAATTAATCTTAAAAAAAAAAAAAACTTCCGCAGAGCAAAAACACAACATAAAAGATAAATGACAAGCTGTGGTAGACAAAGAGCTACTATTCTCTTGGTACAGAAATAGCTTCTAAAACTCAACAAGAACAAAACCAGCAACATATAAAAACGGGCAAAGAACATCAGTAGTTCACAAAGCAACACAAATGCCCTTTAAGTATATTTAAAAAATTAAAGAAATGTAAATTAAAAGAACTGTGATATCATTTTTCATGTTGGCAAAAATTATAAAGACATAAGATTCACTGCTGTGGGGCTGGGCAAAAATAGATGTATTGAAGCATTAGTGATTGGAGTCTAAATTAAAGTGGTATCTCGGGAGAACTACCTTTCAACAGGCATGGTCTTTGTCTCAGAAGTTCCACATCTAAGGCTTCCTCCTTCGGCTACTTATATATTCATACTCTAGATTATTATGCACAAAAAGGTGGCATTCTATTTTATTGACTGAAACACTCAGCACCACAGAACAATATGCATAAAATCATTCATGTAAAAAACAAGGAAAAAGTTTAAAACTCCTCATACATGTGCCCACTCATATGTGATAACAATGCATAGAGAAGTATCTGGAAGCTCGCAACTCTGCCTTTCTAATGAATAAGTAAATCGTAAAAAAGAAAAGAAAAACATCTGGGAGGACAGCCAACCATTAATGTCCTGCTTAAAATGCTAGAAAATAGTTATAAAATAGGCATTTCTCTTTTCTTTCCCCAAATTTACAGTTATTGTGTGATGAAATGCATATTTCATTATTAATACTTGTCAATTTCACTTATGTATGCATTAGAGAGAGAGAGACTGACAGAGACAGACAGACAGAGAGAGAGAGAGATAGAGCTCCCATCCGCTGCTTCACCCCCACATGCCTGCAACAGCCAGGGCTGGGTTCAAGGAAGCCAGGAGCCATGTGCGTCCATGTGCGTCTCCCATGTGGGCAGTAGGGACCCCAGCACTTCAACCACCACCTAAGCCATCAGGCTGCTCCCAGGATCTGCATTAGCAAGAAGCTGGAATCAATAAATCCAGTGTAACAATATGGGATTTCTGCGTCTTAACCCACGCTTCCACTGCTAGGCTAAACGTCTGCCTCAATACATGTGAACGAACGTACACTTGTAGAATTATACTAGAGAAAATGACTTTAAAATCTCGAGGGGTTTTATGAATATTTTTATAACAGTATGATATTAGCTAAAGCATAAATGTATGTCCACGTGTGTTAAGGATAGTAAATCAGAGCGTATGTGAGTGATGCCCAGCAGCCAGTCATGTAGGAAAAAAATCATAAACAAGTACTTAGAGTTTGTAAAAAAATTTATACATAATATATTTATATATAATATAAATATAATTATATATATTTGCACATATTATATATGTGTGTAAATATTATATATAATATATATTATAAATATATGTGATATATGTATATATAATATATATTATAAATATATGTGATATATGTATATATAATATATGTAAATATATGTGTATGTATTATATATAAATTTATATATAATATATAACATATATCATATAATAATAAATATATGTAAATAATATATGTAAATTTATATATGTAAATAAATTTTATATAATATATAACACATATTATGTGTGTGTTATAATTTTATATAATATATAACACATATATATTATTATATATATTATATATTATATATGTGTGTATTATGTATGTATGTATTATATATAAAATTTTATATATATATATATATATATATAAAATCTCCAATCCAACCAATTCCTTAAGGACCACCAAAGGGTCATTTATGCAGTGTTTTGCAGGTTCCATAGCGCAAATGACAGACTTCCTAATCAGGCAATCCTAAAATTCACAGCTTCAGGAACATTTCTAACAGGAGAAAGTGAGTCACGGATCACATAAATTCCCAGATAAACTAAGAATGTATTTAAAATAAGTTCAACGTTCTACCAGCCTTAATATTTTTTCCTTAGTCAGTAGCCAAAGTAACTAAGCAAAATTTTCCTTTTCATGCTCTCTCCACTAGACCTGTGGAGGAACAAAAATTATATATCCAACCAAAAGGTGAACCAGAAAGGGGGGGAAGGCTGAAAACCTCATTCACAGACCAGTAATGAGCTCCTGACACACGCAGCTGACCCACTGCCACCGACACTTTCAAGACAAATTCCTAACTGTCCTAGGTGTTTTCATGATGGATCTCAGATTAGGACAGTACCAGATTACTTCTTTACTGTCCATCTCTGCAGGTGTTGCTTTTAACTCTATAAGCACCATGCATCGAACAGAGAACATAAACAGAAGTTTTAACCTGTAGCTCTTTAATATAACATTTAATTACAGGGTCCTGGAGATCTGTCTTTGAAAAGTGACTTTGGTTCAAACAGCCCTATTTGGATAAACAACCCAAGTGGTTCTTAACCACTAATAATAGGCCAAAAAGGGGAAAAAAAAATGAATGGATGAAGGCCTGACCAAATCTTAAAACAGTGGCAGGTCTTTCCAAACCAAAATAAAACAGAAAACAGGAAGACTCGCACTGCCCTCTCTCCTGCACCTGCCTCCACCTTTCCCACAACTAATTATCTGGGGAATGGAAGGTAAATGTGCAAATTGTGGGGTTTTTCCCTAAGTTAGGGTTTTTTCCTAATTACACTCTCCATCGTACATCAGTAGGGTTCCCGACTCTGTTGGGGGCCTAGAAACACTGAATAACCCCTGCTCTGACGTGCACATGCCCTGGGCCCACTCCGGGGCAGCTGTTTGGATTGACTTATCCTGAACCCATCCATCGGCAGTCTGCTTGGAGCAGGCTGATGGCGAGGCCAAGCAAACTCGACGAACGATGAACACACACGGATCCTGACCCCTCAACCAAGCTCCCGGAACTTGGGGTCTTTGCTGGAGGAACCTGCAATGCTAATCCGAGTCACCGCTTTCCTTGGCAGAGGATGAGGGCCATGAATTAGGAATTGTTCTCTCACCGGTGACTTGCGTGCACCAGAGAAGAGAGGACTCAGCACTACTACTGAGTGCTCTTTACTGCCTGCAAACTCAGCAACTGAACTCCCCACAGGACACTGGGAGCTTTCAAGATATCAAAATACTATAGAAGGGGCCGGTGCTGGGGCCTAGCAGGTAAAGCTGCCACCTGCAGTGCCAGCAGCCATATGGGTGCTGTTCCAGTCTCAGCTGCTCCACTTCCAATCCAGCTCTCTGCTATAACCTGGGAAAGCAGTAGGAGATGGCCCAAGTCCTTGCACCTGCATGGGAGACCCAGAAGTAGTTCTTGGCTCCTGGCTTCAGTTCAGCCCAGCTCCAGCAGTTACAGCCAGCTGGGGAATGAACCAGCAGATGGAAAACCTCTCCCTCCCTCCCTCCCTCCCTCTCTCCCTCTCTCTCTCTAACCAGCAGATGGAAAACCTCTCCCTCCCTCCCTCCCTCTCCCCCTCCCTCCCTCCCTCCCTCTCTCTCTCTGCCTCTCCCTCTCTGTATTACTCTGACTTTCAAATAAATAAATCTTTTTAAAAAATGCTATATAAACCTTTTAAAAAATACATAACCTCTTGAGATTGAAAATATACTTAGAATATATGGAAAGAAATCCAATTCAAAGTCACAAGCTAGCCATATTGCATCTAACCAAACTGTTACGCTCTAGAAAGAGGGTAACAGACGTTGCTGAGGAAGGGATGTGGAATCCTGTTCTCTCAGATGCACTGCTGATGGGAGGAGTAGTTAGGGGAAAATATCTGGGTAGCAATTTGGAAATAAGAGCCAAATGTCTTCAAAAGGTGCATGCCTTCTAATCAGTCATTCCTACTCATTGGAATCTGTTTGAAGGAATAACTGAGAAGTGTGCAAATATTTAGCTGAAGGGCTAATCATTCAAGTGCTGACTTCAATAGTGAAAAACTAAGGGAAGGGGCAGGCGCTGGGGCATACTGGGCCAAGCCTCCACCTGCAGCGTTGGCATCCCTTGTGGGTGCTATTTTGAGTCTCAGCTGCTCCACTTCCGATCCAGCTCTCTGATGTAGCCTGGGAAAGCAGCAGAAGATGGCCCAAGTGCTTGGGCCCCTGCACCCACATGAGAGACCTGGAAGAAGCTCCTGGCCGTTGTGGTCATTTGTGGAGTGTGCCAGCAGATGGAAGATTTCTCTCTGTGTCTTTCCCTCTCTGTCTCTGTAACTCTGCCTTTGAAATAAATGAATCTTAAAAAAAAAAAAAAAAAGGAAAAAGCTTCAATGTATAACAGAGAAGTGATTGATTGGGAGATTTGCATTCATTGAAAACTATGAGGCCATTAGAAATACTTACTGCTATGTTGCAATTTAAAAAATAACTTATTAACAATATGTAAATTATCATCTCAACCTTGCCTACATAGGGTATTTTTACACCCAGACACAGAAAAGGGAGCAAAAATGTAGATCTCAAAATGTTCAGAATGTTGGGGCTGGCACTGTGGCGCAGCAAGTTAAAGCCCTGCCCTGAAGCACCGGCATCCCATATGGGCAGCAGTTCTAGTCCTGGCTGTTCCACTTCCCATCCAGCTCTCTGCTGCGGCCTGGGAAAGTAGCAGAAGATGGTCCAAGCGCTTGGGCCCCTGCACCCACGTGGGAGACCTGGAAGAAGCTCCTGGCTTCAGATTGGCACAGCTCCGGCCGTTGCAGCTATCTGGGGAGTAAACCAGTAGAGGGAAGACCTCTCTCTCTCTACCTCTCTAACTCTGTCTTTCAAATAAATAAATAAATCTTTTTAAAAGTGTTCAGAATGTTAACATCTCTGGGTAGTAGAAAAATTGCCATTTTTCTGACATTTTTTACAAGTATAAATTATTACCTGTTATAAGGCTTTTGAAATAGCTTAAAAATAAGACTAAAATAAAATTAAAAATAATAATGAATGAAATCTCACAAAGATTGATCTCCAGCTTTCCACAGGAAAGTGCTCATAGACATAGACACATACACACACACTCAGACACACACACACTCACACACATACACACACTCTCACACACACATGCAATAATTGGATATCAAAATGTTTAGAACTCTGAACATTTCCTAAATCCTGAACTGAAATGGTAATAAGTTGGGGAAACGATAGTAAGAATTTGAACAAAAGGATTAATAGTTTCAAGTGTGTAAAGGGCTCTCACAAGCCAGTAATGAAAATATCAGTATCTGGGGCCGGTGCTGTGGCACAGCCCTGCAGTGCCAGCATCCCATGTGGACACGGGTTCAAATCCCAGCTGCTTCACTTCCAATCCCGCTCCCTGCTCATACTCTAGGTAAAGCAGCAGAAGATGGCCCAAGTGCTTGGGCCCCTGCACCCACATGGGAGACCTGGAAGGAGCTCCTGGCTTCAGGCTGGCCCAGCACCAACCCATGCGGACATTTGAGGGGTAAACCAGTGCATGAGAGATCTCCAAGTCTGCCTTTGAAATAAAATAAATAAATCTTTTTTAAAAATGTATCAGCACCTCCCTACTTCTTTTAATGAGTGAAACATTAGAACAGGTCCCTGCTGCCCCAAGGTGCATCTGTGCCGATGCTGGAAGATTCTCCTGCCCTGGGTCAGCACCAGAGGGAGCACAGCTGGATCCCAGCCCCAGAGGTCAGGGGCCCTGGGTCACGAGCCCTCCTCCAGCACAAACCACTACAAGCAGGGCAGAAGCCATGAGAAGAGCACGACCTTCACTAGAAAAGAAATGTAAGTTACCAATCAAAAGCCGAGAAATGTTTCAGCTCGTTGATTATCAAATATAAATTAGAATAAAAATACACTAATTTATCTTTCCAATATTACAAAAAAATTGTAATTTTTATGTGCTGGTGGGATGATGTGAGAAGGATACCCTCAACTCTGTTGGGAGAACACAAATTGAGCCAATCTTTCTAGAAGTCGTTTTCAGATTATGGATCAAGCGCCTAACAGGATGTCTTTCATTCTTATACTTCTCGAAACCTAAAGTACTAACTAAAGATACAAAATTTATGTATGACCATGATTTATGATCATGAAAAATCTAAATATCTTAAATGTTTAAAATGGGAGGCTGTGGGGCTGGTGTTGTGAGTATGCCTCTTGCAATGCCAGTATCCCGTATCAGAGCACCAATTCAAGTCAAGTCCTGCACTCTAGTTTCCCTCTAGCTCCCTGCTAATGCACCTAGGAGACAGTGGATAATGGCCCAAATACCTGGGCCCTGGCAGCCCTGTGGGAGACCCACGGGGGCTCCTGGCTTTCCGGTGTCAACAAGGCTGAGCTCTGACTGTTGTGGCCATTTGGGGAGTGAAGCACATGATGGAAAATTTCTATCTCTCTCTACCTACCTATCAAATAAATCTTTAAAATAAGAATAAAAATAGGAGATGATAGAGTTCAACCTTAACTGCCATATTAGAAAGCTTAAGGAACTGATGAAATGCCAATAATACAGCATCAAGTGGGAAGTACAGAATGGCATGAATGCTATACAAAAGGGGGCATAATTTGCACACCCTTTTATAAATCACTATGATATGCATGGACACATCAGAAACACTAAAAATCATATACACAGTGTTAACAGGGTGTTGAAATCAGGAGTGTTTTTTTCTATTTACTTTGCTCTACTTTCCAAGTTTTCCTTGTAAGCATATAACATTTTCTTTTTATTTATTTATTTTTTATTTTTTATTTTTTGACAGGCAGAGTGGACAGTGAGAGAGAGAGAGAGAAAGGTCTTCCTTTGCCGTTGGTTCACCCCCCAATGGCCGCCGCGGTCAGTGCACTGTGGTCGGCGCATCGCGCTGATCCGAAGCCAGGAGCTAGGTGCTTCTCCTGGTCTCCCATGCAGGTGCAGGGCCCAAGCACTTGGGCCAAACTCCACTGCACTCCCGGTCCACAGCAGAGAGCTGGCCTGGAAAAGGGGCAACCGGGACAGAATTCGGCGCCCCTACCAGGACTAGAACCCGGTGTGCCGGCGCCGCAAGGCAGAGGATTAGCCTAGTGAGCCGCGGCGCCAGCCATATCATTTTCATAATGAGGAAAAAGGCTCGCCAAGAAAGGCTTCTTTAAGAAGAGAATGCACTCAAATGCAAACCTCAAATGCAAACCTCGTTCATTAGAACAATTGCAATAGAAGACAGTGTGGGCACTAGCCTGGAAAGCCATGAGGTAGGTCATTCAGCAACACTTCAAAACAATGATTCATAAAAGATCCAAACACACGGTACAATTAAAAAAAAATCCCAGAATCATAAAAACATCTCCACCTTCTTCCATACTCCAGGAATATCTGATGACAACAACAAAGTCACATTAGCCCTGGAAGCTCCAAACAGCATGTTTAGTTCTGTGTGCCTGGAGCAAGCATGTGTGGTTGGATATGCTACAGCAGGAAAGTTTGGAACTCAGAACTGAAGGTGGCCTGGAATTCTACCACACAGGTATTTCCTTCTTTGTTTAGGATCAGGAAGGAAAACAAAAACAAGAACCCACGTAGGTCTCTTCATTTTTCAGTTCAACTACAGGCTATTAGAAGCGATACATGAGTTGTGTCCCAAGGTTTGTAGATAAATTCATTAAGGAAATTGGTGTTTGTATGGCTGAATATAATGCAAACCACACCTTTTAGGTTGCTCAAACAAAAATCAATACAGAGTAAAAAAAAAAAAAAAAAAAACAAGGACTACAGTCCTTTCTCCAATTCCTTTTCATGAGCTCCACAAGACTGTGTGCACCTACACAGAGACTTTCAACATCCAAAGAGAATGACTTTTTTGAAAATATTCAGCGATTGAGATCTGATGAATTTCTGAACAGCTTACAGGATTGGATGGGAGCAGGGAGAAGTCAGACAGAGGGTAGCAATCATGAGTCTCACTCTGAAACACAAAACCGAGAAGTCTGCCTACTGTTCCTGTTTCACAATCTCCATGTTCATTCCTGCAGCCGAAGATTGCTGTGGCCTTGCTTGCATTTTACAAAAAAAGCTTGTTTTCACTTTTTTAATGCATCTCCTTTCCCCTCCCTGGCCCAGCATAATTTTGTGACCTCAGGGATTCTGTGAGACCAGTCTCCCCAGAAAGTTTACTCCTTGTACTTTTTGTTCTAGGCCATGGATGCTCCTTGCATAGTCTGATAAGCAAATAAGTTCATGTTTGCGACAATGCTTCCATTAAAGACGCCTGCAGT
The DNA here is from genome assembly GCF_033115175.1 of Lepus europaeus. Taxonomy (NCBI): domain Eukaryota; kingdom Metazoa; phylum Chordata; class Mammalia; order Lagomorpha; family Leporidae; genus Lepus; species Lepus europaeus. Next base: position 41,580,534 of record NC_084830.1, read on the forward strand.
GGATCCCATGATGCAATCTCACTCAGCTTAACTAACAGACTCAAGCTCGCCTGGCATGATCTATGCACCAGCTTGTAGAAGCAGCTGGATGACTCACAGGCTCATGCCTCCAGGGAGAAGCAAGTCCACATTATGGAAAAAATAAATCGTTATTAAGAAATATCATAAAAACTCAACCTTACCTACAACTGCTTTTTGTTTTGAAAGGAAGTCCCACTCCAGCCTCTCCCTATCTCTCTAAAGTACCCAACACAAGAGGACCCCACACGAAGTCTCTCCCAGTTACATCCAGGTGCAGCCCAACATGGTCCCAAAGGCCGCCAGGCCAACCGAGAACTCTCTGGGAGGGAAAGCACACGCAGACAGCAAGCAGCAGCCCAGCAAGTGGAATAAACCAAATTTTCCTCGTGCTCAGTCATTCCCCAGCTTCAAGTCATACAGAGGATGGGAACTCCTTATACTTCCTCGTGCCTTTTGGAAAAGGGATCGGATTTAATAGTTTGCAAATCCAAAAAGCCAGGGTTGGCAAGACACGGATCCAACCAGGCCAGGGAGGAGGAGCACAGAGCAGGACGAGAAGGGAGGGGCAGGGACTTCTTCTGGGGACCAGGTCAGTTCTACCTGGAATAGGCAACCACGCAGGCTTTCCATTTTATTTAGGGTACGTGTGTGTACCCTTCAGCCAACTGAGAAAACAGAGCAGCTCAAATAAGCAACAGAAGTCCCTGTGTTTTCCTGCACACAGAACAAAGCCTGTTGACCTTTTAGAAAATTATTTGTTGGCCGGCGCTGTGGCTCAACAGGCTAATCCTCCGCCTTGCAGCGCCGGCACACTGGGTTCTAGTCCTGGTTGGGGTGCCGGATTCTGTCCCGGTTGCCCCTCTTCCAGGCCAGCTCTCTGCTGTGGCCAGGGAGTGCAGTGGAGGATGGCCCAAGTGCTTGGACCCTGCACCCGCATGGGAGACCAGGAGAAGCACCTGGCTCCTGGCTTCGGATCAGCACGGTGTGCCAGCCGCAGCGGCCATTGGAGGGTGAACCAACAGCAAAAAGGAAGACCTTTCTCTCTGCCTCTCTCTCTTTCACTATCCACTCTGCCTGTCATAAAAAAAAAAAAAAAAAAGAAAATTACTTGTGCCATTTTCTGTGCCTATAAGCATTCTAACATAACACTATCAGGGACATTTTTCTCCTAAGATGACAATCACCTCGTCAAACCATGGTTTGCTAAATCAGCCCTCTGTAGCCAGGCATTTCGGTGTTTGATTTTTCACTTTCAAAACAAATGCTGCCCGGCTGGCGCCGTGGCTCAATAGGCTAATCCTCCACCTTGTGGCGCCGACACACCGGGTTCTAGTCCCGGTCGGGGCACTGATCCTGTCCCGGTTGCCCCTCTTCCAGGCCAGCTCTCTGCTGTGGCCAGGGAGTGCAGTGAAGGATGGCCCAAGTGCTTGGGCCCTGCACCCCAGGGGAGACCAGGAGAAGCACCTGGCTCCTGCCATCGGATCAGCGCGGTGCGCCGGCCACAGCACACTACTGCGGCGGCCATTGGAGGGTGAACCAACAGCAAAAGGAAGACCTTTCTCTCTGTCTCTCTCTCACTGTTCACTCTGCCTGTCAAAAATAAAAAAAATAAAATAAAAAAATTAAAAAAAATGCTGCCCTTAATATCCTGGATTATTTCCTTATGACAAATTTGTAAAACTGGAACCAACTTGCCTTCCAGAATGTTTGCACTAATTTATAATCCTCCAAAAACGTATTTTGATTAAACCTCGTCCTGTTCAACGTGGCCAATGTGACGCTGGAATCTGGATCATGTTATATAACGTACTTTTCTTGTATTATCAATAATTAAATAGTTCCTGTGTTGAGAAGCCCTTTGATAGCTTTCATGAACTGTCTACTCCATGTTCTTTGTATTTTCAAGGAGTCAGTAGTCCTTTTTAAACTGTTTTCAAAAATATGTGATACAATTTTTTTTAAAAGTATACACCAAGACACCAAAGTAAAGAAAACAAAACAAAAACAAAGCCATGGTTTTGGAGCACAAATGTGTTGTGACGGGATTACAGTTCCTCCAACACGAGGCCCTTCCAGGGGCTCCCGACCCCAGAGACTTCAATTCTGCAGCGCCATAGGACAGCGGACCCAGAGATGTTATTTCTGGCCAAGTGCAGAGCAGTTGTGTGCTTGAAGAACTACACTCCATTTAAAGTCAAACTGTGGCTGGCAAAGGATTATTATTTAATACTTTTTTCTGAAGACCTACTACACTACTGCTTTGGCAAGATTAAAAAAAAAAAAAAGGACTTATTGATTTGAAAGGCAGGCAACAGAGAGGGAAAGACACATGTTCCATCTGCTGCTTTACTCCCCAGACACTTCGAGCAGCAGGGCCGGGCCAGGCCCAAGTCCGGAGCGGAGGAACTCCATCCGGGTCTCCCATGGGGCTGGCAGGATGCCAAGTGCTTGGGCCCTCAGCTGCTGGCTCACAGGAGCATTGACAAGGGGTTGGATCGGAAGAGCAGGGTAGCTGGGCCTTGAACCTGAGCTCCGACATGGGATATGAGCTTCCCAAGAGGCAGCTGAACTCGACGGACCACAACACCTGCCCCGGCAACACTTTCCTGAGTTATGTTGTATTAAAGGTGGAGGAGGAGGGGAGAGGAGGAGAGGGAAAAAGGAAAAAAGAGAAGGGGGAAGGAGGAGTAGGAGGAAGAGGAAGAAGAGGTGAGGTGGCGGCCGCTATGGCTTTAGCGATGCAGTTTATTTTTAGCCAATGTGCCATTCGGTCTGCTGTTGCCTCCCTCCCTGGAAGAGGTCTGCAGAGTCCCGGGCAGCCTTGTCCCCCAGGTTTCTTGCCTGCCCAGATCACCCGTGCCTGGTCACCACTGATGTGGGGCCTGGCCACCCTTGAGCTCCACACGGGCCCCTGACTCTCTCCTGCCTGCTGGGAGGGAGCCTGTCCCTCTGCTGTCTCACCCAGCTGGAGGAGGAGGGGGGTGAGGAACAGAAGCAAGTCCCCGTACCCTCCCTTTCTTGCTAATGTCCACCACACTGCCCAGGAGTGGCCACCACCCGCCCAGGCCCCTCTAGAGGGGGACAAGCAGGTGACTCTCCCCAGGCATCTAAGTTCAACTCCATTTTACAGGAGAGGAGAATCCTCTGAGCTCGCGTTAACCACTCTACTGGCAACACAGCAAAGAGGCACGAACCACCTCTGCTCGCAGCTGCTTTGAGAAGCGAGATCCAAAAAGCGCAGAACGCACTGGGGCTCAGTGAACTGAAAACTAAAAACAACTCGAGGAGGTGAGTGTGGGAGTGAAAGCACACTCCACCTCTGGGTTCTGGCATCAGACTCGTCATAGGCTCCCTCGGTAGGCAGTGAACACGGAGGAGGGGAGGGTGCATTTCTTTTTTTTTCCATCCCCAAACTAATCAAAACTCCAAGCTGTCAACTCCGCTACCTCAAAAGGACTGCAAGACACTTTCTTTTTTTCAAACGTCTAGCTCCAAATCCTAAACCTGGCCACTCACAGGTCCCGAAGGACCCCCAGGGCTCGTCCTACCTCTGGAATTCCAGGTTTCAAGTTAAACAGCAGAACTAATTCCCCAGGAGGCCTGATCGCCACCAGCCCATCCCTGCAGTTCCTGCCACAATTCTTGCTCCAGAAAGTGCTGCTGCTCAACCCAGAGCAGCTGCTCCTGCTCTCTCCCTCCCTCCTTTTCTCCCCTCCTCAAATCTGAATGCATGGACCCTCAGGAGGCTCGGGCCCCTCGGGGCCTCGCTGGGGTTGCAGGTGGGCGTTCAGCTGAAAGGCAAGCTCCACAGCGCAGGCCACAGGCCAGCCTGCTTTCCTTCCCAGCTCTGCTCCGGGGGTGCACTCACGCTAGGAAAGGAAGCCTTTCCTAGGGAGAGCTAGTGAAAGCAGATCCTAGAGGCGTGCGCCCCGCCAAGTTCATTGCCGTGTTCATTACAAAGTAAAATAAGGCACTTCACCCACCGCCACAGGCAGCCCTGGCTCTCCGCTGAGGAGCCATTCAAATGCAGGCTCTGCTGCTGAGACTCACTTTCATAATATACATTAAAATCTCCTGAAGACGCCAGCCTTTCTAGGCCTTTGCATACAAGTCTTACAACCTGCCTTTCCTTGGCATTGCACGTGGCGACTCAAAATGTGCTGCTTCCATAAGTGACATTGCTACTGCTCACCAGAGCACGGAAAGTTAAAACACTTCTCCCTTCCCAGTGCAAGGGGCAAGGGGGGAAAGGCGTGGAGACCCCCAAAGACAGACTTTCTATCCCACTTAACCCGTTATGGTCTGGTTCTTTCATTTACCATTAAGACGTGTGCAGCATAAAATGTGCCTTGTTGTTAATGGGGGAAAAAAAAAAAAAAAACAGATCTTGCAAGACTGAATCCGAATTTTGAAGACTGGTGGAGCTGAGCGAGGGACTCCCAGGTGTGTGTTGTTGTTACTAAGCAACCCTCTCGTCCTCCTGGTCCAAAGCAAAAATTCCTATTCAGCCTGTTGCTGCTCGCTAAGGAATTTTTCCCAGTCAAGTTTGCCAAGCCAGTTGCTCTCCTGTTTCAGGACAAGGCCTTGTTTTTTTAGAATTGAGCCGGAGTTAGTGAGCAGCTCTTGAAAAGCAGCAGAGAACAACCCCAGCACGAACGCCAGGGATCAGGAGGGAGGAGACTTTTTTTTCCTTAGACTCAAAGAACTTTTCCAAAGCTGCACATAGTTGCTGCCGATAAGGTGGCCGGCATCTTAGCTCCTGGCCTAGATCATAAGGACTGGCTGCGGATGCTAGAAGTGCTCAAAAGAACACAGCACGGTTCACTTTAAAAAATGACACCAAAAATCAGATTCACATTCACCTCTGTGCGTGCGTCAACTCTCACCAAGTTCTATCAGAGGACAGAAAAAAAAAATTAGGGACGGGAAGGAGGAAGGAAAAAATATTCCTTTAGGGAAGTGGCAAAGGAAGGGGAAAAATACTATTTAACCAAATTGTTTTTTTTTTTCAACCACAAATGCATGCCTAGTTAGAGCAAAGTCCTAAAGAGGAACTGAAACAGGCGCTTAAGTTACCCAAGAATTTTTAAAAAGTAAATTTCACAATCTTTAAAGATCTTATTTAGTTATCTAAGGATTTCAAGTAAACACTTGGGGACTATTACTTGGTGTTATTGTTGTTTACATACTTTTATATATTTGACTTACCTGAAACCTTTCTGAACTCTCTTTTCTGCTTTGCAGACTCTGGTAGAAATGGCTAGATCCCACTGTTCATTCAATCTCTCTAGCTCTTAACTTCTAATCCTCCTTAAGCCAGGCGGCACTGGGCCCGTATGGGTGGGCTGGACGCTGCAGTCGGCTTTAAACCTCCCTGCAGGCCCTCAGAAGTTCTAGAACATCTTATCAGGGAAATAGTTTTAAGCTGGAAACGAAGCTACAACCATCATTTCATCAAATCAACCTCATGTTGGAACTCTTTACATTTGATTATGTGCTGGAAAATAAAAAGTCAACAAGGATCACCTGAACAAAGAACGCTCCTTGTGAGCAATATTGTGAAATTGGAGACAGACATGTGGGCTTCCAACTCCAGCCCGGCTCCCAGGTGAGTGGGATTCAGCCGGAAATGCGAGCTTGGCTGACATCACCTCAAATCAGGTCTTTGGCAGCTCTGGAAACGTCTGGCTGCTCCTAAACACCCCCTCCCTCCAGAAGGGGCAGGTCAGCAAAATGAGCTAAGCAAAGGACAGAGGTGCATATGGTAAAAGCCCCCAGGTTTCATCCCAAGTGCACGACGGAGATGCACCGGAAAAGCTGTATTCATTTCAAGCATTATTTCTGTATCTAACTGAATATACAGCAACCCTGGGACATTGTATACATGCAGAGAGCCCTTGGCCCTCTCCTGTGAACCTAATTCAACCCCTCTGGGTTTGGGCTTAAGGATGTGTCTATAGGTTTTTGTCTTTTATTTATTTGAAAGGCGGGGGGGGGGGGGGGGGGGAAGGGGGGGCTGAGAGAAATGGGCAATCAGAGTGCATGCAGGGGCCGATCCAGGGCAAGAGGCCCTAAACACTGGACTGATGGTCCCAGCTGGCTCTTTGTCTACTCACTGGGTAAATGAGAGACCACGTGACTGTCAGGACCACTTGCAAGGATGATTCTGCCTCGTTGTGAGTATGCGAATATCTGGACTAAGAAACTTAGAGCAGCCACTCAGTACGCTGCTTGGGGAGCCTGCATCCCTTCCTGGGGAGCCTGGGTGGAAGTCCTGCCTCCACTTCTGAATCCAGCTCCCTACTAATGGACATCTTAGGAGGCAGCAGTGACGGCTCGCGTCGTTGGGTCCCTGCCTCCCTCACAGGAGACCCAGAGTGACTTCTTGGATTGAGATCCTTGCTCCCAGTTTCTGGCTATTGCAGGCACTGGAGGAGTGCACCAGTGGATCAAAGAAAGAGCTGTCTCTCTCTCTCTGCGTCTCTCTCTGCTTTTCAAATAAAACTTCAAAAATAGTGCATTAAGCCTGTAATTATACAGTGGATGGAAATTATGTTTTTTGCAAAAATTAAAGAAAAGGAAAGAGGAGGATGGAAGGAGGGAAGGAGTAGGGATAGAAGTCTGGTTATCTTCTTAGAACTGTACCTATGAAAAACACGAAATCTGTTCTCTTTATATTAATAAAAATTTTAAAAATGCTAACTTTCTACTACTAACCATAAAACTGTAAATAAATACACAACTGATCATGTTAACTGACTCAACAGTGTCATTATCTCCCTGCCTCTAATCTAACGACATTGGGCTCCTTTCTGGACTTAGAACATTCTGAGCACCCTGACCCCAGGGCCTTTGCAGTCGCTCTTCCAACCGCATGTAACACTCTTACCCCACGTATCTTCACAGCTCAACCCATCACCTCTTTCAAGGGTCCCCACTCGGAGAGCCTGCCCCAACCACCACACACACCCCAGCTCTGCAGCACTCCCAATCTCCGTAGCCTGCTTCGCTTTCCAGCACAGCACAGCAACTGTCACCTTATTAGGGTCACTTCCTGACTGGCTTATTGTCTGTTCCTCCTCACATACACAAGAACAGAAGCACCATGAAGGCTGGGAATTTGTTCTCCTCACTAGCCAATGTTCACGTTGGGATCAGTGCCCAGGATTAATGGCATGTAAGGCAACTTTGTTTTAAAAAAAAATGAGTATATGTATTAGTTTGAGGAAGACAGTATGAATCCTTGCCATCTGTGGCCTCAAAGGCTATTTTACTTAGCCAAATGGAAAGGAATATATGGGTTCAGGACACTCATGAGTAGAACGTTGAATTAAACTGTATAGTCATTACCTAAATCATTATCCACACATGAAATCTATAGGTGTGGCATTTTCTCAATAATGACACAAAATGGGGCCAGCGCTGTTTGAGTCCCGGCTGTTCCACTTCCAATCCAGCTCTCTGCTATGGCCAGGGAAAGCAGCAGCAGGTGGCCCAAGTCCTTGGGCCCCTGTATGCGCATGAGAGACCAGGAAGAAGCTCCTGGCTTCAGATTGGCCCAGCCCCAGCTGTGGCGGCCATTTGAAGAGGGAACCAGTGGATGGGAGACATTTCTGTCTCTGCCTCTGCCTCTGCCTCTGTAACTCTGCCTTTCAAGTAAATAAATCTTTAAAAAAAAAAAAAACACATAAGATGGGGCTGTTGCTGTGGCAAAGTAGGCTAGCCTCCGCCTGTGGCACCAGCATCCCAAATGGGTGCTGGTTCATGTCTCAGCTGCTCTGATCCAGCTCTCTGCTATAGCCTGGGAAAGCAGTGGAAGATGGCTCAAGTGCTTGGACCCCTGCACCTGCGTAGGGGACCCAGAGGAAGCTCCTGGCTCCTGGTTTTGGAATGGCTCAGCTCTAGCTGTTGCAGCCATTTGGGGAATGAACCAGCAGATGGAAGAACTTTCTGTCTCTCCTTCTTTGTAACTCTGTCCCTCAAATAAATAAAATTTATATATATATTTTTATATATAAATACATTAAAAATGATTAAAATTATCATAGCCAAAAACCAGGTATATAGGTAGAAGCAGATATTTGGCATAACCTGTACTGTGTTTTTTTAAAAACTGTTTTATGGTTATGGCATGGTGGCACAGGTAGTTAAGTCACTGGGATGCCCACATTCCGCATCCGGGTGCCTGGTCTGACTCTGCTTCTGATTCAGTTTCCAGTTCATGCATCCTGGGAGGCAGCAGAGGATTGCTCACATGCTTGGGCTCCTGCCACCTATGTGGGAGACCCAGGATGGAGTTCCCGGCTTCTGGCTTCAGCCTGGCCCAGCCCCTGGTTGTTGTGGGCATTTGGGGACTGAACTAGTTGAGATCTCTCTCTCTCTCTCTTTCCCCATCTTCAAGTAAATAAAAATATTTTTTTAAAAATTCCTCATAGCTTTTTTTTAAAAAAAACTATTTTATAACTATTATAATTTTCAGGTAACTTTTAAGGGACTTTGCAGGTTTTAATCAAATTATGTCTGTGGATGTCTTACCGTTCACTACAGTGTACACTCTTGAGACCTGCTACATCTTGACCATCTTTATATTCTCCTAGAATGCCTATGGGAAAACACTGCAGCTAGTGGGTGATCAGAACAGGTGCTGATCTGATGACAAACGCACGGGTAGCAAATTAATTATCACACACGCCCGAGAGACTGAAAAGCTTCGTGGAAAAAGCCTATGATTATACCTGGATTTCAAAACAATATCGCACCGAAATAAAACTTATCCATCGATTTCATTTTCTATTAAGTTTCTGAAGACCCCCAGTTTGCAGGCAGATATCTCCTCTGAAAATAGTTTGGGCAGTAAAATAAGAGATTATTCATCTAGCACTGCCTTGCTTGTTGGCAAAGATCAGAGCTCTACATAAAATTTAAGATGGAGAGTAGAGAACCTTTAAATATGTACAAAGACAAAATGTCCTAAAAATACTTGGCTTTAATGAGCGATAACATCAACACTGAAGAACATAAAACACAATGTTTCAATCTAAATCCACACTGTAAAAAAAAAAAAAAAACCACATGATGCTACTGCAGTCCAGACTCGAACGTCCTCGCTATCCAAAAGATTACCTAATCTAAATGCGATTGTGGAAAACTGTCCACGGTGCATTCTAGGTCATTTCCAGAAGGGACAGCCAGGCCTCCTTGGACGCCCTCTGGGGCCCCTCACTTTCTCGGGGAGAGGAAGCTTCAGCCAGGAGTTCTTCCCCAGAGTTCCACCCCCACCTCACACTGACAACTGCAGGAGCCCCCCCCCCCCCCCCCCCGCACAGAAAACCTGCAGCCACCGGCCCCTGCCGGGCACCCGCACCCGTTAGAATATTAACATTAAGCAAACCAGGCTAGAGTTGGCAAAAAATGATCCAAAAGCCACGTATGGACTTGGAGCATTTCCCAATGGTGCAGACAGAGAGCGCGCAACGGGTTGGATTGTGCGGCTCTTTGCAATACTGTTACCCTTCCTTTTCCCAGGATATAAAATTAGGACTTGGAAATCACACGATAAAAGCCACTTTTTCTTGAAGTACGGCGTCTGTCACCCCAGCAGGTTAGGACTCAGGAAAACTGGGTATCATTATCGCCTTAAAAGCAGGTGGCTTGTGCTCAGGGCTCCTTTTCGATAAGTAAATAAATTGTCCTTAGGGGTGCTGCGTAGACCTTGGTGAAAACACAAACCGAGCTGTTTTCGTTCTGAATTCGTTTGAGTCACGTCATATCCCGTGAAACAGCAAACTGTTGGCGGCGAGATTCATTCCACTAGGCTTGCCACCATTTCTTACAGGATCCGAACAAACCAAAACACATCTCGGCTCTGGGGCTACTTCAGGGCTGCGGGCTCCTGAGCTGCAGAGAATCTGGGGCGTGGGGGGGGGAGGGGACGGCCACTCCCACCCACCCCGGCCCGGGGCTGCGACACGGGTACTCCCCCTCCCGTGGGTGGCACGGTTCCTCCGTGGCTGGCGGCCACACTGGCACCACCGTCTGGCAGGGGCTGGCGTGTCTGCGTGCGTTTTCAGCCTCCCGACCCCACCTGCCGCTCTGCCGCCAGCACGGCCCTCCCTCCACCCCCAGCAGGTCCGTGGGGCCTTCCCGCGCCGCTCTCGACGCCCCTCGCCCGGGGACCGGCACGGGCCACTTGGCGCCCGAGGAGACACCCTCGGGAAGGGCTCCTGGGGGTGGCCACCGCACAGGGGGTAAAGTGACCAGGGCAATAGCCGTAGGCGCACGCAGCCAGCTCTCGGCCCGGGGCGCGCCCGAAGAGGAAGGGGCAGGGAGTGTCGCCACCGAATCCCGAGAAAGGCCGCGGGACCCACCTCCAGCTCCCTGCCGCTCCCGCCCTCGGCCCCACCTCCCCCGGCTCGCACAAAGGCGTCCCGGAGGCGGGGGCCGCGGCCGCGGGAGGCCGCCCGGACGCCATCCGGCCTGGCCTGGGCAGCCGGGGCTTGGGGCCGCGCAGGCCGCCGCTCCCGCGGCGAGCTTGGAGGGCAGGACGCGAGGGCAGAGTTCCCACCGGCCAGGGCCCCGGCCTTTCCCTGGAGAGCACCCCCTTCCCCGAGGAGGCCGGGGGCGCCCCCACGCAGTCCCGCCACGCCCGCGCTGCTGGCCACCGGCGTGGGGCGCCCGGGCCGCGGAGACTGCAAGCGTGCAGGCGCCGTCGGGGCGCGGGCAGACTCGGGACCGACTCGGGGCCTCAAATCAGTTCTTCCCATTTCGCCCAGGCCCCGGGACCTGCTCCAGGCTGCCAGACAAAGCGGGGGCGGGCGGCCCGGGCGCCCCCAGGCCTCCCCGCCTGGCCGCGCGTCGGGGACGCACCGCGGGCGCAGGCACGGCCCGGGCCGGGTGCGGGAAGATGGCCGTTCCTGCCTTTTATAAAAGCTCTTTGTTGTGCTCACACAAAAGCGGCCAGCAGGCCCCTTGCACTAATCGAAGGCGCTCGGCTGAACTTCCAGGTGGCCCCAGAAAGCCCTAGGCGCGGCGGGCACCTCCAGGAGAGGGGGGAATAACAGGCTGCCCGCCCCCACCCCGCGACCACAGCCCGTGTCCACGTCCAGGGATTCGTCCCGGGCGCGGGAGCTGAGCACACTGGCGAGGGAGAGAGGGAGGAAGAAGAAAAACCGAGTACCAAGGCCCGCAGGCGCATGAAACGTTCACGTCCTCTTGGGCTTTCTCCCCTGAATCGGGGTAGAAACATAATCCGAAAAAGTCTGGATCCACCAAAAAAAAAAAAAAAAAAAGAGAAAAAGGGGAGGAAAAAAAAAAGAAAGAAAAAAAATACCAAACAATAGCAACTTAAAAAAAAAAATCACAAACCAGTTGCCATCAGCCCAAAGTGGTAGCAGCAGCAGCCGGCGCGTGTGATCCACTTACTTGTCCGACTCTTGTGACATGTTTGATCCAATGAACTCGCTCCCCTTTTCCTGGAACCTCAGCCTCTGGAGAAACTGGACTTTCAGGTCTGTGCAGGTGAGAGCGCCCGAGATGGCAGAACAAGAGCTACAGGTAATTCTGCTTTTTCGTCCCCCCTCACCACGCTCGCTCGCTCGCCCGCTCGCGCCCTCACCTAGCCGGAAAGGTGGGATAAGGGGGGGCCCCTCACATGGGGCCCGAGCTCGGAGGCAGCCGGGCGGCGCGGAGTCCTCCTGGGTCGTGGCAGTGGGCAGACACAGAGCCGAAAGTGGCGGACTTGGGCGGCCACAGGTAACTTTCTCGCAAGGAGCTGAATTCTTTCACTAAAGGGTACAAGCCCGAGGGACGAGCCGCGCCGTGATTGGCTGCGGAGCTCGCTCAGGTGAGCTGCCATTGGCAGAGGCGCGCTCAGGTAAGGCCCTTCTCCAAGTGCAGGTAACTCACTCCGAAGTTTACCCGAGTGGAGCGGCGGCACGCTTCGCAGCTCGGCGGCAGCCGGTGGGAGCTGAAGGTCAGGGCTTCGAGCCGACCGCGAGCTATTCGGCCCCGAGGACGGGGTGGGAAGCTGGTGGGGGAGGGTACCTGGCGCGGGGTGGGGGCGGGGTGGGGGAGAAGCAGCACCTGCAGACACTAGGGATTGTGGGTCGAACGGAAGGACGAAGGAGAGCTGAACTCGGGCATCGCCGGCCACCCGGAATCAAACGCGCAGCACCCCACGAGGCATGCGGTGCCCACCTTAAGATGACCGACAGTGGGCCCAAGAGTGTGGAACTCGAGTGGCTTTGTGCTCGGAGGGGAGAAGAGACCCAGAGATCGCCGGCGCTGTTGTGTAACTGCATTTTTCACATTCTTAACCACAACAAACATGTCCCGTGTCCCGGTGGGTAAGAGATAGCAGGTACACTACAGAGGCCCAGATGGGCGAGCATCCCTTGGTGAGCGGGCAGGTGCGGAGTGGCCTGGTTCTAATGGAGCCAGGTGATTCGGTCGAATAGAACACTGAGATGACCCAGGAGTCCCGCTTCCATCTCAAGCCTAGGATTCCAGAACTGCAAACAACCCCTAAATCCGTTCCATAAACCTGTTGTCAGCTGGTGTCTCCAGGCAGGCACCAACATTTACATTGTAATTCAATAGAAGCAGCTACTACAAAGGAGCTTTATCCTTCCAGCTTAATATGGTTGCTACGGAAACGAGGCAGGAGGACACCGACTTTTCTGCGGTTCTGTTTCTCCTGGCTGGGCACAGCATGAATTAGCAAAGGTGTTAATTTATAATTGCGTGAAGTATCTGTGGAAGTTCTGATGACGGTCTGGCCCAACGTGTGGCGTGGGGAAATAAAGGAGATGGCGAAAAGCTTACTGTAGTTTATGTTACGTTACCACCAAAGCTGCCAGAGTTGATACAGCTTCTGGTTTCGTCTTTATGGATCACATATTTCCTGAACATTAAATTGTGAGACAAGGTTTGGTTGTGCCATTGTTTTTGCTCTCAGCAAATGAGTTTTGAAATTGTGTTCTTTAAAGACAGCATGAGGACAATCCTGTGCACTAACCTTTTAAGGATAAAGGATAATACAGTACCCACCTGTCCCCAACATTCTCTTGCTCCTCTCTAGAGGCTCCCCTTGTAGCTGTGTCTTCTGTCGCTTCTCTCCCTGTTCCTAAGTAACTAACATTATCTCTTGATGTAGATGTTGTGTTTTGACTGCCTGTAGCCTCAGATAAGGATGTAGCTCTTTCACTTCACTCTGCTTCCCCATCTAGCCATTCTTCCAAGGTAGCTCTCCCACGGCGTAGGGGCTAGGTCATACGTGATTGTGTAAATGTTAGTAACGACGGAGCGAACTAGTGTACAACAGTGGCTTTCTGTCTTATAAAATCTTTTAACTATTTTATGCACCTATCCTGATATTGTTCTATTGATAGCTGACCTATCAAATGGATTTTTCAAATAGTCGAACAGTTCTCCTTTTCCCCCTTGGGAAATCCTCCTACATGCCTGTTTTATTCCAGTGGAGACAAGTCGCTCCATGAACCTGCTGCACAGTCTTCACCCTGACACTGATTTCCGTGACTTTTGCCTTCTTAGTTTACTGCTTCATTTCCCATAGCACATGGTCTAGTAACAACACAAGAAGGGGCACAGAAGGGAAGATTTGAGTCCTTACACTCTTGAAGCGTCCTTATGCAACTTTTTTTTTTTATTTTTGATTAAAAGTTTGACTACCTGTACAACTCTAAGTTGGAAAACTTCAGTCATGATTTTGTAAGGCTTACTCTTTTACGTCCTCGCTTCTGGTGACATTATTGAGAATTTCTTGCCAATTTGATTCCCAGTTCTTGGTGACCTAACATTTTTCTTTCTGGAAACTTGCTCTTCATGTGTCTAGTATTCTGAAATGTCAAGTTTATGTATCTTAGTTCAGCTGTTCATTTATTCAGCAAGCTGGGTACTCAGTGGACACTCTCTGTCTGGAGATTTGTGTCTAGTTCAGGGAGTTTTCTTGAGCTATTCCTTTCATAATTTCCTCGCCTCTGGGGAGTCCCATCCTAGCACAGCAGTTAACATGAAAGCGCTGGAACCAGATTGCAAGTTCAATTCCTGACTCTACGTTTTGACCTTGGGCAGTCACTTGCTCTTGCTGTGACTCACTTCCCTCATCTGTAAAGTGGGGATAATAACAGTCATCATCCCCACCAATATATCTGAGCCACTTAGAACAGAGTCAGACATGTGTAGGAAGTCCTCAGTTCTTGGCGCCTCTTATTTTTTTCTTGAAACCTGCTGGTTGGATATTGGATCTCTTGGCTTAATATTAGAAAGTTCTTATTTTTCTTTCCCATTGGACATTGCTTGCTCATTTATACAAATTTGGGGGATCTTGTAAAGATTTATTATTCATTTGTTTGAAAGGAAGAGAGAGAACACTTCTATCCACTGGTTCACTCCTCAGATGTCTGCTACAGCTGGAGCTGGACCAGACTAAAGTCAGGAGCCGGGAACTCCATCCTGCACTCCCACATGGGTGGCAGGAACCCAAGTACTTAGACCAGTATCTGCTGCCTTCTCAGGCACATCAGCACGCAGCTGGATCCGAAGCAGAGGGGCCTGAACTGAACCAGGCACTCTGATCGGAGATGCAGGCATCCCAACGGCAGCCACAACACCCACCCCGGAGGACATAACTTTCTAGTGATACGATCTCAGCCATCCCAAGACCTCTTTTCGTGTTCTCTGTTTTTTGGTTTTTTTTTTTTTCAATGCAGTTCCGCAATTATGTCATCATGGCAGTAATTTTCCCTGCTTTTCGAAGGTCTTTATGTACCTAGGGTTTTCGGCTTCCTGCTTTCTCTCAGCTTCCCCCGGCTTCCTGTTTCCCGGCGTGTTTGTGTAGCCCCATCTTGTTGGAGGCTTTCGTCAACTGTGCAGGCCTTCGACTCTTCTTTCACAGGTAAGAGTAAGGTAGTAGATCCTCCGCAGAAACTCTGTGTGGGGGTGGGGCGGGGGCTCGCGGCCCGGCGACCCGGTGAAAGCTTGTCTTCTGGTGGGAAGATACCCCAAGTGTCAGAAGCCAGATGCGTTTTCTTTGAGGCTCTTCAGTTTCTCTCAGTTTCAGCTTCTACAATCCCTTGCCTGCGGGGGCGTGCTCCTGGCTGCCAAGCTTCTGGAAGCCGGCCAGGGGAAGGGTCTGGGCGAGTCACTGCTTAGTCTGCAGGCTTTTCTGTAGATGCCTCCCCCCTGCCGTCTCTGTGTCTGCTGTCACGCCTCTCTCCTGTGTCTCCTGCTGGTTGCTAGGCCTCGAACAGGGACCCGAGGAACCAACAACTGCAAATGCCAACGTGTACCCCGTGCGCCTGATTTTAACCATTCACCTCCCCTTTGCTTCTGGGATCCTGGAACGCCTTATCAGCATTTCCCTTTGGTGGTCTTCAAAGCCCAGGATTTTGTAGAGCAATTGGGCTGTTTGTGTTCTGATCCCTGTGACCATATCAGAGTGCAGCTTCTGCTATTCGATTAAACCGGTTTCCACCCTGCCTCCAACAGTTCTTCCAGAATTGGGTTGAAATATAGCTTTTGCTGATGGCTCTTCCTCCGCTCTCTTTGCCCTTCTATGTTTCTTTAAACATAAAACATCTTTTTTCAAGGGACAATGAAGATAAACCAGTGTTGATTAGCCTGCCATCTTTAATCCAAAGTGCATTTCCAAAATCACCTAATGGTTTTCCAGAACTATCTCAGATTTGTTTATAGCTACACTATTCCTTAGGTTGGTTTGTGATTGGTCAAGATGGCTTTCTTCCTTTCTAACATCTAACAGCTGAGCCTTGATTAGACAGCTTGGGTCTGTTTTTCTGGTTGGTTAACTGCTGCTATATTGACTGTTTAGATCACCGAAGGGGCACTTTCAAATTTACCAACCGTGGCATGGATGCTATTATACAGTGGTTTTGATTCCCTTGGCAAGAGATTTGAAAATGAGTAAGAAAGTTGCTGGCACCCTGATCACGAGACAACACCATGCTTTCCCCAGGGGCTTTTAGCTACAAACACTTAAATATGGCCCTGCTAGCAAACCTGGCCCCTGGGTGGACGGTCAGCATCAGATCACCTGTGAGGAGCTTGTTAAGAATGCAAATTCACCCACTCACCCCAGACCTACTGAATCAGAAACCCAAGGAGATGGGTGGGCAGCGATGTGTCTAACAAGCTCTCCAGGAGGTTCTGATGTCTGGACTAGTTTGAGAAACGCATTCCTGGAGGCTGGAGTCCCACATCCTTAGCCACTGAAGGCGGTCATCCCAAATTATGCTGCACATCGAGTTTTCCCATGGGCAGTCATGGGGCTACTTAGTGGATATCACCTGTCTGAATTATTGCCTTCCCAATCCTGTGATCGTTTACTTAATGGTTGACCACTGTCCTTAATTGGAGTAGTTAGCAAATTAAAGGAAGGAGCCTCAAATCTGCCACAGTATGGCCATGGTAATCTTAGGAGCTTCAGCACAGCATTTGAAGGTCATTTAAGAGGCAACAGCAAAGCAAACATTGATGTAGAAGCTAGTGACAAAATCATGCTATTTTTAGACCACATGATTTCATTGATGAGATTAAAATTTCAGTCAAGTTCCCAAGGGAAAATTATACTGTTGGTTGGAGTCCTGGTCTTTAGCATCTAGTAAGATGGCTGAAGTCGTTTTCCTAAAGTAAGAAACTTAGGATTTCATGTGCATTGCCATTTCACACCTTTTTAAGTGAGAATTGGGGAAAAGATGCTGTTCTGGGGCATCTACGCAGAAGAACCCACTTTGCAAGGCTTCAGATCTAGTCCAGCAGGTCTGCCTGCCTGCCACTGTGTCTCCCCCCACCAATGTTACACACAGAGCCCCTGCAGCGGGTCTGCCATTGGATCTACCGGGGAACAGTGCCAAGCGGTGTCTCAGGCTGATTCACGCTATAAAAATGCTAACATGTTCAATTGGCTGTTATCCCAAAGAGGGAAACTTGGAAAGAATAAAATGTACCTGGGTGCCCGAATTCCAATCAGCCCCGGAATGTGCAGCTCAACCAAGTGAGCAGTAAAATGACAGTTTCCTTGTGGTTTGGGGACACTTCTTCAGCCAGTAGCCAGCAAAGGTTTGCAGATTTCCTTCAATCAGCACTGGTTTCTGTTGCTGGACTGGCCGTTAGTAATCTCTCAGCAGAAAGCACGGGCTTGGGGAAGAAGCACTGTACAAGTCTGGGCTCCATCCTGAATCCCCAGGGATAGAAGAGAGGGCGAGGAAATGGGAGGTTTACAGCGGGCAGCAGAGTGTGGACATTGGAAAGGCACTAAAGAAGTAGGAACTGAGTATCAGAGCTGAGCAAGATGAGCCCCGAACACTTTGAGGATCAAGGCTGTTTAGCCTCAGATAAGCTTAGGAAATCCAGTTTCCCGTGGTCAGTGAAGGTGGGAGTGAGTGAGCGGCAGGGTTGATGGCAGACACAAAACTACTGGACCCAAATATCCAAGCCCGAGCCAGCACAAGCAAGCCCTGTCTATATCCCTCTGTAGGGCTGCCATAACAGTACCGCACACCACGTGGGTTAAGCAACAGAAATTCACCTTCTCATATTTCTGGGAGACAGAAGTCCAGGCTCACAGGTGAGCGACTTCTGACTGTACCGTCACGTGGTGTTTTCACTGTGCACGCTCATCTCCATGTCCTAACCTCTTCTTAGAAGGACATCAGCGATACTCAACTGAGGTCTACTCACGTGTCCTCATTCCACCTTCTTACCTCTTCAACAACTCTCTAAGTATAGTCACCTTCTGAGGCCGTGGGAAGTTAGGACTACCACCATAGGAGCTTGCAGAGATGCAGTTCAGCTCAAAGCGTCCTCTTCCAGGCCTACGGGAGACAACGTGTATTCTAGCCAAGCTGAACCAGGAAGATTTGTAGGCTTGGGTGCATCAGGGGAACCATCAGGAGTGAGGCACCAGACCTACAGCAAGGTGAGTGAGTGAAAGGTCACATACTAATCAGTGAGATACCATCTCCTAGCTCCCTCCACCCAGTTTACTGAGCCTGGCTTTTACCACCACCTCCCATGTCTCTCCCCCAAGGCAGGGGATCAGAGGATCTGTGAATAAATTAAAGATCCTGGAGAAAAGATCTACGGATATTGATGTGTGGGTGTTCCCTAAGTAGAGACAGAGAAGGAAAGAGCCTGCTGTCTACCAGGTCTCCTTCCAGCAAACCGAATTCCCTCCAGCCTCACAGAGAGCCTCGGTTAAGCTTCTTGTGCCACACTTTTACTTATTTATTTATTTATTTTTAAACTTTTTTTTTTTTTTTGACAGGCAGAGTGGACAATGAGAGAGAGAGAGACAGAGAGAAAGGTCTTCCTTTTTCCATTGGTTCACCCCCCAATAGCCGCTGCGGCCGGCGCGCTGCAGCCAGTGCTCCACACTGATCTGAAGGCGGGAGCCAGGTGCTTCTCCTGGTCTCCCATGCAGGTGCAGGGCCCAAGCACATGGGCCATCCTCCACTGCACTCCCGGGCCACAGCAGTGAGCTGGCCTGGAAGAGGGGCAACTGGGACAGAATCCGGCGCCCCAACCGGGACTAGAACCCGGTGTGCCGGCGCTGCAGGTGGAGGATTAGCCTATTGAGCTGCGGCACCAGCCATACTTTTATTTTTTAAAAATATTTATTTATAGGCCAGCGCCATGGCTTAACAGGCTAATCCTCCGCCTTGCGGCGCCGGCACACCGGGTTCTAGTCCCGGTTGGGGCGCTGGATTCTGTCCTGGTTGCCCCTCTTCCAGGCCAGCTCTCTGCTGTGGCCCGGGAAGGCAGTGGAGGATGGCCCAAGTGCTTGGGCCCTGCACCCACATGGGAGACCAGGAGAAGCACCTAGCTCCTGGCTTAGGATCAGCACGATGTGCCGGCCACAGTGGCCATTGGAGGGTGAACCAACAGCAAAAAGGAAGACCTTTCTCTCTGTCTCTCTCTCTCTCTCACTGTCCACTCTGCCTGTCAAAAAAAAAAATATTAAAAAAAATTATTTATTTATTTGAAAGAGTTGCACAGACAGAGAAGGAGAGGTGGGGGGGAGGGGTCTTCCATCTGCTGGTTTACTCCCCAGTTGGCCCCAATAGCCGGAACTGTCCCGATCTGAAGCCAGAAACAGGAACTTCTTCTGGGTCTCCCATGCAGGTGCAAAGGCCCAATGACTGAGGCCATCTTCTACTGTTTTCCCAGGCCGTAGCAGAGAGTTGGATCAGAAGTGGAGCAGCCGGGACTAGAACCGGCATCCACATGGAATGCTGGTGCTTCAGGCAGTGGCTTTACCTGCTATGCCACAGTGCCAGCACCTATGCCATAATTTTAAATATAAACATGATGGGGGGCAGTGTTGTGACATAGCAGATAAAGCCACCATCTGCAGTTTGAGTCCCAGCTGCTCCACTTCTGATCCAGCTCTCTGTTATGGCTTAGGAAAGCAGTAGAAGATGGCCCAGGTGCTTGGGCCCCTGCATCCACATTGGAGATCCAGAATAAGTTCCTGACTCCTGGCTTTGGATCAGCACAGTTCCAGCCGTTGCAGCCACTTGGGGAGTGAACTAGCAGATGGAAGATCTCTCCCTCTCTGCCTCTGCTTCTGTGCCTTTCAAATAAATAAATAAATCTTAAATATTTATATATATGCACAGACACACATATATAAACATGAAGGGGTCAGCATTGTGGCACAGTGGGTTAAGCCACCACTTGGTATGCCAGCATCCCACATGAGCATTTGTCCGAGTCCCAGCTGCTCCACTTCCAATTCAGCTCCCTGCTGATGCCTCTGGGACAGCAGCGAATGATGGCCTAGGTATTTGCCTGCCATACACATGTAGGAGACCAGGACAGAGTTCCAGGCTCCTGCTTCAGCCTGCTCCAGCCCTGGCCATTGCGGCCATGTGGGGAGTAAACCAGTGGATGGAAGATCTCTAGCTCTGTCGTTGGTCTTCTGTATATAAAGTTAATTAAAAATGAATCTTAATGAAGAATGGAATGGGAGAAGGAGTGGGAGATGGGATGGGAGTGGGGGTGGGAGGATGGGCATGGAGAGAACTGCTATATTCCTAAAGTTGTACCTATGACATTTTCATTCATTAAACGAAAACTTAAAAAAAAAATCTCTGTCTCGCCCTCCTCTTGCTGTCACTCTGTTTTTCAGATTAATCATATATATGTAAACATGAGGTCAGGTTTATATATATAAATTATACTTTATATAAATATGTATTTATATAATCATATATAAAATATGAATTCCTATATATATATCAATAGGTCAAATTCACTAATATTTGAGAAAAGCCTCCAAAAAAGAAGAACAAAGACCAGGACAAAAATCTAACTAAAAAGGTGACTTGGAGGAAACAACATTTTAATGGGATAAAGATTATATAATTAATACATACGAAAACATTGAATCTATGAAATAAGAACAGTAGGCTATTTAAAAGCAATAAGCAGATATCAATAACAGAGAGCCTATAGACAGTGAACATATGAAAGCCAAAATAGAGCTTTCGATGGAATAAAGACAGAATCTAGGAAACTTTTCAGAAAGGAAAATAAAAGACTGTAAAGTGGACAATAAAGAAGAAGATATTATAGGATCAATCGAGAAGGTAATGTGTGGCTAAAGGTGTTCCAAAGAAAGGGTGGAACAAAGGGAAGTATGAGAGAAAAGGTGAAATATGATTTTAAGAGCTGAAGTATTGTGAGTAGTGTAATTGATATCTTCTAATCCTCAGCACAGGGAATTGGAAGAGACACAAGTTGAGGCAATTATCATTAAATTTTGGACCAACTTTTGCAAGGAATAGAAATAAAATGAAACAAAGGAAAAGTGGCTCACACACAAAGGATCAAGAATCAGAATATATTAGACTTTTCAACAACACTGCCTGCTCAAAGACATTAGAAAAATTGTCTTTAGAAAATGTTCTGCTTTGACAAATTATAATGAAGTATAAAAATACAATGAAATTTAACTTTGGGAATTCAAGGTCACAAAAATTGCCTCTCATGCATCCTTTCTAAGAAAAATATTAGATAAAATGCTCCATGAAATGGGAAAAATGCAAAAACAAAACAAAACAACAACAACAACAAAAAAACGGGATCCTCATGTCAGAGAACAGGAAAGGCAACAACAGAGGAGAAAGTTGGAATTAAGTGAGACTGATGGTTTTGCAGCAGGCTTCTAGAGTAACCAAACTTTCAACAGGGACCTCAGGATGGAGACTGGGAGATAAGGAGGAGAAATCAACTATTAAATTGAACCTTAAGGAAATAATATCTTTGTGCATCTGGGAAATCTGAAAGTACTTCAAGAAGTTTATGAAAAAGAAAATTTTAAATTAAGTTTATTTTGATTCAGAATGTTTTCTTAAAATTTATTTGGGGGGGGGAGAAGAGAGAGAGAGAGAGGGAGAGAGAAAGGCATTCCATCTGCTAGTTCGCTCCCCAAATGGTTGCAGCAACCAAAGCTGGGCCATGCCAAAATCAGGAGCCAGGAACTCCATCCAGGTCTCCCACATGAGTGACAAGGGCCCAAGTACCTAGGCCATCCTCTGCTGGTTTCCCAGGTGAATTAGCAGGGAACTAGATAAGAAGCAGAGCAGCTCAGGGGCCAGCACTGTGGCTGATAAAGCTGCTGCCTGCAGTGCTGGTATCCCACATGGGCACTGGTTCAAGACCCAACTGCTCCACTTCTCTGCTCTCTGCTATGGTCTGGGAAAGCAGTAGAAAATGGCCCAAGTCCTTGGGCCCCTGCACCTGCATAGGAGACCTGGAAGAAGCTCCTGACTCATGGCTTCAGATCAGTGCAGCTCC
The DNA here is from genome assembly GCF_033115175.1 of Lepus europaeus. Lineage (NCBI taxonomy): Eukaryota > Metazoa > Chordata > Mammalia > Lagomorpha > Leporidae > Lepus > Lepus europaeus. The sequence goes on from NC_084830.1 coordinate 41,602,395, forward strand.
AGCCATTGCAGCCATTTGGGGAGTGAACCAGTGGATAGAAGACCTCTCTCTCTCTCTCTCTCTCTGCCTCTGCCTTTCTGCAACTCTACCTTTCAAATAAATAAATAAGTCTTAAAAAAAGAAGAGGAAGAAGAGGAAGAAGAAGAGGAAGAAGAAGAAGAACAGGAAGAAGAGGAAAAAGAGGAAGAGGAAGAAGAGGAAGAAGAAGAAGAAGTGGAAGAGGAAGAAGAAGAGGAAGAGGAAGAAGAGGGAGGAGGAGGGGGATGAGGAGGGGGAGGGGTGGGGGAGGGGGAGGAGGAGGAGAAGGAGGAAGAGGAAGAAGAGGGAGGAGGAGGGGGATGAGGAGGGGGAGAGGGAGAAGGAGAAGGAGAAGGAGAAGGAGAAGGAGAACTGGCACTCCCAGATTGATCTCTGGCATTGTAAGCAGAGGCTTAGCCCCCTTTGCCACAATATTGGCCCAATGATGCAAAAAATTTGAAATCTATGCCTTGTTTCCCACAATTTTAATGAACTTTTTGAAGATTCTGAATATGCACGCATTTCAAAATTTTCTAAAGCACTAAAGTTACGTTTTAATTTCATTTCCATGAACTTTTTGGAGTTTCTTTATATTAGCAATAGATACAGGGAAAACTATCCAAAAAATTGGCATTTAGTAACCCCAGGAAAAAATATAAGAATGGAAATATAATCTCCTTCATCTTAGTACACACAAGGAGTCTTCCAAAAGTTTATGGGAAATGTGTATATTATGAAAAAAGCTATGCATATGTTGCAAGACTTTTTGTACCAAAACAAACTTAACTTTTTTTTAGATATTTATTTATTTATTTGAAAGAGTTACACAGAGAGAGAAGGAGAGGTAGAGTGTTGGGGGGTCTTCCATCCGCAGATTCACTCCCCAGTTGGCCCCAACAGCTGGAGCTGTGCCGATCCAAAGCCAGGAGCCAGGAGCTTCTTCTGAGTCTCCCACGTGGGTGCAGGGGCCCAAGGACTGGGGCCATCTCCTACTGCTTGCCCAGGTCATATAGAGAGCTGGATCGGAAGTGGAGCAGCCGGGACTAGAACCGGTGCCCATATGGGATGCCAGTGTTTCAGGCCAGGGCGTTAACCCGCTGTGTCATAGCACCAGCCCCCAAACTTAACTTTTAATTCCATTTCCCACAGACTTTTTGATGTACTCTCACAGTTGGCTCAAGAGAGATTAATATTCATATGCAAATAATAACGGAATTTGCAAAATGCTAATCCACAGACCTGGTGGTAAAACAACTGAGAAGGTGAAAGCAGAGCAGTGCTGGTGTTGTTTGGGTGAGAAGGGAGGAGAGGCTTGGGGAAGACAGGTGGCTCCTCCTCTACCACCATGACAAAGTCAAAGCTGTTGCCTAGAACTCATCCATCAAGAACCAGCAACAGAAACATCAGGTAGGAACGCTTTGGGCATTGACTACTCGTAGCTTAGAAAAATAGCTTAGTTTGCTGGCTTGAAATAATGATCTGAAATGGAACAGTGCTCCATTCTGTCACTCCTGAGATTCTCTTGGCCTTTTGCCTGGGGCCCAGGGTGGCCTTCCATCGGGAGCGCCCGAGTTTGTGTTTCAGGCAGTCAGAAGGAAGCTGGTGTTCATCTCAGCCAGGCCGTTGATGAGGAAGAGAATCCAGCTGTGATGTGAGAAGGCCCCAGTCTTTGTGGCCAGAACTGGGGCAGTCACTCCATTGGCAAGAGCGCCTGGAAGAGTGCATGTCTAGCTTCCCCACGCCCCAAGAAAGAGGCAGGCAAGAAAGGAGACATAGCTGTGTCCTGGGCTAGCCAATCAGCATGGTATTTAGAAACACAGAAGTAAATATTAAACTTTGAAAAAGAAAGCTCAAATGAACAGGGCTGTCTCCTAGAACCGGGACTTGGAAACACCAACTACTGAAGCCTGGTTGCTGTTTGGCAGTGGTAGTAATATTCTTTGTAATTTTATTACTCAATAATGATTTGACTTTTAAACTTAGATGTATAGTTGCGTACACACACACACACACGAGTTTGATCAAAATACAATTAACTGAAGGAAGGAAAGCACAAGCTGCAAACGTACCATGCTCTCTTGCCCAACTAGTTAGCTCCCAACCTCCCCTCAGGTCAGTGCTGTCATCACTTCCTTAGGGAAGACTCTCTGGCTCTCCCAGTAGGGAGAGGAATATTGGGAAGACAGAATGTATCTTCTTGAAACCTTGAGCATGGTTGTAGTTTCACAGTCCTTGGGTGGTGTTTGATCACTGACCGCCTTCTCCCGTGAGACTCCTGGCTCCACGAGGGCAGAGATGATGCTTAGCATCTCAGAGATGGTTCATCCCCGTCTCCCCAGTGCACACCTCGCTCTTAGTTAACAGTTGATGAGTGAATAAATGACTAATACTCTGAGTCATAGGCACCCTGCCCGCCCTACAAGTATCCCGTGGTTGTGGAACTTAAGCTGAGAGAGACAACAAATTGAGTACCATTGTCAGCAATGCTGAGCACATAAATCAGTTCCATAAACACTGATGGAGCATTTGGTGTGTGCTGGGTGAGCTGGCTTCCTCATTCAAGTTTCGGCAGTCCCCTAGGACGTGAGAGTGTAACCAATACAGACGCCTTCAGCAGTAAGCCAAAGAGCAGCCAGTTAGGAGGAGTTTCTCCAAAACTGATGAACTTTCTCTTGCATAACAAGAAGCCTGGAAACTAGGACAGGGGGAGCAACTGCTGCCATTAGATCAGCAACTCAGTACTCAGCGCTCTGAGTCAGTGTCTCTGCACTTGTCTGCCACTCGTGTAGAATGATCTCATCTTTGCAGAACCAAATGTAAGGGCACAGAGAAGATAGACAAAGCACACTGCAGGCATGAACGTCTTTCCCAAGGAGGACGCTGGTTAAGACACTCATGTCCCACACTGGAGCACTTGCATTCCGGACTCAGCTCTGGTTCTCCACTCTAATTCCTTCTGATCCAGACCCTGGCAGGCACCAGTAATGGCTTCAGTGACTGGGTCCTCGATCCTACATGAAAGACTTGGATTAAGTTCCTAGTTCTGGGCTTCAGCCCAGTCGTTGAGGGCATCTGGGGAGTGAGTCAGCAGATAGGAGGTCTCTTTGTCTTTCTTTCTGTCTCTCTGCCTTTCAAGTAAATACAAGAATACATTTTAAAAAATATTTCCCAGAAGCCCATGCTTGTTAATTTCTTGTTAATTTCTCAATGGCCAAGACCAGGTCATATGAGCAACACTAATTAGGAGCTGGACTCACCTTCCATGAGATCAAGGAGGCACCACTCAATATTTGACTAAATCGAGGTTATCTTAGCATGAACCAAATGGGAGACTGGTGTTTGTCTTAAAGGCCAGCAGTGATGGATACCACAATAGTCATGGCTCCATAGCACAGATGATGGGTTTGACCTTCATATTGGACCATGTAAGTGGACAGAGCTGCAATTCAAATTTAGGCTTGCTTTTTTCCCAAGTTTGTACCATGCCATCTCCTAGCCCCCAAGTTTGAAGCTCTTCTGCTATCAAGCAGTGGTGGATTTGGTCAGGAATGGTCTCACAGAGGGAAAATACTTCAGGTGAGGTCTTGAAGGAAATAACTCGACTGAGCTGATGGAGAGCCTGACAGGTTGATGGAAGGACAGTAGGTTGATGTCACCCTCTTCACTCTCATCAGAGCATATCTCCCTATTTTGCAGAGACTATTAATGCTCTGATGATGTAAATGAACTATAAATAAACTAAGAAGAGATGACATTTATCCAAGAGGAAATGCCGAAATGAGAACCCAGAGACCACAGTTGAGCTAGAGCAGCTGAACAGAGTGTTCCCGCCGAGGTTTTTAATGAGCCTTGCTTGTTGTTGATACCTCAAGAGCTTGAAAAGGTCTCAACCTGGGAAAATATCTCCAAGTGACCTAATACATGAGACTGTCCTTTCCTGCTCTGAGAACCTTTAGCTACCCCTCAGTACACACAGGACAACCTTGTCCATCACCTTCCTCCGTCTAACTCCCACACTCAAATCCATCCCCATTGGTCTTCCACCTAAGGAGACCCCAGCTGGGGATGGCCTGGGGTGGGGTCTGCCGGGCAGCAGACTGCACAGAACTGATCTTGTCCGAGACTTAGCACCCCCAAATCACAAGTATGAGCAGAGTGATAAACTGTGAAAGAAAATTGGGAAGAGGGTTCAAAATGCCAGCAAAGGTATTTGACAGGACCTTAAAGCTAAATAGGCCAAAAGGGGATATTAAGAGTGGCTTGTGCAGGGCAGTGGGTGGGGGAACGCTTGTTGCAATGTAGTGGGTTAAGACACAGCAGCTTGCATCCCTGGCATCATGTGTTGGAGTGCTTGCTTGAGCCCTCATTGCTCCACTTCCACTCCATCTTCATGCTGATGCACATGGGAAGTCAGCAGATGAAGGCTCACGTTCTTGGGTCCTGCCACACACATGGGAGATCAGGATGGAATCCCTGTCTCCTAGCGTCCACCTGGTCCAGAGCTGGCTGTTGTAGCCATCTGGAGAATGAACCAATGGATGCAAGATCTCTCTCTCTCTCTCTCTATTTATTTATCTGCCCCCCCCACTGTGTCACTCTGCATTTAAAACAAATACATACACCTTTTAAAGATGAAGAATAGAACTAGACCATGGGGAGCAGGTGTTTAACCCAGCAATTAAGATATCATCTTCTATTTTGGAGAATCTGTTTTTGACTCCTGGCTCTTGCTCCTGACTTTACCTTCCTGCTTGTGCAGACCCTGGGAGGCAGAGGTGATCCCTCAAACAGCTGAGTCCCTGCCACTCATTTGGGAGACCTGGACTGAGTTCCCAACTCCTGGCTTCAGCCTGACACAAGTTGTCTGACTGTTGTTGGCATTTGGGGAGTGAATCGGCAGATAGAATCTCTCTCTTTCTCTCTTTCTCTCTCTCCCTCTCTTTCTCTCTCTCTTTCTCTCCCTCTCTCCCTCTCTCCTTCTCTCTCCCTCTCTCCTCTCTCCCTCATTCTCAATAAATAAATGAAATGTTTTAAAACTGGAGCATGGATCTGGGGCCTTAAGCCAAGAGATAGGAATGAGTGAAAGCCTAATTGGAGTGACAAGATTCAGACAGTCACAAATGTGGAGCAATCAACCGCAGTACTTGCTGTTGGAGACAGTTGGTTTATTACCCTCTCTTGCTTGGTGCAGCCCCTCCCTCCCCTGCACGAAGTGGGGTTATTTCTCCCTAGGCGATCCTGGCAGGATGTTCTGGAGATATTGGACAGATACCTGTGACAGTTTCTGGCCCATGCCCTTCTCAGTACAGCAGGTTTTGGAGACGACCAGAGCACAGTACATTTGTCACTGTTCCTTTTCCATCTCCACTTGCAGAGCTTTAGGCAGAGATATTAGTGGGCGAGGAGTAGGAAGTGGCCACTTCTAGTGATTCAGCCCAGTCGACAGGACATTGTCGTGAATCCAGGCACTGGAGACAGGAGGGCATGTGAAGGAGGACTTCTGAGGCCATGGCTGGTCCCCGTGGGGCAGTTTTCCAAGAGAGGGCAAATTTTCCAAGAAAAGAGCCCTGGAGTGATACCTATTTAGAGCTCCTCCCTAATTCTTAGGGCTGGTTGGTATAAGTCATCACAGAGAACCTTGAAAATTTCTGTGTGGTCCATCCTGCTCTTACCAGACTGTGGATGTTAGAGATGTCCTGGAGTATTGCTGCTCCCAGGGGACCCAGAAACCCACTGGCTGCTGAAATAACTTGGGAGCTCACTAGAAAACAAGAATCTCACCTCAGTCCTCCTGAATCAAGTCTGTGTTTGAATGAGATGTACACGCACATTAAAGTTCCAGGGCTTAGAGATACAGCCCTGAGTGGAAGCCATAGCCTCTTGGTGTTCGCAGCAAGGAGCAATCATAGATTTCTGTGGGTGAATTGTGAGCAGTGGGCCAGGGATAATTCTGCAGAAACCTTTCAGTGGAGGAAATTGACATGGTGAATTGTTAATAGGTAACTTTGGAATGAGCCATCCCATGGGCCCATCACTCAAAGCTCCCTAAGGAATGATACAGCCAAGCCTAGAGCACACCCTCTGAGCTGTTAGGGCCTGAAACATGAAGCTGAATCTAATCCAGGCTCCAGAGCTCCAGGAAATAAGAGAGATCAGGAAACAAATCAAACGACACTCCAAAGAACAAACCAAACCAAAAATCCACAGTATTGGGAAGCCTATAGCAAACAGTTAACAGCCAACAAGTCGAAGGTATGGAAAAAGATTGTGGAGCTAATCTGGCCATTGTGGTCATTTGGAGAGTGAACCCAGAGGATGGAAGACTTCTCTCTTTCTCTGCCTCTGCCTCTCTGTAACTCTGCCTTTCAAATAAATAAATAAATCTTAAAAAAAAAAAATTGTGGAGCTGGGCAAATTGAGGAATCTACCTTAAAATAGGTTTAAAAGATGAACTGCAAAATATAATCTATGGACCAGGTTGGGCTCTTGATTTAGACAAGTGACAACCAGCGAACGCGAGTCTCACATACTCCCCATCCCAGCACTCAGGGCCCCAAATGGACATCAGGTGATTTTCCCGTCTCACTTCCGGCACTCCCCTGCCTCAGCTCTGGGAGCCAGCCAGCCCACCTGCTCCGCTCATTGCATCTTAGAGACTGATTACATTTTCTAGCAGGAATTTAAAGCCGCTTAATAGCTAAGACTGTGTAGCCCTGAGGACAGAGGAAGAATGACGATGGCTCTTTGTTCTGAGTAAGTAGGCGTCTTCCAGAACCGTACATGGTCCTGAAGGAAGGACCCACAGACTCGTCCCTGTCCTGTCAGTGGCTGCTCCGTGTTTCCTGTAGCGGTGGTGTGCTGGAAGTCATCCCCCTCCCTTTAAAAGCATCTTTAACATTTCAACAGAAGCAACTCATTAAAAGTAACACTTTTAGGAATTCTGTTTGTATTTGTGAAACAAGGGGGCTGGGTGTCCTGACACAGGACTGAGCCTCTGTTTGGGATGCCTGCATCCCGTATCAGAGCGCCAGCTTGAGTCCCGGCTGCTCCACTTCCCACCTAGCTCCCTGCTGTTGTACCTGGGAAGGCAGCAACAGATGGCCCAAGTGCCTGGGTCCCTGCTGCCCACATGGGAGACCCAGATGGAACTCCCAGCTCCTCGGTTCAGTCTGATGCAGCCCTGGCTAAGGCGGGCATTTGCAGAGTGAACCAGTAGATGGAAGAACGAACTCTCTCTCTCCCTCTCTCTCTCTCTTTCTCTATCTCTCTTTCAAGTAGATGAAAATAAATATCTTTTTAAAATGAAACAATAGTAGATTAATGATTCGTTGCTCTGTCACAAAATTACCAAAATTCAGCAACTCAAAGCACACAGTTTCTGAGACTCAGGCATCTCCCAGATGATTCTCAGGGCTGCTCATGAAGCGGTGGTCAAGCTGTCACCCCGGGGCTGCAGTCGCCGCGGGCTGTGGGGGTCTCCTTCCAGGCTCTCTCATGAGGTTGTTCTGTGGACTGCTGGACAGAGGCCTCACCCTTGCTCTGTGGATCTCTCCACAGGACTCTCCAAATACCCTGGCAGCTGCTTCCCCTGCAGAACGTAGCAAAGAGAAGAAAAGAGAGAGAGAGAGAGAGAGAGAGAGAGAGAGAGAGAGAGAGAGTAAAACTGAAGTTGCAGCAAGTTGCACAATCTGATTTAGGAGGTGACATATCATGGCTCCTGCTCTGTCCCATTGGTCACACGGGCCACGTGGGAGGGCATTACACCGGGAGGCAGGATCACTGGGGGACCATCATGAAGGCTGCTTGCCAAATATGGGCCCTTTCCAAAACTGAAACAAAAATGTGCTTTTAATATGCTTATGAACACAGAAGGTTTATAAAAGTGAACTATGTGTGAGCCTCCCAGGTTATTCCACCAGTGAGGTGGCACAGCGGGTTAAGCCACCACATCCCACGATGATGGTTCCAGTCCCAGCTGCTCTGTTTCTGATTCAGCTCTCTGCTGATACACCTTGGAGGCAGTGGATGGCCGCCCAAGGGCTTAGACCTCTGCCACCAATATGGGAGACCAGGAAGGAGTTCCTAGTTCCTGGCTTCAGTCTGATTGTTGTGGGTATTTAGCAAGTGAAGCAGGTAGAAGATTCTCTGTCTCTGTCTCTGTCTTCCCCTCTCCCTCTCTTTCTGCTTTTCAAGTGGATAAGTAAATCATATATATGTGTATATATGTGATGTGTGTGTGCTTCGTCTCAGACCTCAGACTGTCAAATCTGTCTCAATAGGAAAGCTTCATGCATTGTAAATGTCTCTTATAAAAGGTAGTTTTTGTTTTGGGTTCATTAGTGACTATTTTTTCCATAATAAATGATTTTTTCCCTTTTTCCTGGTCCCTATATTCTATCCCAGCCACGTTGCCTTACTGGTTAGATTCAGGGTGTCTTTTTGGTTTCAGCTGCCCAATTGTGTCCTGGAGTTGGCAGGAATTCACCACAGATCCACCAATCCATGAAACTTCAACTGAGGCTGAACTTCTCTGGTTGAAAATACAGGGTCACTGGGGCGAGCGCTGTGGCACAGCAGGTGAAGCTGCTGCGTGGGGCGCCCACATCTCATAGCGGGGTGCCTGCTTTCAGCCCTGACACCTCTGCCTCTGATCCAGCTTCCCAGTAATGCATCCTGAGAGGTGGCAGGTGACGGCTCAAACACTTGGGTCCCCGCTCTCCCTGTGGGAGGCCCAGAGGGAGTTCCTGGCTCCTGACTTCAGTCTGGCCCAGCCCTGACAATGGTGGGCATTCAGAGGGTTAACCAGCAGACTGAAGATCTCCCTCTCTCTCCCTTCTCTCTTTCTCTCTCCCCCTTTCCTCCCTCTGCCCTCTGCCTTTCAAATAAATAAATACTTTTTAAAAATAGAATTGGGTGGGCTTTTGGCCTAGCAGTTAAAGATGCCTGAGTCCCATGTGGGAGTCCCCTGGTTTCCAGCTTCTCCTCCCAGCATTCCCGCTAATAGGCACACTGCAAGGAAGCAGGCTGCATTTCTGCCTTTCCACCAGGAGACCTGGACTGAATTCCCAGGTTTGGGTTTTGGCTCCCTGGTTAATGTGAGCATTTGGGGAGTTCAAGCTGGCAGGTGGGAGCTCTCTCTCTCTCTCTTTCTCTCTCTCTCTCCCTCCCTTTCTGCCTCTCAAGGAAATCATTTTTTAAACATTTAAAGCAGAATCATTAAGAATAGGCAGATCAGAAGGGAAAGAAAAGTCTGGGAGTGGAATTTGCCTGCTTGGAATCCAGGAGAAAGCGCAGGTGAGTCACTAGCTGCCCCAGGCAAAATGCAAAAATGGGGCCTTAGCCTCTCTTCCCACTCTCCCCACCCCCTCTGTTCCCGGCTGCGGGCGTCTCAGGCCTTTGAAAGGAAGACAGCTTGTCCCTAAGAGGGGCCCCAGCCTTCATGATCTGGGCAGCCACCCATGCCAAACGATCCCCCAGGCTCCCTGTTGTCTCTGATAATAGCAAACTCGAAACCCTAGGGGCCAACCGAGCAGGGAGCCTTTGGCCCAAAAAATATATTTTGCTGATATGCTCAGTGACGTTAAAAAAAAAAAAAAAATCAAGATAGTATTTTTAAAGTAAAATTTCACATAAAAGTCTGATTTTATCTTTTTCTAAGAAAAATCAAATGAGCTGGCAACATGGAGTTGACATGGCAATAACAGCCCCAAGCAAAGACTCCTGTTTGCACAGCCTGCCACGCCCTGTGTCTCCACAACCCTGGGCTGGGTGTCAGCTGCCAGGAATGGTTCCTTCTACCTGCTTCTCTAGCATCTTTTCCTGCACCAATTCTGTATCATTAATAAGGGGGAAAATAGACCAAGGGGACCATCTATTTTAGGAACATCGCGGGAAACCCCATTTCTCGGAGGAATATTGATTGCTATGTGTATTATGTAAAGAATGGCTATGGCTGAAGAACACAGTGTTGTCACTAAAAATCATATTAAGTACCAGGATAAATACAAGATGAAGATGTTGAACTGAAAAAGTAGAAATTGCTATAAAAATGCAGTTGTGAATTCAAATGCCAGGGCATTTAAACCTCATGTACATGGTGTGTTTATAGAAGTATGTATTGAGCATAGCAAAATCTGTTTTTCTAACCCACTGGGAAATGTCGTAACTTAGCATGCTGACGATAGGGCTAAAAATTGCAGAAACAGGGAGGCCCCCAATAAATTGCATTTTCCCCCCATCTAGATGCTCAGTGAGGTGAGAGACAAAATGAAGATTAAAGATGGAAGCCAGGGCTGGGTGTCATGGGGCAGCTGGTCAAGCTGCTGTTGGAATGCCTGCATTCCCATATCAGAGGACCTGGTTCAAGTCCCTGCTACTCTGTGCTTCCTGCCCAGCTTCCATAAAAGGCAGCAGATGATGGCTCAAGCCCTTGGGTTCCTGCTGCCTACATGGGAGACCAAGATGGAGCTCCCAGTTCCTGGCTTTGGCCTGGCCTGGCTCTGGGTGTTGGAGGCATTTGGGGAGTGAACCAGTGGATGGAAGAGATCTCTCTCTCTCTCTCCTCCCCTCTCTCCCCAGCTCTTTGTTGCTCATCTTTGCAAAAAAAAAAAAAAAAAAAAAAAAGATGGAGGCCAAAGTGTCACTTGTATGAATCAGAGATATACAGTTGACATCATTATTCAATGGGAGGGCCATGTGGAAGCTACAGATTCAACTGTCGAGTTCCAGTCTCCATCCCATCCCAGGCCTGCAAATGGACATTATGGAAGAGCAAACTTGCAAGAGATTGTGTTCAAGAGAATGAGTGAAAGCAAGAAGGCAAAGCAAGCATGTTCAGGTCATCTCCACAAGTTTTCACAGCAGATAAGCTACTCTAACAACCTCAAGACAGTGTTCTAATGGTGACAGCACATGGATGAAGAGTACCCTCGGGTTACCCCTGTTAATGAATGGTGTTAATGAGAATTTAGGTGGGACTGAAGAATTCTTAGACATAGTGATTATGACGGGAAAAGATTTTGCATTTTTTAATTATTAATTTTTATTATTTGAAAGGCATATATATATATATATATATATATATATATATATGGAGAGAGAGAGAGAGATCTTCTATCTCTTGGTTCACTCCCCAGATGTCCTTAGTAGCAGGAACTGGGTCAAGCTGAAGCCAGGAGCCCAGAACTCCATCCAGGTCTCTCACAAGAGTGACAAGAACTCAAGTACTTGAGACACCACCACTGCCTCCCAGGGTGCCAATTATGCGTGCAGGAAGCTGGAGTTGGAAGCAGAGGCAAGACTCAAACCCCAGGCACTCTGCTAAGGGATACACACATCTCAAGTGGTATCTTCACCATCGCACCTTGGTTTTGTGGGCTGTGCAGCCTAAGCCTACACAGATGTAAAACCCTTTATGGATACTCACTGATGATGTCAGATTGCTTCATCCTCACCTGTGATGGTGATGGGCTTGACATTCACAGAGCGAGCCCATGGAAGCTACTGAATGCAGGACAATGTAGTCACCAAAGCAAAACATGCGATATTAGAATATCTCATTCTGTAAGGATCTTGGGAGGATTTAGTAAAGGGGGCATGTATGGTAAACTGAACGCACAGTCTATTTGTTGCACGACTGACGATGAAAATGCACAGGCCCAAGCTGCACTTCCGGGGCAAACACAACCACGTGCACCTGCACACACACACACACACTGCTGTGAGCTGTGTCCTTTAAGATTTTTCCAGTTAAATCAGCTCTGCGTACTTTAACCAGAAACAGATTTCAGTGGAAGCATATGGGCAGTTGATTGGATCAGAGAGAAATCCGACTCTCTGAGCGAGGAGGGGCAGGAGCTGGGCTACCCGGCTGAGCTGAAGGTCGGCTCAGGGCACTGTTGCACCATTTTCCACCCCTTAGCTCAAGACTCAGCTCCCAGGGAGGAAGCCCGTGACTGGCCTAGCTCCGCCCTTGGCTGACAACTCCACCAAATGGCATCCAGTAGACAAGAGTGAGGCCCCAGGACCAGAGTGGGCAGAGCGAGCTGAGCCAGACAGGTGAAGGCAGCAGAGCCTCTTGCAAGAACCTTAAGACGAGTGGGGCAGTTTGGCTTTTGTTGAGGCCGGGATGGAGGATGAGCCAGCTGCTGCTGGGCCCATGCATTTTGCTTGCCAGAAAGTTAGCAGGAAGTCCCCACAGCAGCACCAGGGAAAATGCAGGACCTGTGTGGTGGAATGAGAAGGCCATGCCAAGATGGCCGCTGGCAAGCCAGCATCAGTTACTCAGGAATGGCTTTGAAACCCACCTGGCAATGGAGCCTGCCTGGCAACAGGCTGTGATTGGTTGGGGCATAGACCGCCCCTTGACCAGATTGGCTGGTCTTGTCTATATAAGCTGTTGTACTCACTGAAATAAATGAGTCTGGGGGCTGCTTGCCTCAAGCCTGCTTTTACCCGACTCCCGGGGTCTGTGAGGTGACTCTGGACGTCTGGCCCCCACCACGCTCCTCCTCTCAGAAACAAATCCACTGCAACATTGTTGAGAAATCAACTGCAACAGACCTGCTCCACCCCGCAGGGACCCCTTTCAGGGATGTCATCCGACCTGGAGCTCCCTTCTCCCCAGCGCTGGGACCGGGGAATCTGAATGGGAGCCTTGGACCTGTGCAGCTTTGGTTGACAGATGGGCTCATCCCTCAGTGTATTTCCACACTTCCCACATCAGGAAAACCAAAAGGAGAAGGAAGCCAACGGCGTGGGCAGAGAGGAGGACGGGGTGGGCTACTTTCCCTGGGCAGCAGAGAGTACTTATGGACTGCTGTTCAGTTGAAGCTGGAATGAATTTCACCCGTGGACTGCTCCACGGGCGTCGATCCTCCAAGCCTATGGAGCTGGTTGACGCCCCTGAGAGTTGCTCGCTCAGTCCTTTACATTTTGAGACCTTCCAGCCGAATGATCTTATCTCAAGTGCAAGGGCAGTGAAGTCCACACAGTGTTTATTTCCAGTGCCTGTCCAGCAGTGTGCGATGACCCACATGGCCATCTCGGCCACTGTGTGCCCATCCTGCCCACGGCTGTCCCAGGATGCAAGCCGGTAGCCCGTCTGCAGTCCCACACTGCCAGTGCCGTCCAAGTGCACACTAATTTTTATTTTTTATTTATTTTAAAAGATTTATTTATTTTATTTGAAAGTCAGAGTTACACACAGAGAGAGGCAGAGAGACAGAGAGAGAGGTCTTCTATCCACTGGTTCACTCCCCAACTGGCCACAACGGCCAGAGCTGCGCTGATCCGAAGCCAGAAGCCAGGAGCTTCTTCCAGGTCTCCCACATGGGTGCAGGGGCTCAAGGACTTGGGCCAAATTGTACTGCTTTCCCAGACCATAGCAGAGAGCTGGATCAGAAGTGGAGCAGCTGGGTCTTGAAGCAGTGCCCATATGGGATACCAACACTGCAGGCAGCAGCTTTACCAGCCACAGTGCTGACCCCTGGGCTGCTCTGCTTCTGATCCAGTTCCCTGTTGGTGCACCTGCGAGGGCAGCAGAAGATGACCCAGATCCTTGGGTCCCTGCACCTAAATTAGAGATTCAGATGAAGCTCCTGGCTCTTGGCTTCAGCCTGGCCCAGCCCAAGCTGTTGTAGCCATTTGGGGAGTGAACCAGTGGATGGAAAATCTCTCTCTGTGTGTATCATCTCCCTCCTTCTCTCTCTGTAACTCTGCCTTTCAAATAAATAAAATAAACCTTCTAAAACATTTTACAAAGAATGAACCATTATGTGTTTGTCCTTAGTTTATGTAATACTCAGATAGCCCACATCCATTGTAAGGGGCAGGTCTGGTGAAAACGTATCTGAGGCTTTTTCCTGTCTCCCAACCAAGGGAGCTGCCACCGCGGGCTCCTGTGCAGGGATCCTTTACAAAGCACGTGTGGTAAGTTGCCTACGTCTCAGAGGGTATTGACAATGATCAACGTCCAGTTTGTAGGTTTCTGGGTGATTGGGAGGTGTTGTGTTATAGTTTCGAAAATTTCTGTTATTTGATAATGCTTCAAAATGTTCATGGAAAATGGGATTTAAAGCTATGTTTATTTTGGCACAAATTTTTGAGTCCATGCATAATTCTTTATGATATTCATTGTCTTTTAAATTAGTTTTTGTTTTGTTTGTGAGACAGAGAGAGAGAGAGACAGACAGACAGCTCTCATTCACTTCCCAAGTGCCCACAACACACTGAAGCTGGGAGCAGGGATCTCAAACCAGGTGTCCCACGAGGGCAGCAAGAACCCAACAATTTGAGTCACCCAGGGTCTTGCAGACACGTGACGCTGTTTCTAGGGTGCACTTTGACAGGAAGCTGGAGTGGGGAGCCAGAGCCGGCATCAAACCAAGGTGGCATCTTGTGAAGCTTGGGTGTCTTCATGGGCATCTTAACTGCTAGGCCAAAACCAGGCGTTCTCCATGAACTTTTTGAAGACTGCTCATACTATGTTTTTTGGTTTTTTGGTTTTTTTTTTTTTTTTTTTTTGACAGGCAGAGCGGATAGTGAGAGAGAGAGACAGAGAGAAAGGTCTTCCTTTTTGCCGTCGGTTCACCCTCCAATGGCCGCTGCGGCCGGCGCATTGTGCTGATCCGAAGCCAGGAGCCAGGTGCTTCTCCTGGTCTCCCATGCGGGTGCAGGGCCCAAGCACTTGGGCCATCCTCCACTGCCTTCCCGGGCCATAGCAGAGAGCTGGCCTGGAAGAGGGGCAACCGGGATAGAATCCGGCGCCCCAACCGGGACTAGAACCCGGTGTGCCGGTGCCACAAGGCGGAGGATTAGCCTGTTAAGCCACGGCGCTGGCCTTACTATGTTTTATAATCAAATAAAAAATGTGTTTTAAAAGATTTATTTCAATATTACTCATCCATCAATTCAAATATCTTTTTGGTGCTAGGAATATACCAAAGACAAAAATTTTTAAAAATATTTATTCATTTTATATGAAAGGCAGAGTTACAGAGAGGGAGAGGCAGAGAGAGAGAAGTCTTCCATCTGCTGGTTCACTCCCCAAATGGCTGCAACTTTCAGAGCTGAGTGGATCCAAAGCCAAGAGCCAGGAGCTTCCACCAGGTCTCCCACAAGGGTGCTGGGGCCCAAGGACTTGGGTCAGCTTTTAATGCTTTCCCAGGCCACAGCAGAGGGCTGGATCGGAAGTAGAGCAGCCAGGACCAAAACCAGCACCCATATGGGATGCTAGCACTGCAGGCGGCGGCTTTACCCGCCTGCACTGGCCCCAAAACAATTTTCAAGTATTTTGTTGATAAGAGAGCCTTAGACAAGGAAACAAAAATCATTCGTGGTAATGATAAATAACAGAGGTTTTTTTCTTTTGAGATTTATTTATTTATTCGAAAGGCAGGATGACAGAGAGAGCGAGCTTCCATTTGCTGGTTCACTCCCCAAATGGCTGCAACAGCCAGGGTTAGGGCAAACTGAAACAAGGAGCCAGAAACCCAGTCCAGATCTTCTACATGAGTGACAGGTGTTTGGGCCATGGGCTGCTGCCTCCTGGAAGCATGGAGTAGCCAGGACTTGAACTGGCCCCCTACTGGGGGATTGCAAAGGTTTCCAAGCACCCGTTTAACCCACTGTGCTGCAACAGGTGCCCAAATAAAGATGGTACATACTTTTGGATACCTTTATGGATTTATACTGCCTTAAAAAAAAAAAAAACCCTTTATATGCAAATGGAAATTGGGATGAGAGTTCATCATTAGAAAATTCCCCTTCCAGTCAACATAGGATTTTTAAAAATCACCTTTGTAGTATCACATGTTTTTCTATTTCTTATTTTTTTTTTAACTATACAAGTAGTAGATTCGTTTGCATAATCACTGTTGAAAGAGAGACAGCCATGGGGGGGGGGGGGCATTGTGGTGCAGCAGGTTAAGCTGCCACTTGGGAGGCCTGCATCCCACATCAGAGTGCTGGTTCCGGCCGGTCACTCTGCTCTGATCCACTTGCCCGCTAATGTGCTCCCTGGGAGGCAGGAGCTGCCGACCTCTGCCAGCTCTGTGGGAGACCATCACAGAGTCTGGTCCACCCTTGGCTGCTGTGGGCATTTGAGTAGTGAGCCAATGGATCCTCCCTCCTCCCCCTCCCTATCTCTCATCCTACCTTTCAAGTAGATAAAAACAAACATAATAAAACAAGAAAATAACGTTTTAAAAACAGTACAATACCCAAAACCTAATTATGTATCTATTGACATTTCAGATCACTTTCTGTCCTAGAGCTTTGAGCCATTGAATAAGTCTTGCCCATTTTAGCCTCAAAGCCATGTCCAGAACAGGCCAGGGAGATGGAAGTGAGGCCGGGAGACAGCCCGCCTGTCAGTGGGAACGCTCACCACCACCTCCGGCTCCTTTATGCAGGCTGTTTTTTTTTTTTTTTTTCCAGCGCCAAGCTGGCTCTGTCCAGTGAGAGACTCCTGTGCCCTGGGGGACAGTTAGCACATTCCCCAGAGGTAAGTCAACTCTCACCGCTTAGGACCTGGGGAAGTGCTAGGGTCCCTGTGTGGATGTGAGTCCAGGGGGTTTGTTTCTCTCATCTTCCCTCCAGAAATTTCTACTGCTTGTTCTAACTTTCCAACAGAACTTCATGTGACTGTGTGAAATAGTCAATGAGTGTTTCACGCCCTAAATACCTCCTTAGCTAAAACTGAACATGCCTTTTACAATTGTTTCCCTGTCTGTGGAAATACAAAGCAATTAAAAAATAGGCCAACTCATTCCTCTCTCATATCTTTAATTATTAAACAACAAAAAAACTCTGGGTTTGTTGTTGTTCTGTTAACATTCTTCGAAATGATTATCACGTTGGAGTCCTAGGATAACTGTTTGCTTTGGGATCACTTCCTGGCACTGGGCTGTGTTTTCCTCCAGAGAAACTGAAGGTTGGAATCCAAACAAAATCTTGTTTACTTTTCCACACTTCAGGAACTAGAGTAAATTCAGCCCAAAGAACCCCAGGGGGCAAAAAAAGAAAAGAGGCCTTTCTTTGTGCAGGACTGAAATTAGCAAGGAAGGTTTTATTTGCACTGGACACCATCATGCTAATTAAAAGGGTAAGGCCAGAAGTGCCTAATGATAGATAATTGCCCTGGAGAGCAGCTATTGATGGGATGTGGCAATGCAATGGTGGGAGGCATTTAGATGCTAAGAGAGCCCAGAGCTAGGAGCTGCCCAAATTTCGGGCAGGGTAAGTTCTCCTGGGCCTCCCTTAAACAATACTTCACAGTGACACAGTCCTCGGTCAGAATGGCCAAGAACCCTACAGATACCAAACCCCAGCGACATTCATTTACCTTATATTCAGTGATGCACTATTTGTACCTTCTCCCGTCTTCTCTCCCTATATTTCCAGGGGTGGAACCTTTTTTTTTTTTTTCCTGCCAAGGGCTATTTGAATATTTATGACATCCTTTCTGGGCCATACAGAATTGTCAACCTGAACACTGGCCTGCTGTAGGTTGATTGAATTTCCAGTGCCACCTTGGCAGGGCCATCCTGGCCCACCCTCCCCATCCCTGCAAGTAGTCATCTCAAGATTATTTATGCAACCACGGCACAATGTAGATGCTGTGCAAATAGCTGATATCCTGGGGAGTATCAGTACCCATCCAGATTGGTTTCAAATATATTCAGCCCCGTGTCAGTGTTGGTGAAGCCACAGATGTGGACCGCTGACCAAGCGCGGATGCCTGTCTCTGTGCTGTGTTAGCCTCAGGGCGCGCACAGAGGTGAGGGGCCCCACAGCAGCCGTCACCTGCCTCGGCTGGGCTGAGCGGGAGCGAGCTGCCGGCTTCCACCACGAGCTGCTGCCCCGTTCCACCCCTCCTTGCACCTGTTGTCTCCTCACGCGAGACCCTGCCGTGGCCTCT
The DNA here is from genome assembly GCF_033115175.1 of Lepus europaeus. Taxonomy (NCBI): domain Eukaryota; kingdom Metazoa; phylum Chordata; class Mammalia; order Lagomorpha; family Leporidae; genus Lepus; species Lepus europaeus. Next base: position 41,620,333 of record NC_084830.1, read on the forward strand.
GGTTTTCTACTTCGGTGAGCATTCAGCAGGCAGGAAATCAAGATCCAATGAGACTTGCTCTGACAGGTGGCTGCTGCCATTCCTGCTTTCAATGTAGGGAGCTCTCCTGCCTTCCACAGCCTGCTGGAGCATATGCAGTTGCTGCTACTCACCATTTACAAAGAAAAATCTTTTAATTGTGAAAAAAAAAATTCGTAACAATGTGCCATCTTGGCTGTTTGAAATGCACACTTCCGTCTACTGGATACCATTGTGGTGTTATACACCCATCACCCCATCCATCTCTATCCTGTGTAACTCTTTCCCATTTTGCAAAGCTACAGTTCCATACCCATTAAACAACAGCTCCCCGTCCCCCCCCACCGGGCCCGGACAGCCCCCATTCTGCTTTCCGCCTTTATGATGTTGACTCCTCTAATCCCCTCCTCTGAGCGATCTCTTGCACTGTTTGTCTTCCTGTGCCTGGCTTTCCCTTAGCACACGTCCTCCGGGTTCAGCCCTGCTGAAAGCCAGGTCAGGATTTCCCAGCGTGACAGCCGGCCTGCTCCACCTGCAGCTCCCAGGATGAGAGCGATGCACGAGCCAGCCCCCACACCCAGTGCTGCGCCCCTCGTGTTCTCGTGACCAGGAAGGGGCTTCCGTATTTTACCAAGATGAAAACCGAAGTCCGACACACAGAGCCGCACCGTGAATGCGACCTTGGTCCTCTCTCGGTGCAGGGCCTTGATGGTCCGAAATGCGGTCCTGTTCCCCAGGAGGAGTAGCAGCGGGACTGAGAAGCCGCCGGGAGACCGCGCAGGGCTCCCTCGGGCTGCAGTTGGTCAGCAATTCCTAAGCTCGTAGAAAAGCCCTCGGGAGGACTTAGTCCACGGCAAAACCACCCTTCAGGACAGAAGGCAAGAGAATCAGAGTAGGCAAAGGAGAGGGCAACGAGAGAAGACGGCAGAGAATGAGCTCAGTGCGGGAGCAAGGGCCGGAACTCTGCAGCCTGGCATTCTTGGGCTTCACACTTGGCTCCTCCGCTGGTGGCTATGCGTCCCCTCTCCTAGCCTCAGCTTCCCCATCTATACAATAGGGACTAAAGATGTTGACCTCGTAGGATCAGGAAGACAGGCTTTTTCAATGACAAACCTGCTTGTCTATTAAGAACTTGATAAACACTCCCAGAGAAATCAACTGCGCCCTGCTTCCATGCATATAAAAAGGCTTCGGACTCCTCTTAACAATGAGGATCTTTGTGGGCGAATATGCAAACCAAACATAAAGGGAGGTGCAGAAACCCGGGCCAGCGGACTCCCTATCTCTGCCCGCGATCTGGCCCATCACAGCGTTTTCCACTGCGGGGAACAACAGAAGCTGCTGTTGGAGACTCTCCGTCTCTGCTTGGGGCTGGGCCCGCTCCTTCCCCGACTCCAGCCCATGCTGGGCACAAAAGGGTCTTGGGGTGGGAAGTCGCGGCTTTTTTGCTCCCTTTGTCCGGAGCAGATGAGCCCAGCCTTAGGAGGAAAGACGGGGAGAAGCTGGGGAAGGAGAAAGGGGGTGTTGCAGCCCCAGTCTTTGTGCTATGAAAACAGTGCAGATAGTAACAGTTCAGAAACAACCTATTTCAGAACGCTCAACCTGATCCCAGCACAGCTCGCTGGCACACACGCTGGGCTGCTCGGTTGGAGTGACTGTTTTCTTTGAACCCCAGTGAGTTGGTCCCTGTTCATTGCTGCTGATCACAGAGCTGTCGTGACCTCAGGGAGGCGGGAAGTTCTGCCCCGGGAGGCAGGCTGGATCCCAGGCACGTTCCCTGGCTCCCTGCAGCGCTCTGGTGGGTCCTGGGCCTCTCCTTACGTGCATTGCCCTGCCGAGCACGGCGCACGTACACAGCGCAAATGCACCGTTTAACCGAGCCCTCCGCGTCCCTTCAGCTCTGATCCCAAGCCTTGAAACAAATGGTTGACATGTTGAAATTGACTTCTCCAAACCCGGCAAAATGCAGTCTTAGGCAACTCCAGTCCTGAGGACACCAGCGGGCGGGACTTGATCGTTCTGCATAATGAAAAAGAAGCAGACGGAAGCAAACGGCCCTTTGTGTATTTCCTGCGCCAGGGATCCGGCACCAGGCTCGCACCAGGCTCGGGAGCTGGCGTATTCTGCTTCCTCCCGGCTTGGTGCCTCTGCTCTGATGCGGGACAGCTTGTCCTGCGGCTGGGGATTTCTGCTGGGAGACTGCCTATGCTTCACTCGCTTACAACTGAATCGCTTTTCATTTGAGCCTGATCTCAGCGTGGTTGGCCCGGGAGCCTCGGCGGCCTGAGGGTGGCAAGGGCAAGGCTGAGATTTGTGTGGATACCAGCTAGGCCTTCCAGACCGCGCGACTACGGCTGGTGCTCCACCTGCATGAACTCCGCAGCAGAAATGCTTGGGGGGAGAAAATGTGTATGGAAAATACCGGAAAAAAATCATGTATGCTGACGATCTTCAGACAGTTCTTCGTCATTATTCCACAGATGATGGAGTTTAACAATCACTTGCATAGCATTTACACAGTGTTTTGTATTAGGGTAATCTAGATGTGCGGGTATGGGTTGCATGTAAATACTGTGCTATTTTGTAAGAGGGAGTTGAGAATCCAAGGATTTGGGAATCCAAAGGGGTCTTAGAAGCCACCCTGCATGGATATGGAAGATAGTAGATATTGCACCTCCAAAAACGTGTGTTCCCTCAACCACCCTTGTCTTCTTTGGCTTAATGTCAGGCCATGGAACACCAGGAAGTGGTTGCATGCTTTGAACGGAGTTCTTTATTCACAGAAAAAAAAAAAAAAATGAGAACACCAACAGTCACGTTAACTATGCTTTTCTAAGAAGCCCGGACACGCCATAGGAGGGCCCACCTATAAAACGAAAAGCTATTCTTCAACTACCAGTGGAGTCAGAGACTAAATAAAATGTTGGTTTGGCCAAGCAGGAAGAGACTGCCCAATGCTGGCTAGGCTAGTGGTGTTCAACTTTCACCATGTGTGGGATTTCCCCCGGGCCATCAAACAAATGGTGACTGCTTGGGCTCTACGCCTCTCAGCATGAGTCAATGGGCCTAGGCATAAGTGCTTTTTTGTTTTGGATTTTTTAAAATTATTTTTAAAAAGTCACTTGAGAGGTAGATGTAAGAGACAGAGAGATCTTCCATTGGCTGGTTCACTCCCCAAATGCCCCCTAATGGCTGGGTCTATGTCAGGTCCAAGCAGAAGGCAGGAGTTCAATTCAGGTCTCCCACGTGGGTGGCAGGAATCCAAGCAGTTGAACCATTGCTGCTGTCTCCCAGGATACAAGTTAGAAGGAAGCTGGAATCCAGAGCAGAGCCTGGTTGGGGACACAGGCCCTGCAGGATAGCATGCAGGTGCCCCAGCTGGTGTCCACTGCCACACCGCATGCCTGCCCTGCTAAGTGGTCTTAAAAATGTCTTCAGGTGATTGTTCTTTTCAAAGATATGTTTATTTTCTTTAATTTATTTGAAAGCAGAGGGACAGAAGAGAGTGTCCATCTCCTGGTTTACTCCCTAGGTGCCCGTTGAGCCAGGCCAAAGCTAGGAGACAGGCACTCAATCCGGGTCTCTTACGTGGGTGACAGCGACTCAATTACTTTGGACTTCCAGGGTGCACATTAGCAGGAAGCTGCAATCAGGCCCAGAGCCAGGACTTGACAAGGCATTCCGACTTGGGATGCAGGAGTCCCAGTGGCTGCGTAACGACTGCGCCACACACCTGCCCCTCTGGCCAGGTGACTCTGATAGGCAGCCAGGGTTCAGAACACTTGGCCAGGCTCTCTTCATTTTAAAAAGACTCCAAATGTGTCTTAGAAGGATCCACAAGTCTAAAATAGATGTTTTGGTTTGGGTGTCTCCAACCACTGAAATTAGAGCTATTTGGTTTATGTTAATAATTCTTCTATAGGGCCTGTGCCGCGGCTCACTAGGCTAATCCTCCGCCTTGCGGCGCCGGCACACCGGGTTCTAGTCCCGGTCAGGGCACCGATCCTGTCCCCGTTGCCCCTCTTCCAGGCCAGCTCTCTGCTATGGCCAGGGAGTGCAGTGGAGGATGGCCCAAGTCCTTGGGCCCTGCACCCCATGGGAGACCAGGAGAAGCACCTGGCTCCTGCCATCAGATCAGCGCGGTGCGCCGGCCGCGGCGGCCACTGGAGGGTGAACCAACGGCAAAAGGAAGACCTTTCTCTCTGTCTCTCACTGTCCACTCTGCCTGTCAAAAAAAATAATAATAATAATTCTTCTATAGCTAACATCCAGCCAGCAACTATGCACTCTAAGACTTCAGTCTCCTCATGTAGAAAAGAGGGTGTTTAGAGGCTGGCGCTGTGGTGTAGCAGGTAAAGCTGGCTCCTGCGACATCGGCATCCTCTATGGGTGCTGGTTCAAGTCCTGGCTGTTCCACTTGTGGTCCAACTCCTTGCTAATGTGCCTGGGAAAGCAGTGGAAGTTGGCCCAAGTCCTTGGGCCTCTGTACCCACATGGGAGACCCAGAAGAAGCTCCAAGCTCTTGGCTTTGGTTCAGCTCAGCTCCAGCAATTGTGGCCATCTGGGGAGTGAACCAACAGATGGAAGACCTCTCTCTCTGTCTCTCCCTCTCTCCGCCTGTGCCTCTCTGTAACTCTGCCTTTCAAATAAATACATAAATCTTTAAAAAAAGAGTGCTTGTTTCCCTACATTCCTCCTCCTCCTAACTTTCTATCATATATGATTGCAAATTTCTTCATTTCTGAAAATCCTAAGAGGGTTGCAGCTGGAGGAAGTAGGAGCGATTTGAAAGAAAGCAGCAATAATGGTGATGATGAAAAATAGAACTTGGAAGAGCACATCTCTTTTTTTTTTTAAGATTTATTTATTTATTTGAAGGTCAGAGTTACTGAGAAGCAGAAGCAGAGAGAGAAATCTTCCTTCCGCTAGTTCACTCCCCAAATGGCTGCAATGGCCGGAGTTGGGCCAATCTGAAGCCAGGAGCCAGTAGCCTCTTCTGGGTCTCCCATGTGTATACAGGGGCCCAAGCAGTTGGGCCATCTTCTGCTGCCCTTCCAGACCACTAGCAGGGAGTGGAATAAGAAGTGGAGCAGCCAAGACTCAAACCAGCGCTCATATGAGATGCTGGTGCCGCAGTAGTGGCTTAACCCGCTGCACCATGGCAGCTGGCCCCTTGATTTTATTCTTGTAAGTAACACTAGTCTCACCTTTCTCAGAAGAGGCTCATGCGTTCTTCCTGCTAGCATTCAGAAACAGTCACGCCTACCCGACCTCTGCGCACTCCCCAGGCAGCGTCTCTGTCATGAGACAGGCAAGGAATGTTCTGGGGATGCTCACTCCTGAACTCAATGTTTCTCTTGCTCTCACTGTGCGTGCCCTGGTTCTCTTATTACTCAACTTCTTCCAGGATTATAATCCCAGACCCTAAGAGAGAACAACTGCCTCCAGGAGCATCACTCAAATTCTCTGCTGCAACTATTATAGCTCTGGGTTGTTCCTCAGCAATCAGAGAAAATGGGTGCAATGCTTGCAGGGGTAATTCCTGCTTCATAAGGAAATCAAAACAGGATACTTTTATGTGGGCGACAAAATGGGAGGTGTCTTGGTTTTTTTTTTTTTTTCTGAATACCTGGGACTGGAGGTTTTATAAAGAACAGGAGATCATTTGGCTCATGAGTCCAGAGGTTGGAAGTTCAAGATGGAGCAGGTGCATCTGGTGAGGCCTTGATCAGCACCATGGGAAGGCAGAGGAGTGGAAGGCCACCTGCAGGAGAGAGAAAGCAGGAGGCGTGGCCTTGGTTCTTGTAATTTTAATAACCCAGATCCGCAAGAGATTGCACTAATCCCTCTTAATGTCCTAATCACCTCTTTAAAGATCCTGCTACTTCTGTTCCATTGGGAATCATATCTCAGAGGGGAGAGACAATATTTAATTTACAGCAGGAATGGTGATTTCACTTAATAATTTGACTCACTGGAGGATTTTTAAATTTTTAAATTTTACTTTTATTTTTAAGATTATTTATTTGAAAGGCAGAGTTAGAGAGAGAGAGAGAGAGAGAGAGAGAGAGAGAAAGGGAGTGAGAGAGAGAGTATCTTCCATTCTCTGGTTCACTCCTCAGATGGCCACAAAAGCTGGAGCTGGGCCAATTGGAAGCCAGGAGCCAGGAGCTTCTTCCAGGTCTCCCACATGGATGCAGGGGCCCAAGCTGCTTTTGCATCCTCCACTGTTTTCCCAGACACATCAGCAGGGAGCTGGATCAGAAATGTAGGAGCTGGGACTCTATAACCGGTGCCCATATGGAATGCCAGCACCACAGGCAATGGCTTTACATACTGTGCCACAGCAACGGCCCCTATTTTACAGAGAGAGGGAAAGACAGAGAGACAGAGAACTGGAGTTCACTCCCCAGTGGCCAAAACAGTCAGGCAGGGCTGGGCCAGGCCAGGCCAAAGCCAGGAGCTTCTTCCAGGTCACCCACATAGGTAGCAGGGACCCAAGCACTTGATCCTTCTTCTGCTGCTTTCCCCCATGCAATTAGCAGGGAGCTGGATCATAAATAGAGCAGCCAGGATGTGAACCAGTGCCCATGTGTGATGCCTGCATTGCAGGTATCTGCTTTATCCACTACACCATCACACCAACTCTTTATTCAAGAATTTATCATTTTACCTCATGGTAAAGTTCTCTCCAGTGGTTTCCCTACTGTCTTTCAATATAAGTCAATATATCAAGCAGCTTTTTTTTTTTTAAAGACTTACGTATTTGAAAGAGTGACAGAGAATAAGGGAGACAGAGAGAGAGAGAGACTGATTTCCCATTCACTGCTTTGCTCCCACAAATTCTCCCAACAGCTGTGATTGGGTGGACTAGGCCATTGACAGGAGGCAGGAACGCCATCTGGATCTGTCACATGGGTGACAGGGACCCTGGTACACGGGCTATTGTCCACTGCCATCCCAGGCACATTAGCAAGCAAATGGAGCTGAAGAGGAGTAGCTGGTACTCAAACCAGCACTCAGTCTGATGTGGGAGGTGGGCATCCCAGGCAATGGCTTGACCTGCTGTACCACAATGCCCAGCCCAGAGTATAAGCATCTGATCATATGGATACAAGTTAAATGAGGGGTGGGAGGTTGGCCTAGAGTTAAGATGCCAGTTAAAGCCAGCATTCCACAACGGAACATATAGGATCTATTCCCAGCTCTGAGTACCAATCCTAGCTTTCCATCAGTGCAAACGCTGAGACAGCAGGTGATGGATCAGATAATTGGGTCCCTGCCACCCAGATGGGGGACTTGGATTGTGTTTCCAGCTTCTAGCTCTGGTCCTGGGCCCAGCCTTGGATATTGTGGGCCTTTGGGGAGTTAGCCAGCGAACAGGAGTTCTGTCTTTCTCTTTCTGAATCTCAAATAAATAACTTTTAAATTTTTTTTTTTAAAATAAATGAGATGGCCGGCGCCGCGGCTCACTAGGCTAATCCTCCGCCTTGCAGCGCCGGCACACCAGGTTCTAGTCCTGGTCGGGGCGCCGGATTCTGTCCCAGTTGCCCCTCTTCCAGGCCAGCTCTCTGCTGTGGCCAGGGAGTGCAGTGGAGGATGGCCCAGGTGCTTGGGCCCTGCACCCCATGGGAGACCAGGATAAGCACCTGGCTCCTTGGAGGGTGAACCAACGGCAAAGGAAGACCTTTCTCTCTGTCTCTCTCTCTCACTGTCCACTCTGCCTGTCAAAAAATAAATAAATAAATAAAAATAAATGAGATGGGAGGGTAGCATCAGCATATGCAAGTGGGGGTCAGGACACCTGGTTTCCAGTGTGGCCACCACATTGGCCATGCCACTAGCTCTCAAAGTCTGAGGTCTCTGGCCATGTAGGGATTGAGTAGGACTATCTACCATGAAGGACTATATACCATGAAGTCTGTTTATAGATAGCTTTTGGTCAATCTGGCTAAATATTTGTCAATTGTAATGACCTTTTCAAAGAACCAGGTTTTTGTTCTATTGATTTTTTTTCTATATTGTTTCTCTAGTCTCTAGTTCATTAATTTCTGATCTAATCTCTGTTATTTCCTTCTCTCTGCTTGATTTAGGTTGAGTTTGTTCTTTTTCTAGTATCCAAGGTAGAAGAATAGGTTATTGATTTGAGATCTTTCTGGTTTCATTCCACTGTGGTCAGAAACACATTCTGTATTCTTTCTCTGCTTTTCTACTTCCTGAGGTTTGCTTTATTGCCTAGCATGTGGTTTATTCTGGAGAATGTTCCATGCGCACTTGAGAAGAATATGGATTCTGTTGTTGATCAGCATGTCCCATGCCTGTTAGGTCTTTTTGGTTTATGTTGTTGTTTGGGTCTTCTATTTCTTGCGGATCTGCCTAGTTGATTTGTTCACTGTTGGAAATGATGTATTGAAGTTTGCAGTTGAGTTCTGAAGAATGCTTCAACTGTGTGAAGCAGACAGTAGTTCAACTTGCAAAGTGTTTATATCTACAAAATACAATTATAATCACAGCGTGGCTGTAAAGCAGATAATTATGTTAGCGTTCTACTTTTCAAAAAATAGACAAGTAGAGGCCTGAGGCAATTAACTGATGTGCCCAGAATTGCAGTGAATGAGCTGCTGAGCAGGGACAATGATCTAATCTTTTGATTGTCCCCAGTATTGAACTTTCTGTAGAGCAAAATGCACAGGATGGTAGATGTATGTGTGTGTGTGTGTGTGTGTAGCACAGGGACTGCAAGCAAGAAGAGCAGTTGTGACAATAAAGTTCTGTTTATCCTGGAGTCAGGGTCAGGTTTAATCATTCTTAGAATTTTCATTCAGGAATAGGGTACAGTCATGGACTCGATATTTATATGATATCTCCTTTCCTGTCTCTTTCACATGAAGATACAGAAGAGATCCCTCTCCCATCTTTCACTCTGAAAGCCCACAGCCATGCCCACTACCTTCTGGGGACTGGATTGTGGACATAGCTTGGGGCATCCGGCTGACCACTGGGATAGACAAGTTGCACACAATTCCTCTCTTCTTATGTTTCCTGCTTTTCCTCGTTCTCACCTGGTTGTCTACATACGAGACTCTCAATCAATACATATTGATTTGGTTTTTGTATAAAGAGGCCAGGCAAAGTGATACCCTAGTTAATGAATTGGTGACTTCAGTGAGAGGTGAGACCTAACAGAGAGAGACTCAGGCAGACCCTCTGCTCCCCCAGCATTTTCTGGAACTTTACTCTGGGAAAAATGAAGATGCAGATCCAGCAAGGATAACAGGTCACAGCAGAAGTGGACACCTGGACTGTGCCCCCAAGACTCCCCACCTCTTAGGGGAGTCATCACTTCTGTGTGGTTAACACTTGCAGGTGGATGCTTGACTTAAAGGCCTACAAGTTTATTTTCTTTTTTTTTTTTTTTTTAAATTTTTGACAGGCAGAGTGGACAGTGAGAGAGAGAGAGACAGAGAGAAAGGTCTTCCTTTGCCGTTGGTTCACCCTCTAATGGCCGCCGCGGTAGCGCGCTGCGGCCGGCGCACCGCGCTGATCCGATGGCAGGAGCCAGGTGCTTCTCCTGGTCTCCCATGGGGTGCAGAGCCCAAACACTTGGGCCATCCTCCACTGCACTCCCTGGCCACAGCAGAGAGCTGGCCTGGAAGAGGGGCAACCGGGACAGGATCGGTGCCCCGACCGGCACTAGAACCCGGTGTGCCGGCGCCGCAAGGCGGAGGATTAGCCTGTTGAGCCACGGCGCCGGCCTACAAGTTTATTTTCACCTTAACAGTTCCTCTTTCTGTGAAACACTTCATTCGTTGGCTCACTTGCTTTCATGCTGATGCTCTGATTCAATAGATAATCCTAGAGCACCTACTAAGTGCTTGACACCAAGGAGACCTGGATGAGAGGTGAAGATGGGGCTGCAGACATCAGGAAGGAAACACCTCCAGCCTTTGCTGGAAGGAGGGAGAGAGTGGGAGACACACATCCACAGGAAAACAACGCTGGGCAGGAGTAGACTGACAGGCCTGTGCAGATGGTGCTTGCCTCAAGAGCTCGGGAAATGGAGGCAATTCCCAGGGGAAGCTGGGAGGCAGAGGCATCCTGGCATGGGGAGGAGGGCTCAGTGGGGCTTTTCTGAGAGCTCAGAAGTGTTTGAAGAGATCGTAGATCACCTCTCACATACCTACTTGAGGAATGAGTGCACAGTATGCTTATGTGTCTAGATATTCGCTGTTGAATGAAGAACGCACCTGGAGGAGCTTGTGCTATAGGCTGTGCATATCAAATAGATGACCATTGATCTCTGGAATGGGTTGCCAGAAGATCTGTTGATCTTCAGAGATCAATAGAACTCAGGTAGGCCATAGAAGGAGGCCCCAGAGTCTCCCAGGACCCTGCCCCAGGTAACCACAGCCTGACCTGCAGTTGTACATGAATCTCTGTGTGTGTGTGTGTGTGTGTCTCCCTCTGTTGCTTTGCCTTTCAAATAAATAGGTCTTTACAGATGTTTCTTAAAGAAAATTTGTGTGTATGCTGCTGTGCAAGACCAAGTCACAGCATCTGCCTTTAGTCTGTGGCAGGCTAGGACCCCAGGAATGTATTCATTTTGCCTCTCTACTCATTGAATCTGAGCGGGAAATCCCACACAGATCTGTGCACACAACTGAAAGGAGATGCAACGTGGGAGTTGTTCACAGCCTCACACAACAGGGGAGCAACAACAGAGCAAAAGTGACTGCTCTCTGGTCACCAGGCACTGGGTTAAGCACATTGTGTACATTGTCTGAGTGGTGTACCCTTCAGTCCTACAAGAGGTCTATCATTGTTCTTGTTTTTATTAATGGGGAAATTGAGACTTGGAGAAAACAAACAGCACAAGGAATTCCAGAGAGGGTAACTCTAAAGGCACACTGTCACCATGATGCTGTATTACACGGCTAAGGGCTGTGTTTGACCATCAGGGAAAATGAAGAACACGAACACACACATTGGAACGTTCTCTCCTTGCGAGTTGAGTTTGGATCCGGGATTTCTGTGTTTTGAAACATGTCTGTTGGAGGTGTGCAAGCTCCCACCAGTCCTTGTTGGCAATGGACACATCATTCAGCACCATTTTTTAAGAGAGCAACAGAACACACACCAAGAACGTGGGAACCAGCCGCCAACTCTGTGTGGCTATCTCGGCTTTGGGGTGGGGGCTGGGGCAACTGTGTTTGTGGCTGCCAGACAAAAGGTTGTTTGAACTTGGCTGGCGATGAGAGCCAACAGGGTGAACTTGAAGAGAAAGATAAACATACAACAACTGTTCAAAGCTTCAGGTGTTATGACTGCTAATTGAGAAAGGCTCTAAATGATACCTGCCGGGTGCAGGAATTTTGCTCCCAGGGATTAGTGGCTCAAGGTAACTCTGGGACTATGTTCCTTCAGACTCCCCCAGAAGAAAATTTGACATGGCTATGGCGTCCTGCTCAACCATGAGCAGAGGTGCTTTAGGGTAACCCAGGACACCAAAATCATATTTAATGCAAATTATTTTCCACTGGACCCCTCATACACATGTGTGTATATACCCTCACTCTCAGACACAAATCTGCACACAATGACACACCTGCACATGCATGCTCTCAGACACATGTCCTTATGCACAGACATGCACAAATTCAGAAATCCACACATATGAGGGACCTTCAAAAAGTTCATCAGAAAGGCATGAATGCACGAATTTCAAAAGTTTTTCTTTTGGCACCAAAATGAATTTCCCTTTTAATTCCATGTTCTATGAGCTTTTGAAGGTTATCCCCATACACACCTGCTTGTGGACATATCCATTCGCAAAAAACACACACCAGAGGCTGGTGTTGTACAGCAGGTTAAGCTGCATCCCATGTTGGAATCTGAGTTCTGGCTGGTACACTTCCCATCTGGCTGCCTGCTAATGTGCCTGGGAAGGCAGCAGATGAAGGCACCTGCCACCCACGTGGGCGACCAGGATGGAGCTCCTGCCTCCTGCCTCCTGCCTCCTGCCTCCTGCCTTTAGCCGGACCCAGCCCTGGCTGTTGCGGGCACTTGAGGAGTGAACCAGTGGATGGAATATGGAATATTGAGTGCTCTCTTTCTCATTTCTGCCTTTCAAATAAATAATATTTTTTTAATTTCCAAGGAATTTGCCATTTTTTCAACATCTAGTCCACTTAAAGAGTCTTTCCTTTATTTATTTATTATTTATTTGAAAGAGTTACAGAGAGAGGTAGAGAGAGAAAGAGGGAGGGACAGAGAGAGGGAGAGAGAGAGAGAGAGATGGTCTTCCATCTGCTGGTTCACTCCCCAAATGGCCACAACGGCCAGAGCTGAACTGATCTGAAACCAGGAGCCAGGAGCTTCTTCCAGGTCTCCCTTGCAGGTGCAGGGGCCCAAGGACTTGGGCCATCTTCCACTGCTTTCCCAGGCCACAGCAGGGAGCTGGATCGGAAGTGGAGCAGCAGGGACTTGAACTGGCGCCCACATGGGATGCTGGCACTGCAGCTGGGGGTATAACTGGCTGCACTATAGTGTTGGCCTCTTAAATATAAAATCTTAAAACACACACACACACACACACACACACCCCTCTCTTCCCCCTACTCTCTCTCTCCCATGCCCTCCCCCGCCCCCTCCGCTGCACACACATCCCTAGCAGAACTGCTGCCGCTGTGCTAACCTGCCCAGGGCAGCTCCATCAGGCCCAGGCGCATTCTGGCTTCCACGCTGTCTTCACCCCTCCCTCGGAGCCTGGTCTCAGGGCCACTCACTCCCAACCTGTGAGTGACGACGGCTCAGAGCTTGCGCAGGGAGGGGGCAGCTGTGAGCCAGTGGTCCCCGGAGCAGAAGGCGGGAGCCCCAAGCCCGCTGCTCCCCAGGGCCGACTGGCCTCTCGCTGTTTCCCGGGCAGCGTGGTGTGGCGGGCAGTGCTTTGGGAAACAGAAGCCTGCTTGCTGCGGTTCTGGTACCTGGCGTGAGCGGCTTCCATGGCCGTCTCAGAGCGCATGTTCTCCCTGTGCGGGGGGAGCTGACTCTGATGGGGGTTGGGGGAGCGCACCGTCCCAGCCGGGTGGTGATCAGCGATAAGCTGGGAAGCACCTCTCCTCCCCACTCCCGGCTCTTCTTGGCAAGCTTTCCCGCCAAGTGAGTCAGCTTTGCATCCGTGTTGCTCCAAATATTTTCTTTTTTTTTTTTTTTTTTAAAAAAAGAGGTGCCAAGGCACTACAGAGATTACCATCCCAAGAAGAGCACTCTTCTGCTATTTCTCTCAAGTGAATGCATGAGGGGAAAACTCCAAAAAGACTGCACTGAAGTCAGAAGCGACACCAGAGAGAGGGGCAGACAGAGAAAGAAAGCGATCTTCCATCGGCAAATGGCCACAAGAGCTAGGTAGGGCTGGGCTGGGTCAAAGACAGGAGGCAAGAACTCCATCCGTTCTCCCACGCTGGTGCAGGGGCCCAAGCACTGGGCCATCTCATGCCTTACCAGGTGCATTAGCAGGGAGCTGGAGGGGAAGTGGAGCAGCCGGGATTCTGAGTGTACCCTAGCACTCTCTCTCTTCCCAATGTACTCAGATCTTTCTGCAAGTATGTAATGGTGCTGGTTATATACCAATTTTGAAAAGAAAAGAATAAAATACCAAAGTTCCTCCAGAAGAGGAAAGCCACAAACAAAGGAAATCTGCAGATTCGGAAGATAAAATACCTCTTCCCACCATTGTGGTGAGCATGGCCCCGTTACACGTCTTTCTGGTGGTGGGGCTGGATGCTGACCACTTCCCGAGCACCTGCTATGTCCCACCCACTATTGGATCTAACATACAGCTGGCCCTTGGTATCCACAGCAGAGGGCTGCTAGGAATCCCTGTGCATACCAAAATATGTGCAAGCACACGCTCTCGTATGAAATGGCACAATGTTTGTATACAACCTCCACACATCTTCCTGTATACTTTAAATCGTCTCTGGATTTGCTTTGATACCCAGTATGTGTACCATGTAATTCTGTCTCAACAATCGTTATAAAGAATGAAGTCTCTTCAAATAAGTTCATGTAAAATGCATATTAGGAAAAAGCTATGTGTTGATTTAAAAAAATTCTTGTACCAAAAGGTGCTTTTAATTCCATTTTCCCATGGAACTTTTATTTTTATTTTTAAGATGTATTAGTGTCTTTGAAGGTCAAGGTTATAGGGAGAGGGAAGATAGAGAGAGAGAAAGAGATCTGCCATCCACCGGTTCACTCTCCAAATGGTCACAATGGCTGGAACTGGGTCTGTCCGAAGCCAGGAGCTTCATTCAGTTCTCCCACATGGGTGCAGGGGCCCAAGCACTTGAGCCATCTTCCCCTGATTTCCCAAGACATTAGCAGGGAGCTCAATCAGAAGTGGAGCAGCTGGGACACAAACTGGCATGCATATGGGATGTCAGCATTTTAGGCGGTGTCTTTACCAGCTGTGCTACAATGCAGGCTGCCTCCATACAATAAATACCCTTGTATTGTTTAGGACATGATGACAAGGAAAAAAGTCTATGTAATTGGTACAAATCTCCCCCCACACTGCCCTCCACATTTCTGATCAAGGTTGCGTAACACCGAGGGTCGGCTGTATTTATCTTTCTTCTCCCTGGCAGCACTTATCACAAATGGCATGACATCACTGTTGCTATTATAAGCTTCTCCATGTTTTTTTCTCTCCAGGAGGGCCTGGGCCTGGCCCATGCAGGTCACTGGGGACTAGCCCTTGTCCACCACTGTGTCTGACACGTAGCGGTGCTTAGCAAGTGATAGTGAATGAATGAGCTACCGTCTCAGCCGCAGAGCAACAACTGAAGTCTTATCATCTCCCCTTCACAGGCAAGGAGATGGATGCTAGGTGTGTAAAATGGCTTTCCCAGGAACTACTGCTCTGTGATGCTGGGAAGTCAACCCAGCCTGTTGACTGCGACACCTTTGCTCTCTTGGCTGCCAGAGTGACTGTTCTAGTGAGAGCTCCGACTGGGTGCTTTGTTTTGGCTGTAGAAGCCCTGGAGGGCGCTGGCTTCAGCAACAGACTGCTGGGCTCAGCTCCTTCTGCCAGTCCTTAGCTTCCCTTCCTGGGCTGCTTCCTTCTCTCTCACGTCTCACTCAGTTGCCTCCTCCAAGCTTACCTGGTGTTGTCTTGCTTAGTTAATCCGTTTCTGTTTGCTCTGAGCAGATGGTCATTCCCAAACAATCCCCATCCAGAACTTTGCGGTCCCTCTTAGCTCTAGTCCCCTCCTCTGCCGTCGGGACCCCAGCCAAGAAGCAGCTCTGGATAAATATCACCCAGGCTGCCCTAGCTGGATGCAATTAACAGCCACCCGACTGCCCTAGCTGAAGCCAACAATAACCTCCTGGATGCCAAATCCCACGAACATTCTCACCCTACCAGATCTCTCCTCTGCATTTGCTACTATTGACTGCTCCCATAGAAAACCACTTTTTTAAAAAAATTATTTATTTCTTATTTGAAAAGTTGAGTGAGACAGAGAGACAGAAAGATCTTTCATCCACTGGTTGACTCCCTAGTGGCAATAGCCAGGTCTAGGCCAGGCTGAAGCCAGGAACCAGGAAGTCCATCCTGGTCTCTCATTTGGGTAACAATTACTTGGGCTGTCTTCTGCTGCCTCCCAAGCACATAGACAGGAAGCCAGATTAGAAGTAGAGCAGCTGGGACTTGAACTTCTGCTCCAATATTGGATGCTGGAATGGCAAACAGTGGGTTAACCCGATAGGCCACAGTGCCAGCCCCTTTCTTGTTATTGTTTCAATTTTTATTTATTTATTTATTTGAGAGGCAATGGGGGAGGGAAGGAGAGAGGAAGAGAGAGAGACCACTTGTTGGTTCACTCTTCAAATGCCTGCAACAGCTGGGCCGGGGCTGGGCTGAAGCTGGGAGCCAGGAACTCAATCTTGGTCTTCACACAGGTGGCAAGAATGCAACTGCTTGAGCCACTGCTGCTGCCTCTCAGGTTCTCATTAGCAGGAAGCTGGCTTCGGGAGCCAGAGCTGGTTATCAAACCTAGGGAGGCTGCTATGGACACGAATGTCTCACCCAGGCTGAATGCCTGCCTCCGGGAGCCACTTCCGTTCCCCATCTTCTTTGTGACCTTTATCTGCTTCCCCAACGGTGGCGTTCCAGGCTTCTCTTTTCATCCTGTATCTCCCTGGGACCCTCCATCTGCTGTCCCATGGCGTTCAGGGAGCCACCTTCGTGGAGAGATTCCCAATGTCAGTGGGCATACGGGTGACCTGGAAGCAGCCTGGTCACTGCCCGGGGCCAGGGGTGAATTCAGGTCATCCGGATGCAGGTTGTTTCCAATTCTCAGGCCACGGGAGGAAACACATTAAGCTACAGGCTAGCATCCCCCAGACCATAATCTCGCAGACTCCAGACCAGAATGGCCAGCTCCCTACTGTGAATGCGGCCGATGCAACGTCTCCTTGGCTACTACAGTCCCAGTGAAGTCCAAATCCACCTTTGGGAAGCACTGTGCCCCCGGCTCTGGAAACACTGTCAGCCCAGCCTTCCAGGTTCGATTCAGCTGGAGAGAACCTCCTGGTGCAACGTCATCTCACTTCTCAGGGAAGCCCGTATCCAAGCACTGATCGGTGCAGGTGTAGCAAGGCTCAACCCTCTGGACCCTACTCGGGACAGCTTTGAAAGGCTATCCTTGCTCCAGAGCTCCCCGAGGGGTGAGCTCATGTGCCTGTTAGCTCATGCTGTGTAAGAAACCATCCCAAAATGTGACTGCTTAAGAGCAGCAACGTTTCCTTCGCTCCTGAGTCTGTGGTCTGGAGAAGGCTGGGCGAACGGTGAAGACAAAGTGATTTTCTCTGCTCCACTAGGTGTCTGCTGAAATGGCTTAGGCTGTGGGGGCGGATGCTTCTAAACGCTCACTCACTCACAGCTCTGGCACCTGCCCAGGTGCACCCGCACTGCCGGGGCTGGAACGCCGGGGCTCCTGAGGCTCCGTCCCCTCCATCTGGACTCTCCACATGCTTGCTCTTGTAGGCAGGCTTCAGGCTGTTGACTCAGGGCTCCTGGGAGGGAGAGAGAGTGAGAGAGAGAGAGAGAGAGCAAGAACGAGAGTGAGCAAGCGAGCCAAGCAGAAGCTGGGCTGCTTTTTCTGATTGAGCCCCAGAAGTCAAGCAGCATCAATCTGGTGTGGCTATTACAACCGTCCTCCCAAGTTCAAGATCCCACTCTCCATGGAGGAGCACCAACACTACACTGACTGAAAGAACAGGGAGTCTGGACCCATGCTGATGTGGCCATCTTTGGAAGATACAGACCGCCACAGTCAAGGCCATCATTCTGCCTGCCCTGGGGCTCCATGTCTCCTGGTGCCCCCCACCCACGCTTTCCTAACCCACAAGAGCCCCTTTTAAGTTCTGTTCCATAAACTGTGCTCAGAGCCTGCTTCCTAGGAACTCAGCCAGCTAAAGCCAACATGTTCCAAACAGAGTCGCCGGCTTGCCCAGTCCTCCCACTGGGTCTCTCTCCTCTGCTCTGTGCTTTTGGTGCATGGCACCACCTCTGTGCAGCGTCAGCCCTCTTCAAAGCCCCAGGCCCAGGCACCCTCACATCCTGTCTCATGGAAGTCCATTTCCCTCCTTCCTCAGGCTATAGCTCTTGCCCAACACCCCCCACCTAGATCTGCATGCTGCCCCATTAGCAGTCCACTGAGTGTGCTCACAGCTCTCTGCAGCCCAACACTTCTTGTGGCCAGAATGATCATTGCACGTGTTATAGATAGTTCTTCCATGCCCCTCGTTGATGAAGGCCATGCTTCCTAACTTGGCCCACAGGACCCGTTGTCACCCAGACTCTGCCACCCTTAGAAGTCCTTGCTTCTCACTCAGCTGCTGTGTTGTGTTTCGAGCACAGTGAAATCTCCCTGCCATTTCAAGGATATTCCTTCTGGGTGTACAGGCCCAGCACTCACCCTTCTGGTTTGGGTTCACATTTCAGCTCCTCCAGCAAGTCTTCCCTGCCCCCACTAGACTGGGTGAGGGGCTCTGACCTGAGCTCCTGAGGGGTCCTGCCACCAGCATGGGTCCCCTTCATGGAGATCACAGGGTGACCACCTTCCCTGGAGGCTGCAAGTTGCGGCGGGGTAACAACCATGTTGTCGTGTTCACTGGGACAGCCCAGGGCACCACACCCAGAGCACACCTAAGCAGCTGCCATGAGTGGTGGGGCAGGTTGAGAAGCCATCACTCCTGGGGTCCCTATTTGCACAGGCTACTCTGCACACACAGTCCCCCATCCCGAACTTTCAGGGCATCCGGCAGAGGATCGCAATGCATGATGGGATGGATCAAATGTATTTCACTGTTTTTGGTGCTCTCTGCTAATGATGAAATTAATGCTTGGCGATAGGAAAGTCGTCTGATTTCAGTAGTTTCTTCCCAAATGCCAAAGAATGTAGCATTTGCAACTAGGAAAAAAATGCAAAAGCTTAAATAATGGCTCTGATCAATGCTCATTAGAATCACCTATGGGCTGTGAAAAAATACTAATGCCTGCACCCCCAGACCTCTTAACAGAATAGCTAGGGGAGCACCTCAGCAGTGGTATTGTCTTAATATCACCCCAGATGTCTCCAATGTGCAGCCAAGAGTGAGGCCTTTAGCCTACAGGGCATCCAAGCACATCCGAAGAGCTTAAGAAACCCACCTGGTAATTATTACCTTCTTTTTTTTTTAGGGTTGTATATTTATTTGAAAGGCAGAGCAATGAAGAGGAGGGAGGAGATCTTCCATTTGCTGGTTCATTCCCCAGATGGCTGCAACAGCCAGGGCTGGGCTAGGTCAAAGCCAGGAGCCAGGAGCTTCATCCGGGTCTCCCAAGTGTGTGACAGGTGCCCAAGTACTCGGGCCTTCATCTGCTGCCTTGCCAGGATCACCATCAGGAAGCTGGATAGGGAGCAGAGCAGCCGGGAGTCGAACCAGCACTCTGATACGGGATGCCAACGTCACCAGTCATGGCTGAACCCACTGCACCACAACGCTGGCCCCTAGCTTTACTCTTAAACACATCATTCAGGAGCCACAGAGCGGAGCATCCAGGACAAAACCTTATTGGGTTACATGGGTTTCTTCTCTGCTTTTTGGACATCAGGTGCAGAAGGGTGGGCTCGTCCTATCCATCAGGTCCCCCACACACCATCTTCACTGAGCCGTCTCTAGTTTTATGCATCCCTTCTATCTCCATTCCTCCTCCACTGGCTGTGTAATGGGCAGGATGGAAACACAGTGTGTACTTGTGGTTATAGGTGTTCTTGCAAAAATGTGTTTTGGTGTTCACTATGCCTGCATTTACTTTTATGGAAGTGTATTGGGTTCAAGACGCATTCTGATTAATTTTCAATTCCACCAATGTTGCTGTGGATACTTCCAGGCTGGTTTTCTTCACCACCACAAACGATTCCAGCCTGGGCTTCTACCATGTTTTCCCATCCACACCCCAAGTGCCAATCTTCCCCACTGCTTCCAGCTCCCCAAAACCACAGCACAGCAACAATCATCCTTGCTTAGGACCCTTGTGAGAACTCACCTGTGTGAAATGCCCTCTTTCTGGTCTGTGAGGCAGATAGTCTGGGTCTCATTACTTACGCACGTTTGCATAGGGATACTTTTATGCCAATGCATGCAAAAAATAATAAAATAATGGAAAAAGTTCAAAGTGCTTTGTGCAATCTGTTGCTATACATACAGCTCAAACACTATGTTTGAATGGCTATAACCGAATAATTCAAGACACACTTCCGAAGCCATGAGAAAGGCTGAGACTCTTGGCATCTCGCTTAATTGAATGTTAATAGAAGAGGCCGTCTCCTGGAGGAACCATGGGGTCAACTCAAAGGAATCTCAGTGAAATGTAACCATTTCTGGGCTTGTCCCCAAATGTCACTGAGTAAAATACTTCAGACTCTTAGGAATCTTAGCAGAGCTTCTAACAGGTTGAAGAATGCCAAAGACACCACCGCCAGGTTCAAGAAATCGGATTGTATGTGAGGACTCTAACCCCTACCGACTCAGTGGGCACCTTCAGACCGTCCCCTTTAGCAAGGACTGAAAGTTTGCCAGCACTCTGCTCAGGAGCATCTTGCGTCATAAGCCGAACGGGATGCTGGGAAGACTTCAACATTTGTTTGGCAAACATTCTGCGTGGTAACAGATCACTGAAAATCCTTTGTACAATAGCTGCGTTGTGTAATGCGCCGCTCTCTGCAAGGTTTCCAAGCCAAGTTCTGGTGTTTTGAAGCAGGTGTTCCCTTAGCAGAAGTGGTCAGGTCAGTGCTGATTCGTGGTAGCACTGCCATTTGATCAGAAGCCTGCACGGTTACTGAGCAGTTTTGCTCCGGCTACCAGAATGCAGTACACAATATTGCAGGCGGCTGACCAGCCCTGTCACTTAGGCGAAGCTGATTGGGCGCCCGGTGCCTCAGTGTCCCCATCTGAAAAACAGAGAGGATGTTAGGGCCTGCCTCGGATGGTGGCGTGAGAATTAAGTGATAGGACACACCCAGGACCCTTGCATGCAGGAAGTGCCACAGTGCAATAAGCCCTGGAGATAGCCAACGAGTACCCTTGTGATGAGTGATGACGTATGTGGGCATCCTGGTCAGATCTAGGACGTTTCAACTCCACGTGATTTCTCAAGATCCATTTGTTTTGTGGATCCTTCTCTGATGGGCTCCCTAGCTCATGAGCTCCAGCTCCCTGGTGCCTGTTCTCTAAGCCACACCCCCATCCTTCACGTGTGCCTTGCTTTGGGCTCTTTGTCCATTTATGTGCACTTGTTTTCTTTGCCCAGTGAGATTAAACTTAGGAGAAAGTGACAGTGTCCTCTAGTCTGTATCTCAGAAAGCCTTTGACAGGTTCAAGGTCACATAATAGCTGGAAAGCTTCTTTGGTTTTAATTTATAAAGTGCCTTTGAAATTGGCAGAAGAATTGTACTTTCTTAACATATTCTGTATTTATATATATATATATATATATGTATGTATGCATACATGATACTGGAACAATGTAACTTTTAATTATCTTTTTTAAAAAGATTTATTTATTTTACTTGAAAGTAAGTTATACAGAGAGAGAAGGAGAGGCAGAGAGAGAGAGAGAGGTCTTCCATCCACTGGTTCACTCCCCAAATGGCCACCACGGTCGGAGCTGCACCTATCGAAAACCAGGAGCCAGGAGCTTCCTCCAGGTCTCCCACATAGGTGCAGAGGCCTAAGGACTTGGGCCATCTTCTACTGCTTTCCCAGACCACAGCAGAGAGTTGGATTGGAAGTGGAGCAGCCAAGTCTCGAACCAGCGCCCATATGGGATGCCGGCACTGCAGGAGGCGGCTTTACCCGCTAAGCCACAGCACCGGCCCCGATTATTATCTTTTTTAAGACAAGTTGAGCTGGTGTTTTTCTCTCCAGCCAGTTGTAGTCCATTTTATTCCTGGGTTTCTTTCTCTCTCCAAAGCTCCCACCAGCGTCAGCACTGACTCACTCTGGACACGAATGGAGCTTCAACTCGGTTCGTTTTCTACAGAGAGCCTTTGTGTTAAAGGAACATAGCAGCACTGACTCTGTGTGTGTGTGTGTATGTGCATGTGTGTGACGGTCCCAAAAAGTCACTTCCCTTTGAACACTGATTTCTTCAGCTTCCCGGCGCTGACAAACCGTCAGACATTGTTATGAAACATTATAACCTTTCACAGGTAGGAAGCTGGGCACATTCCAATGGCTTCGCTCAGACGCTAATTGATTCACATAGTCTTCTGACATTCAAGTTCAAACGCATCGCTTCCACACACATGGGGATCTGGCTTGGGCATTGTTACGTGGTGCTCGCTCTTCAGTGCAAACTGATTTCTGTACATCCCTGCTGGCCCTTCCCAATGAGTTTCAGCTTCTAACGTCAGTTTCTCTCTAGCTGAACCATTGGGTTCTCCTGAGGACTCCTTGAAGTTCACGTCTCTATTTCCAGTCAAGGAATTTTTAAAACCCCGTCACCACCTTTTCTTTTTCAACGTCGATATGAATTTTTGTCTTATGTCATTATTTTGCACCTTGCTTTGTCTCAAAAAGGATGTGCAACGGCTCACCCAGGAAAAACGTTCTTTCCCCGCATCCTTAGCTCAGGAAATCCTGCCCCTCTGCCACAGTTTCTGATCTTATTTGTGCTCCCAGAGCCTTGGAGACAGCAGAGCTCCGCCAGGCCATGGCTGTGTGACAAAGAGAAGGCACGATGGGGAGGAGCAAAGACCGATAACACACTTGCAGCTTGATCGTCCGCCGGCTTCTGGTCTCACTTTTCCAGTCGAAGCCCCTGGCTCCGTGGCGTTGACTCATTCTTTGCTCAGACAGGAGGCCGGGTCATCGGATGCCCTCCGGTCCCTGCCAGCTCCAACCCCGAAGCCCTCTCGGGAGCACCTGAGTGCGACGCTGGACATCGTCTGGTCCGGACTCTGGCCTGCGTCCTCTCCAGGCTGGCTGCCACGCCCCAGCTCCCAGCTCGGTCGCGCGCAGGGACAGTCCTGTTTCCCTGGCGTCAAGTGTAGCCTCTCTCCTCTGAGCTCCGGAGTCCGCGGAGCCCGGGGAAGGCGGGGCGCTGGCCCTGTCACGTTCCCTCTCGCATGGCCTGGAGGTCTTCGCTGCTCCCTGAAGCTCTACCTTCCAGACTCTTCTCTCCATTTCTACATCATCCGCTCAGACCTGCTCTCTCCTAAAACTCTCTGCCTGCTAGCAGCTGATCTAAAAGCCAAACTGTGCATTTGCGTGCAAAATTTCTTTCCTCGGTCGTTAGAAGAACATTTTTCAGAATGCGGTTGCCATGGTTTGGGTGTGGGCTGTCCCCTGGTTCACGTGTGCGCAGGCTTGGGCGGCAGCGGTGGTGGGACCTTTAAGAGGTGGAGTCTGGCGGGAGGTCCCTGGGTCCTGGTCTCGCCTCTGGTTTCCTGTCCCGTGGTGGAGTATGACTGCTGCGCATGCTCCCAGCCTTAAGCCATCCACCAGCAGCCAAACCTTGGGGCTGTCTGACCGTGGGCTTTCAGCCTCCGAACTTGGGAGGCTGAAATAAACCTCTTTTCTTTATCTAGTTGACCCACCTTACGTATTTCATTACGTTAATGCACAGTAGACTGATACAGAGGCTCTTACTGTTGCCTTAGGAATATTTATCCTAATCTAGTGCAGCCCGGCCAGCAGCTGGACCCAAGGAGCCACCCCTCCTGAGAGGTGCTGCATGGTCACTTGAATTTGAACTTCAAGGGAGATAGTAACTTCTGATCTTCATGAGCGCCTCTGATCCTCAGGAACTGTCGAGGTGACCCGTGGCATTTTAAACTGTGGAGTGAGTGGAGTATTGGGAGTGGGAAGGGGAGG
Organism: Lepus europaeus; assembly: GCF_033115175.1. Lineage (NCBI taxonomy): Eukaryota > Metazoa > Chordata > Mammalia > Lagomorpha > Leporidae > Lepus > Lepus europaeus. Next base: position 41,643,778 of record NC_084830.1, read on the forward strand.
TTTCAGGGTTTCAGCTTCCCGGTGGCCTGGATTGCAATGTGGACTCTGCCCCTGTACCTGCTGGAGGCCTTGAGCAAGTTCCTTCCTGTCTCTGAGCTTCAGTTTCCTCCTCTGTCGAGCCGGCTTGCTCACACTTGTACTCCGAGGTGGCTCCCTCCATTGAGACAGCACACGGGGTACTGCTGGGATGGGTCAGATGACTGTGTGCCTCCGCCACCAGGGTGGACTCCAAGCTGCCATCGTGCTGCTTAAAGACTAGGAGGAGGGGTTACAGACCAGTGTACACAGAGTGTGGGCATTCCTCTAACGAGTGAGGGCTCAGCAGAGCCTTGATGGGGAGTGGGGGTTAGGTGGGGTGGGCATTCCAAGCAGAGGACACAGCACGGTCAGGTGTGTCCTGGACGAGAGAGGGAGAGAGCAGGCGTGAGGCTGCAGAAACAAACCTTAGCAAGGCCACCAAAGACCACAAAACCCATGGTTAAAAAAAAAAAAAAAATAGGAGGCTACGGTGCAAATTCAAAGGCGAGAGTGTGGGAGCAGTGAGGCTGGGGGACAGCAACTCACTGGGACAACTTCCCACTCCCAGTGGATGTATGGATATGGGAGAGACTTGGGAAGCAGAATTGATGGGATTTGGCAAACTCATTGGATGCAGGCCATTGAATGAGCGTGGACGCAATGAGTACATGGTCTTCCCTCAAAAACCCACGGCTGGTTTCATCCTTCCCCCCGGGGCAGATGCCTGCCAGTATCATCCCTCCTGTTTATCCCCACCCAGCCGTGGAGGCCAGGTTCTGGGCTTAGGGTGGCCCTGGGCCACTCCAGTTTTAGAGAAGCCAGGCCTTTAGAGAGAACGGTCGCCGCTTGAGGACTTGGGGCTTGATTGCTCACTTAGGTTCTCTCCGTCCGTGGTTCTTCTTTCTCTGGCTTAAGGGCAGTGTGGTGGCTGAGAGGAGGGGTGGAGAGGAGTGGTCACCCAGCATAGCTACTGCTATGCAGTCAGCTGGGTCAGTGGGGCCAGGGGTGGACGGCCTTGGTGGTAAAGACTCCAGACTGTAATCCAAGAACCCCTCTCGTTCTGATAGCCTTTTCTCATCATGCTTTGATGCTAAAAATCTGCTTAGACTCCCAGCTTCCATACCAACAAATGGCAAGCAGAGGCAGTGAGCGACACGAGGAAAGGCAAAAAAAAAAAAAAAAAAAAAAAAAAGAAAAGAAAAGAAAAGAAAAACCCACCCAGAATTCAAGGCATTGCAAAGCAGGGAGCTGCTCTGAGCATGGGAAATTCCAAGCCTCCCCTTCGTGGGGAGTGTATTGAGAAAATACTTTTGGGTTTTTTTTTTTTAACTGATTTTGATTACCAGACATAGCATTCTGAAACTGGGCCACACAGGCCACCATTTGATTAAATTCTTTTTTATTTTTTTATTTAAAAAGCAGAGACAGAGATCTTGCATCCACTGGTTCACTCCCCCAAAACTCAGGGCTGGACCAAGCTGAAGCCGGGAGCCTGGAATTTTTTTGTTTAAGATTTACTTATCCATTTAAAAGGCAGAGTTACAGAGAAGCAGAAAGAGAGAGAGAGGGAGGGAAATCTACCATCCACTGGCCCCCTCCCCAGATGACCACAATAGCTGGAGCTGGGCCAATCCTAAGCCAGGAGGCAGGAGCTTCTTCTGGGTCTCCCACACAGGTGCAGGGGCCCAAGGACTTGGGCCATCTTCTACTGCTTTCCCAGGCCATAGCAGAGAGTTGGATAGGAAGTGGAGCAGCCTGGATTCAAACTGACACCCACATGAGATGCCGGCACTGCAGGTGGCAGCTTTATCCACCATATGAGAGCACTCCCCCCAAAACTGCAGCTTAGTCCAGGCCTCCTAGGTGGGTGGCAGGAATCAAAATACTTGCGATGTCACTTGCTGCCTTCCAGGGTGTACATTAAGACAAAGCTGGAATGGGAAGTGGCGCTGAGACTCAGGCTACCCAATGCGGGGTGCGGTGTCCCAAGCACCACCTTAACTGCTGTGCCAAGCACCCTCCCCAGTAAGTTGTTTATGGCCAGTAGCAAACCTGGCTGACTCTTATTAATGCTTATTAAGTGTGATGCTCATACCAGGCAGTGAACTTTATCTCCTTTATTCCACACAGGGGTGCTATTAGGGAAAGAGGATAATTGTTCCCATCTGGCTTCTGAGGAACCCTAGGCCGATGGATCTCAGTCAGTGTTGCTCAGCTGGGATATGGTGCGGTAACCCAGGGGAAAGGGGGAAAAGCATTGAAATGAGAACATTTTGGGGCCAGTGTTGTGGCATGGCAGATAAAGCCAGTGCCTGCTACACCAGCATCCCATGTGGGTACCAGTTCAAGCCTCAGCTGCTCCACTTCCAATCCAGCTCCCTGCTGATGGCCTGGGAAAGCAGTGGAGGATGGACCAAGTGCTTGGACCTCTGCACCCATGTGGAAGACCTGGATGAAGCACCTGGCTCTTGGCTTCAGCCTGGCCCAGCCCCAGCCATTGCAGCCATTTGGGGAGTGAACCAATGGATGGAAGACCTCTCTCTCTCTCTCTCTCTCTCTCTCTCTCTCTCTTTCTCTCTCTCCCTGTGCATGTGTGTATGTGTGTGTGTGTGAGTCTGCCTTTCAAATAAATAAATAAATAAATAAATAAATAAAAGAGATGAGAACATTTGGGGTTTTATCAAAGTTGATAGCTAAACAGTTTATGACTTGTGGAAAATTTTGTTTGGTAACAGGAAAAGAATGCTAATTGGCTGTATTTTGTAAATACTGTTCATATTTATTTTACAACAGCCACATTGTGGTCTCTGTGCTCGTGGAGGTCTTCACAAGGAGGTGAAGTGGCTGTGTGTCCAGCTTGACCTCTGAGGGTCCCTTGGGTGCTCATGGCCCCTTCTGTAAGGATCCTGGTGCCCCTGTGTGCTGCCCCGAAGGCAAGACTGGCGGGCTTCCAGTCGGAGTTCCCCAGTGTGGGTCCATGCAGGCTCCCTAATGAGCAGTGGCGGAGCTGTGGCGAGCAGGCCTGCAGACTGGCTGACTCCAGCAGCCCAGGGCCCCGAGGAAGTTTCCCTCCTGGGAGCCGGCCCAGCCGGTTTGGCTCTGGCGAATGAGTCTGAACTGGACGAACAGAGCAGGAGGTGCCAGTTCCTGCTCTGCGCAAAGGGACCCTGATCTCCAGGTAGAATAACCTGTCCGGGCCCAAGAACAGAAAACTCCCCAGCAGACTGGTCCGACAGCACCCACGGTTGCAGAAACCTGCCGGTGAGGCTCTGGCTACTCTGTCTGTCTGGGTTTGTGAAATTCCGTGGTTGGAACACTCTTGGAAGCACCTTGCCTTATCACTTCTCCAGCAATGATTTTTCTGAGTCCACATGGTCCCCTCCCTGCGAGCCTGACTGGTTGAGGGGCATCTGGGTTCAGTTTCCCTATGTGTCAAACGATGGGCTTCGATTCTGGAAGCTTGTGGGGCAGTTTTGATTCTGAATTCATTATGGGACAAATGATCATGGGTGCTACCAAATCAAGGAGGGAAACTTGCCTCTCCCCATTGAAGAGAATGAGCTCATTAGATGAACTATGACAGGGAGGCTGAGCATAGGTGCCTGTTTTCTACCCAGATGTCCCCAAGAGGAGGAAGCCCAGGGTTTTCCCACACTCATGGAAGTCCCCAAACCTGGTAACTTTATCAATAGGGCCCTGAGCTGACCCAGGGTCCCCTCAGCAGTGCCCGAGCCCCTGACTCAGCCCCAAATAACCCTGATGAGTGGGCTTCATTATACCTGTGACCCAATTCCCTGGCGATGGTGGGTGGCATCAGTAAGAGAACAGGACAGAGAACTGGAGCTGGGCGACCCCAGTGACTTATCCAAGGTCTTCCATGCAGTCGGCTTCAAGCTGAGGTCCAAGGCTGCAGGCTCCACTGCCAACCTCCTACCAGAAAGGAGAGGAAGGGGATTTTTTTCCCCTATGAGTCACCTCTGTTTTTAACCACGTCTTCCACTCAGCTATTTCCCTGAGGGATTTCGGGCTCCTGAGTTTCGTTTCAGGAGCCCGCGCCACCCCAACGCTGCCTTCCGGTCATCGTGAATTCATCCAACGTGCTAGTGCAGAAATCCCACACAGTGTAAGACAACCATATGTGCATTAAAAAGCCACCCTTTGGATTCCATCAGCCCTGGTTAAAATCGTCAAGGGAACGATGGAAAGGTCAAAGGTTTGCCGGTTTAGGGTTTCGTGGGAACATGCGCGTGTTTGGACCAGACCCAAGTACCTGGTTGACCTGTTTGACAGGTAACAATTAGAGAGTAAGAGCCTGCCTGGCTGGAATGTGGCTGCAGAGGCCGGCACAGAGGGTCTGGCTTACCTGCTCTGCAGGTGGGGCCCGCTGCGCCTGTCCGTCCGACAGGCATGTGCACGCACAGCATTCCAAAGAATCGGTTTTCTTTTTAAGACGCAATGATGACTGCAGGGCACAAAGGGTTGGGTTGAGCCCTGGCTGGAAGCCGTTAGCTATTTGCAAGGTAAAGAAGCAAAATAAATAGTTCCCTGAAGACAGCTCAAGGAAGAAACTGTAAAAGCATTCAGAACTGTGTGGTTTTTTTTTTTTTTTTTAATGTCTTAGATGAATGTGTGTTTTTTTGTCTCCAGACTTGAGAAACAGCAAGCTGGTACAACATGCCAAAGATAATAGAATTGAAAAGTCACCCCCTCCTCCACTGCCTTTTTGTTCCCTTTCCTTCTTAAAGAGATCATCACAATGTTGAAGGGCGGTGTCTTGCCAGTGTTAGTTGTTTCTCCCAGCACCGCTGCAGAAAATTTACCAAAAGGTTAAGTACGGAGGGATTTTTTTTCCCCTGCATACATTGTAGATAACACGTATGTTTTGAAAGTTCAAAGCACAATTTTGGTAAAACACGTTTAAAGGAAGTGATTATAAATAAACAAGTGCTCTCTTTTATGATATTTTTTTAAAGCAGGAGGTCAGGATAATATCACATAGATGTATAATAGAGAGTTCCATAGAGAATCAACTTAGAGTCACCAACAAACATGTCTTCCTTTTGAACGCACAGGGGGTTTTGGTGGGTCAGCTTTCCAATATCATTCATGGTTGGTGAGAGGGGCTGAGTGAAACTCGAAGAGATAGGGACTTGAAAACTGTTCCAGGAAGCTCTGCCGAAACAAACTGTAAACTCTTTGAAAATTTCCAAGTAATTAATCCTTTTCTGTTTAACTTATTGGGTTAGTTCTCTAAAAAACAAAATCCCCTCTCTGTGGCATAGTGCCTGTCCTCAACGTGGGTGCTTCCCATTCTGCTTTGTGCTCCAAGGCCCCAGGACACAGCCCCAGGATGCACAGAGCTGAAGTCCAAGGCCCCAGGACACAGCCCCAGGATGCACAGAGCTGAAGTCCAGGGCAGGCGAAGCTGGCAATTGCACTGAAAGCTTTGCCAGTTCAAAGAGTTAATTACAGTGAAGCAGAGGATCTTAAACTGCAATTGGCAGTAAACAAACAAGCAATCAAAAACGTAGCTGTCTCATTGTCCCCACTGGTTGTAGGGAGCTGCCTCTCAGGCAACTTAACTCTTTATTGGTAAAACACCAACATGATTTTGGGTTTTTTACCCACCATGAGCTACAGTTGGTCACAGTTGTTAATAGTCATGAAAAATGACAGCAGTTTAACCTGCAGCTACTGAGCCCTGGCTGTGTGCTGTGCTCACCTGGCTACATTTTCTCACTTCTTCTCTACCACGATCTCAAGGCAGGATCTATCATAATCCCCACTTGGCAGATAAGGATCCTGAGGCTCAGACGTGTTCCAGAACTTCTTGGGACATTGGGAAGCAGCAGAGCTAAGATCAGCACCCAGGTGTTTCGTTGATTCATTCACATTTATTGAACTCTGTCCTGAAGCAGTGAGGATGCCAGGAATTTATATTGTGAGAAAAAGTCCATGGAAAATAGAATTCAATGTTTGAGTTGAGGCAGGTGTTTGATGCACTGGTGAATGAGTTCAGGCTCTGCTTTCCATTCCAGCTTAAAAAAAAGATTTATTTATTTACTTGAAAGGCAAAGTTACAGAGAGGCAGATAGAGAGTGAGAGAGAGGTCTTCCATCTGCTGGTTCACTCCCCAGATGGCCGCAATGGCCAGAGCTGCACTGATCCGAAGCCAGGAGCCAGGAGCCAGGAGATTCCTCTGAGTCTCTCCACGTGGGTACAGGGGCCCAAGGACTTGGGCCATCTTCCCCTGCTTTCCCAAGCCATAGCAGGGAGCTGGATCAGAAGTGGAGCAGCTGGGTCTTGAACCGGTGCCCATATTGGGCTGCTGGCACTGCAGGCGGTGGCTTTATCTGCTGTGCGAGAACGCTGGTCCCCATTCCAGCTTCTTTTGATGCCCACTGTGCGAGGCAGCAGGTGACGGCTCAAGTACCCTGCCACCCATGTAGGAGACTCCGATTGAGCTCCCAGATCCAGATGTGGCTGTTGTGGGCATTTGAGAAGTGAATTCGTGGATGAGAGCTCTATCTGTGCCTCTCTGTCTTTCTGCCTTTCAAGTATGTAAACATTTTTTAAAGCTGAGTTAATTTTGGTGCAAAGAACTTTTTGAAATTCTTGCACAATTTTTTTCATAATATGCATTGTCCACATATTATGAACAAATTTTTTGCACCAAAATAAACTCATGTTTAAAATTCCATTTCTCCACAAACTTTTTTTTAACTTATCTGAGAAGTAGAGTTACAGACAGAGAGGGAGAAACAGAGAGAAAGGTTTTCCATCGATGGTTCACTCTCCTTATGGCTGCAATGGCCGGAGCTGGGCTGATCCGAAGCCAGGAGCCAGGAGCTTCCTCCGGGTCTCCCATGCAGGTGCAGGGGCCCGAGCACTTGGGCCATCTTCCACTGCTTTCCCAGGCCAGAAGCAAATAGCTGGATCAGAAGAGGAGAGGCTGGGACATGAACCGGTGCCCATGTGGGATGCCAGCTCCATTCGCAGAGGCTTAGCCCACTACGCCACAGCGCCTGCCCCTCCAGAGACTTTTTGAAGTGACTTCATGCAATGATGAACAAAATAGAGTTGGTCCTTCACAGACAAATTAGATTTCACGGAGCCTAGTCAATCATCTCTGACTTCAAAACCCGTCCTCACACCTATCCCATAGACATCCTCTTGGTGCACACACTTTAAATTCTGCACCTGTCTCTTCTGGTTGCCGTGGCAGACTGTGACTTTCACCTCTGCCACACCCCAGCCATGCTGAGACACTCCCACCAGCAGCATCTTAGCAAGGCAAAGGGCTGTGTCCTAGGACCTGCGTTCCGTGTCTCTTCCAGTCCTGCTTTGCTTGATTTATCTAAGTAGTGCGGAGCAGTAAATTCAAGTTCGAAAGTCCTATGAGCAGAGCTTACTCTGGGTGTGAAAAGCCACTCTGATTATGGGGTATCTTATCAATAACAAATATTTGCACGTCAGTTGTCACCCTTGATAATCGGAACTTGGTCTTCATGGATTCTGATGTAATGACTGCTTCCTGCAAATACTAGGGGGGAAAAAATCGAAATCAGCTTGTACTTTCCCGCCCCAAAGGGACACAACCGGAAGACTTTCCCTGACTCTGCAGCACTGCACATCTCCCCACAAGTTCCTGCTTTTACTTTGCAACCACTGTTTCCTTCTCACAGTGCACACAAATCCTCAACTCTGCGTTCCTTGACCCATCTGTCCCTTGTGTGCCTTTGACAAGACAGACAAGACTTCTCTGTCCCCGACTCCCTTTCAGGGACCTCAGAAAAGCTGAACGGCTACTACTTGGCATGGAGTAATAACAATAATTGTAATAAAAGTCAATGAAAATAGTAATAAGTGTACTGGGAGCCTGCTATGGGCTGGGTACTGCGCCCCACGTGGCATTGTCACGTTGAATGAGGGCGGTGACCGTAGGTACTCGCCGTGATTACAGCTGACAGGTAAGGAAAGCTGCCGGTAGAGGTGAAATAGCAAACAGCAGTGCGAAGATTCAGAATAGCCCCGTCAGACGCCAGCAGCCGGCTGAGCTGGGGTGTGGAAGCAGGGGAGCCTTTGGTCTCTGGGGTTTTGTGAGCCTGAGGTTTTCTGCTCCGTTCTGCTCAGGACAAAGCATCACCTGGGGATGCTCTGTCAACACACTTTCAGCAGGAGAATAAGCGATCTGAGGCTGGTTTTCAAAAGAACAAATAGAGACATGAACAAATTCAAACCGTGTCCTGTAGGGAAGAGTTCAAGGAAGCCGGAGTGCTTATAGCGAGGAGTTAAGGAGACCAGAGCTGGGTAACTGAGGAGGGAGAGCACGCTGGTTGCCTCGAGATAACTGAAGCCGCTCAGCTGGAGCAAGAAGGGGTTGACGCTGTGTGATTCCAGATTGGAAAACCAGGACCAATAAGAGCCAAAGTTGTTAGTCCTCGCTAGGAAGTGGGTGTGTCTGAATCCTAGGTCCCTCCCCGCGGGAAGCATCTGTTGTTCTTGCGTCCCAGGGTTCATTCACCCGTATCCTAGAAGCAGTAGCCTGGACTCCTTTGAGGAAGTAGTGTTTTCCTGTTGGCGGCCATCTTGGTGGGACAGCCAATAATGTTCTCCTCCCACACCTCCCCAGAGAACTGAGCCTGGGGCTCACGCTGATCCATGGCAGGTGTTTTTTCCCAGGATGCTGTCCTGAGCTGAGGGGCCTGAGAGGTGAGAATATGGCTGGAACTGATTCTCCTGATTAGTCCCCCAATCCACATGAGTATGGGCTCCTAGTCCTGGAACTTCATGCAGCAGAAGCCGTGGACTGGTCAGGAGATATTAGAGATCCCTAGGAAGAGAGTGCATCCCTTGGGTTGATGTCCTGGAGGAAGTGAGAAAGGGTCATTGATCAACTGGCTGCCAGTCAGAGCTCTGATACTCACCCAGGTTACTGTTCTTTTTGTTGTTGTTGTTGTTAAAGATTTTATTTATTTATTTGAGAAGTAGAGTTACAGACAGTGAGAGGGAGAGACAGAGAGAAAGGTCTTCCATCCATTGGTTCACTCCCCAAATGGCTGCAACAGCCAGAACTGAGCCAATCCGAAGCCAGGAGCCAGGTGCCTCTTCCCTGCACCATGTGGGCGTGGGGGCCCAAGCACTTGGGCCATCTTCCACTGCTTTCCCAGGCCACAGCAGAAAGCTGGATTGGAAGAGGAACAGCCAGGACTCGAAGCAGTGCCCCTATGAAATGCTGGCCCCAAGATTACTGTTCTTAAAGACTACCTTGGTCAGAGAATCACCATGGTTTTGTTCCTTGTTTTTACTCAAGAAGTAGAGACAGAGGAGAGAAACAGAGCTCTAATCCACTGGTTCACTCCCCAAATGCTTGTAATAGCCAGGCCTGGGCCAAGATGCAGCCAGGAGCCTGGAACTCATTCTGAGTCTCCCATATGAGTGGGAGAGACCCAAGTCCTTGAGCCATTGCCTATTGCTTTTGCAGGAAGATGGAATTGAAAGCAGCGTTGGGACTCAACCCAGGCACTCTGATATGGAACACAGGTCTCTTAACCAATTTCCTAACCCTTAGACCAAAGATCCACCCCTACCATGGTTGGAATCAGGAGAGCCTTGTTCAAGTTGTTCTAGAAATAGTAGGGTTTGGCCGGCGCCGTGGCTTAACAGGCTAATCCTCCGCCTTGCGGCGCCGGCACACCGGGTTCTAGTCCCGGTCGGGGCGCCGGATTCTATCCCAGTTGCCCCTCTTCCAGGCCAGCTCTCTGCTATGGCCCAGGAAGGCAGTGGAGGATGGCCCAAGTGCTTGGGCCCTGCACCTGCATGGGAGACCAGGAAAAGCACCTGGCTCCTGGCTTCGGATCAGTGAGATGCGCCGGCCGCAGCGGCCATTGGAGAGTGAACCAACGGCAAAAAGGAAGACCCTTCTCTCTGTCTCTCTCTCACTATCCACTCTGCCTGTCCAAAAAAAAAAAAAAAAAAAAAAAAAAAGAAATAGTAGGGTTTATTGAAAGGACACATGCACACGGGAACCCTGAAAAGGTGAGGACACTCAGTCCCAGGGGGCAGGAATGGAAGCAGCTTTGTGTTACACTCTTCACGTTGGAGCAAAGGAGCTCTCTGTATGTTGCCTCCCTTACCCACTTCCTTTCCAACTCAGTGTTTCTGGTTATTTGTCGACCGTTGGCCTTCCCTGGTGGCTCAATGCCCAAAACTGTGTTTTCTCCCAGGTGCAGCCACCAGAACTAATTTCCCTCTGATGTCCTGGTTAAACCTCTGGGAAAAGGATTGGACTGGCTTAGCCACTGAGCTGGACTATGTCACAGTCAACTCATCTATATTGAACGCAGGCACCCCAATGTGGGCCACGGGTGTCTTGACTGGCATCTTAATTCGTAAGTGAAACACCTGCCCCTTCTTCCAGTGTTTCAAGAGAATCTTCAAGGGTTATAACTCCGACTCCAATGCTTCAGGAAGTGCTTTGCTCTTGAAGATCTCCGGGGAAATGGCCCTGCCGTGGTGGCTGCAAAACGTCAATTCTAAGCAAGGTCTTCAAGGATGTCATGCAGGATTCCTGGCTAGCACCATGGTGTTTAATGGAAAGTCTCTGGCTTCCAGTTGCATAAGGGGTGGAAGGGTGACCTTGGCTGTGGGGCTGGGAAGAAGAGAGCAGCAAGAAGTGAAGGAATTGGAAGAGCCGAGGAAGAACACAAGCCCACAGGGGAGCACCAGCCAGGAGAGGGTGGAGGGCCAGCCAGGACCAGAAACCAGACTAGAACAGCAGCTTCCACGCCTGGGGCCAGAACATCTCGTGTGAAGTAGGAAAATGGCAAAGTGGAATGAGAGAGCAGGCTGGGTAAGGATGAGACTATAATGCTTATGGTGAGTGCCTGCTGCGAGCCATCTTTGCCAAGCTTGGGGCTCTATCCGCTTTGTGAGCTCCGAATTGCCAGTCTCTGTGCCATCTGAACACTGGTAAGTTCTTAGCTTCCACAGCCTCTGACCAAAGAAGGTTCAGGAAGTAAGACAGATGATACACTTCTAAGACCATGGGAGACCATTGTGCTTCACACAAGCAAGGGAGGGGCTGGAGGTGTCCTCGGACGTCATATTCCCCAGGAAGTTTTGAAAGCCAACCCCAGGACTGTCCCATAATGTGTTATAGTCTTGCACACCGTTCACTGTCTGTGACATCCCATCCCAGGGCTCGGCTCATGTCTTTCCAATTTGTTTTGGATTATCTCTCTGACTTTGATGATGTCTCAGAGAGAGCATTACTACATGCCTCTCTGAGGGTGTGGGAGTTTAACAGATTACCCATGAGCCTCTGGGGACTGGGCTAAGGCTTCCAGGCCTGGAGTTTGGGGCCCAAACACTTATATCTGAGGATCAAGGCTTGATCCTCCTGTGGGGTTTGGTGGAAGGGATCAGTAGCGTTAAGCTTCTGCTAGTTGATTGCAAATGTTCCAAATACGGGCTTTAAGAGAGGACTTTGTGAACCACAAAAACAGCTGCAGAAGTACTCTACCGAAAGCCTCCCCTAATTTATGAGTCAACTTTGGGAACCTTGAGCACTGAATGAGCCATTTTAAGTGAAGAAAGGAATTAATTTGAGGCTGAGGATATCTGGGACAGCTTAAATGGAGCAGTGAGAATCCTAAAGTTCCCTTTTAGTATAT